>NC_057815.1:7500000-8750000 GCF_910594005.1 Cervus elaphus | reverse complement strand
TTAAAGGTAAAGGAAGTACAAATGAGGTGAATCACGGAATTAATGGGGAAAAGGATCCCTGAGCATTTGAGTCAGAACTGGTCTATAGGTGGAAAGTGGCAAAGTCTGCTGAAGGATGCTGTACTAAATGAAACTAGAGTTGTTTTGTAACTAAATAGATTAGATAGACTACTGGACCAACAGAAAGATGCAGTCAGCTGAGCAGTAGGCAAGGACATGAGGAAATTAAACAAAAAACTCGGAATTTAGGAGCCAAAGCAGAAGGTATGAGATGTCTCAACTGATTTTGCAGGACAGAAATGATTCCAGTACAAGGTCTGATAGTTTGCAACCTGTCTCCTGAAGCACACAGCTCTCCACTCTCCACAAACACCCCCATCAAGACAAGCATCATTATATATTTTTATATTACTCCTGTCTATTTGCATACTGCTTGGCACAGAGATAGTCCATAAATGTTGATAGGTATTTTTTAAATCAATCATGATGCAAATATAAGAAAGTAGTTATTTATAGATGAGGAAACTGAGACTCAGATTCCTTTGCAGATTGAGGGCAGAGCCAGGACTCAACTGAAACTCTGGCCTGATGATTATAAGTCCATTTTTCATTTCTGCACAAATTAACAGTGATCACATGTATTCCTACAGCTACATTTTGGCTCTTCCTTTCAAATTATGCCATCCTAAATCATTTTACTTGAGCTAATATCAAGTTATAAAATGAGCATATTTCACTTTTCACTCTTTTTCTCTCCCCAAGTAGAAGCAAAATCATAGGTTAAAAAGGAATTAGGTAATAAACCACTGTATGATGAAAAGCTGGATTTCCCTAGAAGACCCACACATTTGCAAAACCAGGTCAAAATACTCAAGTTCTAATTTAAAGAGCTTCAAGGTAAGCACCAGAACAAATCTGGCCAAATGAAGTATAAACCTGTGATGCTTTGTATGAGCAGAGACAATAGGCACTGTGGAAGGATAATGGTCACCCTAGAGCAGGGAGATCTGAGTTTGATTCCGGTTCTGCCACTTCAAGCGGTGTGGCTTACACAGGTCCCTTAACTTTTCTCATGTTTTCCTTTATCTTTGAAACTGAGTTAGTCATGTCTATATTGTAGCATTGTGGTGAGGATTATATGAAAAAGTCATAGGGACTTCCAGTTTCTGGTGCAGCAAGTAAAGAGCTTGGAAGTTGTCACTTAAGAAGTTTCCTAACAACAAACAAATGCTGAACAACCTGTATATATATATAGGGACTGCAATGAATATATATATATATATATATATATATATACACACATGCTATATGCTGTGCTGAGTTGCTCAGTCATGTCCAACTCTTTGCGACCCCATGGACCTCCTCTGTCCATGGGGATCCTCCAGGCAAGAATACTGCAGTGGATTGCCATGCCCTTATCTAGGGGATCTTCCCAACCCAGGGATCGAACCCAGGTCTCCCACATTGCAAGTGGATTCTTTACCAGCTGAGCCACGAGGGAAGCCCCAAAGATATATCTATATCTATCTATAGATAGATAGATAGATAGATAGATAGATATTTTCTGGTCTAGCATGCAAATATATAAATATATGTAAATATATATGTATATATTTTAACATATATTTGCTGACCAGAAACAGGAGCAGAACCTGGAAGTCCTTAGATTTATCAGAGAAGTGAGTCTGTCCTATATTCAAGGCCAATCCCTCCTATTCACCAATGGCTACACCAAGAGAGGGTCATTCCTTTCATCTCTTTCCCTTCCCTCACCCACCCCACTGATATTCCTATTTCCTAGAGAAAACAGAAGCCACCAGAAGAACACATCTATACCTTCCACCTACCTGTATCTTTGCCAGTATGTTCTGCCTTGCCTTCTGTTACCAAGAACATGTTGTCTTTCCTGTATTCAAGGCCAAACCCTTCTCAAGACTCTACACCCTCACACTCAAGGAAATGACCCTTCTCTCTCCTATGTCATCAGTTTTTTCCCTCTCTACTTCCTCATCCTCACCAGCATACAAACATGCAATCTGTTTTGTTTTTTAATCTCTTGATCCCACATGCCCTGCCTGATATTTGCCCACTTTCTTGCCCCTCTTCAGAACTCCCAAGTGGTCTGCGCTACTTATTGCTTTCTCTGAGTCCTCTCCTCTCATTTTCTACTGAGATTCTTCAATCAGGATGTTGTTCCCAAGACACAGAAACCAGGGACCTCCAAATTGTTAACTCTGTCAATTGTTCATTCTCATCTTACATGACCCATCCATAAATTTGACAGAGATAAACAAGCCCTTCACCTCAAAACTCTTTCTTAGAACATTATCCTCATCTGATCACCCCCGTGCCTCACCAGCTGCTCACTCTCACATCTATTGCTTGTTCCTCCTCATCTTCTTGACCTCTAACAGTGGAGTGCTTCAGGATGCATTCCTCAGCTCTCTTCTGTCCTCTGTCTACATTTACTCCTACAGAGAACTCATTTAGCTTCATGACTCAAAAAAAAAAAAAAAATCCACAAGCTGTGTAAGAACACACACACAATTCCCACATTTCTAAACCCCCTTGGCGTTTTCTTCTGCACTTCTTCTACATGCTCCTGCAAGTATCTGCTCAAATGTCACCTTCCCAGTGAGGCCTCACCCAACCACCTTTATTTAAATCTGGAACCTACCCTCATCTCACGAGACTGCTCCCCATTCCTCTCCCTTACTTTCCTTTTTCTTTATAATTTTTTTTACCTTCTAGTACCTCATACACTTTATTTACTGGGTTTATTTTGTGCTCTTCAATACTGGAACATAGGATTCCTGAGTGCAGGGGTTTTTATCAGTCTGTACAGCTGGATTCTCCAAACTTGGAATTGAACCAAGCACATAGTAAGCGCTCAAGGAAGACTCGTGAAAATGAATGCATGAATGTCCTCACAGGAGCTACCATAAAATTAAGGGGCAGAAAATCATAATTGGAAATACCTATTTTCACACAAATAGGTGAACTTGATTTTTAGTTGCACATCTGTTTATTTGCACCCCTGAGGCCTCAAGCCTCAAAGCTGTATGGTACAGTCAGCTCCCAAAACACCTTCACTGTGTTGCCTCCAGGATCCTCTAAGCCAGGTATTTGAGTCCCACAGAAGTCAAGGGGATACCTTGTATGACAAATAAAATGTACCACTGAAGAAGTCTACATCCTAATCCCCCAAACCTGTGAATATGTTACAATGTTCAGCAAAAGGGACTTTGCAGGTGTAATTAAGGGAGGTTAGCCTAATTATTCAACTAGACCCAATCTAATCACAGGAGCACTTAAAAACAGAGGACTTCCTCCAGCTAGAAGCAGAAGAGATTTGGCAGAAGGATCACAAGATTTGAAATGTGAGAAAGACTCTCAACCTGCCTTTGTTGGCTTTCACCCAAGTTTTACTGATATGACTGACACAAAAATTTGTGTAAGTTTAAGGTGCACAACGTGTTGATTTGTTATACCTTGAAAATAATCACCACCTTAGCAGTAGCTAACACCTCCATCATGTCATATACTTACTACTGCATTATGTGATAGGAACATTGAAGATATACTCTCTTAACTACTTCAAGTATTTAATTCAGTGCTGTTAACTATAATCACCATGCTATGCATTAGATGCCCAGAACTTATTCATCTTATACCTTGAAGTTCGTATTCTTTGACCAACACCTCCCCATTTCTCCCATCCTCCCCCTGGGCCCTGGTAGCCATTCTTCTACTCTCTGTCACTATGTATTCAACTTTTTAAAAAGCTGCATGTAAGTGGGGCTTCCTTGGTGGCTCAGCAGTAAAGAATCTGCCTGTAATGCAGGAGATATGGGTTTGACCCCTGGGTGGGGAAGATCCCCTGGAGAAGGGAATGGCAACCCACTTCAGTATTCTTTCCTGGGAAATCCCATGGACAGAGGAGCCTGGTAAAGGGTTGCAAAGAATTGGACATGACTTAGTAACTAAACAACAACAACATGTAAATGAGATCACCCCATATTTCTTTATTGTGTGACTTGTTTCACTGAGTATAACACCCTCTAGATCCATCCATATTGTTGCAAATGGCAAGATTTTTTAACATGGCTGAGTAATATTCCATTGTGTATGTCTATGTGTATATGTGTGTGTGTGTGTGTGTGTGTGTGTGTGTATATGTGTGTGTGTATATATATATCCCCTACCTGTTTATCCACTTGTCTGCTGACAGACACCCAGGCTCTTTCTGTACGTTGGCCACTGTGAGCGATGCTGTGATGAGCATGTGGGGACAGACACCCATGAGTCAGGGCATACAGGTGGTCTCTAGAAGTGAGAGTAACTTCCGTCTATGAGTCAGGAAGAACACTGAGAAACTAAATTCTGCCAATGATCTGAGTAGGCCTGGAAGCAGATTCCCCCTCAGAGTGTCCCACAAGAGCCCAGCCAATACCACCTTGATTTTGGCACTGTGAGCCCTTGAGTAGAGAACCCAGCTGAGCTTCCTTGAGCTGTGAGATAATAAATGGGTGTTATTTTAAGCTGCTAAGTTTGTGATAATTTGTTATGACAGCAATGAAAAACTAATACATGCAGTAGTTATCTATCACTGAATGATCAGGGACCCTGAAATCTTTGGAACAAGTATGCTTTTGTCCAACCCAAGAATCAGGCCCACTTTGAGAGATCTGGCTTCTCTTGACTTCCCAAAGACAACAAACTGATGCTTTCAACTATGGTTAGGATACCATTTTCAATTCCCCTGGTGTTAGAAATTTAAATTAACCAAAATAATAGAGGTTGTTCTATATCTTTTTTCAGGTTGTGGGGGAAACATTTGAGAGAGATTGTCCCCTTTGCATAAACTGGGCTATGTCTAACTAATAGTTCGATTTTCTATTAAGCTTCAGGGGAAGTGAGAAATGGTGGTTTTCATAGAATTAGTAAATGCCAGCAAAACTAAAGGTCAAACTAAGTTGACATTAAATACAGTATTTCCAGTGGGGCAGTGTGGGGTGCTTGAAAGAACAGTTCCAAGTCCCTACAATGCCTATTCTCTGAGCTTGTTATGAGTGCTAATGGAATCCAGTAAAACTCTGTCCATCCCCGGCCTTTCCACTTGTGACATATATTAGCCACAAGTCTGTTTTCGCAGACAAAGTGCCCTTGGCGACCAACGTGGAGAAGAACCGTGTGGCTGATTCCACATTGCAGATGTTGCATTCATCCATGCAGGCTTCTCAGGGCCCCTGGCACTGCCAGCTTTCAGGATCACTGTGAACTCAACACTGATTTATCCCCTCATGTGGCTTTGGAGGACAGAGAAATAAAGGAGCATGGACACAGGGCAGATTACAGCTGAGTTGAGTTTGCACAGGAAACTCAAGCTTGAATTAAGGGCCTGGTATCCTGGGAGCTTCAAGAAGCAGAGGGAGGAAAGCTTATACAGAAAATACACACAGACTTGGGAACCAGACTGCTATAGGTATGAATCCCAGATCCACCACTTAATAGCTGTGTATCCTTAGTCTGGTGTCTCAGACGATAAAGAATCTGCCTGCAATGCAGAAGACACGAGTTCAGTCCCTGGGTTGGGAAGATCCCCTGAAGGAGGGAATGGCAACTCATCCCAGTATTCTTGCCTGGAGAATCCCATGGAGAGAGGAGCCTGGTGGGCCACAGTCCATGGGATTGCAAAGAGTTGGACATGAACGAATGACTAACATCCTTAGATGTGGGCTTCCCAGGTGGCACTAGTGGTAAAGAACCTGCCTGCCAATGGGGGAGACCCAAAAGACACAGGTTCGATCACTGGGTTGGGAAGATCCTCTGGAGGAGGACATGGCAACCTACTCTGACATTATTGCCTGGAGAATCCCTCGGACAGAGAAGCCTGGGAGGCTCCGGTCCATAATGTCGCAAAGAGTAGGACACAACTGAAGTGACTTGGCACGAATTCATCCTTAGATATGGTTTTAACCACTTTGATCCTCAATTTCCTCATCTGTAAAATAATGAGGAGATACCCCACACCCAAGGGCAAAGGTGAAGCCCCAGCAAGGTGGTAGGAAGGGTGAAATCACATTTAGAATCAAACCCCATACCCACCAGAGATGCTCAGAGGGCTCAAGGGCCCAGAGACCCTACAGAGACTGAGACAGAACTGTGTTTCAGTACCTCCTGAGGAGGTACAGGTCAACAGTGGACTGCTGCAGGGGCAGGGGCTCTGGATGCAGTAGACCTGGGTATGGCATAAATACTCTTGGAGGAGATTGCCATTAGCCCCACCACAGAACTGCCAGAATTTATACAGGACTGGGAAAACAGACTCTGGGAGGGCACAAACAGAATCTTGTATGCACCAGGACCCAGGAGAAAGGAGCAGTGACCCCACAAGAGACTGACCCAGACTTGTCCATGAGGGTCCAGGAGTCTTTGGCAGAGGCATGCATCAGTGTGGCCTGCTGCAGGGTTGGGGACACTGAGTGTAGCAGTGCATGCATGGGACCTTTTGAAGGAGGTCGCCATTATCTTCATTAGCTCCTCCATAGTTTGGCCCCAGGTCAAATAACATGGAGGGAACACAGCCCCACCCATCAACAAAAATTGGATTAAAGATTTATTGAGCATGGCCCTGCCCATCAGAATAAGACCCAGTTTCCCCCTCAGTCAGTCTCTCCCATCAGGAAGCGTCCATAAGTCTCTTATCCTTCTCCATCAGAGGCCAGACAGACTGAAAATCACAATCACAGAAAACTAACCTATCTGATCACATGGACCACAGCCTTGTCTAACTCAATGAAACTATGAGCCATGCTGTGTAGGGCCACCCAAGATGGATGGCTCATGGTGGAGGGTTCTGACAAAATGTGGTCCACTGGAGAAGGGAATAGCAAACCACTTCAATATACTTGCCTTGAAAAGAAGAGAAGCGAAAGGCAAAGGAGAAAAGGAAAGATACCCATCTGAATGCAGAGTTCCAAAGAATAGCAAGGAGAGATAAGACAGCCTTCCTCAGTGATAAATGCGAAGAAATAGAGGAAAATAATAGAAGGGGAAAGACTAGAGATCTCTTCAAGAAAATTAGAGATATCAAGGGAATATTTCATGCAAAGATGGGCACAATAAAGGACAGAAATGGTGTGGACCTAACAGAAACAGATATGCAGATGACACCACCCTTATGGCAGAAAGTGAAGAGGAACTAAAAAGCCTCTTGATGAAAGTGAAAGGGGAGAGTGAAAAAGTTGGCTTAAAGCTCAACATTCAGAAAACTAAGATCATGGCATCTGGTCCCATCACTTCATGGAAAATAGATGGGGAAACAGTGGAAACGGTGTCAGACTTTATTTTTGGGAGCTCGAAAATCACTGCAGATGGTGATTGGAGCCATGAAATTAAAAGACGCTTACTCCTTGGAAGGAAAGCTATGACCAACTTAGATAGATATTAATAAGCAGAGACATTACTTTGCCAACAAAGGTCCATCTGGTCAAGGCTATGGTTTTTCCAGTGGTCATGTATGGATGTGAGAGTTGGACTGTGAAGAAAGCTGAGTGCCGAAAAATTGATGCTTTTGAACTGTGGTGTTGGAGAAGAATCTTGAGAGTCCCTTGGACTGCAAGGAGACCTAACCAGTCCATCGTGAAGGAGATCAGTCCTGGGTGTTCATTGGAAGGACTGATGCTGAAGCTGAAACTCCAATACTTTGGCCACCTGATTCAAAGAGTTGACTCATTGGAGAAGACCCTGATGCTGGGAGGGATTGGGGGCAGGAGGAGAAGGGGACGACAGAGGATGAGATGGCTGGATGGCATCACCGACTCAATGGACATGCGTTTGAGTAAACTCTGGGAGTTGGTGATGGACAGGGAGGCCTGGCGTGCTGTGATTCATGGGGTTGCAAACAGTCAGACATGATGGAGCGACTGAACTGAACTGAACTGAGCAGAAGCAGAAGATATTAAGAAGAGGTGGCAAGAATACACGGAAGAACTATACCAAAAAATCTTCACGACCCAGAAAATCACAATGATGTGATCACTCACCTAGAGCCAGACATCCTGGAATGTGAAGTCAAGTGGGCCTTAGGAAGCATCACTATGAAAGAAGCTGGGGGAGGTGATGGAATTCCAGCTGAGCTATTTCAAGTCCTCAAAGATGATGCTGTGAAGAGTGCTGCACTCAATATGCCAGCAAATCTGAAAAACTCAGCCGTGGCCACAGGACTGGAAAAGATCAGTTTTCATTCCAATCCCAAAGAAAGGCAGTGCCAAAGAATGCTCAAACTACCACACAATTGCACTCATCTCACATGCTAGCAAAGTAATGCCCACAATTTTTCATGTCAGGCTTCAACAGTACGTGAACCATGAACTTCCAGATGTTCAAGCTGGTTTTAGAAAAGGCCAAGGACCCAGAGATCAAATTGCCAACATCCATTGGATCATCAAAAAAGCGAGACAGTTCCAGAAAAACATCTACTTCTCTTTCATTGACTACTTTGACTTTGACTGTGTGGATCACAACAAACTGTGGAAAATTCTTAAAGAGATGGGAATACCAGACCACCTGACCTGCCTCCTGAGATATCTGTATGCAGGTCAAGAAGCAACAGTTAGAACCGAACATGGAACAACTGACTGGTTCCAAATTGGTAAAGGAGTACGTCAAAGCTGTATATTGTCACCCTGCTTATTTAACTTATCTGTAGAGTCCATCATGAGAAATGCTGGACTGGATGAAGCACAAGCTGGAATCAAGATTGCTGGGAGAAATATCAATAACCTCAGATACGCAGATGACACCAACCTTATGGCAGAAAGCAAAAGAACTAAAGAGCCTCTTGATGAAAGTGAAAGAGGAGAGTGGAAAAAGTTGGCTTAAAACTCAACATTCAGAAAACTAAGATCATGGCATCTGGTCCCATCACTTCATGGCAAATAGATGGGGAAACAGTGGAAACAGTCAGAGACTTTATTTTCAGGGGCTCAAAAATTACTGCAGATGGTGACTGAAGCCATGAAATTAAAAGATGCTTACTCCTTGAAAGAAAAGCTATGACCAACCTAGACAACATATTAAAAAGCAGAGACATTACTTTACAAACAAAGGTCCATCTAGTCAAAGCTATGGTTTTTCCAGTAGTCATGTTTGGATGTGAGAGTGGACTATAAAGAAAGCTGAACACCGAAAAATTGATGCTTTTGAACTGCGGTGTTGGAGAAGACTCTTGAGAGTTCCTTGGACTTCAAGGAGATCCAACCAGTCCATCTTAAAGGAAATCAGTCTTGAATATTCATTGGAAGGACTGACGATGAAGCTGAAAGTCCAATACTTTGGCCATCTGATGTGAAGAACTGATTCATTTGAAAAGACTGGGAAAGATTGAAGGCAGGAGGAGAAGGAGACAACAGATGATGAGATGGTTGGATGGCATCACCAACTCAATGAACAAGAGTTTGAGTAAACTCCGGGAGTTGGTGACGGACAGGGAAGCCTGGCCTGCTGCAATACATGGGGTCACAAAGAGTCTAACACGACTGAGAGACTGAACTGAACTGAACTGAACTGAAAATGAGATAGTATTAGATTAAAAGTAAGATAATTGAAGAAATGAACATTCCCCTACTTCATTGTTTTCTATTATTCTTACTTTTTATTTGTACATTTTACTTGTTACTCTTTTTTTCCCCCATTTATTTTTATTAGTTGGAGGCTAATTACTTTACAATATTGTAGTGGTTTTTGCCATACGTTGACATGAATCAGCCATGGATTTACATGTATTCCCCATCCTGATCCCCTCTCCCACCTCCCTCTCCACCTGCTCCCTCTGGGTCTTCCCAGTGCACCAGCCCCGAGCACTTGTCTCGTGCATCCACCCCGGGCTGGTGATCTATTTCACCCTTGATAATATACATGTTTTGATGCTCTTGTTTATTATTTAGTATCTATCTCCCTATCAACCAGAATGTAAGTTCCATGATGTCAGGAACTTTGTTTGTTTACTTTGGTTGGCCTAGAGGCAACAAGGCAATAATCTTCCCTGGTGACTCAGTCGATAAAGTGTTCGCCCAGAATGTGGGAGACCTGGGTTCAATCCCTGGGTCAGGAAGATCTGGTGGAGAAGGAAATGGCAACCCACTCCCATATTCTCGCCTGGAGAATTCCATGGGTGGGCCTGGTGGGCTACAGTCCACTGGGTCACAAAGTGTCGGACATGGCTAAGTGACTAACTTAGAGGCAACAAGAGGCAGGAGAGCTTAGTGGTTAAGAGCAATGGCTTCAGAACCAGGTTTCTGAGGTTTCAATATGGACTGCTGTGTGAGCCTGGGACAATTACTCAACTTCTCAATTCCTCAGTTTTCCTATATTTAAAATGACAGTAATAAAACTTTCCAAGGGAATTCTACTGCCTTGTTTGTGGGAATGTAAATTGATACAGCTACTATGGATAACAGTGTGGAGATTCCTTAAAAAACTAGGAATAATCTACCTTGCTTGCATGTATGCCAAGTTGCTTCAGTCATGTCCCACTCTTTGTGATCCTATGGACTGCATCCCACCAGGTTCCTCTGTCCATGGGATTCTCCAGGCAAGAATACTGGAGTAGGTTGCCGTGCCCTCCTCCAGAGGATCTCCCTGACCCAGGGAATGTACCTATGTCTCTTATGTCTCCTGCATTGGCAGGCAGGTTCTTTACCACTAGTGCCAGCTGGGAAGCCCCTAAAACTACCATATGACCCAGCAACCCCACTACTGGGCATACTCTGAGAAAACCACAAATCTAAAAGACATATATACACTAATGTTCATTGCAGCACTATTTACAATAGCAAGGATGTGGAAGCAAGCTAGATATTCATTGATAAGTGAATGGATAAAGAATATATAGCACATTTATACAATAGCATATTACTCAGCCATAAAAAGGAATGAATTTGAGTCAGTTGTAGTGAGATGGATGAACCTAGAACCTGTTATATAGAGTGAAGTATAACTTCACTTATTTTTCTGACTGATGAGAAAAGAGAAAAATAAATATCATATATTAACTCATGTATATGGAATCTAGAAAAATATACTGATGAACCTATTTACATGGAAGGTATGGAGATGCAAATATAAAGAATGAACTTGTGCACACAGTGGGGGAAGGAGAGGGTAGGACGAACTGATAAAGCAGCATTAACCTATATACACAGTCATGTGTATGATAGAAAACTAGTAGGAAGCTGCTGTGTAACACAGGGAACCCAGCTTGGTGCTCTGTGACAACCTAAAGGGGTGGGACGGGAGAGGGGAGGGAGACTCAAGAGGAAAGGGATGTGTGTGTGTATATATATATATATATATATATATATATATATATACATATATATATATATATAATTATGACTGATTCATGTTGTTGTGAAGCAGAAATCAACACAGCATCGTAGAGAAATTTTCCTCCAATTAAAAAAAATAATAATAGAGAGGACTTCCAGTTCAAGATGGCAGAGTAGAAGGACATACGTTCATCTCCTCCTGTGAGAACACCAAAATTGCAACTATTGAACAACCATTAACAGGAGGATGCTGGAACCCACCAAAAAAAAAAAAAAAAAAAAAGAGACCCCACGTCCAAAAACAAAGAAACTGCAGTGAAAAAGTAAGAGGGGCGTAACCACGGTAAAATCAAATCCCATACCTGCTGGGTGGGTGACCCACAAACTTGACAACAATAACACCACAGAAATTCTCATACTGTTGTGAAGGTTCTGAACCCACATCAGGCTCCCCAGCCTGGGGATCCAACAAAGGGTGGGAATCCCCAGGGAATCTGACCTTGAAAGCCGGCTGGATTTGATTATAGGATTTCCACAGGACTAGGGGAAACAGAAACTCTGGTCTTGGAGGCACAAACAAAACCTTTGTGCACCAAGACCCAGAGGAGAGGAGTAGTGACCTCACAGGATACTGAACATTACCACCTGCTGGTGTTGGGGGGCCTCCTGTGGAGGCGTTGGTTGGCAGGGGCTCACCACAGGGACGGGGCACTGGCAACAGCAGGCCAGGAAGGTCCCCCTTGGTGTAAATTCTCTTGGGGTTCACCATTAACCCTACCACAGAGCCTGTAAACCCCAGGGATGGGTCTCCTCATACCATACAATGAACCCAAACCAGGAGGAAATTCAACCCCACACACCAGCAGAAAATTGGATTAAAGTTTTACTGAGCAAGGTCCTGCCCACCAGTCCCGCCCACCAGGAAACTTACACAAGCCTCTTAGCCTTCTCCATCAGAGGGCAGACAGAGAAAGCAAGAAGAAGCACAATGGCAAAGTGCTAAAACAAAAACCATATTACAGAAAGTTAATCAGGTTGAAAAAGCAGAAAGTTGTGTCCCAGATGAAGAGACAAGATAAAACCCGAGAAAAACAGTGAAATGAAGTGGAGATAGGCAAACTTCCAGAAAAAGAATTCAGAATAATGATAGTGAAAATAATCCAGGATCTTGGAAACACAATGAAGAAAATGCAAGAAATGTTTAGCAACGACCTAGAAGAACTAAGGAACAAACAATCAGAGGTGAACAATACACTAGAAGGAATCAATAGCAGAATAATTGAGGCAGAAGAACAGATAAATGACCTGGAGAACAGAATGGTGGAAATCACTGCCACAGAACAGGATATAGAAAAAAGAATGAAAAGAAATGAAGTCACCCTGAGAGATCTCTGGGACAGTATTAAAAGCACTAACATTTGCATTATAGGGGTCCCAGAAGGAAAAGAGAGAGGAAAAAGGACCTTAGCAAATATTTGAAGAGATAACTGAAAACTTCCCTAACATGGGAAAGGAAATAGCCAACCAAGTCCAGGAAGCACAGAAAGTTCCAGGCAGGATAAATTCAAGGATGAACACACCAAGACACATAGTAATCAAACTGACAAAAATTAAAGACAAAGATAAAATATTAAAAACAACAAGAGAAAAATAAATAACTTACCAGGAAACTCCCATCAGGGTATCAGAATCATTTCTCAACAGAAACTCTACAAGCCAGAAGGGAATGGCAGCATGTATTTAAAGTGATGAAAGGGAAGAACATACAACCAAGAATACTCTGCCCAGCAAGACTCTCATTCAGATTTGATGGAGAAATCAAAAGCTCTCTAGACAAGGAAAAGTTAAGAGAATTCAGCACCACCAAACCAGCTTTACAACAAATGCTAAAGGAACTTCTCTAAGCAGGAAACACAAGAGAATGAAAAGACCTACAGAAAATAAACCAAAAACAATTAAGAAAATGGTAATAGAACCACACATGCCAATAATTAACTTAAATGTAAATGGATTAAATTCACCAAAGGAAAGACATAGACTGGCTGGGTGGATGAAAACATGTGCATGTATGCTCTGCCACTTAACACTGCTTGACCCCTCAAACTGTATGTAACTATTTTATATTGTTACATTAATAATGTTCCAATTATGGCTTGCAATTGTAATTATCTTTTGTTTTTTGTCTGGCTATTTTCTGTAAAAATCAATAAACATCTTTTACTATTGTGATTATGTAACTATTATTCCCTTAATACCATTGTATCACGATTGGTCAACAGAAGAATAATAGAACTCTATATCACCAAAACTATGATTTAATAGAAAACGCTACAATCACTTTTTTAAATCCAGATGCACATCAGAATTATCTTGAAATATTTTGAAAAATGTAAATGCCTAGGTACTGCTTTCTTTTTCTCCAGAGCTCCAGATAAATTTCTAATGAGCAGTAGTGTTTAAAAACAAGTGAACTATATGATGATCCTTTACTTTTAACTAGTTTGTTTCACTTTTTTAATTTCATATTCAGTGCTCCCATTACATTTATTTTATGTTTTCCAATTTCTCCATCTTTTTTTTTTGATGTTATTTCTCAAGCCTTTCTCAAGTATAGTAGAAAAGCTTTTGTATACATATGTATAAATAATACACATAATGTGTGTGTTTTAGAAAACTTATGAATCTTTGACCAACTAAAAAATTTATGAAATTTATTTTGATTCCACTTGTTTGACTTAGATTTCTATTTTAAAAAAATAAATATGCAACAAGCAGCAAAGGTTTATTGTATAGCCAGGGAACTACAGTCAATATCTTGTAACAACCTTTCAGTTCAGTTCGGTTCAGTTGCTCAGTCATGTCCAAATCCTTGTGATCCCATGAACCGCAGCACGCCAGGCCTCCCTGTCCATCACCAACTCCTGGAGTCCACCCAAACCCATGTCCATTGAGTCGGTGATGCCATCCAACCATCTCATCCTCTGTAGACCCCTTCTCCTCCTGCCCTCAATCTTTCCCAGCATCAGGGTCTTTCCCAGTGAGTCAAAGTATTGGAATTTCAGCTTCAACATCAGTCCTTCCAATGAACACACAGGACTGATCTCCTTTAGGATGGACTGGTTGGATCTCCTTGCAGCCCAAGAGACTCTCAAGATTCTTCTCCAACACCACAGTTCAAAAGCATCAATTCTTTGGCACTCAGTTTTCTTTATAGTCCAACTCTCACATCCATACATGACCACTGGAAAAACCATAGCCTTGACTAGACAGACCTTTGTTGGCAAAGTAATGTCTCTGCTGTTTCATATGCTGTCTAGGTTGGTAATAGCTTTTCTTCCAAGAAGTAAGCATCTTTAATTTCATGGCTCCAATCACCATCTGCAGTGATTTTGGAGCCCAGAAAAATACAGTCAGTCACTGTTTCCACTGTTTCCCCATCTATTTGCCATGAAGTGATGGGACCAGATGCCATGATCTTAGTTTTCTGAATGTTGAACTTTAAGCCAACCTTTTCACTCTCGTCTTTCACTTTCATCAGGAGGCTCTTTAGTTCTTCTTCACTTTCTACCATAAGGGTGCTGTCATCTGCATATCTGAGGCTATTGATATTTCTCCTGGCAATCTTGATTCCAGCTTGTGCTTCTTCCAGCCCAGCGTTTCTCATGATGTACTCTACATATAAGTTAAATAAGCAGGGTGACAATATACAGCCTTGACATACTCCTTTTCCTATTTGGAACCAGTCTGTTGTTCCATGTCCAGTTCGAACTGTTGCTTCCTGACCTACATACAGGTTTCTCAAGAGGCAGGTCAGGTGGTCTGGTATTCCCATCTCTTTCAGAATTTCCCACAGTTTATTGTGATCCATACAGTCAAAGGCTTTGGCATAGTCAATAAAGCAGAAATAGATGTTGATGATCCAGCTGATGTTGGCAATTTGATCTCTGGCTTCTTTGCCTTTTCTAAAACAAGCCTGAACATCTGGAAGTTCATGGTTCACATATTGCTGAAGCCTGGCTTGGAGAATTTTGAGCATTACTTTACTAGTGTGCGAGATGAGTGCAATTGTGCGGGAGTTCAAGCATTCTTTGGCATTGACTTTCTTTGGGATTGGAATGAAAACTGATCTTTTCCAGTCCTGTGGCCACTGCTGAGTTTTCCAAATTTGCTGGCATATTAAGTGCAGCACTTTCACAGCATCATCTTTCAGGTTTTGAAATAAGCTCAGCTGGAATTCCATCACCTCCACTAGCTTTGTTAATAGTGATGCTTCCTAAGGCTCACTTGACTTCACATTCCAGGATGTCTGGCTCTAGGTGAGTGATCACAACACCATTGTGATAATCTGGGTCATGAACATCTTTTTTTGTATAGTTCTTCCATGTATTCTTGCCACCTCTTCTTAATATCTTCTGCTTCTGTTATATCCATACCATTTCTGTCCTTTATTGTGCCCATCTTTGCATGAAATGTTCCCTTGATATCTCTAATTTTCTTGAAGAGATCTCTAGTCTTTCCCATTCTATTGTTTTCCTTTATTTCTTTGCATTTATCGCTGAGGAAAGCTTCCTTATCTCTCCTGGTTTTTCTTTGGAACTCTGCATTTAGATGGGTATATCTTTCCTTTTCTCCTTTGCTTTTTGCTTCCCTTCTTTTCACAGCTGTTTGTAAGGCCTCCTCAGACAACCATTTTGCTTTTTCGCATTTCTTTTTCTTGGGCGTGGTCTTGATCCCTGTCTCCTGTACAATGTCATGAACCTCCGTCCATAGTTCATCAGGCACTCTGTCTATCAGGACTAGTCCCTTAAATCTATTTCTCACTTCCACTGTTTAGTCATAAGGGATTTGATTTAGGTCATACCTGAATGGTCTAGTGGTTTTCTCCACTTTCTTCAATTTCAGTCTGAATTTGGCAATAAGGAGTTCATGACCTGAGCCACAGTCAGGTCCCAGTCTTGTTTTGCTGACTGTATAGAGCTTCTCCATCTTTGGCTGCAAAGAATATAATCAATCTGATTTCAGTGTTGACCATCTGATGATGTCCATGTGTAGAGTCTTCTCCTGTGTTGTTGGAAGAGGGTGGTTGCTATGACCAGTGTGTTCTCTTGGCAAAACTCTATTAGCCTTTGTCCTGCTTCATTCTGTACTCCAAGGCCATAATAGAAAATAATTTCAAAAATAATATGTGTGTATATGTATAACTGAATCACACTGCTGTGCACTTGAAGCATTGTAAGTTAACTTCAATAAAATATATATATTGAGAAAAAAATAATAGAACCTCCCTCCTTGAATTATTACACTTAGAAGAATGCAAGGCACACAGTAGGTATTTGATAAAAACTACTACTAATGATAATGGAGCCTGGTATACTGCAGGCAATGACTCAGTATTGGCTGAATAAATAATAAATATTTACAAAATTCTTGGAATTATGCCTAGCACATAGCAAGCCTTCAATGAATGACAACTTTACTGGGAGGCACACTGGTATACGTTTAATGACTGATTCTCAGAAGGCGGGAGATGGATGTGTCATGTGTTGTGGTATCTCCATCGTGGCTGATTTCAGCCACCAACCTGACACCAGTGAAGACAGATTTGGGAAGAGGTACCCAGGAACATTCTAGTAAAGAGAATTAGAAGGCTTTGTCTGAATACAGGCATAGGCTGCCATACAGATATGATAAATACATATAATCTTGAGAATATAGGTAATAGGAAAACAATTAGGAAGTGATGAATTTTAAGTATTTGCTGAAGCCTAAGTTGAAGATACCTTCCTTTTAAGGTAACATAATTATAACTATGCATAATGTAGTTTTACTAATTGCTGGATTTAATTTTCAACAATAGGCTCTCAAGTCTCCTGGAAATTTACAAATTTGCTCTTTTGAGCCAGTACAAGCTAACTCTAGTACATATCAGGCCTATATACCTGTAATTCTTCCTTCCACTATTAGGTACTCTTTCCTGGTCCCAAAGAAAGAAAGAATGGCATAAAAACTTCTCCAGCAATTACAGCGGATTTCTCCCCCAGGCAAAGCACGGAATCATTCCCAAGAAGGAAATAAATTGATCTTGGCTGAACTTGGTGAAACAGGTCAAGTACTAGGTCATTTCCTCCTAAGGGACAGCCCAGATTTGCTGATTATGTTAGAATTTCATTGTCTCAAGTACTGCTGGAAATAAATGAGTTGATAGCCTACACTTGGATATCTCTGGATTATATGCGTTCATTTAAGAGACTAGACTTTAGGAATTTGTGTAGAGGAATGAATAGAGAGGGCAATTGTGAGGCTCACAGCTGTGTCAATAATCATTTCAGCTTTCTTACCTTCCGCTCTACATTCAAGAAACAAAAACACGAGATCCAGGGAAAACTCAATTTAGCCTGGTAATCTCGCTTTGCTCCTGTGATTATAATTCCCCAGAATAATTTCTTCAATTACCCTGGGCCATTTCTTGGAGCAGGAACATTATGGTTCTGCACATGTCCTGTCAGTAGCATGACTGACTGTCCTAATTATCTAGGACACTCCCAGTATTAGCACGAGGATCCAAAGCCTCAGGAAACCCCTCGGTCCTGGGAAAGCCAGGACAGTTATTCACTAACACTTGGCCCCCAGGCCAGGATTCCTGTGACCTTCAGTCTATCAGAAAAGCCTCAGACAGTGATTCTAGAGGGCTCTTCAGACAAAGGCTGTGAAGTAGGAACATGCATAGATCCAAGAGGCCAAGAATTAGGAGTCAGAGTGTCTTAGTCAGTTTGGGCTGCTATAACAGAATTTCACAGACTGAGGGCCTGTAAAATAAATAAACATTTATTTCTCATGGTTTTGGAGGCTAGAAGTGCAAGACCAAGACAAGGAGACTGGGAAATGTAGAGCACTGGGCAGTCATATGCCTCACTTGGCAGGAAGGCAGCCCTCTCCAACACACGTGTATTTGGGAAGAATTGTGATCCCTAGTCCTGCAGATGTGAAGTTCAGATACATAATAGATAAACCAGAATAATTTAATATGTTTTCCAAATCAGTGATTTCCAGTCAGCAAATCACAACTTCTAAGTAGGCAAGTGACTCTGCCCCTCCCTCTCCAAAGTCTACAGAATTCTCCCGGGGCTCCTTCACAATGTGCCTTTACTGCATCCTGTCCAACCCACAGATTCAGCCTCTCAGTCCATATACAACTCATGCCATCACTACATATGCTTGGCATCACAGTCCCCATCAGGAAGTAGAAGACTTTGGGAAAAACAAAAGTACCATCTCAGTAGAGAGACCTAGGGATTCTGTACTAGACTCAGAGGCCAGAGCTGCTGCCAGTAGTAGAAGCTGACCCCTCACACTGTGTTCCAGGAGGTGCTGAGTGTTTCTCTGTTCCCCGAGGTTCCTCTTAGTCCTCTTCTTACAGTTGTAGACAACAGAAGTACCATGTGAGTAGGTCAGTTGTTCCTGTTACAAAACATTATTGAAGAGACTCCTTGTCTTCCAACCATTGCTGTTCACACAGAACAAACGGAGTGTTGGTCCAGGGCCACCTTTCAGGGGGTCATCACATGTTCTGGTTTCCAGGCTGAGGAGGAGACTGTGCCAAGATGGGCATTATGTTTGTTACTAACTTAGTTGAACAAGTCTGTGTCAGGCCCTGTCCTAAGTGCCGGGAAGAGAGTGATGAACAAGACTTATGTATTTTTTTCTCTGTCTTGTATTGCCCATCTCTAACCCACATAGTGGAAGAGTGCTTTTCCTGAAACATAACCAAGTTTCATCACTCCCCTGCTCAGCCAGATCATCTCCTCAGCATCATCTTTGGGTCATTAAAAAAAGACAAGCCAAGTGGGGAATGATTTGGGGTGTGCAATTTAGAAATGTTGGCTTGCCATGGTCCCAGCTCCAGGAGAGTTTCCCTAAATGCAGCAATAGCTTGCTGCCATATGCAGAAGTCATACAAAGAGAGCTGCCAGTGTGCAAAACCAGGTCCTCAGCCTAGAAAGGCAAAGGGCTCCTCAGGGGCCATTCAAAACATGCTTTCTCTCCAACAGCGCTTCATCATAAAGTGGGTCTTCTCATCCCATTCTTTACACTCCTCCCTACCAGCAACGTTTTTCCCTGTCAGTTCCCCAGCTGCATCTTTCTAAAGGTGATTATGTACTCTCCATGACAATGCACAGACCTGAAAGCAGTTTGGATTGCTGGGGACATTTGAAAGACAGCCAAGAATCTTATGCATTCTCCCTGGAACTTGCCGCCTCGTCACCAAATGCAATTCCTTCATTTCTCCTGGGATCAGGCTCAAAAGACCACTGCCTTCAGGAAGCTCTCCCAAACTTACCTCCCCACTCTCCTAGCTCTAATCATTTATATTACTCTGTCACCTTCTAGCAATATTGTGGGTTATGTGTTTGGTTTTCATGATGTCGATCTCCACCTGTTGCTATGTTACTGCAACTACAGAGTCTTTGACTTTTATCCAAACCCTGTAAAATCAAATGTATTGTAGAATTCAAAACTTTTCAAATTGTAGAAAAATAATAGAGGTTCTGGGTAGCACCTATAATCAAACACATTTTTCAGTGAAACTTGTGAAAATTCACACCAAGTGGGATACATACAGATTATAATCATCTTTATTAGCTCAGGTTTACTTTGCCACAAATGAGCTCAGTATCTTAGAAGCATGGAAGTGAACGACTAATGACCGCTGCCACTACTGAAACCTCCTCTGTGCTGGGCCCTCTGCCTGTGCAGGTCATCTCAGGTACCCACAGGGGGCCATGGGAAGGAGGCACTGTTTTCCACATATGATAGATGAGATTCAGAGAGGTTGAGTAATTTGCCTAAGGTCAAATGTCTAGCAAATAGAGGAGCCAGCATTTAAACCCAAGGCTGTCTGGCCGTGAGCGTGATGCTCAGTGGCCAGGTCCATACCGAGTATGCTTCCTCCCCCTTGACCGTGCTCCATAGGCTAGAACACATAAATGCTTGCCAACAATGCAAACAGAAGAGCACATGATTTTTTATTTGTGGTTCACAAGTTATACTGTCCTTCTTTCAAAAAGACCATACAGGATGGAAACTGTCAGTTAGTTGTATAAGGCAAGCACCACACAGCTTGGGAGTCCAGATGCGACCGCAGTAGACAAAGGCACAACAGCGCAGCAGCTGGTGGGGCACATCAGCGGCACATGGGCCCCACCGACCGCCACGTTGTTCTCATCTGTTTACAGAGAATCAGTGGGCGGCATTCAGAATTCAGGGGATTTCAATTCAGAGTCCACATAGTTTCTCTAAATGTTAAAAATATGAAAATTGGATATTTCCACCATACAGTGTTTGTTTGTTTGTGTTTTCCTTCATTGCAATAATCAGCTCATGCTGAGTAGCAGTTTTAGGTGGGGTGAGTGCTTTTCAATCAGTCCCCCACTCTGCACATCTGGATTGTGAGGGAATTCTAGTTTGAGACCACTGCATCTGATAAAGTGAATCAGTATCTGATGGCTTGCCCTGACATCTTCCCTAGCAGGCTGGCAGTCTTGTTTATTGATGTGAGTGATGGGCTGTGACTTATATCTTCTATTACAAGTCAAGGACTTTCAGTAAGGATGACACTGGAAGACCATATTTTTAGTCATGAACATGTAGCAAGAACAGACTGAGAGAGAAAAAGAAAGAGAGGTAGAAAAGGGAAAGGGGAGGGTGGAGAAGAAGAACATTTATTTGTGCCAGATATAGAAAATAAATTCAAGGTGATGAAGGAAACTTAAAGCATGCCTACTGGGGCAGGGCCAGAAGGAGGCAGAGGTGACCCAGTGTCAGCTCCTAAAAGGTAAAGTTCCTCATGTGAAGCAGAGCAACCAGAACTGAGGTCACTTCTTGAACCCAGGTTTAACTACCCTTGAAAGAAAACTGAGAAAAGCTACCACAAATTGTTTCTGGGGGTTACGGCATATGCAAGGTTCTGTGATCAGAGGCCATAAATGAAACAGTAGCATAGCAAGACAAGGCCACAGCCATCTTTCATGAATAACTACCAAAAGGGCACAAATATAATTTCTATTTTCCTAACCAGCAGAAAAACATTTACTTCTGATTTATCGGCTACTCCAAAGCCTTTGACTGTGTGGATCACAACAAACAGTGGAAAATTCATCAAGAGATAGGACTGCCAGACCACCTGACCTGCCTCTTGAGATATCTGTATGCAGGTCAAGAAGCAACAGTTAGAACCAGACATGCAACAACAGACTATTTCCAAACAGGAAAAGGAGTATGTCAGGGCTGTATATTGCCACCCTGCTTATTTAACTTATATGCAGAGTACATCATGAGAAATACTGAGCTGGATGAAGCACAAGCTGGAATCAAGATTGCCAGGAGAAATATCAATAACCTCAGGTATGCAGATGATACCACCTTTATGGCAGAAAGCAAAGAATTAAAGAGCCTCTTGATGAAAGTGAAAGAGGAGAGTGAAAAAGTTGGCTTAAAACTCAACATTCAGAAAACTAAGGTCATGGTTCCATCACTTCAAAACAAATAGATGGGGAAACAGTGGAAACAGTCAGAGACTTTATTTTGGGGGGCTCCAAAATCACTGCAGATAGTGACTGCAGCCATGAAATTAAAAGACACTTGCTCCTTGGAAGAAAAGTTATGACCAACCTAGAAAGCGTATAAAAAGCAGAGACATTACTTTGCCAACAAAGGTCTGTTTAGTCAAAGCTATGGTTTTCCCAGTAGTCATGAATGGATGTGAGAGTTGGACTATAAAGAAAGCTGAGTGCTGAAGAATTGATGCTTTTGAACTGTGGTGTTGGAGAAGACTCTTGAGAGTCCCTTGGACTGCAAGCAGATCCAACCAGTCCATCCTAAAGGAAATCATTCCTGAGTATTCATTGGAAGGACTGATGTTGAAGCTGAAACTCCAATACTTTGGCCACCTTATGTGAAATGAAACTGATTCATTTGAAAAGACCCTGATGCTGGGAAAGATTGAAGGTGGAAGGAGAAGGGGACAACAGAGGATGAGATGGTTGGATGGCATCACTGACTCAATGGACATGAGTTTGAGCAAGCTTCAGGAGTTGGTGGTGGACAGGGAAACCTGATGTGCTGCAATTCACGGGATCACAAAGAGTTGAACACAACTATGCAACTGAACTGATCTGAACAGAAAGGAAAAAGATAAATAGTAGAAAAATTAAACTAAAAAGAGGAGAAATCAAGGAAGAATATACAGGAAAAAATTTTAAAGGTATTTCCTGGGTTTTCCCATTTTCTAAAATGATCACCCAACACCCAAGTTTGCCAGTTTTCTGACCTTTCTCAAGGTCAGTAAAAACACCTATATATAAGACACAGCAGAGTTCATGTTGGAATCTGTATGTGAGGAGAGGCAAGTCTTCCTTTTCCCACCAGTGGGAAGCCAAATATTTGCTCATTATAGTCTAAAGCCCACAGCACAGGAAGTGTCTACCTTCAGACCATCAATTTCTAGCACTGAGTCCCTTACAGGGGACATCTTGGATATTTATAGAATTCTCAGGGAGACTCTCAGGAATAAACAGAGGAGTAGCAGTAAAATCCAGTCAATTATGCCAAAGATTGTAAATGGCACCATGGTCAAGAGAACCTTGAGCAGATCTTCCCAACTATTGTCTTGTAAACAATGAGAGTGACAATAGCCCTTCCTCTGACACCAACTCCACTTCCTATCGGACACAAATATAACAGTGGTGATTGGATTCTGAATAAATACACCCTCCTGTCAATATTCTAACTGAATGGGGGCAATGATCTGCTAGTCCTCTGAAAATTTCCAAATTTTCCAGATCTGCTCAGTTTCCTGGACCTAGGAAAGAAAGCTCAATGGGCTGTGTGCCCTGGCCTCCTGTGAGCTGAGGTACTGCCAGATCTCACCCTGGCAGCCAGAAATATAACGTAGATAAGGTAAATTGCATTGCTGTTTTGGTTTGGACCTGAGAGGCAAACATTCAACTGGAAATCAAATAAATGGATTCTAGACCTGAGTAAGCTTTTTAAGTAAGATTCACTCTAGCTCAGTTCAGTTGTGTCTGACTCTTTCTGACACTGTGGACTGCAGCATGCCAGGCTTCCCTGTCCATCACCAACTCCCAGAGATTGCTCAAACTCATGTCCATTGGGCCGGTGATGCTGTCCAATAATCTCATCCTCTGTTGTCCACTTCTCCTCCTCCCTTCAATCCTTCCCAGAATCAGAGCCTTTACTGATGAGTCAGTTCTTCACAATAGGTGGCCAAAGTACTGGAGCTTCAGCTTCAGTATCAGTCCTCCCAATGAATATTCAGGACTGATCTCCTTTAGGATGGACTGGTTGGATCTCCTTGCTGTCCAAGGAACTCTCCAGAGTCTTCTCCAACACCACAGTTCAAAAGTATCAATTCTTTGGTACTCAGCTTTCTTTATAGTCCAACTCTCACATCCAAACATGCTGCTGCTGCTGCTGCTGCTAAGTCACTTCAGTCGTGTCCAATGCTATGCGACCCCAGAGATGGCAGCCCACCAGGCTCCCCTGGCCCTGGGATTCTGCAGGCAAGAATACTGGAGTGGGGTGCCATTGCCTTCTTTGCATCCATACATGACTACTGGAAAACTGTACTTTGACTACATGGACCTTTGTTGGCAAAGTAATGTCTCTGCTTTTAAATATGCTGTCTAGGTTGGTCATAACTTTTCTTCCAAGGAGCAAGTGTCTTTTAATTTCATGACTGTGGTCACCATCTGCAGTGAGTTTGGAGCCCAGGAAAATAGTCTGTCACTTTCCAGTGTTTCCCCATCTATTCGCCATCAAGTGATGGGACCAGATGCCATGATCTTAGTTTTCTGAATGTTGAAAAAGCCAGCTTTTTCACTCTCCTCTTTTACTTTCATCAACAGGCTCTTTAGTTCTTCTTCGCTTTCTGCCACAAGAGTGGTGTCAACTGCATATCTGGGGTCTGAAGATCAGAAAGATGCACCAGCAACATTCTGCCTGAACTTCCTTGGCTGAAGAAGAGAAGCCCCACTCCCACCCCACCCAACAAGAGGACATATCCATACTAGATATTGTTTTACATTTAGAAAAATACAGCCACAGGCTTAGGGAATAGGGGAGAGTCTTATACAATTTTGATTTGAAAGAAGAAAAACTCAGCTGATAAAGAATCCACCTACAATGCAGGAGACCCTGGCTCAATTCCTGTATCAGAAAGATGCACTGGAGAAGAGATAGACTACCCACTCCAGTATTCTTGGGCTTCGCTGGTGGCTCAGATGCTAAAGAATCTGCCTGCAATGTGGGATACCTGGGTTAGATCCCTGGGTTGGGAAGATTCCCTGGAAAAGAGAAAGGTTATCCCCTCCAGTATTCTGGCCTGGAGAACCCATGGACTGTATAGTCCATGGGGTCACAAAGAGTTGGACACAACGGAGTGACTTTCACTCAAACATAATTTAAATGTATAGAACCAATGTTTCTAAAATAAAAGCCGCCAAGGTTTATTGAGAACTTCCTAGGTGCTTGACAGAGTTTCAAGTACTTAACAACTATACAATATTACCAAGTCTTTATTTGCAAAGTAATAATAATAACAATCCCCCAAAACTATGAAATAGGTAGTATTACTATTCCTAATTTACAGATGAGACAACTGAATGACAGCTTATATGTGCTAGTGCCAAGATTTAAATCTCGGATTTCTGGCTCCAGTCTCTTCAACAAATTGTTTTCGGAAAACTGGTCAACTATGTGTAAAAAAAAAAGAAACTAGAATACTCTCTAACACCACTTGCAAAAATGAACTCAAAATGGATTAAAGACCTAAATGTAAGACCAGAAACTATAAAACTCTCAGAGGAAAACATAAGCAGAACACTCTCTGACATAAATCATAGCAAGATCCTCTATGACCCACCTCCCAGAGTAATGGAAATAAAAACAAAAATAAACAAATGAGACCTAATTAAACTTAAAAGCTTTTGCACAACAAAGGAAACTATAAGCAAGGTGAAAAGAGAGCCTTCAGAATGGGAGAAAATAATAGCAAGTGAAAGAACTGACAAAGAATTAATCTCCAAAATATACAAGCAGCTCAATACCAGAAAAGTAAACAACCCAATCAAAAAGTGGGCAAAGGAACTAAACAGACATTTCTCCAAGGAAGATATACAGATGGCTAATAAACACATGAAAAAATGCTCAACATCATTCATTATTAAATTAATGCAAATCAAAACATGAGGTATCATCTCACACTGGTCAATGGCCATCATCAGAAAGTCTACAAACAATAAATGCTGGAGAGGGTGTGGAGGAAAGGGAACCCTCTTGCACTGTTGGTGGGGATGCAAACTGGTACAGTCACAAGGGAGAACATCGTGGAGATTCCTTCAAAAACTGGAAACTGAACTGCCATGAGCGTGTGTGCTTAGTCACTCAGTTGTGTCCAACTCTTTGTGACCCCATGGACTGCAGCTTGCCAGCTTTCCCTGTCCAAGGAATTCTCCAGGCAAGAATACTGGAGTGGGTGGCCATGCCCTCTTCCAGAGGATCTTCCCAATTCAAGGATTGAACCCAGGTTTCCCACATTGCAGGAGGATTCTTTAACATCTGAGCCACCAGGGAAGCCCAAGTGGGTAGCCTATCCCATCTCCAGGAGATCTTCCCAACCCAGGAATTGAACCAGGGTCTCCTGCATTGCAGGCAGATTCTTTACTGACTGAACTACCAGGGAAGCCCTAGAACTGCCATATGACCTAGCAATCCTACTGCTGGGCATACACCTCAGAGAAAACAGAATTGAAAGAGATACATGTACCCCAGTGTTCACTGCAGCACTATTTACAATAGCTCGGACATGGAAGCAATCTAGATGTCCATCAGCAGATGAATGAATAAGGAAATTATGGTACATATACATGATGGAATATTACTCAGCTATAAAAAGGAACTCGTTTGAGTCAGTTCTAATGAGGTGGATGAACCTGGAACTTATTATAGACAGTGAAGTAAGTCAGAGAGAGAAAGACAAATACTGTATATTAACACATATATATGGAATTTAGAAAGATGGTACCAATGATCTTAGGGCAGTGAAGGAGACAGAGATGTAAAGAACAGATGTTGGACTCATCTAGAGAAGGTGAGGGTGGGATGATTTAAGAGAATACCAGTGAAACATGTACAATACCATATGTAAAATAGATGACCAGTGCAATGCATAAAGCAAGGCACCCAAAGCTGGTGCTCTGGGACAACCCAGAGGGATAGGATGGGGGGGGGGGGGGAGTGGGTTCAGGATGGGGGGGGCATATGTATACCTGTGACTGATTCATATTGATGTATGACAAAAGCAATCACAATATAGTAAAGCAACTATTCTCCAATTAAAATAAATTAATAGAAAAATTAAACTCAAGAGTATAGCTACTAATCTATCTAGAAAGTAACCTTACAAAGTATTATTCAAAAAAAAAAAATTCAAGATCTACGAATCTCTTGATGTGTAAAATTGGCTATACCTTTTTTCCTTTCCCAGTGTTATCCTTGTCTGTAGTTTATGGAATTTTGCATTGTCAAAGAAGAAACATCTCAAAGAAAGAAGGATCTTTCTTCAGACCTAGGAGGGGAATTATGATTGGTTTGGGCCAGGCAGAACAATTTTGGTTTTCTTTGCTGGAAATTAGAGGACATGTGACACAGATCCAGTCATGAGACCCAGAAAAATCCTGTCAGAGGATTTTGGGAAATCCTGTCTAGGGAAAGTTTTGGTTCATGATAAACAGATAAATTGAGAGTCCTGTATATCTCTCATTTTTTGAATATGTATAAAACCTGATGCTCCTGGAGGAGGGCAAGGCAGTCCACTCCAATATTCTTACCGGAAGAATCCCCATGGACAGAAGACCCTGGCGGGCCAGTCCATGGGGTTGCAGAGTCAAACACGACTGAGCGACCAAGCACACAAAACCTAGCGCTGAACGTTGAGACAATTATTTTAGGCTCATCAGCCTTTGGACAGAAAAACCAATGTACTGAGGTTGGCAGGATAGAAAATTAAAAAAAAAAAACAAAACACACACACACCTGAGTTTCTAATGACAAGTGGAGCCAATGCATCAAATCTGGACTCCTCTATCTCTAGATTTCTTGCTGCAAGGATAGTTATACATCTTTATTGCTTAAGCCATTGTAAGGCATTGTGTCACTTTGCCTTTAAATGCATCCTAACTTATACACATATTCTTTGTCCATGTATAGACATATGTTATGTCTATACATTTTTTGCCTTTCTTTATTTCACTTGACTTGTAGCTATGTGGTCAAATAAAACCAGGCAGTCAAGGAAGGAAAGGAAATGTATTTGAGCAGCAGTTTATCAACACCGTTCTGGAAAAAAATACTCAAGACTGCTGCACTATCATTTGCCAGTCTCCTACCTCAAACATTGCTGAGATACACTCACCCACAGGCTGTGACTCAGCAGTAACACAGTAAAGTATATCCCTAGTTTCCTCATTAGTAAAATAAGCAATCTGAACCAGGGGACCCTTAGGAAAATTTTAGCACTGACATTTTATACTTCATGCTCTGTCTATTAAGAAGGTTATATTGGCATAACTTTTAGAGTTGCTCTATAAATAATAACCACATCTTTAAATACTTAATAAAAGTTATAACAATTTATCTCTGTTATAAGTTCTCCCTCTCTGCAGGCCTGAGGTCTTCATCAGGAAAATGTGGAAAATGAAATGGATGCTCTTATGGCCCTTTCCAGCTCAGACACTCTTGAATCTGGCCAGATTCTTAAATATGTGGTTCTAATTCTCACAGACTTTCTGCAAAGCTTATGCAGTCAGGTCTGATGATGTCTGAGTCAGAGATCTTTCTGGAGCACAAATTTATGATAAAAGTTAATTGATTCAGACTGTAGGCTCCTCATTTCTCTGCTTTTCCATGGTGCCCAGCACACCATGTGGCATATGTATGCTCTCAGTAACTGCTGGTAATTCAATAATTGTGCTGTGGTTTTTGTTTGTTTGTTTTTGCATCTACTATTTGACTGAGATATTAAATAGGGTATCTCAACTCCTCATCATAATCCTTCAAGGGCAGTATTTTTATGTCTATAACCTGAATAAAAAACAAGGCTGCCTACATGCCAGCATGGTGTCACATCCAAAATAAACCCAAACCAAACAACCTGAAAATTAAGTAGGTCTTTCATGAAGTCCTGGAAGATATGGCTAAAGGGACAGTCACATGGAAAAACATACAACAGAAACTCCTTTTACCCATTTTTCGTCCTAAAATCCTCCAACAGCCCCACAAAGATCCCCAGCTCCATTGTCCCAAGTGCTCTAGCAAAACTCCTTCCTCCTGTCCATTCTAGCTTACCCCTTTCAGATCTACTCTGTCCTTTGGGGATGGTCTCATTCCCTGCATAACCTAAGTTAGCTTGGAAGTTCGGCCCCCGGGGCCTCCAGTTTTCCCCTTGACGAGCCAGGCACACTCTGCAAGTGCAGACGGCAACGGCCCTCGGTGTCCCCTCCAGCCCAGAGTGCACGCCCCCCACTACACTACGATGGATGCACACCACTCTTCACACAAGGCTGCTCTCTGTGTGTACATCCTCTAACCAGTGACTGCCCCAGGATCACCTAAGGAGCTCGTCAAAAGCACAGATGTCTGGTCTGCATGTCAGTTTCTCTGAATCAGAGTATCCTAGGGTGAGAACCAAGAGGCCACATTTTTAAGAAGTCTCCCAGGAGATTCTAACCTGTAGTCAGGTTTCAAAGCACTGCTTTACACCACAAAGGCTTTAGAATTAAGCTACAGAGTCGTGCCCATGGTCAGGACCATTTTCCTAATCCCCTTTCTACTGTCTTGCCTTCCTGATAACACGGTGTCCCAGAAACACAAGCAATCCTCAACTTCTGAACCCTGTGGGTTTCAAAAATACGTTAGTCAGAGGCAGGGTGCAGCTTTCCCCAAAGAATAGGCACTAGAGATCCATGTGGGCTCAGAGTGCTCCAAAGACCTGTAGGTCTTTGCAAGGTGATTTTGTGAGAAAGTATATACAACAGTTCCCACTGGGGCTTCCAGTGGGAGGAAGCACACTAGAAATTGGGGCTTCCAGTTTCTCCCTGAGGTCAGGCAATAAGAGCTTAACCTCCTTTCTGGGGGTCTGGTGGCAGGAGGGGGAGGTTGAGGAAACTGGGACTTCCAACTTCTCCCTGAGGTCAGGCAATAAGAGCCTAGCCTCCTTTCTGGGGGTCTGGTGGCAGGAGGGGAAGACAAAGGAAGTCCTATATGGTGACAAAGGAAGCCCAGAGGTCTGGTAGCTACTGAGAAAGATGTCAGAAAGGGGACCCTCCAAAGAAACAAGGAGTAGGCCACCAATGAGGTAGGGATGCAAAAAGGAGTAT
This sequence comes from Cervus elaphus, assembly GCF_910594005.1. NCBI lineage: Eukaryota > Metazoa > Chordata > Mammalia > Artiodactyla > Cervidae > Cervus > Cervus elaphus. The sequence continues at coordinate 8,720,215 of NC_057815.1, read as the reverse complement.
CTTCATGCAGAGGACCCAGGCAGTGGTTTCTTTTGCAGTGTCAGAACTCTGAACTGAGACAGGGCAAATATGTTCACTGGGCTTAAGAGAGAGGCACCTTGATGGAGAGGAGGAAGGTCCCGACCTCAGATCATTCTGGCAGCAGCACCTGGGCCCCCATGAGGAGCAACCCATCAAGAGGGTGGGAAGGCCAGTCCCAGCATGAGGACAAGTATTTTGTTAAGCAAGTGCTCACTGCGGGCTTCCCTCTCCTGGGTCCTCCTCCAAGTCCTGTTTTCTTTGGAATTGACTTCAACATCTGAAGGCTCAATATTACATCCTTCAAAAAAACTTTAGCCACTGAAGGAAAAAAACCCTGACCTCATTATTACATGATCTTACCAAACAGATTCTGAAGACAGTTTTAAAGTGAGGGCCTGTGCCTTTTTAAAACTCGATTGCATTGCATAATTAGTAGCAATTACTGTCAACAAACATTTATCAAATATCTACTGATGCACTAGGCCCGAGGAACATGTGGGCAAGAGTGAATCAATCCTTTGGCAGAGCACAGAGTACCAGAAATCAGAACACATGATCTGACAGCAGAACGATCCCCGTGAGTCTGCTGGAACAGGAAATTTGAATACAGATCTACCTCTAAAAAACCAAAACATTTGCTTACCCAAAATAAGACTTGAAAGGCCAGTGGAATCATTGATTAAAACATTTAATTGGTTCTGCACACATGAGGTTAAATCCAATGTAATCATAACATGAGTTCAGATCCAACATCAAAATGGGTACAGCCATGTGCATAAGGGAAAGAGATCTCACCTTTCTTCACACAGCTTCCACAGCACAACACAACAACTCAAGGTGATTGCTCCTCTAATTTGCTATAGGGACATGCACATAGGTAACTTTTTATTACCTCAAATATCCTGGTATAGCCTCTCTCTATCCCTTTATGTAATATTCCTGCCTTCAGTCTTATTTTGAGTGGACTGGTGGTATAACTGGTGGACTGGACTGGTAGCCTGGAGTGAATGGTAATAGCCCCTTGCTTTCTAATAGTAGTTTGTAGAATTACTGTAGGCAGTAGAACAGTTTTAGCAAAATAAACTTCTATGCAACTTCAATATCTAATACACATAAACAGAGATCCCTGAGTCTGTCCTTTCCCCAGACTCTCTCCAGCCTCAGGAGCAACTCTAGATACAGTTGCTCTAAAACCTCAATGCACACCAATTTTTGCCTCTGAGGCAGAGACTGCAAATTACCATCCCAGGATCCCTTTCCCCTTCTTTCTTCGTAACCAGATTCTAATAAGGGTGGAAATGAAACCAATTAAAAGATGACATTTCCAAGCCTGTCTTGCTGCTACATAAAGCCAGTAAGCCAGTACTGATTAAAGACTGGCCAATGATATACAAATGAGAGTGCTATATGAGATTCCCAAAAGACTCCTTAGAACTGAAAGCTGTGCCTTGTCTGTTCTTCTGTTTTTCCTCCTTTCTGCTTTCTCAAATATGGGCATGATGGCTGAGCTTCTGCAACCACGCTGAACCGTTAGGTCACTTTGAAGTTAAAGACTATGCTCTAGCGCTAGTGAAACCAAAGAGATAGAACCTGTGTCTGAAAGACTTCATGGTGTTGCCATACCAGCTCTGAATTTCCTATCTCTGGATTTTTTTATGTGAGAGAATAAGTACTGTGTGTCTATAACATTGCTTAGGCTTTTTAATAATTTACAGCAATATCAAGTCCTGATGCAGAACCTACCTGTAGTTAACTTTTCCAGCAAAAGATTTCACTGTGAGTCTCCTTTTATGTACTCTGTTTAACAAGGAAAAATCATGAAGGACTAAGAGAAGGACATATAGTATATGCTATATACTATATGGGTCAAATTTGTTTATAAAATGTATTTTAAATTTGATAAATTAATAAAATAGCTAAAATTTACTGAGTGCTTACCATGGGCTAGGCTATCTGCTAAGCATTTGTGCATATATTATTTCATTTACTACTCAAGTCAACCACATGAAGTACGTGATATAATGGATAGTTTTCAGATGAAAAAATTAAGGCCAAGAGGAGTTTGCTACTTATCTACAGTTTTACAGCTAGTTCACTGCAGAGCAGAGATCTGAGACTATAACTCCTTTCTAAAACAAACAACAAATGAAAGGGGACTGAAAGTCTAAGCAAAATAATTTGATCAACAAAGGGTCTTTTGAGGTACTTTATAATAAGGATAGTTTAAGCAGAGTATTGGAGAAGGCAATGGCACCCCACTCCAGTACTCTTGCCTGGAAAATCCCATGGAAGGAGGAGCCTGGTAGGCTGTAGTCCATAGGGTCGCTAAGAGTCGCACACGACTGAGCGGCTTCTCTCATTTTCACTTTCATGCATTGGAGAAGGAAATGGCAACCCACTCCACTGTTCTTGCCTGGAGAATCCCGGGGACTGGGGCGCCTGGTGGGCTTCCGTCTATGGGGTTGCACAGAGTCGGACACGACTGAAGAGACTTAGCAGCAGCAGCAAGCAGAGTATGTTCTGACTCAAGGTCTCTTTTGTGATCTAAACTTGGGATGAAGCAGCTTTGGAATCAGGCTGGCTTGGGTACAAATTCTTGCTCTACCACTTTTTGGAAGTGTGATCTTGGGCAAAATTCTTTAACTTCTCTGAGCCTCAGACTGCCTTGCACAGTGAGGTGGATCAATGAACTAAGGCATGTGAAGTTCACAGCGCAATGCCTGCTCTGACAGGTAAGCAAGTCTCAATTTTGTAGCACAGGGCGGGCTCAAACGAGAGGAATGAGGTAAGAGGTTATTCACTTGTTTTCAGAAGGGTTTCCAAACATCTCCTTGGAGGTGTTGCACAGAACAGAAGAATGTTTGTAATGTTTGTGAAACTGAACAAGATACCTCTCTTTAATCTCAGTTTTCTCACCTGTAAGTGGGAATTACAATTTCTTCTATGCAGGATCATTGGAGAAAAGACAAGATTGGCCATAGAATGTTATGCAGTGTTAAAGATCATTATTAGAGTTAATGTTCACTCACCCCGGTCACTTCTTAATTTTTCCAAATGAAGCAACAAACTACCTATCCCACCTTCTTATTTTTCTTATTTCAAGCCATTACTAAGATTTCTTTCATATTGTGGAAATTGATGCCAACAGTTATGATTCAGAAATGCTAACCCTAAAGAAGGTGAAGTATCAGAATTGGATAATAGAGAAAAAAAGTGTGGCAAATACACAGAATGGTAATTTCTACAAGAAAAATGATAATTTCTAAAATCATAAAACTCATTAGGAGATTAAGCCAGAATTTAAAACTTCTATACATCAAAAAACACAATCAACAGAATGAAAAAGTGGCTTATGGAATAAGGGAAATGCAAGTCATATATCTGATAAAAAGATTAATATCTAGAATATATAAAGAACTCCTATGACAACACAAAAAACTTAACTAAAAAATGAGCAAAGAACTTAGATATTTCCCCAAACAAGATATTCAAGTGGTTAACAAGCTATGAAGAGGTGCTCAGCATCACTAGTCATTGTAGAGATGCACCACCAGGGACCATGCTGTGTGCTTAGTCACTCAGTCGCGTCTGACTGCGACCCCAAGGACTGCATCCCACCAGGCTCCCCTGTCCATGGGGACTCTCCAGGCAAGAATACTGGAGTGGGCTGCCACGCCGTCCTGCAGGAGACCTGCCCAACCTAGCATCGAGCCCAGGTCTCCTGCACTGCAGGCAGATTCTTCACCATCTGAGCCACTGGGAAGACCAAAACCACCATGAAATGTCACTTTATACCCATTAGGTTGGGTACAGTCAAAAAGACAGGAATAACAAATGCTGGGAAAGGTATAGAGAAACTGAAAATTTGGCGCACTGTTAGTAGGAATGTTAAATGGTGACCCCCTGTGGAAAATAGTATAACAGTCTCTAAAAAATTCTATTAGAAATAGAATTTCCATATGATTCTGCAATTTCACTTCTGGGTCTATAAATAAAAGAATTGAAAGAAATGTACACCCATGTTCGTAGCAGCAATATCCACATTAACTGAAAGGGAGAAGCAACCCAAGTGTCCATTAACAGATGTATGGACAATCAAAATTTAGTGTAGACATATGTAGATACATATAATGGAATATATGTATATGATGGAATATATATATATATATATATATATATATATATATATATATAATGGAATATCATTTAGTCTTAAAGGGAAAGAAATTCTGGCACGTGCTTCGATGTGAATGAACCTTGAGGGCATTATGCTAAGTGAAATAAGTAAGTCACAAAAAGATAAATACTCTATGATTCTACTCACACAGGGTATCTAGAGTAACCAAATTTGTAAAAGCAGAAAGTAGAGTGGTAGGTTCCAGGGGCTTAGAGGAAGAGAAAATGAGAATGGTTGTTCAATGGGTATAGAGTTTAATTTTGCAAGATAAAATTGTCCTGGGGATTACTTGCACAACAGTATGGATATACTTAACATTACTGAACTGTACACTTAAAATGGCTAAGGTAGTAAATTTTATGTTATGTGCATTCTATTACAATTGAAAAAAACTTGTTTGGCAAAAAGCAATAGGAAGAAGTATAAAAGAGAACAGAAGAGTGAGCAGGTGACAAGAGTATAGTAACGTTATGTGGGCATCAGAAACGCATTTGACAACTACTTCCATAGAAGTTGTGCTTCAAATTAAATCGGCCTGTTTTTGAATGCTCTCATCTAAATGGATTGCTGGCAGGGTGAAAATACTATGTAATCAGGGATAAATGGGAAGTACATCTGGTTGGAAGCAAAAGGTCCACTAGGGCATGTCAGAGGCTGGTGCTGGAACTGACCTCATTTAACAAACTCATTAATGACCTAGAAGAAAACGGAAATAGCCACTGCTAATGAAATTTGCAAAGATATGTTGGCGATGCCCTGGACTTGGCCATCACAGCATAAGCATTGCTGGGATGGAGAGATTTTCCAATAGGTAATTAATTGGATTAAAAGAATGACTTCCTAGGATAAGAACACTTGCTCATTTCCAACTCTCATCTCCAGAGCAGAAAGCAGATTTTGTCATGTGATGCAGATCAGAAAACCACACTTGATAAAGGCCTATGAAAGAATAGTGCTTTCTCAGAGCACATTCTGCCTTTGTCCTTTATCTCTAGGTAGAAGACAATGGAATCTATTCATTAAAAAGACAGAAGAAAGGAGAAGGTAAAAGAAGCAGAGGAGATACAGTCTTTCTTCCACGGAGGAAGGTCTAGGCAAGAAGCCCATATGTGCTCAGTCACTCAGTCATGTCCCCACTAAAATTTAGTGTACACTCTCTGAAGCTTGGCACAAATTATGCCATCCTCTTCCCCTGCTTGAAACCTGTCTGTGGTCTCCCAGGGCACTCAGGAGGAATCCAGAATCTTTGACAAGGCCCCGAGTGATCAGCCCTGCCTCCCTATCCAGCCTCATCTTGCACAGCTGCCCTTCTCACCCACGTAATGGCCATCAGCTTCTCCACCAGCCCAGCAGAAATTCAGCACCACTATCTGCCTTGGCAGTTTCACCCCTTCCCACTCTGAGTCACTGTGCTTGGTTCAGGAGTGGACAGGGGGACTCAAGCTGTGCCAATCTGATTCCATCCCATCACTTTCAGAGCAACAAACGCTGAGGAGCAGCTCTCCTGATGAGGCTGGCTGCCTATAGGGCTTCTCAGATGATGTTGTTAGCATTTCAAGCAGGATTCTTCTTTATTATGCAGAACCCTTGTTAGCCTTTAGTGTTCACGCTTCTGTACACAGACTTTCAGTTATACCCCCTGAATCATTGTGATGACAACAACAGCAGCAAAATGACACGCCTGAACACTACCCAGGGTTGAGAACTGCAAGACAGAACTTTTTGTGATGAGATGGAAATCGAGGAATGAAGCAATTTGCCTAAGGCATTCAAGTCTTCAGTCAATGTGTCATTTCCTCAGAGACCTTTTCATATCTCCCCCATCTGAAGTAGGTCTCTGTCATGACACTACTTATTGCATATAGTACAGAACCAGTTTACAAATACGTGCTCAGTTGTGTGGTTTTTTTGTTTCATATCTGTTTTCTCCCACTAGACTGGAAGTTCCATGTTGTTGCTGTTCAGTCGTTAAGCCACGTCTGACTCTTTTTGACCCCATGTACTGCAGCATGCCAGGCTCCCCTGTCCTCCACTATCTTCCAAGATTTGCTCAAATTCATGTCTATTGAATCAGTGATGCTATCTAACCATCTCATCTTCTGCCACCACCTTCTCCTTTTGCCTTCAATCTTTCCCAGCATTAAGGTCTTTTCCAATGATTCTTCGCATCAGGTGGTCAAAGTACTGGAGCTTAAAAAGGGGCTGTTTTGGTTTTCAACGACTGACATTCAATAAACATTTGCAGAGAAAAGAAGAGAGGGGGAAAGGAAGGTTGTTTGGAAATTAGTAACACTGTTCAGTGACTAACATCTCAATCCAACCCACAAAAGTCTGTTTAATCTAAGAACCTAAATGTCATACCTTCACTGCTTTTATGAGAGATGGGTTGATTGTAGGACCCCAGGAGCCCACCTGCCTCTCCATAAAACCAGTTTTGAGAATTCCCCTGGCTCCCAAGAGAACAGGTCCCACTTCAGAAGAGCAGGGCTTGGAAGATGGAGGGGGCTGGTATGAGTCTGATAGCATTTCATTTACCCTTTCCTCTCCCCTCCCTCACTCCAGCAGTGGCAGTACTCTTAGGGGCTCCAACAGCAGGGAGAAAAGGTAGGCTTCAGAGAGGGAACATTTGCACTACTTTGGAAATCAGACACCTCTTTTCTAAAAGCCTCCTTTTTTGGAAACATGCTGTTTTGTGGTCGCCCGGCACCATGCCCCCCTCCCTAACACACCCTGCCCTTAGGAGGAGTTACCTTTCTTTGTGGGTTTGTCTTTTTGAGGTGGGAAATCCAGATGCCTGACTCCCACTCCAGAAGCCAATAGATCAAATCCTTCCTGCCATGGTTGTTGTATAGCTGATAGAGTCTCTCCAGGGCTTTAAATATTGAGTGAGCAATTTTTTTAAAAAGACTGGGGGACATTCCCTCAGTAATGTAACACTGATCATAGTGTTTCTACTGCTTGGTTAGTCCTGACTTCTAGTTTCCTGGCCCTCAAGGGCTGCCTTGCCTCCTGCCCATTTCCAGGCCTAGTTCTCTACTTTCTCAATCCTTGGACTATCTCAAAATCATTCCAATAAAATCTCCTTTGTTTAAATTACCAGAGTCAAAGACTCTGTGGGCAATGCAAGATTCTAGATGAATTTCCTGAGTCCTGATCAAATTATTCATTGGAGTTTCACATTTGCATTCATGCGTTCCACGTATAGCTGGTGAAAGTCCTTTATGCCCCACGCCCTGGACCAAGTGTTAATGTGCAAAAACAAATAGGATTCAGGCCCAGGCCTAAGAGAACACATTCTGCTTGAAGAGGCAGAGAATTAGATCAGAAACTGAAACTGAAGTGGTGTAACCTGTTGCAAGCATGCTTGGAAGATAATGATCCAAACTCCCTCACTCTCTCAGGCACGCATTCAATCTCTCTACCTCTCCCACTTCTAAGGGCTTCTGGGGTCTTTGGACAGCAGGCTCTAGTGAAGATGTGGGTAATGTGAGTTTCTGCTGATATGGAAATATCCATAAGAAGACACAGAATGCATGCACAGTGAAATAGAGCTGCTGAAGAAGAATGTCAACACTTTTAAAATAAATTTCTAATTTAATTTATTAAATTAAATTAAATTAATAATTTTTTTAAATAAAAATAATGAGTACTTGGGGACTTCCCTGGTGGTCCACTGGTTAACACTCCATTCTCCCAAAGCAGGGGACATGAGCTTGATCCCTGGTTGGGGAAATAAGATCCCACATGCTGCAAAGCATGATCTGAAAAGATAAATTAAAAATAAAATAAAATAAAAAATAACAAGTACTTATGGAGACTCACGTACAAAACACACAACAGCAAGATAGCCTTACTGGAGTCAAAAAATCTCAACTAAGAGATTCAGGAAAGAAATCAAAATAGAGCGTGGTCTTTGTTGAGATCCAAATTAATGGCCTGGAAGATCAAATTATAAGAAATATTTCAAAACACAAAGGAAAAATGTGAGGAGATGGAAATCATGAAGGAAAACTTAAGAGCCGTGGAGAATATATCCAGAAGGCCCAGTATGTGAAACATGGGTGCTCCAGGAGAAGCAAGGAAGAGTTGTAACACATAAGACTCTTTGAGTTTTGTCAGGACTATAGAGTAAAGAGATACATGAAGAAACATCTTGGTAATATTCCAAACTTTGGGTGAAAAGAAAAGCATTCAAATAAAAAGAATGTAAGCTCAGACTTGCAGAGACAATGCAGGAAGGAGAGGGTGGGACAAATTGAGAGAATAGCATTGAAACATTACCATATGTAGAATTAAATAGCCAGTGGGAGTTTCCTGTATGGTGCAGGGGACTCAAATCATGTGCTCTGACAACCTAGAGGGGTGGGGTGTGAGGTGGGAGAGAGGTTCAAGAGGAAGGGGACATGCTTATACCTATGGCTGATCCATGCTGCTATATGGCAGGAACTAACACAATATTGTAAAGCAATTACCCTTCAATTAAAAATAAATTTAAAAAACTAAAATAAAAGAACACAGGCTCTGTAAGGGAAAAATAATCAGAATGGCATCAGATTTCTTTACTGCCACCATAGAAGCTGAAAAACAGTAAAATAGCAGCCACAGACACTGTGAGATTGCAACCAAGATTCTACTCCCAGCCAAGATTATTCCCTTATTAGAATGAATGGAAAATGCATAGGAACATGCTGGAAGTCGGAGAGTGTATCAACACCTTAGGAAAAGAATCTAGGGAGGATATTCATATGCAAAACAACAAAGTGGGATTCCTACTTAAGAAAAGTGGAACATAGACATAAATATAACACCTAAAACTCCTAGAAGAAAACATAGGAGTAGAGCTGCATGACTTTGGGTAAAGCAATGATTTCTAAGCAATGTCACTGAAATCACAAGCAACAGATAAAAATATTAGAAATATTGGACTCTTTGAAATTTAAAATGTTTGTGGTTAAAATGACACCATCAAGAAAATAAAAAGACAACCCATAAAAAGGAAGAAAGTATCCACAATTCATGATAAATGACATGTATCCAGAATACAAAAAGAACACTTTTCAATTCATTATTTTAAAGGTAGATTTTATTTTGGGGAGCTCCAAAATCACTGCAGATGGTGACTGCAGCCACGAAATTAAAAGACACTTGCTCCTTGGAAGAAAAGCTATGACCAACCTTTAATAGACAGCATATTAAAAAGCAGAGACATTGCCAACAAAGTTCCATCTAGTCAAAGCTATGGTTTTTCCAGTAATCAGGTATGGATGTGAGAGTTGGACCATAAAGAAAGCTGAGCACCAAAGAACTGATGTTTTTGAACTGTGGTGTTGGAGGAGACTCTTGAGAGTCCCTTGCTTGGACTGCAAGCAGATCCAACCAGTCCATCCTAAAGGAATCAGTCCTGCATATTCATTGGAAGGACTGATGTTGAAGCTGAAACTCCAAAACTTTGGCCACCTGATGCGAAGAAGTGACTCATTTGAAAAGACCCTGATACTGGGAAAAATTGAAGGCAGGAGAAGGGGACCACAAAGGATTAGATGGTTAGATGGCATCACTGACTCGATGGACATGAGTTTGAGCAAACTCCGGGAGTTGGTAAAGGACAGGGAAGCCTGGTGTGTTGCAGTCCCTGGGGTCACAAAGAGTTGGACACGACTGAGAGACTGAACTGAACTGAACTGAGAACTGACAATAGAAAGGTCTTACCAGACCCACTCCCACATCATACATTTTAAGATGACAGGATTAGTCAGAAGGTTCTTAAGAAGGAGAAACAAGTCCTCAAGCAGGATACATTGTTTTTATATTATCATTGGTACAGAGTTTAAGGGAAAACATAGCCTTGAGACATTAGTTCTGGTCTTAAAGAAAAAGTATTTTATGTGACTAAGACAAGGAATGTAGGAAAAAAATGTAGGAAAAAAATGTTTGTCCCTTTCTCCTCCTTGAGAGCCCAGGACACTTTTCTCCTTCTCGAGGGCCTGGACTACTTCCTCCTTGAGGACTCTGGACTCCTTATCAACCTACCTAAATTAACTGTCTCATTGGAGATTGAAGAAGTGAATAATAAAATTATATGTATATTTCAATCCTAAATCCACCAAACAAGAACTACTTGTTTTTTTCTTATGTCCCTGGAATATTTATGAAAACCAGCTATGCATTTGTCCACAAAGAATATATTATTTGGAAAAAATTAAGGGTTAAATTAATAGTCAATTAAAAAAAGAAAGTTTTTCAGCCAATGAAAAAGAAATGAATAATTTAAAAGTAATCAAAAGAAAATCTTAACTTTTAGAAATTAGAAATACCTTCTTGATTAATATAGTATATATATATGATATATATTAGTCAGGTTTTTCTCTAGAGAAGCAGAATTGAAAACAGGGACTCAAATTCATGTGCATCATAATTATTTTGCTTTTAAAAGATTTATTTTATTGAAGGATAACTGATTTACCATGTTGTGTGAATTTCTGCTTTACAGAAAAATGATTCAGTTATACATATATATGTATATATATATTCTTTTAAAATTTCTTTTCCATTATGGTTTAGCATAGGATATTGAATATAGTTCCCTGTGCTACATAGTAGGATCTTGTTGCTTACCCATTCCGTATATAATAGCTTGCATCCAAACTTCCAATCCATCCCACCTCCCTCCCTATTGGTAACCACAAGTTTGTTCTCTATATCTGTGAGTCTATTTGTGGGGAGAGAGCAAATGAGCCAAGATGGTGTGGTCACGCTCTCTCGCCCATTTTTAAATAATGACTGTGTAACAGTTGAGATCACTTATGTCTGACACCTGAGCTTAAAAACTGAGAATTTTAGGGACTTTTCCCATGGTCCAGGAATTAAGACTGTGCCCCCATTGCAGGGGGTGGGGGTGCGGCATGGGGGCAGGTTTGATACCTGGTCAGGGAACTAGATCCCACATGCTGCAACTAAGAGTTTGCATGTTGCCACTAACAGCCGGCACCGCCAAATAAACAAAATACAGCGTGAGTGTGAGCACATGCTCAGTCACGTCCAGCTCTTTGTGACTCCACGGGCTGTAGCCTGCCACGCTTCTCTGTCCATGGGATCTGTCCTGCTTTGGCAGGCAGATTTTTTATGAGTGAGACACCTGGGAGACCCAAATAAATAAATAATAAATATTTTTTAAAAAGGGAAAATTTGAAAGCTACTAAAATTTAGATTCTGTATAATTTATATGTTAGCTTCACTCAATCACTTAGTAGTTACATTAGCACACTTATTTGGGGCATATTATGTGTAAACTCTCTGTGCCTCAGTTTCCTCAGCTGAAAGGAGATGATCACAGCACATTCTCCAGAGAGTGGCTGTAAGAACTGAGAAAGTTAATATATATAAAACAGTCAAATGGTACTTGTTATCATTACTCTCTATATGGCTGGTTCTTTCCACATATTTTGTATGAAACCACAGCTGGTCCTGTACAGAAAGTAAACAGAGGATCATTTTTCTCCTCATTGGTTTTTCTTCCTCTTCTCCCCTCCTTTTTCTGTAGTGGAAGGAAGTGTGCTCCTTGCTTGTTCTGTGGCAACTCTGGAGTCATGACAACACTGAAATGAGAAGTAGGCCAAGCATCGGGCAAGGCCAAGTGATAATATAAATGGACTTAGTGGATTAGAAATATGGACAGCACATAATAAAATGAGATTTATCTTGGGAGAAAAATAGTTTATCTAAGAAGAAACAGTTCAATGCATAGTCAACCCAGAAGGGGGAAAGGGTGTATCTCAGAGAGGTAGAGATAATGAACAGAGGAAAGGGTACTGGCAGAAATACAGCCAGAGGGCCCCTGTTCTATATAGCATGACCCTAGGAAAAGGAGATGGGATGGCCTCTGATAAATATCTCCTCATCCTATGGACTGCTCCTTTTGTGCTTGATTTAAGATTTCCAACTCTAACAGAGGTCAGTGGTCAAGTGGTTGATGTCACTGTGCACCAAAAATATTTTTGTCAGTTGCATTAGTCATTATTTTGGCTGTTTGAATAACCAAATTAGAATAATCACAGACAGTCTGAACCATAGCTGGGCAATGTGCCCTCATGACGAGCACAGATACCAAATCTAGTACCGAGAGAAGTCTCAGTCACACTGCATAGACACAGCCCTGGGTTCCAGAGCTATTGCCAGAAAACACAGTCCAGTCCAGAGCTGGTGCTGGGAGCTGAGGGATCGTGCTGCCATTGCATCTCTAAACTGAGTGCCATGGGAGCCTGCCTTTCCTCTGCTGTGGGTTAGGTCAGCTCAGGAGGCTTTGTGTCTGTAGACAAGAGCATTGGACTCCCTTAATTAAGAACTAAGACGTTAGTGTAAAACTGATCAATAAAGACACAATCTTACTTGAAATCCCTCCCCATCTTAATTGGTTTAAAACTAACATCAATGGAGAAAACAAAGAGAGCCAGGGTATAATTAGCCCCTGGAATGGTGCTATGAGGCAGTAGACCCAACACAGGCTGTGATACCTTTATTGCATCCCTCCAGGGGCAAAACCCCAGGACGAGGAAGACCTTCAGCCTGGGAGGCACCCAGAGCCAGAAGGGTGACTTCCTGCTGTCTGACCATGATGGAAAAGAATTCACAAGAACTGGATTCACCCCCAAAACAGATCATTATGTTCCCTCAGTTTTCCCTTCAAACAATCTCAGGGACCTGTCCTTAGTTCTTCAACACCACTGATGGTCCCTTAGTCCAGATCCCCTCTATATTGGCTCCCAAACTGATCTCCCTGCCTCTTGGCATTGAGGCCTTCCACCCTTCAGCACCTCCCCAACTTCATCTGTCCTTTGAACAATGAAATGCATGTAGCCTAGGAGATCTACTTAAAGCGCAAATGTGACTATGACAGCTTCTCATCCATCAATTTAAAAATACCCAGGTAATTTATTCAACAAAGTTTTAATGTGCATAGGTGGGTCCCAGGCACTGTACTAGGCACTGAGAATATGATGATTAAAAAATAAAGAAGCCCCACCCTCATGAAGCTTGGAGTTTAATGGGGAAAAAAGATAGCCAAACAATTACACAAGAAGACATGGTTAAATTCTCTGAAGAAGAGGGGGCTCTAGCAGAGGCTCAATCTAGCCTTGGAGGTCAGGAGACTTTCCTGAAGAAGCAACTTGTGAACAGAGATCTGAAAGATAAGTAGGAATCAACTAGGCCAATGCTTCTTGTAAACTCTAATTAGGTTAAGGAAATTAAATAGTGTGCCACAACCAATGTCTTTTGAAATGAAATAATAGACTGGACAATAGCACAGTAGAAGAGAAAAGGATAGAAGGAAACAGAATAGAGTAATAGAGTATTGATCAGAACATATTTCAGGTAGCAAAGGTTAATATTTCATGATATGTTTATAATGAGTTAACTATAAGATGTGTTTCTTAGTGCAGGCTGTAAACTAGCCAGTGGCAGAAGTGAGGGGATGGAAGCACACATCCCAGAGAGGGAACAGCCACTGCAAGACTCAGTGGAGAGAGAGCAGGAGGTATTTAGCCTCGTTTTTAATCTGTGAAAGAACCCACACATCATTCATTCAGCAAATACTTATTTAATTCTCTTTCAAAACAGCACACCCAATCAGAGTCACAAGGAGGAGCCAGGCAGCTTTCCTTGTCTAAATGAGTTTACATGCCATCAGGAGAGAGAGGTATATAAATAAATATTAGACTAAGTTTGAAAAAAAGCTGCAGGAATAAATCAAATATAATGAGAAGAGAATATAAGGAAATTGCTTCTATCTAGGAAAGATCTCAGAGAGCTTTATGAAAAGAGAAGGCTTTTTCTTGAGGTCTGGAAGGACAACTAGAGGTGAAAATTCAGGAGAGGAAGGGACACAGAGGTACAAACAGTCCAGGATAAAGAACAGTGGTGATAAAGGCATGGAATGCCTTTGGGGATTCCATATTTGGGGAATGGTGAATCAAGATTGAGAGTGGAGAGAGGGTCACTGAAAGACCTCATAAGGACCAGAGTAGATCAGTATCTGTCTCAACCTCCAACTGTGATACCTCAGACAACTCTAGCCTTCTCTCCATTGGTTATCCCCTCTGTGAATTGGGAAATATAACTCTGGCCTCTGATACAATCAGCAGAGCTGGGGAAAATAAAATGCACTCAACCATATAAAGTGTTTGTAGCTCACTGGAGTAAAGGTGCCCAAAATCTGCAAAAATCTTAGTAGCCCCAAAGAAAGTCAGTTGTTTTATAGTAATAGGATTAGTGGGGCTTGGGGGGTGGGGGGCATATTTTTCAGTCCTTCCAATCTTATTGTTGAGCTGCCTCAATTTCCTTTTAAATAAAATTTTTCCTTTTTAAGAATAAAAACTAAAAGACCTGAGGGTCATTATAGAGTAAAACAAATATCAAAGCATGAATATTTCTGTAATAATATTATGAACATACCTTCAAAGTCATAGGATCTATCCTCAGGTGGTCCTACCCATCAATAAAGGGTATTATGAAAATCTGTTAATTTTTCTCTATGTCTATGTATCCTGGATTCTTGATTCACTAAAATCTATTAGATTGTAATCTCTGCTAGGTAAACAGAGATCTTGTTTACCTGACACATCTTTATCGCCTCACACAAGTAGACACCCATCATTGAATGAATGAATGAACTGCAGGGTCTCCTCCAGTGAATGAAGCCATTCTCCAACCAGCAAGATGTCACAGAATCACTTTAATCAGACCACTCCAATGAAATAAGGGAAAGTGTCTGATGGACCCAATCACTTTTTCTAGGGGAGGAAATATATTTTTTTTAATGTATATGTATCTCTGGGACTGTTGTGGTGGTGCAGTGGTCAGGACTCTGCCCCCCACTGCAGGGGGGCACAGTTTCAATCTCTGGATGGAGAACTAAGATCTCACATGCCTCGCAGCTTGACAAAAAAAAAAAAAAAGTATAAGTATTTCTAAAACACTGAATCTTATTTCCTGCAGACTGACTTCTTTCTGTCTCGTTCTCATTTTTCTTAAGGATCTGAACATAAATGCTGAGGCAGAAGGTATGGTGATCTGCAGCATCATTTGAGTCAAGACTCAATGTTGCAAGTGACAAAAATCTATTCAAACTGGTTCATATAATGGCAAAGCACAGGATCAGGTTTGTCTTCAGGTATGACCAAACCCACATATTCAAACAAGGCCCACAGAGTTTATCTCTCTCCATCTCTTCGCTCTCCTTTCCTCTGTCTGCATTCTTGGCTGAACTCTCCTTTGTTTGTGACAAAGAGACCAGAAACTCTAGGCTTAATGGAAAGAGAGAGCTGTTCTTTCCCCACGTGTGTGTGTGTTAAGCCGCCTCAGTCGTGCCCGACTTTTTGTGACCCAATGGACTATGGCCCGCCAGGCTCCTCTGTCTGTGGGATCTTCCAGGCAAGAACACTGGAGTGGGCTGCCATTCCCTCCTCCAGGGGATCTGTCCAACCCACGGACAGAACCTGCGGCCTGTGTCTCGCATCTCCTGCTTTGGCAGGGGGGTTCTTCACCACTAGTGCCACCTGGGTCCCAGGGGTGCCTCTCACTGGCTCAGCTTGGGTCACATGCCCATCCTTAAACCAATCATTGAGATTCTATTTGTGTAAGACCTGCCCTGGAGCAAGGGAAATGAGATCAGCTCTACTTGAACCACAGAGAATATGAGCAGGCAAAGTGTAGGAGGAAGGGTAGGGTCCCAGAAGGAAATCAGGTGCCACTAACAGAAAGGGTAAATGATTGCTGAGAAGACCAGACTGGCAGCTGTCATCATCTTCATCTGTCCAGAAAGAGGTTGAAGAGGGCCATCAGATGGGCTGGCAAAAAGAAAGTGATTAAGCCTTTTGCCACTACTGATGCTATGCATGTGCTTAATGATAACAGATGAGATTCAGTGCCAGTGAGCAGCTGCAGGAAAGAGCCAGGAGGGTTGGGAGTAGAAGCCAAGTGGCAATCCATCTCTCAGACTATGAGTTCCCCCAAGTCTATTTTACTACATGAAATGCCCAAACTGACTCAGGCACTTTTCAAGTTGCAAAACTTGCACTCATGCTCAGCAGATATATTTAAAACTGTTTTACAACCAACAGTTAAACAGAAGGAAATTAAGGAAGAAAAATCAGGGATACAGCTTCATGCATAAAACTCAACCATACAATTACAGAGTCCATATTAATCACATGTCAGTTAGGCCTCAGTGGTTTGGTAGTTTTTCGTCAGCAGAAATAAGCCAATCCTGATAGGCAAAGATGGTTGATGTCAGTATAACTGAAAGACTTTAAACAGAGGGCCCCTATCATTAATTAATCAAGTAATTACTCTCTTAATGCCATATTTGGTAATTAGGTTTTTAGCACTTTTCCCCCTTTAGCTCTAGCTCTTTATCATACCAACATTCCTTTATCTAGAGGTTCCAGTAGAAGATGAGATGTGTTTTCAATCATAATAAAAATGCTTGTATTTGTAGATCACTTTGTACTCTATAAAATCGCTCACTAGAGTCTTCCAGCAGCCTTTGCAGATAAGCAGGACAAATATTATTCTCCCAAATAACTGCCAGAGTGTCTGGCTTGGACTCAGACTTGCAAAATGCCAATAGAATCCCATTCTCTTGCAGGTGGAGTAAGGCATCGTCTCATTCTGATGGTGGAGTCTTGGTTCCGGGGTGATGCACAGAACAGCATCACCCTTAGTACTTACAGTCCCCGAGGACACAAGTCAGCACCACACAACTCCAAAGGCATCGCATGTGCCTGGGCTTGAGTGGAACCACAATTCTGTTGAGGGGGAGAAAAGCAGTCAAATAGAAAACATGAATTCACAAGATAATATTTCACAAGATAATAAAAACGTGCTTTAATGTTGCTCCCACTCATATTGTGGTTAGGAATCCTTCATGAAATGCATTATCCCATTAGTCCTCAATCTCTGTATATCAGAAGTACTGTCATCTCTATGATGGTGAGAAATCTTATAGGAAACAGACAAGGTCCTGCATTGCTGAGAGACCTCATAGCTTTTAGATTAATCTTTCTCAGGGCTGATAATACGATTAATGTAGTCAGGAAGTGACTCTTTATTTTAATAAGAAAAATATTGGCTCCTTGAATTAATAATGCTTATTGGCTTTTTGCATGACTTTGAGGCCCATTCTTGGAACTACTATCCTGAAAAATGATAATTATAAAAAGGTAACAGAATTTACTCTCTAAAGCATTCATTTATCCATTCATTTAGTCAATAAACTTTCAAGGATGCGATGCCAAGTTCTACAGTGGTGCAGAGTATGTAAAGATGAAAAGTTATAGTCCCTTAATTCAGTGGCTAGCCATGCAAGTCAATCATTACAACATAGTCCAGGCACTGTGCCAAGTGCCTTCTCTGTAGTTTGTAATCTTTCCCACAGCCAATGAGGTAGATATTATTAATAATACCATTTTACAGATGAGTAAACTGAGCCCTGAGAAGGGAAAAAGTAGAAGCAGTGACAGACTTTATTTTCTTGGGCTCCAAAATCACTGTGGATGGTGACCGCAGCCATGAAATTAAAAGATTCTTGCCACTTGGAAGAAAAGCTATGACAAACCTAGACAGGTATTAAAAAGAGACATCACTTTGCTGGCAAAGGTCCATCTAGTCAAAGCTATAGTTTTTCCAGTAGTCAGGTATGGATGTGAGAGTTGGTCCATTAAAAACACTAAGCATCAAAGAACTGATGCTTTTGAACTCTGGTGTTGGAGAAGACTCTTGAGAGTCCCTTGGACTGCAAGGAGATCCAACCAATCAATCCTAAAGGAAATCAACCCTGAATATTCATTGGAAGGACTGATGCTAAAGCTATAGCTCCAATTCTTTGGCCACCTTTTGCAAAGAGCCACCTCACTGGCAAAGACTCCAATTCTGGGGAAAATTGAAGGCAAAAGGAGAAGGGGGCAGCAGAGGATGAGATGGTAAGGTATCACGATATGACTTTGAGCAAACTCCAGTACATAGTGTAGGACAGAAGAGCCTCACATGCTCCAGTCCATGGGGTCACAAAGAGTCAGATATGACTTAGCAACTTAACAACAACAACAAACTGAGGCTCCCATTATTTTAGTGACTTTTCCAGTTAGATATGGAGCTGAGAGCCAAGCTCAGGCAGTCTGACCCCATAACACATTCTTTTAGCTCTGTAACTCATACTTCATATGCACTAGTCATAGCATATGGAGAAAATTTGGTGGTTGCCCAAGGGAAGAGGCTGTACGATATCCATGAAGGAATTAGGTAAGCATCACAGGGGAGAGAGGATCTAGGCTGAGACCTAATGGACGTGTAATACTTGTTCAGGCTAAATAGCTTGCAAAGAGCATCCCAAGTGCATGCATCAGGGAATGCATGCAGCAAGCACAAAGCAGGGAGAGAAGCCTGGTACATTCTATGATGGAGAGCTAGATCCCAGGAGCTTGGGCACTGAGCAAAGACTGGAGAATGGAAGGCAAGGCCAGTGAGGAAGGCAGGATCTGAATACCATGCCTTATTATATAAGGTATCTATGAGCAGCAAGTGGCGATAGTGCTGGAGCAGCGAGCGGCCGAGAGGAGACACCCCATGTCCAAGGTAACAGAAACCCCAGGAAGATGGTAGGCGCTAAGAGAGGGGATCAGAGGGCAGACAGACTGAAACCACAATCACAGAAAACTAACCAATCTAATCACATGGACCACAGCCTTGTCTAACTCAATGAAACTAAGCCATGCCGTGTTGGGCCACCCAAGACAGACGGGTCATGGTGGAGAGTTCTGACAAAATGTGGTTCACTGGAGAAGGGAATGACAAACCACTTCAGTATTCTTGCCTTGAGAATCCCATGAACAGTATGAAAAGGCAAAAAGATAGGACACTGAAAGATGAGCTGCCCAGGTTGGTAGGTGTCCAGTATGCTACTGCAGATCAGTGGAGAAATAACTCCAGAAAGAATGAAGGGATGGAGCCAAAGCAAAAATAACACCTTGTTGTGGATGTGACTGGTGATAGAAGCAAGGTCCAATGCTGTAAAGAGCAGTATTGCATAGGAACCTGGAATGTTAGGTCCATGAATTGGAAGTGGTCAAACAGGAGATGGCAAGAGTGAACATTGACAGTTTAGGAATCAGTGAACTAAAATGGACTGGAATGGGTGAATTTAACTCAAATGACCATTATATCTACTACTGTGGGCAAGAATCCCTTAGAAGAAATGGAGTAGCCATCATTGTCAGCAAAAGAGTCTGAAATGCAGTTCTTGGATGCAATCTCAAAAAAGACAGAATGATCTCTGTTCGTTTCCAAGGCAAACCATTCAATATCACGGTAATCCAAGTCTACGTCCTGACTATAATGTTGAAGAAGCTGAAGGTGAATGGTTCTATGAAGACCTACAAGATCGTTTAGAACTAACACCCAAAAAAGATGTCCTTTTCATTATAGGGGACTTGAATGCAAAAGTAGGAAGAAAATAAAACACCCAGGGTAACAGGCAAATTAGGCCTTGGAGTACATAATGAAGCAGGGCAAAGGCTAATAGAGTTCTGCCAAGAGAACGCACTGGTCATAGCAAACACCCTCTTCCAAGAACACAAGAGAAGACTCTACACATGTACATCACCAGATGACCAACACTGAAATCAGATTGATTATATTCTTTGCAGCCAAAGATGGAGAAGTTTTATACAGTCAGCAAAAACAAGATTGGGAGCTGACTGTGGCTCAGGTCATGAACTCCTTATTGCCAAATTCAGACTTAACTTGAAGAGAGTGGGGAAAACCACTAGACCATTCAGGTATGACCTAAATCAAATCCCTTATGACTATACAGTGGAAGTGAGAAATAGATTTAAGGGACTAGATCTGATAGACAGAGTGCCTGATGAACTATGGACGGAGGTTCATGACATTATACAGGAGACAGGGATTAAAATCATCCCCCAGAACAAGAAATGCAAAAAGGCAAAATGGCTGTCTGAGGAGGCCTTACAAATAGCTGTGAGAAGAAGGGAAGTGAAAAGCAAAGGAGAAAAGGAAAGATATATCCATTTGAATGCAGAGTTCCAAAGAATAGCAAGGACAGATAAGAAAGCCTTCCTCAAAACCAGATCTGAAAGAGACACGTGTACCCCAATGTTCATCGCAGCACTGTTTATAATAGCCAGGACATGGAAGCAACCTAGATGCCCATCAGCAGACGAATGGATAAGGAAGCTGTGGTACATATACACCATGGAATATTACTCAGCCATTAAAAAGAATTCATTTGAATCAGTTCTAATGAGATGGATGAAACTGGAGCCCATTATACAGAGTGAAGTAAGCCAGAAAGATACAGACCAATACAGCATACTAACGCATATATATGGAATTTAGAAAGACGGTAATGATAACCCTATATGCAAAACAGAAAAAGAGACACAGATGTACAGAACAGACTTTTGGACTCTGTGGGAGAAGGCAAGGGTGGGATGTTTTGAGAGAACAGCATTGAAACATGTATATTATCAAGGGTGAAACAGATCACCAGCCCAGGTTGGATGCATGAGACAAGTGCTCGGGCCTGGTGCACTGGGAAGACCCAGAGCAATGGGGTGGGGAGGGAGGTGGGAGGGGGGATCGGGATGGGGAATACATGTAAATCCATGGCTGATTCACGTCTATGTATGGCAAAACCCAGTACAATATTGTAAAGTAATTAGCCTCCAACTAATAAAAATAAATGGAAAAAAAAAAAAAAAAAGAAAACCTTCCTTAGTGATCAGTGCAAAGAAATAGAGGAAAACAATAGAATGGGAAAGACTAGAGATCTCTTCAAGAAAATTAGACATACAAAGGGAACATTTCATGCATAGATGAGCTCAATAAAGGACAGAAATGGTATGGATCTAACAGAAGCAGAAGACTTTAAGAAGAGGTGGCAAGAGTACACAGAAGAACTGTACAAAAAATATCTTCATGGCCCAAATAACCACAATGGTGTGATCACTCACCTAGAGCCAGACATCCTGGAATGTGAAGTCAAGTGGGCCTTAGGAAGCATCACTACAAACAAAGCTAGCAGAGGTGATGGAATTCCAGTTGAGCTATTTCAAATCCTAAAAGATGATACTGTGAAAGTGCTGCACTGAATATGCTAGCAAATTTGGAAAACTCAGCAGTGGCCACAGGACTGGAAAAGGTCAAATTTCATTGTAATTCCAAAGAAAGGCAACACCAAAGAATGCTCAAACTACTGCACAATTGCACTCATCTCACACGCTAGTAAAGTAATGCTCAAAATTCTCCAAGCCAGGCTACAGCAATATGTGAATCGTGAACTTCCAGATGTTCAAGCTGGTTTTAGAAAAGGCAGAGGAATCAAAGATCAGATTCCCAACATCTGCTGGATCATTGAAAAAGCAAGAGAGTTCCAGAAAAACATCTATTTCTGCTTTATTGACTATGCCAAAGCCTTTGACTGTGTGGATCACAATAAACTGTGGGAAATTCTGAAAGAGATGAGAATACTAGACCACCTGAACTGCCTCTTGAGAAATCTGTAGGCAGGTCAGGAAGCAACAGTTCGAACTGGACATGGAACAACAAACTGGTTCCAAATAGGAAAAGGAGTACATCAAGGCTGTATATTGTCACCCTGCTTATTTAACTTATATGCAGAGTACATCATGAGAAACGCTGGGCTAGAAGAAGCACAAGCTAGAATCAAGACTGCTGGGGAGAAATATCAATAACCTCAGATACACAGATGAGACACCACCCTTATGGTAGAAAGCAAAGAGAAACTAAAGAGCCTCCTGATGAAAGTGAAAGAGGAGAGTGAAAAATTTGGCTTAAAATTCAACATTCAGGGTACTCTTTTGCCCACTTCTGATGCCTATGTCAGAAGCTTTCTCTATCTCCTTTATACTTTAATAAAACTTTATTACACAAAAGCTCTGAGCGATCCAGCCTCGTCTTTGGCCCTGGATTGAATTCATCTCCTCCGGAGGCCAAGAATCCTCTTCTCATCGTTCAGTGACAACCTTTCATCTTGGGGGCTCGTCCGGGATCTTTCAGGACAAGATGGGCCTGATAATCTATATGAGCCTACTTCTGCTGACTCCAGAAATCCTGAGTCTGCCGTTTGATCCTCAAGACAATGCCTTCCTTTCCTGGGCTCACTCCTAAGCTGCATTCCACAATCATTCAAACTGCTGGGTCTGCGGAGCACTCCCCTCTTCATCAGTGGAAGGTGTCTCGTGGTGGACATCTCCACTTCAAGGAAAGAACTTTCTCCAAGTCTGCAAATACCTTCAACAATCGCATGTGATGCCTCTTCTTAAACTGATGACATCTAACAACCTTAAGATGGACTGATGTAACCATGGACATAATGTGACTTTTCATTTTGATTTTAACTTGGTTTAATGACTATTTTGCCTTACATCTGTAACTGTATAATGGGGTTTTCTAACTGCTTTTAATTTACAAATAGTTGTCCGAGCTCCTATGAGTGCCACAGCCTCCTCCAACTATTACTTGGGGCCCCTGGATCAGACATCCTCACTTTGAGGATTAGGAGAATATGTTGCGTCACCAATTTAGGGACAACGCCCCTTGTCAGCTCGGAAGCAGTTGTGGAATGAGAACGATGCCCCTTTTCCCTAGGCAACATAATTCTCCTAAAAGAAAAGGGGGGAATGAGAGTCATTTCCTAGGCAGGTTGATAAGAAGTCTAGGGGTCCCCAAGGAGAGAGAGGTCTGGGATATTCAAGGAGGAAGAAAGGACAAACTTTTTTTTTACTTTTTTTCCTCTACATTCCTTAGGATTATATAACAATAATGTATCCTGCCTGAGGACAGTCTTTTGGATTAAACCCTCTGGCTAATTCTGTTATTTTAAAACATAAATTATGGGAGTAGGTCTGGTCTTTACAAGGATGTATCCTGCCTGAGGACAATCTTTGGATTAAACCTTCTGGCCAACTCTGTTATCTTAAAATATAAATTATGGGAATGGGTCTGGTGAGGTCTTTGCAGCCTCCAGACATTCTTTGGATTCATTGGAGAGTATATAACTCCATTGCTAATACTAGCAAAGGGGGTACTCTTTTGCCCCCTTCTGATGCCTATGTCAGAAGCTTTCTCTATCTCCTTTATACTTTAATAAAACTTTATTACACACACACACACACAAAAAATTCAACATTCAGAAAACTAAGATCATGGCATCCGGTCCCATCACTTCATGGGAAATAGATGGGGAAACAGTGGAAACAGTGGCTGACTTTTTTGGTGGGGGCACCAAAATCACTGCAGATGGTGACTGCAGCCATGAAGTTAAAAGACACTTACTTCTTGGAAGCAAAGTTATGACCAACCTAGAGAGCATATTAAAAAGCAGAGACAACACTTTACCAACAAAGGTCCATCTAGTCAAGGCTATTGTTTTTCCAGTAGTCATGTATGGATGTCAGAGTTGGACTATAAAGAAAGTTGAATGCCAAAGAATTGATGCTTTTGAACTGTGGTCTTGGAGAAGACTCTTGAGAGTCCCTTGGACTGCAAGGAGATCTAACCAGTCCATCCTAAAGGAGATCATTTGAAGTGTTCATTGAAGTGTTCATTGAGTATTCATTGGAAGGACTGATGTTGAAGCTGAAACTCCAATACTTTGGCCATCTGATGCGAAGAGCTGACTCATTTGAAAAGACCCTGATGCTGGGAAAGATTGAGGGCAGGAGGTGAGGGGGATGACAGAGGATGAGATGGTTGGATGGCATCACCGACTCAATGGACATGGGTTTGGGTAGACTCCAAGAGTTGGTGATGGACAGGGAGGCCTGGCATGCTGTGGTCCATGGGGTCGCAAAGAGTCAGACACGACTGAGTGAACTGAACTGAACTGATGTAACTGTCCAGTTATGAAACAAATCTGTCATTTAATTTTGTCTGGCAAATCATAGTTCTCACTGCCTGATTAACATCAGAATGAACTTACCCTTAGATTGTTGGGGTCTAGTCACATTGGTAAATAGGCTAATTTTACTGCTATTGTTTAATGCCAAAGGTCTCTTTGCAGAAAGATTTTAATATCATGTTTATTTTGGTTTCATTTGAAATCATAAGGGAGATTTTAAATGTTACAAATTATCTATGGAATCTAAGTTAATCAGTTTAGATTCACAAATTTGAATACATCAAGTTGTATCCTTACTCCACATAATCACAAATGTGTGTAAATGTAATTGATCTCAAAAGACTAGAAGAAAATGGGCCAATATTTTAATAGTTACCTCTAAATCCTGGAGAAGTTTTATATAGTTTCTAAATTTTCCATAGTGAAAGCATATCACTTTCAGGAGTACAGAAAGAAATTTTTGTAGAGTGGAAACCAGATATTTTAAAATTCAGTGTAATGCACACACATAGTTCAAAAGTCAAATTTGTCTGAAAGGACTAATAATGAAAATAATACTCTGTTCTTCACTCTCACCCTGTCTTAACTCCCCAAAATCAGCCCACTAACTCTATAACTTGTTTATTCTGTAGCTACATCAGAATTCTGTATTTCTTCTATGATTCTACAGTAAATGTGAGTTTATATACAATGTCTGAATTTGTCCATTTTAGATATTCAAGTTGCTGCTATAAGATTCAGCTCACTTATATCACCTCACATCTATCTTCCCCAATTTCCCTGTGTAATTATAACACATATTTGTTTCTCTATTGTTTGGCTATCTTTGAAATTTTAGGCAGTAAACATACACCAAATATAGTCGGTCTCTTAACATCCCCTTGGGTTTAAAGAGAACACTGGTGCTCTTAGACTTATCTTTAGCTCTGCTGTCTTCCTTTCCTGGCATTCCAATCGTAGAGCATTCCAGGTGATAACATTTACATTTGGTCCTATAATTAAAATTACATCTTCCATGCTTTCTCTATCAGTATATTTTAAAATTTGCAAACTAATAACAACGTTTTACATCATTGTGACTTTGTAAGCATTATTCACGGAGGAGTCAAGTGGTATTCTGTGAAGTTAACTGTCTCCTTATACTTGTTTTTATTTCTTCTAATTCTCACAGTATTTTTAAATTTTCCATGACAACAGATATTCTACAACGTCTCCTTTTGTCCCAGGAGACCTCTCCCCCAGAGCCACCTGTCCTCCTGTTTTACCTGGACTGTACGTTCTGCAGGTACAGTGGACAGTCTGACTGATTCCCCAAATCCATTCCATCGCAGACAATGACTGAGGAGACAGTCATGTCCCCTCATTAGACTGAGGAGATATCCTCAGTGAGGATGTTCCAAACACCATTCCTAAAGTTCCAGCAGTCTACAACACTTCCTATTTCCTCCTCTACTTTATTTATTACACCAACACATATCACTTTATAGCATAGTTGCTTTTCATCTCTTCACCTGAATGTAAGCTCCATGAAGGCAGGAAAGTTTGTCTTTATTTTCTGTTTCTTTACCCATATATTTCATATATTTTCATATTTTTCATATATTTCATATATTTCCATATATTTCATATATTTTCATATATTTCATATATTCTCATTCTCAAATTTTCATATATTTCATATATTTTATATATTTCATATATTTTCATATATTTCATATATTTTCATATATTTTAATATATTTCATATTTTCTTATTTTACATATATTTTCATATTCTTCATATATATCATATATTTTCATCTTTTCATATATTTTCATATTCATAATATATTACATATATTTCCAAATATTTAAAATATTTCATATATTTTCATATATTTCATATATTTTCATATTGCACATATATTTCATATATTTCATATTTTTCATATTTTCAGAATATTTACATATTCTTCATATATTTTATATACTTTCAATATTTCATATATTTTCATATAATACATAAATTTTCATATATTTAATATATTTCATATTTTCACACATTTTCATATTCTTCATATTTTTCACATATTTTCGTATTCTTCATATTTTTGGAATATTTTCATATACTTCATATTTTCAGAATATTTTCATATTCTTCATATTTTCAGAATATTTTCATATTCTTCATATGTTTCAAATATTTTCATATTCTTCATATTTTTCAAATATTTTCATATTCTTCATGTTTTTCACACATTTTCATATTCTTCATATTTTTCACATATTTTCGTATTCTTCATATTTTTGGAATATTTTCATATTCTTCATATTTTCGGAACATTTTCATATTCTTCATATTTTGGGAATATTTTCATATTCTTCATATTTTCAGAATATTTTCATATTCTTCATATATTTCACATATTTTCATATTCTTCATATTTTTAGAATATTTTCATATTCTTCATGTTTTTGGAATATTTTCATATTCTTCATATTTTCAGAATATTTTCATATTCTTCATATTTTCGGAATATTTTCATTATCTTCATATTTTCGGAATATTTTCATATTATACATATTTTCGGAATATTTTCATATTCTTCATATTTTTCGAATATTTTCATATTCTTCATATTTTTAGAATATTTTCATATTCTTCATATTTTCACATATTTTCATATTCTTCATATTTTCAGAATATTTTCATATTCTTCATATTTTCAGAATTTTTTCATATTCTTCATATTTTCAGAATATTTTCATATTCTTCATATTTTCAGAATATTTTCATATTCTTCATATTTTTCACACATTTTCATAATCTTCATATTTTCAGAATATTTTCATATGCTTCATATTTTTCACACATTTTCATAATCTTCATATTTTCAGAATATTTTCATATGCTTCATATTTTTAGAATATTTTCATATTCTTCATATTTTTTGAATATTTTCATATTCTTCATATTTTGGGAATATTTTCATATTCTTCATATTTTCGGAACATTTTCATATTCTTCATATTTTCGGAACATTTTCATATTCTTCATATTTTTCACATATTTTCATATTCTTCATATTTTTCATACATTTTCATATTCTTCATATTTTTGGAACATTTTCATATTCTTCATATTTTTCACACTTTTTCATATTCTTGATATTTTTCACATGTTTTCATATTCTTCATATTTTTCACACATTTTCATAGTCTTCATATTTTCAGTTTTCAGTTTCAGTTTTCATTTATCCCTTCATTGATATCTTGGGTAGGTTGTGACTATAACTTGAGAGTTTTAATGTCTCTGAAATTTGAAAACATCAGTCAAATTGCCTATTACCATCCACTGCTAATTGTGGGATGTTTGGGTGATCTGGTTTTACTCTGAAAAACAGCACTGCCACATCTAGCAAGTAAATATGTAAGATATACAACTAAGTTTGCATTTCAGATAAACAAGGAAATTCTAGAAACATACTTATTCTAAAATATTACTTATTGTCTATTTGAACTTCAATGCTAACTAGCTGTCCTGTATTTTATGTTAACACTATTGGGACATTTTTAGGGATATTCTTTTTATCCTTAACATTCTGAAATTTCACAGTATTTCTGGTTGTGAGTCTTTAAAAGAAAAAAAGTCTTTATATTAGTGCTTGAGCCCCAAGAAAGAGGGTATGATTATTATTGACATAATAATGTTTAAATAATGAGTCATTATTGCTTCCAGGCTCTGGCTGTCTATCAGCTTGAGTCTGGGGAACAGGAACAAGAAAAAAAAATGTAAAAAGTTTCATCAGTCTTAGGATTTGAAAATCTTTAGAGTAATTATCAGAGTGGAAGCATGAGATGACTATAACCTATTTCATACAGAGCCTGGTTATTTAGTAGAGTTGTCTGGTTTCAAACCTTGCCACCAAATTGGCATTTCATACAAGTATCAGTGAGCAACCAACATTCAGGCTGAAGAGTTTTATAAGAGTGACTATTCTGGACACATCCCAGATTTACCATGTAATTGCTCCACAGTGAGCACAGCATAGATGTTTCCAAAGGAGAAAATTATTTGCTTGTGAGATGCATATTTCCTGTGGTTATCTCTGAGTGAACTAGCCAAAAAGTAAGTGAAGAGGTGAGAGACAAGAAGTAATCACTTTGCAAAGTAGTGGTAAAATCAACCAAGGGAAAACTGGTTTAAAGAAATTCGGAGAACTATAGAGTTGAAAGAGAAATTTTTAAAACTGACTTTAGAGTCAGTTATCTAGGTCAGCCCACCTTTTATAGGTGACACTACCCAGGCTAACAGAGTGGAAGAGACTTGCCCAGAGTCACCGAACCAGACTAGACCAGTTCCCGATTCCCAGTCCAGTGTTTACTCCCCTTCATTGCTGCTGTGGGTTAGGACCTATTGCACAACAGCTCTATTTAATCATCCTGACAGCAATCCTGAGAATGATAAACTTTCTCTGCAACAATCTGACTCAGCTCAGGGTAGCAGCTTCACCAAATGCCCCATTAAAATGCAGTCAACTCCAAGGGGAGGTGAAAAGAAAGGAAGGGGGTGGTGGTCCAGAGGGCTTGGAAAAGTTTTTCCTAACCAAAAATATTGCCCGCACCCACATACCTGTGTGCCTGAAATTAACCACTGAAGATGTCTGCTGTAAGGCAAATTATCATCTTTAACATTTTGCTTGGATCTTTGGAGAGGCTCCTTAACAAAGAAGAAGGTCTTAATGGTATATGACACCAGACAAATACATTGTGATTGAACATGGCAGAATGACTAGACAGTGGTCTGAAATGTATTAGGACCCATCAGGTACACATAGCAGCAGGTGCCTACTTTACCATCATCATTTCAAATCAGAACAAAGCAACAGATTGCTTTGTGCTCTAATCATTTCCCTGTCATCAGATTTCACTTTTGGTGTCTGATGTCATGGTAAGGTACTTTAGTAGACCCAGTTTCCTTGATTACTTGAATAATTCACATTTTGATTCTGAATATGGGATGCTTTCAGCAGAACAAAGGCCCTTTAAATGGCAATTGCGATTTCAGCATTGAGACTCAGTTTGTCTGGACTCAAACTTCAAAATGTATTTCCCACACCTTAAGGTCATTTGCCTTCTTCTTTTTGTGGTCAAAAGTTAAGCAAGATGAGGATCAAAAGATAACCATTTGCTTTTGTTAATGAAGAGGTAGTTTTAACCAGAGCTGGTGTAATGATGGTTAGGAGGCCAAGGGCAGATTGCCATGCCTTGCTAAGAAATAAATGCAGGTGGAAAGGTGAAGAAAAATTAATGCAGATAACCTTTTAAGGAGGTTGACTAGGACCAAAAAGAGAAAGTCTTTTATTGAAATGTTTGGATGGATATTGATTGATTGGTTGATTTTAAAGGGCATAGGGGAGACATGAGCATTTCTATTACCTGGGGCGGGGGGAGGGGGGCGGGGAGTCAGGTCCTTAGCTTCTCCATCCAAATATTGCAGAAATGTTAATATAACTGTAAACAAAGAGTCTGTCCAAGGTCATCCAGCCAACTGACCAAAGCATCAGAATTAAAATCCTGGTCCTTCAACAGCTTGTTTTCTTGGGTACATGAGGTCTCTCCATTTTGCAACTGTTTTTGATTTCAGTGGGTCATGGGAGGATGAAGGTGGTCATTTCTGTATAACTGCATTTGTAAAGAGCTATAAGGTCCTCTTGGGCAGGGAAGGGATAAGGAGAATAAATACTTGATTAAGTTAACATTTTCCATTTGCCAGACACCAGGCTAAGTGCTTTACCTAAATAAGTTATTCAACCCTCACAGCAACATATGAAGCAGATTAAGTTATTATCTTTTCACAGACAAAGAAATTGTGGCTCAAAGAGATTTAGTAATTCACCTGAAATCACACCAGCAAAAGTCAAATAAAAAAAGTGGGGGTTTTAACCAGTAGATTATCCCATCTCTCATATGCTATTTCAAATCCTGAAAGATGATGCTGTGAAAGTGCTGCACTCAACATGCCAGCAAATTTGGAACATTCAACAGTGGCCACAGGACTGGAAAAGGTCAATTTTCATTCCAATCCCAAAGAAAGGCAATGCCAAAGAATGCTCAAACTACTGCCCAATTAGTGATATTTTTAAATGTCACAATTCATTTTTTCTAGGTACAGTCACATTTTTGTCCTGTTTTATTTCCAGAAAATGCTGTGAGACAACTGAGAAGGTCAACTCCATTTGAGAACAGGGACAATGAAACATATTCTCTCTCTCTCCCCTGCTCCCACTTCTCTCTCATACACACACATACACACACCACTAGGGAGGAAAGCCCATCAGAATGGAAATAATAGAGCCTAGATAGCTCGGTGGCCGAATTTGCCACAGAGCTGCCAGGACCCTTAAGAGAAGAGATTCAGTCCTCTGCTGTTTTTAGCCAGCAGCACCTGGTGTCCAGGGTAAAGGAAATAAACCCATTCCATCAAAATGCCAGAATGTATGCCCGCAAGCAGGTTTGTCGGAAGACCAGGTGAGAGGACTCATAAATAATAACTAGGAAAACTATTTCCAAGTGGAACAAACTCTTAAAATAATAAATGCAGCAGATCTTGACCACTACTAGAATTCTTTCCTCTCCCCAGTGAACTACAATGAGTCTCTTGGCATCACAGGGCTCTGTGCTGAGATGAGAATTTGCAATTAGCTTTAAGAATAAAAGAGTAAGTACAAATTGGCCCCATATAGCCTTGATTCATAACATACCACTTAAAAGACAGTATCCATCAGTTACAAAAAAGAGTCTCTGTGCGAAGGTCAGCCTAGGTATGGTTTGTTTGTAATTTTTGTGCAAGAGCTATGTCTTACTCATTGTTGCATCCCCAGCACCCAGCATAATGTCTGGCACATTGTTAGTACCCAATAAGTTTTGTTTAGTGATTAGTGAATATTAGCCAGGATATAATGATGCCATGTCTGCCACTTTGCTCCAGTTCTCTAAAATCAAGGAATATATTTAGGATTATGTTAATCAAATATACTTAGTTGGATGAAGGTAACACTGGATTGACATCAAACAGCTCTAGCCTGAATTTCCTAGGGAATTGCCTCAACTTTTAACTTACATGGTTTGTAGCATTCTGATTTAATGGAAGCAATTCCATTATTAATGGGTGAGTTTCTAGATCAGCTTGTAAAATTCAGTCAGTTAGTTCAGTCATTCAGTCATGTCCAGCTCTTTGCAGCACCATGGACTGCAGCACGCCAGGCCTCCCAGTCCATCACCAACTCCCAGAGCTTGCTCAAACTCATGCCCATAGAGTCGGTGATGCCATCCAACCATCTCATTCTCTGTCATCCCCTTCTCCTCTTGCCTTCAATTTTTCCCAGCAGCAGGGTCTTTTCAAATAAGTCAGTTCTTTGCATCAGGTGACCAAAGAATTGGAGTTTCAGCTTCAACATCACTCCTTCCAATGAATATTCAGGACTGATTTCCTTCAGGATGGACTGGTTGGATCTCCTTGCAGTCCAAGGGACTCTCAAGGGTCTTCTCCAACACCACAGTTCAAAAGCATCAATTCTTTGGCACTCAGCTTTCTTTATGATCCAACTCTCACATCCATACATGACTACTGGAAAAACCATAGCTTTGACTAAATGGACCTTTGTTGGTAAAGCAAGTCTCTGCTTTTTAATATATTGTCTAGGTTGGTCATAACTTCCCTCCCATGGAGTAAGCATCTTTTAATTGCATGGCTGCAGTCACCATCCGCAGTGATTTTGGATTCCCCAAAAATAAAGTCTCTCACTGTTTCTATTGTTTCCCCATCTACTTACTATGAAGTAATGGGACTGGATGCCATGATCTTAGTTTTTTTAATGTTGAGTTTTAAGCCTGCTTTTTTACTCTTCTCTTTCACTTTCATCAGGAGGCTCTTTAGTTTCTCTTCGCTTTCTGCCATAAGGGTGGTGCCATCTGCATATTTTAGGTTATTGATATTTCTTCCAGCAATCCTGATTCCAGCTTGTGCTTCATCCAGCCCAGCATTTCACATGATGTACTCTGCACATAAGCTAAATAAGCAGGTGACAATATACAGCTTTGATGTACTCCTTGTAAAATTATTTTATCAGAATATAGAAAACTAATGGCATTCAATTATATTACAGACCTGTTTTCCCGTTGTAATCATTCTTACTTGGCAATATTTATTTGAAGTTCCAGTCTAAGATGGCAGAAAGAGACTACCTGCTGTTCAGATTCGGGAATTCCTTCTTAACTCTCCACTCTTTCTTACCTTCCATTACCTGTATTCACCTACCCACCTTCATCCAAATTAAGCCTACTTCTCCTCCTGTTTTCTGAATCTCAGTGAGTAGCACTTGTCATCTACCATTGACTAAAGTCTGACACTTTGGAGTCATTCTCCCTTAGTGTGCCCCCTCACTCGCATTACATAGATCCACATCCACACAGACATGTCTAGTGGGCTACCAGGTACTGATGATTCTATCCCAGCCACTGCTTTAGTTCAGGACATTATCTTTCTCAACTATTTCATATGGTTTCTGGGTTCCAGAGAGAAGAAATCTGTAAATATGGCAAGTCTTCTTGCCATTTCCATGCATAGAAAATTTACCTGAATTCCTAAGTTAGTACATATACTCAGGTGAAGACAACACTGAGGTAATAAATAAGGTTTTAGTAGTGGATAAACTCTCCAAAGAAGGACACAATCCCTCATCAGGACCTTGGAGAGAACCAGCAAAGGTAGCTGATAAATAGAACTAGGCAAGTTTTGTCGAAACCAGGATTACAAACGGGCAAATACTGGAAAGAAGTCAGCTTAGACTTTCCAGCCACAGGTTGACTTTCTGATCCTTAAATGCTTCAAGTCCAGTCCTGTGACAGGCTTTTGCACCAGATGTTTCCCTTGATTGCAACCCTCTTCCCCCATATCTTTGCATTGCTGTCACCTTCTCACCATTCAGGTCTCAATCCAAATGACTGTGCAGTACAGCCTTTCCTCAATCACTCCTATCCCATTTCCCCATTTTACTTTCTTCATAACAATTATCACTGCTTGAAACTGTGTTATTTATTCATTTGTTTACATGACTATTGTCTCCCTAGGCTTCACAGAGAGTAAGCTTTGTGGGTGAATAGACCATGTCTATGTGATTAACTGTCATATATCTTTAGTGTTTAAAACATATCTGACACCTAGGAGGCAGTCTATAAATATTTGACAAATGAGAAAATGAAATAAGACAGGCAATTAGATTTGAAGTTTAGGAGACTAGTGAGGACCTTGAACTGAGAAGTTGTAGCTAATATCAGACACTAATTATTGAGTTTGGAGAAATAGGATTCAAGATGCCATGTATAGATTTGTGTTCGCATGACCCATGTAGGGCCAAACATCAAACACACCCATTGGGTAGCATGCATACCAATACTACATTTTAATTTCTAGAATAATTACTATAGTTTGAATAAAAGCAAGATAGCCCTTATTTTGATCTCTGCAAAAGGAACAACACTTTTCCCTGCATTTTCTCTAGAAAGGGATTTTTATTCTCTCAGTGGCATTAAGTGGGAACTGACCAAGCAAATCAGTGGGTGGGTTGTTTGACCACTCCAGAGGTCAGTGAGTTAGGACTATTTCCCTTGAGCTCTCACTTCCAGAATTCTTAGAAACGAGAGAGTCCTGTGGCTTGGAAGCTTGGGTCTTGCAATTTGTCTCTGCAAATGGAGAAGGCACGCAAAGGGTGCTAGGGCAAACTATATGTCCAGGATTTTAATTAGGTACACATGTTTCATTTGGCCAATGCAGAGGTTTTAAATGTTTTTGATTAGTCACCAACATTATAAAAATCAGGAGATTTCATATAAAGAAATATTTCCAACCTCTCTTAGAAATACAGAAGTTCTAGAAGTACTAGCCCTTGATTTCCCACATGACAAAAATCACCTGACATGGAGTGGCAGCTGCCCCTTCAAACAGGACTTGTAGTCTCAACACTGCCTCTGTCTCCAGGTCTCCACCTACTTCACTCAATTATCATAACTACATGGCCTTTGAAGATGTTTGAGTCTGAGTTCCTCCACTATGAAATACAAGAATTAGATGATTCTAAGAATTGGAGACATGGGAATAATTATGAAGGTAAACTATCTATAAGGAATCACAGTGTGCATTTCCCCCAAAAAGCAACTAATTTTTGGTATGTTGCTATGGGTATGAAACTTGTATGTATTATAAGATATTTATGAGGATATTGACACCATTCACACAGTGGCTCCCTAAAAGAAGATCTAAGGAAATTGTGTTTATGTGTGTATGTGTTCACACATACACACAGATATGCACAGAGTAGATACTCAGTAAATATTTCTTGAATAAAGTAATGAGAAGCTCAAGAGCATTCATCAAAACCCTAAGCAATAATAAATATTATGAACTGCTGCTGTACACCTCACAGCTTATGAACTCACTCTACTTCTCTTTTTTCTCTTATTTTCCCCCTGTTGTAGTTCAAGACTGAGAATCTAAATGAGATATAATGAAAATTTATTAATTAATTGTAAATAGAACGGGTTGATCAAGTATCAGTTAGCCTACCTGCATTAGTTTGATGTGGTCTGAGAGTGAATTCATTACTATAGTGAAACCAGAACTTCTTAGTTTGGAGATATGGATTCTGGCCCTGATTCTGCCACTAACTGTAGTTCTTTGAATAAGTCACTTGGCTCTCTGGCCAAAGTTTGATCATCCATAAAATTATATGGTCTTCAGGGCTTCTCTCTGCTTTATGATCTCTCTTTATGTGAAAAACAAAGACACATCAGAGGTAAGAGCTAGAAACTCAGAGCCAGCAATGTCTAGCAAGGAAAGACCAAGAAGAGATTTTTCCCCCAATAATTAAGGCAAGGAAGTCTCCAAACGCATGGGCAACAATCCATGGAGGGACAAGAGTGGAATGTGAACTCATTAGCAGAATGTTGAGTAAAACTCAGGGAGGAAAAGAGAGTAATAGAGAGGGAGTCCAACTGTAGACTAAGAGAATTCTAAAGAAAAAAAATGGAAAAACTGCTGCTAATTAGGTCATTTAGAAACTGAACAACTGAATGTAATTCTTGCTGAAGCAATAAGGAAACAACCATGGGATGCACGATAATAACAAGAATGCATGCTAATAGACAAAACTAGGATCCCCCAAGTAACTTAACAAGTCCCATGCAAGCTAGTAGATATCAGGTGGAAAACAGCACTTGAATTTCACACAGATTTTTAAAATGTACTGAGGAAACATGTAGCAAAGGATCAGATAATATTTGCTGAATCAAATTCTGTTATTAAAAACTCTGGTATGCTTCACTATTTAAAAGCTTTAATGTGGAGTCTGCTGGGAGCCCAGCTTTCCATCCTCCCCACCCACTCCACCCACACGGCTGAGGTCACACCGGCCCAGCCTCTTTTGCAACTTTCCCAAGTTTGTGCATAAAGAGAGAGGAGGAAAACTCAGAAGGAAGTGACTTGGCCTCAACAAGTTTGCTCCCAAAGCCTTTTTCCTCTGATCTAGCTGAGACTGCTGTTCTAAGAGGAGCCCCCCAGACTCAGAGAAAACCCCCCACCTGCCATCGGAGGCTGAAAAGGCTCTGGAAGCTTTTCCTGGCTCTTGTCTGTTCCAGCAACACCAGAGATTCTGAAGCCCCTCCATGAATCCTCGGAAGAAGGTGGACCTCAAGCTCATCATCATTGGAGCCCTGGGTGTTGGAAAGACCTCCCTCCTCCACCGATATGTGCATAAGACGTTTTACGAAGACTATCAGACCACACTGGGGGCCAGCATCCTCTCCAAGATTATCATACTGGATGACACAACCTTGAAGCTACAGATCTGGGACACAGGCGGCCAGGAGCGATTCCGCTCCATGGTGTCTACATTCTACAAAGGCTCTGATGGCTGTGTCCTGGCTTTTGATGTCACTGACCTGGAGTCCTTTGAAGCCCTGGAAACCTGGAGGGGTGATGTTCTGGCCAAAACCATTCCAATGCAGCAGTCCTACCCCATGGTGGTGCTCGGGAACAAGATCGATCTGGCAGACCGGCAGGTTCCGCAAGAGGTAGCCCAAGGCTGGTGTAAAGAGAAGGATATTCCCTATTTTGAAGTCAGTGCCAAGAATGACATCAACGTGGTACAAGCCTTCGAGATGCTGGCCAGTCGGGCTCTGTCAAGGTATCGAAGCATCTTAGAGAGTTACCTCACAGACTCCATCAAGCTCTCACCGGAAGACCAGCCCAAGAGCAGATGCTGCTGACCGTCCGGACCCCGGCTCTGCGCGCCCACGGACAGAGCTCAGCCCCGCCGGCCGCCCGCGCTCAGACGGCAGCCAGGCTCCTAGGCTGGCAGCAGCCCTCGCCTCCGCGCGGGCTCCAGACCAGCTCCGCCTCGGGCTAAGTGCAGTAGTCAGGGCGGAACGGGGACGTCCCAGAGGAGTCACGGCCCCTCGCTGGCCCCGGCTTTCCTGCCCTGCGCCCTCCCCGGACACCTCCTGCTCTGGAAGGCGCATCCCTGCACGCAGGCGGCTGCGTCCGGAGGCAACGGGCGCCTTCCTCAGCGCGCCCACCGCACCCCACCCCCTTAGAGCCGCCGCACAGCTGTGGACCAGGGTCCCTGCAACCAGGGCCGGGGAGGCGGTCCCCCTCACCCCCTGGCAGCAGCTGTTCAGGCCTGGGACACCGTCTGTCTGTCCCCCCCAGAGCGCAGGGCAGAGGGAAGGCAGGAAGACCCCCGGGACCGCGCATGTCTCCTTGCTGGTGCTCAGGCTGCTGCCTCAGCTGGTTGTCTGCCACACGAGGTTGGCACATGCCCTGCCCACATCCCGTAGCTCCTCAGGACCAGAAGCTCGGCTTCAGTCCCAGGCGCTCTTGTGGAGACACACTGGCCATTCCTTCAACAAGTCCTTTTGTGTATCTACTATGTGTGATGGCTTGAGGTCCAGGGATGCGTGTAACAAAGACCTTGCTCTCCTGGGTCCGACGTTCTGGAGAGGGAGGGAGGCAGTAAACCCAGAATTTAACCAGATGTTTTCAATTAGCAGGTAAGCTCTTGAACCAAGCAAGGTAACGGGAGAGAGAAGGACGGAGGGTGGGGTTATGTGCTGTTTCAGATGTTTCAGACAAAGTAGCCCAGGAGGGCTTCCCTGGGGAAGTGACATTGGCCCAAAGGCTGGAGAATGAGAAAAGGGCTGCTGAACTGGAAGAAGAGCGTTCTGAGGACAAGTAGAAGCAAGGGCCAAGGCTCCAGATCAAGGACAAGCTTGTTTTGTTCCAGGGACAGTGAAAAGACACTGATTAACCTGAGAACTCAAAGCTGCTATTCCAGGGACAAGGTGGACCCCCTAACCCCCGGAACACGCCTTGCCTGCCGGCCACCAGAGGGCAGCAACGCGCCTCCCAGCAGAACAGGAAAGGGCGGCTCCATGGACGCTGGAAGGGCCTCCGTTTTCCTCTGCTGAGATGCTCAGAGCTCATTCTTTGGCTCCGGGCATTTTCAGTCCTTGGAGATTCGCCAGGCAGAAAGATCCCAATTTCTTAAGCCTACTGAGAGATGGGCAAAAACTGCAGCAGCAATGATTCAGGCAAGAAATCAGCATTGGTGATAAACACTGGGAAGCCGGGGAGTCTGTTCCTGCAGACGCTACAACCAGAATCTTCTGTTTCTTCTGGTGACGGGCAGCGTTTACAGAGCCCAACCTGAAGGGAGTAGGCGAGATGACCGACCACCCCCACCCCCCCAGGGTTTCCACGGCCACATCCGTGCCCACCACAGAAGTCTCCTGTCTACACAGAGGTACCCTTCCCTGACTGTTAGCGTAGGACTTCCAAGCGTCACCTGACACTGAAGATTTGCCCAGAGGCAGAGGAAAGGGGAGGTGAGGGGTCAGCAAGAGTTTGGGGAACCCCTTCTGCCCACCCTGCTATCAAATGAGCGCTGCTTGTCCTGGGCCGCAGGAGCAGGCAGCCCAGCGCACAGCTCTGTCTGCGTCCTTCGTGGGGGCGGCACCCTGCGAGCCATGCAGGCTCTCCTGGGAGGCAGTGGGACTGTGGGCTGGATGCCACAGCTCATGCACTTCAATGGGCGTAGGGACCATTCTAAGAGTGCACACCAGATAATAAATATTGTCTTTCTTAGTTAAAAAAAAAAAAAAAAAAAAACAAACTTTAATGTGAAAAATTAAAAATTTGAAAAATCTCAGAGTGATTATTTCTTTTTATAAAAGAATTCACTGCCGGTATATTTTAAACAGAAATCTTTCACCCTTAAAATTAAAAAAAAAATTGAAACATTTCCTTTTACAAAAATCTTTCATTAACAAAAATGAGGTAGAGCTCAGAATCAATGCTTTATTTAGTCTTACATTCACGTCACCTAATGCAGCGTCAGGCACAGATGGACAGTTCAGTAACTTTCAGTGAATGGATTATGTGTGGTTTTCTACTGCTGCATAACAAACCACCCCAATTTAATGGCTTAAAATGACTTTACCTTTCACAGTTCCAAAGGTTGACTAGGCTCAATGGGAAGTTCTTCTGGTGGTTTCACTTGGATTCTCTCGTGTGCTTGCAGTCAGGTAACAGCTTAGCATGGGTTCATCTGGAGGCTCAACCAGGATACTGGGTTGACATGGTCTCCCTCCCTCTCCATAGTCTCAAGTTTCTTCCTCTCTATGTAGACTCTACATGTGCTCTTTGCAGCAGGGAAACCAGACCTCTTACATGGTGGTGGCTCAGGCATCCCCAAAGTACAAAATCAGAAAACTGCCATTGTCCATTGGTTAAAACAGATCACTGGGCCAGCCCAGATTCAACGAGTAGGGGAACCACAGAAGAATATGAACAGGAGGTGTGATTCATTGGGGCATGTTCATAGACTAGCCACCCCAGTTTGCCTTCACTTTGGGCCCTTAACTTCCAAAGAGATAGGAAACAGGTTTAGAGTTATACAGCTACAAACATAGGCCATTTTAATGAAAATGGAAGAATGACTCAGAGCCAGAACCCAGAGGATAAAACCAAGAGCAGAGGGAAACCATTCCTAAAAAGCAAAACTGTACCTTAATCAAGGACTATCCTCTGCCTTGAGTTAGAGAAATTGGGATATGCACCAGGTTGGATTTTAGAATTGCTATAAATCAGGAAATGCTCATGTCTCCCTTTTCTCCTCTTTTTGAACATGGGAGTCTGCTGAAGTTTTTCTGTCTCTTTCACCATTACATGAAAGAGATGGGTTGGGGGTGGGTGGATAATCTGCTCTTCTTCACTGGTCTCTGCACCTGAGAAAGTGCATATGAGAAGATGCCTTCGAGCAGTCACATCCATACCGGCACCTGATTTTGTTGACAATATCCTGGAATTTAAACTGATACCATATTTAGGATGAGATTTGCAGAGGTAAGCACATTTTTCATGTAGAAAAGCCATGAATCAGTAAGAGCCAGAGGATGGTACCCCGGTCTCCAAAGATGGCTCCCAATGAACCACATCTCTTTGAATTTACACCATGTGTAGACCCCTCCGTCATTGAAGCTGGGCTTTCCTGGGACTTGATTTAAATAA
This sequence comes from Cervus elaphus, assembly GCF_910594005.1. Taxonomy (NCBI): domain Eukaryota; kingdom Metazoa; phylum Chordata; class Mammalia; order Artiodactyla; family Cervidae; genus Cervus; species Cervus elaphus. The sequence goes on along the minus strand of NC_057815.1, from coordinate 8,680,477 downwards.
CAGAATATGGCAGAACTGACACTATACCAGCTAGAGCCTAAGCTTTATAGACCTGGCAGCTTCCACTTTTTAGTTTTGAAAACCTTGAGTCTTCACATAAGAAGTCTGGCTTTCCTTCTGGAAAGATCACATTGACAGAAAACATAGAGAGGCCACACGGAGAGACAGAGGAGGCCACTTAAAGTGGGAAAGAGGAGCAGCTATCCTGGCATCTCAGCCAAGCCTCCATTTAACTACAACTGCATGACAGAACTCAAGAGTGATCAGCAGAAGAATTGCCCCAATGACCCCAGGCATCCCACAGAATTATGAAAGGTAATAAAATCATTGTTTTAAGCCACCAAGGTTTTCAGTAGCTTATTAATGCAGTTATAGATAAATAAAACAGTATCCATAAATGAATATGGACAAAGTACCCTATTTAGGGGAGTTACAGTTTCACATACTAACCATAAAGTTCTTTTCTCTATTCAAGAAATATTTACTAAGCCCCTACATCAGTTAACACATCCTTCTTATGTATAAAAGAAAGATTTAGGCTTATGGAAAAACATCTTTAATTGAAAACTGGAATGTTTAGTTGAAAAAAACTTTCATCTATCATTTGCTCCAGCATCCTCAGGCCTCAGGGGAGATAATTTTGATACATTAGCAACAGGAAACTATTGCAAACTCTTGGGGGAACAGTGACATGATGGAAATGATATTTGGAAAGGTTCATTTGGCAGTAGAAAACAGGGTTAGTGGCAGGGTTAGTGAGGCACAATCTTAGATGCAAGTTGATCTGGATTGAAACCAGGGTAAATGGAAGAGGAAAGAACTTGATTACAGATCTTGAAATTTTGTTGAAAGAGTAAAAGAGAACATGTCCAAGATTACAGAAGCTGGGAGAATAATGGTGACAACAACAACTAAAGGAAGAATGTGGGACACTTGGAAAAAGAGTCTTGAATGGGAAGAACAGATCTGTACAGATTTGGATTTAATCATTTGGATAAGAGGAAAATTGAACAGAGCTATCTGATAGGCAGCTGGTATTTCGTTAACTTAAAAACAAAAACAAACAAGCAAAAAGACTAGGGCAGCAAACTACAGGTGAGAGAAAGGATAAGGATTCAGGAGATGATGATCTGCTTCTATGCTTACACCCTTGGATTCAACATGGCTTTGCCACACCAGCCAGTGAACCATGTGGTCTAGGCCACAATGTCTAGATCTGAGACCTGGAATTCTGCAGACCTATCCAGTCATCCTGCTTCTAATGAAGATCCTAATGCATGTGGGAGGATCCAGGAAATAGTGGAGGGCTGAGTGCTAGCAAGGAGCAGATATCAAAGACCAAATCTCTGTGGAGCAGCCAGTGGCTAAGCTAGCAAAATTTGAACACAGAGCATATCATTTTCTGACTTCTCCCTCAAATTATCTTCAAAGTGGTACAATTTCATTACTGATTGTCTTGGACGGAATGTTTGTGTCCCACCTCAAATTTATTTCTCAAAGCCCTAACCCTAAGGTATAGCATCAGGAGGTAGGGCTTTGGGGATGTGATTAAATTTAGATGATTTCATAAAGGTGGAGCCCCCATGGTGGGACTAGTGCCCTTATAAGAAGAGGAGTAGACAGCAGAGTTTCCTTTCTCTACCATGTGAGGATACAGCAACAAGACAGCCATTTGCAATCCAAGAAGAGAGCCCTTACCAAGAACCAAACTGGCCAGCATCTTCACCCTGGACTTACCAGCCTCCAGAACTGTGAGAAACAAATGTCTGTTGTTTAAGCCAGCCAGCATGTGGTATGTTTTATAGCAGCCCATGCTGACTAAAACACTTTACCCTTTAAGTAGATACTATATTCTATATGGAAGTGAATTTGGTGAGCTTCCAATAAGTTCATAATAGTTTAGCATAAATGGAAAAGAATTGACAGTCCCTTGAACTGCAAGGAGACCAACCCAGTCAATCCGAAAAGAAATCAACCCTGAATACTCACTGGAAGGACTGATGTTGAAGCTGAAGCTCCAAAACTTCAGGCACCTGATGTGCAGAGCCAACTCACTGGAAAAGACCCTGATGCTGGGAAAGACTGAGGGCAGGAGGAGAAGAGGGTGACGGAGGATGAGATTGTTGGATGGCATCATCGACTCAATGGGCATGAGTTTGAACAAACTCCTGGAGATAGTGAAAGACAGGAAGCCTGACATGCTGCTGTCCATGGGGCCACAAAGAGTTGGACATGACTTAGCAACTGAAAAACAACAAAAGCTCCCTTTGGGATCACTTTGTGTCTCCAATACCTGTGGTACTAGATACTCTTGCATTTAAGCTGTAAAGCAAAAATAAACAATGCTTGTGAAGATGATGGAACGGAAGCTGAGTTCCTTTAGTTCTAACATTCTATGTGACCACATGCTTTCTATTTGTGTTCAAAAGTTTAGAACATGAAACATCCCACCCTGCCTTCTCCCACTGATGATTTGAAAGAATAGCAGTGAAACATGTACATTACCATATGTAAAATAGATGACCAGCGCAAATTCAATGCATGAAGCAGGGAATCCAAAGCCTGCTCTGGGACAACCAGAGAGAGAGGGTGGGGAGGAAGGTGGGAAGGGCGTTCAGGATGGGGGAGGGGGAAACATGAATACCTGTGGCTGATTCATGTTGATGCATGGCAAAAACCATCACAATATTGTAAAGTAGTTATTCCCCAATTAAAGTGAGTTACTCAATTTAAGTAAATAAATAAATAAAACACTGAAACAGAGGGACCAGGGTGATTATTTGAAAACATGCTCAAATGAAACAAATCCAAATACCTCTGTAATGTACTCCTCAAGTGTGCAGTTGGGCCCTTGTGTGTTAAGGGCCCATTCTAGCTACATAATACAACTAAATCTCAATAGTATTGCAGTAACTGTTTAGGTCTTCAGTTCAGTTCAGTCGCTCAGTCATGTCCAACTCTTTGCGACCCCGTGGACTGCAGCACACGAGGCTGTCCATCACCAACTCCCAGAGTTTCCTCAAACTCATCTCCATTGAGTTGATGATGTCATCCAACCAGTTTATCCTCTGTCATCCCCCTCTCCTCCTGCCTTCAATCTTTCCTAGCATCAAGGTCTTTTCAAATGAATCAGTTCTTCACATTAGGTGGCCAAAGTATTGGAGTTTCAGCTTCAACATCAGTCCTTCCAATGAATAGTCAGGACTGATCTCCTTTAGGATGGACTGTTTGGATCTCCTTGCAGTCCAAGGGACTCTCAAGAGTCTTCTCCAACACCACAGTTCAAAAGCATCGATTCCTCCGTGCTCAGCTTTCTTTATAGTCCAACTCTCACATCCATTCATGACTACTGGGAAAACCATAGCTTTGACTAGATGGACCTTTGTTGGCAAAGTGTCGTCTCTATTTTTTAATATGCTGTCTAGGTCAGTCATAACTTTCCTCCCAAGGAGTAAGTGTCTTTTAATTTCATGGCTACAGTAACCATCTGCAGTGATTTTGGAACCCCAAAAAATTAAGTCTGCCACTGTTTCCACTATTTCCCCATCTATTTGCCATGAAGTAATGGGACCAGAAGCCATGATCTTAGCTTTCTGAATGTTGAGCTTTAAGCCAACTTTTTCACTCTCCTCTTTTACTTTCATCAAGAGGCTCTTTAGTTCCCCTTCACTTTCTGTCATAAGGGTGGCGTCATCTGCATATCTGAGGTTATTGATATTTCTCCCGGCAATCTTGATTCCAGCTTGTGCTTCCTCCAGCCCAGCATTTCTCATGACGTACTCTGTATATAAGTTAAATAAGCAGGGTGACAATATACAGCCTTGATGTACTCCTTTTCCTATTTGGAACCAGTCTGTTGTTCCATGTCCAGTTCTAACCGTTGCTTCCTGATCTGCATACAGATTTCTCAAGAGGCAGTTCAGGTGGTCTGGTATTCCCATCTCTTTCAGAATTTTCCACAGTTAGATAACAGTTTTTCTTTTAGGAAGGAATATTTTATTATTATTTTCTGGCATATGACAATAATAAAAAAAATACCAACTCACAGATGGTTTTATAATTTAAAAAATTTCCTTGCAAAAAATGTACCCACTCATTTCCTGCACCCAGGGAAAACCATTCATATCCTTCTTCCTTGGTATGCCAGATAGGGCCTGATTCTCAAAAACAGCACAACAATATGGCATTAAACAGTCTCAATTCCTAGTATGAATGGACACAGACCAGAATGAAAAGACAGATTGGCATGAGGTCACTTCTACATGATTGTACAATCCACACAGGACTATTTAACTATCAAAGAAATCAAGTAACTTGCCTAATTACCTAGTTAATGAATTGCTAAATGAGACAGATTTCTGTATCTCACCAATATGTACCTTCTCTCTTTCCTTGGCACTCTACTGGATCATGTTCCCAGTCCCTTTACATCTAGGTGGAACCATGTGACTAGTTCTAGCAATGGAATGAGTTAACTTCTGGCATTTACAGGCCCTTAAACCCACCAGATTCTCCATGTTCTTTTTCTTTTCTCGTCTCCTGGTTGGTTGCAGAAGATCCAGTGGAGGACCCAGAGAACACACTAGGTGGAAGGAGCCTTGGCCCCTGAATCTCTACATGAATATACATGAGTGTGATCATGCACAAGTTAGCCAGCTGGAGGACAAGATACCATCCCAACTGAGCCCTCTTAGACCTGGCAGCCAGCCAGCTCTGCAGATCATCACAGATGTGAGTGAAGAGTGTTAGTTGTTCAACCATGTCCAACTCTTTGCAACCCCATGGACTGTAGCCCACCAGGCTCTCTGTCCATGGAGTTCTCTAGGCATGAATACTGGAGTGGGTTGCCACTTCCTTCTCCAGGGGATCTTCCTGACCCGGGGATCAAACCTGATCTCCTGCATTGCAGGCAGATTCTTTGCCATCTGAGCCACCAGGGAAATACCATCGCATATGTATAGGGCACCAAATATACAAATATATAGATAAGCAGTGACATAGGAGAGAAATACACCTTTCTGGTGTGAAGCCACTGAGATTTTGATGTTTTTACACCATTGAGATTTTATAGCTGTTACTTCCACACTGACATAATGCCATGATTTGAATCAATGCCAGTTTGACTCCAAAGCCTGTGCTCCCGAACAGCACAGAGCATGACTGGTAACAGCCCACCTGCTAGCTCAGTTCACCCACATTACACTTGGTGCAGTAGAAAATGTCCCTAAAATCCCAGCCATGTGATCCCACCAGTGGCACTGGGCTCTAGGAGAACACTTAGGGAAATATCTGTGTCAGTTAACTTTTGCTACATAACAAAACAGTTCAAAACCAGGTGGCCTACAACAACAACAAAAAGAAAAAAGGAAAAAAAAAAAGACATTACTTTGGCTTACAATTTGAGAAGTTGCAGTGTAGGCCTCTTGTGCCTGAGTGGTTCTTGCAGCTTGGGACCAGACTCTGCTAATATCAGCTGGGCACTCATACATCTATGATCAGCTGTAGAGTTGACTGGCAACTGGCTAGTCTATGATGGCTCGAGTGGGATGGCTTATCTCTGATCATGTGGTATCTCCTCCAGGAAGCAAGCTTGTGCTTGATCATTTGGTGGCAGCAGCAGTAGTTGCAAGACCAGCAAGAGGACCAGCCCCAATATAGAGGCACTTTTCAGGCTGCTCCCTTGGCCAAATCAAGACAAGTGACTGTGCCAAAAGTCAGTGCACGGGGGCATTATGAAAAAAATGGATACAGGTGGTGGGAAAAAATTCAGACATTACTACAATCAACCAACCCCAATATCCAAGGTTCACTGGGTGGAGACCAGAGCACAGAACAAGTGTGTCCTAGATGTTCAGTTCAGTTCAGTTCAGTCGCTCAGTCATGTCCAACTCTTTGCAACCCCATGAATCACAGCATGCCAGGCCTCCCTGTCCATCACCAATTCCCGGAGTTTACTCAAACTCATGTCCATTGAGTTGGTGATGCCATCCATCCATCTCATCCTCTGTTGTCCCCTTCTCCTCCTGCCCCCAATCCCTCCCAGCATCAGGGTCTTTTCCAATGAGTCAACTCTTCGCATCAGGTGGCCAAAGTATTGGAGTTTCAGCTTCAGCATCAGTCCTTCCAATGAACACCCAGCCCTGATCTCCTTTATGATGGACTGGTTGGCTGTCCTTGCAGTCCAAGGGACTCTCAAGAGTCTTCTCCAACACCACAGTTCAAAAGCATCAATTTTTTGGCACTCAGCTTTCTTCACAGTCCAATTCTCACATCCATACATGACCACTGGAAAAACCATAGATATTAAAGCTCCTCAAATAATTTCTTCCAGCTTCTGACTTCCATACCTGCAGCACTCCCATGGTAATACTGATATAATCTAGGAGACAACAGCATCAGTTTGTTGCTTTTTGTGTTTTTCTGTTTTTGTTTTGTTTTGTTAGTTTATTGAAAGCCATGCTTGGGAGGAAATGACTGACTGACTGCTCTTGTGGACGGTTTGGCAGAACCCTGGAGGCAGAGAGCCTTCTCTATCTGACAGAAGGGTGGTTCCACTGGGTGTGAGGAATCTTCTTCCTGCAAAAAAAAAAATGAGTCATGATAAGAATAGAGTGCCAGACCTCCTTTGTACTCCTCATGTGGAAAGGAGAATGTGACCAAATCCCTGGTGAATACAGCCCTTTTCCTAAGAGGGAAGAGATAAAAGGCTGTCAGGGAGAAGAGAACTGCTATTGAAGCTACTGCCTGGTCTACTCTCTCCTAGAAGTTTCCTTTCTGTCTTCATTTCTGTGTTCAAGATTTTCTCTTTGTGGCTTGCTGTTATTTCTATAAAAATGCCTTTCACTTGGCAACATCTTAGCCAAGAAAAGCAAAATATCTACCATGAAAAAACACGGCATGTTGAACTTGGTGCTCCTTTAGACTTGAGACGGTATTCTCAGGGAAACTCTGGAGTTGCCTAAAGGAAGTAAGCCCCTTGTTGTGTATTATGGGTAATGCAGGACGGCTCTGGAGACATTGCAGGGGAATCGGGCCTCATCTCGAGTTGATTTGGAGTACACGGAGCGCTTTCGTGTTGCATCTCGTGTTGCATCTCTAGACTTGTGACAGTCTTCTTGAGGACCATGTAGAATTTCTTCTAGGAAGTCAAGGCTCCTTTCGTGTTTGATGGGAAACACAGATGTGGTCTGCATGCAATGCAGTGGAATCGGGCCTCATCTTGAGTTGATTTAGGGTACACGGAGCTCTTCCGTGTTGCTGTGGGGACCTCAGGGTCCCACTAGACTTGTGACAGTGTTCTTGGGAACTTTCTGGAGGTCCATCAAGGAAGTTAAGGCTCCTTTCGTGTTTGATGAAGAACATGGACTTGCTCTGCATGCAGCATTGCAATCGGGCTTCATCTCGCGGCGATGGGGAAGTCTCATGGTTTTTCTTGAGTTGCAGCGGGAATCTGGGGTATGTTCTCATGTTACGGCGGGGATGGCCCTCAAAACTCGTGTTGGTTCAGCGACTTCAGGACTCCTGTCTAGTTGCCAGCGATACCTTGGGATTCTCCTCGAGGCTTGGCAGGGCAATAGGGACACCTCTCAAGGTGAGATGGGAGACCCAGCCTCCCTTCCCAGTTGCCACAGGGATATAGGGATTCCTATCAATTTTCAAGGTGAGTCAGTCGTCGTCTCCTTTTGACGTCTTGAACACCGTGCTCCTCTTGAGTTGTCAAAGGGATGTGAAGCCTCCTGGCGAGATGAGGCAGGGAACTAGGGCTTTCTCTAGGGTCTCCACAGGGGATTCAGGCATCCTTTCATCTTGGGAGATGAAAGACGAGCCTGCATTCAAGTCACTGCAGGGAAATCCGGCCTTCTTTCACGTCAGGGCATCTAGGTGTCCATTCCACTTGAGACAGCAAACTCAGGGTCCCTCTCACATACCTATAGCTGAGAGAAGACTACTCTTGAGATGCTTGTGGAACGTTGGCATTCCCCTTGAGTCAATGCCAGGGAATCCACTCTGATCTCGAGATGATTTTGGCTACACGGAGCTTTTCTCGAGTTGCTGTGCTGAACTTGGTGTTCCTCTAGACTTGGGACGGTGTTCTCGGGGAATCTCTTGAGTTGCCTATAGGAAGTGAAGCCACTTGTGCTTGATGGGGAACGTGGGATTGCTCAGGAGCCAATGCAAGAGAATCAGGCCTCATCTCGAGTTAATTTGGGATACACGGAGCTCTTTCGTGTTGCTACAGTGACCTCAGGGTCTCTCTAGACTTGTGACAGTGTTCTTGGGGACTCTATGGTGTTCCATCAAGGAAGTCAAGGCTCCTTTCATATTTTATGTGGAACCCGAAATTCCTCTGCACAAAATGCAGTGGAATCGGGCATCATCTGGCGGAGAGGGGGAAGTCTCATGGTGTTTCTAGAGTTGCGGTGGGAACCTAGGGTATATTTTTGAGTTACGACGGGGATGGCCCTTCAAAACTCGTGTTTCTTCAGCGACGTCAGGACTCCTGTCTAGTTGCAAGGGACACCTCGGGATTCTCTTCGAGGCTTGGCAGGGCAATAGGGACCACTCTCAAAGAGAGGCGGGAGACCCAGGGTCCCTTTCCTGGTGCCACAGGGATATTGGGATTAATGTCAATTTTCAAGAGGAGTCAGGCATCGTCTCCTTTTGAAGAATTGATCTCCACGTGCCTCTTGAGGTTTCAAAAGGATGTGAGGCCTCCTGTCGTGATGAGGCGGGGAACTAGGGCTTTCTCTATGGTCTCCACAGGGTTTTCAGACATCCTTTCATTTTTTTTTTTTTAATTTTTTATTAGTTGGACGCTAATTACTTCACAACATTTCAGTGGGTTTTGTCATACATTGATATGAATCAGCCATAGATTTACACATATTCCCCATCCCGATTCCCCCTCCCACCTCCCTCTCCACCTGATTCCTCTGGGTCTTCCCAGTGCACCAGGCCCGAGCACTTGTCTCAGGCATCCCACCTGGGCTGGTGATCTGTTTCACCATAGATAGTATACATGCTGTTCTTTTGAAATATCCCACCCTCACATTCTCCCACAGAGTTCAATAGTCTGTTCTGTATTTCTGTGTCTCTTTTTCTGTTTTGCATATAGGGGTATCGTTACCATCTTTCTAAATTCCATATATATGCATTAGTATGCTGTAATGTTCTTTATCTTTCTGGCTTACTTCACTCTGTATAAGGGGCTCCAGTTTCATCCATCTCATTAGGACTGATTCAAATGAATTCTTTTTAATGGCTGAGTAATATTCCATGGTGTATATGTACCACAGCTTCCTTATCCATTCATCTGCTGATGGGCATCTAGGTTGCTTCCATGTCCTGGCTATTATAAACAGTGCTGTGATGAACATTGGGGTGCATGTGTCTCTTTCAGATCTGGTTTCCTCAGTGTGTATGCCCAGAAGTGGGATTGCTGGGTCATATGGCAGTTCTATTTCCAGTTTTTAAGAAATCTCCACACTGTTTTCCATAGCGGCTGTACTAGCTTGCATTCCCACCAACAGTGTAAGAGGGTTCCCTTTTCTCCACACCCTCTCCAGCATTCATTGCTTGTAGACTTTTGGATAGCAGCCATCCTGACTGGTGTATAATGGTACCTCATTGTGGTTTTGATTTGCATTTCTCTAATAATGAGTGATGTTGAGCATCTTTTCATGTGTTTGTTAGCCATCTGTATGTCTTCTTTGGAGAAATGTCTGTTTAGTTCTTTGGCCCATTTTTTGATTGGGTCATTTATTTTTCTGGAATTGAGCTGCAGGAGTTGCTTGTATATTTTTGAGATTAATCCTTTGTCTGTTTCTTCATTTGCTATTATTTTCTCCCAATCTGAGGGCTGTCTTTTCACCTTACTTATAGTTTCCTTTGTAGTGCAAAAGCTTTTAAGTTTCATTAGGTCCCATTTGTTTAGTTTTGCTTTTATTTCCAATATTCTGGGAGGTGGGTCATAGAGGATCTTGCTGTGATTTATGTCGGAGAGTGTTTTGCCTATGTTCTCCTCTAGGAGTTTTATAGTTTCTGGTCTTACATTTAGATCTTTAATCCATTTTGAGTTTATTTTTGCGTATGGTGTTAGAAAGTGTTCTAGTTTCATTCTTTTACAAGTGGTTGACCAGTTTTCCCTGCACCACTTGTTAAAGAGGTTGTCTTTTTTCCATTGTATATCCTTGCCTCCTTTGTCAAAGATAAGGTGTCCATAGGTTCGTGGATTTATCTCTGGGCTTTCTATTCTGTTCCATTGATCTATATTTCTGTCTTTGTGCCAGTACCATACTGTCTTGATGACTGTGGCTTTGTAGTAGAGTCTGAAGTCAGGCAGGTTGATTCCTCCAGTTCCATTCTTCTTTCTCAGGATTACTTTGGCTATTCGAGGTTTTTTGTATTTCCATACAAATTGTGAAATTCTTTGGTCTAGTTCTGTGAAAAATACCGTTGGTAGCTTGATAGGGATTGCATTGAATCTATAGATTGCTTTGGGTAGAATAGCCATTTTGACAATATTGATTCTTCCAATCCAGGAACACGGTATGTTTCTCCATCTGTTTGTGTCCTCTTTGATTTCTTTCATCAGTGTTTTATAGTTTTCTATGTATAGGTCTTTTGTTTCTTTAGGTAGATATACTCCTAAGTATTTTATTCTTTTTGTTGCAATGGTGAACATCCTTTCATTTTGGGAAATGAAAGACGAGCCTACATTTAAGTCACTGCAGGGAAATCCGGCCTTATTTCGAGTTAGGGCATCTCAGTGTCCATTCCACTTGAGGCAGCAGACTCAGGGTCCCTCTCACATACCTATATGTGAGAGAAGCCTCCTCTTGAGGGGCTTGTGGAAAGTTGGCATTCCTCTTGTGTCAAAGCCAGGGAAGCAGTTCTCATCTCAAGTTGATCTGAGGTACACGGAGCTCTTTCTTGTTGCTGCGGTGACCTCAGGGTCCCTCTAGACTTGTGACAGTGTTCTTGGGGACTCTCTGGAGTCCCATCAAGTAAGTCAAAGCTACTTTCGTGTTTGATGTAGAACACGGAATTGCTCTGCACGCAATGCAGGGGATTCGGGCCTCATCTTGCGTCGAGAGGTTACAAAGATAAGGAGGTTATAAAGATTTTAATCCATGAAATTATCCCCATGTTGGATTGCCACGGAGCTTTCAGAGTGACAATGGTTCTGCCTTTGAAGGTGTTGTAACTCAGGGGGTGTCTAAAGCTCTAGGAATAAAATATCACTTACACTGTTCCTATAAACCCCAATCCTCAGGGAAGTTTGAAAAAGCTAATGACATTATCAAAAGACATCTGCATAAATTAACTCGAGACACAGGACAATTGGTTTAAAGTCCTACTCATAGCTTTAATGAGGAGGGACTGTTTCCTTTTGAATGTATTTGTGGAAAGCCTTTCTTATGCATAGACATTGTTATAGACCCTGAAGCCTTGGACTTTACTAATTATGTAACTCAGCTCTCAGCTTTTCAACAGGCATTAACAGAACTCTGGGAGTTGACTCCTGACCCAGCTTGAGTCAAGCAAGTCTCTATTTGAGCCAGGAACCGAGGTCCTCATAAAAACATTGGGGTCTGGGGGCCCATCCCTTGAGCCCCTCTTCGAAGGCCCTTACCAGGTTATTCTTTCTTCTCCCACAGCTGTCAAAGTGCCAGGAATTGATTTGTGGGTACATCACACTAGAGTTAAGAAGTGGAACCCTGACCAGAACTAAGTGACTTCATTTTATGTCTTTACTTTCTATGCTCTGGCCTTGTACTTTTCAGATGGGTGTGATAATCTATGTAAGTCTACTTATGCTGACTCCAAAAATCCTGAGTCTGCTGTTTGAACCTCAAGACAATGCTTGGGCTCACTCCTATGCAGCATTTCACAGTCAGTCTAACTTCTGTGTCTGTGGAGAGCTCCCCTCTTCATCAGTGGAAGGCTTCCCATGGTGGACATCTCCACTTCAAGGAAAGGACTTTCTCCAAGTCTGCAAATACCTTCAACAACAATCACATGTGATGCCTCTTCTTAAACTGATGACATCTAAAGAACACTAAGATGGACTGATGTAACTATGGGCATAATGTGACTTTTCATTTTGATTTTAACTTGGTTTAATGACTATTTTGCCTTACATCTGTAACTGTATAATGGGGTTTTCTAACCGCCTAAAAGCTTTTAAGTTACAAATGGTTGTCCAAGCTCTTATGAGTGCCACAGCCTCCTCCAACTATTACTTGGGGCCCCTGTATCAGAGACCCTCATTATTAGGGTTAGGAGAATATGTTGCCTTAACAATTTAGGGACCACGCCCCTAGACAGCAGGAAGTATTTATGAAATGAAAACAACGCCCCTTTCCCTTGGCAACATAATCCTCCTTAAACAAAAGGGGGAAATGAGAAAGTCAATTCCTCGGCAGATTGATAAGAAATCCAGGGGTCCCCAAGGAGAGAGGGGTCTGGAATTCTCAAGGAGGAAGAAAGGACAAACTTTTTTTGTCCCTCTACATTCCTTAGGATTATATAGCAATAATGTATCCTGTTTGAGGACAGTCTCTGGAAAAAAAAAAAAAAAACACAAAACCTTTGGGCTAATCCTGTTATCTTAAGGTGTAAATTATGGGAGTAGGTCTAGCAAGGTCTTTACAACCTCCAGACATTCTTTTGATTCACTGTAATAACTAATTACCTTGGACGTGTTGCAAAAGAGCATCAAAGGGCGGACACACTGAAACCATAATCACAGGAAACTAGCCAATCTGATCATATGGACCACAGTCTTGTCTAACTCAATGAAACTAAGCCATGCTGTGTGGGGCCCAAGACGGAAGGGTCATGGTGGACAGGTCTGACAGAATGTGGTCCACTGGAGAAGGGAATGGTAAAACACTTCAATATTCTTGCCTCGACAACCCCATGAACAGTATGAAAAGGCAAAATGATAGGATACTGAAAGAGGAACTCCCCAGGTCAGTAGGTGCCCAATATGCTGCTGGAGTTCAGTGGAGAAATAACTCCAGAAAGAATGAAGGGATATAGCCAAAGCAAATACAATACTCAGTTGTGGATGTGAATGGTGATAGAAGCAAGGTCCGATGCTGTAAAGAGCAATATTGCATAGGAATCTGGAATGTTAGGTCCATGAATCAAGGCAAATTGGAAGTGGTCAAACAGGAGGTGACAAGAGTGAATGTTGACATTCTAGGAACCAGTGAACTAAAATGGACTAGAATGGGTGCATTTAACTCAGATGACCATTATATCTACTACTGTGGGCTGGAATTGCTTAGAAGAAATGGATAGCCATCATGGTCAACAAAAGAGTCTGAAATGCAGTACTTGGATGCAATCTCAAAAATGACAGAATGATCTCTGTTCGTTTCCAAGGCAAACCATTCAATATCACGGTAATCCAAGCCTATACCCCAACCAGTAATGCTGCAGAAGCTGAAGTTGAACAGTTCTATGCAGACCTACAAGACCTTTTAGAACTAACATCCAAAAAAGACGTCCTTTTCATTATAGGGGACTGGGATGCAAAAGTAGGAAGTCAAGAAACACCTGGAGTAACTCAAAGGCAAATTTGGCCTTGGAGTACAGAATGAAGCAGGACAAAGCCTATTAGAGTTTTGCCAAGAGAACACACTGGTCATAGCAACCACCCTCTTCCAAAAACACAAGAGAAGAGTCTACACATGGATACCACCAGATGGTCAACACTAAAATCAAATTGATTATATTCTTTGCAACCAAAGATGGAAAAGCTCTATAGAGTCAGGAAAAACAAGACTGGGAACAGACTGTGGCTCAGATCATGAACTCCTTATTGCCAAATTCTGACTTAAATTGAAGAAAGTGGGGAAAACCACTAGACCATTCAAGTATGACCTCAATCAAATCCCTTCTGAATATGCAGTGGAAGTGAGAAATAGATTTAAGGGACTCAATCTGATAGACAGACTGCCTGATGAACTATGGATGGAGGTTTGTGGCATTGTACAGGAGACAGGGATCAAGACTATCCCCATGAAATAGAAATGCAAGAAGTCAAAATGGTTGTCTGAGGAGGCCTTACAAATAGCTGTGAAAAGAAGAGAAGCAAAAAGCAAAGGAGAAAAGGAAACATATTCCCATTTGAATGCAGAGTTCCAAAGAATAGCAAGGAGAGATAAGAAAGCCATCCTCAGAGATCAGTGCAAAGAAATAGAGGAAAAGAACAGAATGGGAAAGACTAGAGATCTCTTCAAGAAAATTAGAGATACAAAGGGAACATTTCATGCAGAAATGTGTTTGATAAAGAATAGAAATGCTATGGACCTAGCATAAGCAGAAGCTATTAAGAAGAGGTGGCAAGAATACACAGAAGAACTGTACAAAAAGATCTTCATGACCCAGATAATCACAATGGTGTGATCACTCACCTAGAGCCAGACATCCTGGAGTGTGAAGTCAAGTGGGAATTAGAAAGCATTGCTAAGAACAAAGCTAGTGGAGGTGATGGAATTCCAGTTGAAGTATTTCAAATACTGAAAGATGATGCTGTGAAAGTGCTGCACTCATAATGCCAGCAAATTTGGAAAACTCAGCAGTGGCTACAGGACTGGAAAAGGTCAGTTTTCATTCCAATTAGAAAGAAAGGTAATCCCAAAGAATGCTCAAAATACCACACAATTATGCTTATCTCACACGCTAGTAAAGTAATGCTCAAAATTCTCCAAGCCAGGCTTCAGCAATACATGAACCGTGAACTTCCAGATGTTCAAGCTGGCTTTAGAAAAGGCAGAGGAACCAGAGATCAAATTGCCAATATCTGCTGGATCATTGAAAAAGCAAGAGAGTTCCAGAAAAAAACATCTATTTCTGCTTTATTGACTTCGCCAAAGCCTTCGACTGTGTGGATCTCACAATTAACTGTGGAAAATTCTGAAGGAGATGGGACTACCAGACCACCTGACCTGCCTCTTGAGAAACCTGTATGCAGTTCAGGAAGCAACAGTTAGAACTGGACATGGAACAACAGACTGGTTCCAAATAGGAAAAGGAGTACGTCAAGACTGTACGTTGTCACCCTGCTTATTTAATTTATATGCAGAGTACATCATGAGAAATGCTGGGCTGGAAGAAGCACAGGCTGGAATTAAGATTGCCAGGAGAAATATCAATAACCTCAGACATGCAGATGACACCACCCTTATGGCAGAAAGTGAAGAGGAACTAAAAAGCCTCCTGATGAAAGTGAAAGAGGAGAGTGAAAATGTTGGCTTGCAGCTCAACATTCAGAAAACTAAGATCATGGCATCAGGTCCCATCACTCCATGGGAAATCGATGGAGAAACAGTGGAAGCAGTGTCAGACTTTATCTTTTTGGGCTCCAAAATCACTGCAGATGGTGATTGCAGCCATGAGATTAAAAGAAAATTACTCCCTGGAAGGAAAGTTATGACCAACCTAGATAGCATATTAAAAAGCAGAGACACTACTTTACCAACAAAGTCCATCTGGTCAAGGCTATGGTTTTTCCAGTGGTCATGTATGGATGTTAGAATTGGACTGTGAAGAAAGTTGAGCACTGAAGAGTTTATGCTTTTGAACTGTGGTGTTGGAGAAGACTCTTGAGAGTCCCTTGCACTGCAAGGAGATCCAACCAGTCCATCCTAAAGGAGATCAGTCCTGAGTGTTCATTGGAACGACTGATTTTGAAGCTGAAACTCCAATAATTTGGCCACCTGGTGCGAAGAGCTGACTCATTGGAAAAGACCCTGATGCTGGGAGGGCTTGGGGACAGGAGGAAAAGGGGATGACAGAGGATGAGATGGCTGGAGGGCATTATAGACTCAATGTACATGAGTTCGAGTAAACTCCGGGAGTTGGTGACTGACAGGGAGGCTTGGCATGCTGCGATTCATGAGGTCCCAAAGAGTCAGACATGACTGAGCGACTGAACGGAACTGAACTGATCTGAATAACTAATTAAAAGTAAAGTAAAGTTGCTCAGTCGTTTCCAACTTTTTGTGGCCCCATGGACTGTAGCCTACCAGGCTCCTCTGTCCATGCGATTTTCCAGGCAAATGTACTGGAGTGGGTGGCCATTTCCTTCTCCAGGAGATCTTCCTGACCCAGGGATCTAACCTGGGTCTCCAGCATTGCAGACAGATGCTTTACCATCTGAGCCATATAATTCCATTGCTAACACTTGCAAGGGGCTACTCTTTCTGCCCCCTTCTGATGTCTATGTCAGAAGCTTTCTCTATCTCCTTTATATTACACAGAAGCTCTAAGCAATCAAGCCTTGTCTCTGGCCCCGAATTGAATTCTTCTCCTCTGGAGGCCAAGAATTCCAGTGTCTTTGTGTGGTTCAGCAATACCTTTCAAGATCATCCTGGAGATTCTGGCCATGTACCCCAGGAACATGGTCAGATAGGGGGTCACCCTTGAGACTGTGGGCTTTTGACCCAGGTGCAGGGTGTTGGAGTGGTGGGAATCCTGGATAATTTGCACATGTGACCCCAGGTAAAAGGTCTGGGAGGTAAGGTCACCTTGGAGACTGTGAATATGTTACCCAAGGTGAAGGGTGTGGGAGATAATGTCACCCTGGAGAATGTAGACTTCTAGCACAAGGGATAAGTTCGTGACATTGGGGTCTCCTGGGAGACTGGATGATTCCGCTCAGACAGTGTGTGGGGATGGGATTCACCCTGGAGACTGTAGATATGTGATCTCAGGTACAGGATTTCCGAGGGGGTCACCCTGGAGCCTGTGAATATGTGATTCCAGGTGCAGGGTCTGCGAGGGAGTCACCATGGAACCTGTGTTTGTGTGACTCCAGGTGAGGTCTACAAAGTTTTGACAAACAGGAGGCTGTGGACATGTGACCCCTATTACAGGGTCTTGAAAGGGGTAACCCTCGTGGCCAGGGTCATGGGACACAAGGTTATATGTCTGGGAGGTGGGGATACCCTGAGAGTATGGAAGTGTGGCCCCAGGTACAGGTTCTGGGAGTTGGTGCCATCCTGAAAATGGTGGATATTTCACCCGAGGTATGGTTTCTGGGAGGTGGGGTCACCCTGAAGACTCTGGACATGTGACCCCAAATGGAGGGTCTGGGAGGTAGACTCACCATCGAAAAAGTGGACTTGTGACCCCAGATACAGGATCTTGAGGGTGGGGTCACCTGGAGGCTGTGGACTTGTGACACCAGGTACAGGTTATACAGGGGGCCACCCTCGAGACTTTGGACATGTGATCACAGGTGTATGGTATGGGAAGTGCGGTAACCCAGGAGATTGTGGATATATGACAGTAGGTACAGGGTCTCAGGTATGTCACCATGGAAAGTGTGGACATGTGACCCCAGGTGCAGGTTTGGGTGGGGTCACCCTGGAGACTGTGGTCGTGTGACCCAAAGTTCAGGGTAGGAAAAGGGTTTCACCCTGCAGACTGTGGATCTATGACCGCAGGTACAGGATCTGATGGTAGTCACTGTGGCGATGGTGGACGTATGAAACCTGGTACAAGTTCACGGAGGGGGTCACCCTCCAAGACTGTGTACATGTGACCCTCGTTTCAGGGTCTGGGTTGAGGTCACTCTGGAAACTATTTGCCGTGTGACTTAGGTGCAGGGTTAGGGGATGCATTCACTTTGGAGATTGTGGTCATGTGACCTCAGATGCACCATTTGGGAGGCAAATCATCTTGGAGACTGGATACGTGACCCTAGATCCAGGGTCTGAATGGGGTCCCCCAAGGTGAGATTGTGAATATGTGACTCCAGGTGCAGGGCCTGCGAGGGAGTCACCTTGGAACCTGTGTTTGTATGAC
Organism: Cervus elaphus; assembly: GCF_910594005.1. NCBI lineage: Eukaryota > Metazoa > Chordata > Mammalia > Artiodactyla > Cervidae > Cervus > Cervus elaphus. The sequence continues at coordinate 8,662,651 of NC_057815.1, read as the reverse complement.
TCCAGGTGGAGGGTCTGGGAAGTGACGACACTCTGGAGACTGTGAACATGTGACCCCATTACAGGGTCTTGGAGGGGGTAACCCTGGCATCCAAGATCATGGGACACCATGTTAAATGTCTGGGCGTGTGGTAACCCTGAGACTATGGAAGTGGGACCCCAGGTGCAGGTTCTGGGAGTTGGGGCCAACCTGAGTGACTGTGGATGTTAAACCCTAGGTACAGTTTCTGGGAGGTGGGGTCACCCTGGAGACTCTCGACAAGTGACCCCAAGTGCAGAGTCTGGGAGGGGGGCTCACCCTGGAAACAGTGGACTTGTGACCCTAGGTACAGGATCTTAACGGTAGGGTCATCCTGGAGTCTGTCGACTTGTGACACCAGGTACAGGTTTAGGAGGGGGGGTCACCCTGGATGCTGTGGATGTGTGATCCCAGGTGCATGGTATGGGAAGTGGGGAAGCCCAGGAGACTGTATATATGACACTAGGTACAGGGTCTGGGGGATGACACCATGGAGAATATGGACTTGTGATCCCAGGTGCAGGTTCACAAGGTTCAGGGCACAAAATGGGTCTCATCAGGCAGACTGTTGAACTGTGACCACAGGTTCAGGATCTGTTGGTGGTCACTGTGGCAATGGTGATCGTGTGAAATCTGGAACAAGTTCAGGGAAGAGGTCACCCGTGAGACAGTGGACATGTGACCTTAGGTGTAGGTACTGGTATGTGGTCACTCTGGAGACTGTGGATGTGTGAGTAAGGTGCAGGGTTAGGGGATGGGGTCACTTTGAAGATTGTGGACATATGACCCCAGATGCACTGATTGGGGAGGCAAGTCATACTGGATACTGGACATTTGACCCTAGATGCAAGGTCTGAACTGGGTCCCCCAAGACACTCAGATATCTGAACCCAGGTACAGGGCCTGGGGTGGGGGTGACCCAGGAAACTCTGTATATGCGACCTCAGGTACAGTGTCTGGGAGGTACGGGGTCACTCTGGGGACTGCAAGCATTTAATGGCAGGGAAATGGTCTGGAAGGGGTGTCACCCTGCACGATGTGGATATGTGAGCCCAGGTGCAGTGGGTGAAGTGGGGTTCACCCTGGAAACTGTTGACATGTGACTCCAGGTGCAGGGTATGGGAGGGCGAACATCCTGGAGATTGTGGATGTGTGTAAAGAAGCACAGGGTCTGGTACGGGAGGGTTACCCTGGAATCTGTGGCCAAGTCACCAACGGTATAGGGTATGAGAGGTGGGGTCACACCGGATACTGAGAACATGTGACCCAAGTTACAGAGACCAGGAAGGGGGTCACCACGGAGCCTGTGAATCTGTTAGCACATGTGCAGAGTCTAGGAAATGACATCACACAAAAGTCTGGGGACATGGGATGCCAGGTGAACGGTCTGGGAGGGAGTCACCCTGGAGTCAGTTGATGTGTGACCCCGGGTACAGGCACTTGTGGGTGGGGAAAGCCTCGAGACTGTGGACATGTGATCCCAGTTACTAGCCCTTGAATGTGGGTAAATCCAGGAGACTCTGGACATGTGACCCCAGGTACAGGGTGGGGAAGTTGGGGTCACCCTGGAGACTGTGCCAATGTGATCCCGTGTACAGAGTCTGGGGAGGCATGTCTTCCTGGCCACCATGTACATGTAACCCCAGGTACAGGGTTAGAGATATGGGGTCACCCTGGAGACTGGGGCAATATGACCAGAATTACAATATTCTGTGAGGTGTAGTCACCCTGGAGACTGCGGAGGTATGAGACCTGGTGCATGATCTGGGAGGCGTTGCCATCCAGGAGACAATGGATGTGTGACCCTAGGTTCACGGGCTTGGAATTGGTGTCACCCTAGAACCAGTGGGTGTTTGAACCCAGTACAATTGTTTGACAGGTGGTGTTACCCTGGGTGCTGTGGACATATGAACCCAGGTGCAAGTTCTGGTGAGTGGGGTCACCCTGAGACTATCTACGTGTGACCCTAGGTACAGGGTTTGGGAGTTGGTGAATGTGCCCATGTGACACCATGTACAGTGTCTAGGAGGGTGTTCACCCTAGAGACTGTGGGTATGTGTCCCAAGGTAGAGTGTCTGGAATGTGGGGTCATGCTAGAATCTGTGGACATGTGACGCTGGGTGCTGGGGTCAATAGTCCACCATCTGGAAGACTGTGGTTATGTGAGCCCTGGTACAGTGATTTGGATCAGTCACCTGTGAGACTGTGGATATGTGGCTCCAAGTGCAGGGTCTATGAGGGAGTCAACTTGGAACCTCTGTTTGTGTCCCTGCAGGTGAAGGTTCTGGGAAGTGATGACACACAGGAGACTGTGGACATGTAAACCACATTACAGGGTCTTGGAGGGTGTAACCCTGTGGACCAGGGGCACGGAACAGGCTCAATGTCTATGGAAGAGTGACTCCAGGTACAGTTTCAGGGAGTTGGGACCATCCTGAAAACTGTGGATGTTTATCCCCAGGTAAAGTTTCTGGGAGGTGGGATCACACTGGAGACAGGAATGTGACCCCAGGGATGGGATCTTGAGGGTGGGGCCATCCTGGTGGCTGTGGACTTGTGACACAAGGTACAGGAATGGGATCAGGGTCACCTTGCAGACTGTGAGCATGTGATCCCAGGTGCATGATATGGGAAGTGGGGTAACCCGGGAAACTGTGGATATATGACACTACGTACAGGGTCTGGGCGGATATATGACACTAGGTACTGGAGTGGGCAACCCACTCCAGTACTCTTGCCTGGAAAATCCCATGGATGGAGGAGCCTGGTAGGCTGCAGTCTATGGGGTCGCTAAGAGTCGGACACGACTGAGTGACTTCAATTTCACTTTTCACTCTCATGCTTTGGAGAAGGAAATGGCAACCCACTCCAGTGTTCTTGCCTGGAGAATCCAAGGGATGGGTGAACCTGGTGGGCTGCCATCTATGGGGTCGCAGAGTTGGACACGACTGGCATGACTTAGCAGCAGCAGCAGCAGCACAGGGCCTGGGGGATGTCACCATGGAGAGTATGGACATGTGACCCCAGGTGCAGGTTTGGCAGGGATGACCCTGGAGACTGGCTAGGTGAACCAAGGTTTAGGGTACAAAATGGTCTCACCCTGCAGACTGTGGACCCTGACCACAGGTGCAGGATCTGGTGTTGGTCACTGTGGAGATGGTGCATGTGTGAAACCTGATAGAAATTCAAGGAGGGGGTCAATATGGAGAAGGTGGTGGTGTGACCCTATGTGCAGGGTCTGGAGTGAGGTCATTCTGGAGACTGTGTCTGTGTGACTAAGGTGCAGGGTTAGGGAATGGGGTCACTTTACAGAATGTGGACATGTGACTCCACATGCACTGTTTGGGTCATCCTGGAAACTGTGGACAAGTCACCAAAGTACAGGTTATGAGAGGTGGTGTCACACTGGAGACTGAGGACATGGGATCCAAATTACAGGATCTGGGAAGGGGATCACCATGGAGACTGTGGATCTGTGGCCACAGGTATAGAGTCTGGGAAGTGATATCACACAGGAGACTGTGGACATAGGATGCCAGGTGAAGGGTCTGGGAGGAAGTCACCCTGGAGACTGTGGACGTGTGACCCCAGGTAAAGGCTCTTGAGGGTGGGGAAAGCCTGGTGACTATGACCTGTGACCCCAGGTACAGGGTTGGGAATTTAGCGTCGCCCTGGAAACTGTGCCAATGCGACCCCAGGTACAGGGTCTGGGGAGAGGTGTCATCCTGGCCACCGTTGATATGTAACCCCAAGTACAGTGTCTGAGATACGGGATCACCCTGGAGACTGAGGCCATGTGACCGGAGGTACAATAGTCAGTGAGGTGGGTTCGCCTTGGAGACTGTGGACGTGTAACCCCAGCTGCAGTGTCTGGGAGGGGTGTCAACCTGGAGACTGAGGACGTGTGAGACCAGGTGCATGATCTGGGAGGGGTTGCGACCCAGAAGACTATGGATCTGTGTCCCCAATATCAGACTTTGGTGTGGATGTTATCATGGAGACTGTGGATGTTTGACACCAGGTGAAGGGACAGGGAAGGGCATCACCCTCGAGACCCAGATTCAGAGTCTGGGAAGGGAGTTCTTCAGGAGTCTGTGGAAATGTTATGTCAGAAAAAGGGCCTGCAGTGGTTACCCTGGTGACTATGTACATGTGACACATAATACAAATACTGAGATTGGGGGTCATCCTGGAGACTGGAGAAATGTAACCACAGGTGCAGATTCTGAGGACGGGGTCACCTTGGAGACTGTTGACATGTGACATCAGGTGCTTCATCTTGGAGGTAGATCATTCTGGAGATTCTGGACATGTGACCCCAGGAACAGGGTCTGAGACAGGGTCACCCTTGAAATTGTGGGCTTTTGACCCAGGTACAGCATGTTGGAAGGGTGGTAACCCTGGAGAATGTGCACATTTGACACCATGTACAGGCTCTGGGAGGTGAGTTCACCCTGTTGACTATGGCTATGTGACCCAAGGTGTGACTCTGGAGACTAAGGATATGTGACCCAAGGTGTGACTCTGGATACTATGGATATTTCTCACCCAAACCAGGTCTGGGGATGGGCATCACACTGGAGGCTGTAGATATGTGACCCCAGGTGCAGGGTCTGCAAGAGGTACACCCTGGAGCCTGTGGATATGTGACCCTGGGTGCAGGATCTGGGTGCTTTGGTCACCCTGGAGACTGTGGTCATGTGAGCCCCAGTGTGGGGTTTTGGATGAGTCACCCTGGAGACTGTGGATAAGTGACTCCAGGTGCAGGGTCTGCAAGGGAGTAACCTGGAAACTGTGATTGTGACTCCAGATGAAGGGTCTTGGAAGTGACGACACACAGCAGACTGTGGACATGTGATCCCCATTACAGGGTCATGGAGAGGGTAACCCTGGCTAACAGGGACATGGGAAACCGGATTCAATGTGTGGGAGGTGGTGTAACCCTTAGACTATGGAAGTGTGACCCCAGGTACAGGTTCTGGGAATTGGGTCCATCCTTAAAACTGTGGATGCTTCACACCAGTAGCTTCTAGGAGGTGGGGTCACCCTGAAGACTCTGGACATGTGACCACAAGTTCAAGTTCTTGGAGGTGGACTCGACATGGAAATAGTGGCCTTGTGACCCCAGGTACAGGATCTTGAGGGTAGGGTCATCCTGGAGGCTGTGGATTTGTGACATCAGGTATAGATTTTGGAGGGTTCACACTGGAGACTCTGGATGTATGTTTCCTCTGCAGGAGAGCTCCAGTGAACCTAGGTCTGTCTGAAAAATTCTTGGATCAAGTGGGGAAACACCCTGTGTGTTAATCTGGACACCCAGGTTCAAATTTGCATATTTTTCTCGGGTGGCCCTAAAGCAGTGTGACCTATCCACATCTTGAAAATCCGTCCAATTGCCATTTTCTTACTTTTAACAGAGCTAACTTTGTTCCACCCCTGTGGTTTCTGAAGCACATGGGAGGCTCACAACTCCTATCTTTGGGCCTATTTACAGTGGAATGTCACCTCACAGAGGTGACCACAGTAAGGGACCCAGCACTCTGAGACATATTCCCGCAGTCTGCTTCCTCATGGGCAGTACCAGTATCACCTAAATATGTGTTTGAAAGCTGGGAAAATGCACCGAGACACACGGCACAGACTCTCGAATTTCAGTCCTCTGAGTAGAACTGGAGGGTTCATGTCTTAGGAGCTAAAGAGTTCCTGCAAGAGAGAGGTTTGAAAACACACTCTCTGTGGATGCCTTTCCTTCCTTGAAGAAATATAGGTTTCCCAGTATCCTGCAAACTGAGAATCACACAGTGCTTGAAAAGTGCTCGCTTAGACATGAGTTTTCAATGGTAATTTCCACTTGGGGCTGTAGCCAAACAGAGGGGTCCCACACTCACTGGGAAAGGCAAAGCAATATCTAAATGTCTGTTCCATCCCGTTTTCTCTGTAGGAGAGCTCTAGTGAGTGTAAGTCTGTCTGGAAAATTCTTGGATCCTTTGGGGACACACCCTGTTTGTGAACCGGGATACCAGAATGAGGGGGCACAATTCGTGTTTCTCTCTGTGGGCCTTAAAGCAGTGTGGCCTAGCAACAGCTTGAAAATCCATCCAATTGCTCTTTTCTTGATTCTGAGAGAGCTAGATTTGCTCCATCCTTTTTGATTTCTGAAGCAAGTGGGTGAATTGCAACTCCCAGCTGTGGGCCTTTTTACAGTGGAATGCCACCTTCCAGACGTGAGTATAGTGAGGGACCTAGCCCTGTTGGACACACTCTCGCAGCCTGCTTCCTCATGTGCAGTACTGGTATAACCTAGGAATGGCTTTGCAAGGCTTGGAAAGTGCAGGGAGACACATGGCCTTGACTCTGGAATTTAGTTCCTCTGAGCAGTACTGGAGGCCTCCCATCTGGGAAGCTAAACAGTTCCTGCAAGATAGAGGGTTGAGAATACACTCTCTTTTGGTGCCTTTCTTTCCTTGAAGGAAGATATCTTTCCCTGCATTCTGTGAACTGAGAGTCACACACTGCTTGAAAAGTGCTTGCTTGGAGGTCATCTTTCAGGGGCACTTTCTCCTTGAGTCTGTGACAATAGGGAGGGGCAAACCAACTTCCAATGTCTGTTCCATCCCATTTTCCCAGCAGGAGAGGTCTAGTGAGCCTAGTTCTGTGGAAAATTCTTGGATCCTGCCGGGACACACCCTGTGTTTGAACCTGGATACCTGACCTACAGGGCACAATTCGCAGTTTTCTCTCAGGGGGCCCTAAAGTGGTTCGGCCTAGCAACAGCTTGAAAATCCATCCAATTGCTATTTTCTTACCTCTGACAGAGCTAGCTTTGCTCTACTTTTTGGGGTTTCTGAAGCAAGCAGGTGGCTCACACCTTGTAGCTTTGAGCCTGTCACTGGAATGTCACCTCACACAGTTGACCATAGTAAGGCACTCAGTCCTTTCAGACACACTCCTGCTGCCAGCTTTCTCATGGTCAGTACCGTTATGACCTAGGAATGTGTTTGCCAGACTCGGAAATTACAGGGAGACACACGGCCCTGACTCAGGAATTTAGGTCCTCTCAGCATGTTTTAGAAGCTCAAAATTTCCTGCAAGATAGAGGTTTGAAAACACACTCTCTGTGGATGTCTTTCCTTCCTCAAAGGAAGATAGCTTTCTTCACATTCTGCAACCTGAGAGTCACAGTCTGCTTGAAAAGTGCTTGCTTGGAAGTCTATTTTCAGTGGCAATATCTCCTTGAGGCTGTGACCATAGGTAGGGGTCCCACACTCACAGGGAAAGGCAAAGCCACCTCCAAATGGCTGTTCCAACCAGTTTTCTCTGTAGAAGAACTCTAGGGAACAAAGGTCTGTCTGGAAATTTCTTGAATCACGAGGGGACACATTCCGTGTGTGAACCTGAATACTGGACCTAGGGTGTACAATTTGTATTTTTCTCTCTGGGTGCCATAAAGAGGTGTGGCTAGCAATTGCTTGAAAATCCATCCAATTACTTTTTTCTTACTTCTGACAGTGCAACCTTTGGTCCACCATTTAGGATTTCTGAAGCAAGCTGGTGGCTCACAACTCCTAGCCACCTGCCGATTTGCCATGGAAAGTTACCTCATCTAGATAAGCACAGTATGGTACTTAGCACTCTCAGACACACACCTGAAGCCTGTTTTCTCATGAGCAGTCCTGGCATTATTCAGAAATGTGTTTACAAAGCTCAGAAAATGCTCAAAAACACACTGCCCTTGCTCTGAAATTTAGGTCCTCTGTACCAACCTAGAGGTCTCACATCTTAGTATCTAGACAGTTCCTGATATAGAGAGCCTGTTTCCTCATGGGCAGTCCTGGTATGACCAAGAAATGTGTTTACAAAGCTCAAAAAGTGCAGGAAAACACATTGCCCTGACTCTGGAAGTGAGGTCCTCTGGGCAAATATGGAGAATTCACATCTTTGAAGCTAGACAGTTCCTAATAGATAGAGTCTTGAAAACACACTGTCTATAAATACATTTCCTTCCTCAATGGAACATAGGTTTCCAGCATTCCATGTCCATAGAGTCACATACTGCTTGAAAACACTTGTTGGAAGTCATTTTTCATTAGCAATTGCTCCTGATAGTGTGACCATAGGGAAGGCCACCAAACTCACAGGAAAAGGAAAAGCAACATCCAAAGGTCAGTTCCATCATGTTTTCTCTGTAGTGGAGATTCAGTGTGCCTAGGTCTGTCTGGAAAATTCTTGGATCCTGAGTGGACACATCTTGGGTGTGAACATGGACAGTGGACCTTGGTGGCAAAATACACCTTTCTGTCTCAGTTGGCCAAAAACAGTACAGCATAACAACTACCTGGAAATGCATTTAGCTGCTGGTTTCTTACTTCTGGCAGTGATCGCTTGGTACACCCTTTGGGAATTCTGAAGCAAGTAAGCAGCTAGTAACTCGTAGCCACTGGCCCATTTACAGTGGAATGCTACATCATCTTGGTAAGTGCAGCATGACACCCAGCAATCTCAGAAACCCTCCTGCAGCCTGTTTTTTCTTAAGGGCACTTCTGGTATGACTTAGGAATGTGTTTACAATGCTCAGAAAGTGTTCAGTTCCGTTCAGACGCTCAGTTGTATCCGACTCTTTGGGACCCCATGAATTGAAGCACACCAGGCCTCCCTGTCCATCACCAGCTCCCGGAGTTTACTCAAACTCATGACCATCGAGTTGGTGATGCCATCCAGCCATCTCATCCTCTGTCATCCCCTTTTCCTCCTGTTCTCAATCCCTCACAGCATCAAGGTCTTTTCCAATGAGTCAACTCTTCACATCAGGTGGCCAAAGTACTGATGTTTCAGTTTCAGCATCAGTCTTTCCAATGAACACCCAGGACTGATCTCCTTTAGGATGGACTGGTTGGATCTCCTTGCAGTCCAAGGGACTCTCAAGACTCTTCTCCAACACCACAGTTCAAAAACATCAATTCTTCAGTGCTCAGCTTTCTTCACAGTCCAACTCTTACATCCATACATGACCACTGGAAAAACCATAGCCTTGACCAGATGGACCTTTGTTGGCAAAGAAATGTCTCTGCTTTTTAATATGCTATCTAGGTTGGTCATAACTTTCCTTCCAAGAAGTAAGCGTCTTCTAATTTCATGGCTGCAATCACCATCTGCAGTGATTTTGGAGCCCCCCAAAATAAAGTATGACACTGTTTCTACTGTTTCCCCATCTATTTTTCATGAAGTGATGGGACCAGATGCCATGATCTTAGTTTTCTGAATGTTGAGCTGTAAGCCAACTTTTTCACTCTCCTCTTTCACTTTCATCAAGAGGCTTTTTAGTTCCTCTTCACTTTCTTCCATAAGGGTGGTGTCATCTGCATATCTGAGGTTATTGATATTTCTCCTGGCAGTCTTGATTCCAGCTTGTGCTTCTTCCAACCCAGTGTTTCTCATGATGTACTCGGCATATAAGTTAAATAAGCAGGGTGACAATATACAGCCTTGATGTACTCCTTTTCCTATTTGGAACCAGTCTGTTGTTCCATGTCCAGTTCTAACTGTTGCTTCCTGACCTGCACATAGGTTTCTCAAGAGGCAGGTCAGGTGGTCTGGTAGTCCCATCTCTTTCAGAATTTTCTACAGTTTATTTTGATACACACAGTCAAAGGCTTTGGCATAGTCAAGAAAGCAGAAATAGATGTTTTTCTGGCACTCTCTTGCTTTTTCGATGATCCAGCAGATGTTGGCAGTTTGATCTCTAGTTCCTCTGCCTTTTCTAAAACCAGCTTGAACATCTGGAAGTTCACGGTTCATGTATTGCTGAAGCCTGGCTTGGAGAATTTTGAGCATTACTTTATTAGCGCGTGAGATGAGTGCAATTGTGCAGTAGTTTGAGCATTCTTTGCTATTGCCTTTCTTTGGAATTGGAATGAAAACTGACCTTTTCCAGTCCTGTGGCAACTGCTGAGTTTTCCAAATTTGCTGACCTATTGAGTACAGCACTTTCACAGCATCATCTTTTAGGATTTGAAATAGCTTAACTGGAATTCCATCACCTCCACTAGCTTTGTTCGTAGTGATGCTTTCTAAGGCCCACTTGACCTCACATTCCAGGATGTCTGGCTCTATGTGACTGATCACACCATCGTAATTATCTGGGCCATGAAGATCTTTTTTGTACAGTTGTCCTGTGTATTCTTGCCACCTCTTCTTAATAGCTTCTGCTTCTGTTAGATCCATAGCATTTCTGTCCTTTATTGAACCCAATCTTCGCATGGAATGTTCCCTTGGTATCTCTAATTTTCTTGACGAGATCTCTAGTCTTTCCCATTCTGTTGTTTTTCTCTATTTCTTTGCATTGATCAGAGTAAGGCTTTCTTATCTCTCCTTGCTATTCTTTGGAACTCTGCATTCAAATGGTGCAGGCTGTGATGGACCATGCAGAAGCATGGCCATGAGGAGCTACCTCTCGCCCAAGGTCAGAGGCAGTGGCTGAGGGGAGCCACCCCATGTCCGAGGCCAGGGGCAGCGGCCGAGAGGAGCTACCTCACACCTGAAGTCAGGGGAGGTGGCTGAGATGAGCTACCCCATGCCCAAGGTCAGGGGCTGTTGCCAAGAGGAGCAATCCCACATCCAAAGAGCAGCAGCTGCACGGATGCAGGAGGACCAAGAGGAGCTACTCCACATGCAAGGTCAGGAGGGGCGGCCTGAGGAGATGCCCATTGTCCAAGGTAAGGAGGAGTGGCTGTGCTTTGCTGGAGCAGCTGTAAAGAGATACCCCACGTCCAAGGTAAGAGAAACTCAAGTAAGACGATAGGTGTTGTGAGAGGGCATCAAAGGGCAGACACTGAAATCATAATCACAGAAAACTAGCCAATCTGATCACATGGACCATAACCTTGTCTAACTGAATGAAACTAAGCCATGCCGTGTGGAGCCACCCAAGACGGACGGGTCATGGTGGACAGGTCTGACAGAATGTGGTCTACTGGGGAAGGGAATGGCAAGCCACTTCAGTATTCTTGCCTTGAGGACCCCATGAACAGTACGAAAAGGCAAAATGATAGGATACTGAAAGAGGAACTCCCCAGGTCGGTAGGTGCCCAATATCGTACTGGAGCTCAGTGGAGAAATAACTCCAGAAAGAATGAAGGGATGGAGCCAAAGCAAAAACAATACCCAGTTGTGGATGTGACTGGTGATAGAAGCAAGGTCTGATGCTATAAAGAGCAATATCGCATAGGAACCTGGAATGTTAGGTCCATGAATCAAGGCAAATTGGAAGTGGTCAAACAGGATATGGCAAGAGTGAATGTTGACATTCTAGGAATCAGCAAATTACAATGGACAGGAATGGGTGAATTTCACTCAGATGACCATTATATCTACTATTGTGGGCAGAAACCCCTTACAAGAAATGGAGTAGCCATCATGGTCAACAATAGAGTCCAAAATATGGTACTTGGATGCAATCTCAGAAAGTGTAGGGAAATACAATGCTCTGACGCTGGAATTTGGGTCCTCAGGGCAAACCTGGAAGTCTCACATCTTTGAGTCTATACAGTTTGTGATACACAGAGGCCTGATAAAACTCTCTCTGTTGATGCCTTACCTTCCTGGATGGAACATAATTTTCCCAGCTTTTTGTGTGCTCAGAGTCACACACTGCTTGAAAACGCTTGTTGGAAGTAATTATTCAGTAGCAACTTCCCCTGAGGTTGTGACCTTAGGGAAGACCGCCACACTCACAGGAAAAGGCAAAGGATCATCCAGACGTCTGCTCAATCACGTTTTCTTGATAGGAGCGATCCATTCAACCTAACTGTCTAGAATACTCATGGATACTGTTCCTACACATCCTATGTTTGAACCTGGATACTGGACCTTGGCAGCAAAATTTGCATTTTTTCTCAGTTAGCCCTAAACCGGTTAGAATAGTTACTGCCTGAAAATGCATCTAATTGCTGTTTTCTTACTTCTGACAGTGATAGTGTTGGTGCACCCTTTGGGATTTATGAATCAAGCAGGAGGCTCTCCACTCCAAGCCACTGGCCCCTTTCCAGGGAGATGTCATCTCATCTAGGTTAGCACAATATGTCACCCAGCACTCTGAGACACAGGCTTGCAGCGTGACTTTTCATCGTCAGATCTGGTATGACCTAGGAATGTGTTTACAAATCTCAGAAAGTGGTGGGAAACACACTGCCCTGACTCTGGTATTTAGGTCCTCTGGGAAACTTGGAGGACTCACATGTTTGAGTCTAGACAGTTCATGACAGGTAGAAGCCTGATAACATATTCTCTCGAGATGCCTTTCCTTCCTCAAAGGAATATAGCTTTCTCAGCATTCTGTGTGCTGAGTGCCACACGCTGCTTGAAAACGCTTGTTGGAGGTCATTTCTCATTAGCAATTTCCCCTGGAGGTGTGACTGTAGGGAAGGAGCCTCACTCACAGGTAAATTCAAAAGCACTTCCAAACATTTGTTCAATCACGTTTTCTTGGTAGGGGCCATCCATTCAACGTAAGTCTATCTAGAAAATTCGTGGACACTGCGGGGAAACACCTATGTTTGAATCTGGATACCAGACTTTGGTGTTAAAATATGCATTTTTCTCTCACTTGGCCATAAAACAGTGCAGCCGAGCAACTGCTTGAAATTCCATCTGAATGCTGTTTTCTTACTTCTGACAATGCTAGCTTTGGTTCACCCTTTGGGATTTCTGAAGCACGTGAATGACTTGCAACTCCTAGCTGCAGGCCCATTTCCAGTGGAATGACACCTCATCTATGGGACCACAGTATTTTACTCAGCACACTCTGATACACTCCCTCAGCATCCTTCCTTAGGAACAGACCTGGTATGACCTAGGAATGCATTTAGAAGTCTCAGAAAGTGCAGCAAGACACGCTGTCCGGACTCTGGAACTTAGGTCCTTTAAGCAGGCCTGAGCTCTCACATCTTAGAAGCTGAACAGTTCCTGCTATAAAAAACACACTCTCTGTTGATGCCTTTCCTTCACTGAAGGAACATAACTTTCCCAATGTACTGTGTGCTGAGAGTCACACACTGCCTGAAAACGTTTGCTTGGAGTTCATTTTTCAGTCGCAATTTCCCCTGAGACTGTGACAGTAGGGAAGCGCCCACAATCACAAGACAAGCAAGCAAGCATCCAAATGCCTGTTCCATCACGTTTTCTCTGTTAGAGAGGTCCAGTGAACCCAGGTCTATCTGGAAAAGTTTGGATCCTGTGGGGTCACATCCTGAGTGTGAACCTGAATACAGGACAAAATTCACCTTTTTCTCTCAGTTGGCACTAAAACGGTTTGGCATAGCAACTGCTTGAATATCCATCCAGTACTTGTTTTCTTATTCCTGACAGTGACAGATTTGGTCCACCCATGTAATTTCTGAAGCAAGCAGTCCGCTTGCCACTTCTATCTGGTGGTCCCTTTCCTGTGAAATGTCACATAATGTAGGTAGCACCACATGGCACCCAGCTCTCTCAGACACACTCTGGCAGCCTGTTTCCTCATTGGCAGAGATTGTATGGAAACATATGCCCTGACTCGGGATGTTAGGTCATCTGGGCAAGACTGGAGGTCTCACGTCTTACAATCTAGACAGTTCCGAAGAGACAGAGGCCTGGAAACACACTCTCTGTTAATTCCTTTCCTTACTCAAAGGGCCATTGCTTTCCCAACATTTTAGGGCCAACCTAGAGGAAAATGCAAATTTTCCCACCAAGGTCCATTACCCAGGTTCACACGCAGGAGGTGTCCCCACAGCACTGAAGAATTTTCAAGACAGACCTAGGCTAACCCTAACCCTAAACCTAACCCTAACCCTAGGATCTCTCCTACAGAGAAACATGATGGAACAGACGTTTGGATGATGTTTTGCCTTTTCCTGTGAGTGTGGTGGACTTCCCTATGGTCAAACCATCAAGGGAAATTGCTACCGAAAAATGACTTCCAGGCAAGCATTTTCAAGCAGTATGTGACTCTCAGCACACAGAATGCTGGGAAAGCTATGTTCATTCGAAGAAGGAAAGGCATCAATAGAGAGTGTGTTTTCAGGCCTCTATCTATCAGGATCTGTCTATATTCTAAGATGTGAGATCTCCAGGCTTGTCCAGAGGACCCATCTTCCAGAGTCTGGGCAGTGTTTCCCTGCAAATTCTGAGCCTTGTAAGCACATTCCAAGATCACTCAGGAATGCCCATGATGAAACAGGCTATGGAAGAGTGTCCGTGTGTGCTGTGTGTCATTCTTTCCTTACCAAATGAACTGACATTCCACTGGAAATGGGCCAGGGACCAGGAGTTATGAACCGCCTGTTGCTTCAGAAATCCAGAAATGTGGAACAAAGCTATCATTGTCAGAAGTAAGAAAACAGGTATTAAATGAACTTTCAGGCAGTTGTTAGGCCACAACGTTTTAAGCCCAATGGAGAGAATAATGCAAATTTTGCCACCAAGATCCACTATTAAGATTCACATTCAGGATGTGTCCCTGCAGTATCCAAGAATTTTCCAGATAGGACTAGGCTCACTATATCTCACCTATAGAGCAAACGTGATGGAACAGACATTTGAATGTGGTTCCCTTTTACTGTGTTTGTGGGGCTTTCCCTCAAGTCACATCTTCATGGGAAATTCTTAGTGATAAATGACCTCCAAGCAAGTGTGTGACACTCAGGAAGCAGAATGTTTGGAAAACAATGTTCCTTCACGGAAAGAAAGGCATCAGCAGAGAATGAATTTTCAGTCCTTTATCTATCAAGAATTGTCTAGATTCTAAGATGTGAGACCTCCAGTCTTACCCTCAGGACCTAACTTGCAGAGTCAGGGAAGTGTGTTTCCCTGCACTAGCCCAGGCTTTTAACCACCTTCCTACATCATCCCAGAACTGCCCATGAGGAAACAGGCTGCAGGAATGTGTTCAGACTGCTGGGTGCCATACTGTTGTTACCCAGGTGAGGTGACATTCCAAATAGGCCATCAGCAGCACTTGCGAGCCGCCTTCTTGCTTCTGAAATCCCAAAGGTGGGTCAAAAGCGGTCACTGTCAGAAGTGAAAAAAAAAAAAAGCAATTGTATGGATTTTCTAGCATTTGCAAATTTGGCCATCAAGGTCTGGTATCCACTGTCAGACTCAGGAGGTGTCTCTGCTGTATCTACCCATATTTCACAAAGACCTAGGCTCACTGGCTGCTCCTATAGAGAAAATGTGATGGAACAGATGTTTGGATCTTGGATTGCCTTACCCTGTGAGTGTGGGGGACATCCTTACTGTCACAACATCACAAGAAATTGCTACTGAAAAATGACCTGCAAGCAAACGGTTTCAAGCAATGTGTGACTCTCAGTTCTCAGAATATTGGGAAAGTACTGTTTCTTCGAGGAAGGAAGGGTATCAACAGAGAGTGTGTTTTCAGGCCTCTATCTATGAAGAACTCTCTTGATTCTAACAAGGGAGCCCTCCAGCCTTCCCAGAGAACCGAACTTCCAGAGTCAGGGCAGTGTCTTCCCTGCCCTTTAAATGCTTTGTAAACATATTACTAGGTCACATTGGGACTGTCCATGAGGACTCAAACTGTGGGAGTGTGTCTGAGTATACAGAGGGGCCATTATGTGCTTACTTAGATAAGGTGACATTCCACTGTAAATAGGCCCGTGACTAGGAGTGGTGATCTGCTTGTTTGCTTCAGAAATCCCAAAGGGTGAACCAAAGTTATTGCTCTTCAAAGTAAGAAAACAGCAATTAGATGGATTTTCAAGCAGGTGCCAGGCCACACAGTTTTAGGACAAACCGAAAGAAAAATGTGAATTGTGCCACCAATTCCGGTATCCAGGTTCACACTTAGGATGTGGTCCTGCAGTATACACAATTTTCCAGACAGACCTAGGTTCTCTGGATCACTCCTAGAGACAAAATGTGATGCAGCAGAAGTTTGGATGTTGGTTTGCCTTTTCCAGTGAGTGTGGGGGCCTTCCCTAAGGTTACACTGTCAGATGAAGTTTCTACTGAAAAATGACCTCCAAAGAGCGTTTTCAAGCAGTGTGTGACTCTCAGCACAGAGAATGCAGGGAAAAGTATGTTTCTTCAAGGAAGAAAAGGCATCAACAGAGAGTGTGATATTAGGCCTATATCTATTAGGAACTGTCTAGAATCTAACATTGACCTCCAGGCTTGTCCAGGGGACCTAACTACCAGAGTCAAGGCACTGTTTTTCCTGCACTTTCCAAGCCTCCCAAAGACTCCCTAGCTCATATAGGGACTGCCCGTGAGGAAACAGACTGTAGGAGAGTGTCTGAGATTGTATGGCACCAATACTGTGCTTACCTAGATGAGATGACATTCCCCTGGGAATGGGCCAGAGGCTAGGAGTGGTGAGTCGCCTGCTTGATTCAGAAATCCCAAAGGATGGACCAAAGCTATCATTGTCAGAAGGAAGAAAACAGCAATTGGATGGATTTCCAAGCAGTTGCAAGGCTGTAGCATTTTCCCAAATCAAGAGAAAAAATGTTATTTTTGCCCCCAAAATCCGGTATCCATGTCCAGACTCAGGATGTCTCCATGCAGTATCCACAAAGTTTCCAGACAGAACTAGTCTCAGTGGATCGATCCTACTGAGAAAATGTGATGGAACAGACGTTTGGATGCTAACTTGTCTTTCTCTATGAATGGGGAGTGCGGCATCCCCATGATCACACCATCAGGGGAAAGTGCTACTGAAAAATGACCTCCATGCCAGCATATTCAAGCCGCGTGTGTCTCTCTGCACACAAAATGTTTGGAAAGTTATGTTCCTTCAAGAAAAGAAATGCATCAACAGAGAGTGCTTTCAGCCCTCTATCTATCAGGAACTGTCTACATTCTAAGATATGAGACCTTCAGTCTTTCCTAGGGATCCTAACACCCAGAGTCAGGGCAGTGTGTTTCCATGAACTTTTCAAGCCTTGTAAACACTTTCCAAGTATATACTGCGACTGCTCCTGAAGAAACAGGCTGCACGAGTGTATCCGAGTGTGTTGGGCAGCATATTGTGCTTACCTGCATGAGGTGCCAATACAATGGAAATTGGCTAGTGGCTGGAGTGGTGAGCAACCTGCTTGTTTCAGAAATTCCAAAGGGTGGACAAATCTATTCCTGTCAAAAGTAAGAAAACAGCAATTGGATGGATTTTCAAGGATTTGCTATGCTGCACCATTTTAGAACCAATGTGGTCCCAAAATGAGTGTGGGAGATAAAAATGAGAATTTTGCCACCAAGTTCATATATAGAAGTTCACACTCAGGATGTGTCCCCACAATACCCACGAATTTTCCAGACAGACCTAGGCTCACTTGATCGCACTTAAAGACAAAATGTGATGGAGTACATGTTTGGATGTTGGTTTGCCTTTCCCTGTGAGTGTGGGAGCCTTCCCTACCATTGCACCTTCAGGGGAATTTTCTACTGACCAATGACCTACAAGCAAGTGTTTTCAAGCACCGTGTGACTCTCAGCACACAGAATGTTGGGAAAGCTATGTTCCTTCGAGGAAGGAAAGGCATCCATACGGAGTGTATTTTTAGGCCTCTATCTATGGAACTGTCTAGAACCCAAGCATGAGACTTCAAGGCTTTCCCAGGGCCCTAACTGCCAGAGTTAGGGCACTGTGTTTCCCTGCACCTTCCAAGGCTTTAAACAAATTCCTTATTCAAACTGGGACTGCCCATGAGGAAACAGGATGCAGGAGTATGTCTGAGAGGGCTGGGTGCCATACAGTGCTTAACTAGATGAGGTGACATTTCACTGGAAGTGGGCCAGCAGATAGGAGTAGCGAGCCGCCTGCTTGCTTTAGAAATCTCAAAGGTTTGACCAGTGTTATCACTGTCATTATTAAGAAGAGAGCAATTGGATGGATTTTCAGGCAGTTGCTAAGGCCGCACTCTTTTAGATCCAACCGACAAAAATTGCTAATTTTGCCAACAAATTCAAGGATGCAGATTCACACTCAGTATGTGTCCCTGTAGTATCCAAGAATTTTCCAGACAGACAGAGGATTATTGGATCTCTCCTAAAGAGAAAACTTGATAGAACAGACATTTGGTTGTTTGTTTTCTTTTTCCTGTGGGTTTGGGGGTCTTCCCTACAGTAACACAGTCATGGGAAATTGTTACTGAAAAATCACCTTCAAGCAAGGATTTTCTTTTCTTTCTTTTTTTTTTTTTTTTTATTAGTTGGAGGCTAATTACTTCACAACATTTCAGTGGGTTTTGTCATACATTGATATGAATCAGCCATAGATTTACACCTATTCCCCATCCCGATCCCCCCTCCCACCTCCCTCTCCACCCGATTCCTCTGGGTCTTCCCTGTGCACCAGGCCGGAGCACTTGTCTCATGCATCCCTCCTGGGCTGGTGATCTGTTTCGTCATAGATAATATACATGCTGTTCTTTCAAAACATCCCACCCTCACCTTCTCCCACAGAGTTCAAAAGTCTGTTCTGTATTTCTGTGTCTCTTTTTCTGTTTTGCATATAGGGTTATCGTTACCATCTTTCTAAATTCCATATATATGTGATAGTATGCTGTAATGTTCTTTATCTTTCTGGCTTACTTCACTCTGTATAAGGGGCTCCAGTTTCATCCATCTCATTAGGACTGATTCAAATGAATTCTTTTTAATGGCTGAGTAATATTCCATGGTGTATATGTACCACAGCTTCCTTATCCATTCATCTGCTGATGGGCATCTAGGTTGCTTCCATGTCCTGGCTATTATAAACAGTGCTGTGATGAACATTGGGGTGCACGTGTCTCTTTCAGATCTGGTTTCCTCAGTGTGTATGCCCAGAAGTGGGATTGCTGGGTCATATGGCAGTTCTGTTTCCAGTTTTTTAAGAAATCTCCACACTGTTTTCCATAGCGGCTGTACTAGTTTGCATTCCCACCAACAGTGTAAGAGGGTTCCCTTTTCTCCACAGCCTCTCCAGCATTTATTGCTTGTAGACTTTTGGATAGCAGCCATCCTGACTGGTGTATAATGGTACCTCATTGTGGTTTTGATTTGCATTTCTCTAATAATGAGTGATGTTGAGCATCTTTTCATGTGTTTGTTAGCCATCTGTATGTCTTCTTTGGAGAAATGTCTGTTTAGTTCTTTGGCCCATTTTTTGATTGGGTCATTTATTTTTCTGGAATTGAGCTGCAGGAGTTGCTTGTATATTTTTGAGATTAATCCTTTGTCTGTTTCTTCATTTGCTATTATTTTCTCCCAATCTGAGGGCTGTCTTTTCACCTTACTTATAGTTTCCTTTGTAGTGCAAAAGCTTTTAAGTTTCATTAGGTCCCATTTGTTTAGTTTTGCTTTTATTTCCAATATTCTGGGAGGTGGGTCATAGAGGATCTTGCTGTGATTTATGTCGGAGAGTGTTTTGCCTATGTTCTCCTCTAGGAGTTTTATAGTTTCTGGTCTTACATTTAGATCTTTAATCCATTTTGAGTTTATTTTTGCGTATGGTGTTAGAAAGTGTTCTAGTTTCATTCTTTTACAAGTGGTTGACCAGTTTTCCCTGCACCACTTGTTAAAGAGGTTGTCTTTTTACCATTGTATATCTTTGCCTCCTTTGTCAAAGATAAGGTGTCCATAGGTTCGTGGATTTATCTCTGGGCTTTCTATTCTGTTCCATTGATCTATATTTCTGTCTTTGTGCCAGTACCATACTGTCTTGATGACTGTGGCTTTGTAGTAGAGTCTGAAATCAGGCAGGTTGATTCCTCCAGTTCCATTCTTCTTTCTCAAGATTGGTTGGGCTATTCGAGGTTTTTTGTATTTCCATACAAATTGCGAAATTCTTTGGTCTAGTTCTGTGACAAATACTGTTGGTAGCTTGATAGGGATTGCATTGAATCTATAGATTGCTTTGGGTAGAATAGCCATTTTGACAATATTGATTCTTCCAATCCAGGAACACGGTATGTTTCTCCATCTGTTTGTGTCCTCTTTGATTTCTTTCATCAGTGTTTTATAGTTTTCTATGTATAGGTCTTTTGTTTCTTTAGGTAGATATACTCCTAAGTATTTTATTCTTTTTATTGCAATGGTGAATGGTATTGTTTCCTTAATTTCTCTTTCTGTTTTTTCATTGTTAGTATATAGGAATGCAAGGGATTTCTGTGTGTTAATTTTATATCCTGCAACTTTACTATATTCATTGATTAGCTCTAGTAATTTTCTGGTAGAGTCTTTAGGGTTTTCTATGTAGAGGATGATGTCATCTGCAAACAGTGAGAGTTTCACTTCTTCTTTTCCTATCTGGATTCCTTTTACTTCTTTTTCTGCTCTGATTGCTGTGGCCAAAACTTCCAACACTATGCGGAATAGTAGTGGTGAGAGTGGGCACCCTTGTCTTGTTCCTGATTTCAGGGGAAATGCTTTCAATTTTTCACGATTGAGGGTGATGCTTGCTGTGGGTTTGTCATATATAGCTTTTATTATGTTGAGGTATGTTCCTTCTATTCCTGCTTTTTGGAGAGTTTTAATCATAAATGAGTATTGAATTTTGTCAAAGGCTTTCTCTGCATCTATTGAGATAATCATATGGTTTTTATCTTTCAATTTGTTAATGTGGTGTATTACATTGATTGGTTTGCAGATATTAAAGAATCCTTGCATTCCTGGGATAAAGCCCACTTGGTCATGGTGTATGATTTTTTTAATATGTTGTTGGATTCTGTTTGCTAGAATTTTGTTAAGGATTTTTGCATCTATGTTCATCAGTGATATTGGCCTGTAGTTTTCTTTTTTTGTGGCATCTTTGTCTGGTTTTGGAATTAGGGTGATGGTGGCCTCATAGAATGAGTTTGGAAGCTTACCTTCATCTGCAATTTTCTGGAAGAGTTTGAGTAAGATAGGTGTTAGCTCTTCTCTAAATTTTTGGTAGAATTCAGCTGTGAAGCCATCTGGTCCTGGGCTTTTGTTTGCTGGAAGATTTTTGATTACAGTTTCGATTTCCTTGCTTGTGATGGGTCTGTTAAGATCTTCTATTTCTTCCTGGTTCAGTTTTGGAAAGTTATACTTTTCTAAGAATTTGTCCATTTCATCCAAGTTGTCCATTTTATTGGCATAGAGCTGCTGGTAGTAGTCTCTTATGATCCTTTGTATTTCAGTGTTGTCTGTTGTGATCTCTCCATTTTCATTTCTAATTTTGTTAATTTGGTTCTTGTCTCTTTGTTTCTTAATGAGTCTTGCTAATGGTTTGTCAATTTTGTTTATTTTTTCAAAAAACCAGCTTTTAGCTTTGTTGATTTTTGCTATGGTCTCTTTAGTTTCTTTTGCATTTATTTCTGCCCTGATTTTTAAGATTTCTTTCCTTCTGCTAACCCTGGGGTTCTTCATTTCTTCCTTCTCTAATTGCTTTAGGTGTAGAGTTAGGTTATTTATTTGGCTTTTTTCTTGTTTCTTGATGTAAGCCTGTAATGCTATGAACCTTCCCCTTAGCACTGCTTTTACAGTGTCCCATAGGTTTTGGGTTGTTGTGTTTTCATTTTCATTCATTTCTATACATATTTTGATTTCTTTTTTGATTTCTTCTATGATTTGTTGGTTATTCAGAAGCGTGTTATTTAGCCTCCATATGTTTGAAATTTTAACAATTTTTTTCCTGTAATTGAGATCTAATCTTACTGCACTGTGGTCAGAAAAGATGACTGGAATGATTTCAATTTTTTTGAATTTTCCAAGACCAGATTTATGGCCCAGGTTGTGATCTATTCTAGAGAAGGTTCCGTGTGCACTTGGGAAAAGGGTGAATTTGATTGTTTTGGGGTGAAATGTCCCATAGATATCAATTAGGTCTAGCTGGTCCATTGTGTCATTTAAGGTTTGTGTTTCCTTGTTAATTTTCTGTTTAGTTGATCTATCCATAGTTGTGAGTGGGGTATTAAAGTCTCCCACTATTATTGTTTTACTATTAATTTCCTCTTTCATACTCGTTAGTGTTTGCCATACATATTGCGGTGCTCCTATGTTGGGTGCATATATATTTATAATTGTTATATCTTCTTCTTGGATTGATCCTTTGATCATTATGTAGTGTCCTTCTTTGTCTCTTTTCACATCCTTTATTTGAAAGTCTATTTTATCTGATATGAGTATTGCGACTCCTGCTTTCTTTTGGTCTCCGTTTGCATGAAATATTTTTTTCCAGCCCTTCACTTTTAGTCTGTATGTGTCTCTTGTTTTGAGGTGGGTCTCTTGTAGACAGCATATATAGGGGTCTTGTTTTTGTATCCATTCAGCCAATCTTTGTCTTTTGGTTGGGGCATTCAACCCATTTACATTTAGGGTAATTATTGATAGGTGTGGTCCCGTTGCCATTTACTTTGTTGTTTTGGGTTCACGTTTATACAACCTTTCTGCATTTTCTGTCTAGAGAAGATCCTTTAGCATTTGTTGAAGAGCTGGTTTGGTGGTGCTGAATTCTCTCAGCTTTTGCTTATCTGTAAAGCTTTTGAATTCTCCTTCATATCTGAATGAGATCCTTGCTGGATACAGTAATCTAGGTTGTAGGTTATTCTCTTTCATTACTTTCAGTACGTCCTGCCATTCCCTTCTGGCCTGGAGGGTTTCTATTGATAGATCAGCTGTTATCCTTATGGGAATCCCTTTGTGTGTTATTTGTTGTTTTTCCCTTGCTGCTTTTAATATTTGTTCTTTGTGTTTGATCTTTGTTAATTTGATTAATATGTGTCTTGGGGTGTTTCGCCTTGGGTTTATCCTGTTTGGGACTCTCTGGGTTTCTTGGACTTGGGTGGCTATTTCCTTCCGCATTTTAGAGAAGTTTTCAGCTATTATCTCCTCGAGTATCTTTTCATGGCCTTTCTTTTTGTCTTCTTCTTCTGGGTCTCCTATGATCTGAATGTTGGGGCGTTTCACATTGTCCCAGAGTTCCCTGAGGTTGTCCTCATTTCTTTTGATACTTTTTTCTTTTTTCCTCTCTGCTTCATTTATTTCCACCATTTTATCTTCTACCTCACTTATCCTATCTTCTGCCTCCATTATTCTACTCTTGGTTCCCTCCAAAGTGTTTTTGATCTCATTCATTGCATTATTCATTTTTAATTGACTCTTTTTTATTTCTTCTAGGTCTTTATTAAACATTTCTTGTATCTTTTCAATCTTTGTTTCCAGGCTATTTATCTGTAACTCCATTTTCTTTTCAAGATTTTGGATCATTTTTATTATCATTATTCTAAATTCTTTTTCAGGTAGATTCCCTATCTCCTCCTCTTTTGTTTGACTTGGTGGGCATTTTTCATGTTCCTTTACCTGTTGGGTATTTCTTTGCCTTTTCATCTTGTTTATATTGCTGTATCTGGAGTGGGCTTTCTGTATTCTGGAGGTCTGTGGTTCTTTTTTATTGTGGAGGATTAACCCAGTGGGTGGGGTTAGATGATTGGCTTGTCAAGGTTTCCTGGTTAGGGAAGCTTGCGTCAGTGTTCTGGTGTGTGGAACTTGATTTCTTCTCTTTGGAGAGCAATGGAGTGCCCAGTAATGAGTTTTGAGATGGGTCTATGTGTTAGGTGTGACCTTGGGCAGCCTGTATGTTGGTGTTCAGGGCTATGTTCCTGCGTTGCTGGAGAATTTGCGTGGTATGTCTTGCTCTTAAACTTATTGGCTCTTGGGTGGTGGTTGGTTTCAGTGTAGGTATGAAGGCTTTTGGACGGTCACTTATTACTTAAAGTTCCATGTAGTCAGGAGTTTTCTGGTGTTCTCAGGTTTTGGGCTGAAGTCTCCTGCCTCTGGATTTCAGTTTTATTCTTCCTGTAGTCTCAAGACTTCTCCAACTATACAGCCCTGATAAGAAAACTTCTAGGTTAATGGCTAAAAGATTCTCCCCCGTTAAGGACACCCAGAGAGGTTCACAGAGTTACATGAAGAAGAGGAGAGGGAGGAGGGAGATAGAGATGAGCAGGAGGAGAAAAAGGGGGACTCAAGAGGAGAGAGACAGATCTACGCAGCTGTCTGTTCCCAGAGTGTTCTCCATAGCCCAGTCACCTAGAAAGATTCACAGAATTGGATTGGGAAGAGAAGGGGAAAGGAGGAAATAGAGGTGTTCTGAGGTAGAAAACAGAGAGTCAAGATTGGGAGAGAATAATCTTCGGTTTAAAAATAGGGCTTCTCTTCTTTTTTTTTTTTTTTTTTTTTTGTAAGGTTATAGTGTATTGAAAATGAAAATTAAGGAGTAGTAGAGGAGGACTAGAGGACTTTAAAAGAAATAAGAAAAAAAGAAAAATAGAGAATAGAAGAGAAAAAGGAAAGAAAAAAAAGAAAAAAGAAAAAAAAAAGAGAAAGAAAAAAAAAGAAAGAAAAAAAAATTTTTTCCCCCTAATTAAAAAAATCATAAAAATCTATGGAAATGAAAGTTAAGGAGTAATGGAGGAGTAATAGGGGATTTTAAAGGAAAATAAAAGAGAAAAAATAAAAAAGAAAAAATAAAAAAAGAAAAAAAAAGAGAAAAAAGTAAAATTATATCTAGGAGTTTCTCTGGAGCTGTTGCGGTCAGTGTGGGTTCGGCTCAGTTTCAGATAGCTCCTCGTTCCAGCTTACGCTTTTCGATATCTACAGGCCCCTTCCGGTGTAGTCGGTGTTTTCTAGAGGGATTTTAATCTGTTGCACCAGTCCCTTCTGAAGCGGTTCCCTTTGTTTATTTGGCTTCTGTTTGCCGGTCTCTTCAGAGGCTCATTTCCACCCTGACACAGGCGGGCGGAGGTGGACTCTTATTCAGGTAGCTAGTTCCGTCGCTCTGCGGGGAGGGGCTGGCGCTGCAGGGAGGGGCTGGGGCTGTGGCGACGCTGCTTTCTCCGTCTGCGCTGCTCAGGCTCCCGGCTGTTCTATATGGAGCGTGCCCCGCGCTGCGCGAGGTTCCAGCCCTCGGGTGTTACACAAAAGCGCGGAAGGAAAAGCTGCGCCTGCTCTCTGTGCCTTCCCCGTCAGAGCGGTCCAGGCAGCCAGGGGCTTGGTGGGCACACTCTCCCCAGGTGTGGCGCTCCCACTCCCTTCCACGGACCCAGTCTCAGGTTCCGCTGGCGCCAGTCGGGTGCCTGCGCCTTCTGCCCTACGCGTCCCCAGCCCCAGTCCCCGCCCATGCCAGTCGGGTGCCTGCGCCCTGTGTCTCGCCGCGACCTTCCCCTCCCCCCTGCCTCCTGCCTCCGGCAGGGCTGGGCCGATCCGCAGCCTGAGAGCTCTTCTCTGGACTTTCTCTGTCTCTTTGTTCTGCGAAAGGCCGGCAGTGTGTTTGGGCCAGTTAATTTACTCTCTCTCTTTGGGTCTCCCACAGTTCAAGTTGGCAACTCACAGAAGCTCCCTCCAATTGTCCTCAGGGCCCTCAGGCCCGGATCCTACCCCAAGCAATGCTGCCTAAGATTCCCGGGACGGATCTCCATCCTTAGCTCTTTTGTCTCACTTTTGATCTTTTATATTTTGTCCTACCTCCTTTCGAAGACAATGGGCTGCTTTTCTGGGCGCCTGATGACCTCAGCTAGCGATCAGAAGTTGTTTTGTGAAGTTTGCTCTGCGTTCAGTTATTCTTTTGATGAATTTGTAGGAGAGAAAGTGGTCTCCCCGTCCTACTCCTCTGCCATCTTGGCTCCTCCTGCAAGCTTGCTTTCATCTCACTAGATGAAGGGATGTCTGAATCCCCTGGGGAGACACTAGAGAAAGCCCTAGCTCCCCACCCCATCTCGAAAGGAGGCCTCACATCCCTTTTACAACTCAAGAGGAATGCGGAGTTCAATGAATAAAATGGAGACGATGTCTGACTCCATTTGGAAATTGACAGGAATCCCAGTATTCCAATGGCAAAAGGAAAGGGAGCCTGGATCTGCCACCTCACCTCGAGAGGTGTTCCTATTGCCCTTTCAAGCCTCGAGGAGAATCCCGAGGTGTCCCTCCCAACTAGGCACGAGTTCATTCGTCACTGAACAAACAA
Organism: Cervus elaphus; assembly: GCF_910594005.1. Lineage (NCBI taxonomy): Eukaryota > Metazoa > Chordata > Mammalia > Artiodactyla > Cervidae > Cervus > Cervus elaphus. The sequence goes on along the minus strand of NC_057815.1, from coordinate 8,636,667 downwards.
GTGTTTTGAAGGGCCATCCCCGTCGTAACTCGAGAAAAACCATGAGACTTACCCTCCCTGCGAGATGAGACACAATTCCGCTGCACTGCGTGCAGAGCAACTCTGTGTTACACATCACACACGAAAGGAGCCTTGATTTCCTTGATGGCACTACAGAGAAACCCCAAGAACACTGTCTCAAGTCTAGAGGGATCCTGAGGTCATTGTAGCAACACGAAAGAGCTCCGTGTACCCCAAATTGACTCGAGATGAGAGCTAAGTCCCTGGTTTCGAATCAAGGGGAAAACAAAGCTTTGAAAAGCACCTCAAGAGGAGGATTCTCTCAGCTCTAGGTATGTGAGAGGGACCCTGAGTTTGCGACCTGAAGTGGAATAGACATCGAAATGCCCTGTCTCGATAAAGGCCGGATATCCCTGCAGTAACTTGAATGCAGGCTGGTCTTGCTTCTCCCAAGACAAAGGGATGTCTGAATCCCCTGTGGAGACCAAAGAGAAAGACCTAGTTCCCCACCTCATCGCGACCAGAGGTCTCACATTCTTTGAAAACTCGAGAGGTACACGGAGATCAATGCTTCAAAAGGAGACTATGCCTGACTCTTCTTGAAACTTGATAGGAGTCCCAGGATCCCTGTGGCACGTGGAAAGGAGCCCTGGGTCTCCGGCCTCAGCTGGAGAGGCGTTCCAATTGCACTGCCAAGCCTCGAGGAGCATCCGGAGTTCTCCCTCGCAACTAGGCAGGAGTCCTGACGTTGCTGAACAAACACTTGTTTTGAAGGGCCATCCCCGTCGTAACTCGACAATACACCCCAGCTTCCCTCCGCAACTCTAGAAAAACCTTGAGACTTCCCCTTCGCCGTGAGATGAGGCCCGATTCCCTGCACTGCATGCAGAGCAATTCCGTGTTCCACATCAAACATGAAAGGAGCCTTGATTTCCTTGATGGCACTCCAGAGAAACCCAAACAACACTGTGTCAAGTCTAGAGGGATCCTGAGGTCACTGCAGCAACAACAAAGAGCTCCATGTGTCCCAAATCATCTCGAGATGAGAGCTGATTTTCTGGCTTCAAATCAAGAGGAATGCCAACTTTCCACAAGCACCACAAGAAGACGCTTCTCTCAGCTATACATATGTGAGAGGGACCCTGAATTTGTGGCCTCAAATGGAATCGACCTTGAGATGCCCTGACTCGAAATAAGGCCAGAATTCCCTGCAGTGACGTGAATGCAAGCTGGTTTTCATCTCACAAGATGAAGGGATGTCTGAATCCCCTGGGGAGACAATAGAGAAAGCCCTAGCTCCCCACCCCATCTCGATAGCAGGCCTCACATTCCTTTGACAACTCTAGAGGAACACGGAGTTCAATGATTCAAAAGTTGACGATGCATGACTCCTCTTGAAAATTGACAGGAATCCCAGTATCCCAGTGGCAACAGGAAAGGGACCCTGGGTCTGCCCCCTCACCTCGAGAGTTGTTCCTATTTCCCTTTCAAGCCTCGAGGAAAATTCCAAGGTGTCGTTCGCAACTAGGCAGGAGTCCTTTCGTCACTGAACAAACACGTGTTTTGAAGGACCATCCCCGTTGTATCTTGCATCACCCAGGTCCCCGCCGCACCTCGAGAAAAACCATGAGACTTCCGCTCGCCGGGAGATGAGGCCCGTATCTGCAGTATTGCGTGCAGAGAAATTCCGTGTTCCACATCAAACATGAAAGGAGCCTTGATTTCCTTGATGGCACTCCAGAGAAACCACAAAAACACTGTCTCAAGTCTAGAGGGATCCTGAGGTCACTGCAGCAACACGAAAGAGCTCCATGTAGCCCAAACCATCTCGAGATGCGAGCTGATTTCCTGGCTTCAAATAAAGTGGAATGCCAACTTTCCAAAAGCCCCTAAAGAGGAGGCTTCTCTCAGCTATATGTATGTGAGAGGCACCCTGAATTTGCGGCCTCAAATGGAATTGACACCGAGATGCCCTGATACGAAATAAGGTCGGAATTCCATGCAGTGAGGTGAATGCCAACTGGTTGTCATCTCACAAGATGAAGGGATGTCTGAATTCCCTGGTGAGACACTAGAGAAAGCCCTAGCTTCCCTCCCCATCTCGACAGTAGCCCTCACATCCCTTTCACAACTCGAGAGGAACGCGGCATTCAGTGATTCAAAAGGAGACGATGCATGACTCCTCTTGAAAACTGACAGGAATCCCAGTATCCCAATGGCAACAGGAAAGGGACGCTGGGTCTTCTGCCTCACCTGGAGAGGCGTCCCAATTGCCCTGTCAAGCCTCGAGGAGAATCCCGAGGTTTCCCTCTCAACTAGACAGGAGTCCTGACGTCGCTGAACAAACACGTGTTTTGAAGGACCATCCCCGTCGTAACTCGAGAATATACCCCATGTTCCCGCCGCAACTCGAGAAAAACCATGAGACTTCCCCCTCGCCTTGAGATGAGGCCCGATTCTGCTGTACTGCAGGCAGAGAAATTGTATGATCCACATCAAATACGAAAGGAGCATTGATTTCCTTGATGGGACTACAGCGAAACCCCAAGAACACTGTCTCAAGTCTAGAGGGATTCTGAGGTCACTGTAGCAACACGAAAGAGCTCCAGTACCCCAAATCAACTCTAGATGAGAGCTTCGTCCCTGGCTTCGACTCAAGAAGAAAACCAACTTTCCACAACCACCTCAAGATGAGTCTTCTCTCAGCTCTAGGTATGTGAGAGGGACCCTGAGTTTGCGGCCTCAAGTGGAATGGACACCGAGATGCCCTGACTCGAAATAAGACCGAATATCCCTGCAGTGACTTGAATGCAGGCTCGTCTTGCATCTCCCAAGATGAAGGGATGTCTGAATCCCCTGTGGAGATCATAGAGAAAGATCTAGTTCCCCACCTAATGGCGACTGGAGGCCTCACATCCTTTGAAAACTCGAGAGGTACATGGAGATCAAAGCTTCAAAAGGAACGATGCCTGACTGCTCTTGAAAATTGATAGGAATCCCAGTATCCCTGTGGCACGTGGAAAGTGACCCTGGGTCTCCGGCCTCATGTGTAGAGGCGTCCTAATTGCCCTGCCAAGCCTCGAGGAGAATCCCGAGTTGTCCCTCGCAACTAGGCAGGAGTCCTGACGTCGCTGAACAAACACGTGTTTTGAAGGGCCATCCCTGTTGTAACTCGAGAATATACCCCAGGGTCACACTGCAACTCGAGAAAAATCATGAGACTTCCCCCACGCTGCAAGATGAGGCCTGATTCCCCTGCGTTGCATGCAGAGCAATTCCGTGTTCCACATCTAACACGAAAGGAGCCTTGATTTCCTTGATGGCACTCCAGAGAAACCCCAAGAACACTGTCTCAAGTCTAGAGGGATCCTGAGGTCGCTGAAGCAACCCAAAAGAGCTCCATGGACCCCAAATCAACTCGAGATGAGAGCTTAGTCCCTGGTTTCAACTCAAGCGGAATACCAAATTTCCACAAGCACCACAAGGAGAGTCTACTCTGCTATACGTATGTGAGAGGGAACTGAATTTGCGGCCTCAAATGGAATCTACACCGAGATGCCCTGACTCGAAATAAGGCTGGAATTCACTGCAGTGACGTGAATGCAAGCTGGTTTTCATCTCACAAGATGAAGGGATGTCTGAAACCCCTGGAGAGAAAATGGAGAAATCCCTAGCTCCCCGCTCCATCTCGACAGGAGCCCTCACATCCCTTTGACAATTGGAGAGGAACGCGGATTTCAATCATTCAAAAGGAGATGATGGCTGACTCATCTTTAAAATTGAGAGGAATCACAGTATCCCAGTGGCAAAAGGAATGGTACACTGGGTCTGCCGCCTCACCTAGAGCTGTGTTCCTATTGCTCTTTCAAGCCTCGATGAGAATCCCGAGGTGGCCCTCGAAACTAGGAAGGAGTCCTGACATTGTTGAACAAACACGCGTTTTGAAGGGCCATCTCCGTCTTCACTCGAGAATATACCCCAGGTTCCCGCCGGACTCGAGAAAAACCATGAGACTTCCCCTTCGCTGCGAGATGAGGCCTGATTCGGCTGCATTGTGTGTAGAGCAAATCCGTGTTCCATGTCAAACACAAAAGGAGCCTTGATTTCCTTGATGGCACTCCAGGGAAACCCCAAGAACACTGTCTCAAGTCTAGAGGGATCCTGAGGTCACTGCAGCAACAACAAAAGCTCCATGTACCCCAAATCATTTTGAGATGAGAACTGATTTCCTGGCTTCAAATCAAGAGGAATGCCAACTTTCCACAAGCACCACAAGAAGAGGCTTCTCTCAGCTATACGTATGTGAGAGGGACCCTGAATCTGCGGCCTCAAATGGAATCGACCCTGAGATGCCCTGATTGGAAATAAGGCCAGAATTCCCTGCAGTGACGTGAATGCAAGCTGGTTTTCACCTCACAAGATGAAGGGATGTCTGAATCCCCTGGGGAGACAATAGAGAAAGTCCTAGCTCCCCGCCCCATCTCGGCAGCAGTCCTGACATTCCTTTGACAACTCTAGAGGAACGTGGAGTTCAATGATTCAAAAGTTGATGATGCATGACTCCTCTTGAAAATTGACCGGAATCCCAGTATCCCAGGGCAACAGGAAAGGGACACTGGGTCTCCCACCTCAGGTTGACAGGTGTTTCTATTGCCCTTTCAAGCCTCAATGACAATCCCGAGGTGTCCCTTGCAACTAGGCAGGAGTCGGACGTTGCTGAACAAACACGTGTTTGGAAGGGCCATCCCCTCCGTAACTCGAGAATATACCCGAGGTTCCCGGCGCAACTCTAGAAAAACCATGAGACATCCACCTCACTGGGAGATGAGCGCCGATTCCACTGCTTTGCGTGCAGAGATATTCCGTGTTCCACATCAAACACGAAAGGAGCCTTGATTTCCTTGGTGGTACTCCAGAGAAACCCCAAGAACACTGTTTCAAGGCTAGGGGGTTCCTGAGGTCACTGTAGCAACACGAAAGATCTCCGTGGACCAAAAATCAACTCGAGATGAGAGGTTAGTCCCTGGCTTCGACTCCAGTGGAATACCAACTTTCCACAAGCACCTCACGAGGAGGCTTCGCTCAGCTATAGGTATGTGAGAGTGACCCTGAGTTTGCGGCCTCAAGTGGAATGGACACCGAGATGCCCTGACTGGGAATAAGGCCGGATATCCCTGCAGTGACATGAATGCATGCTCGTCGTGCATCTCCCAAGACGAATGGTTGTCTGAATGCCCTGTAGAGACCGTATAGAAAGACCAAGTTCCCGCCTAATGGCGACCTGAGGGCTCACATCATTTGAAAACTCGAGAGGTAGGCAGAGATCAATGCTTCAAAAGGAGACGATGCCTGACTGCTCTTGAAAATTGATAGGAATCCCAGTATGCCTGTGGCATGTGGAAAGGGACCCTGAGTCTCCCACCTCACCTGGAGAGGCGTCCCAATAGCCTTGCCAAGCCTCGAGGAGAATACCGAGGTGTCCCTCGCAACTAGGCAGGAGTCCTGACGTCGCTGAACAAACAGGTGTTTGGAAGGGGCATCCCCGTCGTAACTCGAGAATATACCCCAGGTTCCCACCGCAACTTGAGAAAAACCATGAGACTTCCCCCTCGCCGCGAGATGAGGCCCGATTCCCTGCATTGTGTGCAGAGCAATTCCTTGTTCCACATCAAACATGAAAGGAGCCTGGATTTCCTTGATGGCCCTACAGACAAACCCAAGAACACTGTCTCAAGTCTAGAGGGATCCTGAGGTCACTGCATCAACACGAAAGGGCCCCATGTACCCCAAATCATCTCGAGATGAGAGCTGATTTCCTCAATTCAAATCAAGAGGAATGTCAACTTTCTACAACCACCACAAGGGAGGCCTCTATCAGCTATATGTATGTGAGAGGGACCCTGAGTTTGAGGCCTCAAGTAGAATGGACACCACGATGCCCTGACTCGAAGTAAGGCCAGATATCCCTGCAGTGACTTGAATGCAGTCTCGACTTGCATCTCCCAAGACGAAAGGATGTCTGAGTCCCCTGTGGAGATCACAGAGAAAGACCTAGTTCCCCACCTCATCGCAACCGGAGGCCTCACATCCCTTGAAAACTCCAGAGGTACGCGAAGATCAATGCCTCAAAAGGAGACGATGCCTGACTCCTTGTGAAACTTGATAGGAGTCCCAGGATTCCTGTGGCACGTGGAAAGGGAACCTTGGTCTCCCGCCTCAGCTGGAGAGGCGTCCCAATTGCCCTGCCAAGCCTCGAGGAAATTCCCGAGTTGTCCCTCGCAACTAGGCAAGAGCCGTGACGTCGCTGAACAAACACATGTGTGGAAGAGCCATCCCCGTCGTAACTGGAGAATATACCCCAGGTTCCCGCCGCAACTCGAGAAAAACCATGAGACTTCCCCCTCCCCGCGAGATGAAGCCCGATTCCCCTGCACTGCGTGCAGAGCAATTCCGTGTTGCACATCAAACATTAAAGGATCCTTGATTTCCTTGATGGCACTCCAGAGAAACCCCAAGAACACTGTTTCAAGGCTAGAGGGATCCTGAGGTCACTGTAGCAACATGGAAGAACACCGTGGACCAAAAAACAACTCGAGATGAGAGGTTAGTCCCTGGCTTCGACTCCAGAGGAATACCACCTTACCACGAGCACTTCAAGAGGAGGCTTCTCTCAGCTCTAGTTATGTGAGAAGGACCCTGAGTTTGCGGCCTCAAGTGGAATGGACACCGCGATGCCCTGACTCGAAATAAGGCCGGATATCCCTGCAGTGACTTGAATGCAGGCTCGTCTTGCATCTCCCAAGATGAAAGGATGTCTGAATTCCCTGTGGAGACCATAGAGAAAGACCTAGTTCCCCACCTCATCACGACCGGAGGCCTCACATCCTTTGAAAACTCCAGAGGTACGCGGAGATCAGTGCCTCCAAAGGAGACGATACCTGACTCCTCGTGATACTTGATAGGAGTCCGAAGATGCCTGTGGCACGTGGAAAGGGACCCTTGGTCTCCCGCCTCAGGTGGAGAGGCGTCCGAATTGCCCTGCCAAGCCTCGAGGAGAATCCCGAGTAGTCCCTCACAACTAGGCAGGAGTCCTGACGTCACTGAAAAAACACGTGTGTGGAAGGGCCATCCCCGTCGTAACTCGAGAATATACCCCAGGTTCCCGCCGCAACTCGAGAAAAACATAGAGACTTCCTCCTCGCCGCAAGATGAGGCCCGATACCACTGCACTGCGTGCAGAACAATTCCGTGTTGCACATCACACATGAAAGGAGCCTTGATTTCCTTGATGGCACTCCAGAGAAACCCCAAGAACACTGTTTCAAGGCTAGAGGGATCCTGAGGTCACTGTAGCAACACGAAAGAGCTCCGTGGACCAAAAATCAACTGGAGATGAGAGGTTAGTCCCTGGCTTCGACTCCAGAGGAATACCACCTTACCACAAGCACCTCAAGTTGAGGCTTCTCTCAGCTCTAGGTATGTGAGAGGGACCCTGAGTTTGCGGCCTCAAGTGGAATGGACACTGCGATGACCTGACTTGAAATAAGGCCTGATATCCCTGCAGTGACTTGAATGCAGGCTCGTCTTGCATCTCCCAAGAGGAGAGGATGTCTGAATCCCATGTGGAGACCACAGAGAAAGACGTAGTTCCCCACCGCATCGCGACCGGAGGCCTCACATCCTTGGAAAACTCCAGAGGTACGCGGAGATCAATGCCTCAAAAGGAGAAAATGCCTGACTCGTTGTGAAACTTGATAGGAGTCCCAGGATTCCTGTGGCACGTGGAAAGGGACCCTTGGTCTCCCGCCTCAGCTGGAGAGGCGTCCCAATTGCCCTGCCAAGCCTCGAGGAGAATCCCGAGTTTTCCCTCGCAACTAGGCAGGAGTCCTGACTTCGCTGAACAAACACGTGTGTGGAATGGCCATCCCCGTCGTAACTCGAGAATATACCCCAGGTTCCCGCCGCAACTCGAGAAAAACCATGAGACTTCCCCCTCGCCTTGAGATGAGGCCTGATTCCCCTGCACCACATGCAGAGCAATTCCGTGTTGCACATCAAACATGAAAGGAGCCTTGATTTCCTTCATGGCACTCCAGAGAAAACTCAAGAACACTGTTTCAAGGCTAGAGGGATCCTGAGGACACTGTGACAACACGAAAGAGCTCTGTGGACCAAAAATCAACTCGAGATGAGAGGTTAGTCCTTGGCTTCGACTCCAGTGGAATACCACCTTACCACAAGCACCTCAAGAGGAGGCTTCTCTCAGCTCTAGGTATGTGAGTGGGACACTAAGTTTGCGGCCTCAAGTGGAATGGACACCGCGATGCCATGACTCGAAATAAGGCCGGATATCCCTGCAGTGACTTGAATGCAGGCTCGTCTTGCATCTCCCAAGACGAAAGGATGTCTGAGTCCCCTGTGGAGACCACAGAGAAAGACCTAGTTCCCCACCTCATCGCGACCGGAGGCTTCACATACTTTGAAAACTCCAGAGGTACGCGGACATCAATGCCTCAAAAGGAAACGATGCCTGACTCCTCGTGAAACTTGATAGGAGTCCCAGGATTCCTGTGGTTGGTGAAAGGGACCCTTGGTCTCCCGCCTCAGCTGGAGAGGCGTCCCAATTGCCCTGCCAAGCCTCGAGGACAATCCCGAGTTGTCCGTCGCAACTATGCAGGAGTCGTGACGTCGCTGAACAAACACGTGTGTGGAAGGTCCATCCCCGTCGTAACTCGAGAATATACCCGAGGTTCCCGCCGCAACTAGAGAAAAACCATGAGACTTCACCCTCGCCGCGAGATGAGGACCGTTTCCCCTGCACTCCGTGCAGAGCAATTCCGTGTTGCACATCAAACATGAAAGGACCCTTGTTTTCCTTGATGGCACTCCAGACAAAAACCCAAGAACACTCTTTCAAGGCTAGAGGGATCCTGAGGAAACTGTAGCAACACGAAAGAGCTCTGTGGACCAAAAATCAACTCGAGATGAGAGGTTAGTCCCTGGCTTCGACTCCAGACTAATACCACCTTACCAAAAGGACCTCAAGAGGAGGCTTCTCTCAGCTCTAGGTATGTGAGAGGGACCCTGAGTTTGCGGCTTCAAGTGGAATGGACACCGAGATGCCCTGACTCTAAAAAAGGCCGGATATCCCTGCAGTGACTTGAATGCAGGCTCGTCTTGCATCTCCCAAGAAGAAAGCATGTCTGAATCCCCTGTGGAGACCACAGAGAAAGACCTAGTTCCCCACCTCATCGCGACCGGAGGCCTCACATCCTTGGAAAACTCCAGAGGTACGCGGAGATCAATGCCTCAAAAGGAGACGATGCCTGACTCCTTGTGAAACTTGATAGGAGTTCCAGGATTCCTGTGGCACGTGGAAAGGGACACTTGGTCTCCTGCCTCAGCTGGAGAGGCGTCCCAATTGCCCTGCCAAGCCTCGAGGAGAATCCCGAGTTGTCCCTCGCAACGAGGCAGGAGTCCTGACGTCGCTGAACAAACACGTGTGTGGAAGGGCCATACCCGTCGTAACTTGAGAATATACAACATGTTCCCGCCGCAACTCGAGAAAAACCATGAGACTTCCCCCTCGCCGCGAGATGAGGCCCGATTCCCCTGCACGGCATGCAGAGCAATTCCGTGTTGCACATCACACATGAAAGGAGCCTTGATTTCCTTCATGGCACTCCAGAGAAACCCCAAGAACACTGTTTCAAGGCTAGAGGGATCCTGAGAAAACTGTGACAACACAAAAGAGCTCTGTGGACCAAAAATCCACTCGAGATGAGAGGTTAGTCCCTGGCTTCGACTCCAGAGGAATACCACCTTACCACAAGCACCTCAAGAGGAGGCTTCTCTCTGCTCTAGGTATGTGAGAGTGACCCTGAGTTTGCGGCCTCAAGTGGAATGAACACCGAGATGCCCTGACTCGAAATAAGGCCGGATATCCCTGCAGTGACTTGAATGCAGGCTCGTCTTGCATCTCCCAAGACAAAAGGATGTCTGAATCCCCTGTGGAGACCATAGAGAAAGACCTTGTTCCCCACCTCATCACAACTGGAGGCCTCACATCCTTTGAAAACTCCAGAGGTACATGGAGATCAATGCCTCCAAAGGAGAAGATACCTGACTCCTCGTGAAACTTGATAGGAGTCTCAGGATTCCTGTGGCACGTGGAAAGGGACCCTTGGTCTCCCGCCTCAGATGGAGAGGAGTCCCAATTGCCCTGCCAAGCCTCGAGGAGAATCCCGAGTTGTCCCTCGCAATCAGGCAGGAGTCCTGTCGTCGGTGAACAAACACCTGTGTGGAAGGGCCATCGCCGACGTAACTCGAGAATATACCCCAGGTTGCCGCCGCAACTCGAGAAAATCCATGAGACTTCCCCCTCGCCGCGAGGCAAGGCCCGATTCCCCTGCACTGCATGTGGAGTAATTCCGTGTTGCACATCAAACATGAAAGGAGCCTTGATTTCCTTGATGGCACTCCAGAGAATGACCAAGAAAACTGTTTCAAGGCTAGAGGAATCCTCAGGTCACTGTAGCAACAGAAAAGAGCTCCGTGGACCAAAAATCAACTCGAGATGAGAGGTTAGTCCCTGGCTTGGACTCCAGAGGAATACCACCTTACCATAAGCACCTCAAGAGGGGGCTTCTCTCAGCTCTAGGTATGTGAGAGGGACCCTGAGTTTGCGGCCTCAAGTGGAATGGACACCGAGATGCCCTGACTCGAAATAAGGCCGGCTATCCTTGCAGTGACTTGAATGCAGGCTCGTCTTGCATCTCCCAAGACGAAAGGATTTCTGAGTCCCCTCTGGAGACTACAGAGAAAGACGTAGTTTCCCCCCTCATCGCAACCGGAGGCCTCACATCCTTTGAAAACTCCATAGGTACGCGGAGATCAATGCCTCAATAGGAGACGATGCCTGACTCCTCGTGAAAATGATAGGAGAGCCAGGATACCTGTGGCACGTGAAAAGCGACACTTGGTCACCCGCCTCAGCTGGAGAGGCGTCCCATTTGCCCTGACGAGCCTTGAGGAGAATACCGAGTTGTCCCTAGCAACTAGGCAGGAGTCCTGACGTCGCTGAACATACAGGTGTGTGGAAGGGCCATCCTCGTCGTAACTCGAGAATATACCCCAGGTTCCCGCCGCAACTCGAGAAAAAAAATAAGACTTCCCTCTCACTGCGAGACGAGGCCAGATTCCACTGCACTGCGTGCAGAGCAATTCCGTGTTGCACATCAAACATGAAAGGAGCCTTGATTTCCTTGATGGCACGCGAGAGAATCCCCAAGAACACTGTTTCAAGGCTAGAGGGAGCCTGACGTCACTGTAGCAACACAAAAGAGCTCCGTGGACCAAAAATCCACTCGAGATGAGAGGTTAGTCCCTGGCTTCGAGTCCAGAGGAATACCACCTTACCACAAGCACCTCACGAGGAGGCTTCTCTCAGCTCTAGGTATGTGGGAGGGACCCTGAGTTTGCGGCCTCAAGTGGAATGGACACCGCGATGCCCTGACTCGAAATAAGGCCAGATATCCCTGCAGTGACTTGAATGCAGGCTCGTCATGCATCTCCCAAGATGAATGGATGTCTGAATCCCCTGTGGAGACCACAGAGAAAGACCTAGTTCCCCACCTCATCACGACCGGAGGCCTCACATCCTTTGAAAACTCCAGAGGTACGCGGAGATCAGTGCCTCCAAAGGAGACGATGCCTGACTCCTCATGATACTTGATAGGAGTCCGAAGATGCCTGTGGCACGTGGAAAGGGACCCTTGGTCTCCCGCCTCAGGTGGAGAGGCGTCCGAATTGCCCTGCCAAGCCTCGAGGAGAATCCCGAGTAGTCCCTCACAACTAGGCAGGAGTCCTGACGTCACTGAAAAAACACGTGTGTGGAAGGGCCATCCCCGTCGTAACTCGAGAATATACCCCAGGTTCCCGCCGCAACTCGAGAAAAACATAGAGACTTCCTCCTCGCCGCAAGATGAGGCCCGATACCACTGCACTGCGTGCAGAACAATTCCGTGTTGCACATCACACATGAAAGGAGCCTTGATTTCCTTGATGGCACTCCAGAGAAACCCCAAGAACACTGTTTCAAGGCTAGAGGGATCCTGAGGTTACTGTAGCAACACGAAAGAGCTCCGTGGACCAAAAATCAACTGGAGATGAGAGGTTAGTCCCTGGCTTCGACTCCAGAGGAATACCACCTTACCACAAGCACCTCAAGTTGAGGCTTCTCTCAGCTCTAGGTATGTGAGAGGGACCCTGAGTTTGCGGCCTCAAGTGGAATGGACACTGCGATGCCCTGACTTGAAATAAGGCCTGATATCCCTGCAGTGACTTGAATGCAGGCTCGTCTTGCATCTCCCAAGAGGAGAGGATGTCTGAATCCCATGTGGAGACCACAGAGAAAGACGTAGTTCCCCACCGCATCGCGACCGGAGGCCTCACATCCTTGGAAAACTCCAGAGGTACGCGGAGATCAATGCCTCAAAAGGAGAAAATGCCTGACTCGTTGTGAAACTTGATAGGAGTCCCAGGATTCCTGTGGCACGTGGAAAGGGACCCTTGGTCTCCCGCCTCAGCTGGAGAGGCGTCCCAATTGCCCTGCCAAGCCTCGAGGAGAATCCCGAGTTTTCCCTCGCAACTAGGCAGGAGTCCTGACTTCGCTGAACAAACACGTGTGTGGAATGGCCATCCCCGTCGTAACTCGAGAATATACCCCAGGTTCCCGCCGCAACTCGAGAAAAACCATGAGACTTCCCCCTCGCCTTGAGATGAGGCCTGATTCCCCTGCACCACATGCAGAGCAATTCCGTGTTGCACATCAAACATGAAAGGAGCCTTGATTTCCTTCATGGCACTCCAGAGAAAACTCAAGAACACTGTTTCAAGGCTAGAGGGATCCTGAGGACACTGTGACAACACGAAAGAGCTCCGTGGACCAAAAATCAACTCGAGATGAGAGGTTAGTCCTTGGCTTCGACTCCAGTGGAATACCACTTTACCACAAGCACCTCAAGAGGAGGCTTCTCTCAGCTCTAGGTATGTGAGTGGGACACTAAGTTTGCGGCCTCAAGTGGAATGGACACCGCGATGCCATGACTCGAAATAAGGCCGGATATCCTTGCAGTGACTTGAATGCAGGCTCGTCTTGCATCTCCCAAGATGAAAGCATGTCTGAATCCCCTGTGGAGACCACAGAGAAAGACCTAGTTCCCCACCTCATCGCGACCGGAGGCTTCACATCCTTTGAAAACTCCAGAGGTACGCGGACATCAATGCCTTAAAAGGAAACGATGCCTGACTCCTCGTGAAACTTGATAGGAGTCCCAGGATTCCTGTGGTTGGTGAAAGGGACCCTTGGTCTCCCGCCTCAGCTGGAGAGGCCTCCCAATTGCCCTGCCAAGCCTCGAGGACAATCCCGAGTTGTCCGTCGCAACTATGCAGGAGTCGTGACGTCGCTGAACAAACACGTGTGTGGAAGGTCCATCCCCGTCGTAACTCGAGAATATACCCCAGGTTCCCGCCGCAACTAGAGAAAAACCATGAGACTTCACCCTCGCCGCGAGATGAGGACCGTTTCCCCTGCACTCCGTGCAGAGCAATTCCGTGTTGCACATCAAACATGAAAGGACCCTTGTTTTCCTTGATGGCACTCCAGACAAAAACCCAAGAACATTCTTTCAAGGCTAGAGGGATCCTGAGGAAACTGTAGCAACACGAAAGAGCTCTGTGGACCAAAAATCAACTGGAGATGAGAGGTTAGTCCCTGGCTTCGACTCCAGTGGAATACTGAAAGTTTGTTGCTGAACGATAAGACGCGGGATTCTTGGCCTCCGGAGGAGACGAATTCAATCCGGGGCCAGAGACGAAGCTGGATCGCTCAGAGTTTTTGTGTAATAAAGTTTTATTAAAGTATAGAGAAAGCTTCTGACATAGGCATCAGAAGGGGGCAAAAGAGTACCCCCCTCCTAGTCTTTAGCTGTATGTTATATAGTCACTCACAGTCTGTTAATGAAATGAAAGTAATGTCATAAAATTTAGAATGGCATCAGATAATTCATCCCAGGCCATAAAACAATTGACTTGAATTTTGTAGAAGGGCAGAATACCAACAAATAGTTCGGTTTACATAGATTAGGGGAACAATACCTGAGTAAGTAAGTTAGGCCGTTTGGCGGAACCAACTTTAAGATAGAGTCTGGAGTTCATTAACATAGCTTAAGACAACATTTCCATACGAAAAAGGCATGTATTGGTTAACTCAAAGTTTGAGAGTAGTTAGCTTTAGGTGAGACCAGGTGTCATGGCAACACAGAATGTTAAGAGAAACCTCCTTTTAAATTTGTATAGAGAAGGAAAAACCGATCGCTGGTTTGTTTCTTCCTGCCGCTTAAGAGAGATAAAAATGTCTGGCACTTACAGCCTCTTTCCTCCATTTGGAGACCCCTGGCCTTCCTGCCTGTTACCCTCTCATTCCCCACCTTTTTTTTTTTAGGAGAATTATGTTGCCTAGGGAAAAGGGGCGTCGTTTTCATTCCATAACTGCTTCCGAGCTGACAAGGGGCATTGTCCCTAAATTGGTGAGGCAACATATTCTCCTAATCCTCATAGTGAGGATGTCTGATCCAGGGGCCCCAAATAGTAGTCGGAAGAAGCTGCAGTGATAGCAGGAGTTTGAGCAACCATTTGTAACTTAAAAGCTTTCAGGCGACTAGAAACAAATCCAGTTACACAGTTACAGATGCAGGGAGCAAACAGCAAAAACAAAACAATCAGAATTAAAAGTCACGTTACGTCCATAGTGAAGGTACAAAGTATTGCACCAGACCATTCTAGGGTTGTTAGATGTCATCAGACGAAGAAGAGGCATCACATGTGATTGTTGTCGAAGGTATTCGCAGACTTGGAGAAAGTCCTTTCCTTGAAGTGGAGATGTCCACCACGGGAAGCCTTCCACTGATGAAGAGGGGAGTGCTCCGCAGACCCAGCAGTTAGACCGATTGTGGAATGCAGCATAGGAGTGAGCCCAGGACAGGAAGGCACTGTCTTGAGGATCAAAGGGCAGACTCAGGATTTCTGGAGTCAGCAGAAGTAGGCTCACATAGATTATCAGGCCCATCTGAAACATACAAAGTCAGAGCATAGAAAGTAAAACATAAAATGACATCACTTAGTTCTGGTCAGGGTGCCACCTCTTGACTCGAGTGTGATGTACCCACGAATCAATTCCTGGGACTTTGACAGCTGTGGGAGAAGAAAGAATAACCTGGTAAGGGCCTTCCCAGAGGGGCTCAAGGGATGGGCCCCCAGATCCCAATGTTTTTATGAGGACCTCGGTTCCTGGCTCAAATAGAGGCTTGCTGGATTCAGAGGCTGGGTCAGGAGTCGTCTCCCGGAGTTCTGTTAATGCCTGTTGAAAAGCTGAGAGTTGAGTTACATAATTAGTTAACTCTAAGGCCTCAGGATCTATAACAATGTCTGTGCGTAAGAAAGGCCTTCCATAAATACATTCAAAGGGGGACAGTCCCTCCTTTTTTGGGGCAGTTCGAGCCCTCATTAAAGCTATGGGTAGGACTTTAATCCAGTTGTCCTGCGTTTCTTGAGTTAATTTGCGCAGATGTCTTTTGATAACGTCATTAGCTTTTTCAACCTTTCCTGAGGATTGGGGTCTCCAGGAGCAGTGTAAGTGATACTCTATTCCTAGAGCTTTAGACACCCCCTGAGTTACAGCAGCTTTAAAGGCGGAGCCATGGTCACTCTGAAGGCTCCGTGGCAGCCCAAACCTGGGGATAATTTCATGGATTAAAATCTTTATAACCTCTTTAGCTTGTTCACTACGACAGGGGAACGCCTCAATCCATCCAGTAAAAGTATCCACCCAAACTTGTAAGCAAGAATATCCATTAGCTTTTGGCATATGAGTAAAATCAATTTCCCAGTCTTCTCCAGGATACTTTCCCTGTTGTTGTAATCCAGATTTTGCTAGCTTTTCAGTCTTTGGGTTATTTTTCTGACATACCTCACACCGTTTGATAATGTTCTTTAAAGTTTTCATTATATTTTTACCTTCAAACAAACGAGAAGCCATCTGGTAAGTACTTTTTACACCCAAATGAAAACTCTGATGTAAACCCTTAAGAATTTTCCATTGAGCATTTTTCAGGAATTATTAATCGTCCATCCTCGGACTGTAACCATCCTTTATCAGTAATCTTTGCTCCTCTTTTCTCATATCTTTCTAATTTTTCCTCAGTATATTGTGGTTTTTCCTGTTCCACAGGACCTGTCCAGATCAAAGGCGTCTGTAGGGAGGGGGTTTCATAAAGTGCCGCTTTTTTGGCTTGAGAGTCAGCTAACAGGTTACCGGCAGCTACTTTACTCCCATCCCTGTTGTGCCCTTTGCAATGCATAACCGCTACTTCTTTAGGACAATAGATAGCAGTTAAAAGTCTCTCAATCTCTCTGAAATGCTTAATAGGTTCTCCTGTTGCTGTTTTAAACTGTCTTTCTCTTTCCATATTGCAGCATGAGCATGTAAAGTCAAATAAGCATACTCAGAATCAGTGTAGATATTTACTCGCTGCCCTTTGCTTAACTCTAGAGCTCGGGTCAGAGCCACAAGCTCCGCTAACTGGGCACTGGTTCCCTGGGGGAGAGATTTTGCTTCTAAAACGTGTTCAGCAGTCACCACAGCGTAACCTGCTTTGCGCTTTTCATCCCGAACAAAAGAACTGCCGTCTGTAAATATTTCCATGTCAGGATTGTCTAATGGGGTATCCATTAGATCCTCCCGAGCTGCATAGTTTAAGGTTAGGAATTGGGAACAATCGTGACCAGGTGTTTCATCTTCCTTCTCAGGAAGGAAAGTGGCAGGATTTAAATTTCCACAAACTTTAAGGTTAGTTACTGGTCCTTCTAACAACAGTGACTGATATTTAAGAAGCCTACTGTCTGTCATCCAAATATTAACCTTAGAATTTAAGATTCCACTCACATCATGAGAAGTCAATACAGTAAGGTTTCGCCCATTAATTATTTTTAAAGCTTCAGGTGCTAATAAAGCCGCTGCCCCAATTACTCTTAGGCAGTGGGGCCACCCACGTGCAATTACATCTAATTCTTTGCTTAGATAAGCAATAGGTTGCTGGTGAGGCCCCCGGGGTTGTGTCAAAACTCCCAAGGCCATACCTTTTCTTTCAGTGACAAACAGGTTAAATTCTGACCCTGTGGGCAAACTCAAAGCCGGAGCTTGCAGGAGAGCAGTCTGAAGAACCTTAAAAGCCTTTTGAGTATCTGGAGACCAAACCAGTTTGTCGGTTTGGGCCTGCTGAGTTTCAGCTATAAGTTTATATAAAGGCCGGGCAAGTTCCCCATAGCTCGGAATCCAAATACGACAGTAGCCTGTGATTCCCAAAAATCCTCTCAATTGTCTTAAAGTCATAGGTAGGGGATGGTTTAGTATAGGTTTAATTCTCTCAGGGCCTATGGCCCTAGTCCCTTCTGATATGATTAGGCCCAGATATCTAACAGATTGTTGACAAAGCTGAACCTTTTCTCTTGATGCCTTGTAACCGCAGCCTGCCAGAAAGTTTAAGAAATCTTCTGAGGCTCGTGAACAAGCTTCCTCTGTCTCAGCACAGAGCAAAATATCATCTACATATTGTAACACTACCGCTTCAGAGCTATTAAAGTTTTGTAGATCCCGTGACAAACTTTGTCCAAATAAGTGAGGACTGTCACGAAATCCCTGGGGCAAAACTGTCCAGGTTAACTGGGAAGCTGGCTGTGTGGGGTCTTCAAAGGCAAATAGAAATTGACTTTCCTCCGCCAAAGGCACTGAATAGAAGGCATCTTTTAAATCAATTACTGAAAAATATTTGGCTCGTTCAGGAATTTCAGACAATAGAGTATAGGGATTAGGCACCACGGGGTGTAAAGGAACCACAGCCTCATTTATTATTTGTAAATCTTGAACTAATCTCCATTTATCATTTGATTTTTTTACACCCAAAATAGGAGTGTTGCATGGACTGTTACAGGGAACTAATAGTCCCTGCTCTTTTAAATTCTCAATGATGGGTTTTAACCCTTCCTTAACCTCAGGTTTTAGTGGATACTGCTTCTTATGTGGGAATAGGTGTGGGTCCTTGAGCTTGACAACTACAGGAATAGCATTTTGTGCTCGACCCACAGATTTTCCATCAGCCCATACTCTAGGATTCACATTTTGTTCAACTAAAGGGAGAGAAAGGGAAGGCTCCATATTCATGAAAACAGAGGCATGGACCTTGCTCAGTATATCCCTCCCCAAAAGGGGTGAGGGTGATTCTGGCACGATAAGAAACTCGTGTGAAAATAGCACAGAATCCCAGTTGCATGATAGAGAATAACTGAAGTAATACCTTTTGGCTCGTCCAGACAGTCCCATTACGGAAGCGGATTGGGAAGAAAGTGGGCCAGGGGCTTCAGTAAGCACGGAGTAAGTTGCCCCAGTATCTAAAAGGAAATTGATGGATTGGCCTCCCACCATTATCAATACCCGGGGTTCCTCAGGTGTAATTAGGACGGGAGCTTGTGTGGGGACCCCCGGGCACCTTCAGTCCTGATTGTCTTGAGAGTCAGACCCCTGAGACCTACGCCTCTGGGGGCAGTCTCTCCTCCAGTGTGGTCCCTTGCAGACCGGACATGGAGCCGGGGGCGGCTTAGATGCCTGAGGGCAATCCCGCTTGAGATGCCCCTCCTTTCCACAGCAATAGCAAGCCCATCCCTTTTCACCTGGGTCCCTCTGGGCATTATTTTCAGGCTGCTTAAGAACGGTTTTCATAGCCATTGCGAGGGCTTCTTCCTTCGTCTTTTTCTGCCTTTTTTTCTTTTCTTCATATTCCCTACCATAATAGACTGTCTGAGCCAGTTGTAACAGATTATCTAAAGACTGATTTGGTCCATACGCCCGTTTTGATAACTTACGGCGAATATCTGGAGCCGACTGAGTGAGAAATTTATCTTTTAAGATCACTTTCCCTTCTTCACTTTCGGGATCAATCTCAGTGAATCTGTGAAGGGCTTCTCTCAGTCTATCTAGGAATTTACCAGGAGCTTCTTTCTCCTCCTGTTCTATGTCTGCCAGTTTGCCATAGTTTAAAGGCTTAGAACGTGCCTGTCTGAGTCCTTCAAGAATACATCTGACAAAATGACTCTGATCCCATCTTCCTTTAGCAGTGTTATAGTCCCAGTCTGGTTCTGTAGCTGGGACCGCCTGACTCCCAGTGGGTACCGCGGCCATGCAGTATCACATAGGAAGACCAGGTGTGTCTTCTTTAAGCCCTGGGGATCAAATCTATCCCAGTTTTTCAGGATACAGTTCAAAGGAGTGAGGCTGGAATTGTTAGCTCCCATCTGTAAGAGAGGAAAAAGCGACCAGCGCCATTTTTTCTACCGGAGGCGTCCCTCCCTGCTCTAGATGGGGGTGTAGACAGACTTTACACCAAAAGCTTTTCCTTCCTGGTCGGACTTAGTCTGTCCCTTACCGACGCAGGCGTCACACTCGTCCCTCCCGGTTCTTCCACCGAGACGGGATGGGGATGCACCAGGGGTAGACCTGATGGCATCCCTGACTGACGTCCAGCTCTTCACCTCGCTTGCCTCTGATGCCACCCGGGGTGCAATCAGAGTAACCTTCCGGAATGCTTCCCAAGCTAAGACCTCTGGGGGACACATTCGTCACCTGAGTGCCTGTGCACAACCCTGAGTACACTCCTGACCGCAATAAGACCTGCACGAACTTTAAACTGAGATGCTCCTTCCAAGCGTCACCACACCGGTATAAGAGCCTCCTCTGGTCCACTAAGAGCCAGTGTTACCAAAGGAAAAAAACATTGCAGTTTCAATCCGAATAACCTTTAACCTCAGAGACGCTCTGGGAGTTAGAGCTCCATCTAGCTTCCGAACTTTCCATGCCTAGCGAGGCTAGGCGCTTCCTGACTACCAATCCAAGTTTGAGACCTAGACCACAGTATAGCAGCAACATAGGTCACAAGTCCCTTGAAAGTCTATGATCCGATAGATAAGGTTAGTATTTCTAATTCCCAAGGAGTTATGAAATGGTCAAAGAGACCGAAAAGTTTGACCGAGAAAGGAGAGTTTGGTCCACACGCTTTGCCAGTTTCTGGTCAGTTCCTGAAGGAGACATTGGTTGCCTCTTGGCATTGGCAGGTCGGTATAAACCCCCGACAGGTTTCTGCCATAGCCTTATGAGGTCACCGTGGGACCGCAGAGCAGGGCTCCTCATTTGCTTCGCGCAGGGCATTTCATTCATTCACACAAGCACACCATAGAGTTAGTAAAGTACAGTGGAAAATGTGTTCTCTAGGAGAACAAAGAACTAGAGCTCCAAGCATCCTTACCTTGTCCTGAAGGATCCCGGACAAGCCCCCAAGATGAAAGTTTCTTGCTGAACGATAAGACGCGGGATTCTTGGCCTCCGGAGGAGACGAATTCAATCCGGGGCCAGAGACGAGGCTGGATCGCTCAGAGCTTTTGTGTAATAAAGTTTTATTAAAGTATAGAGAAAGCTTCTGACATAGGCATCAGAAGGGGGCAAAAGAGTACCCCCCTCCTAGTCTTTAGCTGTATGTTATATAGTCACTCACAGTCTGTTAATGAAATGAAAGTAATGTCATAAAATTTAGAATGGCATCAGATAATTCATCCCAGGCCATAAAACAATTGACTTGAATTTTGTAGAAGGGCAGAATACCAACAAATAGTTCGGTTTACATAGATTAGGGGAACAATACCTGAGTAAGTAAGTTAGGCCGTTTGGCGGAACCAAATTTAAGATAGAGTCTGGAGTTCATTAACATAGCTTAAGACAACATTTCCATACGAAAAAGGCATGTATTGGTTAACTCAAAGTTTGAGAGTAGTTAGCTTTAGGTGAGACCAGGTGTCATGGCAACACAGAATGTTAAGAGAAACCTCCTTTTAAATTTGTATAGAGAAGGAAAAACCGATCGCTGGTTTGTTTCTTCCTGCCGCTTAAGAGAGATAAAAATGTCTGGCACTTACAGCCTTTTTCCTCCATTTAGAGATCCCTGGCCTTGCTGCCTCTTACCCTTTCAATACCACCTTACCACAAGCACCTCAAGAGGAGGCTTCTCTCAGCTCTAGGTATGTGAGAGGGACCCTGAGTATGCAGCCTCAAGTCGAATGGACATGGGGTTGCCCTGACTCGACATAAGGCCGGATATCGCTGCAGTGACTTGAATGCAGGCTCGTCTTGCATCTCCGAAGACGAAAGGATATCTGAATCCCCTGTGGAGACGACAGAGAAAGACCTAGTTCCCCACCTCATCGTGACCGGAGGCCTCACATCCTTTGAAAACTAAAGAGGGAAGCCGAGATCAGTGCCTCCAAAGGAGACGATGCCTGACTCCTCGTGAAATTTGATAGGAGTCCCAGGATTCCTGTGGCACGTGGAAAGGGACCCTTGGTCTCCCGCCTCAGCTGCAGAGGCATCACAATTGCCCTGCCAAGCCTCGAGGAGAATCCCGAGTTGTCCCTCGCAACGAGGCAGCAGTCCTGACGTCGCTGAACAAACACGTGTGTGGACGGGCCATCCCCGTCGTAACTCGAGAATATACCCCAGGTTCCCGCCGCAACTCGAGAAAAACCATGAGACTTCCCCCTCGCCGCGAGATGAGGCCCGATTCCCCTGCACTGCGTGCATTGCAATTCCGTGTTGCACATCACACTTGAAAGGAGCTGTGATTTCCTTGATGGCACTCCAGAGAAACCCCAAGAACACTGTTTCAAGGCTAGAGGGATCCTGAGGTCACTGTAGCAACACGAAAGAGCTCCAGGGACCAAAAATCAACTCGAGATGAAAGGTTAGTCCCTGGCTACGACTCCAGAGAAATACCCCCTTACGACAAGCACCTCAAAAGGAGGCTTCTCTCAGCTCTAGGTATGTGAGAGGGTCCCTGAGTTTGCGACCTGAAATGCAATGGACACCGCGATGCCCTGACTCGAAATAAGGCCGGATATCCCTGCAGTGACTTGAATGCAGGCTCGTCTTGCATCTCCCAAGACGAAAGGATGTCTGAATCCCCTGTGGAGACCACAGAGAAAGACCTAGTTCCCCACCTCATCGCGACCGGAGGCCTCACATCCTTTGAAAACTCCAGAGGTACGCGGAGATCAGTGCCTCCAAAGGAGACGATGCCTGACTCCTCGTGAAACTTGATAGGAGTCCCAGGATTCCTGTGGCACGTGGAAAGGGACCCTTGGTCTCCCGCCTCAGCTGGAGAGGCGTCCCAATTGTCCTGCCAAGCCTCGAGGAGAATCCCGAGTTGTCCCTCACAACTAGGCAGGAGTCCTGACGTCACTGAACAAACACGTGTGTGGAAGGGCCATCCCCGACATAACTCGAGAATATACCCTAGGTTCCCGCCGCAATTCGAGAAAAACCATGAGACTTCCCCCTCGCCGCGAGATGAGGCCCGATTCCCCTGAACTGCATGCAGAGCAATTCCGTGTTGCACATCACACATGAAAGGACCCTTGATTTCCTTGATGGCACTCCAGCGAAACCCCAAGAACACTCTTTCAAGGCTAGAGGGATCCTGACGTCACTGTAGCAACAGGAAAGAGATCCGTGGACCAAAAATCAACTCGAGATGAGAGGTTAGTCCCTGACTTCGACTCCAGAGGCATACCACCTTACCACAAGCACCTCAAGAGGAGGCTTCTCTCAGCTCTAGGTATGTGAGAGGGACCCTGAGTTTGCGGCCTCAAGTGGAATGGACACCGCGATGCCTTGACTCGATATAAGGCCGGATATCCCTGCAGTGACTTGAATGCAGGCTCGTCTTGCATCTCCCAAGACGAAAGGATGTCTGATTCCCCTGTGGAGACCACAGAGAAAGAACTAGTTCCCCACCTCATCGCGCCCGAAGTCCTCACATCCTTTGAAAACTCCAGAGGTACGCGGAGATCAGTGCCTCCAAAGGAGACGATACCTGACTCCTCGTGAAACTTGATAGGAGTCCCAGGATTCCTGTGGCACGTGGAAAGGGACCCTTGGTCTCCCGCCTCAGCTGGAGAGGCTTCCCAATTGCCCTGCAAAGCCTCGAGGAGAATCCCGAGTTGTCCCTGGCAACTAGGCAGGAGTCCTGACGTCGGTGAACAAACACGTGTGTGGAAGGGCCATCCCCGTCCGAACTCGAGAATATACCCCAGGTTCCCGCCGCAACTCGAGAAAAACCATTAGTTTTCCCCCTCGCCGCGAGATGAGGCCAGATTCCACTGCACTGCGTGCAGAGCCATTCCGTGTTGCACATGACACATGAAAGGAGCCTTGATTTCCTTGATGGCACTCCAGAGAAAACCCAAGAACACTCTTTCAAGGCTAGAGGGATCCTGAGCTCACTGTAGCAACACGAAAGAACTCCGTGGAAAAAAAATCAACTCGAGATGAGAGGTTAGTCCCTGGCTTCGACTCCAGAGGAATACCACCTTACCACAAGCACCTCAAGAGGAGGCTTCTCTCAGCTCTAGGTATGTTAGAGGGACCCTGAGTTTGCAGCCTCAAGTCGAATGGGCACGGGGTTGCCCTTACTCGAAATAAGGCCGGATATCCCTGCAGTGACTTGAATGCAGGCTCGTCTTGCATCTCCCAAGATGAAAGGATGTCTGAATCCCCTGTGGAGACCACAGAGAAAGACCTAGTTCCCCACCTCATCGCGACCGGACGCCTCACATCCTTTGAAAATTCCAGAGGTACACTGAGATCAGTGCCTACAAAGGAGACGATGCCTGACTCCTCGGGAAACCTGATAGGAGTCCCAGGATCCCTGTGGCACGTAGAAAGGGACCCTTGGTCTCCCACCTCAGCTGGAGAGGCGTCCCAATTGCCCTGCCAAGCCTCGAGGAGAATCCCGAGTTGTCCCTCGCAACTAGGCAGGAGTCCTGACGTCAATGAATAAACACGTGTGTGGAAGGGCCATCCCCATCGTAACTCGAGAATATACCCCGGGTTCCCGCCGCAACTCGAGAAAAACCATGAGACTTCCCCCTCGCCGGGAGATGAGGCCCGATTCCCCTGCACTGCGTGCAGAGCAATTCCGTGTTGCACATCACACATGAAAGGAGCCTTGATTTCCTTGATGGCACTCCAGAGAATCCCCAAGAACACTGTTTCAAGGCTAGAGGGATCCTGAGGTCACTGTAGCAAAACGAAAGAGCTCTGTAGACCCAAAATCAACTCGAGATGAGAGGTTATTCCCTGGCTTCGACTCCAGAGGAATACCACCTTACCACAAGCACCTCAAGAGGAGGCTTCTGTCAGCTCTAGGTATGTGAGATGGACCCTGAGTTTGCGGCCTCAAGTGGATTGAACACGAGGATGCCCGGACTCAAAATAAGGCTGGATATTCCTGCAGTGACTTGAACGCAGGCTGGTCTTGCATCTCCCAAGACGAAATGATGTCTGAATCCCCTGTGGAGACCACAGAGAAAGACCTAGTTACCCACCTCATCGCGACCGGAGGCCTCACATCCTTTGAAAACTCCAGAGGTACGCGAAGATCAGTGCCTCCAAAGGAGACGATGCCTGACTCCTCGTGAAACTTGATAGGAGTCCCAGGATTCCTGTGGCACGTGGAAAGGGACCCTTGGTCTCCCGCCTCAGCTGGAGAGGCGTCCCAATTGCCCTGCTAAGCCTCGAAAAGAATCCCGAGTTGTCCCTCGCAACTAGGCAGGAGTCCTGACATCACTGAACAAACACGTGTGTGGAAGGGCCATCCCCGTCGTAACTGGAGAATATACCCTAGGTTCCCACCGCAACTCAAGAAAAAAAATGAGACTTCCTCCCTCGCCGCGAGATGAGGCCCGATTCCCCTGCACTGCGTGCAGAGGAGTTCCGTGTTGCACATAACACATGAAAGGAGCCTTGATTTCCTTGATGGCACTCCAGAGAAAACCCAAGAACACTGTGTCAAGGCTAGAGGGATCCTGAGGTCACTGTAGCAACACGAAAGAGCTCCGTGGACCAAAAATCAACTAGAGATGAGAGGTTAGTCCCTGGCTTCAACTCCAGAGGAATACCACCTTACCACAAGCACCTCAAGAGCAGGCTTCTCTCAGCTCTAGGTATGTTTGAGGGACCCTGAGTTTGCGGCCTCAAGTGGAATGGACACCGCGATGCCCTGACTCGAAATAAGGCCGGATATCCCTGCAGTGACTTGAATGCAGGCTCGTCTTGCATCTCCCAAGACGAAAGGATGTCTGAATCGCCTGTGGAGACCACAGAGAAAGACCTAGTTCCCCACCTCATCGCGTCCGGAGGCCTCACATCGTTTGAAAACTCCAGAGGTACGCGGAGATTAGTGCCTCCAAATGAGACGATGCCTGACTACTCGTGAAACTTGATAGGAGTCCCAGGATCCCTGTGGCACTTGGAAAGGGACCCTTGGTGTCACGCCTCTGCTGGAGAGGCGTCCCAATTGCCCTGCCAAGCCTCGAGGAGAATCCCGAATTGTCCCTCACCACTAGGCAGGAGTCCTAACGTCGCTGAACAAGGACGTGTGTGGAAGGGCCATCCCCGTCGTAACTCGAGAATATAACCCAAGTTCCCACCACAACTCGAGAAAAACCATGAGACTTCCCTCTCGCTGCGAGATGAGGCCGGATTCCCCTGCACTGTGTGCAGACCAATTCCGTGTTGCACATCACACAAGAAAGGAGGATTGATTTCCTTGATGGCACTCCAGAGAAACCCCAAGAACACTGTTTCAAGGCTAGAGCGATCCTGAGGTCACAGTTGCAACACGAAAGAGCTCCGTGGACCAAAAATCAACTCGAGATGAGAGGTTAGTACCTGGCCTCGACTCCAGAGGAATACCACCTTACCACAACACCTCAAGAGGAGGCTTCTCTCAGCTCTAGGTATGTGAGAGGGACCCTGAGTTTGCGGCCTCAAGTGGAATGGACACCGCGATGCCCTGACTCGAAATTAGGCCGGATATCCCTGCAGTGACTTGAATGCAGGCTCGTCTTGCATCTTGAAGACGAAAGGATGTCTGAATACCCTGTGGAGACAAGAGTGAAAGACCTAGTTCCCCACCTCATCGCGACCGGAGGCCTCACATTCTTTGAAAACTCCAGAGGTACACGGAGATCAGTGCCTCCAAAGGAGACGATGCCTGACTTCTCGTGAAACTTGATAGGAGTCCCAGGATTCCTGTGGCACGTGGAAAGGGACCCTTGGTCTCCCGCCTCAGCTGGAGAGGCGTCACAATTGCCCTGCCAAGCCTCGAAGAGAATCCCGAGTTGTCCCTCGCCACGAGGCAGCAGTCCTGACGTCGCTGAACAAACACGTGTGTGGACGGGCCATCCCCGTCGTAACTCGAGAATATACCCCAGGTTCCCGCCGCAACTCGAGAAAAACCATGAGACTTCCCCCTCGCCGCGAGATGAGGCCCGATTCCCCTGCACTGCGTGCATTGCAATTCCGTGTTGCACATCACACTTGAAAGGAGCTGTGATTTCCTTGATGGCACTCCAGAGAAACCCCAAGAACACTGTTTCAAGGCTAGAGGGATCCTGAGGTCACTGTAGCAACACGAAAGAGCTCCAGGGACCAAAAATCAACTCGAGATGAAAGGTTAGTCCCTGGCTTCGACTCCAGAGAAATACCCGCTTACGACAAGCACCTCAAAAGGAGGCTTCTCTCAGCTCTAGGTATGTGAGAGGGTCCCTGAGTTTGCGACCTGAAGTGAAATGGACACCGCGATGCCCTGACTCGAAATAAGGCCGGATATCCCTACAGTGACTTGAATGCAGGCTCGTCTTGCATCTCACAAGACGAAAGGATGTCTGAATCCCCTGTGGAGACCACAGAGAAAGACCTAGTTCCCCACCTCATCGCGACCGGAGGCCTCACATCCTTTGAAAACTCCAGAGGGACGCGGAGATCAGTGCTTCCAAAGGATACGATGCCTGACTCCTCGTGAAATTTGATAGGAGTCCCAGGATTCTTGTGGCACGTGGAAAGGGACCTTTGGTCGCCTGCCTCAGCTGGAGAGGCGTCCCAATTGCCCTGCCAAGCCTCGAGGAGAATCCCGAGTTGTCCCTCGCAACTAGGCAGGAGTCCTGACGTCGCTGAACAAACACGGGTGTCGAAGGGACATCCCCGTCCAAAATCGAGATTATACCCCAGATTCCCGCCGCAACTCGAGAAAAACCATGAGACTTCCCCCTCGCTGCGAGATGAGACCCGATTCCCCTACACTGCGTGCAGAGCAATTCCGTGTTGCACATCACACATGAAAGGAGCCTTGATTTCCTTCATGGCACTCCAGAGAAACCCCAAGAACACTGTTTCAAGTCTAGAGGGATCCTGAGGTCACTGTAGCAACACGAAAGAGCTCCGTGGAACAAAAATCAACTCGAGATGAAAGGTTAGTCCCTGGCTTCGATTCCAGAGGCATACCACCTTACCACAAGCACCTCAAGAGGAGGCTTCTCTCAGCTCTAGGTATGTGAGAGGGACCCTGAGTTTGCGGCCTCAAGTACAATGGACACCGCGATGCCCTGACTCGAAATAAGGCCGGATATCCCTGCAGTGACTTGAATGCAGGCTCGTCTTGCATCTCCCAAGAAGAAAGGATGTCTGAATCCCCTGTGGAGACCACAGAGAAAGACCTAGTTCCCCACCTCATCGCGACCGGAGGCCTCACATCCTTTGAAAAATCCAGAGGGACGCGGAGATTAGTGCCTCCAAAAGAGACGATGCCTGACTCCTCGTGAAATTTGATAGGAGTCCCAGGATTCCTGTGGCACGTGAAAAGGGATCCTTGGTCTCCTGCCTCAGCTGGAGAGGCGTCCCAATTGCCCTGCCAAGCCTCGAGGAGAATCCCGAGTTGACCCTCGCAACTAGGCAGGAGTCCTGACGTCGCTGAACAAACACGTGGGTGGAAGGGCCATCCCCGTCGTAACTCGAGAATATACCCCGGGTTCCCGCCGCAACTCGAGATAAACCATGAGACTTCCCCCTGGCCGCGAGATGAGGACCGATTCCCCTGCACTGCGTGCAGATCAATTCCATGTTGCACATCACACATGAAAGGAGCCTTGATTTCCCTAATGGAACTCCAGAGAAACCCCAAGAACACTGTTTCAAGGCTAGAGGGATCCTGAGGTCAGTGTAGCAACACGAAAGAACTCCGTGGACCAAAAATCAACTCGAGATGAGAGATTATTCCCTGGCTTCGACTCCAGAGGCATACCACCTTACCACAAGCACCTCAAGAGGAGGCTTCTCTCAGCTCTAGGTATGTGAGAGGGACCCTGAGTTTGCGGCCTCAAGTACAATGGACACCGCGAAGCCCTGATTCGAAATAAGGCCGGATATCCCTGCAGTGACTTGAATGCAGGCTCGTCTTGCATCTCCCAAGAAGAAAGGATGTCTGAATCCCATGTGGAGACCACAGAGAAAGACCTAGTTCCCCACCTCATCGCGACCGGAGGCCTCACATCCTTTGAAAACTCCAGAGGGACGCGGAGATCAGTGCCTCCAAAGGAGACGATGCCTGACTCCTCGTGAAACTTGATAGGAGTCCCAGGATTCCTGTGGCACGTGAAAAGGGATCCTTGGTCTCCTGCCTCAGCTGGAGAGGCGTCCCAATTGCCCTGCCAAGCCTCGAGGAGAATCCCGAGTTGACCCTCGCAACTAGGCAGGAGTCCTGACGTCGCTGAACAAACACGTGTGTGGAAGGGCCATCCCCGTCGTAACTCGAGAATATACCCCGGGTTCCCGCCGCAACTCGAGAAAAACCATGAGACTTCCCCCTGGCCGCGAGATGAGGCCCGATTCCCCTGCACTGCGTGCAGAGCAATTCCATGTTGCACATCACACATGAAAGGAGCCTTGATTTCCCTAATGGAACTCCAGAGAAACCCCAAGAACACTGTTTCAAGGCTAGAGGATCCTGAGGTCACTGTAGCAACACGAAAGAGCTCCGTAGACCAAAAATCAACTCGAGATGAGAGATTAGTCCCTGGCTTCGACTGCAGAGGAATACCACCTTACCACAAGGACCTCAAGAGGAGGCTTCTCTCAGCTCTAGGTATATGAGAGGGACCCTGATTTTGCGGCCTCAAGTGGCATGGACACCGCGATGCCCTGACTCGAAATACGGCCGGATATCCCTGCAGTGACTTGAATGCAGGCTCGTCTTGCATCTTCCAAGACGAAAGGATGTCTGAATCCCCTGTGGAGACCACAGAGAAAGACCTAGTTCCCCACCTCATCGCGACCGGAGGTGTCACATTCTTTGAAAACTCCATAGGTACGCGGAGATCAGTGCCTCCAAAGGAGACTATGCCTGACTCCTCGTGAAATTTGATAGGAGTCCCAGTATTCCTGTGGCACGTGGAAAGGGACCCTTAGTCTCCTGCCTCAGCTGGAGAGGCGTCCCAATTGCCCTGCCAAGCCTCGAGGAGAATCCCGAGTTGTCCCTCGCAACTAGGCAGGAGTCCTGACGTCGCTGAACAAACACGTGTGTGGAAGGGCCATCCCCGTCGTAACTCGAGAATATACCCCAGGTTCCCGCCGCAACTCGAGAAAAACAATGAGACTTCCCCCTCGCCGCGAGATGAGACCCGGTTTCCCTGCACTGCGTGCAGAGCAATTCCGTGTTGCACATCACACATGAAAGGAGCCTTGATTTTCCTAATGGAACTCCAGAGAAACCCCAAGGACACTGTTTCAAGGCTAGAGGATCCTGAGGTCACTGTAGCAACACGAAAGGGCTCCGTAGACCAAAAATCAACTCGAGATGAGAGGTTCGTCCCTGGCTTTGACTCCAGACGAGTACCACCTTACCACAAGCACTTCAAGAGGAGGCTTCTCTCAGCTATAGGTATGTGAGAGGGACCCTGAGATTATGGCCTCAATTGGAATGGACACGGGGATGCCCTGATTCGAAATAAGGCCGGATATCCCTACAGTGACTTGAATGCAGGCTCGTCTTGCATCTCCCAAGACGAAAGGATGTCTGAATCCCCTGTGGAGACCACAGAGAAAGACCTAGTTCCCCACCTCATCGCGACCGGAGGCCTCACAAAGTTTGAAAACTCCAGAGGGATGCGGAGATCAGTGCTTCCAAAGGATACGATGCCTGACTCCTCGTGAAATTTGATAGGAGTCCAAGGATTCTTGTGGCACGTGGAAAGAGACCCTTGGTCGCCTTCCTCAGCTGGAGAGGCGTCCCAGTTGCCCTGCCAAGCCTCGAGGAGATCCCGAGTTGTCCCTCGCAACTAGGCAGGAGTCGTGACGTCGCTGAACAAACACGGGTGTCGAAGGGACATCCCCGTCCAAAACCGAGATTATACCCCAGGTTCCCGCCGCAACTCGAGAAAAACCATGAGACTTCCCCCTCGCCGCGAGATGAGACCCGATTCCCCTGCACTGCGTGCAGAGCAATTCCGGGTTGCACATCACACATGAAAGGAGCCTTGATTTCCTTCATGGCACTCCTGAGGAACCCCAAGAACACTGTTTCAAGTCTAGAGGGATCCTGAGGTCACTGTAGCAACACGAAAGAGCTCCGTAGACCAAAAATCAACTCGAGATGAGAGGTTCGTCCCTGGCTTCGACTCCAGAGGAATACCACCTTACCATAAGCACCTCAAGAGGAGGCTTCTCTCAGCTCTAGGTATGTGAGAGGGACCCTGAGTTTGCGGCCTCAAGTGGAATGGACACGGGGATGACCTGACTTAAAATAAGGCCGGATATCCCTGCAGTGACTTGAATGCAGGCTCGTCTTGCATCTCCCAAAAAGAAAGGATGTCTGAATCCCCTGTGGAGACCACAGAGAAAGACCTAGTTCCCCACCTCATCGCGACCGCAGGCCTCACATCCTTTGAAAACTAAACAGGGAAGCAGAGATCAGTGCCTCCAAAGGAGACGATGCCTGACTCCTCGTGAAACTTGATAGGAGTCCCAGGATTCCTGTGGCACGTGGAAAGGGATCCTTGGTCTCCCGCCTCAGCTGGAGAGGCGTCCCAATTGCCCTGCCAAGCCTCGAGGAGAATCCCGAGTTGTCCCTCCCAACTAGGCAGGAGTCCTGACGTCGCTGAAGAAACACGTGTGTGGAAGGGCCATCCCCGTCGTAACTCGAGAATATACCCCAGGTTCCCTCCGCAACTCGAGAAAAACCATGAGACTTCCCCGTCGCCGAGAGATGAGGCCTGATTCAACTGCACTGCGTGCAGAGCAATTCCGTGTTGCACATCACACATGAAAGGAGCCTTGATTTCCTTGATGGCACTCCAGAGAATACACAAGAACACTGTGTCTAGGCTAGAGGGATCCTGAGGTCACTGTAGCAACACAAAAGAGCTCCGTGGGCCAAAAATCAACTTGAGATGAGGTTAGTCCCTGGCTTCGACTCCAGAGGAATACCACCTTACCACAAGCCCCTCAAGAGGAGGCTTCTCTCAGCTCTAGGTATGTGAGAGGGACCCTGAGTTTGCGGCCTCAAGTGGAATGGACACGGCGATGCCCTGACTCGAAATAAAGCTGGATATCCCTGCAGGGACTTGAATGCAGGCTCGTCTTGCTTCTCCCAAGACGAAAGGATGTCTGAATCCCCTGTGGAGACCAGAGGGAAAGACCTAGTTCCCCACCTCATCGCGACCGGAGGCCTCACATCCTTTGAAAACTCCAGAGGTACGCGGAGATCAGTGCCTCCAAAGGAGACGATGCCTGATTCCTCGTGAAACTTGATAGGAGTCCCAGGATTCCTGTGGCACGTGGAAAGGGATACTTGGTCTCCCGCCTCAGCTGGAGAGGCGTCCCAATTGCCCTGCCAAGCCTCGTGGAGAATCCCGAGTTGTCCCTCGCAACTAGGCAGGAGTCCTGATGTCGCTGAACAAACACGTGTGTGGAAGGGCCATCCCCGTCGTAACTCGAGAATATACCCCAGGTTCCCGCCGCAACTCGAGAAAAACCAGGAGACTTCCCCCTCGCCGCGAGATGAGGCCCGATTCCCCTGCACTGCGTGCAGAACAATTCCGTGTTGCACATCACACATGAAAGGAGCCTTGATTTCCTTGATGGCACTGCAGAGAAACCCCAAGAACACTGTTTCAAGGCTAGAGGGATCCTGAGGTGACTGTAGCAACACGAAAGAGCTCCGTGGACCAAAAATCAACTCAAGATGAGAGGTTAGTCCCTGGCTTCGACTCCAGGGGAATACCACCTTACCAGAAGCTCCTCAAGACGAGGCTTCTCTCAGCTCTAGGTATGCACCTTACCAGAAGCCCCTCAAGAGGAGGCTTCTCTCAGCTCTAGGTATGTGAGAGGGACCCTGAGTTTGCGGTCTCAAGTGGAATGGATACGGGGATGCCGTGACTCGAAATAAGGCCGGACATCCCTGCAGTGACATGAATGCAGCTCGTCTTGCATCTCCCCAGACAAAAGGATGTCTGAATCCCCTGTGGAGACCACAGAGGAAGACCTAGTTCCCCATCGCATTGCGACCGGAGGCCTCCCATCCTTTGAAAACTCCAGAGGTACGCGGCGATCAGTGCCTCAAAAGGAGACGATGCCTGACTCCTCGTGAAACTTGACAGGAGTCCCAGGATTCCTGTTGCACGTGGAAAGGGACCCTTGATCTCCCGCCTCAGCTGGAGAGGCGTCCCAATTTCCCTGCCAAGCCTCGAGGAGAATCCCGAGTTGTCCCTCAGAACTAGGCAGGAGTCCTGACGTCGCTGAACAAACACGTGTGTGAAAAAGCCATCACCGTCGTACCTCGAGAATATACCCCAGGTTCCCGCCGCAACTCGAGAAAAACCATGAGACTCCCCCCTCGCCGCGAGATGAGGCCCGATTCCCCTGCACTGTGTGCAGAACAATTACGTGTTGCACATCACACATGAAAGGAACCTTGATTTCCTTGAAGGCACTCCAGAGAAACCCCAAGAACACTGTTTCAAGGCTAGAGGGATCCTGAGGTCACTGTTGCAACACGAAAGAGCTCCGTGAACCAAGAATCAACTCGAGATGCGAGGTTAGTCCCTGGCTTCGACTCCAGAGGAATACCACCTTACCACAAGCACCTCAAGAGGAGGCTTCTCTCAGCTCTAAGAATGTGAGAGTGACCCTGAGTTTGCAGCCTCAAGTGGAATGGACACCGCGATGCCCTGACTCGAAATAAGGCCGGATATCCCTGCAGTGCCTTGAATGCAGGCTCGTCTTGCATCTCCCATGACGAACGTATGTCTGAATCCCCTGTGACCACCACAGAGAAAGACCTAGTTCCCCACCTCATCGCGACCGGAGGCTTCACATCCTTTGAAAACTCCAGAGGTACGCGGAGATCAGTGCCTCCAAAGGAGACGATGCCTGACTCCTCGTGAAACTTGATAGGAGTCCCAGGATTCCTGTGGCACGGGGAAAGGGACCTTTGGTCTCCTGCCTCAGATGGAGAGGCGTCCCAATTGCCATGCCAAGTCTCGAGGAGAATCCCGAGTTGTCCCTCACAACTAGGCAGGAGTCCTGACGTCGCTGAACAAACACGTGGGTGGAAAGGCCATCCCCGTTGAACACTCGAGAGTACACCCCAGGTTCCCGCCGTAACTCGAGAAAAACCATGAGACTTCCCCCTCGCCGCGAGATGAGGCCCGATTCCCCTGCACTGTGTGCAGAGCAATTCCGTGTTGCACATCACACAGGAAAGGAGCCTTGATTTCCTTGATGGCACTCCAGAGAAACCCCAAGAGCACTGCTTCAAGGCTACAGGGATCCTGAGGTCACTGTAGCAACACGAAAGAGCTCCGTGGACCAAAAATCAACTCGAGATGAGAGGTTAGTCCCTGGCTTCGACTCCAGAGGAATACCACCTTACCACAAACACCTCAAGAGGAGTCTTCTCTCAGCTCTAGGTATGTGAGAGGGACCCTGAGTTTGCGGCCTCAAGTGGAATGGACTCCGCGATGCCCTGACTCGAAATAAGGCCGGATATGCCTGCAGTGACTTGAATGCAGGCTCGTCTTGCATTTCCCAAGACGAAAGGATGCCTGAATCCCCTGTGGAGATCACAGAGAAAGACCTAGTTCCCCAACTCATCGCGACCGGAGGCCTCACATCCTTTGAAAACTCCAGAGGTATGCGGAGATCAGTGCCTCCAAAGGAGACGATGCCTGACTCCTTGTGAAACTTGATAGGAGTCCCAGGATTACTGTGGCACGAGGACAGGGACACTTGGTCCCCCGCCTCAGGTGGAGGGGCGTCCCTATTGCCCTGCCAAGCCTCGAGGAAAATCCCGAGTTGTCCCTCGCAACTAGGCAGGAGTCCTGACGTCGCTGAACAAACACGTGTGTGGAAGGGCCATCCCCGTCGTAACTCGAGAATATACCCCAGGTTCCCGCCGCTACTCGAGAAAAACCATGAGACTTCCCCCTCACCGCGAGATGAGGCCCGATTCCCCTGCACTGCGTGCAGAGCAATTCCGTGTTGCACATCACACATGAAAGGAGCCTTGATTTCCTTGATGGCACTCCAGAGAAACCCCAAGAACACTGTTTCAAGGCTAGAGGGATCCTGAGGTCACTGTAGGAACACGAAAGAGCTCCGTGGACCAAAAATCAACTCGAGATGAGAGGTTAGTCCCTTCCTTCGACTCCAGAGGAATACCACCTTACCACAAGCACCTCAAGGGATGCTTCTCTCAGCTCTAGGTATGTGAGAGGGACCCTGAGTTTGCGGCCTCAAATGGAATGGACACCGCTATGCCCTGACTCGAAGTCAAGCCGGATATCCCTGCAGTGATTTGAATGAGGGCTCGTCTTGCATCTCCCATGACGAAAAGATATCTGAATCCCCTGTGGAGACCACAGAGAAAAACCTAGTTCCCCACCTCATCGCGACCGGAGGCCTCACATTCTTTGAAAACTCCAGAGGGACGCGGAGATCAGTGCCTCCAAAGGAGACGATGCCTGACTCCTTGTGAAACTTGATAGGAGTCCCAGGATTCCTGTGGCACGTGGAAAGGGACCCTTGGTCTCCCACCTCAGCTGGAGAGGCGTCCCAATTGCCCTGCCAAGCCTCGAGGAGAATCCCGAGTTGTCCCTCTGAACTAGGCAGGAGTCCTGAAGTGGCTGAACTAACACGTGGGTGGAAGGGCCATCCCCGTCGTAACTCGGGAATATACCCCAGGTTCCCGCCGCAACTCAAGAAAAACCATGAGACTTCCCCCTCGCCGCGAGATGAGGCCCGATTCCCCTGCACTGAGTGCAGAGCAATTCCGTGTTGCACATCACACAGGACAGGAGCCTTGATTTCCTTGATGGCACTCCAGAGAAACCCCAAGAACACTGTTTCAAGGCTAGAGGGATCCTGAGGTCACTGTAGCGACACGAAAGAGCTCCGTGGACCAAAAATCAACTCGAGATGAGAGGTTAGTCCCTGGCTTCAACTCCAGAGGAATACCACCTTACCAGAAGCACCTCAAGAGGAGACTTCTCTCAGCTCTAGGTATGTGAGAGGGACCCTGAGTTTGCGGCCTCAAGTGGAACGGACACCGCGATGCCCTGACTCGAAATAAGGCCGGATATCCCTGCAGTGACTTGAATGCAGGCTCGTCTTGCATCTCTAAAGACGAAAGGTGTCTGAATCCCCTGTGGAGACCACAGAGAAAGACCTAGTTCCCCACCTCATCGCGACCGGAGGCCTCACATCCTTCGAAAACTGCAGAGGTACGCGGAGATCAGTGCCTCCAAAGGAGACGATGACTGACTCCTCGTGAAACTTGATAGGAGTCCCAGGATTCCTGTGGCACGTGGAAAGGGACCCTTGGTCTCCCGCCTCAGCTGGAGAGGCGTCCCAATTGCCCTGCCAAGCCTCGAAGAGAATCCCGAGTTGTCCCTCGCAACTAGGCAGGAGTCCTGACGTCGCTGAACAAACACGTGTGTGGAAGAGCCATCCCCGTCGTAACTCGAGAATATACCCCAGGTTCGCGCCGTAACTCAAGAAAAACCATGAGACGTCCCCTTCGCCGCGAGATGAGGCCCGATTCCCCTGCACTGCGTGCAGAGGAACACCGTGTTGCACATGACACATGAAAGGAGCCTTGATTTCCTTGATGGCACTCCAGAGAAACCCCAAGACACTGTTTCAAGGCTAGAGGGATCCTGAGGTCACGGTAGCAACATGAAAGAGGTCCGTGGACCAAGAATCAACTCGAGATGAGAGGTTAGTCCCTGGCTTCGACACCAGAGGAATACCACCTTACCACAAGCACCTCAAGAGGAGGCTTCTCTCAGCTCTATGTATGTGAGAGGGACCCTGAGTTTGCGGCCTCAAGTGGAATGGACACCAAAATGCCCTGACTCGAAATAAGGCCGGATATCCCTGCAGTGACTTGAATGCAGGCTCCTCTTGCATCTCCCAAGACGAAAGGATGTCTGAATCCCCTGTGGAGACCACAGAGAAAGACGTAGTTCCCCACCTCATCGCGACCGGAAGCCTCACATCCTTCGAAAACTGCAGAGGTACGCGGAGATCAGTGCCTCCAAAGGAGACGATGCCTGACTCCTCGTGAAACTTGATAGGAGTCCCAGGATTCCTGTGGCACGTGGAAAGGGACCCTTGGTCTCCCGCCTCAGCTGGAGAGGCGTCCCAATTGCCCTGCCAAGCCTCGAAGAGAATCCCGAGTTGTCCCTCGCAACTAGGCAGGAGTCCTGACGTCGCTGAACAAACACGTGTGTGGCAGAGCCATCCCCGTCGTAACTCGAGAATATACCCCAGGTTCGCGCCGTAACTCGAGAAAAACCATGAGACGTCCCCTTCGCCGCGAGATGAGGCCCGATTCCCCTGCACTGCGTGCAGAGGAACACCGTGTTGCACATGACACATGAAAGGAGCCTTGATTTCCTTGATGGCACTCCAGAGAAACCCCAAGAACACTGTTTCAAGGCTAGAGGGATCCTGAGGTCACTGTAGCAACATGAAAGAGGTCCGTGGACCAAGAATCAACTCGAGATGAGAGGTTAGTCCCTGGCTTCGACTCCAGAGGAATACCACCTTACCACAAGCACCTCAAGAGGAGGCTTCTCTCAGCTCTAGGTATGTGAGAGGGACCCTGAGTTTGCGGCCTCAAGTGGAATGGACACCGTGATGCCCTGACTCGACAAAAGGCCCGATATCCCTGCAGTGACTTGAATGCAGGCTCCTCTTGCATCTCCCAAGATGAAAGGATGTCTGAATCCCCTGTGGAGACCACAGAGAAAGACCTAGTTCCCCACCTCATCGCGACCGGAGGCCTCACATCCTTTGAAAACTCCAGAGGTATGCGGAGATCAGTGCCTCCAAAGGAGACGATGCCTGTCTCCTTGTGAAACTTGATAGGAGTCCCAGGATTCCTGTGGCACGAGGACAGGGACACTTGGTCCCCCGCCTCAGGTGGAGGGGCGTCCCTATTGCCCTGCCAAGCCTCGAGGAAAATCCCGAGTTGTCCCTCGCAACTAGGCAGGAGTCCTGACGTCGCTGAACAAACACGTGTGTGGAAGGGCCATCCCCGTCGTAACTCGAGAATATACCCCAGGTTCCCGCCGCTACTCGAGAAAAACCATGAGACTTCCCCCTCACCGCCAGATGAGGCCCGATTCCCCTGCACTGCGTGCAGAGCAATTCCGTGTTGCACATCACACATGAAAGGAGCCTTGATTTCCTTGATGGCACTCCAGAGAAACCCCAAGAACACTGTTTCAAAGCTAGAGGGATCCTGAGGTCACTGTAGGAACACGAAAGAGCTCCGTGGACCAAAAATCAACTCGAGATGAGAGGTTAGTCCCTTCCTTCGACTCCAGAGGAATACCACCTTACCAAAAGCACCTCAAGGGATGCTTCTCTCAGCTCTAGGTATGTGAGAGGGACCCTGAGTTTGCGGCCTCAAATGGAATGGACACCGCTATGCCCTGACTCGAAGTCAAGCCGGATATCCCTGCAGTGATTTGAATGAGGGCTCGTCTTGCATCTCCCAAGACGAAAGGATGTCTGAATCCCCTGTGGAGACCACAGAGAAAGACCTAGTTCCCCACCTCATCGCGACCGGAGGCCTCACATCCTTTGAAAACTC
This sequence comes from Cervus elaphus, assembly GCF_910594005.1. Classification (NCBI taxonomy): domain Eukaryota; kingdom Metazoa; phylum Chordata; class Mammalia; order Artiodactyla; family Cervidae; genus Cervus; species Cervus elaphus. Next base: position 8,598,517 of record NC_057815.1, on the reverse strand, counting down.
CAGAGGGACGCGGAGATCAGTGCCTCCAAAGGAGACGATGCCTGATTCCTCGTGAAACTTGATAGGAGTCCCAGGATTCCTGTGGCACGTGAAAAGGGACACTTGGTCTCCCGCCTCAGCTGGAGAGGTGTCCCAATTGCCCTGCCAAGCCTCCAGGAGAATCCCGAGTTGTCCCTCGCAACTAGGCAGGAGTCCTGACGTCAGTGAACAAACACGTGTGTGGAAGGGCCATCCCCGTCGAAACTCGAGAATATACCCCAGGTTTCCGCCGCAACTCGAGAAAAACCATGAGACTTCCCTCTCGCCGCGAGATGAGGCCCGATTCCCCTGCACTGCGTGCAGAGCAATTACGTGTTGCACATCACACAGGAAAGGAGCCTTGATTTCCTTGATGGCACTCCAGAGAAATCCCAAGAACAGTGTTTCAAGGCTAGAGGGATCCTGAGGTCACTGTAGCAACACCAAAGAGCTCCGTGGACCAAGAATCAACTCGAGATGAGAGGTTAATCCCTGGCTTCGACTCCGGAGGAATACCACCTTACCATAAGCACCTCAAGAGGAGGCTTCTCTCAGCTCTAGGTATGTGAGAGGGACCCTGAGTTTCCGACCTCAAGTGGAATGGACACCGCGATGCCCTGACTCGAAATAAGGCCGGATATGCCTGCAGTGACTTGAATGCAGGCTGGTCTTGCATCTCCCAAGACGAAAGGATGCCTGAGTCCCCTGTGAAGACCACAGAGAAAGACCTAGTTTCCCACCTCATTGCGACCGGAGGCCTCACATCCTATGAAAACTCCAGAGGGACGCGGAGATCAGTGCCTCCAAAGGAGATGATGCCTGACTCCTCGTGAAACTTGATAGGAGTCCCAGGATTCCTGTGCCACGTGGAAAGGGACACTTGGTCTCCCGCCTCAGCTGGAGAGGTGTCCCAATTGCCCTGCCAAGCCTCGAGGAGAATCCCGAGTTGTCTCTCGCAACTAGGCAGGAGTCCTGACGGTGCTGAACAAACAGGTGTGTGGAAGGGCCATCCCCGGCGTAACTCGAGAATATACCCCAGGTTCCCGCGCAACTCGAGAAAAACCATGAGACTTCCCCCTCGCCGCGAGATGAGGCCCGATTCCCCTGCACTGCGTGCAGAGCAATGCCGTGTTGCACATCACACAGGAAAGGAGCCTTCATTTCCTTGATGGCACTCCAGAGAAAGCCCAAGAACACTGTTTCAAGGCTAGAGGGATCCTGAGGTCACTGTAGCAACACGAAAGAGCTCCGTGGACCAAAAATCAACTCGAGATGAGAGGTTAGTCCCTTTCTTCGACTCCAGAGGAATACCACCTTACCACAAGCACCTCAAGAGGAGGCTTCTCTCAGCTCTAGGTATGTGAGAGGGACCCTGAGTTTGCGGCCTTAAGTGGAATAGACACCGCGATGCCGTGACTCGAAATAAGGCCGGATATGCCTGCAGTGACTTGAATGCAGGCTCGTCTTGCATCTCCCAAGACAAAAGGATGTTTGAATAACCTGTGGAGACCACAGAGAATGACCTAGTTCCCCACCTCATCGCGACCGGAGGCCTCACATCCTTTGAAAACTCCAGAGGGACGCGGAGATCAGTGCCTCCAAAGGAGACGATCCCTGACTCCTCATGAAACTTGATAGGAGTCCCAGGATTCCTGTGGCACGTGGAAAGGGACCCTTGGTCTCCCGCCTCAGCTGGAGAGGCGTCCCAAATGCCCTGACAAGCCTCGAGGAGAATCCCTAGTTGTCCCTCGCAACTAGGCAGGAGTCCTGACGTCGCTGAACAAACACGTGTGTGGAAGGGCCATCCCCGTCGTAACTCGAGAATATACCCCAGGTTCCCGCCGCAACTCGAGAAAAACCATGAGACTTCCCGATCGCCGCGAGATGAGGCCCGATTCCCCTGCACTGCGTGCAGAGCAATGCCGTGTTGCACATCACACAGGAAAGGAGCCTTGATTTCCTTGATGGCACTCCATAGAAACCCCAAGAACACTGTTTCAAGGCTCGAGGGATCCTGAGGTCACTGTAGCAACACGAAAGAGCTCCGAGGACCACAAATCAGCTCGAGAAGACAGGTTAGTTCCTGGCTTCGACTCCAGAGGAACAACAGCTTACCACAAGCACCTCAAGAGGAGGCTTCTCTCAGCTCTAGGTATGTGAGAGGGACCCTGAGTTTGCGGCCTCAAGTGGAATAGACACCACGATGCCCTGACACGAAATAAGGCCGGATATGCCTGCAGTGACTTGAATGCAGGCTCGTCTTGCATCTCTAAAGACGAAAGGATGTCTGAATCCCCTGTGGAGACCACAGAGTAAGACCTAGTTCCCCACCTCATCGCGACATAAGGCCTCACATCCTTTGAAAACTCCAGAGGGACGCGTAGATCAGTGCCTCCAAAGGAGACGATGCCTGACTCCTCGTGAAACTTGATAGGCGTCCCAGGATTCCTGTGGCACGTGGAAAGGGACCCTTGGTCTCCCGCCTCAGTTGGAGAGGCGTCCCAATGGCCCTGCCAAGCATCGAGGAGAATCCCGAGTTGTCCCTCGCAACTAGGCAGGAGTCCTGACGTCGCTGAATAATCACGTGTGTGGAAGGGCCATCCCCGTCGTAACTCGAGAATATACCCCAGGTTCCCGCCGCAACTCGAGAAAAACCATGAGACTTCCCCCTCGCCGCGAGATGAGGCCCGATTCCCCTGCACTGCGTGCAGAGCAATGCCGTGTTGCACATCACACAGGACAGGAGCCTTGATTTCCTTCATGGTACTCCAGAGAAAGCCCAAGAACACTGTTTCAAGGCTAGAGGGATCCTAAAGTCACTGTAGCAACACGAAAGAGCTCTGGGGACCAAAAATCAACTCGAGATGAGAGGTTAGGCCCTGGCTTCGACTCCAGAGGAATACCACCTTACCACAAGCACCTCAAGAGGAGGCTTCTCTCAGCTCTAGCTATGTGAGAGGGACCCTGAGTTTGCGACCTCAAGCGGAATGGACACCGCGATGCCCTGACTCGAAATAAGGCCGGATATCGCTGCAGTGACTTGAATGCAGGCTCGTCTTGCATCTCCCAAGACGAAAGGATGTCTGAATCCCCTGTGGAGACCACAGAGAAAGACCTAATTCCCCACCTCATCGCGACCGGAGGCCTCACATCCTTTGAAAATTAAGAGGGACGCGGAGAGCAGTGCCTCCAAAGGAGACGATGCCTGACTCCTCGTGAAACTTGATAGGAGTCCCAGGATTCCTGTGCCACGTGGAAAGGGACCCTTGATCTCCCGCCTCAGCTGGAGAGGCGTCCCAATTGCCCTGCCAAGCCTCGAGGAGAATCCCGAGTTGTCCTTCGCAACTAGGCAGGAGTCCTGACGTCGCTGAACAAACACGTGTGTGGAAGGGCCATCCCCGTCGTAACTCGAGAATATACCCCAGGTTCCCGCCGCAACTCGAGAAAACCATGAGACTGCCCCCTCGCCGCGAGATGAGGCCCGATTCCCCTGCACTGCGTGCAGAGCAATGCCGTGTTGCACATCACACAGGAAAGGAGCCTTGATTTCCTTGATGGCACTCCAGAGAAACCCCAAGAACACTGTTTCAAGGCTAGAGGGATCCTGAGGTCACTGTAGCAACACGAAAGAGCTCCGTGGACCAAAAGTCAACTCGAGATGAGAGGTTAGTCCCTGGCTTCGACTCCAGAGGAATGCCACCTTACCACAAGAACCTCAAGAGGAGGCTTCTCTCAGCTCTAGGTATGTGAGAGGGACCCTGAGTTTGCGGCCTCAAGTGGAATGGACACCGCGATGCCCTGACTCGAAATAAGGCCGGATATCCCTGCAGTGACTTGAATGCAGGCTCCTCTTGCATCTCCCAAGACGAAAGGATGTCTGAATCCCCTGTGGAGCCCACAGAGAAAGACCTAGTTCCCCACCTCACCGCGACCGGAGGCCTCACATCCTTTGAAAACTCCAGAGGTATGCGGAGATCAGTGCCTCCAAAGGAGACGATGCCTGACTCCTCGTGAAACTTGATAGGAGTCCCAGGATTCCTGTGGCACGTGGAAAGGGACCCTTGGTCTCACGCCTTAGTTGGAGAGGCGTCCCCATTGCCCTGCCAAGCATCGAAGAGAATCTCGAGTTGTCCCTCGCAACTAGGCAGGAGTCCCGACGTCGCTGAACAAACACGTGTGTGGAAGGGCCATCCCAGTCGTAACTCGAGAATATACCCCAGGTTCCCGCCGCAACTCGAGAAAAACCATGAGACTTCCCCTTTGCCGCGAGATGAGGCCCAATTCCCCTGCCCTGCGTGCAGAGCAATGCCGTGTTGCACATCACACAGGAAAGGAGCCTTGATTTCCTTGATGGCACTCCAGAGAAACCCCAAGAACACTGTTTCAAGGCTAGAGGGATCCTGAGGTCACTGTAGCAACACGAAAGAGCTCCGGGGACCAAAAATCAACTCGAGATGAGTGGTTAGGCCCCGGCTTCGACTCCAGAGGAATACCACCTTACCACAAGCATATCAAGAGGAGGCTTCTCTCAGCTCTAGGTATGTGAGAGGGACCCTGACTTTGCGGCCTCAAGTGGAATGGACACTGCGATGCCCTGACTCGAAATAACGCCGGATATGCCTGCAGTGACTTGAATGCAGGCTCGTCTTGCATCTCCCAAGACGAAAGGATGTCTGAATCCCCTGTGGAGACCACAGAGAAAGACCTAGTTCCCCACCTCACCGCTACCGGAGGCCTCACATCCTTTGAAAACTCCAGAGGGATGCGGAGATCAGTGCCTCCAAAGGAGACGATGCCTGACTCCTCGTGAAACTTGATAGGAGTCCCAGGATTCCTGTGCCACGTGGAAAGGGACCCTTGGTCTCCCGCCTCAGCTGGAGAGGCGTCCCAATTGCCCTGCCAAGCCTCGAGGAGATTCCGAGTTGTCCCTCGCAACTAGGCAGGAGTCCTTACGTCGCTGAACAAACACGTGTGTGGAAGGGCCCTCCCCGTCGTAACTCGAGAATATACCCCAGGTTCCCGCCGCAACTCGAGAAAAACCATGAGACTTCCCCCTCGCCGCGAGATGAGGCCCGATTCCCCTGCACTGCGTGCAGAGCAATGCCGTGTTGCCCCTCACACAGGAAAGGAGCCTTGATTTCCTTGATGGCACTCCAGAGAAACCCCAAGACCACTGTTTCAAGGCTAGAGGGATCCTGAGGTCACTGTAGCAACACGAAAGAGCTCCGGGGACCAAAAGTCAACTCGAGATGAGAGGTTAGTCCCTGGCTTCGACTCCAGAGGAATACCACCTTACCACAAGCATATCAAGAGGAGGCTTCTCTCAGCTCTGGGTATGTGAGAGGGACCCTGAGTTTGCGGCCTCAAGTGGACTGGACACCGCGATGCCCTGACTCGAAATAAGGCCGGATATCCCTGCAGTGACTTGAATGCAGGCTCGTCTTGCATCTCCCAAGATGAAAGGATGTCTGAATCCCCTGTGGAGACCACAGAGAGAGACCTAGTGCCCCACCTCAACGCGACCGGAGGCCTCACATCCTTTGAAAACTCGAGAGGGATGCGGAGATCAGTGCCTCCAAAGGAGACGATGCCTGATTCCTCGTGAAACTTGATAGGAGTCCCAGGATTCCTGTGGCACGTGAAAAGGGACCCTTGGTCTCCCGCCTCAGCTGGAGAGGCGTCCCAATTGCCCTGCCAAGCCTCGAGGAGAATCCCGAGTTGTCCCTCGAAACTAGGCAGGAGTCCTGACGTCGTTGAACAAACACGTGTGTGGAAGGGCCATCCCCGTCCTAACTCGAGAATATACCCCAGGTTCCCGCCGCAAATCGAGAAAAACCATGAGACTTCCCCCTCGCCTCGAGATGAAGCCCGATTCCCCTGCACTGCGTGCAGAGCAATGCCGTGTTGCACATCACACAGGAAAGGAGCCTTGATTTCCTTGATGGCACTCCAGAGAAAGCCCAAGAACACTGTTTCAAGGCTAGAGGGATCCTGAGGTCACTGTAGCAACATGAAAGAGCTCCGTGGACCAAAAGTCAACTCGAGATGAGAGGTTAGTCCCTGCCTTCGACTCCAGAGGAATACCACCTTACCACAAGCACCTCAAGAGGAGGCTTCTCTCAGCTCTAGGTATGTGAGAGGGACCCTGAGTTTGCGGCCTCAAGTGGAAAGGACACCGCGATGCCCTGACTCGAAATAAGGCCGGATATGACTGCAGTGACTTGAATGCAGGCTCATCTTGCATCTCCCAAGACGAAAGGATGTCTGAATCCCCTGTGGAGACCACAGAGAAAGACCTAGTTCCCCACCTCATCGCGACCGGAGGCCGCACATCCTTTGAAAACTCGAGAGGTACGCGGAGATCAGTGCCTCCAAAGGAGACGATGTCTGACTCCTCGTGAAACTTGATAGGAGTCCCAGGATTCCTGTGGCACGTGGAAAAGGACCCTTGGTCTCCCGCCTCAGCTGGAGAGGCGTTCCAATTGCCCTTCGAAGCCTCGAGGAGAATCCCGAGTTGTCCCTCGCAACTAGGCCGAAGTCTTGACGTCACTGAACAAACAGGTGTATGGAAGGGCAATCCCCGTCGTAAGTCGAGAATATAACCCAAGTTCCCGCCGCAACTCGAGAAAAACCATGAGACTTCCCCCTCGCAGCGAGATGAGGCCCGATTCCCCTGCACTGCGTGCAGAGCAATGCCGTGTTGCACATCACACAGGAAAGGAGCCTTGATTTCCTTGATGGCACTCCAGAGAAACCCCAAGAACACTGTTTCAACGCTATAGGGATCCTGAGGTCACTGTAGGAAGACGAAAAACCTCCATTGACCAAAAATCAACTCGAGATGAGAGGTTAGTCCCTCTCTTCGACTCCAGAGGAATACCACCTTACCACATGCACCTCAAGAGGAAGCTTCTCTCAGCTCTCGGTATGTGAGAGGGACCCTGAGTTTGCGGCCTCAAGTGGAATGGACACCGCAATGCCCTGACTCGAAATAAGGCCGGATATCCCTGCAGTGACTTGAATGCAGGCTCGTCTTGCATCTCCCAAGACGAAAGGATGTCTGAATCCCCCGTGGAGACCACAGGGAAAGACGTAGTTCCCCACCTCATGGCGACCGGAGGCCTCACATCCCTTGAAAACTCCAGAGGGACGCAAAGATCAGTGCCTCCAAAGGAGATTATGCCTGACTCCTCGAGAAAATTGATAGGAGTCCCAGGATTCCTGTGGCACGTGGAAAGGGACCCTTGGTCTCCCGCCTCAGCTGGAGAGGCGTCCCAATTGCCCTGCCAAGCCTCGAGGAGAATCCCTAGTTGTCCCTCGCAACTAGGCAGGAGTCCTGCCGTGGCTGAACAAACACGTGTGTGGAAGGGCCATCCCCGTCGTAACTCGAGAATATACCCGAGGTTCCCGCCGCAACTCGAGAAAAACCATGAGACTTCCCCCTCGCCACGAGATGAGGCCCGATTCCCCTGAACTGCGTGCAGAGCAATGCCGTGTTGCACATCACACAGGAAAGGAGCCTTGATTTCCTTGATGGCACTCCAGAGAAACCCCAAGAACACTGTTTCAAGGCTAGAGGGATCCTGAGGTCACTTTAGCAACACGAAAGAGCTCCGTGGACCAAAAATCAACTCGAGATGAGAGGTTAGTCCCTGGCTTCGACTCCAGAGGAATACCACCTTACCACAAGCACCTCAAGTGGAGGCTTCTCTCAGCTCTAGGTATGTGAGAGGGACCCTGAGTTTGCGGCCTCAAGTGGAATGGACACTGCGATGCCCTGACTCGAAATAAGGCCGGATATGCCTGCAGTGACTTGAATGCAGGCTCGTCTTGCATCTCCCAAGACGAAAGGATGTCTGAATCCCCTGTGGAGACCACAGAGAAAGACCTAGTTCCCCACCTCATCGCGACCGGAGGCCTCACAACCTTTGAAAACTCCAGAGGGACACGGAGATCAGTGCCTCCAAAGGAGACGATGCCTGACTCCTCGTGAATCTTGATAGGAGTCCCAGGATTCCTGTGGCACGAGGAAAGGGACCCTTGGTCTCCCGCCTCAGGTGGAGAGGCGTCCCAATTGCCCTGCCAGGCCTCAAGGAGAATCCCAAGTTGTCCCTCGCAAATAGGCAGGAGACCTGACGTCGCTGAACAAACATGTGGGTGGAAGGGCCATCCCCGTCGTAACTCGAGAATATACCCCAGGTTCCCGCCGCAACTCGAGAAAAACCATGAGACTTCCCCCTCGCCGCGAGATGAGGCCCGATTCCCCTGCACTGCGTGCAGAGCAATGTCGTGTTGCACATCACACAGGAAAGGAGCCTTGATTTCCTTGATGGCACTCCAGAGAAACCCCAAGAACACTGTTTCAAGGCTAGAGGGATCCTGAGGTCACTGTAGCAACACGAAAGAGCTCCGTGGACCTAAAACCAACTCGAGATGAGAGGTTAGTCCCTTCCTTCGACTCCAGAGGAATACCACCTTACCACAAGGACCTCAAGAGGAGGCTTCTCTCAGCTCTAGGTATGTGAGAGGGACCCTGAGTTTGCGGCCTCAAGTGGAATGGACACCGCGATGCCCTGACTGGAAATAAGGCCGGATATGCCTGCAGTGACTTGAATGCAGGCTCGTCTTGCATCTCGCAAGGCGAAAGGATGTCTGAATCCACTGTGGAGACCACAGAGAAAGACCTAGTTCCCCACCTCATCGCGACCGGAGGCCTCACATCCTTTGAAAACTCCAGAGGGACGCGGAGATCAGTGCCTCCAAAGGAGACGATGCCTGACTCCTCGTGAAACTTGATAGGAGTCCCAGGATTCCTGTGCCACGTGGAAAGGGACCCTTGGTCTCTCGCCTCAGCTGGAGAGGCGTCCCAATTGCCCTGCCAAGCCTCGAGGAGAATCCCGAGTTTTCCCTCGCAACTAGGCATGAGTCCTGACGTCGCTGAACAAACACGTGTGTGGAAGGGCCATCCCCGTCGTAACTCGAGTATATACCCCAGGTTCCCGCCGCAACTCGAGAAAAACCATGAGACTTCCCCCTCGCTGGGAGATGAGGCCCGATTCCCCTGCACTGCGTGCAGAGCAATGCCGTGTTGCACATCACACAGGAAAGGAGCCTTGATTTCCTTGATGGCACTCCAGAGAAACCCCAAGAACACTGTTTCAAGGCTAGAGGGATCCTGAGGTCACTGTAGCAACACGAAAGAGCTCCGTGGACCACAAATCAACTCGAGATGAGAGGTTAGTGCCTGGCTTCGACTCCAGAGGAATACCACCTTATCACAAGCACCTCAAGAGGAGGCTTCTCTCAGCTCTAGGTATGTGAGAGGGACCATGAGTTTGCGGCCTCAAGTGGAATGGACACCGCGATGCCCTGATTCGAAATAAGGCCGGATATGCCTGCAGTGACTTGAATTCAGGCTCGTCTTGCATCTCCCAAGACGAAAGGATGTCTGAATCCCCTGTGGAGACCACAGTGAAAGACCTAGTACCCCACCTCCTCGCGACCGGAGGCCTCACATCCTTTGAAAATGCCAGAGGGACACAGAGATCAGTGCCTCCAAAGGAGACGATGCCTGACTCCTCCTGAAACTTGATAGGAGTCCCAGGATTCCTGTGGCACGTGGAAAGGGACACTTGGTCTCCCGCCTCAGCTGAAGAGGCGTCCCAATTGCCCTGCCAAGCCTCGAGGAGAATCCCGAGTTGTCCCTCGCAACTAGGCAGGAGTCCTGACGTCGCTGAACAAACACGTGTGTGGAAGGGCCATCCCCGTCGTAACTCGAGAATATACCCCAGGTTCCCGCCGCAACTCCAGAAAAACCATGAGACTTCCCCCTCGCCACGAGATGAGGCCCGATTCCCCTGCACTGCGTGCAGAGCAATTCCGTGTTGCACATCAAACATGAAAGGAGCCTTGATTTCCTTGATGGCACTCCAGAGAAAACCCAAGAACACTGTTTCAAGGCTAGAGGGATCCTGAGGTCACTGTAGCAACACAAAAGAGCTCCGTGGACCAACAATCAACTCGAGATGAGAGGTTAGTCCCTGGCTTCGACTCCAGAGGAATACCACGTTACCACAAGCACCTCAAGAGGAGGCTTCTCTCAGCTCTAGGTATGTGAGAGGGACCCTGATTTTGCGGCCTCAAGTGGAATGGACACCGCGATGCCCTGACTCGAAATAAGGCCGGATATCCCTGCAGTGACTTGAATGCAGGCTCGTCTTGCATCTCCCAAGACGAAAGGATGTCTGAATCCCCTGTGGAGACCACAGAGAAAGACCTAGTTCCCCACCTCCTGGCGACCGGAGACCTCACATACTTTGAAAACTTCAGAGGAACACGGAGATCAGTGCCTCCAAAGGAGACGATGCCTGACTCCTCGTGAAACTTGATAGGAGTCCCAGGATTCCTGTGCACGTGGAAAGGGACCCTTGGTCTCCCGCCTCAGCTGGAGAGGCGTCCCAATTGCCCTGCCAAGCCTCGAGGAGAATCCCGAGTTGTCCCTCGCAACTAGGCAGGAGTCCTGACGTCGCTGAACAAACACGTGGGTGGAAGGGCCATCCCCGTAGTATCTCGAGAATATACCCCAGGTTCCCGCCGCAACTCGAGAAAAACCAGGAGACTTCCCCCTCGCCGCGAGATGAGGCCCGATTCCCCTGCACCGTGTGCAGAGCAATTCCGTGTTGCACATCACACATGAAAGGAGCCTTGATTTCCTTGATGGCACTCCAGAGAAACCCTAAGAAAACTGTTTTAAGGCTAGAGGGATTCTGATGTCAGTGTAGCAACACGAAAGAGCTCCGTGGACCAAAAATCAACTCGAGATGAGAGGTTAGTCCCTGGCTTCGACTCCAGAGGAATACCACCTTACCACAAGCACCTCAAGAGGAGGCTTCTCTCAGCTCTAAGTATGTTAGAGGGACCCTGAGTTTGTGGCCTCAAGTGGAATGGACACCGCGATGCCCTGACTCGAAATAAGGCCGGATATCCCTGCAGTGACTTGAATGCAGGCTCGTCTTGCATCTGCCAAGATAAAAGGATGTCTGAATCCCCTGCGGAGACCACAGAGAAAGACCTAGTTCCCCACCTCATCGCGACCGGAGGCCTCACATCCTTTGAAAACTCCAGAGGTACGCGGAGATCAGTGCCTCCAAAGGAGACGATGCCTGACTCCACGTGAAACTTGATAGGAGTCCCAGGATTACAGTGGCACGTGGAAAGGGACCCTTGGTCTCCCGCCTCAGCTGGAGAGGCGTCCCAATTGCCCTGCCAAGCCTCGAGGAGAATCCCGAGTTGTCCCTCGCAACTAGGCAGGAGTCCTGACGTCGCTGAACAAACACGTGTGTGGAAGGGCCATCTCCGTCTTAACTCGAGAATATACCCCAGGTTCCCGCCGCAACTCGAGAAAAACCATGAGACGTCCCCCTCGCCGCGAGATGAGGCCAGATTCCCCTGCCGTGCGTGCAGAGCAATTCCGTGCTGCACATCACACATGAAAGGAGCCTTGATTTCCTTGATGGCATTCCAGAGAAACCAAAAGAACACTGTTTCAAGGCTAGAGGGATCCTGAGGTCACTGTACCCACAGGAAAGAGCTCCGTGGACCAAAAATCAACTCGAGATGAGAGGTTAGTCCCTGGCTTTGACTCCAGAGGAAACCACCTTACCACAAGCACCTCAAGAGGAGGCTTCTCTCAGCTCTAGGTATGTGAGAGGGACCCTGAGTTTGCGGCCTCAAGTGGAATGGACACCGCGATGCCCTGACTCGAAATAAGGCCGGATATCCCTGCAGTGACTTGAATGCAGGCTCGTCTTGCATCTCCCAAGACGAAAGGATGTCTGAATCCCCTTTGGAGACCACAGAGAAACACCTAGTTCCCCACTTCATGGCGACCGGAGGCTCACATCCTTTAAAAACTCCAGAGGTAAGCGTAGATCTGTGCCTCCAAAGGAGACGATGCCTGACTCCTCGTGAAACTTGATAGGAGTCCCAGGATTCCTGTGGCACGTGGAAAGGGACCCTTGGTCTACCGCCTCAGCTGGAGAGGTGTCCCAATTGCCCTGCCAAGCCTCGAGGAGAGCACCGAGCTGTCCCTCGCAACTAGGCAGGAGTCCTGACGTCGCTGAACAAACACGTGGCTGGAAGGGACATCCCCGTCGTAACTCGAGAATATACCCCAGGTTCCCACCGCAACTCGAAAAAAACAATGAGACTTCTCCCTCGCCGCGAGATGAGGCCCGATTCCCCTGCACTGCGTGCAGTGCAATTCCGTGTTGCACATCACACAGGAAAGGAGCCTTGATTTCCTTGATGGCACTCCAGAGAAACCCCAAGAACACTGTTTCAAGGCTAGAGGGATCCTGAGGTCACTGTAGCAACACGAAAGAGCTCCGTGGACCACAAATCAACTCGAGATGAGAGGTTAGTGCCTGGCTTCGACTCCAGAGGAATACCACCTTATCACAAGCACCTCAAGAGGAGGCTTCTCTCAGCTCTAGGTATGTGAGAGGGACCATGAGTTTGCGGCCTCAAGTGGAATGGACACCGCGATGCCCTGATTCGAAATAAGGCCGGATATGCCTGCAGTGACTTGAATTCAGGCTCGTCTTGCATCTCCCAAGACGAAAGGATGTCTGAATCCCCTGTGGAGACCACAGTGAAAGACCTAGTACCCCACCTCATCGCGACCGGAGGCCTCACATCCTTTGAAAACGCCAGAGGGACACAGAGATCAGTGCCTCCAAAGGAGACGATGCCTGACTCCTCCTGAAACTTGATAGGAGTCCCAGGATTCCTGTGGCACGTGGAAAGGGACACTTGGTCTCCCGCCTCAGCTGAAGAGGCGTCCCAATTGCCCTGCCAAGCCTCGAGGAGAATCCCGAGTTGTCCCTCGCAACTAGGCAGGAGTCCTGACGTCGCTGAACAAACACGTGTGTGGAAGGGCCATCCCCGTCGTAACTCGAGAATATACCCCAGGTTCCCGCCGCAACTCCAGAAAAACCATGAGACTTCCCCCTCGCCACGAGATGAGGCCCGATTCCCCTGCACTGCGTGCAGAGCAATTCCGTGTTGCACATCAAACATGAAAGGAGCCTTGATTTCCTTGATGGCACTCCAGAGAAAACCCAAGAACACTGTTTCAAGGCTAGAGGGATCCTGAGGTCACTGTAGCAACACAAAAGAGCTCCGTGGACCAACAATCAACTCGAGATGAGAGGTTAGTCCCTGGCTTCGACTCCAGAGGAATACCACGTTACCACAAGCACCTCAAGAGGAGGCTTCTCTCAGCTCTAGGTATGTGAGAGGGACCCTGATTTTGCGGCCTCAAGTGGAATGGACACCGCGATGCCCTGACTCGAAATAAGGCCGGATATCCCTGCAGTGACTTGAATGCAGGCTCGTCTTGCATCTCCCAAGACGAAAGGATGTCTGAATCCCCTGTGGAGACCACAGAGAAAGACCTAGTTCCCCACCTCCTGGCGACCGGAGACCTCACATACTTTGAAAACTTCAGAGGAACACGGAGATCAGTGCCTCCAAAGGAGACGATGCCTGACTCCTCGTGAAACTTGATAGGAGTCCCAGGATTCCTGTGCACGTGGAAAGGGACCCTTGGTCTCCCGCCTCAGCTGGAGAGGCGTCCCAATTGCCCTGCCAAGCCTCGAGGAGAATCCCGAGTTGTCCCTCGCAACTAGGCAGGAGTCCTGACGTCGCTGAACAAACACGTGGGTGGAAGGGCCATCCCCGTAGTATCTCGAGAATATACCCCAGGTTCCCGCCGCAACTCGAGAAAAACCAGGAGACTTCCCCCTCGCCGCGAGATGAGGCCCGATTCCCCTGCACCGTGTGCAGAGCAATTCCGTGTTGCACATCACACATGAAAGGAGCCTTGATTTCCTTGATGGCACTCCAGAGAAACCCTAAGAAAACTGTTTTAAGGCTAGAGGGATTCTGATGTCAGTGTAGCAACACGAAAGAGCTCCGTGGACCAAAAATCAACTCGAGATGAGAGGTTAGTCCCTGGCTTCGACTCCAGAGGAATACCACCTTACCACAAGCACCTCAAGAGGAGGCTTCTCTCAGCTCTAAGTATGTTAGAGGGACCCTGAGTTTGTGGCCTCAAGTGGAATGGACACCGCGATGCCCTGACGCGAAATAAGGCCGGATATCCCTGCAGTGACTTGAATGCAGGCTCGTCTTGCATCTGCCAAGATAAAAGGATGTCTGAATCCCCTGCGGAGACCACAGAGAAAGACCTAGTTCCCCACCTCCTCGCGACCGGAGGCCTCACATCCTTTGAAAACTCCAGAGGTACGCGGAGATCAGTGCCTCCAAAGGAGACGATGCCTGACTCCACGTGAAACTTGATAGGAGTCCCAGGATTACAGTGGCACGTGGAAAGGGACCCTTGGTCTCCCGCCTCAGCTGGAGAGGCGTCCCAATTGCCCTGCCAAGCCTCGAGGAGAATCCCGAGTTGTCCCTCGCAACTAGGCAGGAGTCCTGACGTCGCTGAACAAACACGTGTGTGGAAGGGCCATCTCCGTCTTAACTCGAGAATATACCCCAGGTTCCCGCCGCAACTCGAGAAAAACCATGAGACGTCCCCCTCGCCGCGAGATGAGGCCAGATTCCCCTGCCGTGCGTGCAGAGCAATTCCGTGCTGCACATCACACATGAAAGGAGCCTTGATTTCCTTGATGGCATTCCAGAGAAACCAAAAGAACACTGTTTCAAGGCTAGAGGGATCCTGAGGTCACTGTACCCACAGGAAAGAGCTCCGTGGACCAAAAATCAACTCGAGATGAGAGGTTAGTCCCTGGCTTTGACTCCAGAGGAAACCACCTTACCACAAGCACCTCAAGAGGAGGCTTCTCTCAGCTCTAGGTATGTGAGAGGGACCCTGAGTTTGCGGCCTCAAGTGGAATGGACACCGCGATGCCCTGACTCGAAATAAGGCCGGATATCCCTGCAGTGACTTGAATGCAGGCTCGTCTTGCATCTCCCAAGACGAAAGGATGTCTGAATCCCCTTTGGAGACCACAGAGAAACACCTAGTTCCCCACTTCATGGCGACCGGAGGCTCACATCCTTTAAAAACTCCAGAGGTAAGCGTAGATCTGTGCCTCCAAAGGAGACGATGCCTGACTCCTCGTGAAACTTGATAGGAGTCCCAGGATTCCTGTGGCACGTGGAAAGGGACCCTTGGTCTACCGCCTCAGCTGGAGAGGTGTCCCAATTGCCCTGCCAAGCCTCGAGGAGAGCACCGAGCTGTCCCTCGCAACTAGGCAGGAGTCCTGACGTCGCTGAACAAACACGTGGCTGGAAGGGACATCCCCGTCGTAACTCGAGAATATACCCCAGGTTCCCACCGCAACTCGAAAAAAACAATGAGACTTCTCCCTCGCCGCGAGATGAGGCCCGATTCCCCTGCACTGCGTGCAGTGCAATTCCGTGTTGCACATCACACATGAAAGGAGCCTTGATTTCCTTGATGGCACTCCAGAGAAACCCCAAGAACACTGTTTCAAGGCTAGAGGGATCCTGAGGTCACTGTAGCCAAAAGAAAGAGCTCCGTGGACAAAAAATCAACTCGAGATGAGAGGTTAGTCCCTGACTTCGACTCCAGAGGAATACTACCTTACCACAAGCACCTCAAGAGGAGGCTTCTCTCAGCTCTAGGTATGTGAGAGGGACCCTGAGTTTGCGGCCTCAAGTGGAATGGACACCGCGATGCCCTGACGCGAAATAAGGCCGGATATCCCTGCAGTGACTTGAATGCAGGCTCGTCTTGCATCTCCCAAGATGAAAGCATGTCTGAATCCCCTGTGGAGACCACAGAGAAAGACCTAGTTCCCCACCTCAACGCGACCGGAGGCCTCACATCCTTGGAAAACTCCAGAGGGACGCGGAGATCAGTGCCTCCAAAGGAGACGATGCCTGACTCCTTGTGAAACTTGATAGGAGTCCCAGGATTCCTGTGGCACGTGGAAAGGGACCCTTGGTCTCCCGCCTCAGCTGGAGAGGCGTCCCAATTGCCCTGCCAAGCCTCGAGGAGAATCCCGAGTTGTCCCTTGCAACTAGGCAGGAGTCCTGACGTCGCTGAACAAACACGTGTGTGGAAGGGCCATCCCCGTCGTAACTCGAGAATATACCCCAGGTTCCCGCCGCAACTCGAGAAAAACCATGAGATTTCCCCTCGCCCTGAGATGAGGCCCGATTCCCCTGCACTGCGTGCAGAGCAATGCCGTGTTGCACATCATACAGGAAAGGAGCCTTGATTTCCTTGATGGCACTCCAGAGAAACCCCAAGAACACTGTTTCAAGGCTAGAGGGATCCTGAGGTCACTGTAGCAGCACGAAAGAACTCTGTGGACCACAAATCAACTCGAGATGAGAGGTTAGTCCCTGGCTTCGACTCCAGAGGAATACCAGCTTACTACAAGCACCTCAAGAGGAGGCTTCTCTCAGCTCTAGGTATGAGAGAGGGACCCTGAGTTTGCGGCCTCAAGTGGAATGGAAACCGCGATCCCCTGACTCGAAATAAGGCCGGATATCCCTGCAGTGACTTGAATGCAGGCTCGTCTTGCATCTCCCAAGACGAAAGAATGTCTGAATCCCCTATGGAGACCACAGAGAAAGACCTAGTTTCCCACCTCTTCGCGACCGGAGGCCTCACATCCTTGGAAAACTCCAGAGGGACGCAGAGATCAGTGCCTCCAAAGGAGACGATGCCTGACTCCTCGTGAAACTTGATAGGAGTCCCAGGATTCCTGTGGCACGTGGAAAGGGACCCTTGGTCTCACGCCTTAGTTGGAGAGGCGTCCCCATTGCCCTGCCAAGCATCGAAGAGAATCTCGAGTTGTCCCTCGCAACTAGGCAGGAGTCCCGACGTCGCTGAACAAACACGTGTGTGGAAGGGCCATCCCAGTCGTAACTCGAGAATATACCCCAGGTTCCCGCCGCAACTCGAGAAAAACCATGAGACTTCCCCTTTGCCGCGAGATGAGGCCCAATTCCCCTGCCCTGCGTGCAGAGCAATGCCGTGTTGCACATCACACAGGAAAGGAGCCTTGATTTCCTTGATGGCACTCCAGAGAAACCCCAAGAACACTGTTTCAAGGCTAGAGGGATCCTGAGGTCACTGTAGCAACACGAAAGAGCTCCGGGGACCAAAAATCAACTCGAGATGAGTGGTTAGGCCCCGGCTTCGACTCCAGAGGAATACCACCTTACCACAAGCATATCAAGAGGAGGCTTCTCTCAGCTCTAGGTATGTGAGAGGGACCCTGACTTTGCGGCCTCAAGTGGAATGGACACTGCGATGCCCTGACTCGAAATAACGCCGGATATGCCTGCAGTGACTTGAATGCAGGCTCGTCTTGCATCTCCCAAGACGAAAGGATGTCTGAATCCCCTGTGGAGACCACAGAGAAAGACCTAGTTCCCCACCTCACCGCTACCGGAGGCCTCACATCCTTTGAAAACTCCAGAGGGATGCGGAGATCATTGCCTCCAAAGGAGACGATGCCTGACTCCTCGTGAAACTTGATAGGAGTCCCAGGATTCCTGTGCCACGTGGAAAGGGACCCTTGGTCTCCCGCCTCAGCTGGAGAGGCGTCCCAATTGCCCTGCCAAGCCTCGAGGAGATTCCGAGTTGTCCCTCGCAACTAGGCAGGAGTCCTTACGTCGCTGAACAAACACGTGTGTGGAAGGGCCATCCCCGTCGTAACTCGAGAATATACCCCAGGTTCCCGCCGCAACTCGAGAAAAACCATGAGACTTCCCCCTCGCCGCGAGATGAGGCCCGATTCCCCTGCACTGCGTGCAGAGCAATGCCGTGTTGCCCCTCACACAGGAAAGGAGCCTTGATTTCCTTGATGGCACTCCAGAGAAACCCCAAGACCACTGTTTCAAGGCTAGAGGGATCCTGAGGTCACTGTAGCAACACGAAAGAGCTCCGGGGACCAAAAGTCAACTCGAGATGAGAGGTTAGTCCCTGGCTTCGACTCCAGAGGAATACCACCTTACCACAAGCATATCAAGAGGAGGCTTCTCTCAGCTCTGGGTATGTGAGAGGGACCCTGAGTTTGCGGCCTCAAGTGGAATGGACACCGCGATGCCCTGACTCGAAATAAGGCCGGATATCCCTGCAGTGACTTGAATGCAGGCTCGTCTTGCATCTCCCAAGATGAAAGGATGTCTGAATCCCCTGTGGAGACCACAGAGAGAGACCTAGTGCCCCACCTCAACGCGACCGGAGGCCTCACATCCTTTGAAAACTCGAGAGGGATGCGGAGATCAGTGCCTCCAAAGGAGACGATGCCTGATTCCTCGTGAAACTTGATAGGAGTCCCAGGATTCCTGTGGCACGTGAAAAGGGACCCTTGGTCTCCCGCCTCAGCTGGAGAGGCGTCCCAATTGCCCTGCCAAGCCTCGAGGAGAATCCCGAGTTGTCCCTCGAAACTAGGCAGGAGTCCTGACGTCGTTGAACAAACACGTGTGTGGAAGGGCCATCCCCGTCCTAACTCGAGAATATACCCCAGGTTCCCGCCGCAAATCGAGAAAAACCATGAGACTTCCCCCTCGCCTCGAGATGAAGCCCGATTCCCCTGCACTGCGTGCAGAGCAATGCCGTGTTGCACATCACACATGAAAGGAGCCTTGATTTCCTTGATGGCACTCCAGAGAAAGCCCAAGAACACTGTTTCAAGGCTAGAGGGATCCTGAAGTCACTGTAGCAACATGAAAGAGCTCCGTGGACCAAAAGTCAACTCGAGATGAGAGGTTAGTCCCTGCCTTCGACTCCAGAGGAATACCACCTTACCACAAGCACCTCAAGAGGAGGCTTCTCTCAGCTCTAGGTATGTGAGAGGGACCCTGAGTTTGCGGCCTCAAGTGGAAAGGACACCGCGATGCCCTGACTCGAAATAAGGCCGGATATGACTGCAGTGACTTGAATGCAGGCTCATCTTGCATCTCCCAAGACGAAAGGATGTCTGAATCCCCTGTGGAGACCACAGAGAAAGACCTAGTTCCCCACCTCATCGCGACCGGAGGCCTCACATCCTTTGAAAACTCGAGAGGTACGCGGAGATCAGTGCCTCCAAAGGAGACGATGTCTGACTCCTCGTGAAACTTGATAGGAGTCCCAGGATTCCTGTGGCACGTGGAAAAGGACCCTTGGTCTCCCGCCTCAGCTGGAGAGGCGTTCCAATTGCCCTTCGAAGCCTCGAGGAGAATCCCGAGTTGTCCCTCGCAACTAGGCCGAAGTCTTGACGTCACTGAACAAACAGGTGTATGGAAGGGCAATCCCCGTCGTAAGTCGAGAATATAACCCAAGTTCCCGCCGCAACTCGAGAAAAACCATGAGACTTCCCCCTCGCAGCGAGATGAGGCCCGATTCCCCTGCACTGCGTGCAGAGCAATGCCGTGTTGCACATCACACAGGAAAGGAGCCTTGATTTCCTTGATGGCACTCCAGAGAAACCCCAAGAACACTGTTTCAACGCTATAGGGATCCTGAGGTCACTGTAGGAAGACGAAAAACCTCCATTGACCAAAAATCAACTCGAGATGAGAGGTTAGTCCCTCTCTTCGACTCCAGAGGAATACCACCTTACCACATGCACCTCAAGAGGAAGCTTCTCTCAGCTCTCGGTATGTGAGAGGGACCCTGAGTTTGCGGCCTCAAGTGGAATGGACACCGCAATGCCCTGACTCGAAATAAGGCCGGATATCCCTGCAGTGACTTGAATGCAGGCTCGTCTTGCATCTCCCAAGACGAAAGGATGTCTGAATCCCCCGTGGAGACCACAGGGAAAGACCTAGTTCCCCACCTCATGGCGACCGGAGGCCTCACATCCCTTGAAAACTCCAGAGGGACGCAAAGATCAGTGCCTCCAAAGGAGATTATGCCTGACTCCTCGAGAAAATTGATAGGAGTCCCAGGATTCCTGTGGCACGTGGAAAGGGACCCTTGGTCTCCCGCCTCAGCTGGAGAGGCGTCCCAATTGCCCTGCCAAGCCTCGAGGAGAATCCCTAGTTGTCCCTCGCAACTAGGCAGGAGTCCTGCCGTGGCTGAACAAACACGTGTGTGGAAGGGCCATCCCCGTCGTAACTCGAGAATATACCCGAGGTTCCCGCCGCAACTCGAGAAAAACCATGAGACTTCCCCCTCGCCACGAGATGAGGCCCGATTCCCCTGAACTGCGTGCAGAGCAATGCCGTGTTGCACATCACACAGGAAAGGAGCCTTGATTTCCTTGATGGCACTCCAGAGAAACCCCAAGAACACTGTTTCAAGGCTAGAGGGATCCTGAGGTCACTTTAGCAACACGAAAGAGCTCCGTGGACCAAAAATCAACTCGAGATGAGAGGTTAGTCCCTGGCTTCGACTCCAGAGGAATACCACCTTACCACAAGCACCTCAAGTGGAGGCTTCTCTCAGCTCTAGGTATGTGAGAGGGACCCTGAGTTTGCGGCCTCAAGTGGAATGGACACTGCGATGCCCTGACTCGAAATAAGGCCGGATATGCCTGCAGTGACTTGAATGCAGGCTCGTCTTGCATCTCCCAAGACGAAAGGATGTCTGAATCCCCTGTGGAGACCACAGAGAAAGACCTAGTTCCCCACCTCATCGCGACCGGAGGCCTCACAACCTTTGAAAACTCCAGAGGGACACGGAGATCAGTGCCTCCAAAGGAGACGATGCCTGACTCCTCGTGAATCTTGATAGGAGTCCCAGGATTCCTGTGGCACGAGGAAAGGGACCCTTGGTCTCCCGCCTCAGGTGGAGAGGCGTCCCAATTGCCCTGCCAGGCCTCAAGGAGAATCCCAAGTTGTCCCTCGCAAATAGGCAGGAGACCTGACGTCGCTGAACAAACATGTGGGTGGAAGGGCCATCCCCGTCGTAACTCGAGAATATACCCCAGGTTCCCGCCGCAACTCGAGAAAAACCATGAGACTTCCCCCTCGCCGCGAGATGAGGCCCGATTCCCCTGCACTGCGTGCAGAGCAATGTCGTGTTGCACATCACACAGGAAAGGAGCCTTGATTTCCTTGATGGCACTCCAGAGAAACCCCAAGAACACTGTTTCAAGGCTAGAGGGATCCTGAGGTCACTGTAGCAACACGAAAGAGCTCCGTGGACCTAAAACCAACTCGAGATGAGAGGTTAGTCCCTTCCTTCGACTCCAGAGGAATACCACCTTACCACAAGGACCTCAAGAGGAGGCTTCTCTCAGCTCTAGGTATGTGAGAGGGACCCTGAGTTTGCGGCCTCAAGTGGAATGGACACCGCGATGCCCTGACTGGAAATAAGGCCGGATATGCCTGCAGTGACTTGAATGCAGGCTCGTCTTGCATCTCGCAAGGCGAAAGGATGTCTGAATCCACTGTGGAGACCACAGAGAAAGACCTAGTTCCCCACCTCATCGCGACCGGAGGCCTCACATCCTTTGAAAACTCCAGAGGGACGCGGAGATCAGTGCCTCCAAAGGAGACGATGCCTGACTCCTCGTGAAACTTGATAGGAGTCCCAGGATTCCTGTGCCACGTGGAAAGGGACCCTTGGTCTCTCGCCTCAGCTGGAGAGGCGTCCCAATTGCCCTGCCAAGCCTCGAGGAGAATCCCGAGTTTTCCCTCGCAACTAGGCATGAGTCCTGACGTCGCTGAACAAACACGTGTGTGGAAGGGCCATCCCCGTCGTAACTCGAGTATATACCCCAGGTTCCCGCCGCAACTCGAGAAAAACCATGAGACTTCCCCCTCGCTGGGAGATGAGGCCCGATTCCCCTGCACTGCGTGCAGAGCAATGCCGTGTTGCACATCACACAGGAAAGGAGCCTTGATTTCCTTGATGGCACTCCAGAGAAACCCCAAGAACACTGTTTCAAGGCTAGAGGGATCCTGAGGTCACTGTAGCAACACGAAAGAGCTCCGTGGACCACAAATCAACTCGAGATGAGAGGTTAGTGCCTGGCTTCGACTCCAGAGGAATACCACCTTATCACAAGCACCTCAAGAGGAGGCTTCTCTCAGCTCTAGGTATGTGAGAGGGACCATGAGTTTGCGGCCTCAAGTGGAATGGACACCGCGATGCCCTGATTCGAAATAAGGCCGGATATGCCTGCAGTGACTTGAATTCAGGCTCGTCTTGCATCTCCCAAGACGAAAGGATGTCTGAATCCCCTGTGGAGACCACAGTGAAAGACCTAGTACCCCACCTCCTCGCGACCGGAGGCCTCACATCCTTTGAAAACGCCAGAGGGACACAGAGATCAGTGCCTCCAAAGGAGACGATGCCTGACTCCTCCTGAAACTTGATAGGAGTCCCAGGATTCCTGTGGCACGTGGAAAGGGACCCTTGGTCTACCGCCTCAGCTGGAGAGGTGTCCCAATTGCCCTGCCAAGCCTCGAGGAGAGCACCGAGCTGTCCCTCGCAACTAGGCAGGAGTCCTGACGTCGCTGAACAAACACGTGGCTGGAAGGGACATCCCCGTCGTAACTCGAGAATATACCCCAGGTTCCCACCGCAACTCGAAAAAAACAATGAGACTTCTCCCTCGCCGCGAGATGAGGCCCGATTCCCCTGCACTGCGTGCAGTGCAATTCCGTGTTGCACATCACACATGAAAGGAGCCTTGATTTCCTTGATGGCACTCCAGAGAAACCCCAAGAACACTGTTTCAAGGCTAGAGGGATCCTGAGGTCACTGTAGCCACAAGAAAGAGCTCCGTGGACAAAAAATCAACTCGAGATGAGAGGTTAGTCCCTGACTTCGACTCCAGAGGAATACTACCTTACCACAAGCACCTCAAGAGGAGGCTTCTCTCAGCTCTAGGTATGTGAGAGGGACCCTGAGTTTGCGGCCTCAAGTGGAATGGACACCGCGATGCCCTGACGCGAAATAAGGCCGGATATCCCTGCAGTGACTTGAATGCAGGCTCGTCTTGCATCTCCCAAGACGAAAGGATGTCTGAATCCCCTGTGGAGACCACAGAGAAAGACCTAGTTCCCCACCTCCTGGCGACCGGAGACCTCACATACTTTGAAAACTTCAGAGGAACACGGAGATCAGTGCCTCCAAAGGAGACGATGCCTGACTCCTCGTGAAACTTGATAGGAGTCCCAGGATTCCTGTGCACGTGGAAAGGGACCCTTGGTCTCCCGCCTCAGCTGGAGAGGCGTCCCAATTGCCCTGGCAAGCCTCGAGGAGAATCCCGAGTTGTCCCTCGCAACTAGGCAGGAGTCCTGACGTCGCTGAACAAACACATGGTTGAAAGGGAAATCCCCGTCGTAACTCGAGAATATACCCGAGGTTCCCGCCGCAACTCCAGAAAAACCATGAGAATTCCCCCTCGCCGCGAGATGAGGTCCGATTCCCCTGCACTGCGTGCAGAGCAATTCCGTGTTGCACATCACACATGAAAGGAGCCTTGATTTCCTTGATGGGACTCCAGAGAAAACCCAAGAACACTGTTTCAAGGCTAGAGGGATCCTGAGGTCACTGTAGCAGCACGAAAGAGCTCCGTGGACCAACAATCAATTCGAGATGAAAGGTTAGTCCCTGGCTTGGACTCCAGAGGAATACCACCTTACCACAAGCACCTCAAGAGGAGGCTTCTCTCAGCTCTAGGTATGTGAGAGGGACCCTGAGTTTGCGGCCTCAAGTGGAATGGACACCGCGATGCCCTGACTCGAAATAAGGCCGGATATCCCTGCAGTGACTTGAATGCAGGCTCGTCTTGCATCTCCCAAGACGAAAGGATGTCTGAATCCCCTGTGGAGACCACAGAAAAAGACCTAGTTCCCCACCTCATCGCGACCGGAGGCCTCACATCCTTTGAAAATTCCAGAGGTACGCGCAGATCAGTGCCTCCAAAGCAGACGATGCCTGACTACTCGTGAAACTTGATAGGAGTCCCAGGATTCCTGTGGCACGTGGAAAGGGACCCTTGGTCTCCCGCCTCAGCTGGAGAGGCGTCCCAATTTCCCTGCCAAGCCTCGAGGAGAATCCCGAGTTATCCCTCGCAACTAGGCAGGAGTCCTGACGTCGCTGAACAAACACGTGGGTGGAAGGGCCATCCCCGTAGTATCTCGAGAATATACCCCAGGTTCCCGCCGCAACTCGAGAAAAACCAGGAGACTTCCCCCTCGCCGCGAGATGAGGCCCGATTCCCCTGCACCGTGTGCAGAGCAATTCCGTGTTGCACATCACACATGAAAGGAGCCTTGATTTCCTTGATGGCACTCCAGAGAAACCCTAAGAAAACTGTTTTAAGGCTAGAGGGATTCTGATGTCAGTGTAGCAACACGAAAGAGCTCCATGGACCAAAAATCAACTCGGGATGAGAGGTTAGTCCCTGGCTTCGACTCCAGAGGAATACCACCTTACCACAAGCACCTCAAGAGGAGGCTTCTCTCAGCTCTAAGTATGTTAGAGGGACCCTGAGTTTGTGGCCTCAAGTGGAATGGACACCGCGATGCCCTGACTCGAAATAAGTCCGGATATCCCTGCAGTGACTTGAATGCAGGCTCGTCTTGCATCTGCCAAGATAAAAGGATGTCTGAATCCCCTGCGGAGACCACAGAGAAAGACCTAGTTCCCCACCTCATCGCGACCGGAGGCCCAACATCCCTTGAAAATTCCAGAGGTACACGGAGATCAGTGCCTCCAAAGGAGACGATGCCTGACTCCTCGTGAAACTTGATAGGAGTCCCAGGATTCCTGTGGCACGTGGAAAGGGACCCTTGGTCTCCCGCCTCAGCTGGAGAGGCGTCCCAATTGCCCTGCCAAGCCTCGAGGAGAATCCCGAGTTGTCCCTCGCAACTAGGCAGGAGTCCTGACGTCGCTGAACAAACACGTGGGTGGAAGGGCCATCCCCGTCGTAACTCGAGAATATACCCCAGGTTCCCGCCGCAACTCCAGAAAAACCATGAGACTTCCCCCTCGCCACGAGATGAGGCCCGATTCCCCTGCACTGCGTGCAGAGCAATTCCGTGTTGCACATCAAACATGAAAGGAGCCTTGATTTCCTTGATGGCACTCCAGAGAAAACCCAAGAACACTGTTTCAAGGCTAGAGGGATCCTGAGGTCACTGTAGCAACACAAAAGAGCTCCGTGGACCAACAATCAACTCGAGATGAGAGGTTAGTCCCTGGCTTCGACTCCAGAGGAATACCACGTTACCACAAGCACCTCAAGAGGAGGCTTCTCTCAGCTCTAGGTATGTGAGAGGGACCCTGATTTTGCGGCCTCAAGTGGAATGGACACCGCGATGCCCTGACTCGAAATAAGGCCGGATATCCCTGCAGTGACTTGAATGCAGGCTCGTCTTGCATCTCCCAAGACGAAAGGATGTCTGAATCCCCTGTGGAGACCACAGAGAAAGACCTAGTTCCCCACCTCATGGCGACCGGAGACCTCACATCCTTTGAAAACTTCAGAGGAACACGGAGATCAGTGCCTCCAAAGGAGACGATGCCTGACTCCTCGTGAAACTTGATAGGAGTCCCAGGATTCCTGTGCACGTGGAAAGGGACCCTTGGTCTCCCGACTCAGCTGGAGAGGCGTCCCAATTGCCCTGCCAAGCCTCGAGGAGAATCCCGAGTTGTCCCTCGCAACTAGGCAGGAGTCCTGACATCGCTGAACAAACACATGGTTGAAAGGGAAATCCCCGTCGTAACTCGAGAATATACCCGAGGTTCCCGCCGCAACTCGAGAAAAACCATGAGAATTCCCCCTCGCCGCGAGATGAGGTCCGATTCCCCTGCACTGCGTGCAGAGCAATTCCGTGTTGCACATCACACATGAAAGGAGCCTTGATTTCCTTGATGGGACTCCAGAGAAAACCCAAGAACACTGTTTCAAGGCTAGAGGGATCCTGAGGTCACAGTAGCAGCACGAAAGAGCTCCGTGGACCAAAAATCAATTCGAGATGAGAGGTTAGTCCCTGGCTTGGACTCCAGAGGAATACCACCTTACCATAAGCACCTCAAGAGGAGGCTTCTCTCAGCTCTAGGTATGTGAGAGGGACCCTGAGTTTGCGGCCTCAAGTGGAATGGACACCGCGATGCCCTGACTCGAAATAAGGCCGGATATCCCTGCAGTGACTTGAATGCAGGCTCGTCTTGCATCTCCCAAGACGAAAGGATGTCTGAATCCCCTGTGGAGACCACAGAAAAAGACCTAGTTCCCCACATCATCGCGACCGGAGGCCTCACATTCTTTGAAAACTCCAGAGGTACGCGGAGATCAGTGCCTCCAAAGGAGATGATGCCTGACTCCTCATGAAACTTGATAGGAGTCCCAGGATTCCTGTGGCACGTGGAAAGGGACCCTTGGTCTCCCGCCTCAGCTGGAGAGGCGTCCCAATTGCCCTGCAAAGCCTCGAGGAGAATCCCGAGTTGTCCCTCGCAACTAGGCAGGAGTCCTGACGTGGCTGAACAAACACGTGGGTGGAAGGGCCATCCCCGTCGTAACTCGAGAATATACCCCAGGTTCCCGCCGCAACTCGAGAAAAACCATGAGACTTCCCCCTCGCCCCAAGATGAGGCCCGATTCCCCTGCACTGCATGCAGAGCAATTCCGTGTTGCACATCACACATGAAAGGAGCCTTGATTTCCTTGATAGCACTCCAGAGAAACCCCAAGAACACTGTTTCAAGGCTAGAGGGATCCTGACGTCACTGTAGCCACACGAAAGAGCTCCGTGGCCCAAAAATTAACTCGAGATGAGAGGTTAGTCCCTGGCTTCGACTCCAGAGGAATACCACCTTACCACAAGCACCTCAAGAGGAGGCTTCTCTCAGCTCTAGGTATGTGAGAGGGACCCTGAGTTTGCGGCTTCAAGTGAAATGGACACCGCGATGCCCTGACTCGAAATAAGGCCGGATAATCCTGCAGTGACTTGAATGCAGGCTCGTCTTGCATCTCCCAAGATGATAGGATGTCTGAATCCCCTGTGGAGACCTCAGAGAAAGATCTAGTTCCCCACCTCATCGCGACCGGAGGCCTCACATCCTTTGAAAACTCCAGAGTTACGCGGAGATCAGTGCCTCCAAAGGAGACGATGCCTGACTCCTCGTGAAACTTGATAGGAGTCCCAGGATTCCTGTGGCACATGGAAAGGGACCCTTGGTCTCCCGCCTCAGCTGGAGAGGCGTCCCAATTGCCCTGCCAAGCCTCGAGGAGAATCCCGAGTTGTCCCTCGCAACTAGGCAGCAGTCCTGACGTCGCTGAACAAACACGTGGCTGGAAGGGCCATCCCCGTCGTAACTCGAGAATATACCCCAGGTTCCCGCCGCAACTCGAGAAAAACCATGAGAATTCCCCCTCGCCGCGAGATGAGGCCCGATTCCCCTGCACTGCGTGCAGAGCAATTCCGTGTTGCACATCACACATGAAAGGAGCCTTGATTTCCTTGATGGCACTCCTGAGAAACCCCAAGAACACTGTTTCAAGGCTAGAGGGATCCTGAGGTCACTGTAGCAACACGAAAGAGCTCCGTGGCCCAAATATCAACTCGAGATGAGAGGTTTGTCTCTGGCTTCGACTCCAGAGGAATACCACCTTACCACAAGCACCTCAAGAGGAGGCTTCTCTCAGCTCTAGGTATGTGAGAGGGACCCTGAGTTTGCGATCTCAAGTGGAATGGACACCGCGATGCCCTGACTCGAAATAAGGCCGGATATCCCTGCAGTGAATTGAAGGCAGGCTCGTCTTGCATCTCCCAAGACGAAAGGATGTCTGAATCGCCTGTGGAGACCTCAGAGAAAGATCTAGTTCCCCACCTCATCACGACCGGAGGCCTCACATCCTTTGAAAACTCCAGAGGTATGCGGAGATCAGTACCTCCAAAGGAGACGATGCCTGACTCCTCGTGAAACTTGATAGGAGTCCCAGGATTCCTGTGGCACGTGGAAAGGGACTCTTGGTCTCCCGCCTCAACTGGAGAGGCGTCCCAATTGCCCTGCCAAGCCTCGAAGAGAATTCCGAGTTGTCCCTCACAACTAGGCAGGAGTCCTGACGTGGCTGAACAAACACGTGGGTGGAAGAGCCATCCCCGTCGTAACTCGAGAATATACCCCAGGTTCCCGCCGCAACTCGAGAAAAACCATGAGACTTCCCCCTCGCCCCAAGATGAGGCATGATTCCCCTGCACTGCGTGCAGAGCAATTCCGTGTTGCACATCACACATGAAAGGAGCCTTGATTTCCTTGATAGCACTCCAGAGAAACCCCAAGAACACTGTTTCAAGGCTAGAGGGATCCTGACGTCACTGTAGCAACACGAAAGAGCTCCGTGGACCAAAAATCAACTCGAGATGAGAGGTTAGTCCCTGGCTTCGACTCCAGAGGAATACCACCTTAACACAAGCACCTCAAGAGGAGGCTTCTCTCAGCTCTAGGTATGGGAGAGGGAACCTGAGTTTGCGGCCTCAAGTAGAATGGACACCGCGATGCCCTGACTCGAAATAAGGCCGGATATCCCTGCAGTGACTTGAATGCAGGCTCGTCTTGCATCTCCCAAGACGAAAGGATGTCTGAATCCCCTGTGGAGACCACAGAGAAAGACCTAGTTCCCCACCTCATCGCGACCGGAGGCCTCACATCCTTTGAAAACTTCAGAGGAACACGGAGATCAGTGCCTCCAAAAGAGACGATGCCGGACTCCGCGTGAAACTTGATAGGAGTCCCAGGATTCCTGTGCACGTGGAAAGGGACACTTGGTCTCCCGCCTCAGCTGGAGAGGCGTCCCAATTGCCCTGCCAAGCCTCGAGGAGAATCCCGAGTTGTCCCTCGCAACTAGGCAGGAGTCCTGCCGTCGCTGAACAAACACGTGGGTGGAAGGGCCATCCCCGTCGTAACTCGAGAATATACCCCAGGTTCCCGCCGCAACTCGAGAGAAACCATGAGACTTCCCCCTCGCCGCGAGATGAGGCCCGATTCCCCTGCACTGCGTGCAGAGCAATTCCGTGTTGCACATCACACATGAAAGGAGCCTTGATTTCCTTTATGGCACTCCAGAGAAACCCCAAGAACACTCTTTCAAGGCTAGAGGGATCCTGAGGTCACTGTAGCAACACGAAAGAGCTCCATGGACCAAAAATCAACTCGAGATGAGAGGTTAGTCCCTGGCTTCGACTCCAGAGGAATACCACCTTACCACAAGCACCTCAAGAGAAGGCTTCTCTCAGCTCTAGGTATGTGAGAGGGACCCTGAGTTTGCGGCCTCAAGTGGAATGGACACCGCGATGCCCTGACTCGAAATAAGGCCGGATATCCCTGCAGTGACTTGAATGCAGGTTCGTCTTGCATCTCCCAAGACGAAAGGATGTCTGAATCCCCTGTGCAGACCTCAGAGAATGACCTAGTTCCCCACATCATCGCGACCAGAGGCCTCACATCCTTTGAAAACTCCAGAGGTACGCAGAGATCAGTGCCTCCAAAGGAGACGATGCCTGACTCCTCGTGAAACTTGATAGGAGTCCCAGGATTCCTGTGGCACATGGAATGGGACGCTTGGTCTCCCACCTCAGCTGGAGAGGCATCCCAATTGCCCTGCCAAGCCTCGAGGAGAATCCCGAGTTGTCCCTAGCAACTAGGCAGGAGTCCTGACGTCGCTGAACAAACACGTGGCTGGAAGGGCCATCCCCGTCATAACTCGAGAATATACCCCAGGGTCCCGCCGAAACTCGGGAAAAACCATGAGACTTCCCCCTCGCCCGAGATGAGGCTCGATTCTCCTGCACTGCATGCAGAGCAATTCCGTGTTGCACATCAAAGATAAAAGGAGCCTTGATTTCCTTGATGGCACTCTAGAGAAACCCCAAGAACACTGTTTCAAGGCTAGAGGGATCCTGAGGTCACTGTAGCAACACGAAAGAGCTCCATGGACCAAAAATCAACTCGAGATGAGAGGTTAGTCCCTGGCTACGACTCCATAGGAATACCACCTTACCACAAGCACCTCAAGAAGAGGCTTCTCTCAGCTCTAGGTATGTGAGAGGGACCCTGATTTTGCGGACTCAAGTGGAATGGACACTGCGATGCCCTGACACGAAATAAGGCCGGATATCCCTGCAGTGACTTGAATGCAGGCTCGTCTTGCATCTCCCAAGATGAAAGGATGTCTGAATCCCATGTGGAGACCACAGAGAAAGACCTAGTTCCCCACATCATCGCTACCGGAGGCCTCACATCCTTTGAAAACTCCAGAGGTACGTGGAGATCAGTGCCTCCAAAGGAGACGATGCCTGACTCCTCGTGAAACTTGATAGGAGTCCCAGAATACCTGTGGCACGTGGAAAGGGACTCTTGGTCTCCCGCCTCAGCTGGAGAGGCGTCCCAATTGCCCTGCCAAGCCTCGAGGAGAATCTCGAGTTGTCCCTCACAACTAGGCAGGAGTCCAGACGTCGCTGAACAAACACGTGGGTGGAAGTGCCGACCCCGTTGTAACTCGAGAATATACCCCCGGTTCTCGCCGCAACTCGAGAAAAACCATGAGACTTCCCCCTCGCCGCGAGATGAGGCCCGATTCCCCTGCACTGCATGCAGAGCAATTCCGTGTTGCACATCACACATGAAAGGAGCCTTGATTTTCTTGATGGCACTCTAGAGAAACCCCAAGAACACTGTTTCCAGGCTAGAGGGATCCTGAGGTCACTGTAGCAACACGAAAGAGCTCCGTGGACCAGAAATCAACTTGAGATGAGAGTTTAGTCCCTGGCTTTGACTCCAGAGGAATACCACCTTACCACAAGCACCTCAAGAGGAGGCTTCTCTCAGCTCTAGGTATGTGAGAGGGACCATGAGTTTGCGGCCTCAAGTGGAATGGAGACCGCGATGCCCTGACGCGAAATAAGTCCGGATATCCCTGCAGTGACGTGAATGCAGGCTCTTCTTGCATCTCCCAAGATGAAAGGATGTCTGAATCCCCTCTGCAGACGACAGAGAAAGACCTAGTTCCCCACTTCATCGCGACCGGAGGCCTCACATCCTTTGAAAACTCCAGAGGTACGCGGAGATCAGTGCCTTCAAAGGAGACGATGCCTGACTCCTCGTGAAACTTGATAGGAGTCCCAGGATTCCTGTGGCACGTGGAAAGGGACCCTTTGTCTCCCGCCTCAGCTGGAGAGGCATCCCAATTGCCCTGCCAAGCCTCGAGGAGAATCCCGAGTTGTCCCTCCCAACTAGGCAGGAGTCCTGACGTCGCTGAACAAACACGTGGGTGGAAGTGCCATCCCCGTCATACCTTCGGAATATACCCCAGGTTCCCACAGCAACTCGAGAAAATCCATGAGACTTCCCCGTCGCCGCAAAATGAGGCCTGATATACTGCACTGCGTGCAGAGCAATTCCGTGTTGCAAATCACACATGAAAGGAGCCTTGATTTCCTTGATGGCACTCCAGAGAAACCCCAAGAACACTGTTTCAAGGCTAGAGGGAACCTGAGGTCACTGTAGCAACACGAAAGAGCTCAGTGGACCAATAATCAACTCGAGATGAGAGGTTAGTACCTGGCCTCGACTCCAGAGGAATACCACCTTACCACAAGCACCTCAAGAGGAGGCTTCTCTCAGCTCTAGGTATGTGAGAGGGACCCTGAGTTTGCGGCCTCAAGTGGAATGGACACCGCGATGCCCTGACTCGAAATAAGGCCGGATATCCCTGCAGTGACTTGAATGCAGGCTCGTCTTGCATCTCCCAAGACGAAAGGATGTCTGAATCCCCTGTGGAGACCACAGAGAAAGACCTAGTTCCCCACCTCATCGCGAACGGAGGCCTCACATCCTTTGAAAACTCCAGAGGTATGCGGAGATCAGTGCCTCCAAAGGAGACGATGCCTGACTCCTCGTGAAACTTGATAGGAGTCCCAGGATTCCTGTGGCAGGTGGAATGGGACCCTTGGTCTCCCGCCTCAGCTGGAGAGGTGTCCCAATTGCCCTGCCAAGCCTCGAGGAGAATCCCGAGTTGTCCTTCGCAACTAGGGAGGAGTCCTGACGTCACTGAACAAACACGTGGGTGGAAGGGCCATCCCCATCGCAACTCGAGAATATACCCCAGGTTCCCGCCGCAACTCGAGAAAAACCATGAGACTTCCCCCTCGCCGCGAGATGAGGCCTGATTCCCCTGCACTGCGTGCAGAGCAATTCCGTGCTGCACATCACACATGAAAGGAGCCTTGATTTCCTTGATGGCACTCCAGAGAAACCCCAAGAACACTGTTTCAAGGCTAGAGGGATCCTGAGGTCACTGTAGCAAAACGAAAGAGCTCCGTGGACCAAAAATCAACTCGAGATGAGAGGTTTGTCTCTGGCTTCGACTCCAGAGGAATACCACCTTACCACAAGCACCTCAAGAGGAGGCTTCTCTCAGCTCTAGGTATGTGAGAGGGACCCTGAGTTTGCGATCTCAAGTGGAATAGACACCGCGATGCCCTGACTCGAAATAAGGCCGGATATCCCTGCAGTGAATTGAAGGCAGGCTCGTCTTGCATCTCCCAAGACGAAAGGATGTCTGAATCGCCTGTGGAGACCTCAGAGAAAGATCTAGTTCCCCACCTCATCACGACCGGAGGCCTCACATCCTTTGAAAACTCCAGAGGTATGCGGAGATCAGTACCTCCAAAGGAGACGATGCCTGACTCCTCGTGAAACTTGATAGGAGTCCCAGGATTCCTGTGGCACGTGGAAAGGGACCCTTGGTCTCCCGCCTCAACTGGAGAGGCGTCCCAATTGCCCTGCCAAGCCTCGAAGAGAATTCCGAGTTGTCCCTCACAACTAGGCAGGAGTCCTGACGTGGCTGAACAAACACGTGGGTGGAAGAGCCATCCCCGTCGTAACTCGAGAATATACCCCAGGTTCCCGCCGCAACTCGAGAAAAACCATGAGACTTCCCCCTCGCCCCAAGATGAGGCATGATTCCCCTGCACTGCGTGCAGAGCAATTCCGTGTTGCACATCACACATGAAAGGAGCCTTGATTTCCTTGATAGCACTCCAGAGAAACCCCAAGAACACTGTTTCAAGGCTAGAGGGATCCTGACGTCACTGTAGCAACACGAAAGAGCTCCGTGGACCAAAAATCAACTCGAGATGAGAGGTTAGTCCCTGGCTTCGACTCCAGAGGAATACCACCTTAACACAAGCACCTCAAGAGGAGGCTTCTCTCAGCTCTAGGTATGGGAGAGGGAACCTGATTTTGCGGCCTCAAGTAGAATGGACACCGCGATGCCCTGACTCGAAATAAGGCCGGATATCCCTGCAGTGACTTGAATGCAGGCTCGTCTTGCATCTCCCAAGACGAAAGGATGTCTGAATCCCCTGTGGAGACCACAGAGAAAGACCTAGTTCCCCACCTCATCGCGACCGGAGGCCTCACATCCTTTGAAAACTTCAGAGGAACACGGAGATCAGTGCCTCCAAAAGAGACGATGCCGGACTCCGCGTGAAACTTGATAGGAGTCCCAGGATTCCTGTGGCACATGGAATGGGACGCTTGGTCTCCCACCTCAGCTGGAGAGGCATCCCAATTGCCCTGCCAAGCCTCGAGGAGAATCCCGAGTTGTCCCTAGCAACTAGGCAGGAGTCCTGACGTCGCTGAACAAACACGTGGCTGGAAGGGCCATCCCCGTCATAACTCGAGAATATACCCCAGGGTCCCGCCGAAACTCGGGAAAAACCATGAGACTTCCCCTTCGCCCGAGATGAGGCTCGATTCTCCTGCACTGCATGCAGAGCAATTCCGTGTTGCACATCAAAGATAAAAGGAGCCTTGATTTCCTTGATGGCACTCCAGAGAAACCCCAAGAACACTGTTTCAAGGCTAGAGGGATCCTGAGGTCACTGTAGCAACACGAAAGAGCTCCATGGACCAAAAATCAACTCGAGATGAGAGGTTAGTCCCTGGCTACGACTCCATAGGAATACCACCTTACCACAAGCACCTCAAGAAGAGGCTTCTCTCAGCTCTAGGTATGTGAGAGGGACCCTGATTTTGCGGACTCAAGTGGAATGGACACTGCGATGCCCTGACACGAAATAAGGCCGGATATCCCTGCAGTGACTTGAATGCAGGCTCGTCTTGCATCTCCCAAGATGAAAGGATGTCTGAATCCCATGTGGAGACCACAGAGAAAGACCTAGTTCCCCACATCATCGCGACCGGAGGCCTCACATCCTTTGAAAACTCCAGAGGTACGTGGAGATCAGTGCCTCCAAAGGAGACGATGCCTGACTCCTCGTGAAACTTGATAGGAGTCCCAGAATACCTGTGGCACGTGGAAAGGGACTCTTGGTCTCCCGCCTCAGCTGGAGAGGCGTCCCAATTGCCCTGCCAAGCCTCGAGGAGAATCTCGAGTTGTCCCTCACAACTAGGCAGGAGTCCAGACGTCGCTGAACAAACACGTGGGTGGAAGTGCCGACCCCGTTGTAACTCGAGAATATACCCCCGGTTCTCGCCGCAACTCGAGAAAAACCATGAGACTTCCCCCTCGCCGCGAGATGAGGCCCGATTCCCCTGCACTGCATGCAGAGCAATTCCGTGTTGCACATCACACATGAAAGGAGCCTTGATTTTCTTGATGGCACTCTAGAGAAACCCCAAGAACACTGTTTCCAGGCTAGAGGGATCCTGAGGTCACTGTAGCAACACGAAAGAGCTCCGTGGACCAGAAATCAACTTGAGATGAGAGTTTAGTCCCTGGCTTTGACTCCAGAGGAATACCACCTTACCACAAGCACCTCAAGAGGAGGCTTCTCTCAGCTCTAGGTATGTGAGAGGGACCATGAGTTTGCGGCCTCAAGTGGAATGGAGACCGCGATGCCCTGACGCGAAATAAGTCCGGATATCCCTGCAGTGACGTGAATGCAGGCTCTTCTTGCATCTCCCAAGATGAAAGGATGTCTGAATCCCCTCTGCAGACGACAGAGAAAGACCTAGTTCCCCACTTCATCGCGACCGGAGGCCTCACATCCTTTGAAAACTCCAGAGGTACGCGGAGATCAGTGCCTTCAAAGGAGACGATGCCTGACTCCTCGTGAAACTTGATAGGAGTCCCAGGATTCCTGTGGCACGTGGAAAGGGACCCTTTGTCTCCCGCCTCAGCTGGAGAGGCATCCCAATTGCCCTGCCAAGCCTCGAGGAGAATCCCGAGTTGTCCCTCCCAACTAGGCAGGAGTCCTGACGTCGCTGAACAAACACGTGGGTGGAAGTGCCATCCCCGTCATACCTTCGGAATATACCCCAGGTTCCCACAGCAACTCGAGAAAATCCATGAGACTTCCCCGTCGCCGCAAAATGAGGCCTGATATACTGCACTGCGTGCAGAGCAATTCCGTGTTGCAAATCACACATGAAAGGAGCCTTGATTTCCTTGATGGCACTCCAGAGAAACCCCAAGAACACTGTTTCAAGGCTAGAGGGAACCTGAGGTCACTGTAGCAACACGAAAGAGCTCAGTGGACCAATAATCAACTCGAGATGAGAGGTTAGTACCTGGCCTCGACTCCAGAGGAATACCACCTTACCACAAGCACCTCAAGAGGAGGCTTCTCTCAGCTCTAGGTATGTGAGAGGGACCCTGAGTTTGCGGCCTCAAGTGGAATGGACACCGCGATGCCCTGACTCGAAATAAGGCCGGATATCCCTGCAGTGACTTGAATGCAGGCTCGTCTTGCATCTCCCAAGACGAAAGGATGTCTGAATCCCCTGTGGAGACCACAGAGAAAGACCTAGTTCCCCACCTCATCGCGAACGGAGGCCTCACATCCTTTGAAAACTCCAGAGGTATGCGGAGATCAGTGCCTCCAAAGGAGACGATGCCTGACTCCTCGTGAAACTTGATAGGAGTCCCAGGATTCCTGTGGCAGGTGGAATGGGACCCTTGGTCTCCCGCCTCAGCTGGAGAGGTGTCCCAATTGCCCTGCCAAGCCTCGAGGAGAATCCCGAGTTGTCCTTCGCAACTAGGCAGGAGTCCTGACGTCACTGAACAAACACGTGGGTGGAAGGGCCATCCCCATCGCAACTCGAGAATATACCCCAGGTTCCCGCCGCAACTCGAGAAAAACCATGAGACTTCCCCCTCGCCGCGAGATGAGGCCTGATTCCCCTGCACTGCGTGCAGAGCAATTCCGTGCTGCACATCACACATGAAAGGAGCCTTGATTTCCTTGATGGCACTCCAGAGAAACCCCAAGAACACTGTTTCAAGGCTAGAGGGATCCTGAGGTCACTGTAGCAAAACGAAAGAGCTCCGTGGACCAAAAATCAACTCGAGATGAGAGGTTTGTCTCTGGCTTCGACTCCAGAGGAATACCACCTTACCACAAGCACCTCAAGAGGAGGCTTCTCTCAGCTCTAGGTATGTGAGAGGGACCCTGAGTTTGCGATCTCAAGTGGAATAGACACCGCGATGCCCTGACTCGAAATAAGGCCGGATATCCCTGCAGTGAATTGAAGGCAGGCTCGTCTTGCATCTCCCAAGACGAAAGGATGTCTGAATCGCCTGTGGAGACCTCAGAGAAAGATCTAGTTCCCCACCTCATCACGACCGGAGGCCTCACATCCTTTGAAAACTCCAGAGGTATGCGGAGATCAGTACCTCCAAAGGAGACGATGCCTGACTCCTCGTGAAACTTGATAGGAGTCCCAGGATTCCTGTGGCACGTGGAAAGGGACCCTTGGTCTCCCGCCTCAACTGGAGAGGCGTCCCAATTGCCCTGCCAAGCCTCGAAGAGAATTCCGAGTTGTCCCTCACAACTAGGCAGGAGTCCTGACGTGGCTGAACAAACACGTGGGTGGAAGAGCCATCCCCGTCGTAACTCGAGAATATACCCCAGGTTCCCGCCGCAACTCGAGAAAAACCATGAGACTTCCCCCTCGCCCCAAGATGAGGCATGATTCCCCTGCACTGCGTGCAGAGCAATTCCGTGTTGCACATCACACATGAAAGGAGCCTTGATTTCCTTGATAGCACTCCAGAGAAACCCCAAGAACACTGTTTCAAGGCTAGAGGGATCCTGACGTCACTGTAGCAACACGAAAGAGCTCCGTGGACCAAAAATCAACTCGAGATGAGAGGTTAGTCCCTGGCTTCGACTCCAGAGGAATACCACCTTAACACAAGCACCTCAAGAGGAGGCTTCTCTCAGCTCTAGGTATGGGAGAGGGAACCTGAGTTTGCGGCCTCAAGTAGAATGGACACCGCGATGCCCTGACTCGAAATAAGGCCGGATATCCCTGCAGTGACTTGAATGCAGGCTCGTCTTGCATCTCCCAAGACGAAAGGATGTCTGAATCCCCTGTGGAGACCACAGAGAAAGACCTAGTTCCCCACCTCATCGCGACCGGAGGCCTCACATCCTTTGAAAACTTCAGAGGAACACGGAGATCAGTGCCTCCAAAAGAGACGATGCCTGACTCCTCGTGAAACTTGATAGGAGTCCCAGGATTCCTGTGCACGTGGAAAGGGACACTTGGTCTCCCGCCTCAGCTGGAGAGGCGTCCCAATTGCCCTGCCAAGCCTCGAGGAGAATCCCGAGTTGTCCCTCGCAACTAGGCAGGAGTCCTGCCGTCGCTGAACAAACACGTGGGTGGAAGGGCCATCCCCGTCGTAACTCGAGAATATACCCCAGGTTCCCGCCGCAACTCGAGAGAAACCATGAGACTTCCCGCTCGCCGCGAGATGAGGCCCGATTCCCCTGCACTGCGTGCAGAGCAATTCCGTGTTGCACATCACACATGAAAGGAGCCTTGATTTCCTTTATGGCACTCCAGAGAAACCCCAAGAACACTCTTTCAAGGCTAGAGGGATCCTGAGGTCACTGTAGCAACACGAAACAGCTCCGAGGCCCAAAAATCAACTCGAGATGAGAGGTTAGTCCCTGGCTTCGACTCCAGAGGAATACCACCTTACCACAAGCACCTCAAGAGAAGGCTTCTCTCAGCTCTAGGTATGTGAGAGGGACCCTGAGTTTGCGGCCTCAAGTGGAATGGACACCGCGATGCCCTGACTCGAAATAAGGCCGGATATCCCTGCAGTGACTTGAATGCAGGCTCCTCTTGCATCTCCCAAGACGAAAGGATGTCTGAATCCCCTGTGCAGACCTCAGAGAATGACCTAGTTCCCCACATAATCGCGACCAGAGGCCTCACATCCTTTGAAAACTCCAGAGGTACGCAGAGATCAGTGCCTCCAAAGGAGACGATGCCTGACTCCTCGTGAAACTTGATAGGAGTCCCAGGATTCCTGTGGCACATGGAATGGGACGCTTGGTCTCCCACCTCAGCTGGAGAGGCATCCCAATTACCCTGCCAAGCCTCGAGGAGAATCCCGAGTTGTCCCTAGCAACTAGGCAGGAGTCCTGAAGTCGCTGAACAAACACGTGGCTGGAAGGGCCATCCCCGTCATAACTCGAGAATATACCCCAGGGTCCCGCCGAAACTCGGGAAAAACCATGAGACTTCCCCCTCGCCCGAGATGAGGCTCGATTCTCCTGCACTGCATGCAGAGCAATTCCGTGTTGCACATCAAACATAAAAGGAGCCTTGATTTCCTTGATGGCACTCCAGAGAAACCCCAAGAACACTGTTTCAAGGCTAGAGGGATCCTGAGGTCACTGTAGCAACACGAAAGAGCTCCATGGACCAAAAATCAACTCGAGATGAGAGGTTAGTCCCTGGCTACGACTCCATAGGAATACCACCTTACCACAAGCACCTCAAGAAGAGGCTTCTCTCAGCTCTAGGTATGTGAGAGGGACCCTGATTTTGCGGACTCAAGTGGAATGGACACTGCGATGCCCTGACACGAAATAAGGCCGGATATCCCTGCAGTGACTTGAATGCAGGCTCGTCTTGCATCTCCCAAGATGAAAGGATGTCTGAATCCCATGTGGAGACCACAGAGAAAGACCTAGTTCCCCACATCATCGCGACCGGAGGCCTCACATCCTTTGAAAACTCCAGAGGTACGTGGAGATCAGTGCCTCCAAAGGAGACGATGCCTGACTCCTCGTGAAACTTGATAGGAGTCCCAGAATACCTGTGGCACGTGGAAAGGGACTCTTGGTCTCCCGCCTCAGCTGGAGAGGCGTCCCAATTGCCCTGCCAAGCCTCGAGGAGAATCTCGAGTTGTCCCTCACAACTAGGCAGGAGTCCAGACGTCGCTGAACAAACACGTGGGTGGAAGTGCCGACCCCGTTGTAACTCGAGAATATACCCCCGGTTCTCGCCGCAACTCGAGAAAAACCATGAGACTTCCCCCTCGCCGCGAGATGAGGCCCGATTCCCCTGCACTGCATGCAGAGCAATTCCGTGTTGCACATCACACATGAAAGGAGCCTTGATTTTCTTGATGGCACTCTAGAGAAACCCCAAGAACACTGTTTCCAGGCTAGAGGGATCCTGAGGTCACTGTAGCAACACGAAAGAGCTCCGTGGACCAGAAATCAACTTGAGATGAGAGTTTAGTCCCTGGCTTTGACTCCAGAGGAATACCACCTTACCACAAGCACCTCAAGAGGAGGCTTCTCTCAGCTCTAGGTATGTGAGAGGGACCATGAGTTTGCGGCCTCAAGTGGAATGGAGACCGCGATGCCCTGACGCGAAATAAGTCCGGATATCCCTGCAGTGACGTGAATGCAGGCTCTTCTTGCATCTCCCAAGATGAAAGGATGTCTGAATCCCCTCTGCAGACGACAGAGAAAGACCTAGTTCCCCACTTCATCGCGACCGGAGGCCTCACATCCTTTGAAAACTCCAGAGGTACACGGAGATCAGTGCCTTCAAAGGAGACGATGCCTGACTCCTCGTGAAACTTGATAGGAGTCCCAGGATTCCTGTGGCACGTGGAAAGGGACACTTGGTCTCCCGCCTCAGCTGGAGAGGCGTCCCAATTGCCCTGCCAAGCCTCGAGGAGAATCCCGAGTTGTCCCTCCCAACTAGGCAG
Organism: Cervus elaphus; assembly: GCF_910594005.1. Classification (NCBI taxonomy): domain Eukaryota; kingdom Metazoa; phylum Chordata; class Mammalia; order Artiodactyla; family Cervidae; genus Cervus; species Cervus elaphus. The sequence continues at coordinate 8,558,549 of NC_057815.1, read as the reverse complement.
GAGTCCTGACGTCGCTGAACAAACACGTGGGTGGAAGTGCCATCCCCGGCATACCTTCGGAATATACCCCAGGTTCCCACGGCAACTCGAGAAAATCCATGAGACTTCCCCGTCGCCGCAAAATGAGGCCTGATATACTGCACTGCGTGCAGAGCAATTCCGTGTTGCAAATCACACATGAAAGGAGCCTTGATTTCCTTGATGGCACTCCAGAGAAACCCCAAGAACACTGTTTCAAGGCTAGAGGGAACCTGAGGTCACTGTAGCAACAAGAAAGAGCTCAGTGGACCAATAATCAACTCGAGATGAGAGGTTAGTCCCTGGCCTCGACTCCAGAGGAATACCACCTTACCACAAGCACCTCAAGAGGAGGCTTCTCTCAGCTCTAGGTATGTGAGAGGGACCCTGAGTTTGCGGCCTCAAGTGGAATGGACACCGCGATGCCCTGACTCGAAATAAGGCCGGATATCCCTGCAGTGACTTGAATGCAGGCTCGTCTTGCATCTCCCAAGACGAAAGGATGTCTGAATCCCCTGTGGAGACCACAGAGAAAGACCTAGTTCCCCACCTCATCGCGAACGGAGGCCTCACATCCTTTGAAAACTCCAGAGGTATGCGGAGATCAGTGCCTCCAAAGGAGACGATGCCTGACTCCTCGTGAAACTTGATAGGAGTCCCAGGATTCCTGTGGCAGGTGGAATGGGACCCTTGGTCTCCCGCCTCAGCTGGAGAGGTGTCCCAATTGCCCTGCCAAGCCTCGAGGAGAATCCCGAGTTGTCCTTCGCAACTAGGCAGGAGTCCTGACGTCACTGAACAAACACGTGGGTGGAAGGGCCATCCCCATCGCAACTCGAGAATATCCCCCAGGTTCCCGCCGCAACTCGAGAAAAACCATGAGACTTCCCCCTCGCCGCGAGATGAGGCCTGATTCCCCTGCACTGCGTGCAGAGCAATTCCGTGCTGCACATCACACATGAAAGGAGCCTTGATTTCCTTGATGGCACTCCAGAGAAACCCCAAGAACACTGTTTCAAGGCTAGAGGGATCCTGAGGTCACTGTAGCAAAACGAAAGAGCTCCGTGGACCAAAAATCAACTCGAGATGAGAGATTAGTCCCTGGCTTCGACTCCAGGGGAATACCACCTTGCCACAAGCACCTCAAGAGGAGGCTTCTCTCAGCTCTAGGTATGTGAGAGGGACCCTGAGTTTGCGGCTTCAAGTGGAATGGACACCGCGATGCCCTGACTCGAAATAAGGCCGGATATCCCTGCATTGACTTGAATGCAGGCTCGTCTTGCATCTCCCAAGACGAAAGGATGTCTGAATCCCCTGTGGAGACCTCAGAGAAAGATCTAGTTCCCCACCTCATCACGAGAGTAGGCCTCACATCCTTTGAAAACTCCAGAGGTATGCGGAGATCAGTGCCTCCAAAGGAGACGATGCCTGACTCCTCGTGAAACTTGATAGGAGTCCCAGGATTCCTGTGGCACATGGAATGGGACGCTTGGTCTCCCGCCTCAGCTGGACAGGCGTCCCAATTGCCCTGCCAAGCCTCGAGGAGAATCCCGAGTTGTCCCTCGCAACTAGGCAGGAGTCCTGACGTCGCTGAACAAACACGTGGCTGGAAGGGCCATCGCCGTCATAACTCGAGAATATACCCCAGGGTCCCGCCGAAACTCGGGAAAAACCATGAGACTTCCCCCTCGCCCGAGATGAGGCTCGATTCTCCAGCACTGCATGCAGAGCAATTCCGTGTTGCACATCACACATGAAAGGAGCCTTGATTTCCTTGATGGCACTCCAGAGAAACCCCAAGAACACTGTTTCAAGGCTAGAGGGATCCTGAGGTTACTGTAGCAACACGAAAGAGCTCCATGGACCAAAAATCAACTCGAGATGAGAGGTTAGTCCCTGGCTTCGACTCCATAGGAATACCACCTTACCACAAGCACCTCAAGAGGAGGCTTCTCTCAGCTCTAGGTATGTGAGAGGGACCCTGAGTTTGCGGCCTCAAGTGGAATGGACACCGCGATGCCCTGACTCGAAATAAGGCCGGATATCCCTGAAGTGACTTGAATGCAGGCTCGTCTTGCATCTCCCAAGATGAAAGGATGTCTGAATCCCCTGTGGAGACCACAGAGAAAGACCTAGTTCCCCACCTCATCGCGACCGGAAGCCTCACATCCTTTGAAAACTCCAGAGGTACGTGGAGATCAGTGCCTCCAAAGGAGACGATGCCTGACTCCTCGTGAAACTTGATAGGAGTCCCAGAATACCTGTGGCACGTGGAAAGGGACTCTTGGTCTCCCGCCTCAGCTGGAGAGGCGTCCCAATTGCCCTGCCAAGCCTCGAGGAGAATCTCGAGTTGTCCCTCACAACTAGGCAGGAGTCCTGACGTCGCTGAACAAACACGTGGGTGGAAGTGCCGTCCCCGTTGTAACTCGAGAATATACCCCCGGTTCTCGCCGCAACTCGAGAAAAACCATGAGACTTCCCCCTCGCCGCGAGATGAGGCCCGATTCCCCTGTACTGCATGCAGAGCAATTCCGTGCTGCACATCACACATGAAAGGAGCCTTGATTTCCTTGATGGCACTCCAGAGAAACCCCAAGAACACTGTTTCAAGGCTAGAGGGATCCTGAGGTCACTGTAGCAAAACGAAAGAGCTCCGTGGACCAAAAATCAACTCGAGATGAGAGGTTAGTCCCTGGCTTCGACTCCATGGGAATACCACCTTGCCACAAGCACCTCAAGAGGAGGCTTCTCTCAGCTCTAGGTATGTGAGAGGGACCCTGAGTTTACGGCCTCAAGTGGAATGGACACCGCGATGCCCTGACTCGAAATAAGGCCGGATATCCCTGCAGTGACTTGAATGCAGGCTCGTCTTGCATCTCCCAAGACGAAAGGATGTCTGAATCCCCTGTGGAGACCTCAGAGAAAGATCTAGTTCCCCACCTCATCACGACCGGAGGCCTCACATCCTTTGAAAACTCCAGAGGTATGCGAAGATCAGTGCCTCCAAAGGAGACGATGCCTGACTCCTCGTGAAACTTGATAGGAGACCCAGGATTCCTGGGGCACATGGAATGGGACGCTTGGTCTCCCGCCTCAGCTGGACAGGCGTCCCAATTGCCCTGCCAAGCCTCGAGGAGAATCCCGAGTTGTCCCTCGCAACTAGGCAGGAGTCCTGACGTCGCTGAACAAACACGTGGCTGGAAGGGCCATCCCCATCATAACTCGAGAATATACCCCAGGGTCCCGCCGAAACTCGGGAAAAACCATGAGACTTCCCCCTTGCCCGAGATGAGGCTCGATTCTCCTGCACTGCATGCAGAGCAATTCCGTGTTGCACATCACACATGAAAGGAGCCTTGATTTCCTTGATGGCACTCCAGAGAAACCCCAAGAACACTGTTTCAAGGCTAGAGGGATCCTGAGGTTACTGTAGCAACACGAAAGAGCTCCATGGACCAAAAATCAACTCGAGATGAGAGGTTAGTCCCTGGCTTCGACTCCATAGGAATACCACCTTACCACAAGCACCTCAAGAGGAGGCTTCTCTCAGCTCTAGGTATGTGAGAGGGACCCTGATTTTGCGGACTCAAGTGGAATGGACACTGCGATGCCCTGACACGAAATAAGGCCGGATATCCCTGCATTGACTTCAATGCAGGCTCGCCTTGCATCTCCCAAGATGAAAGGATGTCTGAATCTCCTGTGGAGACCACAGAGAAAGACCTAGTTCCCCACCTCATCGCGACCGGAGGCCTCACATCCTTTGAAAACTCCAGAGGTACGTGGAGATCAGTGCCTCCAAAGGAGACGATGCCTGACTCCTCGTGAAACTTGATAGGAGTCCCAGAATACCTGTGGCACGTGGAAAGGGACTCTTGGTCTCCCGCCTCAGCTGGAGAGGCGTCCCAGTTGCCCTGCCAAGCCTCGAGGAGAATCTCGAGTTGTCCCTCACAACTAGGCAGGAGTCCTGACGTCGATGAACAAACACGTGGGTGGAAGTGCCGTCCCCGTTGTAACTTGAGAATATACCCCCGGTTCTCGCCGCAACTCGAGAAAAACCATGAGACTTCCCCCTCGCCGCGAGATGAGGCCCAATTCCCCTGCACTGCATGCAGAGCAATTCCGTGTTGCACATCACACATGAAAGGAGCCTTGATTTTCTTGATGGCACTCTAGAGAAACCCCAAGAACACTGTTTCCAGGCTAGAGGGATCCTGAGGTCACTGTAGCAACACGAAAGAGCTCCGTGGACCAGAAATCAACTTGAGATGAGAGTTTAGTCCCTGGCTTCGACTCCAGAGGAATACCACCTTACCACAAGCACCTCAAGAGGAGGCTTCTTTCAGCTCTAGGTATGTGAGAGGGACCATGAGTTTGCGGCCTGAAGTGGAATGGAGACCGCGATGCCCTGACGCGAAATAAGGCCGGATATCCCTGCAGTGACGTGAATGCAGGCTCTTCTTGCATCTCCCAAGATGAAAGGATGTCTGAATCCCCTCTGCAGACGACAGAGAAAGACCTAGTTCCCCACTTCATCGCGACCGGAGGCCTCACATCCTTTGAAAACTCCAGAGGTACGCGGAGGTCAGTGCCTCCAAAGGAGACGATGCCTGACTCCTCGTGAAACTTGATAGGATTCCCAGGATTCCTGTGGCACGTGGAAAGGGACCCTTTGTCTCCCGCCTCAGCTGGAGAGGCATCCCAATTGCCCTGCCAAGCCTCGAGAAGAATCCCGAGTTGTCCCTCGAAACTAGGCAGGAGTCCTGACGTCGCTGAACAAACACGTGGGTGGAAGGGCCATCCCCGTCATAACTTCAGAATATACCCCAGGTTCCCACCGCAACTCGAGAAAATCCATGAGACTTCCCCGTCGCCGCAAAATGAGGCCTGATATACTGCACTGCGTGCAGAGCAATTCCGTGTTGCAAATCACACATGAAAGGAGCCTTGATTTCCTTGATGGCACTCCAGAGAAACCCCAAGAACACTGTTTCAAGGCTAGAGGGAACCTGAGGTCACTGTAGCATCACGAAAGAGCTCAGTGGACCAATAATCAACTCGAGATGAGAGGTTAGTCCCTGACCTCGACTCCAGAGGAATACCACCTTACCACAAGCACCTCAAGAGGAGGCTTCTCTCAGCTCTAGGTATGTGAGAGGGACCCTGAGTTTGCGGCCTCAAGTGGAATGGACACCGCGATGCCCTGACGCGAAATAAGGCCGGATATCCCTGCAGTGACTTGAATGCAGGCTCGTCGTGCATCTCCCAAGATGAAAGGATGTCTGAATCCCCTGTGGAGACCACAGAGAAAGACCTAGTTCCCCGCCTCATCGCGACCGGAGGCCTCACATCCTATGAAAACTCCAGAGGTACGCGGAGATCAGTGCCTCCAAAGGAGACGATGCCTGACTCCTCGTGAAACTTGATAGGAGTCCCAGGATTCCTGTGGCACGTGGAAAGGGACCCTTGGTCTCCCGCCTCAGCTGGAGAGGCGTCGCAATTGCCCTGCCAAGCCTCGAGGAGAATCCCGAGGTGTCCCTCGCAAGTAGGCAGGAGTCCTGACGTCGCTGAACAAACACGTGTGTGGAAGGGCCATCTCCGTCTTACCTCGAGAATATACCCCAGGTTCCCGCCGCAACTCGAGAAAAACCATGAGACTTCCCCCTCGCCGCGAGATGAGGCCAGATTCCCCTGCCGTGCGTGCAGAGCAATTCCGTGCTGCACATCACACATGAAAGGAGCCTTGATTTCCTTGATGGCATTCCAGAGAAACCAAAAGAACACTGTTTCAAGGCTAGAGGGATCCTGAGGTCACTGTAGCTACACGAAAGAGCTTCGTGGACCAAATATCAACTCGAGATGAGAGGTTAGTCCCTGGCTTCGACGCCAGAGGAAACCACCTTACCACAAGCACCTCAAGAGGAGGCTTCTCTCAGCTCTAGGTATGTGAGAGGGACCCTGAGTTTGTGGCCTCAAGTCGAATGGACACCGCGATGCCCTGACTCGAAATAAGGCCGGATATCCCTGCAGTGACTTGAATGCAGGCTCGTCTTGCATCTCCCAAGATGAACGGATGTCTGAATCCCCTGTGGAGACCACAGAGAAAGACCTAGTTCCCCACTTCATGGCGACCGGAGGCCTCACATCCTTTGAAAACTCCAGAGGTATGCAGAGATCAGTGCCTCCAAAGGAGACGATGCCTGACTCCTCGTGAAACTTGATAGGAGTCCCAGGATTCCTGTTGCACGTGGAAAGGGACACTTGGTCTCCCGCCTCAGCTGGAGAGGCGTCCCAGTTGCCCTGCCAACCCTCGAGGAGAATCCCGAGTTGTCCGTCGCAACTAGGCAGGAGTCCTGACGTCGCTGAAGAAACACGTGGTTGGAAGGGCCATCCCCGTCGTAACTTGAGAATATACCCCAGGTTCCTGCCGCAACTCGAGAAAAACCATGAGACTTCCCCCTCGCCGCAAGATGAGGCCCGATTCCCCTGGACTGCATTCAAAGCAATTCCGTATTGCAGATGAAACATGAAAGGAGCCTTGATTTCCTTGACGGCACTCCAGAGAAACCCCAAGAACACTGTTTCAAGGCTAGAGGGATCCTGAGGTCACTGTAGCAACACGAAAGAGCTCCGTGGACCAAAAATCAACTCGAGATGAGAGGTTAGTCCCTGGCTTCGACTCCAGAGGAATACCACCTTACCACAAGCACCTCAAGAGGAGGCTTCTCTCAGCTCTAGGTATGTGAGAGGGACCCTGAGTTTGCGACCTCAAGTGGAATGGACACTGCGATGCCCTAACGCGAAATAAAGCCGGATATCCCTGCAGTGCCTTGAATGCAGGCTCGTCTTGCATCTCCCAAGATGAAAGGATGTCTGAATCCACTGTGGAGACCACAGAGAAAGACCTAGTTCCCCACCTCATCGCGACCGGAGGCCTCACATCCTTTGAAAACTCCAGACGTACGCGGAGATCAGTGCCTCCAAGGGAGACGATGCCTGACTCCTCGTGAAACTTGATAGGAGTCCCAGGATTCCTGTGGCACGTGGAAAGGGACCCTTGGTCTCCCGCCTCAGCTGGAGAGGCGTCCCAATTGCCCTGACAAGCCTCGAGGAGAATCCCGAGTTGTCCCTCGCAACTAGGCAGGACTCCTGACGTCGCTGAGGAAACACGTGTGTGGAAGGGCCATCCCTGTCGTAACTCGAGAATATACCCCAGGTTCCCGCCGCAACTCGAGAAAAACCATGAGACTTCCCCCTAGCCGCGAGATGAGGCCTGATTCCCCTGCATTGCGTGCAGAGCAATTCCGTGCTGCACATCACACATGAAAGGAGCCTTGATTTCCTTGATGGCACTCCAGAGAAACCCCAAGAACACTGTTTCAAGGCTAGAGGGATCCTGAGATCACTGTAGCAAAACGAAAGAGCTCCGTGGACCAAAAATCAACTCGAGATGAGAGGTTAGTCCCTGGCTTCGACTCCAGGGGAATACCACCTTGCCACAAGCACCTGAAGAGGAGGCTTCTCTCAGCTCTAGGTATGTGAGAGGGACCCTGAGTTTGCGGCCTCAAGTGGAATGGACACCGCGATGCCCTGACTCGAAATAAGGCCGGATATCCCTGCAGTGACTTGAATGCAGGCTCGTCTTGCATCTCCCAAGACGAAAGGATGTCTGAATCCCCTGTGGAGACCACAGAGAAAGATCTAGTTCCCCACCTCATGGCGACCGGAGGCCTCACATCCTTTGAAAACTCCAGAGTTATGCGGAGATCAGTGCCTCCAAAGGAGACGATGCATGACTCCTCGTGAAACTTGATAGGAGTCCCAGGATTCCTGTGGCACATGGAAAGGGACCCTTGGTCTCCCGCCTCAGCTGGAGAGGCGTCCCAATTGCCCTGCCAAGCCTCGAGGAGAATCCCGAGTTGTCCCTCCCAACTAGGCAGGAGTCCTGACGTTGCTGAACAAACACGTGGGTGGAAGGGCCATCCCCGTCGTAACTCGAGAATATACCCCAGGTTCCCGCCGCAACTCCAGAAAAACCATGAGACTTCCCCCTCGCCACGAGATGAGGCCCGATTCCCCTGCACTGCGTGCAGAGCAATTCCGTGTTGCACATCAAACATGAAAGGAGACTTGATTTCCTTGATGGCACTCCAGAGAAAACCCAAGAACACTGTTTCAAGGCTAGAGGGATCCTGAGGTCACTGTAGCAACACAAAAGAGCTCCGTGGACCAAAAATCAACTCGAGATGAGAGGTTAGTCCCTGGCTTCGACTCCAGAGGAATACCACGTTACCACAAGCACCTCAAGAGGAGGCTTCTCTCAGCTCTAGGTATGTGAGAGGGACCCTGATTTTGCGGCCTCAAGTGGAATGGACACCGCGATGCCCTGACTCGAAATAAGGCCGGATATCCCTGCAGTGACTTGAATGCAGGCTCGTCTTGCATCTCCCAAGACGAAAGGATGTCTGAATCCCCTGTGGAGACCACAGAGAAAGACCTAGTTCCCCACATCATCGCGACCGGAGACCTCACATCCTTTGAAAACTTCAGAGGAACACGGAGATCAGTGCCTCCAAAGGAGACGATGCCTGACTCCTCGTGAAACTTGATAGGAGTCCCAGGATTCCTGTGCACGTGGAAAGGGACCCTTGGTCTCCCGACTCAGCTGGAGAGGCGTCCCAATTGCCCTGCCAAGCCTCGAGGAGAATCCCGAGTTGTCCCTCACAACTAGGCAGGAGTCCTGACGTCGCTGAACAAACACATGGTTGAAAGGGAAATCCCCGTCGTAACTCGAGAATATACCCGAGGTTCCCGCCGCAACTCGAGAAAAACCATGAGAATTCCCCCTCGCCGCGAGATGAGGTCCGATTCCCCTGCACTGCGTGCAGAGCAATTCCGTGTTGCACATCACACATGAAAGGAGCCTTGATTTCCTTGATGGGACTCCAGAGAAAACCCAAGAACACTGTTTCAAGGCTAGAGGGATCCTGAGGTCACAGTAGCAGCACGAAAGAGCTCCGTGGACCAACAATCAATTCGAGATGAGAGGTTAGTCCCTGGCTTCGACTCCAGAGGAATACCACCTTACCACAAACACCTCAAGAGGAGGCTTCTCTCAGCTCTAGGTATGTGAGAGGGACCCTGAGTTTGCGGCCTCAAGTGGAATGGACACCGCGATGCCCTGACTCGAAATAAGGCCGGATATCCCTGCAGTGACTTGAATGCAGGCTCGTCTTGCATCTCCCAAGACGAAAGGATGTCTGAATCCCCTGTGGAGACCACAGAAAAAGACCTAGTTCCCCACATCATCGCGACCGGAGGCCTCACATTCTTTGAAAACTCCAGAGGTACGCGGAGATCAGTGCCTCCAAAGGAGACGATGCCTGACTCCTCATGAAACTTGATAGGAGTCCCAGGATTCCTGTGGCACGTGGAAAGGGACCCTTGGTCTCCCGCCTCAGCTGGAGAGGCGTCCCAATTGCCCTGCAAAGCCTCGAGGAGAATCCCGAGTTGTCCCTCGCAACTAGGCAGGAGTCCTGACGTGGCTGAACAAACACGTGGGTGGAAGGGCCATCCCCGTCGTAAATCGAGAATATACCCCAGGTTCCCGCCGCAACTCGAGAAAAACCATGAGACTTCCCCCTCGCCCCAAGATGAGGCCCGATTCCCCTGCACTGCGTGCAGAGCAATTCCGTGTTGCACATCACACATGAAAGGAGCCTTGATTTCCTTGATAGCACTCCAGAGAAACCCCAAGAACACTGTTTCAAGGCTAGAGGGATCCTGACGTCACTGTAGCCACACGAAAGAGCTCCGTGGCCCAAAAATTAACTCGAGATGAGAGGTTAGTCCCTGGCTTCGACTCCAGAGGAATACCACCTTACCACAAGCACCTCAAGAGGAGGCTTCTTTCAGCTCTAGGTATGTGAGAGGGACCATGAGTTTGCGGCCTGAAGTGGAATGGAGACCGCGATGCCCTGACGCGAAATAAGGCCGGATATCCCTGCAGTGACTTGAATGCAGGCTCTTCTTGCATCTCCCAAGATGAAAGGATGTCTGAATCCCCTCTGCAGACGACAGAGAAAGACCTAGTTCCCCACTTCATCGCGACCGGAGGCCTCACATCCTTTGAAAACTCCAGAGGTACGCGGAGATCAGTGCCTCCAAAGGAGACGATGCCTGACTCCTCGTGAAACTTGATAGGATTCCCAGGATTCCTGTGGCACGTGGAAAGGGACCCTTTGTCTCCCGCCTCAGCTGGAGAGGCATCCCAATTGCCCTGCCAAGCCTCGAGAAGAATCCCGAGTTGTCCCTCGAAACTAGGCAGGAGTCCTGACGTCGCTGAACAAACACGTGGGTGGAAGGGCCATCCCCGTCATAACTTCAGAATATACCCCAGGTTCCCACCGCAACTCGAGAAAATCCATGAGACTTCCCCGTCACCGCAAAATGAGGCCTGATATACTGCACTGCGTGCAGAGCAATTCCGTGTTGCAAATCACACATGAAAGGAGCCTTGATTTCCTTGATGGCACTCCAGAGAAACCCCAAGAACACTGTTTCAAGGCTAGAGGGAACCTGAGGTCACTGTAGCATCACGAAAGAGCTCAGTGGACCAATAATCAACTCGAGATGAGAGGTTAGTCCCTGACCTCGACTCCAGAGGAATACCACCTTACCACAAGCACCTCAAGAGGAGGCTTCTCTCAGCTCTAGGTATGTGAGAGGGACCCTGAGTTTGCGGCCTCAAGTGGAATGGACACCGCGATGCCCTGACGCGAAATAAGGCCGGATATCCCTGCAGTGACTTGAATGCAGGCTCGTCGTGCATCTCCCAAGATGAAAGGATGTCTGAATCCCCTGTGGAGACCACAGAGAAAGACCTAGTTCCCCGCCTCATCGCGACCGGAGGCCTCACATCCTATGAAAACTCCAGAGGTACGCGGAGATCAGTGCCTCCAAAGGAGACGATGCCTGACTCCTCGTGAAACTTGATAGGAGTCCCAGGATTCCTGTGGCACGTGGAAAGGGACCCTTGGTCTCCCGCCTCAGCTGGAGAGGCGTCGCAATTGCCCTGCCAAGCCTCGAGGAGAATCCCGAGGTGTCCCTCGCAAGTAGGCAGGAGTCCTGACGTCGCTGAACAAACACGTGTGTGGAAGGGCCATCTCCGTCTTACCTCGAGAATATACCCCAGGTTCCCGCCGCAACTCGAGAAAAACCATGAGACGTCCCCCTCGCCGCGAGATGAGGCCAGATTCCCCTGCCGTGCGTGCAGAGCAATTCCGTGCTGCACATCACACATGAAAGGAGCCTTGATTTCCTTGATGTCACTGCAGAGAAACCCCAAGAACACTCTTTCAAGGCTAGAGGGATCCTGAGGTCAATGTAGCAACACGAAAGAGCTCTGTGGACCAAAAATCAACTCGAGATAAGAGGGTAGTCCCTGACTTCGACTCCAGAGCAATACCACCTTACCACAAGCACTTCAAGAGGAGGCTTCTCTCAGCTCTAGGTATGTGAGAGGGACCCTGAGTTTGCGGCCTCAAGTGGAACGGACACCGCGATGCCCTGACTCGAAATAAGGCCGGATATCCCTGCAGTGACATGAATGCAGGCTCGTCTTGCATCTCCCAAGACGAAAGAATGTCTGAATCCCCTGTGCAGACCTCAGAGAATGACCTAGTTCCCCACCTCATCGCGACCGGAGGCGTCACATCCTTTGAAAACTCCAGAGGTATGCAGAGATCAGTGCCTCCAAAGGAGACGATGCCTGACTCCTCGTGAAACTTGATAGGAGTCCCAGGATTCCTGTTGCACGTGGAAAGGGACACTTGGTCTCCCGCCTCAGCTGGAGAGGCGTCCCAGTTGCCCTGCCAACCCTCGAGGAGAATCCCGAGTTGTCCGTCGCAACTAGGCAGGAGTCCTGACGTCGCTGAAGAAACACGTGGTTGGAAGGGCCATCCCCGTCGTAACTTGAGAATATACCCGAGGTTCCTGCCGCAACTCGAGAAAAACCATGAGACTTCCCCCTCGCCGCAAGATGAGGCCCGATTCCCCTGCACTGCATTCAAAGCAATTCCGTATTGCAGATGAAACATGAAAGGAGCCTTGATTTCCTTGACGGCACTCCAGAGAAACCCCAAGAACACTGTTTCAAGGCTAGAGGGATCCTGAGGTCACTGTAGCAACACGAAAGAGCTCCGTGGACCAAAAATCAACTCGAGATGAGAGGTTAGTCCCTGGCTTCGACTCCAGAGGAATACCACCTTACCACAAGCACCTCAAGAGGAGGCTTCTCTCAGCTCTAGGTATGTGAGAGGGACCCTGAGTTTGCGACCTCAAGTGGAATGGACACTGCGATGCCCTAACGCGAAATAAAGCCGGATATCCCTGCAGTGCCTTGAATGCAGGCTCGTCTTGCATCTCCCAAGATGAAAGGATGTCTGAATCCACTGTGGAGACCACAGAGAAAGACCTAGTTCCCCACCTCATCGCGACCGGAGGCCTCACATCCTTTGAAAACTCCAGACGTACGCGGAGATCAGTGCCTCCAAGGGAGACGATGCCTGACTCCTCCTGAAACTTGTTAGGAGTCCCAGGATTCCTGTGGCACGTGGAAAGGGACCCTTGGTCTCCCGACTCAGCTGGAGAGGCGTCCCAATTGCCCTGACAAGCCTCGAGGAGAATCCCGAGTTGTCCCTCGCAACTAGGCAGGACTCCTGACGTCGCTGAGGAAACACGTGTGTGGAAGGGCCATCCCCGTCGTAACTCGAGAATATACCCCAGGTTCCCGCCGCAACTCGAGAAAAACCATGAGACTTCCCCCTAGCCGCGAGATGAGGCCTGATTCCCCTGCATTGCGTGCAGAGCAATTCCGTGCTGCACATCACACATGAAAGGAGCCTTGATTTCCTTGATGGCACTCCAGAGAAACCCCAAGAACACTGTTTCAAGGCTAGAGGGATCCTGAGATCACTGTAGCAAAACGAAAGAGCTCCGTGGACCAAAAATCAACTCGAGATGAGAGGTTAGTCCCTGGCTTAGACTCCAGGGGAATACCACCTTGCCACAAGCACCTCAAGAGGAGGCTTCTCTCAGCTCTAGGTATGTGAGAGGGACCCTGAGTTTGCGGCCTCAAGTGGAATGGACACCGCGATGCCCTGACTCGAAATAAGGCCGGATATCCCTGCAGTGACTTGAATGCAGGCTCGTCTTGCATCTCCCAAGACGAAAGGATGTCTGAATCCCCTGTGGAGACCACAGAGAAAGATCTAGTTCCCCACCTCATGGCGACCGGAGGCCTCACATCCTTTGAAAACTCCAGAGTTATGCGGAGATCAGTGCCTCCAAAGGAGACGATGCATGACTCCTCGTGAAACTTGATAGGAGTCCCAGGATTCCTGTGGCACATGGAAAGGGACCCTTGGTCTCCCGCCTCAGCTGGAGAGGCGTCCCAATTGCCCTGCCAAGCCTCGAGGAGAATCCCGAGTTGTCCCTCCCCAACTAGGCAGGAGTCCTGACGTCGCTGAACAAACACGTGGGTGGAAGGGCCATCCCCGTCGTAACTCGAGAATATACCCCAGGTTCCCGCCGCAACTCCAGAAAAACCATGAGACTTCCCCCTCGCCACGAGATGAGGCCCGATTCCCCTGCACTGCGTGCAGAGCAATTCCGTGTTGCACATCAAACATGAAAGGAGACTTGATTTCCTTGATGGCACTCCAGAGAAAACCCAAGAACACTGTTTCAAGGCTAGAGGGATCCTGAGGTCACTGTAGCAACACAAAAGAGCTCCGTGGACCAACAATCAACTCGAGATGAGAGGTTAGTCCCTGGCTTCGACTCCAGAGGAATACCACGTTACCACAAGCACCTCAAGAGGAGGCTTCTCTCAGCTCTAGGTATGTGAGAGGGACCCTGATTTTGCGGCCTCAAGTGGAATGGACACCGCGATGCCCTGACTCGAAATAAGGCCGGATATCCCTGCAGTGACTTGAATGCAGGCTCGTCTTGCATCTCCCAAGACGAAAGGATGTCTGAATCCCCTGTGGAGACCACAGAGAAAGACCTAGTTCCCCACCTCATGGCGACCGGAGACCTCACATCCTTTGAAAACTTCAGAGGAACACGGAGATCAGTGCCTCCAAAGGAGACGATGCCTGACTCCTCGTGAAACTTGATAGGAGTCCCAGGATTCCTGTGCACGTGGAAAGGGACCCTTGGTCTCCCGACTCAGCTGGAGAGGCGTCCCAATTGCCCTGCCAAGCCTCGAGGAGAATCCCGAGTTGTCCCTCACAACTAGGCAGGAGTCCTGACGTCGCTGAACAAACACATGGTTGAAAGGGAAATCCCCGTCGTAACTCGAGAATATACCCGAGGTTCCCGCCGCAACTCGAGAAAAACCATGAGAATTCCCCCTCGCCGCGAGATGAGGTCCGATTCCCCTGCACTGCGTGCAGAGCAATTCCGTGTTGCACATCACACATGAAAGGAGCCTTGATTTCCTTGATGGGACTCCAGAGAAAACCCAAGAACACTGTTTCAAGGCTAGAGGGATCCTGAGGTCACAGTAGCAGCACGAAAGAGCTCCGTGGACCAACAATCAATTCGAGATGAGAGGTTAGTCCCTGGCTTCGACTCCAGAGGAATACCACCTTACCACAAGCACCTCAAGAGGAGGCTTCTCTCAGCTCTAGGTATGTGAGAGGGACCCTGAGTTTGCGGCCTCAAGTGGAATGGACACCGCGATGCCCTGACTCGAAATAAGGCCGGATATCCCTGCAGTGACTTGAATGCAGGCTCGTCTTGCATCTCCCAAGACGAAAGGATGTCTGAATCCCCTGTGGAGACCACAGAAAAAGACCTAGTTCCCCACATCATCGCGACCGGAGGCCTCACATTCTTTGAAAACTCCAGAGGTACGCGGAGATCAGTGCCTCCAAAGCAGACGGTGCCTGACTCCTCATGAAACTTGATAGGAGTCCCAGGATTCCTGTGGCACGTGGAAAGGGACCCTTGGTCTCCCGCCTCAGCTGGAGAGGCGTCCCAATTGCCCTGCAAAGCCTCGAGGAGAATCCCGAGTTGTCCCTCGCAACTAGGCAGGAGTCCTGACGTGGCTGAACAAACACGTGGGTGGAAGGGCCATCCCCGTCGTAACTCGAGAATATACCCCAGGTTCCCTCCGCAACTCGAGAAAAACCATGAGACTTCCCCCTCGCCCCAAGATGAGGCCCGATTCCCCTGCACTGCGTGCAGAGCAATTCCGTGTTGCACATCACACATGAAAGGAGCCTTGATTTCCTTGATAGCACTCCAGAGAAACCCCAAGAACACTGTTTCAAGGCTAGAGGGATCCTGACGTCACTGTAGCCACACGAAAGAGCTCCGTGGCCCAAAAATTAACTCGAGATGAGAGGTTAGTCCCTGGCTTCGACTCCAGAGGAATACCACCTTACCACAAGCACCTCAAGAGGAGGCTTCTCTCAGCTCTAGGTATGTGAGAGGGACCCTGAGTTTGCGGCTTCAAGTGAAATGGACACCGCGATGCCCTGACTCGAAATAAGGCCGGATAATCCTGCAGTGACTTGAATGCAGGCTCGTCTTGCATCTCCCAAGATGATAGGATGTCTGAATCCCCTGTGGAGACCTCAGAGAAAGATCTAGTTCCCCACCTCATCGCGACCGGAGGCCTCACATCCTTTGAAAACTCCAGAGTTACGCGGAGATCAGTGCCTCCAAAGGAGACGATGCCTGACTCCTCGTGAAACTTGATAGGAGTCCCAGGATTCCTGTGGCACATGGAAAGGGACCCTTGGTCTCCCGCCTCAGCTGGAGAGGCGTCCCAATTGCCCTGCCAAGCCTCGAGGAGAATCCCGAGTTGTCCCTCGCAACTAGGCAGCAGTCCTGACGTCGCTGAACAAACACGTGGCTGGAAGGGCCATCCCCGTCGTAACTCGAGAATATACCCCAGGTTCCCGCCGCAACTCGAGAAAAATCATGAGAATTCCCCCTCGCCGCGAGATGAGGCCCGATTCCCCTGCACTGCGTGCAGAGCAATTCCGTGTTGCACATCACACATGAAAGGAGCCTTGATTTCCTTGATGGCACTCCTGAGAAACCCCAAGAACACTGTTTCAAGGCTAGAGAGATCCTGAGGTCACTGTAGCAACACGAAAGAGCTCCGTGGCCCAAATATCAACACGAGATGAGAGGTTTGTCTCTGGCTTCGACTCCAGAGGAATACCACCTTACCACAAGCACCTCAAGAGGAGGCTTCTCTCAGCTCTAGGTATGTGAGAGGGACCCTGAGTTTGCGATCTCAAGTGGAATGGACACCGCGATGCCCTGACTCGAAATAAGGCCGGATATCCCTGCAGTGAATTGAAGGCAGGCTCGTCTTGCATCTCCCAAGACGAAAGGATGTCTGAATCGCCTGTGGAGACCTCAGAGAAAGATCTAGTTCCCCACCTCATCACGACCGGAGGCCTCACATCCTTTGAAAACTCCAGAGGTATGCGGAGATCAGTACCTCCAAAGGAGACGATGCCTGACTCCTCGTGAAACTTGATAGGAGTCCCAGGATTCCTGTGGCACGTGGAAAGGGACCCTTGGTCTCCCGCCTCAACTGGAGAGGCGTCCCAATTGCCCTGCCAAGCCTCGAAGAGAATTCCGAGTTGTCCCTCACAACTAGGCAGGAGTCCTGACGTGGCTGAACAAACACGTGGGTGGAAGAGCCATCCCCGTCGTAACTCGAGAATATACCCCAGGTTCCCGCCGCAACTCGAGAAAAACCATGAGACTTCCCCCTCGCCCCAAGATGAGGCATGATTCCCCTGCACTGCGTGCAGAGCAATTCCGTGTTGCACATCACACATGAAAGGAGCCTTGATTTCCTTGATAGCACTCCAGAGAAACCCCAAGAACACTGTTTCAAGGCTAGAGGGATCCTGACGTCACTGTAGCAACACGAAAGAGCTCCGTGGACCAAAAATCAACTCGAGATGAGAGGTTAGTCCCTGGCTTCGACTCCAGAGGAATACCACCTTAACACAAGCACCTCAAGAGGAGGCTTCTCTCAGCTCTAGGTATATGAGAGGGAACCTGAGTTTGCAGCCTCAAGTAGAATGGACACCGCGATGCCCTGACTCGAAATAAGGCCGGATATCCCTGCAGTGACTTGAATGCAGGCTCGTCTTGCATCTCCCAAGACGAAAGGATGTCTGAATCCCCTGTGGAGACCACAGAGAAAGACCTAGTTCCCCACCTCATCGCGACCGGAGGCCTCACATCCTTTGAAAACTTCAGAGGAACACGGAGATCAGTGCCTCCAAAAGAGACGATGCCGGACTCCGCGTGAAACTTGATAGGAGTCCCAGGATTCCTGTGCACGTGGAAAGGGACACTTGGTCTCCCGCCTCAGCTGGAGAGGCGTCCCAATTGCCCTGCCAAGCCTCGAGGAGAATCCCGAGTTGTCCCTCGCAACTAGGCAGGAGTCCTGCCGTCGCTGAACAAACACGTGGGTGGAAGGGCCATCCCCGTCGTAACTCGAGAATATACCCCAGGTTCCCGCCGCAACTCGAGAGAAACCATGAGACTTCCCACTCGCCGCGAGATGAGGCCCGATTCCCCTGCACTGCGTGCAGAGCAATTCCGTATTGCACATCACACATGAAAGGAGCCTTGATTTCCTTTATGGCACTCCAGAGAAACCCCAAGAACACTCTTTCAAGGCTAGAGGGATCCTGACGTCACTGTAGCAACACGAAACAGCTCCGAGGCCCAAAAATCAACTCGAGATGAGAGGTTAGTCCCTGGCTTCGACTCCAGAGGAATACCACCTTACCACAAGCACCTCAAGAGAAGGCTTCTCTCAGCTCTAGGTATGTGAGAGGGACCCTGAGTTTGCGGCCTCAAGTGGAATGGACACCGCGATGCCCTGACTCGAAATAAGGCCGGATATCCCTGCAGTGACTTGAATGCAGGTTCGTCTTGCATCTCCCAAGACGAAAGGATGTCTGAATCCCCTGTGCAGACCTCAGAGAATGACCTAGTTCCCCACATCATCGCGACCAGAGGCCTCACATCCTTTGAAAACTCCAGAGGTACGCAGAGATCAGTGCCTCCAAAGGAGACGATGCCTGACTCCTCGTGAAACTTGATAGGAGTCCCAGGATTCCTGTGGCACATGGAATGGGACGCTTGGTCTCCCACCTCAGCTGGAGAGGCATCCCAATTGCCCTGCCAAGCCTCGAGGAGAATCCCGAGTTGTCCCTAGCAACTAGGCAGGAGTCCTGACGTCGCTGAAAAAACACGTGGCTGGAAGGGCCATCCCCGTCATAACTCGAGAATATACCCCAGGGTCCCGCCGAAACTCGGGAAAAACCATGAGACTTCCCCCTCGCCCGAGATGAGGCTCGATTCTCCTGCACTGCATGCAGAGCAATTCCGTGTTGCACATCAAACATGAAAGGAGCCTTGATTTCCTTGATGGCACTCCAGAGAAACCCCAAGAACACTGTTTCAAGGCTAGAGGGATCCTGAGGTTACTGTAGCAACACGAAAGAGCTCCATGGACCAAAAATCAACTCGAGATGAGAGGTTAGTCCCTGGCTACGACTCCATAGGAATACCACCTTACCACAAGCACCTCAAGAAGAGGCTTCTCTCAGCTCTAGGTATGTGAGAGGGACCCTGATTTTGCGGACTCAAGTGGAATGGACACTGCGATGCCCTGACACGAAATAAGGCCGGATATCCCTGCAGTGACTTGAATGCAGGCTCGTCTTGCATCTCCCAAGATGAAAGGATGTCTGAATCCCATGTGGAGACCACAGAGAAAGACCTAGTTCCCCACATCATCGCGACCGGAGGCCTCACATCCTTTGAAAACTCCAGAGGTACGTGGAGATCAGTGCCTCCAAAGGAGACGAAGCCTGACTCCTCGTGAAACTTGATAGGAGTCCCAGAATACGTGTGGCACGTGGAAAGGGACTCTTGGTCTCCCGCCTCAGCTGGAGAGGCGTCCCAATTGCCCTGCCAAGCCTCGAGGAGAATCTCGAGTTGTCCCTCACAACTAGGCAGGAGTCCAGACGTCGCTGAACAAACACGTGGGTGGAAGTGCCGACCCCGTTGTAACTCGAGAATATACCCCCGGTTCTCGCCGCAACTCGAGAAAAACCATGAGACTTCCCCCTCGCCGCGAGATGAGGCCCGATTCCCCTGCACTGCATGCAGAGCAATTCCGTGTTGCACATCACACATGAAAGGAGCCTTGATTTTCTTGATGGCACTCTAGAGAAACCCCAAGAACACTGTTTCCAGGCTAGAGGGATCCTGAGGTCACTGTAGCAACACGAAAGAGCTCCGTGGACCAGAAATCAACTTGAGATGAGAGTTTAGTCCCTGGCTTTGACTCCAGAGGAATACCACCTTACCACAAGCACCTCAAGAGGAGGCTTCTCTCAGCTCTAGGTATGTGAGAGGGACCATGAGTTTGCGGCCTCAAGTGGAATGGAGACCGCGATGCCCTGACGCGAAATAAGTCCGGATATCCCTGCAGTGACGTGAATGCAGGCTCTTCTTGCATCTCCCAAGATGAAAGGATGTCTGAATCCCCTCTGCAGACGACAGAGAAAGACCTAGTTCCCCACTTCATCGCGACCGGAGGCCTCACATCCTTTGAAAACTCCAGAGGTACGCGGAGATCAGTGCCTTCAAAGGAGACGATGCCTGACTCCTCGTGAAACTTGATAGGAGTCCCAGGATTCCTGTGGCACGTGGAAAGGGACACTTGGTCTCCCGCCTCAGCTGGAGAGGCGTTCCAATTGCCCTGCCAAGCCTCGAGGAGAATCCCGAGTTGTCCCTCCCAACTAGGCAGGAGTCCTGACGTCGCTGAACAAACACGTGGGTGGAAGTGCCATCCCCGTCATACCTTCGGAATATATCCCAGGTTCCCACAGCAACTCGAGAAAATCCATGAGACTTCCCCGTCGCCGCAAAATGAGGCCTGATATACTGCACTGCGTGCAGAGCAATTCCGTGTTGCAAATCACACATGAAAGGAGCCTTGATTTCCTTGATGGCACTCCAGAGAAACCCCAAGAACACTGTTTCAAGGCTAGAGGGAACCTGAGGTCACTGTAGCAACACGAAAGAGCTCAGTGGACCAATAATCAACTCGAGATGAGAGGTTAGTCCCTGGCCTCGACTCCAGAGGAATACCACCTTACCACAAGCACCTCAAGAGGAGGCTTCTCTCAGCTCTAGGTATGTGAGAGGGACCCTGAGTTTGCGGCCTCAAGTGGAATGGACACCGCGATGCCCTGACTCGAAATAAGGCCGGATATCCCTGCAGTGACTTGAATGCAGGCTCGTCTTGCATCTCCCAAGACGAAAGGATGTCTGAATCCCCTGTGGAGACCACAGAGAAAGACCTAGTTCCCCACCTCATCGCGAACGGAGGCCTCACATCCTTTGAAAACTCCAGAGGTATGCGGAGATAAGTGCCTCCAAAGGAGACGATGCCTGACTCCTCGTGAAACTTGATAGGAGTCCCAGGATTCCTGTGGCAGGTGGAATGGGACCCTTGGTCTCCCGCCTCAGCTGGAGAGGCGTCCCAATTGCCCTGCCAAGCCTCGAGGAGAATCCCGAGTTGTCCTTCGCAACTAGGCAGGAGTCCTGACGTCACTGAACAAACACGTGGGTGGAAGGGCCATCCCCATCGCAACTCGAGAATATACCCCAGGTTCCCGCCGCAACTCGAGAAAAACGATGAGACTTCCCCCTCGCCGCGAGATGAGGCCTGATTCCCCTGCACTGCGTGCAGAGCAATTCCGTGCTGCACATCACACATGAAAGGAGCCTTGATTTCCTTGATGGCACTCCAGAGAAACCCCAAGAACACTGTTTCAAGGCTAGAGGGATCCTGAGGTCACTGTAGCAAAACGAAAGAGCTCCGTGGACCAAAAATCAACTCGAGATGAGAGATTAGTCCCTGGCTTCGACTCCAGGGGAATACCACCTTGCCACAAGCACCTCAAGAGGAGGCTTCTCTCAGCTCTAGGTATGTGAGAGGGACCCTGAGTTTGCGGCTTCAAGTGGAATGGACACCGCGATGCCCTGACTCGAAATAAGGCCGGATATCCCTGCATTGACTTGAATGCAGGCTCGTCTTGCATCTCCCAAGACGAAAGGATGTCTGAATCCCCTGTGGAGACCTCAGAGAAAGATCTAGTTCCCCACCTCATCACGACAGTAGGCCTCACATCCTTTGAAAACTCCAGAGGTATGCGGAGATCAGTGCCTCCAAAGGAGACGATGCCTGACTCCTCGTGAAACTTGATAGGAGTCCCAGGATTCCTGTGGCACATGGAATGGGACGCTTGGTCTCCCGCCTCAGCTGGACAGGCGTCCCAATTGCCCTGCCAAGCCTCGAGGAGAATCCCGAGTTGTCCCTCGCAACTAGGCAGGAGTCCTGACGTCGCTGAACAAACACGTGGCTGGAAGGGCCATCGCCGTCATAACTCGAGAATATACCCCAGGGTCCCGCCGAAACTCGGGAAAAACCATGAGACTTCCCCCTCGCCCGAGATGAGGCTCGATTCTCCAGCACTGCATGCAGAGCAATTCCGTGTTGCACATCACACATGAAAGGAGCCTTGATTTCCTTGATGGCACTCCAGAGAAACCCCAAGAACACTGTTTCAAGGCTAGAGGGATCCTGAGGTTACTGTAGCATCACGAAAGAGCTCCATGGACCAAAAATCAACTCGAGATGAGAGGTTAGTCCCTGGCTTCGACTCCATAGGAATACCACCTTACCACAAGCACCTCAAGAGGAGGCTTCTCTCAGCTCTAGGTATGTGAGAGGGACCCTGAGTTTGCGGCCTCAAGTGGAATGGACACCGCGATGCCCTGACTCGAAATAAGGCCGGATATCCCTGCAGTGACTTGAATGCAGGCTCGTCTTGCATCTCCCAAGACGAAAGGATGTCTGAATCCCCTGTGGAGACCACAGAGAAAGACCTAGTTCCCCATCTCATCGCGAACGGAGGCCTCACATCCTTTGAAAACTCCAGAGGTATGCGGAGATCAGTGCCTCCAAAGGAGACGATGCCTGACTCCTCGTGAAACTTGATAGGAGTCCCAGGATTCCTGTGGCAGGTGGAATGGGACCCTTGGTCTCCCGCCTCAGCTGGAGAGGCGTCCCAATTGCCCTGCCAAGCCTCGAGGAGAATCCCGAGTTGTCCTTCGCAACTAGGCAGGAGTCCTGACGTCACTGAACAAACACGTGGGTGGAAGGGCCATCCCCATCGCAACTCGAGAATATACCCCAGGTTCCCGCCGCAACTCGAGAAAAACCATGAGACTTCCCCCTCGCCGCGAGATGAGGCCTGATTCCCCTGCACTGCGTGCAGAGCAATTCCGTGCTGCACATCACACATGAAAGGAGCCTTGATTTCCTTGATGGCACTCCAGAGAAACCCCAAGAACACTGTTTCAAGGCTAGAGGGATCCTGAGGTCACTGTAGCAAAACGAAAGAGCTCCGTGGACCAAAAATCAACTCGAGATGAGAGATTAGTCCCTGGCTTCGACTCCAGGGGAATACCACCTTGCCACAAGCACCTCAAGAGGAGGCTTCTCTCAGCTCTAGGTATGTGAGAGGGACCCTGAGTTTGCGGCTTCAAGTGGAATGGACACCGCGATGCCCTGACTCGAAATAAGGCCGGATATCCCTGCATTGACTTGAATGCAGGCTCGTCTTGCATCTCCCAAGACGAAAGGATGTCTGAATCCCCTGTGGAGACCTCAGAGAAAGATCTAGTTCCCCACCTCATCACGACAGTAGGCCTCACATCCTTTGAAAACTCCAGAGGTATGCGGAGATCAGTGCCTCCAAAGGAGACGATGCCTGACTCCTCGTGAAACTTGATAGGAGTCCCAGGATTCCTGTGGCACATGGAATGGGACGCTTGGTCTCCCGCCTCAGCTGGACAGGCGTCCCAATTGCCCTGCCAAGCCTCGAGGAGAATCCCGAGTTGTCCCTCGCAACTAGGCAGGAGTCCTGACGTCGCTGAACAAACACGTGGCTGGAAGGGCCATCGCCGTCATAACTCGAGAATATACCCCAGGGTCCCGCCGAAACTCGGGAAAAACCATGAGACTTCCCCCTCGCCCGAGATGAGGCTCGATTCTCCAGCACTGCATGCAGAGCAATTCCGTGTTGCACATCACACATGAAAGGAGCCTTGATTTCCTTGATGGCACTCCAGAGAAACCCCAAGAACACTGTTTCAAGGCTAGAGGGATCCTGAGGTTACTGTAGCATCACGAAAGAGCTCCATGGACCAAAAATCAACTCGAGATGAGAGGTTAGTCCCTGGCTTCGACTCCATAGGAATACCACCTTACCACAAGCACCTCAAGAGGAGGCTTCTCTCAGCTCTAGGTATGTGAGAGGGACCCTGAGTTTGCGGCCTCAAGTGGAATGGACACCGCGATGCCCTGACTCGAAATAAGGCCGGATATCCCTGCAGTGACTTGAATGCAGGCTCGTCTTGCATCTCCCAAGACGAAAGGATGTCTGAATCCCCTGTGGAGACCACAGAGAAAGACCTAGTTCCCCATCTCATCGCGAACGGAGGCCTCACATCCTTTGAAAACTCCAGAGGTATGCGGAGATCAGTGCCTCCAAAGGAGACGATGCCTGACTCCTCGTGAAACTTGATAGGAGTCCCAGGATTCCTGTGGCAGGTGGAATGGGACCCTTGGTCTCCCGCCTCAGCTGGAGAGGCGTCCCAATTGCCCTGCCAAGCCTCGAGGAGAATCCCGAGTTGTCCTTCGCAACTAGGCAGGAGTCCTGACGTCACTGAACAAACACGTGGGTGGAAGGGCCATCCCCATCGCAACTCGAGAATATACCCCAGGTTCCCGCCGCAACTCGAGAAAAACCATGAGACTTCCCCCTCGCCGCGAGATGAGGCCTGATTCCCCTGCACTGCGTGCAGAGCAATTCCGTGCTGCACATCACACATGAAAGGAGCCTTGATTTCCTTGATGGCACTCCAGAGAAACCCCAAGAACACTGTTTCAAGGCTAGAGGGATCCTGAGGTCACTGTAGCAAAACGAAAGAGCTCCGTGGACCAAAAATCAACTCGAGATGAGAGGTTAGTCCCTGGCTTCGACTCCAGGGGAATACCACCTTGCCACAGGCACCTCAAGAGGAGGCTTCTCTCAGCTCTAGGTATGTGAGAGGGACCCTGATTTTGCGGCTTCAAGTGGAATGGACACCGCGATGCCCTGACTCGAAATAAGGCCGGATATCCCTGCAGTGACTTGAATGCAGGCTCGTCTTGCATCTCCCAAGACGAAAGGATGTCTGAATCCCCTGTGGAGACCTCAGAGAAAGACCTAGTTCCCCACCTCATCACGACCGGAGGCCTCACATCCTTTGAAAACTCCAGAGGTATGCGGAGATCAGTGCCTCCAAAGGAGACGATGCCTGACTCCTCGTGAAACTTGGTAGGAGTCCCAGGATTCCTGTGGCACATGGAATGGGACGCTTGGTCTCCCGCCTCAGCTGGACAGGCGTCCCAATTGCCCTGCCAAGCCTCGAGGAGAATCCCGAGTTGTCCCTCGCAACTAGGCAGGAGTCCTGACGTCGCTGAACAAACACGTGGCTGGAAGGGCCATCCCCATCATAACTCGAGAATATACCCCAGGGTCCCGCCGAAACTCGGGAAAAACCATGAGACTTCCCCCTTGCCCGAGATGAGGCTCGATTCTCCTGCACTGCATGCAGAGCTATTCCGTGTTGCACATCACACATGAAAGGAGCCTTGATTTCCTTGATGGCACTCCAGAGAAACCCCAAGAACACTGTTTCAAGGCTAGAGGGATCCTGAGGTTACTGTAGCAACACGAAAGAGCTCCATGGACCAAAAATCAACTCGAGATGAGAGGTTAGTCCCTGGCTTCGACTCCATAGGAATACCACCTTACCACAAGCACCTCAAGAGGAGGCTTCTCTCAGCTCTAGGTATGTGAGAGGGACCCTGATTTTGCGGACTCAAGTGGAATGGACACTGCGATGCCCTGACACGAAATAAGGCCGGATATCCCTGCAGTGACTTGAATGCAGGCTCGTCTTGCATCTCCCAAGATGAAAGGATGTCTGAATCTCCTGTGGAGACCACAGAGAAAGACCTAGTTCCCCACCTCATCGCGACCGGAGGCCTCATATCCTTTGAAAACTCCAGAGGTACGTGGAGATCAGTGCCTCCAAAGGAGACGATGCCTGATTCCTCGTGAAACTTGATAGGAGTCCCAGAATACCTGTGGCACGTGGAAAGGGACTCTTGGTCTCCCGCCTCAGCTGGAGAGGCGTCCCAATTGCCCTGCCAAGCCTCGAGGAGAATCTCCAGTTGTCCCTCACAACTAGGCAGGAGTCCTGACGTCGATGAACAAACACGAGGGTGGAAGTGCCGTCCCCGTTGTAACTCGAGAATATACCCCCGGTTCTCGCCGCAACTCGAGAAAAACCATGAGACTTCCCCCTCGCCGCGAGATGAGGCCCGATTCCCCTGGACTGCATGCAGAGCAATTCCGTGTTGCACATCACACATGAAAGGAGCCTTGATTTTCTTGATGGCACTCTAGAGAAACCCCAAGAACACTGTTTCCAGGCTAGAGGGATCCTGAGGTCACTGTAGCAACACGAAAGAGCTCCGTGGACCAGAAATCAACTTGAGATGAGAGTTTAGTCCCTGGCTTTGACTCCAGAGGAATACCACCTTACCACAAGCACCTCAAGAGGAGGCTTCTTTCAGCTCTAGGTATGTGAGAGGGACCATGAGTTTGCGGCCTCAAGTGGAATGGAGACCGCGATGCCCTGACGCGAAATAAGTCCGGATATCCCTGCAGTGACGTGAATGCAGGCTCTTCTTGCATCTCCCAAGATGAAAGGATGTCTGAATCCCCTCTGCAGACGACAGAGAAAGACCTAGTTCCCCACTTCATCGCGACCGGAGGCCTCACATCCTTTGAAAACTCCAGAGGTACGCGGAGATCAGTGCCTCCAAAGGAGACGATGCCTGACTCCTCGTGAAACTTGATAGGATTCCCAGGATTCCTGTGGCACGTGGAAAGGGACCCTTGGTCTCCCGCCTCAGCTGGATAGGCATCCCAATTGCCCTGCCAAGCCTCGAGGAGAATCCCGAGTTGTCCCTCGCAACTAGGCAGGAGTCCTGACGTCGCTGAACAAACACGTGGGTGGAAGGGCCATCCCCGTCATAACTTCAGAATATACCCCAGGTTCCCACCGCAACTCGAGAAAATCCATGAGACTTCCCCGTCGCCGCAAAATGAGGCCTGATATACTGCACTGCGTGCAGAGCAATTCCGTGTTGCAAATCACACATGAAAGGAGCCTTGATTTCCTTGATGGCACTCCAGAGAAAACCCAAGAACACTGTTTCAAGGCTAGAGGGAACCTGAGGTCACTGTAGCATCACGAAAGAGCTCAGTGGACCAATAATCAACTCGAGATGAGAGGTTAGTCCCTGACCTCGACCCCAGAGGAATACCACCTTACCACAAGCACCTCAAGAGGAGGCTTCTCTCAGCTCTAGGTATGTGAGAGGGACCCTGAGTTTGCGGCCTCAAGTGGAATGGACACCGCGATGCCCTGACTCGAAATAAGGCCGGATATCCCTGCAGTGACTTGAATGCAGGCTCGTCTTGCATCTCCCAAGACGAAAGGATGTCTGAATCCACTGTGGAGACCACAGAGAAAGACCTAGTTCCCCACCTCATCGCGACCGGAGGCCTCACATCCTTTGAAAACTCCAGAGGTATGCGGAGATCAGTGCCTCCAAAGGAGACGATGCCTGACTCCTCGTGAAACTTGATAGGAGTCCCAGGATTCCTGTGGCAGGTGGAATGGGACCCTTGGTCTCCCGCCTCAGCTGGAGAGGCGTCCCAATTGCCCTGCCAAGCCTCGAGGAGAATCCCGAGTTGTCCCTCGCAACTAGGCAGGAGTCCTGACGTCTCTGAACAAACACGTGGGTGGAAGGGCCATCCCCATCGTAACTCGAGAATATACCCCAGGTTCCCGCCGCAACTCGAGAAAAACCATGAGACTTCCCCCTCGCCGCGAGATGAGGCCTGATTCCCCTGCACTGCATGCAGAGCAATTCCGTGCTGCACATCACACATGAAAGGAGCCTTGATTTCCTTGATGGCACTCCAGAGAAACCCCAAGAACACTGATTCAAGGCTAGAGGGATCCTGAGGTCACTGTAGCAAAACGAAAGAGCTCCGTGGACCAAAAATCAACTCGAGATGAGAGGTTAGTCCCTGGCTTCGACTCCAGGGGAATACCACCTTGCCACAAGCACCTCAAGAGGAGGCTTCTCTCAGCTCTAGGTATGTGAGAGGGACCCTGAGTTTGCGGCCTCAAGTGGAATGGACACCGCGATGCCCTGACTCGAAATAAGGCCGGACATCCCTGCAGTGACTTGAATGCAGGCTCGTCTTGCATCTCCCAAGACGAAAGGATGTCTGAATCCCCTGTGGAGACCTCAGAGAAAGATCTAGTTCCCCACCTCATCACGACCGGAGGCCTCACATCCTTTGAAAACTCCAGAGGTATGCGGAGATCAGTGCCTCCAAAGGAGACGATGCCTGACTCCTCGTGAAACTTGATAGGAGTCCCAGGATTCCTGTGGCACATGGAATGGGACGCTTGGTCTCCCGCCTCAGCTGGAGAGGCGTCCCAATTGTTCTGCCAAGCCTCGAGGAGAATCCCGAGTTGTCCCTCGCAACTAGGCAGGAGTCCTGACGTCGCTGAACAAACACGTGGTTGGAAGGGCCATCGCCGTCATAACTCGAGAATATACCCCAGGGTCCCGCCGAAACTCGGGGAAAACCATGAGACTTCCCCCTCGCCCGAGATGAGGCTCGATTCTCCTGCACTGCATGCAGAGCAATTCCGTGTTGCACATCAAACATGAAAGGAGCCTTGATTTCCTTAATGGCACTCCAGAGAAACCCCAAGAACACTGTTTCAAGGCTAGAGGGATCCTGAGGTTACTGTAGCAACACGAAAGAGCTCCATGGACCAAAAATCAACTCAAGATGAAAGGTTAGTCCCTGGCTTCGACTCCATAGGAATACCACCTTACCACAAGCACCTCAAGAGGAGGCTTCTCTCAGCTCTAGGTATGTGAGAGGGACCGTGATTTTGCGGACTCAGGTGGAATGGACACTGCGATGCCCTGACACGAATTAAGGCCGGATATCCCTGCAGTGACGTGAATGCAGGCTCGTCTTGCATCTCCCAAGATGAAAGGATGTCTGAATCCCCTGTGGAGACCACAGAGAAAGACCTAGTTCCCCACATCATCGCGAACGGAGGCCTCACATCCTTTGAAAACTCCAGAGGTACGTGGAGATCAGTGCCTCCAAAGGAGACGATGCCTGACTCCTCGTGAAACTTGATGGGAGTCCCAGGATTCCTGTGGCACGTGGAAAGGGACTCTTGGTCTCCCGCCTCAGCTGGAGAGGCGTCCCAATTGCCCTGCCAAGCCTCGAGGAGAATCTCGAGTTGTCCCTCACAACTAGGCAGGAGTCCTGACGTCGCTGAACAAACACGTGGGTGGAAGTGCCGTCCCCGTTGTAACTCGAGAATATACCCCCGGTTCTCGCCGCAACTCGAGAAAAACCATGAGACTTCCCCCTCGCCGCGAGATGAGGCCCGATTCCCCTGCACTGCATGCAGAGCAATTCCGTGTTGCACATCACACATGAAAGGAGCCTTGATTTCCTTGATGGCACTCCAGAGAAACCCCAAGAACACTGTTTCAAGGCTAGAGGGAACCTGAGGTCAATGTAGCAACACGAAAGAGCTCAGTGGACCAATAATCAACTCGAGATGAGAGGTTAGTCCCTGGCCTCGACTCCAGAGGAATACCACCTTACCACAAGCACCTCAAGAGGAGGCTTCTCTCAGCTCTAGGTATGTGAGAGGGACCCTGAGTTTGCGGCCTCAAGTGGAATGGACACCGCGATACCCTGACTCGAAATAAGGCCGGATATCCCCGCAGTGACTTGAATGCAGGCTCGTCTTGCATCTCCCAAGACGAAAGGATGTCTGAATCGCCTGTGGAGACCACAGAGAAAGACCTAGTTCCCCACCTCATCGCGAACGGAGGCCTCACATCCTTTGAAAATTCCAGAGGTATGCGGAGATCAGTGCCTCCAAAGGAGACGATGCCTGACTCCTCGTGAAACTTGATAGGAGTCCCAGGATTCCTGTGGCAGGTGGAATGGGACCCTTGGTCTCCCGCCTCAGCTGGAGAGGCGTCCCAATTGCCCTGCCAAGCCTCGAGGAGAATCCCCAGTTGTCCCTCGCAACTAGGCAGGAGTCCTGACGTCGCTGAACAAACACGTGGGTGGAAGGGCCATCGCCATCGTAACTCGAGAATATACCCCAGGTTCCCGCCGCAACTCGAGAAAAACCATGAGACTTCCCCCTCGCCGCGAGATGAGGCCTGATTCCCCTGCACTGCGTGCAGAGCAATTCCGTGCTGCACATCACACATGAAAGGAGCCTTGATTTCCTTGATGGCACTCCAGAGAAACCCCAAGAACACTGTTTCAAGGCTAGAGGGATCCTGAGGTCACTGTAGCAAAACGAAAGAGCTCCGTGGACCAAAAATCAACTCGAGATGAGAGGTTAGTCCCTGGATTCGACTCCAGGGGCATACCACCTTGCCACAAGCACCGCAAGAGGAGGTTTCTCTCAGCTCTAGGTATGTGAGAGGGACCCTGAGTTTGCGGCCTCAAGTGGAATGGAGACCGCGATGCCCTGACTCGAAATAAGGCCGGATATCCCTGCAGTGACTTGAATGCAGGCTCGTCTTGCATCTGCCAAGTTGAAAGGATGTCTGAATCCCCTGTGGAGACCACAGAGAAAGACCTAGTTCCCCACCTCATCGCGACCGGAGGCCTCACATCCTTTGAAAATTCCAGAGGTATGCGCAGATCAGTACCTCCAAAGCAGACGATGCCTGACTACTCGTGAAACTTGATAGGAGTCCCAGGATTCCTGTGGCACGTGGAAAGGGACCCTTGGTCTCCCGCCTCAGCTGGACAGGCGTCCCAATTGCCCTGCCAAGCATCGAGGAGAATCTCGAGTTGTCCCTCACAACTAGGCAGGAGTCCTGACGTCGCTGAACAAACACGTGGGTGGAAGTGCCGTCCCCGTTGTAACTCGAGAATATACCCCCGGTTCTCGCCGCTACTCGAGAAAAACCATGAGACTTCCCCCTCGCCGCGAGATGAGGCCCGATTCCCCTGCACTGCATGCAGAGCAATTCCGTGTTGCACATCACACATGAAAGGAGCCTTGATTTTCTTGATGGCACTCTAGAGAAACCCCAAGAACACTGTTTCCAGGCTAGAGGGATCCTGAGGTCACTGTAGCAACACGAAAGAGCTCCGTGGACCAGAAATCAACTTGAGATGAGTGTTTAGTCCCTGGCTTCGACTCCAGAGGAATACCACCTTACCACAAGCACCTCAAGAGGAGGCTTCTTTCAGCTCTAGGTATGTGAGAGGGACCATGAGTTTGCGGCCTCAAGTGGAATGGAGACCGCAATGCCCTGACGCGAAATAAGGCCGGATATCCCTGCAGTGACTTGAATGCAGGCTCGTCTTGCATCTCTCAAGATGAAAGGATGTCTGAATCCCCTGTGGAGACCACAGAGAAAGACCTAGTTCCCCACTTCATCGCGACCGGAGTCCTCACATCCTTTGAAAACTCCAGAGGTACGCGGAGATCAGTGCCTCCAAAGGAGACGATGCCTGACTCCTCATGAAACTTGATAGGAATCCCAGGATTCCTGTGGCACGTGGAAAGGGACACTTGGTCTACCGCCTCAGATGGAGAGGCGTCCCAATTGCCCTGCCAAGCCTTGAGGAAAATCCCGAGTTGTCCCTCGCAACTAGGCAGGAGTCCTGACGTCGCAGAACAAACACGTGGGTGGAAGGGCCATCCCCGTCATAACTTCAGAATATACCCCAGGTTCCCACCGCAACTCGAGAAAATCCATGAGACTTCCCCGTCACCGCAAAATGAGGCCTGATATACTGCACTGCGTGCAGAGCAATTCCGTGTTGCAAATCACACATGAAAGGAGCCTTGATTTCCTTGATGGCACTCCAGAGAAACCCCAAGAACACTGTTTCAAGGCTAGAGGGAACCTGAGGTCACTGTAGCAACACGAAAGAGCTCAGTGGACCAATAATCAACTCGAGATGAGAGGTTAGTCCCTGCCCTCGACTCCAGAGGAATACCACCTTACCACAAGCACCTCAAGAGGAGGCTTCTCTCAGCTCTAGGTATGTGAGAGGGACCCTGAGTTTGCGGCCTCAAGTGGAATGGACACCGCGATGCCCTGACTCGAAATAAGGCCGGATATCCCTGCAGTGACTTGAATGCAGGCTCGTCTTGCATCTCCCAAGACGAAAGGATGTCTGAATCCCCTTTGGAGACATCAGAGAAAGATCTAGTTCCACACCTCATCACGACCGGAGGCCTCACATCCTTTGAAAACTCCAGAGGTATGCGGAGATCAGTGCCTCCAAAGGAGACGATGCCTGACTCCTCGTGAAACTTGATAGGAGTCCCAGGATTCCTGGGGCACATGGAATGGGACGCTTGGTCTCCCGCCTCAGCTGGACAGGCGTCCCAATTGCCCTGCCAAACCTCGAGGAGAATCTCCAGTTGTCCCTCGCAAATAGGCAGGAGTCCTGACGTCGCTTAACAAACACGTGGCTGGAAGGGCCATCCCCATCATAACTCGAGAATATACCCCAGGGTCCCGCCAAAACTCGGGAAAAACCATGAGACTTCCCCCTTGCCCGAGATGAGGCTCGATTCCCCTGCACTGCATGCAGAGCAATTCCGTGTTGCACATCACACATGAAAGGAGCCTTGATTTCCTTGATGGCACTCCAGAGAAACCCCAAGAACACTGTTTCAAGGCTAGAGGGATCCTGAGGTCACTGTAGCCACACGAAAGAGCTCCGTGGACCAAAAATCAACTCGAGATGAGAGGTTAGTCCCTGGCTTCGACTCCAGGGGAATACCACCTTGCCACAAGCACCTCAAGAGGAGGCTTCTCTCAGCTCTAGGTATGTGAGAGGGACCCTGAGTTGCGGCCTCAAGTGGAATGGACACCGCGATGCCCTGACTCGAAATAAGGCCGGATATCCCTGCAGTGACTTGAATGCAGGCTCTTCTTGCATCTGCCAAGTTGAAAGGATGTCTGAATCCCCTGTGGAGACCACAGAGAAAGACCTAGTTCCCCACGTCATCGCGACCGGAGGCCTCACATCCTTTGAAAACTCCAGAGGTACACGGAGATCAGTGCCTCCAAAGGAGACGATGCCTGACTCCTCGTGAAACTTGATAGGAGTCCCAGGATAACAGTGGCACGTGGAAAGGGACCCTTGGTCTCCCGCCTCAGCTGGAGAGGCGTCCCAATTGCCCTGCCAAGCCTCGAGGAGAATCCCGAGTTGTCCCTCGCAACTAGGCAGAAGTCCTGAAGTCGCTGAACAAACACGTGGGTGGAAGGGCCATCCCCGTCATAACTCGAGAATATACCCCAGGATCCCGCCGCAACTCGAGAAAACCATGAGAATTCCCCCTCACCGCGAGATGAGGCCCGATTCCCCTGCACTGCGTGCATAGCAATTCCGTGTTGCACATCAAACATGAAAGGAGCCTTGATTTCCTTGATGGCACTCCAGAGAAACCCCAAGAACACTGTTTCAAGGCTAGAGGGATCCTGAGGTCACTGTAGCAACACGAAAGAGCTCCGTGGACCAAAAATCAACTCGAGATGAGAGGTTAGTCCCTGGCTTCGACTCCAGAGGAAACCACCTTACCACAAGCACCTCAAAAGGAGGCTTCTCTCAGCTCTAGGTATGTGAGAGGGACCCTGAGTTTGCGGCCTCAAGTGGAATGGACACCGCGATGCCCTGACTCGAAATAAGGCCGGATATCCCTGCAGTGACTTGAATGCAGGCTCGTCTTGCATCTCCCAAGACGAAAGGAAATCTGAATCCCCTTTGGAGACCACAGAGAAACACCTAGTTCCCCACTTCATGGCGACCGGAGGCTCACATCCTTTGAAAACTCCAGAGGTACGCGGAGATCAGTGCCTCCAACGGAGACGATGCCTGACTCCTCGTGAAACTTGATAGGAGTCCCAGGATTCCTGTGGAACGTGGAAAAGGACCCTTGGTCTCCCGCCTCAGATGAAGAGGCGTCCCAATTGCCCTGCCAAGCCTCGAGGAGAATCCCGAGTTGTCCCTCGCAACTAGGCAGGAGTCCTGACGTCGCTGAACAAACACGTGGGTGGAAGGGCCATCCCCGTCGTAACTCGAGAATATACCCCAGGTTCCCGCCGCAAGTCGAGAAAAACCATGAGACTTCCCACTCGCCGCGAGATGAGGCCTGATTCCCCTGCCCTGCGTGCAGAGCAATTCCGTGTTGCACCTCACACATGAAAGGAGCCTTGATTTCCTTGATGGCACTCCACAGAAACCCCAAGAACACTGTTTCAAGGCTAGAGGGATCCTGAGGTCACTGTAGCAACACGAAAGAGCTCCGTGGACCAAAAATCAACTCGAGATGAGAGGTTAGTCCCTGGCTTCGACTCCAGAGGAATACCACCTTACCACAAGCACCTCAAGAGGAGGCTTCTCTCAGCTCTAGGTATGTGAGAGGGACCCTGAGTTTGCGGCCTCAAGTGAAATGGACACCGCGATGCCCTGACTCGAAATAAGGCCGGATATCCCTGCAGTGACTTGAATGCAGGCTCGTCTTGCATCTCCCAAGACGAAAGGATGTCTGAATCCTCTGTGGAGACCACAGAAAAAGACCTAGTTCCCCACCTCATCGCGACCGGAGGCCTCACATCCTTTGAGAATTCCAGAGGTACAAGCAGATCAGTGCCTCCAAAGGAGACGATGCCTGACTCCTCGTGAAACTTGATAGGAGTCCCAGGATTCCTGTGGCACGTGGAAAGGGACCCTTGGTCTCCCGCCTCAGCTGGAGAGGCGTCCCAATTGCCCTGCCAAGCCTCGAGGAGAATCCCGAGTTGTTCCTCGCAAATAGGCAGGAGTCCTGAAGTCGCTGAACAAACACGTGGGTGGAGGGCCATCCCCGTCGTAACTCGAGAATATACCCCAGGTTCCCGCCGCAACTCAAGAGAAACCATGAGACTTCCCACTCGCCGCGAGATGAGGCCCGATTCCCCTGCACTGCGTGCAGAGCAATACCGTGTTGCACATCACACATGAAAGGAGCCTTGATTCCCTTGATGGCACTCCAGAGAAACCCCAAGAACACTGTTTCCAGGCTAGCGGGATCCTGAGGTCACTGTAGCAACACGAAAGAGCTCCGTGGACCAAAAATCAACTCGAGATGAGAGGTTAGTCCCTGGCTTCGACTCCAGAGGAATACCACCTTACCACAAGCACCTCAAGAGGAGGCTTCTCTCAGCTCTAGCTATGTGCTGAGTTTGCGGCCTCAAGTGGAATGGATACCGTGATGCCCTGACTCGAAATAAGGCCGGATATCCCTGCAGTGACTTGAATGCAGGCTCGTCTTGCTTCTCCCAAGACGAAAGGATGTCTGAATCCCCTGTGGAGACCACAGAGAAAGGCCTAGTTCCCCACCTCATCGCGACCGGAGGCCTCACATCCATTGAAAAGTTCAGAGGAACACGGAGATCAGTGCCTCCAAAGGAGACGATGCCTGACTCCTCGGGAAACTTGATAGGAGTCCCAGGATTCCTGTGCACGTGGAAAGGGACCCTTGGTCTCCCGCCTCAGCTGGAGAGGCGTCCCAATTGCCCTGCCAAGCCTCGAGGAGAATCCCGAGTTGTCCCTCGCAACTAGGCAGGAGTCCTGACGTCGCTGAGCAAACACGTGGTTGAAAGGGCCATCCCCATCGTAACTCGAGAATATACCCCAGGTTTCCGCCGCAACTCGAGAAAAACCATGAGACTTCCCCCTCGCCGCGAGATGAGGTCCGATTCCCCTGCACTGCGTGCAGAGCAATTCCGTGTTGCACATCACACATGAAAGGAGCCTTGATTTCCTTGATGGCACTCCAGAGAAACCCCAAGAACACTGTTTCAAGGCTAGAGGGATCCTGAGGTCACTGTAGCAGCACGAAAGAGCTCCGTGGACCAACAATCAACTCGAGATGAGAGGTTAGTCCCTTTCTTCGACTCCAGAGGAATACCACCTTACCACAAGCACCTCAAGAGGAGGCTTCTCTCAGCTCTAGGTATGTGAGAGGGACCCTGAGTTTGCGGCCTCAAGTGGAATGGACACCGTGATGCCCTGACTCGAAATAAGGCCGGATATCCCTGCAGTGACTTGAATGCAGGCTCGTCTTGCATCTCCCAAGACGAAAGGATGTCTGAATCCCCTGTGGAGACCACAGAAAAAGACCTAGTTCCCCACCTCATCGCGACCGGAGGCCTCGCATCCTTTGAAAACTCCAGAGGTACAAGGAGATCAGTGCCTCCAAAGGAGACGATGCCTGACTCCTCGTGAAACTTCATAGGATTCCCAGGATTCCTGTGGCACGTGGAAAGGGACCCATGGTCTCCCGCCTCAGCTGGAGAGGCGTCCCAGTTGCCCTGCCAAGCCTCGAGGAGAATCCCGAGTTGTCCCTCGCAACTAGGCAGGAGTCCTGACATCGCTGAACAAACACGTGGGTGGAAGGGCCATCCCCGTCGTAACTCGAGAATATACCTCAGGTTCCCGCCGCCACTCGAGAAAAACCATGAGACTTCCCCCTCGCCCCGAGATGAGGCCCGTTTCCCCTGCACTGATTGCAGAGCAATTTCGTGTTGCACATCACACATGAATGGAGCCTTGATTTCCTTGATAGCACTGCAGAGAAACCCCAAGAACACTGTTTCAAGGCTAGAGGGATCCTGACGTCACTGTAGCCACACGAAAGAGCTCCGTGGCTCAAAAATCAACTCGAGATGAGAGGTTAGTCCCTGGCTTCGACTCCAGAGGAATACCACCTTACCACAAGCACCTCAAGAGGAGGCTTCTCTCAGCTCTAGGTATGTGAGAGGGACCCTGAGCTTGCGGACTCAAGTGGAATGGTCACTGCGATGCCCTGACTCGAAATAAGGCCGGATATCCCTGCAGTGACTTGAATGCAGGCTCGTCTTGCATCTCCCAAGATGAAAGGTTGTCTGAATCCCCTGTGGAGACCACAGAGAAAGACATAGTTCCCCACTTCATCGCGACCGGAGGCCTCACATCCTTTGAAAACTCCAGAGGTACGTGGAGATCAGTGCCTCCAAAGGAGACGATGCCTGACTCCTCGTGAAACTTGATAGGAGTCCCAGAATAACTGTGGCACGTGGAAAGGGACTCTTGGTCTCCCGCCTCAGCTGGAGAAGCGTCCCAATTGCCCTGCCAAGCCTCGAGGAGAATCTTGAGTTGTCCCTCACAACTAGGCAGGAGTCCTGACGTCGCTGAACAAACACGTGGGTGGAAGTGCCGTCCCCGTTGTAACTCGAGAATATACCCCCGGTTCTCGCCGCTACTCGAGAAAAACCATGAGACTTCCCCCTCACCGCGAGATGAGGCCCGATTCCCCTGCACTGCATGCAGAGCAATTCCGTGTTGCACATCACACATGAAAGGAGCCTTGATTTTCTTGATGGCACTCTAGAGAAACCCCAAGAACACTGTTTCCAGGCTAGAGGGATCCTGAGGTCACTGTAGCAACACGAAAGAGCTCCGTGGACCAGAAATCAACTTGAGATGAGAGTTTAGTCCCTGGCTTCGACTCCAGAGGAATACCACCTTACCACAAGCACCTCAAGAGGAGGCTTCTTTCAGCTCTAGGTATGTGAGAGGGACCATGAGTTTGCGGCCTCAAGTGGAATGGAGACCGCGATGCCCTGACGCGAAATAAGGCCGGATATCCCTGCAGTGACTTGAATGCAGGCTCGTCTTGCATCTCTCAAGATGAAAGGATGTCTGAATCCCCTGTGGAGACCGCAGAGAAAGACCTAGTTCCCCACTTCATCGCGACCGGAGGCCTCACATCCTTTGAAAACTCCAGAGGTACGCGGAGATCAGTGCCTCCAAAGGAGACGATGCCTGACTCCTCATGAAACTTGATAGGAATCCCAGGATTCCTGTGGCACGTGGAAAGGGACACTTGGTCTACCGCCTCAGATGGAGAGGCGTCCCAATTGCCCTGCCAAGCCTTGAGGAAAATCCCGAGTTGTCCCTCGCAACTAGGCAGGAGTCCTGACGTCGCAGAACAAACACGTGAGTGGAAGGGCCATCCCCGTCATAACTTCAGAATATACCCCAGGTTCCCACCGCAACTCGAGAAAATCCATGAGACTTCCCCGTCACCGCAAAATGAGGCCTGATATACTGCACTGCGTGCAGAGCAATTCCGTGTTGCAAATCACACATGAAAGGAGCCTTGATTTCCTTGATGGCACTCCAGAGAAACCCCAAGAACACTGTTTCAAGGCTAGAGGGAACCTGAGGTCACTGTAGCAACACGAAAGAGCTCAGTGGACCAATAATCAACTCGAGATGAGAGGTTAGTCCCTGCCCTCGACTCCAGAGGAATACCACCTTACCACAAGCACCTCAAGAGGAGGCTTCTCTCAGCTCTAGGTATGTGAGAGGGACCCTGAGTTTGCGGCCTCAAGTGGAATGGACACCGCGATGCCCTGACTCGAAATAAGGCCGGATATCCCTGCAGTGACTTGAATGCAGGCTCGTCTTGCATCTCCCAAGACGAAAGGATGTCTGAATCCCCTTTGGAGACATCAGAGAAAGATCTAGTTCCACACCTCATCACGACCGGAGGCCTCACATCCTTTGAAAACTCCAGAGGTATGCGGAGATCAGTGCCTCCAAAGGAGACGATGCCTGACTCCTCGTGAAACTTGATAGTAGTCCCAGGATTCCTGGGGCACATGGAATGGGACGCTTGGTCTCCCGCCTCAGCTGGACAGGCGTCCCAATTGCCCTGCCAAGCCTCGAGGAGAATCCCGAGTTGTCCCTCCCAACTAGGCAGGAGTCCTGACGTCGCTGAACAAACACGTGGCTGGAAGGGCCATCCCCATCATAACTCGAGAATATACCCCAGGGTCCCGCCAAAACTCGGGAAAAACCATGAGACTTCCCCCTTGCCCGAGATGAGGCTCGATTCCCCTGCACTGCATGCAGAGCAATTCCGTGTTGCACATCACACATGAAAGGAGCCTTGATTTCCTTGATGGCACTCCAGAGAAACCCCAAGAACACTGTTTCAAGGCTAGAGGGATCCTGAGGTCACTGTAGCCACACGAAAGAGCTCCGTGGACCAAAAATCAACTCGAGATGAGAGGTTAGTCCCTGGCTTCGACTCCAGGGGAATACCACCTTGCCACAAGCACCTCAAGAGGAGGCTTCTCTCAGCTCTAGGTATGTGAGAGGGACCCTGAGTTGCGGCCTCAAGTGGAATGGACACCGCGATGCCCTGACTCGAAATAAGGCCGGATATCCCTGCAGTGACTTGAATGCAGGCTCTTCTTGCAACTGCCAAGTTGAAAGGATGTCTGAATCCCCTGTGGAGACCACAGAGAAAGACCTAGTTCCCCACGTCATCGCGACCGGAGGCCTCACATCCTTTGAAAACTCCAGAGGTACACGGAGATCAGTGCCTCCAAAGGAGACGATGCCTGACTCCTCGTGAAACTTGATAGGAGTCCCAGGATAACAGTGGCACGTGGAAAGGGACCCTTGGTCTCCCGCCTCAGCTGGAGAGGCGTCCCAATTGCCCTGCCAAGCCTCGAGGAGAATCCCGAGTTGTCCCTCGCAACTAGGCAGAAGTCCTGAAGTCGCTGAACAAACACGTGGGTGGAAGGGCCATCCCCGTCATAACTCGAGAATATACCCCAGGATCCCGCCGCAACTCGAGAAAACCATGAGACTTCCCCCTCACCGCGAGATGAGGCCCGATTCCCCTGCACTGCGTGCATAGCAATTCCGTGTTGCACATCAAACATGAAAGGAGCCTTGATTTCCTTGATGGCACTCCAGAGAAACCCCAAGAACACTGTTTCAAGGCTAGAGGGATCCTGAGGTCACTGTAGCCACAGGAAAGAGCTCCGTGGACCAAAAATCAACTCGAGATGAGAGGTTAGTCCCTGGCTTCGACTCCAGAGGAAACCACCTTACCACAAGCACCTCAAAAGGAGGCTTCTCTCAGCTCTAGGTATGTGAGAGGGACCCTGAGTTTGCGGCCTCAAGTGGAATGGACACCGCGATGCCCTGACTCGAAATAAGGCCGGATATCCCTGCAGTGACTTGAATGCAGGCTCGTCTTGCATCTCCCAAGACGAAAGGAAATCTGAATCCCCTTTGGAGACCACAGAGAAACACCTAGTTCCCCACTTCATGGCGACCGGAGGCTCACATCCTTTGAAAACTCCAGAGGTACCCGGAGATCAGTGCCTCCAACGGAGACGATGCCTGACTCCTCGTGAAACTTGATAGGAGTCCCAGGATTCCTGTGGAACGTGGAAAAGGACCCTTGGTCTCCCGCCTCAGATGAAGAGGCGTCCCAATTGCCCTGCCAAGCCTCGAGGAGAATCCCGAGTTGTCCCTCGCAACTAGGCAGGAGTCCTGACGTCGCTGAACAAACACGTGGCTGGAAGGGCCATCCCCGTCGTAACTCGAGAATATACCCCAGGTTCCCGCCGCAAGTCGAGAAAAACCATGAGACTTCCCACTCGCCGCGAGATGAGGCCTGATTCCCCTGTCCTGCGTGCAGAGCAATTCCGTGTTGCACCTCACACATGAAAGGAGCCTTGATTTCCTTGATGGCACTCCACAGAAACCCCAAGAACACTGTTTCAAGGCTAGAGGGATCCTAAGGTCACTGTAGCAACACGAAAGAGCTCCGTGGACCAAAAATCAACTCGAGATGAGAGGTTAGTCCCTGGCTTCGACTCCAGAGGAATACCACCTTACCACAAGCACCTCAAGAGGAGGCTTCTCTCAGCTCTAGGTATGTGAGAGGGACCCTGAGTTTGCGGCCTCAAGTGAAATGGACACCGCGATGCCCTGACTCGAAATAAGGCCAGATATCCCTGCAGTGACTTGAATGCAGGCTCGTCTTGCATCTCCCAAGACGAAAGGATGTCTGAATCCTCTGTGGAGACCACAGAAAAAGACCTAGTTCCCCACCTCATCGCGACCGGAGGCCTCACATCCTTTGAGAATTCCAGAGGTACAAGCAGATCAGTGCCTCCAAAGGAGACGATGCCTGACTCCTCGGGAAACTTGATAGGAGTCCCAGGATTCCTGTGGCACGTGGAAAGGGACCCTTGGTCTCCCGCCTCAGCTGGAGAGGCGTCCCAATTGCCCTGCCAAGCCTCGAGGAGAATCCCGAGTTGTTCCTCGCAACTAGGCAGGAGTCCTGACGTCGCTGAACAAACACGTGGGTGGAAGGGCCATCCCCGTCGTAACTCGAGAATATACCCCAGGTTCCCGCCGCAACTCGAGAGAAACCATGAGACTTCCCACTCGCCGCGAGATGAGGCCCGATTCCCCTGCACTGCGTGCAGAGCAATACCGTGTTGCACATCACACATGAAAGGAGCCTTGATTCCCTTGATGGCACTCCAGAGAAACCCCAAGAACACTGTTTCCAGGCTAGCGGGATCCTGAGGTCACTGTAGCAACACGAAAGAGCTCCGTGGACCAAAAATCAACTCGAGATGAGAGGTTAGTCCCTGGCTTCGACTCCAGAGGAATACCACCTTACCACAAGCACCTCAAGAGGAGGCTTCTCTCAGCTCTAGCTATGTGCTGAGTTTGCGGCCTCAAGTGGAATGGATACCGCGATGCCCTGACTCGAAATAAGGCCGGATATCCCTGCAGTGACTTGAATGCAGGCTCGTCTTGCTTCTCCCAAGACGAAAGGATGTCTGAATCCCCTGTGGAGACCACAGAGAAAGGCCTAGTTCCCCACCTCATCGCGACCGGAGGCCTCACATCCATTGAAAAGTTCAGAGGAACACGGAGATCAGTGCCTCCAAAGGAGACGATGCCTGACTCCTCGGGAAACTTGATAGGAGTCCCAGGATTCCTGTGCACGTGGAAAGGGACCCTTGGTCTCCCGCCTCAGCTGGAGAGGCGTCCCAATTGCCCTGCCAAGCCTCGAGGAGAATCCCGAGTTGTCCCTTGCAACTAGGCAGGAGTCCTGACGTCGCTGAGCAAACACGTGGTTGAAAGGGCCATCCCCATCGTAACTCGAGAATATACCCCAGGTTTCCGCCGCAACTCGAGAAAAACCATGAGACTTCCCCCTTGCCGCGAGATGAGGTCCGATTCCCCTGCACTGCGTGCAGAGCAATTCCGTGTTGCACATCACACATGAAAGGAGCCTTGATTTCCTTGATGGCACTCCAGAGAAACCCCAAGAACACTGTTTCAAGGCTAGAGGGATCCTGAGGTCACTGTAGCAGCACGAAAGAGCTCCGTGGACCAACAATCAACTCGAGATGAGAGGTTAGTCCCTTTCTTCGACTCCAGAGGAATACCACCTTACCACAAGCACCTCAAGAGGAGGCTTCTCTCAGCTCTAGGTATGTGAGAGGGACCCTGAGTTTGCGGCCTCAAGTGGAATGGACACCGTGATGCCCTGACTCGAAATAAGGCCGGATATCCCTGCAGTGACTTGAATGCAGGCTCGTCTTGCATCTCCCAAGACGAAAGGATGTCTGAATCCCCTGTGGAGACCACAGAAAAAGACCTAGTTCCCCACCTCATCGCGACCGGAGGCCTCGCATCCTTTGAAAACTCCAGAGGTACAAGGAGATCAGTGCCTCCAAAGGAGACGATGCCTGACTCCTCGTGAAACTTCATAGGAGTCCCAGGATTCCTGTGGCACGTGGAAAGGGACCCATGGTCTCCCGCCTCAGCTGGAGAGGCGTCCCAGTTGCCCTGCCAAGCCTCGAGGAGAATCCCGAGTTGTCCCTCGCAACTAGGCAGGAGTCCTGACATCGCTGAACAAACACGTGGGTGGAAGGGCCATCCCCGTCGTAACTCGAGAATATACCTCAGGTTCCCGCCGCCACTCGAGAAAAACCATGAGACTTCCCCCTCGCCCCGAGATGAGGCCCGTTTCCCCTGCACTGATTGCAGAGCAATTTCGTGTTGCACATCACACATGAATGGAGCCTTGATTTCCTTGATAGCACTGCAGAGAAACCCCAAGAACACTGTTTCAAGGCTAGAGGGATCCTGACGTCACTGTAGCCACACGAAAGAGCTCCGTGGCTCAAAAATCAACTCGAGATGAGAGGTTAGTCCCTGGCTTCGACTCCAGAGGAATACCACCTTACCACAAGCACCTCAAGAGGAGGCTTCTCTCAGCTCTAGGTATGTGAGAGGGACCCTGAGCTTGCGGACTCAAGTGGAATGGTCACCGCGATGCCCTGACTCGAAATAAGGCCGGATATCCCTGCAGTGACTTGAATGCAGGCTCGTCTTGCATCTCCCAAGATGAAAGGTTGTCTGAATCCCCTGTGGAGACCACAGAGAAAGACATAGTTCCCCACTTCATCGCGACCGGAGGCCTCACATCCCTTGAAAACTCCAGAGGTACGTGGAGATCAGTGCCTCCAAAGGAGACGATGCCTGACTCCTCGTGAGACTTGATAGGAGTCCCAGGATTCCTGTGGCACGTGGAAAGGGATCCTTGGTCTCCCGGCTCAGCTGGAGGTGCGTCCTAATTGCCCTGCCAAGCCTCGAGGAGAATCTCCAGTTGTCCCTCACAACTAGGCAGGAGTCCTGACGTCGCTGAACAAACACGTGTGTGGAAGGACCATCCCCGTCGTAACTCGAGAATATACCCCAGGTTCCCGCCGCAACTCGAGAAATACCATGAGACATCCCCCTCGCCGCGAGATGAGGCCCAATTCCCCTGCACTGCGTGCAGAGCAATTCCGTGTTGCACATCACACATGAAAGGAGCCTTGATTTCCTTGATGGCACTCCAGAGAAACCCCAAGAACACTGTTTCAAGGCTAGAGGGATCCTGAGGTCACTGTAGCAACACGAAAGAGCTCCATGGACCAAAAATCAACTCGGGATGAGAGGTTAGTCCCTGGCGTCGACTCCAGAGGAATACCACCTTACCACAAGCACCTCAAGAGGAGGCTTCTCTCAGCTCTAGGTATGTGAGAGGGAACCTGAGTTTGCGGCCTCAAGTGGAATGGACACCGCGATGCCCTGACTCAAAATAAGGCCGGATTTCCCTGCAGTGACTTGAATGCAGGCTCGTCTTGCATCTCCCAAGACGAAAGGATGTCTGAATCCCCTGTGGAGACCACAGAGAAAGACCTAGTTCCCCACCTCATCGCGACCGGAGGCCTCACATCCTTTGAAAACTCCAGAGGTACGCGGAGATCAGTGCCTCCAAAGGAGACGATGCCTGACTCCTCGTGAAACTTGATAGGAGTCCCAGGATTCCTGTGGCACGTGGAAAGGGACCCTTGGTCTCCCGCCTCAGCTGGAGAGGCGGCCCAATTGCCCTGCCAAGCCTCGAGGAGAATCCCGAGTTGTCCCTCGCAACTAGGCAGGAGTCCTGGGTCGCTGAACAAACACGTGGGTGGAAGGGCCATCCCCGTTGTAACTCGAGAATATACGCCAGGTTCCCGCCCCAACTCGAGAAAAACCATGAGACTTCCCCCTCGCCGTGAGATGAGGACCGATTCCCCTGCACTGCGTGCAGAGCAATTCCGTCTTTCACATCACACATGAAAGGAGCCTTGATTTCCTTGATGGCACTCCAGAGAAAGCCCAAGAACACTATTTCAAGGCTAGAGGGATCCTGAGGTCACTGTAGCAACACGAAAGAGCTCCGTGGGCCAAAAATCAACTCGAGATGAGAGGTTAGTCTCTGGCTTCGACTCCAGAGGAATACCACCTTACCACAAGCACCTCAAGAGGAGGCTTCTCTCAGCTCTAGCTATGTGAGAGGGACCCTGAGTTTGCGGCCTCAAGTGGAATGGACACCGCGATGCCGTGACTCGAAATAAGGCCGGATATCCCTGCAGTGACTTGAATGCAGGCTCGTCTTGCATCTCCCAAAACGAAAGGATGTCTGAATCCCCTGTGGAGACCACAGAGAAAGACCTAGTTTCCCATCTCATCGCGACCGGAGGCCTCACATCCTTTGAAAACCCCAGAGAAACGCGGAGATCAGTGCCTCCAAAGGAAACGATGCCTGACTCCTCATGAAACTTGATAGGAGTCCCAGGATTCCTGTGGCACGTGTAAAGGACCCTTGGTCTCCCGCCTCAGCTGGAGAGGCATCCCAATTGTTCTGCCAAGCCTCGAGGAGAATCCCGAGTTGTCCCTCGCAACTAGGCAGGAGTCCTGACATCGCTGAACAAACACGTGTGTGGAAGGGCCATTCCCGTCGTAAGTCGAGAATATACCCCAGGTTCCCGCCGCAACTCGAGAAAAACCATGAGACTTCCCCCTCGCCGCGAGATGAGGCCCGATTCCCCTGCACTGCGTGCAGAGCAATTCCGTGTTGCACATCACACATGAAAGGAGCCTTGATTTCCTTGATGGCACTCCAGAGAAACCCCAAGAACACTGTATCAAGGCTAGAGGGATCCTGAGGTCACTGGAGCAACACGAAAGAGCTCCATGGACC
Source organism: Cervus elaphus (assembly GCF_910594005.1). Lineage (NCBI taxonomy): Eukaryota > Metazoa > Chordata > Mammalia > Artiodactyla > Cervidae > Cervus > Cervus elaphus. The sequence goes on along the minus strand of NC_057815.1, from coordinate 8,513,732 downwards.
AAAAATCAACTCGAGATGAGAGGTTAGTCCCTGGCTTCGACTCCAGAGGAATACCACCTTACCACAAGCACCTCAAGAGGAGGCTTCTCTCAGCTCTAGGTATGTGAGAGGGACCCTGATTTTGCGGCTTCAAGTGGAATGGACACCGCGATGCACTGACGTGAAATAAGGCCGGATATCCCTGCAGTGACTTGAATGCAGGCTCGTCTTGCATCTCCCAAGACGAAAGGATGTCTGAATCCCCTGTGGAGACCACAGAGAAAGACCTAGTTCCCCACCTCATCGCGACCGGAGGCCTCACATCCATTGAAAACTTCAGAGGAACACGGAGATCTGTCCCTCCAAAGGAGACGATGCCTGACTCCTCGGGAAACTTGATAGGAGTCCCAGGATTCCTGTGCACGTGGAAAGGGACCCTTGGTCTCCGGCCTCAGCTGGAGAGGCGTCCCAATTGCCCTGTCAAGCCTCGAGGAGAATCCCGAGTTGTCCCTCGCAACTAGGCAGGAGTCCTGACGTCGCTGAGCAAACACGTGGTTGAAAGGGCCATCCCCGTCGTAACTCGAGAATATATCCCAGGTTTCCGCCGCAACTCGAGAAAAACCATGAGACTTCCCCCTCGCCCCGAGATGAGGCCCGTTTCCCCTGCACTGATTGCAGAGCAATTTCGTGTTGCACATCACACATGAATGGAGCCTTGATTTCCTTGATAGCACTCCAGAGAAACCCCAAGAACACTGTTTCAAGGCTAGAGGGATCCTGACGTCACTGTAGCCACACGAAAGAGCTCCGTGGCTCAAAAATCAACTCGAGATGAGAGGTTAGTCCCTGGCTTCGACTCCAGAGGTATACCACCTTACCACAAGCACCTCAAGAGGAGGCTTCTCTCAGCTCTTGGTATGTGAGAGGGACCCTGAGCTTGCGGCCTCAAGAGGAATGGACACCGCGATGCCCTGACTCGAAATAAGGCCGGATATCCCTGCAGTGACTTGAATGCAGGCTCGTCTTGCATCTCCCAAGATGAAAGGATGTCTGAATCCCCTGTGGAGACCACAGAGAAAGACCTAGTTCCCCACTTCATCGCGACCGGAGGCCTCACTTTCCTTGAAAACTCCAGAGGTACGCGGAGATCAGTGCCTCCAAAGGAGACGATGCCTGACTCCTCGTGAGACTTGATAGGAGTCCCAGGATTCCTGTGGCACGAGGAAAGGGATCCTTGGTCTCCCGGCTCAGCTGGAGAGGCGTCCTAATTGCCCTGCCAAGCCTCGAGGAGAATCTCCAGTTGTCCCTCACAACTAGGCAGGAGTCCTGACGTCGCTGAACAAACACTTGGGTGGAAGGGCCATCCTCGTCGTAACTCGAGAATATACCCCAGGTTCCCGCCGCAACTCGAGAAAACCCATGAGACTTCCCCCTCGCCGCGATATGAGGCCCGATTCCCTGCACTGCGTGCAGAGCAATTCCGTGTTGCACATCTCACATGAAAGGAGCCTTGATTTCCTTGATGGCACTCCAGAGAAACCCCAAGAACACTGTTTCAAGGCTAGAGGGATCCTGAGGTCACTGTAGCAACACGAAAGAGCTCCGTGGACCAAAAATCAACTCGAGATGAGAGGTTAGTCCCTGGCTTCGAATCCAGAGGAATACCACCTTACCACAAGCACCTCAAGAGGAGGCTTCTCTCAGCTCTAGCTATGTGAGAGGGACCCTGAGTTTGCGGCCTCAAGTGGAATGGAGACCGCGATGCCCTGACTCGAAATAAGGCCGGATATCCCTGCAGTGACTTGAATGCAGGCTCGTCTTGCATCTCCCAAGACGAAAGGATGTCTGAATCCCCTGTGGAGACCACAGAGAAAGACCTACTTCCCCACCTCATCGCGACTGGAGTCCTCACATTCCTTGAAAACTCCAGAGGTACGCGGAGATCAGTGCCTCCAAAGGAGACGATGCCTGACTCCTCGTGAAACTTGATAGGAGTCCCAGGATTCCTGTAGCACGTGGAAAGGGACCCTTGGTCTCCCGCCTCAGCTGGAGAGGCGTCCCAATTGCCCTGCCAAGCCTGGAGGAGAATCCCGAGTTGTTTCTCGCTACTAGGCAGGAGTCCTGAGTCGCTGAACAAACACGTGGGTGGAAGGGCCATTCCCGTTGTAACTCGAGAATATACGCCAGGTTCCCGCCCCAACTCGAGAAAAACCATGAGACTTCCCCCTCGCCGCGAGATGAGGACCGATTCCCCTGCACTGCGTGCAGAGCAATTCCGTCTTGCACATCACACATGAAAGGAGCCTTGATTTCCTTGATGGCACTCCAGAGAAACCCCAAGAACACTGTTTCTAGGCTAGAGGGATCCTGAGGTCACTGTAGCAACACGAAAGAGCTCCGTGGACCAAAAATCAACTCGAGATGAGAGGTTAGTCCCTGGCTTCGACTCCAGAGGAATACCACCTAACCACAAGCACCTCAAGAGGAGGCTTCTCTCAGCTCTAGGTATGTGAGAGGGACCCTGAGTTTGCGGCCTCAAGTGGAATGGACAGCACGATGCCTTGACTCGAAATAAGGCCGGATATCCCTGCAGTGACTTGAATGCAGGCTCGTCTTGCATCTCCCAAGACAAAAGGATGTCTGAATCCCCTGTGGAGACCACAGAGAAAGACCTACTTCCCCACCTCATCGCGACTGGAGTCCTCACATTCCTTGAAAACTCCAGAGGTACGCGGAGATCAGTGCCTCCAAAGGAGACGATGCCTGACTCCTCGTGAAACTTGATAGGAGTCCCAGGATTCCTGTAGCACGTGGAAAGGGACCCTTGGTCTCCCGCCTCAGCTGGAGAGGCGTCCCAATTGCCCTGCCAAGCCTGGAGGAGAATCCCGAGTTGTTTCTCGCTACTAGGCAGGAGACCTGAGTCGCTGAACAAACACGTGGGTGGAAGGGCCATCCCCGTTGTAACTCGAGAATATACGCCAGGTTCCCGCCCCAACTCGAGAAAAACCATGAGACTTCCCCCTCGCTGCGAGATGAGGACCGATTCCCCTGCACTGCGTGCAGAGCAATTCCGTCTTGCACATCACACATGAAAGGAGCCTTGATTTCCTTGATGGCACTCCAGAGAAACCCCAAGAACACTGTTTCTAGGCTAGAGGGATCCTGAGGTCACTGTAGCAACACGAAAGAGCTCCGTGGACCAAAAATCAACTCGAGATGAGAGGTTAGTCCCTGGCTTCGACTCCAGAGGAATACCACCTAACCACAAGCACCTCAAGAGGAGGCTTCTCTCAGCTCTAGGTATGTGAGAGGGACCCTGAGTTTGCGGCCTCAAGTGGAATGGACAGCACGATGCCTTGACTCGAAATAAGGCCGGATATCCCTGCAGTGACTTGAATGCAGGCTCTTCTTGCATCTCCCAAGACGAAAGGATGTCTGAATCCCCTGTGGAGACATCAGAGAAAGATCTAGTTCCCCACCTCATCGCGACCGAGGCCTCACATCCTTTGAAAACTCCAGAGGTACGCGGAGATCAGTGCCTCCAAAGGAGACGATGCCTGACTCCTCGTGAAACTTGATAGGAGTCCCAGGATTCCTGTGGCACGTGGAAAGGGACCCTTGGTCTCCAGCCTCAGCTGGAGAGGCGTCCCAATTGCCCTGCCAAGCCTCGAGGAGAGTCCCGAGTTGTCCCTCGCAACTAGGCAGGAGTCCTGACGTGGCTGAACAAACACGTGGGTGGAAGGGCCATCCCCGTCGTAACTCGAGAATATACCCCAGGTTCCCGCCGCAACTGGAGAAAAACCATCAGACTTCCCCCTCGCCGCGAGATGAGGCCCGATTCCCCTGCACTGCGTGCAGAGCTGTTCCGTGTTGCACATCACACATGAAAGGAGCCTTGATTTCCTTGATGGCACTCCAGAGAAACCCCAAGAACACTCTTTCCAGGCTAGAGGGATCCTGACATCACTGTAGCAACACGAAAGAGCTTCGTGAACCAAAAATCAACTCGAGATGAGAAGTTAGTCCCTGGCTTCGACTCCAGAGGAATACCACCTTACCACAAGCACCTCAAGAGGAGGCTTCTCTCAGCTCTAGGTATGTGAGAGGGACCCTGATTTTGCGGCCTCAAGTGGAATGGACACCGCGACGCCCTGACTCGAAATAAGGCCGGATATCCCTGCAGTGACTTGAATGCAGGCTCGTCTTGCATCTCCCAAGACGAAAGGATGTCTGAATCACCTGTGGAGACCACAGAGAAAGACCTAGTTCCCCACCTCATCGCGACCGGAGGCCTCACATCCTTTGAAAACTCCAGAGGTATGCGGAGATCAGTGCCTCCAAAGGAGACGATGCCTGACTCCTCGTGAAACATGATAGGAGTCCCAGGATTCCTGTGGCACGTGGAAAGGGACCCTTGGTCTCCCGCATCAGCTGGAGAGGCGTCCCAATTGCCCTGCCAAGCCTCGAGGAGAATCCCGAGTTGTCCCTCGCAACTAGGCAGGAGTCCTGACGTCGCTGAACAAACACGTGGGTGGAAGGGCCATCCCCGTCGTAACTCGAGAATATACCCCAGGTTCCCGCCGCAACTCGAGAAAAACCATGAGAGTTCCCCCTCGCCGCGAGATGAGGACCGATTCCCCTGCACTGCATGCAGAGCAATTCCATGTTGCACATCACACATGAAAGGAGCCTTGATTTCCTTGATGGCACTCCAGAGAAACCCCAAGAACACTGTTTCAAGGCTAGAGGGATCCTGAGGTCACTGTAGCAACACGAAAGACCACCGTAGACCAAGAATCAACTGGAGAAGAGAGGTTAGTCCCTGGCTTCGACTCCAGAGGAATACCACCTTACCACAAGCACCTCAAGAGGAGGCTTCTCTCAGCTCTAGGTATGTGAGAGGGACCCTGAGTTTGCGGCCTCAAGTGGAGTGGACACTGCGATGCCCTGAAGCGAAATAAGGCCGGATATCCCTGCAGTGACTTGAATGCAGTCTCGTCTTGCATCTCCGAAGACGAAAGGATGTCTGAATCCCCTGTGGAGACCACAGAGAAAGACCTAGTTCCCCACCTCATCGCGACCGGAGGCCTCATATCCTTTGAAAACTCCAGAGGTACGCGGAGATCAGTGGTTCCAAAGGAAACGATGCCTGACTCCTCGTGAAACTTGATAGGAGTCCCAGGATTCCTGTGGCACGGGGAAAGGGACCCTTGGTCTCCCGCCTCAGCTGGAGGGGCGTCCCAATTGCCCTGCCAAGCCTCGAGGAGAATCCCGAGTTGTCCCTCGCAACTAGGCAGGAGTCCTGACGTCGCTGAACAAACACGTGGGTGGAAGGGTCATCCCCGTCGTAACTCGAGAATATACCCCAGGTTCCCGCCTCAACTGGAGAAAAACCATGAGACTTCCCCCTCGCCGCGAGATGAGGCCCGATTCCCCAGCACTGCGTGCAGGGCAATTCCGTGTTGCACATCACACATGATAGGAGCCTTGATTTCCTTGATGGCACTCCAGAGAAACCCCAAGAACACTGTTTCAAGGCTAGAGGGATCCTGACGTCACTGTAGCAACACGAAAGAGCTCCGTGGACCAAAAATCAACTCGAGATGAGAGGTTAGTCCCTGGCTTCGACTCCAGAGGAATACCACCTTACCACAAGCACCTCAAGAGGAGGCTTCTCTCAGCTCTAGGTATGTGAGAGGGACCCTGATTTTGCAGCTTCAAGTGGAATGGACACCGCGATGCACTGACGTGAAATAAGGCCGGATATCCCTGCAGTGACTTGAATGCAGGCTCGTCTTGCATCTCCCAAGACGAAAGGATGTCTGAATCCCCTGTGGAGACCACAGAGAAAGACCTAGTTCCCCACCTCATCGCGACCGGAGGCCTCACATCCATTGAAAACTTCAGAGGAACACGGAGATCAGTCCCTCCAAAGGAGACGATGCCTGACTCCTCGGGAAACTTGATAGGAGTCCCAGGATTCCTGTGCACGTGGAAAGGGACCCTTGTTCTCCGGCCTCAGCTGGAGAGGCGTCCCAATTGCCCTGCCAAGCCTCGAGGAGAATCCCGAGTTGTCCCTCGCAACTAGGCAGGAGTCCTGACGTCGCTGAGCAAACACGTGGTTGAAAGGGCCATCCCCGTCGTAACTCGAGAATATACCCCAGGTTTCCGCCGCAACTCGAGAAAAACCATGAGACTTCCCCCTCGCCCCGAGATGAGGCCCGTTTCCCCTGCACTGATTGCAGAGCAATTTCGTGTTGCACATCACACATGAATGGAGCCTTGATTTCCTTGATGGCACTCCAGAGAAACCCCAAGAACACTGTTTCAAGGCTAGAGGGATCCTGACGTCACTGTAGCCACACGAAAGAGCTCCGTGGCTCAAAAATCAACTCGAGATGAGAGGTTAGTCCCTGGCTTCGACTCCAGAGGTATACCACCTTACCACAAGCTCCTCAAGAGGAGGCTTCTCTCAGCTCTAGGTATGTGAGAGGGACCCTGAGCTTGCGGCCTCAAGTGGAATGGACACCGCGATGCCCTGACGCGAAATAAGGCCGGATATCCCTGCAGTGATTTGAATGCAGGCTCGTCTTGCATCTCCCAAGATGAAAGGATGTCTGAATCCCCTGTGGAGACCACAGAGAAAGACCTAGTTCCCCACTTCATCGCGACCGGAGGCCTCACATTCCTTGAAAACTCCAGAGGTACGCGGAGATCAGTGCCTCCAAAGGAGACGATGCCTGACTACTCGTGAAACTTGATAGGAGTCCCAGGATTCCTGTGGCACGTGGAAAGGGACCCTTGGTCTCCCGCCTCAGCTGGAGAGGCGTCCCAATTGCCCTGCCAAGCCTCGAGGAGAATCCCGAGTTGTTTCTCGCAACTAGGCAGGAGTCCTGGGTCGCTGAACAAACACGTGTGTGGAAGGGCCATCCCCGTTGTAACTCGAGAATATACCCCAGGTTCCCGCCGCAACTCGAGAAAAACCATGAGACTTCCCCCTCGCCGAGAGATGAGGCCCGATTCCCCTGCACTGCGTGCAGAGCAATTCCGTGTTGCACATCACACATGAAAGGAGCCTTGATTTCCTTGATGGCACTCCAGAGAAAACCCAAGAACACTGTTTCAAGGCAAGAGGGATCCTGAGGTCACTGTAGCAACACGAAAGAGCTCCGTGGACCAAAAATCAACTCGAGATGAGAGGTTAATCCCTGGCTTCGACTCCAGAGGAATACCACCTTACCACAAGCACCTCAAGAGGAGGCTTCTCTCAGCTCTAGGTATGTGAGAGGGACCCTGAGTTTGCGGCCTCAAGTGGAATGGACAGCTCGATGCCTTGACTCGAAATAAGGCCGGATATCCCTGCAGTGACTTGAATGCAGGCTCGTCTTGCATCTCCCAAGACGAAAGGATGTCTGAATCCCCTGTGCAGACATCAGAGAAAGATCTAGTTCCCCACCTCATCGCGACCGGAGGCCTCACATCCTTTGAAAACTCCAGAGGTACGCAGAGATCAGTGCCTCCAAAGGAGACGATGCCTGACTCCTCGTGAAACTTGATAGGAGTCCCAGGATTCCTGTGCACGTGGAAAGGGACCCTTGGTCTCCCGCCTCACCTGGAGAGGCGTCCCAATTGCCCTGCCAAGCCTCGAGGAGAGTCCCGAGTTGTCCCTCGCAACTAGGCAGGAGTCCTGACGTGGCTGAACAAACACGTGTGTGGAAGGGCCATCCCCGTCGTAACTCGAGAATATACCCCAGGTTCCCGCCGCAACTGGAGAAAAACCATCAGACTTCCAACTCGCCGCGAGATGAGGCCCGATTCCCCTGCACTGCGTGCAGAGCTGTTCCGTGTTGCACATCACACATGAAAGGAGCCTTGATTTCCTTGATGGCACTCCAGAGAAACCCCAAGAACACTCTTTCCAGGCTAGAGGGATCCTGACATCACTGTAGCAACACGAAAGAGCTTCGTGAACCAAAAATCAACTCGAGATGAGAAGTTAGTCCCTGGCTTCGACTCCAGAGGAATACCACCTTACCACAAGCACCTCAAAAGGAGGCTTCTCTCAGCTCTAGGTATGTGAGAGGGACCCTGAGTTTGCGGCCTCAAGTGGAATGGACACCGCGATGCCCTGACTCGAAATAAGGCCGGATATCCCTGCAGTGACTTGAATGCAGGCTCGTCTTGCATCTCCCAAGACGAAAGGATGTCTGAATCACCTGTGGAGACCACAGAGAAAGACCTAGTTCCCCACCTCATCGCGACCGGAGGCCTCACATCCTTTGAAAACTCCAGAGGTACGCGGAGATCAGTGCCTCCAAAGGAGACGATGCCTGACTCCTCGTGAAACATGATAGGAGTCCCAGGATTCCTGTGGCACGTGGAAAGGGACCCTTGGTCTCCCGCCTCAGCTGGAGAGGCGTCCCAATTGCCCTGCCAAGCCTCGAGGAGAATCCCGAGTTGTCCCTCGCTACTAGGCAGGAGTCCTGACGTCGCTGAAGAAACACGTGTGTGGAAGGGCCATCCCCGTCGTAACTCGAGAATATACCCCAGGTTCCCGCCGCAACTCGAGAAAACCATGAGACTTCCCCCTCGCCGCGAGATGAGGTCTGATTCCCCTGCACTGCATGCAGAGCAATTCCATGTTGCACATCACACATGAAAGGAGCCTTGATTTCCTTGATGGCACTCCAGAGAAACCCCAAGAACACTGTTTCAAGGCTAGAGGGATCCTGAGGTCACTGTAGCAACACGAAAGACCTCCGTAGACCAAGAATCAACTCGAGATGAGAGGTTAGTCCCTGGCTTCGACTCCAGAGGAATACCACCTTACCACAAGCACCTCAAGAGGAGGCTTCTCTCAGCTCTAGCTATGTGAGAGGGACCCTGAGTTTGCGGCCTCAAGTGGAATGGACACCGCGATGCCGTGACTCGAAATAAGGCCGGATATCCCTGCAGTGACTTGAATGCAGGCTCGTCTTGCATCTCCCAAAACGAAAGGATGTCTGAATCCCCTGTGGAGACAACAGAGAAAGACCTAGTTTCCCATCTCATCGCGACCGGAGGCCTCACATCCTTTGAAAACCCCAGAGGAACGCGGAGATCAGTGCCTCCAATGGAAACGATGCCTGACTCCTCATGAAACTTGATAGGAGTCCCAGGATTCCTGTGGCACGTGGAAAGGACCCTTGGTCTCCCGCCTCATCTGGAGAGGCGTCCCAATTGTTCTGCCAAGCCTCGAGGAAAATCCCGAGTTGTCCCTCGCAACTAGGCAGGAGTCCTGACATCGCTGAACAAACACGTGTGTGGAAGGGCCATTCCCGTCGTAAGTCGAGAATATACCCCAGGTTCCCGCCGCAACTCGAGAAAAAGCATGAGACTTCCCCCTCGCCGCGAGATGAGGCCCGATTCCCCTGCACTGCGTGCAGAGCAATTCCGTGTTGCACATCACACATGAAAGGAGCCTTGATTTCCTTGATGGCACTCCAGAGAATCCCCAAGAACACTGTATCAAGGCTAGAGGGATCCTGAGGTCACTGTAGCAACACGAAAGAGCTCCATGGACCAAAAATCAACTCGAGATGAGAGGTTAGTCCCTGGCTTCGACTCCAGAGGAATACCACCTTACCACAAGCACCTCAAGAGGAGGCTTCTCTCAGCTCTAGGTATGTGAGAGGGACCCTGATTTTGCGGCTTCAAGTGGAATGAACACCGCGATGCCCTGACGTGAAATAAGGCCGGATATCCCTGCAGTGACTTGAATGCAGGCTCGTCTTGCATCTCCCAAGACGAAAGGATGTCTGAATCCCCTGTGGAGACCACAGAGAAAGACCTAGTTCCCCACCTCATCGCGACCGGAGGCCTCACATCCATTGAAAACTTCAGAGGAACACGGAGATCAGTCCCTCCAAAGGAGACGATGCCTGACTCCTCGGGAAACTTGATAGGAGTCCCAGGATTCCTGTGCACGTGGAAAGGGACCCTTGGTCTCCGGCCTCAGCTGGAGAGGCGTCCCAATTGCCCTGTCAAGCCTCGAGGAGAATCCCGAGTTGTCCCTCGCAACTAGGCAGGAGTCCTGACGTCGCTGAGCAAACACGTGGTTGAAAGGGCCATCCCCGTCGTAACTCGAGAATATATCCCAGGTTTCCGCCGCAACTCGAGAAAAACCATGAGACTTCCCCCTCGCCCCGAGATGAGGCCCGTTTCCCCTGCACTGATTGCAGAGCAATTTCGTTTTGCACATCACACATGAATGGAGCCTTGATTTCCTTGATAGCACTCCAGAGAAACCCCAAGAACACTGTTTCAAGGCTAGAGGGATCCTGACGTCACTGTAGCCACACGAAAGAGCTCCGTGGCTCAAAAATCAACTCGAGATGAGAGGTTAGTCCCTGGCTTCGACTCCAGAGGTATACCACCTTACCACAAGCACCTCAAGAGGAGGCTTCTCTCAGCTCTTGGTATGTGAGAGGGACCCTGAGCTTGCGGCCTCAAGTGGAATGGACACCGCGATGCCCTGACTCGAAATAAGGCCGGATATCCCTGCAGTGACTTGAATGCAGGCTCGTCTTGCATCTCCCAAGATGAAAGGATGTCTGAATCCCCTGTGGAGACCACAGAGAAAGACCTAGTTCCCCACTTCATCGCGACCGGAGGCCTCACATTCCTTGAAAACTCCAGAGGTACGCGGAGATCAGTGCCTCCAAAGGAGACGATGCCTGACTCCTCGTGAGACTTGATAGGAGTCCCAGGATTCCTGTGGCACGAGGAAAGGGATCCTTGGTCTCCCGGCTCAGCTGGAGAGGCGTCCTAATTGCCCTGCCAAGCCTCGAGGAGAATCTCCAGTTGTCCCTCACAACTAGGCAGGAGTCCTGACGTCGCTGAACAAACACTTGGGTGGAAGGGCCATCCTCGTCGTAACTCGAGAATATACCCCAGGTTCCCGACGCAACTCGAGAAAACCCAAGAGACTTCCCCCTCGCCGCGATATGAGGCCAGATTCCCTGCACTGCGTGCAGAGCAATTCCGTGTTGCACATCTCACATGAAAGGAGCCTTGATTTCCTTGATGGCACTCCAGAGAAACCCCAAGAACACTGTTTCAAGGCTAGAGGGATCCTGAGGTCACTGTAGCAACACGAAAGAGCTCCGTGGACCAAAAATCAACTCGAGATGAGAGGTTAGTCCCTGGCTTCGACTCCAGAGGAATACCACCTTACCTCAAACACCTCAAGAGGAGGCTTCTCTCAGCTCTAGGTATGTGAGAGGGACCCTGATTTTGTGGCCTCAAGTGGAATGGACACTGCGATGCCCTGACGCGAAATAAGGCCGGATATCCCTGCAGTGACTTGAATGCAGGCTCGTCTTGCATCTTCCAAAACGAAAGGATGTCTGAATCCCCTGTGGAGACCACAGAGAAAGACCTAGTTCCCCACCTCATCGCGACCGGAGGCCTCACATCCATTGAAAACTTCAGAGGAACACGGAGATCAGTCCCTCCAAAGGAGACGATGCCTGACTCCTCGGGAAACTTGATAGGAGTCCCAGGATTCCTGTGCACGTGGAAAGGGACCCTTGGTCTCCGGCCTCAGCTGGAGAGGCGTCCCAATTGCCCTGTCAAGCCTCGAGGAGAATCCCGAGTTGTCCCTCGCAACTAGGCAGGAGTCCTGACGTCGCTGAGCAAACACGTGGTTGAAAGGGCCATCCCCGTCGTAACTCGAGAATATATCCCAGGTTTCCGCCGCAACTCGAGAAAAACCATGAGACTTCCCCCTCGCCCCGAGATGAGGCCCGTTTCCCCTGCACTGATTGCAGAGCAATTTCGTGTTGCACATCACACATGAATGGAGCCTTGATTTCCTTGATAGCACTCCAGAGAAACCCCAAGAACACTGTTTCAAGGCTAGAGGGATCCTGACGTCACTGTAGCCACACGAAAGAGCTCCGTGGCTCAAAAATCAACTCGAGATGAGAGGTTAGTCCCTGGCTTCGACTCCAGAGGTATACCACCTTACCACAAGCACCTCAAGAGGAGGCTTCTCTCAGCTCTTGGTATGTGAGAGGGACCCTGAGCTTGCGGCCTCAAGAGGAATGGACACCGCGATGCCCTGACTCGAAATAAGGCCGGATATCCCTGCAGTGACTAGAATGCAGGCTCGTCTTGCATCTCCCAAGATGAAAGGATGTCTGAATCCCCTGTGGAGACCACAGAGAAAGACCTAGTTCCCCACTTCATCGCGACCGGAGGCCTCACATTCCTTGAAAACTCCAGAGGTACGCGGAGATCAGTGCCTCCAAAGGAGACGATGCCTGACTCCTCGTGAGACTTGATAGGAGTCCCAGGATTCCTGTGGCACGAGGAAAGGGATCCTTGGTCTCCTGGCTCAGCTGGAGAGGCGTCCTAATTGCCCTGCCAAGCCTCGAGGAGAATCTCCAGTTGTCCCTCACAACTAGGCAGGAGTCCTGACGTCGCTGAACAAACACTTGGGTGGAAGGGCCATCCTCGTCGTAACTCGAGAATATACCCCAGGTTCCCGCCGCAACTCGAGAAAACCCATGAGACTTCCCCCTCGCCGCGATATGAGGCCCGATTCCCTGCACTGCGTGCAGAGCAATTCCGTGTTGCACATCTCACATGAAAGGAGCCTTGATTTCCTTGATGGCACTCCAGAGAAACCCCAAGAACACTGTTTCAAGGCTAGAGGGATCCTGAGGTCACTGTAGCAACACGAAAGAGCTCCGTGGACCAAAAATCAACTCGAGATGAGAGGTTAGTCCCTGGCTTCGACTCCAGAGGAATACCACCTTACCACAAGCACCTCAAGAGGAGGCTTCTCTCAGCTCTAGCTATGTGAGAGGGACCCTGAGTTTGCGGCCTCAAGTGGAATGGAGACCGCGATGCCCTGACTCGAAATAAGGCCGGATATCCCTGCAGTGACTTGAATGCAGGCTCGTCTTGCATCTCCCAAGACGAAAGGATGTCTGAATCCCCTGTGGAGACCACAGAGAAAGACCTACTTCCCCACCTCATCGCGACTGGAGTCCTCACATTCCTTGAAAACTCCAGAGGTACGCGGAGATCAGTGCCTCCAAAGGAGACGATGCCTGACTCCTCGTGAAACTTGATAGGAGTCCCAGGATTCCTGTAGCACGTGGAAAGGGACCCTTGGTCTCCCGCCTCAGCTGGAGAGGCGTCCCAATTGCCCTGCCAAGCCTGGAGGAGAATCCCGAGTTGTTTCTCGCAACTAGGCAGGAGTCCTGAGTCGCTGAACAAACACGTGGGTGGAAGGGCCATCCCCGTTGTAACTCGAGAATATACGCCAGGTTCCCGCCCCAACTCGAGAAAAACCATGAGACTTCCCCCTCGCCGCGAGATGAGGACCGATTCCCCTGCACTGCGTGCAGAGCAATTCCGTCTTGCACATCACACATGAAAGGAGCCTTGATTTCCTTGATGGCACTCCAGAGAAACCCCAAGAACACTGTTTCTAGGCTAGAGGGATCCTGAGGTCACTGTAGCAACACGAAAGAGCTCCGTGGACCAAAAATCAACTCGAGATGAGAGGTTAGTCCCTGGCTTCGACTCCAGAGGAATACCACCTAACCACAAGCACCTCAAGAGGAGGCTTCTCTCAGCTCTAGGTATGTGAGAGGGACCCTGAGTTTGCGGCCTCAAGTGGAATGGACAGCACGATGCCTTGACTCGAAATAAGGCCGGATATCCCTGCAGTGACTTGAATGCAGGCTCGTCTTGCATCTCCCAAGACGAAAGGATGTCTGAATCCCCTGTGGAGACATCAGAGAAAGATCTAGTTCCCCACCTCATCGCGACCGAGGCCTCACATCCTTTGAAAACTCCAGAGGTACGCGGAGATCAGTGCCTCCAAAGGAGACGATGCCTGACTCCTCGTGAAACTTGATAGGAGTCCCAGGATTCCTGTGGCACGTGGAAAGGGACCCTTGGTCTCCCGCCTCAGCTGGAGAGGCGTCCCAATTGCCCTGCCAAGCCTCGAGGAGAGTCCCGAGTTGTCCCTCGCAACTAGGCAGGAGTCCTGACGTGGCTGAACAAACACGTGGGTGGAAGGGCCATCCCCGTCGTAACTCGAGAATATACCCCAGGTTCCCGCCGCAACTGGAGAAAAACCATCAGACTTCCCCCTCGCCGCGAGATGAGGCCCGATTCCCCTGCACTGCGTGCAGAGCTGTTCCGTGTTGCACATCACACATGAAAGGAGCCTTGATTTCCTTGATGGCACTCCAGAGAAACCCCAAGAACACTCTTTCCAGGCTAGAGGGATCCTGACATCACTGTAGCAACACGAAAGAGCTTCGTGAACCAAAAATCAACTCGAGATGAGAAGTTAGTCCCTGGCTTCGACTCCAGAGGAATACCACCTTACCACAAGCACCTCAAGAGGAGGCTTCTCTCAGCTCTAGGTATGTGAGAGGGACCCTGATTTTGCGGCCTCAAGTGGAATGGACACCGCGACGCCCTGACTCGAAATAAGGCCGGATATCCCTGCAGTGACTTGAATGCAGGCTCGTCTTGCATCTCCCAAGACGAAAGGATGTCTGAATCACCAGTGTAGACCACAGAGAAAGACCTAGTTCCCCACCTCATCGCGACCGGAGGCCTCACATCCTTTGAAAACTCCAGAGGTACGCGGAGATCAGTGCCTCCAAAGGAGACGATGCCTGACTCCTCGTGAAACATGATAGGAGTCCCAGGATTCCTGTGGCACGTGGAAAGGGTCCCTTGGTCTCCCGCCTCAGCTGGAGAGGCGTCCCAATTGCCCTGCCAAGCCTCGAGGAGAATCCCGAGTTGTCCCTCGCAACTAGGCAGGAGTCCTGACGTCGCTGAACAAACACGTGGGTGGAAGGGCCATCCCCGTCGTAACTCGAGAATATACCCCAGGTTCCCGCCGCAACTCGAGAAAAACCATGAGAGTTCCCCCTCGCCGCGAGATGAGGACCGATTCCCCTGCACTGCATGCAGAGCAATTCCATGTTGCACATCACACATGAAAGGAGCCTTGATTTCCTTGATGGCACTCCAGAGAAACCCCAAGAACACTGTTTCAAGGCTAGAGGGATCCTGAGGTCACTGTAGCAACACGAAAGACCACCGTAGACCAAGAATCAACTGCAGAAGAGAGGTTAGTCCTTGGCTTCGACTCCAGAGGAATACCACCTTACCACAAGCACCTCAAGAGGAGGCTTCTCTCAGCTCTAGGTATGTGAGAGGGACCCTGAGTTTGCGGCCTCAAGTGGAATGGACACCGCGATGCCGTGACTCGAAATAAGGCCGGATATCCCTGCAGTGACTTGAATGCAGTCTCGTCTTGCATCTCCGAAGACGAAAGGATGTCTGAATCCCCTGTGGAGACCACAGAGAAAGACCTAGTTCCCCACCTCATCGCGACCGGAGGCCTCGCATCCTTTGAAAACTCCAGAGGTACGCGGAGATCAGTGGTTCCAAAGGAGACGATGCCTGACTCCTCGTGAAACTTGATAAGAGTCCCAGGATTCCTGTGGCACGGGGAAAGGGACCCTTGGTCTCCCGCCTCAGCTGGAGGGGCGTCCCAATTGCCCTGCCAAGCCTCGAGGAGAATCCCCAGTTGTCCCTCGCAACTAGGCAGGAGTCCTGACATCGCTGAACAAACACGTGGGTGGAAGGGCCATCCCCGTCGTAACTCGAGAATATACCTCAGGTTCCCGCCGCAACTCGAGAAAACCCATGAGAGTTCCCCCTCGCCGCGATATGAGGCCAGATTCCCCAGCACTGCGTGCAGGGCAATTCCGTGTTGCACATCACACATGATAGGAGCCTTGATTTCCTTGATGGCACTCCAGAGAAACCCCAAGAACACTGTTTCAAGGCTAGAGGGATCCTGAGGTCACTGTAGCAACACGAAAGAGCTCCGTGGACCAAAAATCAACTCGAGATGAGAGGTTAGTCCCTGGCTTCGACTCCAGAGGAATACCACCTTACCACAAGCACCTCAAGAGGAGGCTTCTCTCAGCTCTAGGTATGTGAGAGGGACCCTGATTTTGCAGCTTCAAGTGGAATGGACACCGCGATGCACTGACGTGAAATAAGGCCGGATATCCCTGCAGTGACTTGAATGCAGGCTCGTCTTGCATCTCCCAAGACGAAAGGATGTCTGAATCCCCTGTGGAGACCACAGAGAAAGACCTAGTTCCCCACCTCATCGCGACCGGAGGCCTCACATCCATTGAAAACTTCAGAGGAACACGGAGATCAGTCCCTCCAAAGGAGACGATGCCTGACTCCTCGGGAAACTTGATAGGAGTCCCAGGATTCCTGTGCACGTGGAAAGGGACCCTTGTTCTCCGGCCTCAGCTGGAGAGGCGTCCCAATTGCCCTGCCAAGCCTCGAGGAGAATCCCGAGTTGTCCCTCGCAACTAGGCAGGAGTCCTGACGTCGCTGAGCAAACACGTGGTTGAAAGGGCCATCCCCGTCGTAACTCGAGAATATACCCCAGGTTTCCGCCGCAACTCGAGAAAAACCATGAGACTTCCCCCTCGCCCCGAGATGAGGCCCGTTTCCCCTGCACTGATTGCAGAGCAATTTCGTGTTGCACATCACACATGAATGGAGCCTTGATTTCCTTGATGGCACTCCAGAGAAACCCCAAGAACACTGTTTCAAGGCTAGAGGGATCCTGACGTCACTGTAGCCACACGAAAGAGCTCCGTGGCTCAAAAATCAACTCGAGATGAGAGGTTAGTCCCTGGCTTCGACTCCAGAGGTATACCACCTTACCACAAGCTCCTCAAGAGGAGGCTTCTCTCAGCTCTAGGTATGTGAGAGGGACCCTGAGCTTGCGGCCTCAAGTGGAATGGACACCGCGATGCCCTGACTCGAAATAAGGCCGGATATCCCTGCAGTGATTTGAATGCAGGCTCGTCTTGCATCTCCCAAGATGAAAGGATGTCTGAATCCCCTGTGGAGACCACAGAGAAAGACCTAGTTCCCCACTTCATCGCGACCGGAGGCCTCACATTCCTTGAAAACTCCAGAGGTACGCGGAGATCAGTGCCTCCAAAGGAGACGATTCCTGACTACTCGTGAAACTTGATAGGAGTCCCAGGATTCCTGTGGCACGTGGAAAGGGACCCTTGGTCTCCAGCCTCAGCTGGAGAGGCGTCCCAATTGCCCTGCCAAGCCTCGAGGAGAATCCCGAGTTGTTTCTCGCAACTAGGCAGGAGTCCTGGGTCGCTGAACAAACACGTGTGTGGAAGGGCCATCCCCGTTGTAACTCGAGAATATACGCCAGGTTCCCGCCCCAACTCGAGAAAAACCATGAGACTTCCCCCTCGCCGCGAGATGAGGACCGATTCCCCTGCACTGCGTGCAGAGCAATTCCGTCTTGCACATGACACATGAAAGGAGCCTTGATTTCCTTGATGGCACTCCAGAGAAACCCCAAGAACACTGTTTCTAGGCTAGAGGGATCCTGAGGTCACTGTAGCAACACGAAAGAGCTCCGTGGACCAAAAATCAACTCGAGATGAGAGGTTAGTCCCTGGCTTCGACTCCAGAGGAATACCACCTTACCACAAGCACCTCAAGAGGAGGCTTCTCTCAGCTCTAGCTATGTGAGAGGGACCCTGAGTTTGCGGCCTCAAGTGGAATAGACACCGCGATGCCGTGACTCAAAATAAGGCCGGATATCCCTGCAGTGACTTGAATGCAGGCTCGTCTTGCATCTCCCAAAACGAAAGGATGTCTGAATCCCCTGTGGAGACCACAGAGAAAGACCTAGTTTCCCATCTCATCGCGACCGGAGGCCTCACATCCTTTGAAAACCCCAGAGGAACGCGGAGATCAGTGCCTCCAAAGGAAACGATGCCTGACTCCTCATGAAATTTGATAGGAGTCCCATGATTCCTGTGGCACGTGGAAAGGACCCTTAGTCTCCCGCCTCAGCTGGAGAGGCGTCCCAATTGTTCTGCCAAGCCTCGAGGAGAATCCCGAGTTGTCCCTCGCAACTAGGCAGGAGTCCTGACATCGCTGAACAAACACGTGTGTGGAAGGTCCATTCCCGTCGTAAGTCGAGAATATACCCCAGGTTCCCGCCGCAACTCGAGAAAAACCATGAGACTTCCCCCTCGCCGCGAGATGAGGCCCGATTCCCCTGCACTGCGTGCAGAGCAATTCCGTGTTGCACATCACACATGAAAGGAGCCTTGATTTCCTTGATGGCACTCCAGAGAAACCCCAAGAACACTGTATCAAGGCTAGAGGGATCCTGAGGTCACTGTAGCAACACGAAAGAGCTCAATGGACCAAAAATCAACTCGAGATGAGAGGTTAGTCCCTGGCTTCGACTCCAGAGGAATACCACCTTACCACAAGCACCTCAAGAGGAGGCTTCTCTCAGCTCTAGGTATGTGAGAGGGACCCTGATTTTGCGGCTTCAAGTGGAATGGACAGCGTGATGCACTGACGTGAAATAAGGCCGGATATCCCTGCAGTGACTTGAATGCAGGCTCGTCTTGCATCTCCCAAGACAAAAGGATGTCTGAATCCCCTGTGGAGACCACAGAGAAAGACCTAGTTCCCCATCTCATCGGGACCGGAGGCCTCACATTGTTTGAAAACTCCAGAGGTACGCGGAGATCAGTGCCTCCAAAGGAGACGATGCCTGACTCCTCTTGAAACTTGATAGGAGCCCCAGGATTCCTGTGGCACGTGGAAAGGGACACTTGGTCTCCCGCCTCAGCTGGAGACGCGTCCCAATTGCCCTGCCAAGCCTCGAGGAGAATCCCGAGTTGTCCCTCGCAACTAGGCAGGAGTCCTGACGTCGCTGAACAAACACGTGTGTGGAAGGGCCATCCCCGTCGTAACTCGAGAATATACCCCAGGTTCCCGCCGCAACTCGAGAAAAACCATGAGACTTCCCCCTCGCCGAGAGATGAGGCCCGATTCCCCTGCACTGCGTGCAGAGCAATTCCGTGTTGCACATCACACATGAAAGGATCCTTGATTTCCTTGATGGCACTCCAGAGAAAACCCAAGAACACTGTTTCAAGGCAAGAGGGATCCTGAGGTCACTGTAGCAACACGAAAGAGCTCCGTGGACCAAAAATCAACTCGAGATGAGAGGTTAATCCCTGGCTTCGACTCCAGAGGAATACCACCTAACCACAAGCACCTCAAGAGGAGGCTTCTCTCAGCTCTAGGTATGTGAGAGGGACCCTGAGTTTGTGGCCTCAAGTGGAATGGACAGCACGATGCCTTGACTCGAAATAAGGCCGGATATCCCTGCAGTGACTTGAATGCAGGCTCGTCTTGCATCTCCCAAGACGAAAGGATGTCTGAATCCCCTGTGGAGACATCAGAGAAAGATCTAGTTCCCCACCTCATCGCGACCGGAGGCCTCACATCCTTTGAAAACTCCAGAGGTACGCAGAGATCAGTGCCTCCAAAGGAGACGATGCCTGACTCCTCGTGAAACTTGATAGGAGTCCCAGGATTCCTGTGGCACGTGGAAAGGGACCCTTGGTCTCCCGCCTCAGCTGGAGAGGCGTCCCAATTGCCCTGCCAAGCCTCGAGGAGAGTCCCGAGTTGTCCCTCGCAACTAGGCAGGAGTCCTGACGTGGCTGAACAAACACGTGGGTGGAAGGGCCATCCCCGTCGTAACTCGAGAATATACCCCAGGTTCCCGCCGCAACTGGAGAAAAACCATCAGACTTCCAACTCGCCGCGAGATGAGGCCCGATTCCCCTGCACTGCGTGCAGAGCTGTTCCGTGTTGCACATCACACATGAAAGGAGCCTTGATTTCCTTGATGGCACTCCAGAGAAACCCCAAGAACACTCTTTCCAGGCTAGAGGGATCCTGACATCACTGTAGCAACACGAAAGAGCTTCGTGAACCAAAAATCAACTCGAGATGAGAAGTTAGTCCCTGGCTTCGACTCCAGAGGAATACCACCTTACCACAAGCACCTCAAGAGGAGGCTTCTCTCAGCTCTAGGTATGTGAGAGGGACCCTGAGTTTGCGGCCTCAAGTGGAATGGACACCGCGATGCCCTGACTCGAAATAAGGCCGGATATCCCTGCAATGACTTGAATGCAGGCTCGTCTTGCATCTCCCAAGACGAAAGGATGTCTGAATCACCTGTGGAGACCACAGAGAAAGACCTAGTTCCCCACCTCATCGCGACCGGAGGCCTCACATCCTTTGAAAACTCCAGAGGTACGCAGAGATCAGTGCCTCCAAAGGAGACGATGCCTGACTCCTCGTGAAACATGATAGGAGTCCCAGGATTCCTGTGGCACGTGGAAAGGGACCCTTGGTCTCCCGCCTCAGCTGGAGAGGCGTCCCAATTGCCCTGCCAAGCCTCGAGGAGAATCCCGAGTTGTCCCTCGCTACTAGGCAGGAGTCCTGACGTCGCTGAAGAAACACGTGTGTGGAAGGGCCATCCCCGTCGTAACTCGAGAATATACCCCAGGTTCCCGCCGCAACTCGAGAAAAACCATGAGAGTTCCCCCTCGCCGCGAGATGAGGCCTGATTCCCCTGCACTGCATGCAGAGCAATTCCATGTTGCACATCACACATGAAAGGAGCCTTGATTTCCTTGATGGCACTCCAGAGAAACCCCAAGAACACTGTTTCAAGGCTAGAGGGATCCTGAGGTCACTGTAGCAACACGAAAGACCTCCGTAGACCAAGAATCAACTCGAGAAGAGAGGTTAGTCCCTGGCTTCGACTCCAGAGGAATACCACCTTACCACAAGCACCTCAAGAGGAGGCTTCTCTCAGCTCTAGGTATGTGAGAGGGACCCTGAGTTTGCGGCCTCAAGTGGAGTGGACACTGCGATGCCCTGAAGCGAAATAAGGCCGGATATCCCTGCAGTGACTTGAATGCAGGCTCGTCTTGCATCTCCGAAGACGAAAGGATGTCTGAATCCCCTGTGGAGACCACAGAGAAAGACCTAGTTCCCCACCTCATCGCGACCGGAGGCCTCGCATCCTTTGAAAACTCCAGAGGTACGCGGAGATCAGTGGTTCCAAAGGAGACGATGCCTGACTCCTCGTGAAACTTGATAGGAGTCCCAGGATTCCTGTGGCACGTGGAAAGGGACACTTGGTCTCCCGCCTCAGCTGGAGGGGCGTCCCAATTGCCCTGCCAAGCCTCGAGGAGAATCCCGAGTTGTCCCTCGCAACTAGGCAGGAGTCCTGACGTCGCTGAACAAACACGTGGGTGGAAGGGCCATCCCCGTCGTAACTCGAGAATATACCCCAGGTTCCCGCCTCAACTGGAGAAAAACCATGAGACTTCCCCCTCGCCGCGAGATGAGGCCCGATTCCCCTGCACTGCGTGCAGGGCAATTCCGTGTTGCACATCACACATGATAGGAGCCTTGATTTCCTTGATGGCACTCCAGAGAAACCCCAAGAACACTGTTTCAAGGCTAGAGGGATCCTGACGTCACTGTAGCAACACGAAAGAGCTCCGTGGACCAAAAATCAACTCGAGATGAGAGGTTAGTCCCTGGCTTCGACTCCAGAGGAATACCACCTTACCACAAGCACCTCAAGAGGAGGCTTCTCTCAGCTCTAGCTATGTGAGAGGGACCCTGAGTTTGCGGCCTCAAGTGGAATGGACACCGCGATGCCGTGACTCGAAATAAGGCCGGATATCCCTGCAGTGACTTGAATGCAGGCTCGTCTTGCATCTCCCAAAACGAAAGGATGTCTGAATCCCCTGTGGAGACCACAGAGAAAGACCTAGTTTCCCATCTCATCGCGACCGGAGGCCTCACATCCTTTGAAAACCCCAGAGGAACGCGGAGATCAGTGCCTCCAATGGAAACGATGCCTGACTCCTCATGAAACTTGATAGGAGTCCCAGGATTCCTGTGGCACGTGGAAAGGACCCTTGGTCTCCCGCCTCATCTGGAGAGGCGTCCCAATTGTTCTGCCAAGCCTCGAGGAAAATCCCGAGTTGTCCCTCGCAACTAGGCAGGAGTCTTGACATCGCTGAACAAACACGTGTGTGGAAGGGCCATTCCCGTCGTAAGTCGAGAATATACCCCAGGTTCCCGCCGCAACTCGAGAAAAAGCATGAGACTTCCCCCTCGCCACGAGAAGAGGCCCGATTCCCCTGCACTGCGTGCAGAGCAATTCCGTGTTGCACATCACACATGAAAGGAGCCTTGATTTCCTTGATGGCACTCCAGAGAAACCCCAAGAACACTGTATCAAGGCTAGAGGGATCCTGAGGTCACTGTAGCAACACGAAAGAGCTCCATGGACCAAAAATCAACTCGAGATGAGAGGTTAGTCCCTGGCTTCGACTCCAGAGGAATACCACCTTACCACAAGCACCTCAAGAGGAGGCTTCTCTCAGCTCTAGGTATGTGAGAGGGACCCTGATTTTGCGGCTTCAAGTGGAATGAACACCGCGATGCACTGACGTGAAATAAGGCCGGATATCCCTGCAGTGACTTGAATGCAGGCTCGTCTTGCATCTCCCAAGTCGAAAGGATGTCTGAATCCCCTGTGGAGACCACAGAAAAAGACCTAGTTCCCCACCTCATCGCGACCGGAGGCCTCACATCCATTGAAAACTTCAGAGGAACACGGAGATCAGTCCCTCCAAAGGAGACGATTCCTGACTCCTCGGGAAACTTGATAGGAGTCCCAGGATTCCTGTGCACGTGGAAAGGGACCCTTGGTCTCCGGCCTCAGCTGGAGAGGCGTCCCAATTGCCCTGTCAAGCCTCGAGGAGAATCCCGAGTTGTCCCTCGCAACTAGGCAGGAGTCCTGACGTCGCTGAGCAAACACGTGGTTGAAAGGGCCATCCCCGTCGTAACTCGAGAATATATCCCAGGTTTCCGCCGCAACTCGAGAAAAACCATGAGACTTCCCCCTCGCCCCGAGATGAGGCCCGTTTCCCCTGCACTGATTGCAGAGCAATTTCGTGTTGCACATCACACATGAATGGAGCCTTGATTTCCTTGATAGCACTCCAGAGAAACCCCAAGAACACTGTTTCAAGGCTAGAGGGATCCTGACGTCACTGTAGCCACACGAAAGAGCTCCGTGGCTCAAAAATCAACTAGAGATGAGAGGTTAGTCCCTGGCTTCGACTCCAGAGGTATACAACCTTACCACAAGCACCTCAAGCGGAGGCTTCTCTCAGCTCTTGGTATGTGAGAGGGACCCTGAGCTTGCGGCCTCAAGTGGAATGGACACCGCGATGCCCTGACTCGAAATAAGGCCGGATATCCCTGCAGTGACTTGAATGCAGGCTCGTCTTGCATCTCCCAAGATGAAAGGATGTCTGAATCCCCTGTGGAGACCACAGAGAAAGACCTAGTTCCCCACTTCATCGCGACCGGAGGCCTCACATTCCTTGAAAACTCCAGAGGTACGCGGAGATAAGTGCCTCCAAAGGAGACGATGCCTGACTCCTCGTGAGACTTGATAGGAGTCCCAGGATTCCTGTGGCACGAGGAAAGGGATCCTTGGTCTCCCGGCTCAGCTGGAGAGGCGTCCTAATTGCCCTGCCAAGCCTCGAGGAGAATCTCCAGTTGTCCCTCACAACTAGGCAGGAGTCCTGACGTCGCTGAACAAACACTTGGGTGGAAGGGCCATCCTCGTCGTAACTCGAGAATATACCCCAGGTTCCCACCGCAACTCGAGAAAACCCATGAGACTTCCCCCTCGCCGCGATATGAGGCCAGATTCCCTGCACTGCGTGCAGAGCAATTCCGTGTTGCACATCTCACATGAAAGGAGCCTTGATTTCCTTGATGGCACTCCAGAGAAACCCCAAGAACACTGTTTCAAGGCTAGAGGGATCCTGAGGTCACTGTAGCAACACGAAAGAGCTCCGTGGACCAAAAATCAACTCGAGATGAGAGGTTAGTCCCTGGCTTCGACTCCAGAGGAATACCACCTTACCACAAGCACCTCAAGAGGAGGCTTCTCTCAGCTCTAGGTATGTGAGAGGGACCCTGAATTTGCGGCCTCAAGTGGAATGGACACCGCGATGCCCTGACTCGAAATAAGGCCGGATATCCCTGCAGTGACTTGAATGCAGGCTCGTCTTGCATCTCCCAAGACGAAAGGATGTCTGAATCCCCTGTGGAGACCACAGAGAAAGACCTAGTTCCCCACCTCATCGCGACCGGAGGCCTCACATCCTTTGAAAATTCCAGAGGTACACGGAGATCAGTGCCTCCAAAGAAGACGATGCCTGACTCCTCGTGAAACTTGATAGGAGTCCCAGGATTCCTGTGGCACGTGGAAAGGGACCCTTGTTCTCCCGCCTCAGCTGGAGAGGCGTCCCAATTGCCCAGCCAAGCCTCGAGGAGAATCCCGAGTTGTCCCTCGCAACTAGGCAGGAGTCCTAACGTCGCTGAACAATCACGTGTGTGGAAGGGCCATTCCCGTTGTAACTCGAAAACATACCCCCGGTTCCCGCCGCAACTCGAGAAAAACCTGAGACTTCCCCCTCGCCGTGAGTTGAGGCCCGATTCCCCTGCACTTCGTGCAGAATAATTCCGTGTTGCACATCACACATGAAAGGAGCCTTGATTACCTTGATGGCACTCCAGAGAAACCCCAAGAACACTGTATCAAGGCTAGAGGGATCCTGAGGTCACTGTAGCAACACGAAAGAGCTCCATGGACCAAAAATCAACTCGAGATGAGAGGTTAGTCCCTGGCTTCGACTCCAGAGGAATACCACCTTACCACAAGCACCTCAAGAGGAGGCTTCTCTCAGCTCTAGGTATGTGAGAGGGACCCTGATTTTGAGGCTTCAAGTGGAATGAACACCGCGATGCACTGACGTGAAATAAGGCCGGATATCCCTGCAGTGACTTGAATGCAGGCTCGTCTTGCATCTCCCAAGACGAAAGGATGTCTGAATCCCCTGTGGAGACCACAGAGAAAGACCTAGTTCCCCACCTCATCGCGACCGGAGGCCTCACATCCATTGAAAACTTCAGAGGAACACGGAGATCAGTCCCTCCAAAGGAGACGATGCCTGACTCCTCGGGAAACTTGATAGGAGTCCCAGGATTCCTGTGCACGTGGAAAGGGACCCTTGGTCTCTGGCCTCAGCTGGAGAGGCGTCCCAATTGCCCTGTCAAGCCTCGAGGAGAATCCCGAGTTGTCCCTCGCAACTAGGCAGGAGTCTGACGTCGATGAACAAACACGTGGGTGGAAGGGCCATCCCCGTCGTAACTCGAGAATATACCCCAGATTCCCGCCGCACGTCGAGAAAAACCATGAGACTTCCCCCTCGCCACAAAATGAGGCCCGATACCCTGCACTGCATGCAGAGCAATTCCGTGTTGCACATCACATATGAAAGGAGCCTTGATTTCCTTGATGGCACTCCAGAGAAACCCCAAGAACACTGTTTCAAGGCTAGAGGGATCCTGAGGTCACTGTAGCAACACGAAAGAGCTCCGTGGACCAAAAATCAACTCGAGATGAGAGGTTAGTCCCTGGCTTCGAATCCAGAGGAATAGCACCTTACCACAACCACCTCAAGAGGAGGCTTCTCTCAGCTCTAGGTATGTGAGAGGGACCCTGAGTTTGCGGCCTCAAGTGGAATGGACACCGCGATGCCCTGACTCGAAATAAGGCCGGATATCCCTGCAGTGACTTGAATGCAGGCTCATCTTGCATCTCCCAAGACGAAAGGATGTCTGAATCCCCTGTGGAGACCACAGAGAAAGACCTAGTTCCCCACCTCACCGTGACCTGAGGCCTCACATCCTTTGAAAACTCCAGAAGTACGCAGAGATCAGTGCCTCCAAAGGAGACGATGCCTGACTCCTCGTGAAACTTGATAGGAGTCCAAGGATTCCTGTGGCACGTGAAAAGGGACCCTTGGTCTCCCGCCTCAGCTGGAGAGGCGTCCCAATTGCCCTGCCAAGCCTCGAGGAGAATCCCGAGTTGTCCCTCGCAACTAGGCAGGAGTCCTGACGTCGCTGAACAAACACGTGGGTGGAAGGGCCATCCCCGTCGTAACTCGAGAATATACCCCCGGATCCCGCCGCAACTCGAGAAAAACCATGAGACTTCCCGCTCGCCGTGAGATGAGGCCCAATTCCCCTGCACTGCGTGCAGAGCAATTCCGTGATGCACATCACACATGAAAGGAGCCTTGATTTCCTTGATGGCACTCCAGAGAAACCCCAAGAACACTGTTTCAAGGCTAGAGGGATCCTGACGTCACTGTAGCAACACGAAAGAGCTCCGTGGACCAAAAATCAACTCGAGATGAGAGGTTAGTCCCTGGCTTCGACTCCAGAGGAATACCACCTTACCAAAAGCACCTCAAGAGGAGGCTTCTCTCAGCTCTAGGTATGTGAGAGGGACCCGGATTTTGCGGCCTCAAGTGGAATGGACACGGCGATGCCCTGCAGCGAAATAAGGCCGGATATCCCTGCAGTGACTTGAATGCAGGCTCGTCTTGCATCTCCCAAGACGAAAGGATGTCTGAATCCCCTGTGGAGACCACAGAGAAAGACCTAGTTCCCCACCTCATCGCGACCGGAGGCCTCACATCCTTTGAAAACTCCAGAGGTACGCGGAGATCAGTGCCTCCAAAGGAGACGATGCCTGACTCCTCGTGAAACTTGATAGGAGTCCCAAGATTCCTGTCGCACGTGGAAAGGGACCCTTGGTCTCCCGCCTCAGCTGTAGAGGCGTCCCAATTGCCCTGCCAAGCCTCGTGGAGAATCCCGAGTTGTCCCTGGCAACTAGGCAGGAGTCTGACGGCGCTGAACAAACACGTGGGTGGAAGGGCCATCCCCGTCGTAACTCGAGAATATACCCCAGGTTCCCATAGCAACTCGAGAAAAACCATGAGACTTCCCCCTCGCCGCAAAATGAGGCCCGATACCCTTCACTGCGTGCAGAGCAATTCCGTGTTGCACATCACACATGAAAGGAGCCTTGATTTCCTTGATGGCACTCCAGAGAAACCCCAAGAACACTGTTTCAAGGCTAGAGGGATCCTGAGGTCACTGTAGCAACACGAAAGAGCTCCGTGGACCAAAAATCAACTCGAGATGAGAGGTTAGTCCCTGGCTTCGACTCCAGAGGAATACCACCTTACCACAAGCACCTCAAGAGGAGGCTTCTCTCAGCTCTAGCTATGTGAGTGGGACCCTCAGTTTGCGGCCTCAAGTGGAATGGACACCGCGATACCCTGACTCGAAATAAGGCCGGTTATCCCTGCAGTGACTTGAATGCAGGCTCGTCTTGCATCTCCCAAGACGAAAGGATGTCTGTATCCCCTGTGGAGACCACAGAGAAAGACCTAGTTCCCCACCTCATCGCGACCGGAGGCCTCACATCCTTTGAAAACTCCAGAGGTACGCGGAGATCAGTGCCTCCAAAGGAGACGATGCCTGACTCCACGTGAAACTTGATAGGAGTCCCAGGATTCCTGTGGCAGGTGGAAAGGGACCCTTGGTCTCCCGCCTCAGCTGGAGAGGCGTCCCAATTGCCGTGGCAAGCCTCGCAGAGAATCCCGAGTTGTCCCTCGCAACTAGGCAGGAGTCCTGATGTCGCTGAACTAACACGTGGGTGGAAGGGCCATCCCCGTCCTAACTCGAGAATATACCCCAGGTTCCCGCCGCAACTCGAGAAAAACCATGAGAATTGCCCCTCGCCGCGAGATGAGACCCGATTCCCCTGCACTGCGTGCAGAGCAATTCCGTGTTGCACATCACACATGAAAGGAGCCTTGATTTCCTTGATGGCACTCCAGAGAAACCCCAAGAACACTGTTTCAAGGCTAGAGGGATCCTGAGGTCACTGTAGCCAAACGAAAGAGCTCCGTGGACCAAAAATCAACTCGAGATGAGAGGTTAGTCCCTGGCTTCGACTCCAGAGGAATACCACCTTACCACAAGCACCTCAAGACGAGACTTCTCTCAGCTCTAGGTATGTGAGAGGGACCCTGATTTTGCGGCCTCAACTGGAATGGACACCGCGATGCCCTGACTCGAAATAAGGCCGGATATCCCAGCAGTGACTTGAATGCAGGCTCGTCTTGCATCTCCCAAGACGAAAGGATGTCTGAATCCCCTGTGGAAACCACAGAGAAAGACCTAGTTCCCCACCTCATCGCGACCGGAGTCCTCACATCCTTTGAAAACTCCAGAGGTACGCGGAGATCAGTGCCTCCAAAGGAGACGATGCCTGACTCCTCGTGAAATTTGATAGGAGTCCCAGGATTCCTGTGGCACGTGGAAAGGGACCCTTGGTCTCCCGCCTCAGCTGGAGAGGCGTCCCAATTGCCCTGCCAAGCCTCGAGGAGAATCCCGAGTTGTCCCTCGCAACTAGGCAGGAGTCCTGACGTCGCTGAACAAACACGTGGGTGGAAGGGCCATCCCCGTCGTAACTCGAGAATATACCCCAGGTTCCTGCCGCAACTCGAGAAAAACCATGAGACTTCCCCCTCGCCGTGAGATGAGGCCCGATTCCCCTGCACTGCGTGCAGAGCAATTCCGTGTTGCACATCACACATGAAAGGAGCCTTGATTTCCTTGATGGCACTCCAGAGAAAACCCAAGAACACTGTATCAAGGCTAGAGGGATCCGGAGGTCACTGTAGCAACACGAAAGAGCTCCGTGGACCAAAAATCAACTCGAGATGAGAGGTTAGTCCCTGGCTTCGACTCCAGAGGAATACCACCTTACCACAAGCACCTCAAGAGGAGGCTTCTCTCAGCTCTAGGTATGTGAGAGGGACCCTGAGTTTGCGGCCTCAAGTGGAATGGACACCGCGATGCCCTGACTCGAAATAACGCCGGATATCCCTGCAGTGACTTGAATGCAGGCTCGTCTTGCATCTCCCAAGACGAAAGGATGTCTGAATCCCCTGTGGATACCACAGAGAAAGACCTAGTTCCCCACCTCATCGCGACCGGAGGCCTCACATCCTTTGAAAACTCCAGAGGTACGCGGAGATCAGTGCCTCCAAAGGAGACGATGCCTGACTCCTCGTGAAACTTGATAGGAGTCCCAGGATTCCTGTGGCACGTGGAAAGGGACCCTTGGTCTCCCGCCTCAGCTGGAGAGGCGTCCCAATTGCCCTGCCAAGCCTCGAGGAGAATCCCGAGTTGTCCCTTGCAACTAGGCAGGAGTCTGACGTCGCTGAACAAGCACGTGGGTGGATGGGCCATCCCCGTCGTAACTCGAGAATATACCCCATGTTCCCATTGCAACTCGAGAAAAACCATGAGACTTCCCCCTCGCCGCAAAATGAGGCCCGATACCCTGCAGTGCGTGCAGAGCAATTCCGAGTTGCACATCACACATGAAAGGAGCCTTGATTTCCTTGATGGCACTCCAGAGAAACCCCAAGAACACTGTTTCAAGGCTAGAGGGATCCTGAGGTCACTGTAGCAACACGAAAGAGCTCCGTGGACCAAAAATCAACTCGAGATGAGAGGTTAGTCCCTGGCTTCAACTCCAGAGGAATACCACCTTACCACAAGCACCTCAAGAGGAGGCTTCTCTCAGCTCTAGGTATGTGAGAGGGACCCTGAGTTTGCGGCCACAAGTGGAATGGACACCGCGAAGCCCTGACTCGAAATAAGGCCGGATATCCCTGCAGGGACTTGAATGCAGGCTCGTCTTGCATCTCCCAAGACGAAAGGATGTCTGAATCCCCTGTGGAGACCACAGAGTAAGACCTAGTTCCCCACCTCATCGCGACCGGAGGCCTCACATCCTTTGAAAACTCCAGAGGTACGCGGAGATCAGTGCCTCCAAAGGAGACGATGCCTGACTCCTCGTGAAACTTGATAGGAGTCCCAGGATTCCTGTGGCACGAGGAAAGGGACCCTTGGTCTCCCGCCTCAGCTGGAGAAGCGTCCCAATTGCCCTGCCAAGCCTCGAGGAGAATCCCGAGTTGTCCCTCGCAACTAGGCAGGAGTCCTGACGTCGCTGAACAAACACGTAGGTGGAAGCGCCATCCCCGTCGTAACTCGAGAATATACCCCAGGTTCCCGCCGCAACTCGAGAAAAACCATGAGACTTCCCCCTCGCCGCGAGATGAGGCCCGATTCCCCTGCATGGCGTGCAGAGCAATTCCGTGTTGCACATCACACATGAAAGGAGCCTTGATTTCCTTGATGGCACTCCAGAGAAACCCCAAGAACATTGTTTCAAGGCTAGAGGGATCCTGAGGTCACTGTAGCAACACGAAAGAGCTCCGTGGACCAAAAATCAACTCGAGATGAGAGGATAGTCCCTGGCTTCGACTCCAGAGGAATACCACCTAACCAAAAGCACCTCAAGAGGAGGCTTCTCTCAGCTCTAGGTATGTGAGAGGGACCCTGATTTTGCGGCCTCAAGTGGAATGGACACTGCGATGCCCTGAAGCGAAATAAGGCCGGAAATCCCTGCAGTGACTTGAATGCAGGCTCGTCTTGCATCTCCCAAGACTAAAGGATGTCTGAATCCCCTGTGGAGACCACAGAGAAAGACCTAGTTCCCCACCTATTCGCGACCAGCGGCCTCACATCCTTTGAAAACTCGAGAGGTACGTGGAGATCAGTGCCTCCAAAGGAGACGATGCCTGACTCCTCGTGAAACTTGATAGGAGTCCCAGAATTCCTGTGGCACGTGGAAAGGGACCCTTGGTCTCCCGCCTCAGCTTGAGAGGCGTCCCAATTGCCCTGCTAAGCCTCGAAGAGAATCCCGAGTTGTCCCTCGCAACTAGGCAGGAGTCTGACGTCGCTGAACAAACACGTGGGTGGAAGGGCCATCCCCGTCGTAACTCGAGAATATACCCCAGGTTCCCATCGCAACTCGAGAAAAAGCATGAGACTTCCCCCTCGCCGCAAAATGAGGCCCGATACCCTGCACTGCATGCAGAGCAATTCCGTGTTGCACATCACACATGAAAGGAGCCTTGATTTCCTTGATGGCACTCCAGAGAAACCCCAAGAACACTGTTTCAAGGCTAGAGGGATCCTGAGGTCACTGTAGCAACACGAAAGAGCTCCGTGGACCAAAAATCAACTCGAGATGAGAGGTTAGTCCCTGGATTCGACTCCAGAGGAATACCACCTTACCACAAGCACCTCAAGAGGAGGCTTCTCTCAGCTCTAGGTATGTGAGAGGGACCCTGAGTTTGCGGCCTCAAGTGGAATGGACACCGCGATGCCCTGACTCGAAGTAAGGCCGGATATCCCTGCAGGGACTTGAATTCAGGCTCGTCTTGCATCTCCCAAGACGAAAGGATGTCTGAATCCCCTGTGGAGACCACAGAGAAAGACCTAGTTCCCCACCTCATCGCGACCGGAGGCCTCACATCCTTTGAAAACTCCAGAGGTACGCGGAGATCAGTGCCTCCAAAGGGGACGATGCCTGACTCCACGTGAAACTTGATAGGAGTCCCAGGATTCCTGTGGCACGTGGAAAGGGACCCTTGGTCTCCCGCCTCAGCTGGAGAGGCGTCCCAATTGCCCTGGCAAGCCTCGAAAATAATCCCGAGTTGTCCCTCGCAACTAGGCAGGAGTCCTAACGTCGCTGAACAAACACGTAGGTGGAAGGACCATCCCCGTCGTAACTCGAGAATATACCCCAGGTTCCCGCCGCAACTCGAGGAAAACCATGAGACTTGCCCCTCGCCGCGAGATGAGACCCGATTCCCCTGCACTGCGTGCAGAGCAATTCCGTGTTGCACATCACACATGAAAGGAGCCTTGATTTCCTTGATGGCACTGCAGAGAAATCCCAAGAACACTGTTTCAAGGCTAGAGGGATCCTGAGGTCACTGTAGCCACACGAAAGAGCTCCATGGACCAAAAATCAACTCGAGATGAGAGGTTAGTCCCTGGCTTCGACTCCAAAGGAATACCACCTTACCACAAGCACCTCAAGACGAGACTTCTCTCAGCTCTAGCTATGTGAGAGGGACCCTGATTTTGCGGCCTCAAGTGGAATGGACACCGCGATGCCCTGACTCGAAATAAGGCCGGATATCCCTGCAGTGACTTGAATGCAGGCTCGTCTTGCATCTCCCAAGACGAAAGGATGTCTGAATCCCCTGTGGAAACCACAGAGAAAGACCTAGTTCCCCACCTCATCGCGACCGGAGGCCTCACATCCTTTGAAAACTCCAGAGGTATGCGGAGATCAGTGCCTCCAAAGGAGACGATGCCTGACTCCTCGTGAAACTTGATAGGAGTCCCAGGATTCCTGTGGCACATGGAAAGGGTCACTTGGTCTCCCGCCTCAGCTGGAGAGGGGTTCCAATTGCCCTGCCAAGCCTCGAGGAGAATCCCGAGCTGTCCCTCCCAACTAGGCAGGAGTCCTGACGTCGCTGAAGAAACACGTGGGTGGAAGGGCCATCCCCGTCGTAACTCGAGAATATACCCCAGGTTCTCACGCAACTCGAGAAAAATCATGAGACTTCCCCCTCGCCGTGAGATGAGGCCCGATTCCCCTGCACTGCATGCAGAGCAATTCCGTGTTGCACGTCAAACATGAAAGGAGCCTTGATTTCCTTGATGGCACTCCAGAGAAACCCCAAGAACACTGTTTCAAGGCTAGAGGGATCCTGAGGTCACTGTAGCAACAAGAAAGAGCTCCGTGGACCAAAAATCAACTCGAGATGAGAGGTTAGTCCCTGGCTTCGATTCCAGAGGTATACCACCTTACCACAAGCACCTCAAGAGGAGGCTTCTCTCAGATCTAGGTATGTGAGAGGGACCCTGAGTTTGCGGCATCAAGTGGAATGTACACTGCGATGCCCTAACGCGAAATAAGGCCAGAAATCCCTGCAGTGACTTGAATGCAGGCTCGTCTTGCATCTCCCAAGACTAAAGGATGTCTGAATCCCCTGTGGAGACCACAGAGAAAGACCTATTTCCCCACCTCATCGCGACCGGCGGCCTCACATCCTTTGAAAACTCGAGAGGTACGTGGAGATCAGTGCCTCCAAAGGAGACGATGCCTGACTCCTCGTGAAACTTGATAGGAGTCCCAGAATTCCTGTGGCACGTGGAAAGGGACCCTTGGTCTCCCGCCTCAGCTGGAGAGGCGTCCCAATTGCCCTGCTAAGCCTCGAAGAGAATCCCGAGTTGTCCCTCGCAACTAGGCAGGAGTCTGACGTCGCTGAACAAACACGTGGGTGGAAGGGCCATCCCCGTCGTAACTCGAGAATATACCCCAGGTTCCCATCGCAACTCGAGAAAAACCATGAGACTTCCCCCTCGCCGCAAAATGAGGCCCGATACCCTGCACTGCATGCAGAGCAATTCCGTGTTGCACATCACACATGAAAGGAGCCTTGATTTCCTTGATGGCACTCCAGAGAAACCCCAAGAACACTGTTTCAAGGCTAGAGGGATCCTGAGGTCACTGTAGCAACACGAAAGAGCTCCGTGGACCAAAAATCAACTCGAGATGAGAGGTTAGTCCCTGGATTCCACTCCAGAGGAATACCACCTTACCACAAGCACCTCAAGAGGAGGCTTCTCTCAGCTCTAGGTATGTGAGAGGGACCCTGAGTTTGCGGCCTCAAGTGGAATGGACACCGCGATGTCCTGACTCGAAATAAGGCTGGATATCCCTGCAGTGACTTGAATGCAGGCTCGTTTTGCATCTCCCAAGACGAAAGGATGTTTGAATCCCCTGTGGAGACCACAGAGAAAGACCTAGTTCCCCACCTCATCGCTACCGGAGGCCTCATATCCTTTGAAAACTCCAGAGGTACGCGGAGATCAGTGCCTCCAAAGGAGACGATTCCTGACTCCTCGTGAAACTTGATAGGAGTCCCAGGATTCCTGTGGCACGTGGAAAGGGACCCTTGGTCTTCCGCCTCAGCTGGAGAGGCGTCCCAATTGCCCTGCCAAGCCTCGAGGAGAATCCCGAGTTGTCCCTCGCAACTAGGCAGGAGTCCTAACGTCGCTGAACAAACACGTGTGTGGAAGGGCCATTCCAGTCGTAACTCGAGAATATACACCAGGTTCCCGCCGCAACTCGAGAAAAACCATGAGACTTCCCCCTCACCGCGAGATGAGGCCCGATTCCCCTGCACTGCGTGCAGAGCAATTCCGTGTTCCACAGCACACATGAAAGGAGCCTTGATTTCCTTGATGGCACTCCCGAGAAACCCCAAGAACACTGTTTCAAGGCTAGAGGCATCCTGAGGTCAATGTAGTAACACGAAAGAGCTCCGTGGACCAAAAATCAACTCGAGATGAGAGGTTAGTCCCTGGCCTCGACTCCAGAGGAATACCACCTTACCACAAGCACCTCAAGAGCAGGCTTATCTCAGCTCTAGGTATGTGAGAGGGACCCTGAGTTTGCGGCCTCAAGTGGAATGGAGACCGCGATACCCTGACTCGAAATAAGGCCGGTTATCCCTGCAGTGACTAGAATGCAGGCTCGTCTTGCATCTCCCAAGACGAAAGGATGTCTGAATCCCCTGTGGAGACCACAGAGAAAGAACTAGTTCCCCACCTCATCGCGACCGGAGGCCTCACATCCTTTGAAAATTCCAGAGGTACGTGGAGATCAGTGCCTCCAAAGGAGACGATGCCTGACTCCTCGTGAAACTTGATAGGAGTCCCAGGATTCCTGTGGCACGTGGAAAGGGACCCTTGGTCTCCCGCCTCAGCTGGAGAGGCGTCCTAATTGCCCTGCCAAGCCTCGAGGAGAATCCCGAGTTGTCCCTCGCAACTAGGCAGGAGTCCTGACGTCGCTGAACAAACACGTGGGTGGAAGGGCCATCCCCGTCGTAACTCGAGAATATACCCCAGGATCCCGCCGCAACTCGAGAAAAACCATGAGACTTCCCGCTCGCCGTGAGATGAGGCCCAATTCCCCTGCACTGCGTGCAGAGCAATTCCGTGTTGCACATCACACATGAAAGGAGCCTTGATTTCCTTGATGGCACTCCAGAGAAACCCCAAGAACACTGTTTCAAGGCTAGAGGGATCCTGACGTCACTGTAGCAACACGAAAGAGCTCCGTGGACCAAAAATCAACTCGAGATGAGAGGTTAGTCCCTGGCTTCGACTCCAGAGGAATACCACCTTACCACAAGCACCTCAAGAGGAGGCTTCTCTCAGCTCTAGGTATGTGAGAGGGACCCGGATTTTGCGGCCTCAAGTGGAATGGACACGGCGATGCCCTGCAGCGAAATAAGGCCGGATATCCCTGCAGTGACTTGAATGCAGGCTCGTCTTGCATCTCCCAAGACGAAAGGATGTCTGAATCCCCTGTGGAGACCACAGAGAAAGACCTAGTTCCCCACCTCATCGCGACCGGAGGCCTCACATCCTTTGAAAACTCCAGAGGTACGCGGAGATCAGTGCCTCCAAAGGAGACGATGCCTGACTCCTCGTGAAACTTGATAGGAGTCCCAAGATTCCTGTCGCACGTGGAAAGGGACCCTTGGTCTCCCGCCTCAGCTGTAGAGGCGTCCCAATTGCCCTGCCAAGCCTCGTGGAGAATCCCGAGTTGTCCCTGGCAACTAGGCAGGAGTCTGACGGCGCTGAACAAACACGTGGGTGGAAGGGCCATCCCCGTCGTAACTCGAGAATATACCGCAGGTTCCCATCGCAACTCGAGAAAAACCATGAGACTTCCCCCTCGCCGCAAAATGAGGCCCGATACCCTTCACTGCGTGCAGAGCAATTCCGTGTTGCACATCACACATGAAAGGAGCCTTGATTTCCTTGATGGCACTCCAGAGAAACCCCAAGAACACTGTTTCAAGGCTAGAGGGATCCTGAGGTCACTGTAGCAACACGAAAGAGCTCCGTGGACCAAAAATCAACTCGAGATGAGAGGTTAGTCCCTGGCTTCGACTCCAGAGGAATACCACCTTACCACAAGCACCTCAAGAGGAGGCTTCTCTCAGCTCTAGCTATGTGAGTGGGACCCTCAGTTTGCGGCCTCAAGTGGAATGGACACCGCGATACCCTGACTCGAAATAAGGCCGGTTATCCCTGCAGTGACTTGAATGCAGGCTCGTCTTGCATCTCCCAAGACGAAAGGATGTCTGTATCCCCTGTGGAGACCACAGAGAAAGACCTAGTTCCCCACCTCATCGCGACCGGAGGCCTCACATCCTTTGAAAACTCCAGAGGTACGCGGAGATCAGTGCCTCCAAAGGAGACGATGCCTGACTCCACGTGAAACTTGATAGGAGTCCCAGGATTCCTGTGGCAGGTGGAAAGGGACCCTTGGTCTCCCGCCTCAGCTGGAGAGGCGTCCCAATTGCCGTGGCAAGCCTCGCAGAGAATCCCGAGTTGTCCCTCGCAACTAGGCAGGAGTCCTGATGTCGCTGAACTAACACGTGGGTGGAAGGGCCATCCCCGTCCTAACTCGAGAATATACCCCAGGTTCCCGCCGCAACTCGAGAAAAACCATGAGAATTGCCCCTCGCCGCGAGATGAGACCCGATTCCCCTGCACTGCGTGCAGAGCAATTCCGTGTTGCACATCACACATGAAAGGAGCCTTGATTTCCTTGATGGCACTCCAGAGAAACCCCAAGAACACTGTTTCAAGGCTAGAGGGATCCTGAGGTCACTGTAGCCAAACGAAAGAGCTCCGTGGACCAAAAATCAACTCGAGATGAGAGGTTAGTCCCTGGCTTCGACTCCAGAGGAATACCACCTTACCACAAGCACCTCAAGACGAGACTTCTCTCAGCTCTAGGTATGTGAGAGGGACCCTGATTTTGCGGCCTCAACTGGAATGGACACCGCGATGCCCTGACTCGAAATAAGGCCGGATATCCCAGCAGTGACTTGAATGCAGGCTCGTCTTGCATCTCCCAAGACGAAAGGATGTCTGAATCCCCTGTGGAAACCACAGAGAAAGACCTAGTTCCCCACCTCATCGCGACAGGAGTCCTCACATCCTTTGAAAACTCCAGAGGTACGCGGAGATCAGTGCCTCCAAAGGAGACGATGCCTGACTCCTCGTGAAACTTGATAGGAGTCCCAGGATTCCTGTGGCACGTGGAAAGGGACCCTTGGTCTCCCGCCTCAGCTGGAGAGGCGTCCCAATTGCCCTGCCAAGCCTCGAGGAGAATCCCGAGTTGTCCCTCGCAACTAGGCAGGAGTCCTGACGTCGCTGAACAAACACGTGGGTGGAAGGGCCATCCCCGTCGTAACTCGAGAATATACCCCAGGTTCCTGCCGCAACTCGAGAAAAACCATGAGACTTCCCCCTCGCCGTGAGATGAGGCCCGATTCCCCTGCACTGCGTGCAGAGCAATTCCGTGTTGCACGTCACACATGAAAGGAGCCTTGATTTCCTTGATGGCACTCCAGAGAAAACCCAAGAACACTGTATCAAGGCTAGAGGGATCCGGAGGTCACTGTAGCAACACGAAAGAGCTCCGTGGACCAAAAATCAACTCGAGATGAGAGGTTAGTCCCTGGCTTCGACTCCAGAGGAATACCACCTTACCACAAGCACCTCAAGAGGAGGCTTCTCTCAGCTCTAGGTATGTGAGAGGGACCCTGAGTTTGCGGCCTCAAGTGGAATGGACACCGCGATGCCCTGACTCGAAATAACGCCGGATATCCCTGCAGTGACTTGAATGCAGGCTCGTCTTGCATCTCCCAAGACGAAAGGATGTCTGAATCCCCTGTGGATACCACAGAGAAAGACCTAGTTCCCCACCTCATCGCGACCGGAGGCCTCACATCCTTTGAAAACTCCAGAGGAACGCGGAGATCAGTGCCTCCAAAGGAGACGATGCCTGACTCCTCGTGAAACTTGATAGGAGTCCCAGGATTCCTGTGGCACGTGGAAAGGG
The DNA here is from genome assembly GCF_910594005.1 of Cervus elaphus. NCBI lineage: Eukaryota > Metazoa > Chordata > Mammalia > Artiodactyla > Cervidae > Cervus > Cervus elaphus. The sequence continues at coordinate 8,475,943 of NC_057815.1, read as the reverse complement.
ACCCTTGGTCTCCCGCCTCAGCTGGAGAGGCGTCCCAATTGCCCTGCCAAGCCTCGAGGAGAATCCCGAGTTGTCCCTTGCAACTAGGCAGGAGTCTGACGTCGCTGAACAAGCACGTGGGTGGATGGGCCATCCCCGTCGTAACTCGAGAATATACCCCATGTTCCCATTGCAACTCGAGAAAAACCATGAGACTTCCCCCTCGCCGCAAAATGAGGCCCGATACCCTGCAGTGCGTGCAGAGCAATTCCGAGTTGCACATCACACATGAAAGGAGCCTTGATTTCCTTGATGGCACTCCAGAGAAACCCCAAGAACACTGTTTCAAGGCTAGAGGGATCCTGAGGTCACTGTAGCAACACGAAAGAGCTCCGTGGACCAAAAATCAACTCGAGATGAGAGGTTAGTCCCTGGCTTCAACACCAGAGGAATACCACCTTACCACAAGCACCTCAAGAGGAGGCTTCTCTCAGCTCTAGGTATGTGAGAGGGACCCTGAGTTTGCGGCCACAAGTGGAATGGACACCGCGAAGCCCTGACTCGAAATAAGGCCGGATATCCCTGCAGGGACTTGAATGCAGGCTCGTCTTGCATCTCCCAAGACGAAAGGATGTCTGAATCCCCTGTGGAGACCACAGAGTAAGACCTAGTTCCCCACCTCATCGCGACCGGAGGCCTCACATCCTTTGAAAACTCCAGAGGTACGCGGAGATCAGTGCCTCCAAAGGAGACGATGCCTGACTCCTCGTGAAACTTGATAGGAGTCCCAGGATTCCTGTGGCACGAGGAAAGGGACCCTTGGTCTCCCGCCTCAGCTGGAGAAGCGTCCCAATTGCCCTGCCAAGCCTCGAGGAGAATCCCGAGTTGTCCCTCGCAACTAGGCAGGAGTCCTGACGTCGCTGAACAAACACGTAGGTGGAAGCGCCATCCCCGTCGTAACTCGAGAATATACCCCAGGTTCCCGCCGCAACTCGAGAAAAACCATGAGACTTCCCCCTCGCCGCGAGATGAGGCCCGATTCCCCTGCATGGCGTGCAGAGCAATTCCGTGTTGCACATCACACATGAAAGGAGCCTTGATTTCCTTGATGGCACTCCAGAGAAACCCCAAGAACATTGTTTCAAGGCTAGAGGGATCCTGAGGTCACTGTAGCAACACGAAAGAGCTCCGTGGACCAAAAATCAACTCGAGATGAGAGGATAGTCCCTGGCTTCGACTCCAGAGGAATACCACCTAACCAAAAGCACCTCAAGAGGAGGCTTCTCTCAGCTCTAGGTATGTGAGAGGGACCCTGATTTTGCGGCCTCAAGTGGAATGGACACTGCGATGCCCTGAAGCGAAATAAGGCCGGAAATCCCTGCAGTGACTTGAATGCAGGCTCGTCTTGCATCTCCCAAGACTAAAGGATGTCTGAATCCCCTGTGGAGACCACAGAGAAAGACCTAGTTCCCCACCTATTCGCGACCGGCGGCCTCACATCCTTTGAAAACTCGAGAGGTACGTGGAGATCAGTGCCTCCAAAGGAGACGATGCCTGACTCCTCGTGAAACTTGATAGGAGTCCCAGAATTCCTGTGGCACGTGGAAAGGGACCCTTGGTCTCCCGCCTCAGCTTGAGAGGCGTCCCAATTGCCCTGCTAAGCCTCGAAGAGAATCCCGAGTTGTCCCTCGCAACTAGGCAGGAGTCTGACGTCGCTGAACAAACACGTGGGTGGAAGGGCCATCCCCGTCGTAACTCGAGAATATACCCCAGGTTCCCATCGCAACTCGAGAAAAAGCATGAGACTTCCCCCTCGCCGCAAAATGAGGCCCGATACCCTGCACTGCATGCAGAGCAATTCCGTGTTGCACATCACACATGAAAGGAGCCTTGATTTCCTTGATGGCACTCCAGAGAAACCCCAAGAACACTGTTTCAAGGCTAGAGGGATCCTGAGGTCACTGTAGCAACACGAAAGAGCTCCGTGGACCAAAAATCAACTCGAGATGAGAGGTTAGTCCCTGGATTCGACTCCAGAGGAATACCACCTTACCACAAGCACCTCAAGAGGAGGCTTCTCTCAGCTCTAGGTATGTGAGAGGGACCCTGAGTTTGCGGCCTCAAGTGGAATGGACACCGCGATGCCCTGACTCGAAGTAAGGCCGGATATCCCTGCAGGGACTTGAATGCAGGCTCGTCTTGCATCTCCCAAGACGAAAGGATGTCTGAATCCCCTGTGGAGACCACAGAGAAAGACCTAGTTCCCCACCTCATCGCGACCGGAGGCCTCACATCCTTTGAAAACTCCAGAGGTACGCGGAGATCAGTGCCTCCAAAGGGGACGATGCCTGACTCCTCGTGAAACTTGATAGGAGTCCCAGGATTCCTGTGGCACGTGGAAAGGGACCCTTGGTCTCCCGCCTCAGCTGGAGAGGCGTCCCAATTGCCCTGGCAAGCCTCGAAAATAATCCCGAGTTGTCCCTCGCAACTAGGCAGGAGTCCTAACGTCGCTGAACAAACACGTAGGTGGAAGGACCATCCCCGTCGTAACTCGAGAATATACCCCAGGTTCCCGCCGCAACTCGAGGAAAACCATGAGACTTGCCCCTCGCCGCGAGATGAGACCCGATTCCCCTGCACTGCGTGCAGAGCAATTCCGTGTTGCACATCACACATGAAAGGAGCCTTGATTTCCTTGATGGCACTGCAGAGAAATCCCAAGAACACTGTTTCAAGGCTAGAGGGATCCTGAGGTCACTGTAGCCACACGAAAGAGCTCCATGGACCAAAAATCAACTCGAGATGAGAGGTTAGTCCCTGGCTTCGACTCCAAAGGAATACCACCTTACCACAAGCACCTCAAGACGAGACTTCTCTCAGCTCTAGCTATGTGAGAGGGACCCTGATTTTGCGGCCTCAAGTGGAATGGACACCGCGATGCCCTGACTCGAAATAAGGCCGGATATCCCTGCAGTGACTTGAATGCAGGCTCGTCTTGCATCTCCCAAGACGAAAGGATGTCTGAATCCCCTGTGGAAACCACAGAGAAAGACCTAGTTCCCCACCTCATCGCGACCGGAGGCCTCACATCCTTTGAAAACTCCAGAGGTATGCGGAGATCAGTGCCTCCAAAGGAGACGATGCCTGACTCCTCGTGAAACTTGATAGGAGTCCCAGGATTCCTGTGGCACATGGAAAGGGTCACTTGGTCTCCCGCCTCAGCTGGAGAGGGGTTCCAATTGCCCTGCCAAGCCTCGAGGAGAATCCCGAGCTGTCCCTCCCAACTAGGCAGGAGTCCTGACGTCGCTGAAGAAACACGTGGGTGGAAGGGCCATCCCCGTCGTAACTCGAGATTATACCCCAGGTTCTCACGCAACTCGAGAAAAATCATGAGACTTCCCCCTCGCCGTGAGATGAGGCCCGATTCCCCTGCACTGCATGCAGAGCAATTCCGTGTTGCACGTCAAACATGAAAGGAGCCTTGATTTCCTTGATGGCACTCCAGAGAAACCCCAAGAACACTGTTTCAAGGCTAGAGGGATCCTGAGGTCACTGTAGCAACAAGAAAGAGCTCCGTGGACCAAAAATCAACTCGAGATGAGAGGTTAGTCCCTGGCTTCGATTCCAGAGGTATACCACCTTACCACAAGCACCTCAAGAGGAGGCTTCTCTCAGCTCTAGGTATGTGAGAGGGACCCTGAGTTTGCGGCATCAAGTGGAATGTACACTGCGATGCCCTAACGCGAAATAAGGCCAGAAATCCCTGCAGTGACTTGAATGCAGGCTCGTCTTGCATCTCCCAAGACTAAAGGATGTCTGAATCCCCTGTGGAGACCACAGAGAAAGACCTAGTTCCCCACCTCATCGCGACCGGCGGCCTCACATCCTTTGAAAACTCGAGAGGTACGTGGAGATCAGTGCCTCCAAAGGAGACGATGCCTGACTCCTCGTGAAACTTGATAGGAGTCCCAGAATTCCTGTGGCACGTGGAAAGGGACCCTTGGTCTCCCGCCTCAGCTGGAGAGGCGTCCCAATTGCCCTGCTAAGCCTCGAAGAGAATCCCGAGTTGTCCCTCGCAACTAGGCAGGAGTCTGACGTCGCTGAACAAACACGTGGGTGGAAGGGCCATCCCCGTCGTAACTCGAGAATATACCCCAGGTTCCCATCGCAACTCGAGAAAAACCATGAGACTTCCCCCTCGCCGCAAAATGAGGCCCGATACCCTGCACTGCATGCAGAGCAATTCCGTGTTGCACATCACACATGAAAGGAGCCTTGATTTCCTTGATGGCACTCCAGAGAAACCCCAAGAACACTGTTTCAAGGCTAGAGGGATCCTGAGGTCACTGTAGCAACACGAAAGAGCTCCGTGGACCAAAAATCAACTCGAGATGAGAGGTTAGTCCCTGGATTCCACTCCAGAGGAATACCACCTTACCACAAGCACCTCAAGAGGAGGCTTCTCTCAGCTCTAGGTATGTGAGAGGGACCCTGAGTTTGCGGCCTCAAGTGGAATGGACACCGCGATGTCCTGACTCGAAATAAGGCTGGATATCCCTGCAGTGACTTGAATGCAGGCTCGTTTTGCATCTCCCAAGACGAAAGGATGTTTGAATCCCCTGTGGAGACCACAGAGAAAGACCTAGTTCCCCACCTCATCGCTACCGGAGGCCTCATATCCTTTGAAAACTCCAGAGGTACGCGGAGATCAGTGCCTCCAAAGGAGACGATTCCTGACTCCTCGTGAAACTTGATAGGAGTCCCAGGATTCCTGTGGCACGTGGAAAGGGACCCTTGGTCTTCCGCCTCAGCTGGAGAGGCGTCCCAATTGCCCTGCCAAGCCTCGAGGAGAATCCCGAGTTGTCCCTCGCAACTAGGCAGGAGTCCTAACGTCGCTGAACAAACACGTGTGTGGAAGGGCCATTCCAGTCGTAACTCGAGAATATACACCAGGTTCCCGCCGCAACTCGAGAAAAACCATGAGACTTCCCCCTCACCGCGAGATGAGGCCCGATTCCCCTGCACTGCGTGCAGAGCAATTCCGTGTTCCACAGCACACATGAATGGAGCCTTGATTTCCTTGATGGCACTCCAGAGAAACCCCAAGAACACTGTTTCAAGGCTAGAGGCATCCTGAGGTCAATGTAGTAACACGAAAGAGCTCCGTGGACCAAAAATCAACTCGAGATGAGAGGTTAGTCCCTGGCCTCGACTCCAGAGGAATACCACCTTACCACAAGCACCTCAGGGGCAGGCTTATCTCAGCTCTAGGTATGTGAGAGGGACCCAGAGTTTGCGGCCTCAAGTGGAATGGAGACCGCGATACCCTGACTCGAAATAAGGCCGGTTATCCCTGCAGTGACTAGAATGCAGGCTCGTCTTGCATCTCCCAAGACGAAAGGATGTCTGAATCCCCTGTGGAGACCACAGAGAAAGAACTAGTTCCCCAGCTCATCGCGACCGGAGGCCTCACATCCTTTGAAAATTCCAGAGGTACGTGGAGATCAGTGCCTCCAAAGGAGACGATGCCTGACTCCTCGTGAAACTTGATAGGAGTCCCAGGATTCCTGTGGCACGTGGAAAGGGACCCTTGGTCTCCCGCCTCAGCTGGAGAGGCGTCCCAGTTGCCCTGCCAAGCCTCGAGGAGAATCCCGAGTTGTCCCTCGCAACTAGGCAGGAGTCCTGACGTCGCTGAACAAACACGTGTGTGGAAGGGCCATCCCCGTCGTAACTCGAGAATATACCCCAGGTTCCCGCCGAAACTCGAGAAAAACCATGAGACTTCCCCCTCGCCACGAGATGAGGCCCGATTCCCCTGCACTGCGTGCAGAGCAATTCCGTGTTGCACATCACACATGAAAGGAGCCTTGATTTCCTTGATGGCACTCCAGAGAAACCCCAAGAACACTGTTTCAAGGCTAGAGGGGTCCTGAGGTGACTGTAGCAACACGAAAGAGCCCCGTGGACCAAAAATCAACTCGAGATGAGAGGTTAGTCCCTGGCTTCGACTCCAGAGGAATACCACCTTACCACAACCACCTCAAGAGGAGGCTTCTCTCAGCTCTAGGTATGTGAGAGGGACCCTGAGTTTGCCGCCTCAAGTGGAATGTACACCGCGATGCCCTGACTCGAAATAAGGCCGGATATCCCTGCAGTGACTTGAATGCAGGCTCATCTTGCATCTCCCAAAACTAAAGGATGTCTGAATCCCCTGTGGAGACCACAGAGAAAGACCTAGTTCCCCACCTCATCGCGACCGGAGGCCTCACATCCTTTGAAAACTCCAGAAGTACGCAGAGATCAGTGCCTCCAAAGGAGACGATGCCTGACTCCTCGTGAAACTTGATAGGAGTCCCAGGATTCCTGTGGCACGTGGAAAGGGACCCTTGGTCTCCCGCCTCAGCTGGAGAGGCGTCCCAATTGCCCTGCCAAGCCTCGAGGAGTATCCCGAGTTGTCCCTCGCAACTAGGCAGGAGTCCTGACGTCGCTGAAGAGACACGTGTGTGGAAGGGCCATCCCCGTCGTAACTCGAGAATATACCCCAGGTTCCCGCCGCAACTCGAGAAAAACCATGAGACTTCCCCCTCGCCGAGAGATGAGGCGCGATTCCCCTGCACTGCGTGCAGAGCAATTCCGTGTTGCACATCACACATGAAAGGAGCCTTGATTTCCTTGATGGCACTCCAGAGAAACCCCAAGAACACTGTTTCAAGGCTAGAGGGATCCTGAGGTCACTGTAGCAACACGAAAGAGCTCCGTGGACCAAAAATCAACTCGAGATGAGAGGTTAGTCCCTGGCTTCGACTCCAGAGGAATACCACCTTACCACAAGCACCTCAAGAGGAGGCTTCTCTCAGCTCTAGGTATGTGAGAGGGACCCTGAGTTTGCAGCCTCAAGTGGAATGGACACCGCGATTCCCTGACTCGAAATAAGGCCGGATATCCCTGCAGTGAATTGAATGCAGGCTCGTCTTGCATCTCCCAAGATGAAAGGATGTCTGAATCCCCTGTGGAGACCACAGAGAAAGTCCATTTCCCCACCTCATCACGACGGATGCCTCACATCCTTTGAAAACTCCAGAGGTACGCGGAGATCAGTGCCTCCAAAGGAGATGATGCCTGACTCCTCGTGAAACTTGATAGGAGTCCCAGGATTCCTGTGGCACGTGGAAAGGGACCCTTGGTCTCCCGCCTCAGCTGGAGAGGCGTCCCAATTGCCCTGCCAAGCCTCGAGGAGAATCCCGAGTTGTCCCTCGCAACTAGGCAGGAGTCTGACGGCGCTGACCACACACGTGGGTGGAAGGGCCATCCCCGTCGTAACTCGAGAATATACCCCAGGTTCCCATCGCAACTCGAGAAAAACCATGAGACTTCCCCCTCGCCGCAAAATGAGGCCCGATACCCTTAACTGCGTGCAGAGAAATTCCGTGTTGCACATCACAAATGAAAGGAGCCTTGATTTCCTTGATGTCACTCCAGAGAAAACCCAAGAACACTGTTTCAAGGCTAGAGGGATCCTGAGGTCACTGTAGCAACAAGAAAGAGCTCCGTGGACCAAAAATCAACTCGAGATGAGAGGTTAGTCCCTGGCTTCGACTCCAGAGGAATACCACCTTACCACAAGCACCACAAGAGGAGGCTTCTCTCAGCTCTAGGTATGTGAGTGGGACCCTCAGTTTGTGGCCTCAAGTGGAATGGACACCGCGATACCCTGACTCGAAATAAGGCCGGTTATCCCTGCAGTGACTAGAATGCAGGCTCGTCTTGCATCTCCCAAGACGAAAGGATGTCTGAATCCCCTGTGGAGCCCACAGAGAAAGACCTAGTTCCCCACCTCATCGCGACCGGAGGCCTCACATCCTTTGAAAACTCCAGAGGTACGCGGAGATCAGTGCCTCCAAAGGAGACGATGCCTGACTCCACGTGAAACTTGATAGGAGTCCCAGGATTCCTGTGGCACGTGGAAAGGGACCCTTGGTCTCCCGCCTCAGCTGGAGAGGCGTCCCAATTGCCCTGCCAAGCCTCGAGGAGAATCCCGAGTTGTCCCTCGCAACTAGGCAGGAGTCCTGACGTCGCTGAACAAACACGTAGGGGGAAGGACCATCCCCGTCGTAACTCGAGAATATACCCCAGGTTCCCGCCGCAACTCGAGAAAAACCATGAGACTTCCCCCTCGCCGCGAGATGAGACCCGATTCCCCTGCACTGCGTGCAGAGCAATTCCGTGTTGCACATCACACATGAAAGGAGCCTTGATTTCCTTGATGGCACTCCAGAGAAACCCCAAGAACACTGTTTCAAGGCTAGAGGGATCCTGAGGTCACTGTAGCAACACGAAAGAGCTCCGTGGACCAAAAATCAACTCGAGATGAGAGGTTAGTCCCTGGCTTCGACTCCAGAGGAATACCACCTTACCACAAGCACCTCAAGACGAGACTTCTCTCAGCTCTAGCTATGTGAGAGGGACCCTGATTTTGCGGCCTCAAGTGGAATGGACACCGCGATGCCCTGACTCGAAATAAGGTCGGATATCCCTGCAGTGACTTGAATGCAGGCTCGTCTTGCATCTCCCAAGACGAAAGGATGTCTGAATCCCCTGTGTAGACCACAGAGAAAGACCTAGTTCCGCACCTCATCGCGACCGGAGGCCTCACATCCTTTGAAAACTCCAGAGGGACGCGGAGATCAGTGCCTCCAAAGGAGACGATGCCTGACTCCTCGTGAAACTTGATAGGAGTCCCAGGATTCCTGTGGCACGTGGAAAGGGACCCTTGGTCTCCCGCCTCAGCTGGAGAGGCGTCCCAATTGCCCTGCCAAGCCTCGAGGAGAATCCCGAGCTGTCCCTCCCAACTAGGCAGGAGTCCTGACGTCGCTGAATAAACACGCGGGTGGAAGGTCCATCCCCGTCGTAACTCGAGAATATACCCCAGGTTCTCGACGCAACACGAGAAAAATCATGAGACTTCCCCCTCGCCGTGAGATGAGGCCCGATTCCCCTGCACTGCATGCAGAGCAATTCCGTGTTGCACGTCAAACATGAAAGGAGCCTTGATTTCCTTGATGGCACTCCAGAGAAACCCCAAGAACACTGTTTCAAGGCTAGAGGGATCCTGAGGTCACTGTAGCAACAAGAAAGAGCTCCGTGGACCAAAAATCAACTCGAGATGAAAGGATAGTCCCTGGCTTCGATTCCAGAGGAATACCACCTTACCACAAGCACCTCAAGAGGAGGCTTCTCTCAGATCTAGGTATGTGAGAGGGACCCTGAGTTTGCGGCCTCAAGTGGAATGGACACTGCGATGCCCTGCCTCGAAATAAGGCCAGAAATCCCTGCAGTGACTTGAATGCAGGCTCGTCTTGCATTTCCCAAGACGAAAGGATGTCTGAATCCCCTGTGGAGACCACAGAGAAAGACCTAGTTCCCCACCTTATCGCGACCGCTGGCCTCACATCCTTTGAAAACTCGAGAGGTACGTGCAGATCAGTGCCTCCAAAGGAGACGATGCCTGACTCCTCGTGAAACTTGATAGGAGTCCCAGAATTCCTGTGGCACGTGGAAAGGGACCCTTGGTCTCCCGCCTCAGCTGGAGAGGCGTCCCAATTGCCCTGCTAAGCCTCGAAGAAAATCCCGAGTTGTCCCTCGCAACTAGGCAGGAGTCTGACGTCGCTGAACAAACACGTGGGTGGAAGGGCCATCCCCGTCGTAACTCGAGAATATACCCCAGGTTCCCATCGCAACTCGAGAAAAACCATGAGACTTCCCCCTCCCCGCAAAATGAGGCACGATACCCTGCACTGCATGCAGAGCAATTCCGTGTTGCACATCACACATGAAAGGAGCCTTGATTTCCTTGATGGCACTCCAGAGAAACCCCAAGAACACTGTTTCAAGGCTAGAGGCATCCTGAGGTCACTGTAGCAACACGAAAGAGCTCCGTGGACCAAAAATCAACTCGAGATGAGAGGTTAGTCCCTGGATTCGACTCCAGAGGAATACCACCTTACCACAAGCACCTCAAGAGCAGGCTTATCTCAGCTCTAGGTATGTGAGAGGGACCCTGAGTTTGCGGCCTCAAGTGGAATGGAGACCGCGATACCCTGACTCGAAAAAAGGCCGGTTATCCCTGCAGTGACTTGAATGCAGGCTCGTCTTGCATCTCCCAAGACGAAAGGATGTCTGAATCCCCTGTGGAGACCACAGAGAAAGATCTAGTTCCCCACCTCATCGCGACCGGAGGCCTCACATCCTTTGAAAATTCCAGAGGTACGCGGAGATCAGTGCCTCCAAAGGAGACGATGCCTGACTCCTCGTGAAACTTGATAGGAGTCCCAGGATTCCTGTGGCACGTGGAAAGGGACCCTTGGTCTCCCGCCTCAGCTGGAGAGGCGTCCCAATTGCCCTGCCAAGCCTCGAGGAGAACACCGAGTTGTCCCTCGCAACTAGGCAGCAGTCCTGACGTCGCTGAAGAAACACGTGTGTGGAAGGGCCATCCCCGTCGTAACTCGAGAATATACCCCAGGTTCCCGCCGAAACTCGAGAAAAACCATGAGACTTCCCCCTCGCCACGAGATGAGGCCCGATTCCCCTGCACTGCGTGCAGAGCAATTCCGTGTTGCACATCACACATGAAAGGAGCCTTGATTTCCTTGATGGCACTCCAGAGAAACCCCAAGAACACTGTTTCAAGGCTAGAGGGATCCTGAGGTCACTGTAGCAACACGAAAGAGCTCCGTGGACCAAAAATCAACACGAGATGAGAGGTTAGTCCCTGGCTTCGACTCCAGAGGTATACCACCTTACCACAACCACCTCAAGAGGAGGCTTCTCTCAGCTCTAGGTATGTGAGAGGGACCCTGAGTTGGCGGCCTCAAGTGGAATGGACACCGCGATGCCCTGACTCGAAATAAGGCCGGATATCCCTGCAGTGACTTGAATGCAGGCTCATCTTGCATCTCCCAAGACGAAAGGTGTCTGAATGCCCTGTGGAGACCACAGAGAAAGACCTAGTTCCCCACCTCATCGCGAACGGAGGCCTCACATCCTTTGAAAATTCCAGAAGTACGCAGAGATCAGTGCCTCCAAAGGAGACGATGCCTGACTCCTCGTGAAACTTGATAGGAGTCCCAGGATTCCTGTGGCACGTGGAAAGGGACCCTTGGTCTCCCGCCTCAGATGGAGAGGCGTCCCAATTGCCCTGCCAAGCCACGAGGAGTATCCAGAGTTGTCCCTCGCGACTAGGCAGGAGTCCTGACGTCGCTGAAGGGACACGTGTGTGAAGGGCCATCCCCGTCGTAACTCGAGAATATACCCCAGGTTCCCGCCGCAACTCGAGAAAAACCATGAGACTTCCCCCTCGCCACGAGATGAGGCCCGATTCCCCTGCACTGCGTGCAGAGCAATTCCGTGTTGCACATCACACATGAAAGGAGCCTTGATTTCCTTGATGGCACTCCAGAGAAACCCCAAGGACACTGTTTCAAGGCTAGAGGGATCCTGAGGTCATTGTAGCAACACGAAAGAGCTCCGTGGACCACAAATCAACTCGAGATGAGAGGTTAGTCCCTGTCTTCGACTCCAGAGGAATACCACCTTACCACAAGCACCTCAAGAGGAGGCTTCTCTCAGCTCTAGGTATGTGAGAGGGACCCTGAGTTTGCGGCCTCAAGTGGAATGGACACCGCGATGCCCTGACTCGAAATAAGGCCGGATATCCCTGCAGTGACTTGAATGCAGGCTCGTCTTGCATCTCCCAAAACGAAAGGATGTCTGAATCCCCTGTGGAAACCACAGAGAAAGACCTAGTTCCCCACCTCATCGCGACCGGAGGCCTCACATCCTTTGAAAACTCCAGAGGAACGCGGAGATCACTGCCTCCAAAGGAGACGATGCCTGACTCCTCGTGAAACTTGATCGGAGTCCCAGGATTCCTGTGGCACGTGGAAAGGGACCCTTGGTCTCCCGCCTCAGCTGGAGAGGCGTCCCAATTGCCCTGCCAAGCCTCGAGGAGAATCCCGAGCTGTCCCTCCCAACTAGGCAGGAGTCCTGACGTCGCTGAATAAACACGCGGGTGGAAGGGCCATCCCCGTCGTAACTCGAGAATATACCCCAGGTTCTCGACGCAACTCGAGAAAAATCATGAGACTTCCCCCTCGCCGTGAGATGAGGCCCGATTCCCCTGCACTGCATGCAGAGCAATTCCGTGTTGCACGTCAAACATGAAAGGAGCCTTGATTTCCTTGATGGCACTCCAGAGAAACCCCAAGAACACTGTTTCAAGGCTAGAGGGATCCTGGGGTCCCTGTAGCCACAAAAAAGAGTTCCGTGGAAGAAAAATCAACTCGAGATGAGAGGTTAGTCCCTGGCTTCGACTCCAGAGGAATACCACCTTACCACAAGCACCTCAAGAGGAGGCTTCTCTCAGCTCTAGGTATGTGAGAGGGACCCTGAGTTTGCGGCCTCAAGTGGAATGGACACCGCGATGCCCTGACTCGAAATAAGGCCGGATATCCCTGCAGGGACTTGAATGCAGGCTCGTCTTTCATCTCCCAAGACGAAAGGATGTATGAATCCCCTGTGCAGACCACAGAGAAAGACCTAGTTCCCCACCTCATCGCGACCGGACGCCTCACATCCTTTGAAAACTCCAGAGGTACGCGGAGATAAGTGCCTCCAAAGGTGACGATGCCTGACTCCTCGTGAAACTTGATAGGAGTCTCAGGATTCCTGTGGCACGTGGAAAGAGACCCTTGGTCTCCCGCCTCAGCTGGAGAGGCGTCCCAATTGCCCTGCCAAGCCTCGAGGAGAATCCCGAGTTGTCCCTCGCAATTAGGCAGGAGTCCTGACGTCGCTGAACAAACACGTGGGTGGAAGGGCCATCCCCGTCGTAACTCGAGAATATACCCCAGGATCCCGCTGCAACTCGAGAAAAACCATGAGACTTCCCCCTCGCCGCGAGATGAGGCCCGATTCCCTTGCACTGCGTGCAGAGCAATTCCGTGTTGCACATCACACATGAAAGGAGCCTTGATTTCCTTGATGGCACTCCAGAGAAACCCCAAGAACACTGTTTCAAGGCTAGAGGGATCCTGAGGTCACTGTAGCAACACGAAAGATCTCCGTGGACCAAAAATCAACTCGAGATGAGAGGTTAGTCCCTGGCTTCGACTCCAGAGGAATACCACCTAACCAAAAGCACCTCAAGAGGAGGCTTCTCTCAGCTCTAGGTATGTGAGAGGGACCCTGATTTTGCGGCCTCAAGTGGAATGGACACTGCGATGCCCTGAAGCGAAATAAGGCCGGATATCCCTGCAGGGACTTGAATGCAGGCTCGTCTTGCATCTCCCAAGATGAAAGGATGTCTGAATAACCTGTGGAGACCACAGAGAAAGTCCAATTCCCCACCTCATCACGACGGATGCCTCACATCCTTTGAAAACTCCAGAGGTACGCGGAGATCAGTGCCTCCAAAGGAGACGATGCCTGACTCCTCGTGAAACTTGATAGGAGTCCCAAGAATCCTGTCGCACGTGGAAAGGGACCCTTGGTCTCCCGCCTCAGCTGGAGAGGCGTCCCAATTGCCCTGCCAAGCCTCGTGGAGAATCCCGAGTTGTCCCTGGCAACTAGCCAGGAGTCTGACGGCGCTGAACAAACACGTGGGTGGAAGGGCCATCCCCGTCGTACCTCGAGAATATACCCCAGGTTCCCATCGCAACTCGAGAAAAACCATGAGACTTCCCCCTCGCCGCAAAATGAGGCCCGATACCCTTCACTGCGTGCAGAGCAATTCCGTGTTGCACATCACACATGAAAGGAGCCTTGATTTCCTTGATGGCACTCCAGAGAAACCCCAAGAACACTGTTTCAAGGCTAGAGGGATCCTGAGGTCACTGTAGCAACACGAAAGAGCTCCGTGGACCAAAAATCAACTCGAGATGAGAGGTTAGTCCCTGGCTTCGACTCCAGAGGAATACCACCTTACCACAAGCACCTCAAGAGGAGGCTTCTGTCAGCTCTAGGTATGTGTGTGGGACCCTCAGTTTGCGGCCTCAAGTGGAATGGACACCGCGATACCCTGACTCGAAATAAGGCCGGTTATCCCTGCAGTGACTTGAATGCAGGCTCGTCTTGCATCTCCCAAGACGAAAGGATGTCTGAATCCCCTGTGGAGACCACAGAGAAAGACCTAGTTCCCCACCTCATCGCGACCGGAGGCCTCACATCCTTTGAAAACTCCAGAGGTACGCGGAGATCAGTGCCTCCAAAGGAGACGATGCCTGACTCCACGTGAAACTTGATAGGAGTCCCAGGATTCCTGTGGCACGTGGAAAGGGACCCTTGGTCTCCCGCCTCAGCTGGAGAGGCGTCCCAATTGCCCTGGCAAGCCTCGAGGAGAATCCCGAGTTGTCCCTCGCAACTAGGCAGGAGTCCTGACGTCGCTGAACAAACACGTAGGTGGAAGGACCATCCCCGTCGTAACTCGAGAATATACCCCAGGTTCCCGCCGCAACTCGAGAAAAACCATGAGACTTGCCCCTCGCCGGGAGATGAGACCCGATTCCCCTGCACTGCGTGCAGAGCAATTCCGTGTTGCACATCACACATGAAAGGATCCTTGATTTCCTTGATGGCACTCCAGAGAAAACCCAAGAACACTGTATCAAGGCTAGAGGGATCCGGAGGTCACTGTAGCAACACGAAAGAGCTCCGTGGACCAAAAATCAACTCGAGATGAGAGGTTAGTCCCTGGCTTCGACTCCAGAGGAATACCACCTTACCACAAGCACCTCAAGAGGAGGCTTCTCTCAGCTCTAGGTATGTGAGAGGGACCCTGAGTTTGCGGCCTCAAGTGGAATGGACACCGCGATGCCCTGACTCGAAATAACGCCGGATATCCCTGCAGTGACTTGAATGCAGGCTCGTCTTGCATCTCCCAAGACGAAAGGATGTCTGAATCCCCTGTGGATACCACAGAGAAAGACCTAGTTCCCCACCTCATCGCGACCGGAGGCCTCACATCCTTTGAAAACTCCAGAGGTACGCGGAGATCAGTGCCTCCAAAGGAGACGATGCCTGACTCCTCGTGAAACTTGATAGGAGTCCCAGGATTCCTGTGGCACGTGGAAAGGGACCCTTGGTCTCCCGCCTCAGCTGGAGAGGCGTCCCAATTGCCCTGCCAAGCCTCGAGGAGAATCCCGAGTTGTCCCTTGCAACTAGGCAGGAGTCTGACGTCGCTGAACAAGCACGTGGGTGGATGGGCCATCCCCGTCGTAACTCGAGAATATACCCCATGTTCCCATTGCAACTCGAGAAAAACCATGAGACTTCCCCCTCGCCGCAAAATGAGGCCCGATACCCTGCAGTGCGTGCAGAGCAATGCCGTGTTGCACATCACACATGAAAGGAGCCTTGATTTCCTTGATGGCACTCCAGAGAAACCCCAAGAACACTGTTTCAAGGCTAGAGGGATCCTGAGGTCACTGTAGCAACACGAAAGAGCTCCGTGGACCAAAAATCAACTCGAGATGAGAGGTTAGTCCCTGGCTTCAACTCCAGAGGAATACCACCTTACCACAAGCACCTCAAGAGGAGGCTTCTCTCAGCTCTAGCTATGTGAGAGGGACCCTGAGTTTGCGGCCTCAAGTGGAATGGACACCGCGAAGCCCTGACTCGAAATAAGGCCGGAAATCCCTGCAGGGATTTGAATGCAGGCTCGTCTTGCATCTCCCAAGACGAAAGGATGTCTGAATCCCCTGTGGAGACCACAGAGTAAGAACTAGTTCCCCACCTCATCCCGACCGGAGGCCTCACATCCTTTGAAAACTCCAGAGGTACGCGGAGATCAGTGCCTCCAAAGGAGACGATGCCTGACTCCTCGTGAAACTTGATAGGAGTCCCAGGATTCCTGTGGCACGAGGAAAGGGACCCTTGGTCTCCCGCCTCAGCTGGAGAAGCGTCCCAATTGCCCTGCCAAGCCTCGAGGAGAATCCCGAGTTGTCCCTCGCAACTAGGCAGGAGTCCTGACGTCGCTGAACAAACACGTAGGTGGAAGCGCCATCCCCGTCGTAACTCGAGAATATACCCCAGGTTCCCGCCGCAACTCGAGAAAAACCATGAGACTTCCCCCTCGCCGCGAGATGAGGCCCGATTCCCCTGCATGGCGTGCAGAGCAATTCCGTGTTGCACATCACACATGAAAGGAGCCTTGATTTCCTTGATGGCACTCCAGAGAAACCCCAAGAACACTGTTTCTAGGCTAGAGGGATCCTGAGGTCACTGTAGCAACAGGAAAGAGCTCCGTGGACCAAAAATCAACTCGAGATGAGAGGATAGTCCCTGGCTTCGACTCCAGAGGAATACCACCTAACCAAAAGCACCTCAAGAGGAGGCTTCTCTCAGCTCTAGGTATGTGAGAGGGACCCTGATTTTGCGGCCTCAAGTGGAATGGACACTGCGATGCCCTGAAGCGAAATAAGGCCAGAAATCCCTGCAGTGACTTGAATGCAGGCTCGTCTTGCATCTCCCAAGACTAAAGGATGTCTGAATCCCCTGTGGAGACCACAGAGAAAGACCTAGTTCCCCACCTATTCGCGACCGGCGGCCTCACATCCTTTGAAAACTCGAGAGGTACGTGGAGATCAGTGCCTCCAAAGGAGACGATGCCTGACTCCTCGTGAAACTTGATAGGATTCCCAGAATTCCTGTGGCACGTGGAAAGGGACCCTTGGTCTCCCGCCTCAGCTGGAGAAGCGTCCCTATTGCCCTGCTAAGCCTCGAAGAGAATCCCGAGTTGTCCCTCGCAACTAGGCAGGAGTCCTGACGTCGCTGAACAAACACGTGGGTGGAAGGGCCATCCCCGTCGTAACTCGAGAATATACCCCAGGTTCCCGCCGCAACTCGAGAAAAACCATGAGACTTCCTCCTCGCCGCGATATGAGGCCCGATTCCCCTGCACTGCGTGCAGAGCAATTCCGTGTTGCACATCACACATGAAAGGAGCCTTGATTTCCTTGATGGTACTCCAGAGAAACCCCAAGAACACTGTTTCAAGGCTAGAGGGATTCTGAGGTCACTGTAGCAACACGAAAGAGCTCCGTGGACCAAAAATCAACTCGAGATGAGAGGTTAGTACCTGGCTTCGACTCCAGAGGAATACCACCTTACCACAAGCACCTCAAGAGGAGGCTTCTCTCAGCTCTAGGTATGTGAGAGGGACCCTGAGTTTGCGGCCTCAAGTGGAATGAACACCGCGATGCCCTGACTCGAAATAAGGCCGGATATCCCTGCAGTGACTTGAATGCAGGCTCGTCTTGCATCTCCCAAGACGAAAGGATGTCTGAATCCCCTGTGGAGAGCACAGAGAAAGACCTAGTTCCCCACCTCATCGCGACCGGAGGCCTCAAATCCTTTAAAAACTCCAGAGGTACGCGGAGATCAGTGCCTCCAAAGGAGACGATGCCTGACTCCTCGTGAAACTTGATAGGAGTCCCAGGATTCCTGTGGCACATGGAAAGGGACCCTTGGTCTCCTGCCTCAGCTGGAGAGGCGTTCCAATTGCCCTGCCAAGCCTCGAGGAGAATCCCGAGTTGTCCCTCGCAACTAGGCAGGAGTCCTGACGTCGCGGAACAAACACGTGTGTGGAAGGGCCATCCCCGTCGTAACTCGAGAATATACCCCAGGTTCCCGCCGCAACTCGAGAAAAACCATGAGACTTCCCCCTCGCCGCGAGATGAGGCCCGATTCCCCTGCACTGCGTGCAGAGCAATTCCGTGTTGCACATCACACATGAAAGGAGCCTTGATTTCCTTGGTGGCACTCCAGAGAAACCCCAAGAACACTGTTTCAAGGCTAGAGGGATCCTGACGTCACTTTAGCAACACGAAAGAGCTCCGTGGACCAAAAATCAACTCGAGATGAGAGGTTAGTCCCTGGCTTCGACTCCAGAGGAATACCACCTTACCACAAGCACCTCAAGAGGAGGCTTCTCTCAGCTCTAGGTATGTGAGAGGGACCCTGAGTTTGTGGCCTCAAGTGGAATGGACACCGCGATGCCCTGACTCGAAATAAGGCCGGATATCCCTGCAGTGACTTGAATGCAGGCTCGTCTTGCATCTCCCAAGATGAAAGGATGTCTGAATCCCCTGTGGAGACCACAGAGAAAGACCTAGTTCCCCACCTCATCGCGACCGGATTCCTTATATCCTTTGAAAACTCCAGAGGTACGCGGAGATCAGTGCCTCCAGAGGAGACGATGCCTGACTCCTCGTGAAACTTGATAGGAGTCCCAGGATTCCTGTGGCACGTGGAAAGGGACGCTTGGTCTCCCGCCTCAGGTGGAGAGGCGTCCCAATTGCCCTGCCACGCCTAGAGGAGAATCCCGAGTTGTCCCTCGCAACTAGGCAGGAGTCCTGACGTCGCTGAGCAAACACGTGGCTGGAAGGGCCATCCACGTCGTAACTCGAGAATATACCCTAGGTTCCCGCCGCAACTCGAGAAAAACCATGAGACTTCCGCCTCGCCGCGAGATGAGGCCCGATTCCCCTGCACTGCGTGCAGAGCAATTCCGAGTTGCACATCACACATGAAAGGAGCCTTAATTTCCTTGGTGGCACTCCAGAGAAAACCCAAGAACACTGTTTCAAGGCTAGAGGGATCCTGAGGTCACTGTAGCAACACGAAAGAGCTCCGTGGACCAAAAATCAACTCGAGATGAGATGTTAGTCCCTGGCTTCGACTCCAGAGGAATACCACCTTACCACAAGCACCTCAAGAGGAGGCTTCTCTCAGCTCTAGCTATGTGAGAGGGACCTTGAGTTTGCGGCCTCAAGTGAAATGGACACCGCGATGCCCTGACTCGAAATAAGGCCGGATATCCCTGCAGTGCCTTGAATGCAGGCTCATCTTGCATCTCCCAAGACGAAAGGATGTCTGAATCCCCTGTAGCGACCACAGAGAAAGACCTAGTTCCCCACCTAATAGCGACCGGGGCCTTACATCCTTTGAAAACTCCAGAGGTACGCGGAGATCAGTGCCTCCAAAGGAGACGATGCCTGACTCCTCGTGAAACTTGATAGGAGTCCCAGGATTCCTGTGGCACGTGGAAAGGGACGCTTGGTCTCCCGCCTCAGCTGGAGAGGCGTCCCAATTGCCCTGCCAAGCCTCGAGGAGAATCCCGAGTTGTCCCTCGCAACTAGGCAAGAGTCCTGCCATCGCTGAACAAACACGTGTGTGGAAGGGCCATACCCGTCTTAACTCGAGAATATACCCCTGGTTCCCGCCGCAACTCGAGAAAAACCATGAGACTTCCCCCTCGCCGCGAGATGAGGCCCGATTCCCCTGCACTGCGTGCAGAGCAATTCCGAGTTGCACATCACACATGAAAGGAGCCTTGATTTCCTTGATGGCACTCCAGAGAAACCCCAAGAACACTGTTCCAAGGCTAGAGGGATCCTGAGGTCACTGTAGCAACACGAAAGAGCTCCATGGACCAAAAATCAACTCGAGATGAGAGGTTTGTCCCTGGCTTCGACTCCAGAGGAATACCACCTTACCACAAGCACCTCAAGAGGAGGCTTCTCTCAGCTCTAGGTATGTGAGAGGGACCCTGAGTTTGCGGCCTCAAGTGGAATGAACACCGCGATGCCCTGACTCGAAATAAGGCCGGATATCCCTGCAGTGACTTGAATGCAGGCTCGTCTTGCATCTCCCAAGACGAAAGGATGTCTGAGTCCCCTGTGGAGACCACAGAGAAAGACCTAGTTCCCCACCTCATCGCGACCGGCGGCCTCACATCCTTTGAAAACTCGAGAGGTACGTGGAGATCAGTGCCTCCAAAGGAGACGATGCCTGACTCCTCGTGAAACTTGATAGGAGTCCCAGAATTCCTGTGGCACGTGGAAAGGGACCCTTGGTCTCCCGCCTCAGCTGGAGAGGCGTCCCAATTGCCCTGCTAAGCCTCGAAGAGAATCCCGAGTTGTCCCTCGCAACTAGGCAGGAGTCTGACGTCGCTGAACAAACACGTGGGTGGAAGGGCCATCCCCGTCGTAACTCGAGAATATACCCCAGGTTCCCATCGCAACTCGAGAAAAACCATGAGACTTCCCCCTCGCCGCAAAATGAGGCCCGAAACCCTGCACTGCATGCAGAGCAATTCCGTGTTGCACATCACACATGAAAGGAGCCTTGATTTCCTTGATGGCACTCCAGAGAAACCCCAAGAACACTGTTTCAAGGCTAGAGGGATCCTGAGGTCACTGTAGCAACACGAAAGAGCTCCGTGGACCAAAAATCAACTCGAGATGAGAGGTTAGTCCCTGGATTCCACTCCAGAGGAATACCACCTTACCACAAGCACCTCAAGAGGAGGCTTCTCTCAGCTCTAGGTATGTGAGAGGGACCCTGAGTTTGCGGCCTCAAGTGGAATGGACACCGCGATGTCCTGACTCGAAATAAGGCTGGATATCCCTGCAGTGACTTGAATGCAGGCTCGTTTTGCATCTCCCAAGACGAAAGGATGTTTGAATCCCCTGTGGAGACCACAGAGAAAGACCTAGTTCCCCACCTCATCGCTACCGGAGGCCTCATATCCTTTGAAAACTCCAGAGGTACGCGGAGATCAGTGCCTCCAAAGGAGACGATTCCTGACTCCTCGTGAAACTTGATAGGAGTCCCAGGATTCCTGTGGCACGTGGAAAGGGACCCTTGGTCTTCCGCCTCAGCTGGAGAGGCGTCCCAATTGCCCTGCCAAGCCTCGAGGAGAATCCCGAGTTGTCCCTCGCAACTAGGCAGGAGTCCTAACGTCGCTGAACAAACACGTGTGTGGAAGGGCCATTCCAGTCGTAACTCGAGAATATACACCAGGTTCCCGCCGCAACTCGAGAAAAACCATGAGACTTCCCCCTCACCGCGAGATGAGGCCCGATTCCCCTGCACTGCGTGCAGAGCAATTCCGTGTTCCACAGCACACATGAAAGGAGCCTTGATTTCCTTGATGGCACTCCCGAGAAACCCCAAGAACACTGTTTCAAGGCTAGAGGCATCCTGAGGTCAATGTAGTAACACGAAAGAGCTCCGTGGACCAAAAATCAACTCGAGATGAGAGGTTAGTCCCTGGCCTCGACTCCAGAGGAATACCACCTTACCACAAGCACCTCAAGAGCAGGCTTATCTCAGCTCTAGGTATGTGAGAGGGACCCTGAATTTGCGGCCTCAAGTGGAATGGAGACCGCGATACCCTGACTCGAAATAAGGCCGGTTATCCCTGCAGTGACTAGAATGCAGGCTCGTCTTGCATCTCCCAAGACGAAAGGATGTCTGAATCCCCTGTGGAGACCACAGAGAAAGAACTAGTTCCCCACCTCATCGCGACCGGAGGCCTCACATCCTTTGAAAATTCCAGAGGTACGTGGAGATCAGTGCCTCCAAAGGAGACGATGCCTGACTCCTCGTGAAACTTGATAGGAGTCCCAGGATTCCTGTGGCACGTGGAAAGGGACCCTTGGTCTCCCGCCTCAGCTGGAGAGGCGTCCCAGTTGCCCTGCCAAGCCTCGAGGAGAATCCCGAGTTGTCCCTCGCAACTAGGCAGGAGTCCTGACGTCGCTGAACAAACACGTGTGTGGAAGGGCCATCCCCGTCGTAACTCGAGAATATACCCCAGGTTCCCGCCGAAACTCGAGAAAAACCATGAGACTTCCCCCTCGCCACGAGATGAGGCCCGATTCCCCTGCACTGCGTGCAGAGCAATTCCGTGTTGCACATCACACATGAAAGGAGCCTTGATTTCCTTGATGGCACTCCAGAGAAACCCCAAGAACACTGTTTCAAGGCTAGAGGGATCCTGAGGTCACTGTAGCAACACGAAAGAGCCCCGTGGACCAAAAATCAACTCGAGATGAGAGGTTAGTCCCTGGCTTCGACTCCAGAGGAATACCACCTTACCACAACCACCTCAAGAGGAGGCTTCTCTCAGCTCTAGGTATGTGAGAGGGACCCTGAGTTTGCCGCCTCAAGTGGAATGTACACCGCGATGCCCTGACTCGAAATAAGGCCGGATATCCCTGCAGTGACTTGAATGCAGGCTCATCTTGCATCTCCCAAAACTAAAGGATGTCTGAATCCCCTGTGGAGACCACAGAGAAAGACCTAGTTCCCCACCTCATCGCGACCGGAGGCCTCACATCCTTTGAAAACTCCAGAAGTACGCGGAGATCAGTGCCTCCAAAGGAGACGATGCCTGACTCCTCGTGAAACTTGATAGGAGTCCCAGGATTCCTGTGGCACGTGGAAAGGGACCCTTGGTCTCCCGCCTCAGCTGGAGAGGCGTCCCAATTGCCCTGCCAAGCCTCGAGGAGTATCCCGAGTTGTCCCTCGCAACTAGGCAGGAGTCCTGACGTCGCTGAAGAGACACGTGTGTGGAAGGGCCATCCCCGTCGTAACTCGAGAATATACCCCAGGTTCCCGCCGCAACTCGAGAAAAACCATGAGACTTCCCCCTCGCCGAGAGATGAGGCGCGATTCCCCTGCACTGCGTGCAGAGCAATTCCGTGTTGCACATCACACATGAAAGGAGCCTTGATTTCCTTGATGGCACTCCAGAGAAACCCCAAGAACACTGTTTCAAGGCTAGAGGGATCCTGAGGTCACTGTAGCAACACCAAAGAGCTCCGTGGACCAAAAATCAACTCGAGATGAGAGGTTAGTCCCTGGCTTCGACTCCAGAGGAATACCACCTTACCACAAGCACCTCAAGAGGAGGCTTCTCTCAGCTCTAGGTATGTGAGAGGGACCCTGAGTTTGCAGCCTCAAGTGGAATGGACACCGCGATGCCCTGACTCGAAATAAGGCCGGATATCCCTGCAGTGAATTGAATGCAGGCTCGTCTTGCATCTCCCAAGATGAAAGGATGTCTGAATCCCCTGTGGAGACCACAGAGAAAGTCCATTTCCCCACCTCATCACGACGGATGCCTCACATCCTTTGAAAACTCCAGAGGTACGCGGAGATCAGTGCCTCCAAAGGAGATGATGCCTGACTCCTCGTGAAACTTGATAGGAGTCCCAGGATTCCTGTGGCACGTGGAAAGGGACCCTTGGTCTCCCGCCTCAGCTGGAGAGGCGTCCCAATTGCCCTGCCAAGCCTCGAGGAGAATCCCGAGTTGTCCCTCGCAACTAGGCAGGAGTCTGACGGCGCTGACCACACACGTGGGTGGAAGGGCCATCCCCGTCGTAACTCGAGAATATACCCCAGGTTCCCATCGCAACTCGAGAAAAACCATGAGACTTCCCCCTCGCCGCAAAATGAGGCCCGATACCCTGCACTGCATGCAGAGCAATTCCGTGTTGCACATCACAAATGAAAGGAGCCTTGATTTCCTTGATGTCACTCCAGAGAAAACCCAAGAACACTGTTTCAAGGCTAGAGGGATCCTGAGGTCACTGTAGCAACAAGAAAGAGCTCCGTGGACCAAAAATCAACTCGAGATGAGAGGTTAGTCCCTGGCTTCGACTCCAGAGGAATACCACCTTACCACAAGCACCTCACGAGGAGGCTTCTCTCAGCTCTAGGTATGTGAGTGGGACCCTCAGTTTGTGGCCTCAAGTGGAATGGACACCGCGATACCCTGACTCGAAATAAGGCCGGTTATCCCTGCAGTGACTAGAATGCAGGCTCGTCTTGCATCTCCCAAGACGAAAGGATGTCTGAATCCCCTGTGGAGCCCACAGAGAAAGACCTAGTTCCCCACCTCATCGCGACCGGAGGCCTCACATCCTTTGAAAACTCCAGAGGTACGCGGAGATCAGTGCCTCCAAAGGAGACGATGCCTGACTCCACGTGAAACTTGATAGGAGTCCCAGGATTCCTGTGGCACGTGGAAAGGGACCCTTGGTCTCCCGCCTCAGCTGGAGAGGCGTCCCAATTGCCCTGCCAAGCCTCGAGGAGAATCCCGAGTTGTCCCTCGCAACTAGGCAGGAGTCCTGACGTCGCTGAACAAACACGTAGGGGGAAGGACCATCCCCGTCGTAACTCGAGAATATACCCCAGGTTCCCGCCGCAACTCGAGAAAAACCATGAGACTTCCCCCTCGCCGCGAGATGAGGCGCGATTCCCCTGCACTGCGTGCAGAGCAATTCCGTGTTGCACATCACACATGAAAGGAGCCTTGATTTCCTTGATGGCACTCCAGAGAAACCCCAAGAACACTGTTTCAAGGCTAGAGGGATCCTGAGGTCACTGTAGCAACACGAAAGAGCTCCGTGGACCAAAAATCAACTCGAGATGAGAGGTTAGTCCCTGGCTTCGACTCCAGAGGAATACCACCTTACCACAAGCACCTCAAGACGAGACTTCTCTCAGCTCTAGCTATGTGAGAGGGACCCTGATTTTGCGGCCTCAAGTGGAATGGACACCGCGATGCCCTGACTCGAAATAAGGCCGGATATCCCTGCAGTGACTTGAATGCAGGCTCGTCTTGCATCTCCCAAGACGAAAGGATGTCTGAATCCCCTGTGGAGACCACAGAGAAAGACCTAGTTCCCCACCTCATCGCGACCGGAGGCCTCACATCCTTTGAAAACTCTAGAGGTACGCGGAGATCAGTGCCTCCAAAGGAGACGATGCCTGACTCCTCGTGAAACTTGATAGGAGTCCCAGGATTCCTGTGGCACGTGGAAAGGGACCCTTGGTCTCCCGCCTCAGCTGGAGAGGCGTCCCAATTGCCCTGCCAAGCCTCGAGGAGAATCCCGAGCTGTCCCTCCCAACTAGGCAGGAGTCCTGACGTCGCTGAATAAACACGCGGGTGGAAGGTCCATCCCCGTCGTAACTCGAGAATATACCCCAGGTTCTCGACGCAACACGAGAAAAATCATGAGACTTCCCCCTCGCCGTGAGATGAGGCCCGATTCCCCTGCACTGCATGCAGAGCAATTCCGTGTTGCACGTCAAACATGAAAGGAGCCTTGATTTCCTTGATGGCACTCCAGAGAAACCCCAAGAACACTGTTTCAAGGCTAGAGGGATCCTGAGGTCACTGTAGCAACAAGAAAGATCTCCGTGGACCAAAAATCAACTCGAGATGAGAGGTTAGTCCCTGGTTTCGATTCCAGAGGAATACCACCTTACCACAAGCACCTCAAGAGGAGGCTTCTCTCAGATCTAGGTATGTGAGAGGGACCCTGAGTTTGCGGCCTCAAGTGGAATGGACACTGCGATGCCCTGCCTCGAAATAAGGCCAGAAATCCCTGCAGTGACTTGAATGCAGGCTCGTCTTGCATTTCCCAAGACGAAAGGATGTCTGAATCCCCTGTGGAGACCACAGAGAAAGACCTAGTTCCCCACCTTATCGCGACCGCTGGCCTCACATCCTTTGAAAACTCGAGAGGTACGTGCAGATCAGTGCCTCCAAAGGAGACGATGCCTGACTCCTCGTGAAACTTGATAGGAGTCCCAGAATTCCTGTGGCACGTGGAAAGGGACCCTTGGTCTCCCGCCTCAGCTGGAGAGGCGTCCCAATTGCCCTGCTAAGCCTCGAAGAAAATCCCGAGTTGTCCCTCGCAACTAGGCAGGAGTCTGACGTCGCTGAACAAACACGTGGGTGGAAGGGCCATCCCCGTCGTAACTCGAGAATATACCCCAGGTTCCCATCGCAACTCGAGAAAAACCATGAGACTTCCCCCTCCCCGCAAAATGAGGCACGATACCCTGCACTGCATGCAGAGCAATTCCGTGTTGCACATCACACATGAAAGGAGCCTTGATTTCCTTGATGGCACTCCAGAGAAACCCCAAGAACACTGTTTCAAGGCTAGAGGGATCCTGAGGTCACTGTAGCAACACGAAAGAGCTCCGTGGACCAAAAATCAACACGAGATGAGAGGTTAGTCCCTGGCTTCGACTCCAGAGGTATACCACCTTACCACAACCACCTCAAGAGGAGGCTTCTCTCAGCTCTAGGTATGTGAGAGGGACCCTGAGTTTGCGGCCTCAAGTGGAATGGACACCGCGATGCCCTGACTCGAAATAAGGCCGGATATCCCTGCAGTGACTTGAATGCAGGCTCATCTTGCATCTCCCAAGACGAAAGGATGTCTGAATGCCCTGTGGAGACCACAGAGAAAGACCTAGTTCCCCACCTCATCGCGACCGGAGGCCTCACATCCTTTGAAAATTCCAGAAGTACGCAGAGATCAGTGCCTCCAAAGGAGACGATGCCTGACTCCTCGTGAAACTTGATAGGAGTCCCAGGATTCCTGTGGCACGTGGAAAGGGACCCTTGGTCTCCCGCCTCAGATGGAGAGGTGTCCCAATTGCCCTGCCAAGCCACGAGGAGTATCCAGAGTTGTCCCTCGCGACTAGGCAGGAGTCCTGACGTCGCTGAAGAGACACGTGTGTGAAGGGCCATCCCCGTCGTAACTCGAGAATATACCCCAGGTTCCCGCCGCAACTCGAGAAAAACCATGAGACTTCCCCCTCGCCGCGAGATGAGGCCCGATTCCCCTGCACTGCGTGCAGAGCAATTCCGTGTTGCACATCACACATGAAAGGAGCCTTGATTTCCTTGATGGCACTCCAGAGAAACCCCAAGGACACTGTTTCAAGGCTAGAGGGATCCTGAGGTCATTGTAGCAACACGAAAGAGCTCCGTGGACCACAAATCAACTCGAGATGAGAGGTTAGTCCCTGTCTTCGACTCCAGAGGAATACCACCTTACCACAAGCACCTCAAGAGGAGGCTTCTCTCAGCTCTAGGTATGTGAGAGGGACCCTGAGTTTGCGGCCTCAAGTGGAATGGACACCGCGATGCCCTGACTCGAAATAAGGCCGGATATCCCTGCAGTGACTTGAATGCAGGCTCGTCTTGCATCTCCCAAAACGAAAGGATGTCTGAATCCCCTGTGGAAACCACAGAGAAAGACCTAGTTCCCCACCTCATCGCGACCGGAGGCCTCACATCCTTTGAAAACTCCAGAGGAACGCGGAGATCAGTGCCTCCAAAGGAGACGATGCCTGACTCCTCGTGAAACTTGATCGGAGTCCCAGGATTCCTGTGGCACGTGGAAAGGGACCCTTGGTCTCCCGCCTCAGCTGGAGAGGCGTCCCAATTGCCCTGCCAAGCCTCGAGGAGAATCCCGAGCTGTCCCTCCCAACTAGGCAGGAGTCCTGACGTCGCTGAATAAACACGCGGGTGGAAGGGCCATCCCCGTCGTAACTCGAGAGTATACCCCAGGTTCTCGACGCAACTCGAGAAAAATCATGAGACTTCCCCCTCGCCGTGAGATGAGGCCCGATTCCCCTGCACTGCATGCAGAGCAATTCCGTGTTGCACGTCAAACATGAAAGGAGCCTTGATTTCCTTGATGGCACTCCAGAGAAACCCCAAGAACACTGTTTCAAGGCTAGAGGGATCCTGAGGTCACTGTAGCAACAAGAAAGATCTCCGTGGACCAAAAATCAACTCGAGATGAGAGGTTAGTCCCTGGTTTCGATTCCAGAGGAATACCACCTTACCACAAGCACCTCAAGAGGAGGCTTCTCTCAGATCTAGGTATGTGAGAGGGACCCTGAGTTTGCGGTCTCAAGTGGAATGGACACTGCGATGCCCTGCCTCGAAATAAGGCCAGAAATCCCTGCAGTGACTTGAATGCAGGCTCGTCTTGCATCTCCCAAGACGAAAGGATGTCTGAATCCCCTGTGGAGACCACAGAGAAAGACCTAGTTCCCCACCTTATCGCGACCGGCGGCCTCACATCCTTTGAAAACTCGAGAGGTACGTGAAGATCAGTGCCTCCAAAGGAGACGATGCCTGACTCCTCGTGAAACTTGATAGGAGTCCCAGAATTCCTGTGGAACGTGGAAAGGGACCCTTGGTCTCCCGCCTCAGCTGGAGAGGCGTCCCAATTGCCCTGCTAAGCCTCGAAGAGAATCCCGAGTTGTCCCTCGCAACTAGGCAGGAGTCTGACGTCGCTGAACAAACACGTGGGTGGAAGGGCCATCCCCGTCGTAACTCGAGAATATACCCCAGGTTCCCATCGCAACTCGAGAAAAACCATGAGACTTCCCCCTCGCCGCAAAATGAGGCCCGATACCCTGCACTGCATGCAGAGCAATTCCGTGTTGCACATCACACATGAAAGGAGCCTTGATTTCCTTGATGGCAGTCCAGAGAAACCCCAAGAACACTGTTTCAAGGCTAGAGGGATCCTGAGGTCACTGTAGCAACACGAAAGAGCTCCGTGGACCAAAAATCAACTCGAGATGAGAGGTTAGTCCCTGGATTCGACTCCAGAGGAATACCACCTTACCACAAGCACCTCAAGAGGAGGCTTCTCTCAGCTCTAGGTATGTGAGAGGGACCCTGAGTTTGCGGCCTCAAGTGGAATGGACACCGCGATGCCCTGACTCGAAACAAGGCCGGATATCCCTGCAGTGACTTGAATGCAGGCTCGTCTTGCATCTCCCAAGACGAAAGGATGTCTGAATCCCCTGTGGAGACCACAGAGAAAGACCTAGTTCCCCACCTCATCGCTACCGGAGGCCTCACATCCTTTGAAAACTCCAGAGGTACGCGGAGATCAGTGCCTTCAAAGGAGACGATGCCTGACTCCTCGTGAAACTTGATAGGAGTCCCAGGATTCCTGTGGCACGTGGAAAGGGACCCTTGGTCTCCCGCCTCAGCTGGAGAGGCGTCCCAATTGCCCTGCCAAGCCTCGAGGAGAATCCCGAGTTGTCCCTCGCAACTAGGCAGGAGTCCTAACGTCGCTGAACAAACATGTGGGTGGAAGGGCCATTCCCGTCGTAACTCGAGGATATACACCAGGTTCCCGCCGCAACTCGAGAAAAACCATGAGACTTCCCCCTCACCGCGAGATGAGGCCCGATTCCCCTGCACTGCGTGCAGAACAATTCCGTGTTGCACATCACACATGAAAGGAGCCTTGATTTCCTTGATGGCACTCCAGAGAAACCCCAAGAACACTGTTTCAAGGCTAGAGGGATCCTGAGGTCACTGTAGTAACACGAAAGAGCTCCGTGGACCAAAAATCAACTCGAGATGAGAGGTTAGTCCCTGACCTCAACTCCAGAGGAATACCACCTTACCACAAGCACCTCAAGAGGAGGCTTATCTCAGCTCTAGGTATGTGAGAGGGACCCTGAGTTTGCGGCCTCAAGTGGAATGGAGACCGCGATACCGTGACTCGAAATAAGGCCGGTTATCCCTGCAGTGACTAGAATGCAGGCTCGTCTTGCATCTCCCAAGACGAAAGGATGTCTGAATCCCCTGTGGAGACCACAGAGAAAGACCTAGTTCCCCACCTCATCGCGACCGGAGGCCTCACATCCTTTGAAAACTCCAGAGGTACGTGGAGATCAGTGCCTCCAAAGGAGACGATGCCTGACTCCAGGTGAAACTTGATAGGAGTCCCAGGATTCCTGTGGCACGTGGAAAGGGACCCTTGGTCTCCCGCCTCAGCTGGAGAGGCGTCCCAATTGCCCTGGCAA
Organism: Cervus elaphus; assembly: GCF_910594005.1. Classification (NCBI taxonomy): domain Eukaryota; kingdom Metazoa; phylum Chordata; class Mammalia; order Artiodactyla; family Cervidae; genus Cervus; species Cervus elaphus. The sequence continues at coordinate 8,446,474 of NC_057815.1, read as the reverse complement.
GCCTCGAGGAGAATCCCGAGTTGTCCCTCGCAACTAGGCAGGAGTCCTGACTTCGCTGAACAAACACGTTGGTGGAAGGACCATCCCCGTCGTAACTCGAGAATATACCCCAGGTTCCCGCCGCAACTCGAGAAAAACCATGAGACTTGCCCCTCGCCGCGAGATGAGACCCGATTCCCCTGCACTGCGTGCAGAGCAATTCCGTGTTGCACATCACACATGAAAGGAGCCTTGATTTCCTTGATGGCACTCCAGAGAAACCCCAAGAACACTGTTTCAAGGCTAGAGGGATCCTGGGGTCCCTGTAGCCACAAAAAAGAGTTCCGTGGAAGAAAAATCAACTCGAGATGAGAGGTTAGTCCCTGGCTTCGACTCCAGAGGAATACCACCTTACCACAAGCACCTCAAGAGGAGGCTTCTCTCAGCTCTAGGTATGTGAGAGGGACCCTGAGTTTGCGGCCTCAAGTGGAATGGACACCGCGATGCCCTGACTCGAAATAAGGCCGGATATCCCTGCAGGGACTTGAATGCAGGCTCGTCTTGCATCTCCCAAGACGAAAGGATGTCTGAATCCCCTGTGCAGACCACAGAGAAAGACCTAGTTCCCCACCTCATCGCGACCGGACGCCTCACATCCTTTGAAAACTCCAGAGGTACGCGGAGATAAGTGCCTCCAAAGGTGACGATGCCTGACTCCTCGTGAAACTTGATAGTAGTCTCAGGATTCCTGTGGCACGTGGAAAGAGACCCTTGGTCTCCCGCCTCAGCTGGAGAGGCGTCCCAATTGCCCTGCCAAGCCTCGAGGAGAATCCCGAGTTGTCCCTCGCAATTAGGCAGGAGTCCTGACGTCGCTGAACAAACACGTGGGTGGAAGGGCCATCCCCGTCGTAACTCGAGAATATACCCCAGGATCCCGCTGCAACTCGAGAAAAACCATGAGACTTCCCCCTCGCCGCGAGATGAGGCCCGATTCCCTTGCACTGCGTGCAGAGCAATTCCGTGTTGCACATCACACATGAAAGGAGCCTTGATTTCCTTGATGGCACTCCAGAGAAACCCCAAGAACACTGTTTCAAGGCTAGAGGGATCCTGAGGTCACTGTAGCAACACGAAAGATCTCCGTGGACCAAAAATCAACTCGAGATGAGAGGTTAGTCCCTGGCTTCGACTCCAGAGGAATACCACCTAACCAAAAGCACCTCAAGAGGAGGCTTCTCTCAGCTCTAGGTATGTGAGAGGGACCCTGATTTTGCGGCCTCAAGTGGAATGGACACTGCGATGCCCTGAAGCGAAATAAGGCCGGATATCCCTGCAGGGACTTGAATGCAGGCTCGTCTTGCATCTCCCAAGATGAAAGGATGTCTGAATAACCTGTGGAGACCACAGAGAAAGTCCAATTCCCCACCTCATCACGACGGATGCCTCACATCCTTTGAAAACTCCAGAGGTACGCGGAGATCAGTGCCTCCAAAGGAGACGATGCCTGACTCCTCGTGAAACTTGATAGGAGTCCCAAGAATCCTGTCGCACGTGGAAAGGGACCCTTGGTCTCCCGCCTCAGCTGGAGAGGCGTCCCAATTGCCCTGCCAAGCCTCGTGGAGAATCCCGAGTTGTCCCTGGCAACTAGCCAGGAGTCTGACGGCGCTGAACAAACACGTGGGTGGAAGGGCCATCCCCGTCGTAACTCGAGAATATACCCCAGGTTCCCATCGCAACTCGAGAAAAACCATGAGACTTCCCCCTCGCCGCACAATGAGGCCCGATACCCTTCACTGCGTGCAGAGCAATTCCGTGTTGCACATCACACATGAAAGGAGCCTTGATTTCCTTGATGGCACTCCAGAGAAACCCCAAGAACACTGTTTCAAGGCTAGAGGGATCCTGAGGTCACTGTAGCAACACGAAAGAGCTCCGTGGACCAAAAATCAACTCGAGATGAGAGGTTAGTCCCTGGCTTCGACTCCAGAGGAATACCACCTTACCACAAGCACCTCAAGAGGAGGCTTCTGTCAGCTCTAGGTATGTGTGTGGGACCCTCAGTTTGCGGCCTCAAGTGGAATGGACACCGCGATACCCTGACTCGAAATAAGGCCGGTTATCCCTGCAGTGACTTGAATGCAGGCTCGTCTTGCATCTCCCAAGACGAAAGGATGTCTGAATCCCCTGTGGAGACCACAGAGAAAGACCTAGTTCCCCACCTCATCGCGACCGGAGGCCTCACATCCTTTGAAAACTCCAGAGGTACGCGGAGATCAGTGCCTCCAAAGGAGACGATGCCTGACTCCACGTGAAACTTGATAGGAGTCCCAGGATTCCTGTGGCACGTGGAAAGGGACCCTTGGTCTCCCGCCTCAGCTGGAGAGGCGTCCCAATTGCCCTGGCAAGCCTCGAGGAGAATCCCGAGTTGTCCCTCGCAACTAGGCAGGAGTCCTGACGTCGCTGAACAAACACGTAGGTGGAAGGACCATCCCCGTCGTAACTCGAGAATATACCCCAGGTTCCCGCCGCAACTCGAGAAAAACCATGAGACTTGCCCCTCGCCGGGAGATGAGACCCGATTCCCCTGCACTGCGTGCAGAGCAATTCCGTGTTGCACATCACACATGAAAAGATCCTTGATTTCCTTGATGGCACTCCAGAGAAAACCCAAGAACACTGTATCAAGGCTAGAGGGATCCGGAGGTCACTGTAGCAACACGAAAGAGCTCCGTGGACCAAAAATCAACTCGAGATGAGAGGTTAGTCCCTGGCTTCGACTCCAGAGGAATACCACCTTACCACAAGCACCTCAAGAGGAGGCTTCTCTCAGCTCTAGGTATGTGAGAGGGACCCTGAGTTTGCGGCCTCAAGTGGAATGGACACCGCGATGCCCTGACTCGAAATAACGCCGGATATCCCTGCAGTGACTTGAATGCAGGCTCGTCTTGCATCTCCCAAGACGAAAGGATGTCTGAATCCCCTGTGGATACCACAGAGAAAGACCTAGTTCCCCAACTCATCGCGACCGGAGGCCTCACATCCTTTGAAAACTCCAGAGGTACGCGGAGATCAGTGCCTCCAAAGGAGACGATGCCTGACTCCTCGTGAAACTTGATAGGAGTCCCAGGATTCCTGTGGCACGTGGAAAGGGACCCTTGGTCTCCCGCCTCAGCTGGAGAGGCGTCCCAATTGCCCTGCCAAGCCTCGAGGAGAATCCCGAGTTGTCCCTTGCAACTAGGCAGGAGTCTGACGTCGCTGAACAAGCACGTGGGTGGATGGGCCATCCCCGTCGTAACTCGAGAATATACCCCATGTTCCCATTGCAACTCGAGAAAAACCATGAGACTTCCCCCTCGCCGCAAAATGAGGCCCGATACCCTGCAGTGCGTGCAGAGCAATTCCGAGTTGCACATCACACATGAAAGGAGCCTTGATTTCCTTGATGGCACTCCAGAGAAACCCCAAGAACACTGTTTCAAGGCTAGAGGGATCCTGAGGTCACTGTAGCAACACGAAAGAGCTCCGTGGACCAAAAATCAACTCGAGATGAGAGGTTAGTCCCTGGCTTCAACTCCAGAGGAATACCACCTTACCAAAAGCACCTCAAGAGGAGGCTTCTCTCAGCTCTAGCTATGTGAGAGGGACCCTGAGTTTGCGGCCACAAGTGGAATGGACACCGCGAAGCCCTGACTCGAAATAAGGCCGGAAATCCCTGCAGGGATTTGAATGCAGGCTCGTCTTGCATCTCCCAAGACGAAAGGATGTCTGAATCCCCTGTGGAGACCACAGAGTAAGACCTAGTTCCCCACCTCATCCCGACCGGAGGCCTCACATCCTTTGAAAACTCCAGAGGTACGCGGAGATCAGTGCCTCCAAAGGAGACGATGCCTGACTCCTCGTGAAACTTGATAGGAGTCCCAGGATTCCTGTGGCACGAGGAAAGGGACCCTTGGTCTCCCGCCTCAGCTGGAGAAGCGTCCCAATTGCCCTGCCAAGCCTCGAGGAGAATCCCGAGTTGTCCCTCGCAACTAGACAGGAGTCCTGACGTCGCTGAACAAACACGTAGGTGGAAGCGCCATCCCCGTCGTAACTCGAGAATATACCCCAGGTTCCCGCCGCAACTCGAGAAAAACCATGAGACTTCCCCCTCGCCGCGAGATGAGGCCCGATTCCCCTGCATGGCGTGCAGAGCAATTCCGTGTTGCACATCACACATGAAAGGAGCCTTGATTTCCTTGATGGCACTCCAGAGAAACCCCAAGAACACTGTTTCTAGGCTAGAGGGATCCTGAGGTCACTGTAGCAACAGGAAAGAGCTCCGTGGACCAAAAATCAACTCGAGATGAGAGGATAGTCCCTGGCTTCGACTCCAGAGGAATACCACCTAACCAAAAGCACCTCAAGAGGAGGCTTCTCTCAGCTCTAGGTATGTGAGAGGGACCCTGATTTTGCGGCCTCAAGTGGAATGGACACTGCGATGCCCTGAAGCGAAATAAGGCCAGAAATCCCTGCAGTGACTTGAATGCAGGCTCGTCTTGCATCTCCCAAGACTAAAGGATGTCTGAATCCCCTGTGGAGACCACAGAGAAAGACCTAGTTCCCCACCTATTCGCGACCGGCGGCCTCACATCCTTTGAAAACTCGAGAGGTACGTGGAGATCAGTGCCTCCAAAGGAGACGATGCCTGACTCCTCGTGAAACTTGATAGGAGTCCCAGAATTCCTGTGGAACGTGGAAAGGGACCCTTGGTCTCCCGCCTCAGCTGGAGAGGCGTCCCAATTGCCCTGCTAAGCCTCGAAGAGAATCCCGAGTTGTCCCTCGCAACTAGGCAGGAGTCTGACGTCGCTGAACAAACACGTGGGTGGAAGGGCCATCCCCGTCGTAACTCGAGAATATACCCCAGGTTCCCATCGCAACTCGAGAAAAACCATGAGACTTCCCCCTCGCCGCAAAATGAGGCCCGATACCCTGCACTGCATGCAGAGCAATTCCGTGTTGCACATCACACATGAAAGGAGCCTTGATTTCCTTGATGGCAGTCCAGAGAAACCCCAAGAACACTGTTTCAAGGCTAGAGGGATCCTGAGGTCACTGTAGCAACACGAAAGAGCTCCGTGGACCAAAAATCAACTCGAGATGAGAGGTTAGTCCCTGGATTCGACTCCAGAGGAATACCACCTTACCACAAGCACCTCAAGAGGAGGCTTCTCTCAGCTCTAGGTATGTGAGAGGGACCCTGAGTTTGCGGCCTCAAGTGGAATGGACACCGCGATGCCCTGACTCGAAACAAGGCCGGATATCCCTGCAGGGACTTGAATGCAGGCTCGTCTTGCATCTCCCAAGACGAAAGGATGTCTGAATCCCCTGTGGAGACCACAGAGAAAGACCTAGTTCCCCACCTCATCGCTACCGGAGGCCTCACATCCTTTGAAAACTCCAGAGGTACGCGGAGATCAGTGCCTTCAAAGGAGACGATGCCTGACTCCTCGTGAAACTTGATAGGAGTCCCAGGATTCCTGTGGCACGTGGAAAGGGACCCTTGGTCTCCCGCCTCAGCTGGAGAGGCGTCCCAATTGCCCTGCCAAGCCTCGAGGAGAATCCCGAGTTGTCCCTCGCAACTAGGCAGGAGTCCTAACGTCGCTGAACAAACATGTGGGTGGAAGGGCCATTCCCGTCGTAACTCGAGGATATACACCAGGTTCCCGCCGCAACTCGAGAAAAACCATGAGACTTCCCCCTCACCGCGAGATGAGGCCCGATTCCCCTGCACTGCGTGCAGAACAATTCCGTGTTGCACATCACACATGAAAGGAGCCTTGATTTCCTTGATGGCACTCCAGAGAAACCCCAAGAACACTGTTTCAAGGCTAGAGGCATCCTGAGGTCACTGTAGTAACACGAAAGAGCTCCGTGGACCAAAAATCAACTCGAGATGAGAGGTTAGTCCCTGACCTCAACTCCAGAGGAATACCACCTTACCACAAGCACCTCAAGAGGAGGCTTATCTCAGCTCTAGGTATGTGAGAGGGACCCTGAGTTTGCGGCCTCAAGTGGAATGGAGACCGCGATACCGTGACTCGAAATAAGGCCGGTTATCCCTGCAGTGACTAGAATGCAGGCTCGTCTTGCATCTCCCAAGACGAAAGGATGTCTGAATCCCCTGTGGAGACCACAGAGAAAGACCTAGTTCCCCACCTCATCGCGACCGGAGGCCTCACATCCTTTGAAAACTCCAGAGGTACGTGGAGATCAGTGCCTCCAAAGGAGACGATGCCTGACTCCAGGTGAAACTTGATAGGAGTCACAGGATTCCTGTGGCACGTGGAAAGGGACCCTTGGTCTCCCGCCTCAGCTGGAGAGGCGTCCCAATTGCCCTGGCAAGCCTCGAGGAGAATCCCGAGTTGTCCCTCGCAACTAGGCAGGAGTCCTGACTTCGCTGAACAAACACGTTGGTGGAAGGACCATCCCCGTCGTAACTCGAGAATATACCCCAGGTTCCCGCCGCAACTCGAGAAAAACCATGAGACTTGCCCCTCGCGGCGAGATGAGACCCGATTCACCTGCACTGCATGCAGAGCAATTCCGTGTTGCACATCACACATGAAAGGAGCCTTGATTTCCTTGATGGCACTCCAGAGAAACCCCAAGAACACTGTTTCAAGGCTAGAGGGATCCTGGGGTCCCTGTAGCCACAAAAAAGAGTTCCGTGGAAGAAAAATCAACTCGAGATGAGAGGTTAGTCCCTGGCTTCGACTCCAGAGGAATACCACCTTACCACAAGCACCTCAAGAGGAGGCTTCTCTCAGCTCTAGGTATGTGAGAGGGACCCTGAGTTTGCGGCCTCAAGTGGAATGGACACCGCGATGCCCTGACTCGAAATAAGGCCGGATATCCCTGCAGGGACTTGAATGCAGGCTCGTCTTGCATCTCCCAAGACGAAAGGATGTCTGAATCCCCTGTGCAGACCACAGAGAAAGACCTAGTTCCCCACCTCATCGCGACCGGACGCCTCACATCCTTTGAAAACTCCAGAGGTACGCGGAGATAAGTGCCTCCAAAGGTGACGATGCCTGACTCCTCGTGAAACTTGATAGGAGTCTCAGGATTCCTGTGGCACGTGGAAAGAGACCCTTGGTCTCCCGCCTCAGCTGGAGAGGCGTCCCAATTGCCCTGCCAAGCCTCGAGGAGAATCCCGAGTTGTCCCTCGCAATTAGGCAGGAGTCCTGACGTCGCTGAACAAACACGTGGGTGGAAGGGCCATCCCCGTCGTAACTCGAGAATATACCCCAGGATCCCGCTGCAACTCGAGAAAAACCATGAGACTTCCCCCTCGCCGCGAGATGAGGCCCGATTCCCTTGCACTGCGTGCAGAGCAATTCCGTGTTGCACATCACACATGAAAGGAGCCTTGATTTCCTTGATGGCACTCCAGAGAAACCCCAAGAACACTGTTTCAAGGCTAGAGGGATCCTGAGGTCACTGTAGCAACACGAAAGATCTCCGTGGACCAAAAATCAACTCGAGATGAGAGGTTAGTCCCTGGCTTCGACTCCAGAGGAATACCACCTAACCAAAAGCACCTCAAGAGGAGGCTTCTCTCAGCTCTAGGTATGTGAGAGGGACCCTGATTTTGCGGCCTCAAGTGGAATGGACACCGCGATGCCCTGACTCGAAATAACGCCGGATATCCCTGCAGTGACTTGAATGCAGGCTCGTCTTGCATCTCCCAAGACGAAAGGATGTCTGAATCCCCTGTGGATACCACAGAGAAAGACCTAGTTCCCCACCTCATCGCGACTGGAGGCCTCACATCCTTTGAAAACTCCAGAGGTACGCGGAGATCAGTGCCTCCAAAGGAGACGATGCCTGACTCCTCGTGAAACTTGATAGGAGTCCCAGGATTCCTGTGGCACGTGGAAAGGGACCCTTGGTCTCCCGCCTCAGCTGGAGAGGCGTCCCAATTGCCCTGCCAAGCCTCGAGGAGAATCCCGAGTTGTCCCTTGCAACTAGGCAGGAGTCTGACGTCGCTGAACAAGCACGTGGGTGGATGGGCCATCCCCGTCGTAACTCGAGAATATACCCCATGTTCCCATTGCAACTCGAGAAAAACCATGAGACTTCCCCCTCGCCGCAAAATGAGGCCCGATACCCTGCAGTGCGTGCAGAGCAATTCCGAGTTGCACATCACACATGAAAGGAGCCTTGATTTCCTTGATGGCACTCCAGAGAAACCCCAAGAACACTGTTTCAAGGCTAGAGGGATCCTGAGGTCACTGTAGCAACACGAAAGAGCTCCGTGGACCAAAAATCAACTCGAGATGAGAGGTTAGTCCCTGGCTTCAACTCCAGAGGAATACCACCTTACCAAAAGCACCTCAAGAGGAGGCTTCTCTCAGCTCTAGCTATGTGAGAGGGACCCTGAGTTTGCGGCCACAAGTGGAATGGACACCGCGAAGCCCTGACTCGAAATAAGGCCGGAAATCCCTGCAGGGATTTGAATGCAGGCTCGTCTTGCATCTCCCAAGACGAAAGGATGTCTGAATCCCCTGTGGAGACCACAGAGTAAGACCTAGTTCCCCACCTCATCCCGACCGGAGGCCTCACATCCTTTGAAAACTCCAGAGGTACGCGGAGATCAGTGCCTCCAAAGGAGACGATGCCTGACTCCTCGTGAAACTTGATAGGAGTCCCAGGATTCCTGTGGCACGAGGAAAGGGACCCTTGGTCTCCCGCCTCAGCTGGAGAAGCGTCCCAATTGCCCTGCCAAGCCTCGAGGAGAATCCCGAGTTGTCCCTCGCAACTAGGCAGGAGTCCTGACGTCGCTGAACAAACACGTAGGTGGAAGCGCCATCCCCGTCGTAACTCGAGAATATACCCCAGGTTCCCGCCGCAACTCGAGAAAAACCATGAGACTTCCCCCTCGCCGCGAGATGAGGCCCGATTCCCCTGCATGGCGTGCAGAGCAATTCCGTGTTGCACATCACACATGAAAGGAGCCTTGATTTCCTTGATGGCACTCCAGAGAAACCCCAAGAACACTGTTTCTAGGCTAGAGGGATCCTGAGGTCACTGTAGCAACAGGAAAGAGCTCCGTGGACCAAAAATCAACTCGAGATGAGAGGATAGTCCCTGGCTTCGACTCCAGAGGAATACCACCTAACCAAAAGCACCTCAAGAGGAGGCTTCTCTCAGCTCTAGGTATGTGAGAGGGACCCTGATTTTGCGGCCTCAAGTGGAATGGACACTGCGATGCCCTGAAGCGAAATAAGGCCAGAAATCCCTGCAGTGACTTGAATGCAGGCTCGTCTTGCATCTCCCAAGACTAAAGGATGTCTGAATCCCCTGTGGAGACCACAGAGAAAGACCTAGTTCCCCACCTATTCGCGACCGGCGGCCTCACATCCTTTGAAAACTCGAGAGGTACGTGGAGATCAGTGCCTCCAAAGGAGACGATGCCTGACTCCTCGTGAAACTTGATAGGAGTCCCAGAATTCCTGTGGCACGTGGAAAGGGACCCTTGGTCTCCCGCCTCAGCTGGAGAAGCGTCCCTATTGCCCTGCTAAGCCTCGAAGAGAATCCCGAGTTGTCCCTCGCAACTAGGCAGGAGTCCTGACGTCGCTGAACAAACACGTGGGTGGAAGGGCCATCCCCGTCGTAACTCGAGAATATACCCCAGGTTCCCGCCGCAACTCGAGAAAAACCATGAGACTTCCTCCTCGCCGCGAGATGAGGCCCGATTACCCTGCACTGCGTGCAGAGCAATTCCGTGTTGCACATCACACATGAAAGGAGCCTTGATTTCCTTGATGGTACTCCAGAGAAACCCCAAGAACACTGTTTCAAGGCTAGAGGGATCCTGAGGTCACTGTAGCAACACGAAAGAGCTCCATGGACCAAAAATCAACTCGAGATGAGAGGTTAGTACCTGGCTTCGACTCCAGAGGAATACCACCTTACCACAAGCACCTCAAGAGGAGGCTTCTCTCAGCTCTAGGTATGTGAGAGGGACCCTGAGTTTGCGGCCTCAAGTGGAATGAACACCGCGATGCCCTGACTCGAAATAAGGCCGGATATCCCTGCAGTGACTTGAATGCAGGCTCGTCTTGCATCTCCCAAGAAGAAAGGATGTCTGAATCCCCTGTGGAGAGCACAGAGAAAGACCTAGTTCCCCACCTCATCGCGACCGGAGGCCTCAAATCCTTTAAAAACTCCAGAGGTACGCGGAGATCAGTGCCTCCAAAGGAGACGATGCCTGACTCCTCGTGAAACTTGATAGGAGTCCCAGGATTCCTGTGGCACATGGAAAGGGACCCTTGGTCTCCTGCCTCAGCTGGAGAGGCGTTCCAATTGCCCTGCCAAGCCTCGAGGAGAATCCCGAGTTGTCCCTCGCAACTAGGCAGGAGTCCTGACGTCGCGGAACAAACACGTGGGTGGAAGGGCCATCCCCGTCGTAACTCGAGAATATACCCCAGGTTCCCGCCGCAACTCGAGAAAAACCATGAGACTTCCCCCTCGCCGCGAGATGAGGCCCGATTCCCCTGCACTGCGTGCAGAGCAATTCCGTGTTGCACATCACACATGAAAGGAGCCTTGATTTCCTTGGTGGCACTCCAGAGAAACCCCAAGAACACTGTTTCAAGGCTAGAGGGATCCTGACGTCACTTTAGCAACACGAAAGAGCTCCGTGGACCAAAAATCAACTCGAGATGAGAGGTTAGTCCCTGGCTTCGACTCCAGAGGAATACCACCTTACCACAAGCACCTCAAGAGGAGGCTTCTCTCAGCTCTAGGTATGTGAGAGGGACCCTGAGTTTGTGGCCTCAAGTGGAATGGACACCGCGATGCCCTGACTCGAAATAAGGCCGGATATCCCTGCAGTGACTTGAATGCAGGCTCGTCTTACATCTCCCAAGATGAAAGGATGTCTGAATCCCCTGTGGAGACCACAGAGAAAGACCTAGTTCCCCACCTCATCGCGACCGGATTCCTTATATCCTTTGAAAACTCCAGAGGTACGCGGAGATCAGTGCCTCCAGAGGAGACGATGCCTGACTCCTCGTGAAACTTGATAGGAGTCCCAGGATTCCTGTGGCACGTGGAAAGGGACGCTTGGTCTCCCGCCTCAGCTGGAGAGGCGTCCCAATTGCCCTGCCACGCCTAGAGGAGAATCCCGAGTTGTCCCTCGCAACTAGGCAGGAGTCCTGACGTCGCTGAGCAAACACGTGGCTGGAAGGGCCATCCACGTCGTAACTCGAGAATATACCCTAGGTTCCCGCCGCAACTCGAGAAAAACCATGAGACTTCCGCCTCGCCGCGAGATGAGGCCCGATTCCCCTGCACTGCGTGCAGAGCAATTCCGAGTTGCACATCACACATGAAAGGAGCCTTAATTTCCTTGGTGGCACTCCAGAGAAAACCCAAGAATACTGTTTCAAGGCTAGAGGGATCCTGAGGTCACTGTAGCAACACCAAAGAGCTCCGTGGACCAAAAATCAACTCGAGATGAGATGTTAGTCCCTGGCTTCGACTCCAGAGGAATACCACCTTACCACAAGCACCTCAAGAGGAGGCTTCTCTCAGCTCTAGCTATGTGAGAGGGACCTTGAGTTTGCGGCCTCAAGTGAAATGGACACCGCGATGCCCTGACTCGAAATAAGGCCGGATATCCCTGCAGTGCCTTGAATGCAGGCTCATCTTGCATCTCCCAAGACGAAAGGATGTCTGAATCCCCTGTAGCGACCACAGAGAAAGACCTAGTTCCCCACCTAATAGCGACCGGGGGCCTTACATCCTTTGAAAACTCCAGAGGTACGCGGAGATCAGTGCCTCCAAAGGAGACGATGCCTGACTCCTCGTGAAACTTGATAGGAGTCCCAGGATTCCTGTGGCACGTGGAAAGGGACTCTTGGTCTCCCGCCTCAGCTGGAGAGGCGTCCCAATTGCCCTGCCAAGCCTCGAGGAGAATCCCGAGTTGTCCCTCGCAACTAGGCAAGAGTCCTGCCATCGCTGAACAAACACGTGTGTGGAAGGGCCATACCCGTCTTAACTCGAGAATATACCCCTGGTTCCCGCCGCAACTCGAGAAAAACCATGAGACTTCCCCCTCGCCGCGAGATGAGGCCCGATTCCCCTGCACTGCGTGCAGAGCAATTCCGAGTTGCACATCACACATGAAAGGAGCCTTGATTTCCTTGATGGCACTCCAGAGAAACACCAAGAACACTGTTTCAAGGCTAGAGGGATCCTGAGGTCACTGTAGCAACACGAAAGAGCTCCATGGACCAAAAATCAACTCGAGATGAGAGGTTAGTCCCTGGCTTCGACTCCAGAGGAATACCACCTTACCACAAGCACCTCAAGAGGAGGCTTCTCTCAGCTCTAGGTATGTGAGAGGGACCCTGAGTTTGCGGCCTCAAGTGGAATGGACACCGCGATGCCCTGACTCGAAATAAGGCCGGATATCCCTGCCGTGACTTGAATGCAGGCTCGTCTTGTATCTCCCAAGACGAAAGGATGTCTGAGTCCCCTGTGGAGACCACAGAGAAAGACCTAGTTCCCCACCTCATCGCGACCGGAGGCCTCAAATCCTTTGAAAACTCCAGAGGTACGCGGAGATCAGTGCCTCCAAAGGAGACGATGCCTGACTCCTCGTGAAACTTGATAGGAGTCCCAGGATTCGAGTGGCACATGGAAAGGGACCCTTGGTCTCCCGCCTCAGCTGGAGAGGCGTTCCAATTGCCCTGCCAAGCCTCGAGGAGAATCCCGAGTTGTCCCTCGCAACTAGGCAGGAGTCCTGACGTCGCTGAACAAACACGTGGGTGGAAGGGTCATCCCCGTCGTAACTCGAGAATATACCCCAGGTTCCCGCCGCAACTCGAGAAAAACCATGAGACTTCCCCCTCGCCGCGAGATGAGGCCCGATTCCCCTGCACTGCGTGCAGAGCAATTCCGAGTTGCACATCACACATGAAAGGAGCCTTGATTTCCTTGATGGCACTCCAGAGAAACCCCAAGAACACTGTTCCAAGGCTAGAGGGATCCTGAGGTCACTGTAGCAACACGAAAGAGCTCCATGGACCAAAAATCAACTCGAGATGAGAGGTTTGTCCCTGGCTTCGACTCCAGAGGAATACCACCTTACCACAAGCACCTCAAGAGGAGGCTTCTCTCAGCTCTAGGTATGTGAGAGGGACCCTGAGTTTGCGGCCTCAAGTGGAATGAACACCGCGATGCCCTGACTCGAAATAAGGCCGGATATCCCTGCAGTGACTTGAATGCAGGCTCGTCTTGCATCTCCCAAGACGAAAGGATGTCTGAGTCCCCTGTGGAGACCACAGAGAAATACCTAGTTCCCCACCTCATCGCGACCGGAGGCCTCAAATCCTTTGAAAACTCCAGAGGTACGCGGAGATCAGTGCCTCCAAAGGAGACGATGCCTGACTCCTCGTGAAACTTGATAGGAGTCCCAGGATTCCAGTGGCACATGGAAAGGGACCCTTGGTCTCCCGCCTCAGCTGGAGAGGCGTTCCAATTGCCCTGCCAAGCCTCGAGGAGAATCCCGAGTTGTCCCTCGCAACTAGGCAGGAGTCCTGACGTCGCTGAACAAACACGTGGGTGGAAGGGTCATCCCCGTCATAACTCGAGAATATACCCCAGGTTCCCGCCGCAACTCGAGAAAAACAATGAGACTTCCCCCTCGCCGCGAGATGAGGCCCGATTCCCCTGCACTGCGTGCAGAGCAATTCCGTGTTGCACATCACACATGAAAGGAGCCTTGATTTCCTTGGTGGCACTCCAGAGAAACCCCAAGAACACTGTTTCAAGGCTAAAGGGATCCTGACGTCACTTTAGCAACACGAAAGAGCTCCGTGGACCAAAAATCAACTCGAGATGAGAGGTTAGTCCCTGGCTTCGACTCCAGAGGAATACCACCTTACCACAAGCACCTCAAGAGGAGGCTTCTCTCAGCTCTAGGTATGTGAGAGGGACCCTGAGATTGCGGCCTCAAGTGGAATGGACACCGCGATGCCCTGGCTCGAAATAAGGCCGGATATCCCTGCAGTGACTTGAATGCAGGCTCGTCTTGCATCTCCCAAGACGAAAGGATGTCTGAATCCCCTGTGGAGACCACAGAGAAAGACCTAGTTCCCCATCTCATCCCGAACGGAGGCCTCACATCCTTTGAAAACTCCAGAGGTACGCGGAGATCAGTGTCTCCAAAGGAGATGATGCCTGACTCCTCGTGAAACTTGATAGGAGTCCCAGGATTCCTGTGGCACATGGAAAGGGACCCTTGGTCTCCCGCCTCAGCTGGAGAGGCGTCCCAATCGCCCTGCCAAGCCTCGAGGAGAATCCCGAGTTGTCCCTCTCAACTAGGCAGGAGTCCTGACGTCGCTGAAGAAACACGTGGGTGGAAGGGCCATCCCCGTCGTAACTCGAGAATATACCCCAGGTTCCCGCCGCAACTCGAGAAAAACCATGAGACTTCCCCCTCGCCGCGAGATGAGGCCCGATTCCCCTGCACTGCGTGCAGAGTAATTCCGTGTTGCACATCACACATGAAAGGAGCCTTGATTTCCTTGATGGCACTCCAGAGAAACCCCAAGAACACTGTTTCAAGGCTAGAGGGATCCTGAGGTCACTGTAGCAACACGAAAGAGCTCCATGGACCAAAAATCAACTCGAGATGAGAGGTTAGTCCCTGGCTTCGACTCCAGAGGAATACCACCTTACCACAAGCACCTCAAGAGGAGGCTTCTCTCAGCTCTAGGTATGTGAGAGGGACCCTGAGTTTGCGGCCTCAAGTGGAATGGACACCGCGATGCCCTGACTCAAAATAAGGCTGGATATCTCTGCAGTGACTTGAATGCAGGCTCGTCTTGCATCTCCCAAGACGAAAGGATGTCTGAATCACCAGTGTAGACCACAGAGAAAGACCTAGTTCCCCACCTCATCGCGACCGGAGGCCTCACATCCTTTGAAAACTCCAGAGGTACGCGGAGATCAGTGCCTCCAAAGGAGACGATGCCTGACTCCTCGTGAAACTTGATAGGAGTCCCAGGATTCCTGTGGCTCGTGGAAAGGGACCCTTGGTCTCCCGGCTCAGCTGGAGAGGCGTCCCAATTGCCCTGCGAAGCCTCGAGGAGAATCCCGAGTTGTCCCTCGCAACTAGGCAGGAGTCCTGCCGTCGCTGAACAAACACGTGTGTGGAAGGGCCATCCCCGTCGTAACTCGAGAATATACCCCAGGTTCCCGCCGCAACTCGAGAAAAACCATGAGACTTCCCCCTCGCCGCGAGATGAGGCCCGATTCCCCTGCACTGCGTGCAGAGCAATTCCGTGTTGCACATCACACATGAAAGGAGCCTTGATTTCCTTGATGGCACTCCAGAGAAACCCCAAGAACACTGTTTCAAGGCTAGAGGGATTCTGAGGTCACTGTAGCAACACGAAAGAGCTCCATGGACCAAAAATCAACTCAAGATGAGAGGTTAGTCCCTGGCTTCGACTCCAGAGGAATACCACCTTACCACAAGCACCTCAAGAGGAGGCTTCTCTCAGCTCTAGGTATGTGAGAGGGACCCTGAATTTGCGGCCTCAAGTGGAATGGACACCACGATGCCCTGACTCGAAATAAGGCCAGATATCCCTGCAGAGACTTGAATGCAGGCTCGTCTTGCATCTCCCAAGACGATACGATGTCTGAATCCCCTGTGGATTCCACAGAGAAAGACCTAGTTCCCCACCTCATCGCGACCGGAGGCCTCACATCCATTGAAAACTTCAGAGGTAGGCGGAGATCAGTGCCTCCAAAGCAGACGATGCCTGACTCCTCGTGAAACTTAATAGGAGTCCCAGGATTCCTGTGGCACGTGGAAAGGGACCCTTGGTCTCCCGCCTCAGCTGGAGATGCGTCCCAATTGCCCTGCCAAGCCTCGAGGAGAATCCAGAGTTGTCCCTCGCAAATAGGCAGGAGTCCTGAAGTCGCTGAACAAACACGTGTGTGGAAGGGACATCCCCGTCGTAACTCGAGAATATACCCCAGGTTCCCGCCGGAACTCGACAAAAACCATGAGACTTCCCCCTCGCCGCGAGATGAGGCCCGATTCCCCTGCACTGCGTGCAGAGCAATTCCGTGTTGCACATTACACATGAAAGGAGCCTTGATTTCCTTGGTGGCACTCCAGAGAAACCCCAAGAACACTGTTTCAAGGCTAGAGGGATCCTGAGGTCAATATAGCAACACGAAAGAGCTCCGTGGACCAAAAATCAACTCGAGATGAGAGGTTAGTCCCTGGCTTGGACTCCAGAGGAATACCACCTTACCACAAGCACCTCAAGAGGAGGCTTCTCTCAGCTCTAGATATGTGAGAGGGACCCTGAGTTTGCGGCCTCAAGTGGAATGAACACCGCGATGCCCTGACTCGAAATAAGGCCGGATATCCCTGCCGTGACTTGAATGCAGGCTCGTCTTGCATCTCCCAAGACGAAAGGATGTCTGAGTCCCCTGTGGAGACCACAGAGAAAGACCTAGTTCCCCCCCTCATCGCGACCGGAGCCCTCAAATCCTTTGAAAACTCCAGAGGTACGCGGAGATCAGTGCCTCCAAAGGAGACGATGCCTGACTCCTCGTGAAACTTGATAGGAGTCCCAGGATTCCAGTGGCACATGGAAAGGGAACCTTGGTCTCCCGCCTCAGCTGGAGAGGCGTTCCAATTGCCCTGCCAAGCCTCAAGGAGAATCCCGAGTTGTCCCTCGCAACTAGGCAGGAGTCCTGACGTCGCTGAAGAAACACGTGGGTGGAAGGGCCATCCCCGTCGTAACTCGAGAATATACCCCAGGTTCCCGCCGCAACTCGAGAAAAACCATGAGACTTCCCCCTCGCCGCGAGATGAGGCCCGATTCCCCTGCACTGCGTGCAGAGTAATTCCTGTTGCACATCACACATGAAAGGAGCCTTGATTTCCTTGATGGCACTCCAGAGAAACCCCAAGAACACTGTTTCAAGGCTAGAGGGATCCTGAGGTCACTGTAGCAACACGAAAGAGCTCCATGGACCAAAAATCAACTCGAGATGAGAGGTTAGTCCCTGGCTTCGATTCCAGAGGAATACCACCTTACCACAAGCACCACAAGAGGAGGCTTCTCTCAGCTCTAGGTATGTGAGAGGGACCCTGAATTTGCGGCCTCAAGTGGAATGGACACCACGATGCTCTGACTCGAAATAAGGCCAGATATCCCTGCAGAGACTTGAATGCAGGCTCGTCTTGCATCTCCCAAGACGATACGATGTCTGAATCCCCTGTGGAGACCACAGAGAAAGACCTACTTCCCCACCTCATCGCGACCGGAGGCCTCACATCCATTGAAAACTTCAGAGGTAGGCGGAGATCAGTGCCTCCAAAGGAGACGATGCCTGACTCCTCCTGAAACTTAATAGGAGTCCCAGGATTCCTGTGGCACGTGGAAAGGGACCCTTGGTCTCCCGCCTCAGCTGGAGATGCGTCCCAATTGCCCTGCCAAGCCTCGAGGAGAATCCAGAGTTGTCCCTCGCAAATAGGCAGGAGTCCTGAAGTCGCTGAACAAACACGTGTGTGGAAGGGACATCCCCGTCGTAACTCGAGAATATACCCCAGGTTCCCGCCGGAACTCGACAAAAACCATGAGACTTCCCCCTCGCCGCGAGATGAGGCCCGATTCCCCTGCACTGCGTGCAGAGCAATTCCGTGTTGCACATTACACATGAAAGGAGCCTTGATTTCCTTGGTGGCACTCCAGAGAAACCCCAAGAACACTGTTTCAAGGCTAGAGGGATCCTGAGGTCAATATAGCAACACGAAAGAGCTCCGTGGACCAAAAATCAACTCGAGATGAGAGGTTAGTCCCTGGCTTGGACTCCAGAGGAATACCACCTTACCACAAGCACCTCAAGAGGAGGCTTCTCTCAGCTCGAGATATGTGAGAGGGACCCTGAGTTTGCGGCCTCAAGTGGAATGGACACTGCGATGCCCTGACGCGAAATAAGGCCGGATATGCCTGCCGTGACTTGAATGCAGGCTCGTCTTGCATCTCCCAAGACGAAAGGATGTCTGAATCCCCTGTGGAGACCACAGAGAAAGACCTAGTTTCCCACCTCATCGCGACCGGAGGCCTCACATCCTTTGAAAACTCCAGAGGTACACGGAGATCAGTGCCTCCAAAGGAGACGATGCCTGACTCCTCGTGAAACTTGATAGGAGTCCCAGGATTCCTGTGGCACGTGGAAAGGGACCCTTGGTCTCCCGCCTCAGCTGGAGAGGCGTCCCAATTGCCCTGCCAAGCCTCGAGGAGAATCCCGAGTTGTCCCTCGCAACTAGGCAGGAGTCCTGAAGTCGCTGAACAAACACGAGGGTGGAAGGCCCATCCCCGTCATAACTCGAGAATATACCCCAGGTTCCCGCCGCAACTCGAGAAAAACCATGAGACTTCCCCCTCGCCGCGAGATGAGGCCCGATTCCCCTGCACTGCGTGCAGAGCAATTCCGTGTTGCACATCACACATGAAAGGAGCCTTGATTTCCTTGGTGGCACTCCAGAGAAACCCCAAGAACACTGTTTCAAGGCTAGAGGGATCCTGAGGTCACTGTAGCAACACGAAAGAGCTCCGTGGACCAAAAATCAACTCGAGATGAGAGGTTAGTCCCTGGCTTCGACTCCAGAGGAATACCACCTACCACAAGCACCTCAAGAGGAGGCTTCTCTCAGCTCTAGGTATGTGAGAGGGACCCTGAGTTTGCGGCCTCAAGTGGAATGGACACCGCGATGCCCTGACTCGAAATAAGGCTGGATATGCCTGCAGTGACTTGAATGCAGGCTCGTCTTGCATCTCCCAAGATGAAAGGATGTCTGAATCCCCTGTGGATTCCACAGAGAAAGACCTAGTTCCCCCCCTCATGGCGACCGTAGGCCTCACATACTTTGAAAACTCCAGAGGTACGCGGAGATCAGTGCCTCCAAAGGAGACGATGCCTGACTCCTCGTGAAACTTGATAGGAGTCCCAGGATTCCTGTGGCACATGGAAAGGGACACTTGGTCTCCCGCCTCAGCTGGAGAGGCGTCCCAATTGCCCTGCCAAGCCTCGAGGAGAATCCCGAGTTGTCCCTCGCAACTAGGCAGGAGTCCTGCCGTCGCTGAACAAACACGAGGGTGGAAGGCCCATCCCCGTCATAACTCGAGAATATAACCCAGGGTCCCGCCGCAACTCGAGAAAAACCATGAGACTTCCCCCTCGCCGCGAGATGAGGCTCGATTCTCCTGCACTGCATGCAGAGCAATTCCGTGTTGCACATCAAACATGAAAGGAGCCTTGATTTCCTTGATGGCCCTCCAGAGAAACCCCAAGAACACTGTTTCAAGGCTAGAGGGATCCTGAGGTTACTGTAGCAACACGAAAGAGCTCCGTGGACCAAAAATCAACTCGAGATGAGAGGTTAGTCCCTGGCTTCGACTTCAAAGGAATACCACCTTACCACAAGCACCTCAAGAGGAGGCTTCTCTCAGCTCTAGCTATGTGAGAGGGACCCTGAGTTTGCGGCCTCAAGTGGAATCGACCCTGCGATGCCCTGCCGCGAAATAAGGCCGGATATCCATGCAGTGACTTGAATGCAGGCTCGTCTTGCATCTCCCAAGATGAAAGGATGTCTGAATCCCCTGTGGAGACCACAGAGAAAGACCTAGTTCCCCACCACATCGTGAACGGAGGCCTCAAATCCTTTGAAAACTCCAGAGGTACACGGAGATCAGTGCCTCCAAAGGAGACGATGCCTGACTCCTCGTGAAACTTGATAGGAGTCCCAGGATTCCTGTGGCTCGTGGAAAGGGACCCTTGGTCTCCCGGCTCAGCTGGAGAGGCGTCCCAATTGCCCTGCGAAGCCTCGAGGAGAATCCCGAGTTGTCCCTCGCAACTAGGCAGGAGTCCTGACGTCGCTGAACAAACACGTGTGTGGAAGGGCCATCCCCGTCGTAACTCGAGAATATACCCCAGGTTCCCGCCGCAACTCGAGAAAAACCATGAGACTTCCCCCTCGCTGCGAGATGATCCTCGATTCTCCAGCACTGCATGCAGAGCAATTCCGTGTTGCACATCACACATGAAAGGAGCCTTGATTTCCTTGATGGCACTCCAGAGAAACCCCAAGAACACTGTTTCAAGGCTAGAGGGATCCTGAGGTTACTGTAGCAACACGAAAGAGCTCCATGGACCAAAAATCAACTCGAGATGAGAGGTTAGTCCCTGGCTTCGACTCCAGAGGAATACCACCTTACTGCAAGCACCTCAAGAGGAGGCTTCTCTCAGCTCTAGGTATGTGAGAGGGACCCTGAGTTTGCGGCCTCAAGTGGAATGGACACCGCGATGCCCTGACTCGAAATAAGGCCGGATATCCCTGCAGTGACTTGAATGCAGGCTCGTCTTGCATCTACCAAGACGAAACGATGTCTGAATCCCCTGTGGAGACCAAAGAGAAAGACCTAGTTCCCCACTTCACCGCGACCGGAGGCCTCACATCCTTTGAAAACTTCAGAGGTACGCGGAGATCAGTGCCTCCAAAGGGGACGATTCCTGACTCCTTGTGAAACTTGATAGGAGTCCCAGGATTCCTGTGGTACGTGGAAAGGGAACCTTGGTCTCCCGCCTCAGCTGGAGAGGTGTCCCAATTGCCCTGCCAAGCCTCGAGGAGAATCCCGAGTTGTCCCTCGCAACTAGGCAGGAGTCCTGACGTGGCTGAACAAACACGTGGGTGGAAGGGCCATCCCCGGTGTAACTCGAGATTATACCCCAGGTTCCCGCCTCAACTCGAGAATAAACATGAGACTTCCCCCTCGCTGCCAGATGAGGCCCGCTTCCCCTGCACTGCATGCAGAGCAATTCCGTGTTGCCCATCATACATGAAAGGAGCCTTGATTTCCTTGATGGCACTCCAGAGAAACCCCAAGAACACTGTTTCAAGGCTAGAGGGATCCTGAGGTCACTGTAGCAAGAAGAAAGAGATCCGTGGGCCAAAAATCAAGTCGAGATGAGAGGTTAGTCCCTGGCTTCGACTCCAGAGGAATACCACCTTACCACAAGCACCTCAAGAGGAGGCTTTTCTCAGCTCTAGGTATGTGAGAGGGACCCTGAGTTTGCGGCTTCAAGTGGAATGGACACCACGATGCCCTGACTCGAAATAAGGCCGGATATCCCTGCAGTGACTTGAATGCAGGCTCGTCTTGCATCTCCCAAGACGAAAGGATGTCTGAATCCCCTGTGGAGACCACAGAGAAAGACCGAGTTCTCCACCTCATCGCGACCTGAGGCCTCACATCCTATGAAAACTCCAGAGGTACAAGGAGATCAGTGCCTCCAAAGGAGACGATGCCTGACTCCTCGTGAAACTTGATAGGAGTCCCAGGATTCCTGTGGCACGTGGCAAGGGACCCTTGGTCTCCCGCCTCACTTGGAGAGGCGTCCCAATTGCCCTGCCAAGCCTCGAGGAGAATCCCGAGTTGTCGCTCGCAACTAGGCAGGACTCCTCACGTCACTGAACAAACACGTGGGTGGAAGGGCCATCCCCGTCGTAACTCGAGAATATACCCCAGGCTCCCTCCGCAACTCGAGAAAAACCATGAGACTTCCCCCTCGCCGCGAGATGAGGCCCGATTCCCCTGCACTGCGTGCAGAGCAATTCCGTGTTGCACATCACACATGAAAGGAGCCTTGATTTCCTTGATGGCACTACAGAGAAACACCAAGAACACTGTTTCAAGGCTAGAGGGATCCTGAGGTCACTGTTGCAACACGAAAGAGCTCCATGGGCCAAAAATCAACTAGAGATGAGAGGTTAATCCCTGGTTTCGACTCCAGAGGAATACTACCTTACCACAAGCGCCTCAAGAGGAGGCTTCTCTCAGCTCTAGTTATGTGAGAGGGACCCTGAGTTTGCGGCCTCAATGGAAAGGACACCACGATGCCCTGACTCGAAATAAGGCCGGATATCCCTGCAGTGACTTGAATGCAGGCTCGTCTTGCATCTCCCAAGACGAAAGGATGTCTGAATCCCCTGTGGACACCACAGAGAAAGATGTAGTTCCCAACCTCATTTCGACCGTAGGCCTCACATCCTTTGAAAACTCCAGAGGTACGCGGAGATCAGTGCCTCCAAAGGAGACGATGCCTGACTCCTCGTGAAACTTGATAGGAGTCCCAGGATTCCTGTGGCACGTGGAAAGGGACACTTGGTCTCCCGCCTTAGCTGGATAGGAGTCCCAATTGCCCTGCCAAGCCTCGAGGAGAATTCCGAGTTGTCCCTCGCAACTAGGCAGGAGTCCTGATGTTGCTGAACAAACACGTGTGTGGAAGGGACATCCCCGTCGTAACTCGAGAATATACCCCAAGTTCCCTCCGCAACTCGAGAAAAACCATGAGACTTCCCCCTCGCCGCGAGATGAGGCCCGATTCCCCTGCACTGCGTGCAGAGCAATTCCGTGTTGGACATCACAGATGAAAGGAGTCTTGATTTCCTTGATGGCACTGCAGAGAAACCCCAAGAACACTGTTTCAAGGCTAGAGGGATCCTGAGGTCACTGTAGCAACAAGAAAGAGCTCCGGGACCAAGAATCACCTCGAGATTAGAGGTTAGTCCCTGGCTTCGACTCCAGAGGAATACCACCTTACCACAAGCACCTTAAGAGGAGGCTTCTCTCAGCTCTAGGTGTGTGAGAGGGACCCTGAGTTTGTGGCCTCAAGTGGAATGGACACCGCGATGCCCTGACACGAAATCAGGCCGGATATCCCTGCAGTGACTTGAATGCAGGCTCGTCTTGCATCTCCCAAGATGAAAGGATGTCTGAATCCCCTGTGGAGACCACAGAAAAGACCTAGTTCCCCACCTCATCGCGACCGGAGTCCTCACATCCTTTGAAAACTCCAGAGGTACGCGGAGATAAGTGCCTCCAAAGGAGACGATGCCTGACTTCTCGTGAAACTTGATAGGAGTCCCAGGATTCCTGTGGCACGTGGAAACGGACCCTTGGTCTCCCGCCTCAGCTGGATAGGCGTCCCAATTGGCCTGCCAAGCCTCGAGGAGAATCCCGAGTTGTCCCTCGCAACTAGGCAGGACTCCTCACGTCACTGAACAAACACGTGGGTGGAAGGGCCATCCCCGTTGTAACTCGAGAATATACCCCAGGTTCCCGCCGCAACTCGAGAGAAACCATTAGACTTCCTCCTGCCACGAGATGAGGCCCGATTCCCCTGCACTGCGTGCAGAGTAATTCCGTGTTGCATATCACACATGAAAGGAGCCTTGATTTCCTTGATGGCACTCCAGAGAAACCCCAAGAACACTGTTTCAAGGCTAGAGGGATCCTGAGGTCACTGTAGCAACACGAAAGAGCTCCGTGGACCAAAAATTAACTCGAGATGAGAGGTTATTCCCTGGCTTCGACTCCAGAGGAATACCACCTTACCACAAGCACCTCAAGAGAAGGCTTCTCTCAGCTCTAGGTATGTGAGAGGGACCCTGAGTTTGCGGCCTCAAGTGGAATGGACACCGCGATGCCCTGACTCGAAATAAGGCCGGATATCCCTGCAGTGACTTGAATGCAGGCTCGTCTTGCATCTCCCAAGACGAAAGGATGTCTGAATCCCCTGTGGAGACCACAGAGAAAGACCTATTCCCCACCTCATCGCGACCGGAGGCCTCACATCCTTTGAAAACTCCAGAGGTACGCGGAGATAAGTGCCTCCAAAGGAGACGATGCCTGACTTCTCGTGAAACTTGATAGGAGTCCCAGGATTCCTGTGGCACGTGGAAACGGACCCTTGGTCTCCCGCCTCAGCTGGAGAGGCGTCCCAATTGGCCTGCCAAGCCTCGAGGAGAATCCCGAGTTGTCCCTCGCAACTAGGCAGGACTCCTCACGTCACTGAACAAACACGTGGGTGGAAGGGCCATCCCCGTTGTAACTCGAGAATATACCCCAGGTTCCCGCCGCAACTCGAGAGAAACCATTAGACTTCCACCTGCCACGAGATGAGGCCCGATTCCCCTGCACTGCGTGCAGAGTAATTCCGTGTTGCACATCACACATGAAAGGAGCCTTGATTTCCTTGATGGCACTCCAGAGAAACCCCAAGAATACTGTTTCAAGGCTAGAGGGATCCTGAGGTCACTGTAGCAACACGAAAGAGCTCCGTGGACCAAAAATTAACTCGAGATGAGAGGTTATTCCCTGGCTTCGACTCCAGAGGAATACCACCTTACCACAAGCACCTCAAGAGAAGGCTTCTCTCAGCTCTAGGTATGTGAGAGGGACCCTGAGTTTGCGGCCTCAAGTGGAATGGACACCGCGATGCCCTGACTCGAAATAAGGCCGGATATCCCTGCAGTGACTTGAATGCAGGCTCGTCTTGCATCTCCCAAGACGAAAGGATGTCTGAATCCCCTGTGGAGACCACAGAGAAAGACCTAGTTCCCCACCTCATCGCGACCGGAGGCCTCACATCCTTTGAAAACTCCAGAGGTACTCGGAGATCAGTGCCTCCAAAGGAGACGATGCCTGACTCCTCGTGAAACTTCTTAGGAGTCCCAGGATTCCTGTGACACGTGGAAAGGGACCCTTGGTCTCCCGCCTCAGCTGGAGAGGCGTCCCAATTAACCTGCGAAGCCTCGAGGAGAATCCCGAGTTGTCCCTCGCAACTAGGCAGGAGTCCTGACGTCGCTGAACAAACACGCGTGAGAAAGGGTCATCCCCGTCGTAACTAGAGAATATACCCCAGGTTCCCGCTGCAACTCGAGAAAAACCATTAGACTTCCTCCTCGCCGCGAGATGAGGCCCGATTCCCCTGCACTGCGTGCAGAGCAATTCCGTGTTGCACATCACACATGAAAGGAGCCTTGATTACCTTGATGGCACTCCAGAGAAACCCCAAGAACACTGTTTCAAGGCTAGAAGGATCCTGAGGTCACTGTAGCAACACGAAAGAGCTCCGGGACCAAGAATCACCTCGAGATGAGAGGTTAGTCCCTGGCTTCGACTCCAGAGGAATACCACCTTACCACAAGCACCTCAAGAGGAGGCTTCTCTCAGCTCTAGATATGTGAGACTGAACCTGAGTTTGCGGCCTCAAGTGGAATTGGCACCGCGATGCCCAGACTTGAAATAAGGCAGGATATCAATGCAGTGACTAAAATGCAGGCTCGTCTTGCACCTCCCAAGACAAAAGGATGTCTGAATCTCCTGTGGAGACCACAGAGAAAGACCTATTCCCCACCTCATCGCGACCGGAGGCTTCACATCCTTTGAAAACTCCAGAGGTACGTGGAGATCAGTGCCTCCAAGGAGACGATGCCTGACTCCTCGTGAAACTTGATAGGAGTCCCAGGATTCCTGTGGCACGTGGCAAGGGACTCTTGTCTCCCGCCTCAGCTGGATAGGCGTCCCAATTGCCCTGGCAAGCCTCGAGGAGAATCCCGAATTGTCCCTCGCAAGTAGGCAGGAGTCCTCACGTCACTGAACAAACACGTGAGTGGAAGGGCCATCCCCGTTGGAACTCGAGAATATACCCCAGTTTCCCGCCACAACTCGAGAAAACCATGAGACTTCCCCCTCGCCGCGAGATGAGGCCCGATTCCACTGCACTGCGTGCAGAGCAATTCCGTGTTGCATATCACACATGAAAGGAGTCTTGATTTCCTTGATGGCACTCCAGAGAAACCCCAAGAACACTGTTTCAAGGCTAGAGGGATCCTGAGGTCACTGTAGCAAAAAGAAAGAGATCCGTGGGCCAAAAATCAAGTCGAGATGAGAGGTTTGTCCCTGGCTTCGACTCCAGAGGAATACCACGTTACCACAAGCACCTCAAGAGGAGGCTTCTCTCAGCTCTAGGTATGTGAGAGGGACCCTGAGTTTGCGGCCTCAGGTGGAATGGACACCGCGATGCCCTGACTCGAAATAAGGCCGGATATCCCTGCAGTGACTTGAATGCAGGCTCGTCTTGCATCTCCCAAGACGAAAGGATGTCTGAATCCCCTGTGGAGACCACAGAGAAAGACCGAGTTCTCCACCTCATCGCGACCGGAGGCCTCACATCTTTTGAAAACTCCAGAGGTACTCGGAGATCAATGCCTCCAAAGGAGACGATGCCTGACTCCTCGAGATATTTGATAAGAATCCCAGAATTCCTGTGGCACGTGGAAAGGGACCCTTGGTCTCCCGCCTCACCTGGAGAGGCATCCCAATAGCCCTGCCAAGCCTCGAGGAGATTCCCGTGTTGTCCCTCGCAACTAGGCAGGAGTCCTGACGTCGCTGAACAAACACGTGTGTGGCAGGGCCATCCCCGTCGTAACTCGAGAATATACCCCAGGTTCCCTCCGCAACTCGAGAAAAACCATGAGACTTCCCCCTCGCCGCTAGATGAGGCCCGATTCCCCTGCACTGCGTGCAGAGCAATTCCGTGTTGGACATCACACATGAAAGGAGTCTTGATTTCCTTGATGGCACTCCAGAGAAACCCCAAGAACACTGTTTCAAGGCTAGAGGGATCCTGAGGTCACTGTAGCAACACGAAAGAGCTCCGTGGACCAAAAATTAACTCGAGATGAGAGGTTAGTCCCTGGCTTCCACTCCAGAGGAATACCACCTTACCACAAGCACCTCAAGAGGAGGCTTCTCTCAGCTCTAGGTATGTGAGAGGGACCCTGAGTTTGCGGCCTCAAGTGGAATGGACACCGCGATGCCCTGACTCGAAATAAGGCCGGATATCCCTGCTGTGACTTGAATGCAGGCTCGTCTTGCATCTCCCAAGACGAAAGGATGTCTGAATCCCCTGTGGAGACCACAGAGAAAGAACTAGTTTCCCACCTCATCGCGACCGGAGGCCTCACATCCTTTGAAAACTCCAGAGGTACTCGGAGATCAGTGCCTCCAAAGGAGACGATGCCTGACTCCTCGAGATATTTGATAAGAGTCCCAGGATTCCTGTGGCACGTGGAAAGGGACCCTTGGTCTCCCGCCTCACCGGGAGAGGCATCCCAATAGCCCTGCCAAGCCTCGAGGAAATTCCCGTGTTGTCCCTCGGAACTAGCAGGAGTCCTGACGTCGCTGAATAAACACGTGTGTGGCAGGGCCATTCCCGTCGTAACTCGAGAATATACCCCAGGTTCCCTCCGCAACTCGAGAAAAACCATGAGACTTCCCCCTCGCCACTAGATGAGGCCCGATTCCCCTGCACTGCCTGCAGAGCAATTCCGTGTTGGACATCACAGATGAAAGGAGCCTTGATTTCCTTGATGGCACTCCAGAGAAACCCCAAGAACACTGTTTCAAGGCTAGAGGGATGCTGAGGTCACTGTAGCAACACGAAAGAGCTCCGTGGATGAAGAATCAACTCGAGATGAGAGGTTAGTCCCTGGCTTCGACTCCAGAGGAATACCACCTTACCACAAGCACCTCAAGAGGAGGCTTCTCTCAGCTCTAGGTATGTGAGAGGGACCCTGAGTTAGCGGCCTCAAATGGAATGGACACCGCGATGCCCTGACTC
Organism: Cervus elaphus; assembly: GCF_910594005.1. Taxonomy (NCBI): domain Eukaryota; kingdom Metazoa; phylum Chordata; class Mammalia; order Artiodactyla; family Cervidae; genus Cervus; species Cervus elaphus. The sequence goes on along the minus strand of NC_057815.1, from coordinate 8,418,940 downwards.
GAAATAAGGCCTGATATCCCTGCAGTGACTTGAATGCAGGCTCGTCTTGCAACTCCCAAGACGAAAGGATGTCTGAATCCCCTGCCGAGACCACAGAGAAAGACCTAGTTCCCCACCTCATCGCGACCGGAGTCCTCACATCCTTTGAAAACTCCAGAGGTACGCGGAGATCAGTTCCTCCAAAGGAGACGATGCCTGACTGCTCGTGAAACTTGATAGGAGTCCCCGGATTCCTGTGGCACGTGGAAAGGGATCCTTGGTCTCCCACCTCAGCTGGATAGGCGTCCCAATTGGCCTGCCAAGCCTCGAGGAGAATCCCGAGTTGTCCCTCGCAACTAGGCAGGACTCCTCACGTCACTGAACAAACACGTGAGTGGAAGGGCCATCCCCGTCGTAACTCGAGAATATACCCCAGGTTCCCTCCGCAACTCGAGAAAAACCATGAGACTTCCCCCTCGCCGCGAGATGAGGCCCGATTCCCCTGCACTGCGTGCAGAGCAATTCCGTGTTGCACATCACACATGAAAGGAGCCTTGATTTCCTTGATGGCACTCCAGAGAAACACCAAGAACACTGTTTCAAGGCTAGAGGGATCCAGAGGTCACTGTTGCAACACGAAAGAGCTCCATGGGCCAAAAATCAACTAGAGATGAGAGGTTAATCCCTGGTTTCGACTCCAGAGGAATACTACCTTACCACAAGCGCCTCAAGAGGAGGCTTCTCTCAGCTCTAGTTATGTGAGAGGGACCCTGAGTTTGCGGCCTCAATGGAATGGACACCACGATGCCCTGACTCGAAATAAGGCCGGATATCCCTGCAGTGACTTGAATGCAGGCTCGTCTTGCATCTCCCAAGACGAAAGGATGTCTGAATCCCCTGTGGACACCACAGAGAAAGATGTAGTTCCCAACCTCATTTCGACCGTAGGCCTCACATCCTTTGAAAACTCCAGAGGTACGCGGAGATCAGTGCCTCCAAAGGAGACGATGCCTGACTCCTCGTGAAACTTGATAGGAGTCCCAGGATTCCTGTGGCACGTGGAAAGGGACACTTGGTCTCCCGCCTTAGCTGGATAGGAGTCCCAATTGCCCTGCCAAGCCTCGAGGAGAATCCCGAGTTGTCCCTCGCAACTAGGCAGGAGTCCTGATGTCGCTGAACAAACACGTGGGTGGAAGGGCCATCCCCGTCGTAACTCGAGAATATACCCCAAGTTCCCTCCGCAACTCGAGAAAAACCATGAGACTTCCCCCTCGCCGCGAGATGAGGCCCGATTCCCCTGCACTGCGTGCAGAGCAATTCCGTGTTGGACATCACAAATGAAAGGAGTCTTGATTTCCTTGATGGCACTCCAGAGAAACCCCAAGAACACTGTTTCAAGGCTAGAGGGATCCTGAGGTCACTGTAGCAACACGAAAGAGCTCCGGGACCAAGAATCACCTCGAGATGAGAGGTTAGTCCCTGGCTTCGACTCCAGAGGAATACCACCTTACCACAAGCACCTTAAGAGGAGGCTTCTCTCAGCTCTAGGTGTGTGAGAGGGACCCTGAGTTTGTGGCCTCAAGTGGAATGGACACCGCGATGCCCTGACACGAAATCAGGCCGGATATCCCTGCAGTGACTTGAATGCAGGCTCGTCTTGCATCTCCCAAGATGAAAGGATGTCTGAATCCCCTGTGGAGACCACAGAAAAGACCTAGTTCCCCACCTCATCGCGACCGGAGTCCTCACATCCTTTGAAAACTCCAGAGGTACGCAGAGATAAGTGCCTCCAAAGGAGACGATGCCTGACTTCTCGTGAAACTTGATAGGAGTCCCAGGATTCCTGTGGCACGTGGAAACGGACCGTTGGTCTCCCGCCTCAGCTGGATAGGCGTCCCAATTGGCCTGCCAAGCCTCGAGGAGAATCCCGAGTTGTCCCTCGCAACTAGGCAGGACTCCTCACGTCACTGAACAAACACGTGGGTGGAAGGGCCATCCCCGTTGTAACTCGAGAATATACCCCAGGTTCCCGCCGCAACACGAGAGAAAACATTAGACTTCCTCCTGCCGCGAGATGAGGCCCGATTCCCCTGCACTGCGTGCAGAGTAATTCCGTGTTGCATATCACACATGAAAGGAGCCTTGATTTCCTTGATGGCACTCCAGAGAAACCCCAAGAACACTGTTTCAAGGCTAGAGGGATCCTGAGGTCACTGTAGCAACACGAAAGAGCTCCGTGGACCAAAAATTAACTCGAGATGAGAGGTTATTCCCTGGCTTCGACTCCAGAGGAATACCACCTTACCACAAGCACCTCAAGAGAAGGCTTCTCTCAGCTCTAGGTATGTGAGAGGGACCCTGAGTTTGCGGCCTCAAGTGGAATGGACACCGCGATGCCCTGACTCGAAATAAGGCCGGATATCCCTGCAGTGACTTGAATGCAGGCTCGTCTTGCATCTCCCAAGACGAAAGGATGACTGAATCCCCTGTGGAGACCACAGAGATAGACCTAGTTCCCCACCTCATCGCGACCGGAGGCCTCACATCCTTTGAAAACTCCAGAGGTACTCGGAGATCAGTGCCTCCAAAGGAGACGATGCCTGACTCCTCGTGAAACTTGATAAGAGTCCCAGGATTCCTGTGGCACGTGGAAAGGGACCCTTGGTCTCCCGCCTCACCGGGAGAGGCATCCCAATAGCCCTGCCTAGCCTCGAGGAAATTCCCGTGTTGTCCCTCGGAACTAGGCAGGAGTCCTGACGTCGCTGAATAAACACGTGTGTGGCAGGGCCATCCCCGTCGTAACTCGAGAATATACCCCAGGTTCCCTCCGCAACTCGAGAAAAACCATGAGACTTCCCCCTCGCCGCTAGATGAGGCCCGATTCCCCTGCACTGCGTGCAGAGCAATTCTGTGTTGGACATCACAGATGAAAGGAGTCTTGATTTCCTTGATGGCACTCCAGAGAAACCCCAAGAACACTGTTTCAAGGCTAGAGGGATCCTGAGGTCACTGTAGCAACACGAAAGAGCTCCGTGGATGAAGAATCAACTCGAGATGAGAGGTTAGTCCCTGGCTTCGACTCCAGAGGATTACCACCTTACCACAAGCACCTCAAGAGGAGGCTTCTCTCAGCTCTAGGTATGTGAGAGGGACCCTGAGTTTGCGGCCTCAAATGGAATGGACACCGCGATGCCATGACTCGAAATAAGGCCTGATATCCCTGCAGTGACTTGAATGCAGGCTCGTCTTGCAACTCCCAAGACGAAAGGATGTCTGAATCCCCTGTGGATTCCACAGAGAAAGACCTAGTTCCCCACCTCATCGCGACAGGAGGCCTCACATCCTTTGAAAACTCCAGAGGGACGCGGAGATCAGTGCCTCCAAAGGAGACGATGCCTGACTCCTCGTGAAACTTCTTAGGAGTCCCAGGATTCCTGTGACACGTGGAAAGGGACCCTTGGTCTCCCGCCTCAGCTGGAGAGGCGTCCCAATTGCCCTGCCAAGCCTCGAGGAGAATCCCGAGTTGTCCCTCGCAACTAGGCAGGAGTCCTGACGTCGCTGAACAAACACGCGTGAGAAAGGGCCATCCCCGTCGTAACTCGAGAATATAACCCAGATTCCCGCTGCAACTCGAGAAAAACCATTAGACTTCCTCCTCGCCGCGAGATGAGGTCCGATTCCCCTGCACTGCGTGCAGAGCAATTCCGTGTTGCACATCACACATGAAAGGAGCCTTGATTACCTTGATGGCACTCCAGAGAAACCCCAAGAACACTGTTTCAAGGCTAGAAGGATCCTGAGGTCACTGTAGCAACACGAAAGAGCTCCGGGACCAAGAATCACCTCGAGATGAGAGGTTAGTCCCTGGCTTCGACTCCAGAGGAATACCACCTTACCACAAGCACGTTAAGAGGAGGCTTCTCTCAGCTCTAGGTGTGTGAGAGGGACCCTGAGTTTGTGGCCTCAAGTGGAATGGACACCGCGATGCCCTGACACGAAATCAGGCCGCATATCCCTGCAGTGACTTGAATGCAGGCTCGTCTTGCATCTCCCAAGATGAAAGGATGTCTGAATCCCCTGTGGAGACCACAGAAAAGACCTAGTTCCCCACCTCATCGCGACCGGAGTCCTCACATCCTTTGAAAACTCCAGAGGTACGTGGAGATCAGTGCCTCCAAAGGAGACGATGCCTGACTCCTCGTGAAACTTGATAGGAGTCCCAGGATTCCTGTGGCACGTGGCAAGGGACTCTTGGTCTCCCGCCTCAGCTGGATAGGCGTCCCAATTACCCTGGCAAGCCTCGAGGAGAATCCCGAATTGTCCCTCGCAAGTAGGCAGGAGTCCTCACGTCACTGAACAAACACGTGAGTGGAAGGGCCATCCCCGTTGGAACTCGAGAATATACCCCAGTTTCCCGCCACAACTCGAGAAAACCATGAGACTTCCCCCTCGCCGCGAGATGAGGCCCGATTCCACTGCACTGCGTGCAGAGCAATTCCGTGTTGCATATCACACATGAAAGGAGTCTTGATTTCCTTGATGGCACTCCAGAGAAACCCCAAGAACACTGTTTCAAGGCTAGAGGGATCCTGAGGTCACTGTAGCAAAAAGAAAGAGATCCGTGGGCCAAAAATCAAGTCGAGATGAGAGGTTTGTCCCTGGCTTCGACTCCAGAGGAATACCACGTTACCACAAGCACCTCAAGAGGAGGCTTCTCTCAGCTCTAGGTATGTGAGAGGGACCCTGAGTTTGCGGCCTCAGGTGGAATGGACACCGCGATGCCCTGACTCGAAATAAGGCCGGATATCCCTGCAGTGACTTGAATGCAGGCTCGTCTTGCATCTCCCAAGACGAAAGGATGTCTGAATCCCATGTGGAGACCACAGAGAAAGACCGAGTTCTCCACCTCATCGCGACCGGAGGCCTCACATCTTTTGAAAACTCCAGAGGTACTCGGAGATCAATGCCTCCAAAGGAGACGATGCCTGACTCCTCGAGATATTTGATAAGAGTCCCAGGATTCCTGTGGCACGTGGAAAGGGACCCTTGGTCTCCCGCCTCACCGGGAGAGGCATCCCAATAGCCCTGCCAAGCCTCGAGGAAATTCCCGTGTTGTCCCTCGGAACTAGAGGGGTCCTGACGTCGCTGAATAAACACGTGTGTGGCAGGGCCATTCCCGTCGTAACTCGAGAATATACCCCAGGTTCCCTCCGCAACTCGAGAAAAACCATGAGACTTCCCCCTCGCCGCTAGATGAGGCCCGATTCCCCTGCACTGCGTGCAGAGCAATTCCGTGTTGGACATCACAGATGAAAGGAGTCTTGATTTCCTTGATGGCACTCCAGAGAAACCCCAAGAACACTGTTTCAAGGCTAGAGGGATGCTGAGGTCACTGTAGCAACACGAAAGAGCTCCGTGGATGAAGAATCAACTCGAGATGAGAGGTTAGTCCCTGGCTTCGACTCCAGAGGAATACCACCTTACCACAAGCACCTCAAGAGGAGGCTTCTCTCATCTCTAGGTATGTGAGAGGGACCCTGAGTTAGCGGCCTCAAATGGAATGGACACCGCGATGCCCTGACTCGAAATAAGACCTGATATCCCTGCAGTGACTTGAATGCAGGCTCGTCTTGCAACTCCCAAGACGAAAGGATGTCTGAATCCCCTGCCGAGACCACAGAGAAAGACCTAGTTCCCCACCTCATCGCGACCTGAGTCCTCACATCCTTTGAAAACTCCAGAGGTACGCGGAGATCAGTTCCTCCAAAGGAGATGATGCCTGACTCCTCGTGAAACTTGATAGGAGTCCCCGGATTCCTGTGGCACGTGGAAAGGGATCCTTGGTCTCCCACCTCAGCTGGATAGGCGTCCTAATTGGCCTGCCAAGCCTCGAGGAGAATCCCGAGTTGTCCCTCGCAACTAGGCAGGACTCCTCACGTCACTGAACAAACACGTGGGTGGAAGGGCCATCCCCGTTGTAACTCGAGAATATACCCCAGGTTCCCGCCGCAACTCGAGAGAAACCATTAGAATTCCTCCTGCCGCGAGATGAGGCCCGATTCCCCTGCACTGCGTGCAGAGTAATTCCGTGTTGCATATCACACATGAAAGGAGCCTTGATTTCCTTGATGGCACTCCAGAGAAACCCCAAGAACACTGTTTCAAGGCTAGAGGGATCCTGAGGTCACTGTAGCAACACGAAAGAGCTCCATGGACCAAAAATTAACTCGAGATGAGAGGTTAGTCCCTGGCTTCGACTCCAGAGGAATACCACCTTACCACAAGCACCGCAAGAGCAGGCTTCTCTCAGCTCTACGTATGTGAGAGGGACCCTGAGTTTGCGGCCTCAAGTGGAATGGACACCGCGATGCCCTGACTCGAAATAAGGCCGAATATCCCTGCAGTGACTTGAATGCAGGCTCGTCTTGCATCTCCCAAGACGAAAGGATGTCTGAATCCCCTGTGGAGACCACAGAGAAAGACCTAGTTTCCCACCTCATCGCGACCGGAGGCCTCACATCCTTTGAAAACTCCAGAGGTACTCGGAGATCAGTGCCTCCAAAGGAGACGATGCCTGACTCCTCGAGATATTTGATAAGAGTCCCAGGATTCCTGTGGCACGTGGAAAGGGACCCTTGGTCTCCCCCCTCACTGGGAGAGGCATCCCAATAGCCCTGCCAAGCCTCGAGGAAATTCCCGTGTTGTCCCTCGGAACTAGGCAGGAGTCCTGACGTCGCTGAATAAACACGTGTGTGGCAGGGCCATCCCCGTCGTAACTTGAGAATATACCCCAGGTTCCCTCCGCAACTCGAGAAAAACCATGAGACTTCCCCCTCGCCGCTAGATGAGGCCCGATTCCCCTGCACTGCGTGCAGAGCAATTCCGTGTTGGACATCACAGATGAAAGGAGTCTTGATTTCCTTGATGGCACTCCAGAGAAACCCCAAGAACACTGTTTCAAGGCTAGAGGGATCCTGAGGTCACTGTAGCAACACGAAAGAGCTCCGTGGATGAAGAATCACCTCGAGATGAGAGGTTAGTCCCTGGCTTCGACTCCAGAGGAATACCACCTTACCACAAGCACCTCAAGAGGAGGCTTCTCTCAGCTCTAGGTATGTGAGAGGGACCCTGAGTTAGCGGCCTCAAATGGAATGGACACCGCGATCCCCTGACTCGAAATAAGGCCTGATATCCCTGCAGTGACTTGAATGCAGGCTCGTCTTGCAACTCCCAAGACGAAAGGATGTCTGAATCCCCTGCCGAGACCACAGAGAAAGACCTAGTTCCCCACCTCATCGCGACCTGAGTCCTCACATCCTTTGAAAACTCCAGAGGTACGCGGAGATCAGTGCCTCCAAAGGAGACGATGCCTGACTCCTCGTGAAACTTCTTAGGAGTTCCAGGATTCCTGTGGCACGTGGAAAGGGACCCTTGGTCTCCCGCCTCAGCTGGAGAGGCGTCCCAATTGCCCTGCCAAGCCTCGAGGAGAATCCCGAGTTGTCCCTCGCAACTAGGCAGGAGTCCTGACGTCGCTGAATAAACACGTGTGAGAAAGGGCCATCCCCGTCGTAACTCGAGAATATACCCCAGGTTCCCGCTGCAACTCGAGAAAAACCATTAGACTTCCTCCTCGCCACGAGATGAGGTCCGATTCCCCTGCACTGCGTGCAGAGCCATTCCGTGTTGGACATCACACATGAAAGGAGCCTTGATTACCTTGATGGCACTCCAGAGAAACCCCAAGAACACTGTTTCAAGGCTAGAAGGATCCTGAGGTCACTGTAGCAACACGAAAGAGCTCCGGGACCAAGAATCACCTCGAGATGAGAGGTTATTCCCTGGCTTCGACTCCAGAGGAATACCACCTTACCACAAGCACCTTAAGAGAAGGCTTCTCTCAGCTCTAGGTGTGTGAGAGGGACCCTGAGTTTGTGGCCTCAAGTGGAATGGACACCGCGATGCCCTGACACGAAATCAGGCCGCATATCCCTGCAGTGACTTGAATGCAGGCTCGTCTTGCATCTCCCAAGATGAAAGGATGTCTGAATCCCCTGTGGAGACCACAGAAAAGACCTAGTTCCCCACCTCATCGCGACCGGAGCCCTCACATCCTTTGAAAACTCCAGAGGTACGTGGAGATCAGTGCCTCCAAAGGAGACGATGCCTGACTCCTCGTGAAACTTGATAGGAGTCCCAGGATTCCTGTGGCACGTGGAAAGGGACCCTTGGTCTCCCGCCTCACCTGGAGAGGCATCCCAATAGCCCTGCCAAGCCTCGAGGAGATTCCCGTGTTGTCCCTCGCAACTGGGCAGGAGTCCTGACGTCGCTGAACAAACACGTGTGTGGCAGGGCCATCCCCGTCGTAACTCGAGAATATACCCCAGGTTCCCGCCGCAACTCGAGAAAAACCATAAGACTTCCACCTCGCCGCGAGATGAGGCGCGATTCCCCTGCACTGCGTGCAGAGCAATTCCGTGTTGCACATCAAACATGAAAGGAGCCTTGATTTCCTTGATGACACTCCAGAGAAACCCCAAGAACACTGTTTCAAGGCTAGAGGGATCCTGAGGTCACTGTAGCAACACGAAAGAGCTCAGTGGCCAAAAATCAACTCGAGATGAGAGGTTAGTCCCTGGCTTCGACTCCAGAGGAATACCACCTTACCACAAGCACCTTAAGAGGAGGCTTCTCTCAGCTCTAGCTATGTGAGAGGTACCCTGAGTTTGCGGCCTCAAGTGGAATGGACACCGCGATGCCCTGACTAGAAATAAGGCCGGATATCCCTGCAGTGACTTGAATGCAGGCTCGTCGTGCATCTCCCAAGACGAAAGGATGTCTGAATCCCCTGTGGAGACCACAGAGAAAGACCTAGTTCCCCACCTCATCGCGACCGGAGGCCTCACATCCTTTGAAAATTCCAGAGGTATGCTGAGATCAGTGCCTCCAAAGGAGACGATGCCTGACTCCTCGTGAAAATTGATAGGAGTCCCAGGATTCCTGTGACACGTGGAAAGGGACCCTTGGTCTCCCGCCTCAGCTGGATAGGCGTCCGAATTGCCCTGCCAAGCCTCGAGAGGAATCCCGAGTTGTCCCTCGCAACTAGGCAGGAGTCCTCACGTCACTGAACAAACACGTGGGTGGAAGGGCCATCCCCGTTGTAACTCGAGAATATACCCCAGGTTCCCGCTGCAACTCGAGAAAACCATGAGACTTCCCCCTCGCCGCGAGATGAGGCCCGATTCCCCTGCACTGCGTCCAGAGCAATTCCGTGTTGGACATCACACATGAAAGGAGCCTTGATTTCCTTGATGGCAACCCAGAGAAACCCCAAGAACACTGTTTCAAGGCTAGAGGGATCCTGAGGTCACTGTAGCAACACGAAAGAGCTCCGTGGATGCAGAATCAACTCGAGATGAGAGGTTAGTCCCTGGCTTCGACTCCAGAGGAATACCACCTTACCACAAGCACCTCAAGAGGAGGCTTCTCTCAGCTCTAGGTATGTGAGAGGGACCCTGAGTTTGCGGCCTCAAGTGGAATGGACACTGCGATGCCCGGACGCGAAATAAGGCCGAATATCCCTGCAGTGACTTGAATGCAGGCTCGTCTTGCATCTCCCAAGACGAAAGGATGTCTGAATCTCCTGTGGAGACCACAGAGAAAGACCGAGTTCTCCACCTCATCGCGACCAGAGGCCTCACATCCTTTGAAAACTCCACAGGTACGCGGACATCAGTGCCTCCATAGGAGACTTTGCCTGACTCCTCAAGATATTTGATAAGAGTCCCAGGATTCCTGTGGCACGTGGAAAGGGACCCTTGGTCTCCCGCCTCAGCTGGAGAGGCGTCCCAATTGCCCTGCCAAGCCTCGAGGAGAATCCCGAGTTGTCCCTCGCAACTAGGCAGGAGTCCTGACGTCGCTGAACAAACACGTGTGTGGAAGGGCCATCCCCGTCGTAACTCGAGAATATACCCCAGGTTCCCGCCACAACTCGAGAAAAACCATGAGACTTCCCCCTCGCCGCGAGAGGAGTCCCGATTCCCATGCACTGCGTGCAGAGCAATTCCGTGTTGCACATCACACATGAAAGGAGCCTTGATTTCCTTGATGGCACTCCAGAGAAACCCCAAGAACATTGTTTCAAGGCTACAGGGATCCTGAGGTCACTGGAGTAACACGAAAGAGCTACGTGGCCAAAACTCAACTTGAGATGAGAGGGTAGTCCCTGGCTTCGACTCACGAGGAATACCACCTTACCACAAGCACCTCAAGAGGAGGCTTCTCTCAGCTCTAGCTAAGTGAGAGGGACCCTGAGTTTGCGGCCTCAATTGGAATGGACACCGCGATGCACTGACTCGAAATAAGGCCGGATATCCCTGCAGTGACTTGAATGCAGGCTCGTCTTGCCTCTCCCAAGACGAAAGGATGTCTGAATCCCCTGTGGAGACCACAGAGAAAGACCTAGTTCCCCACCTCATCGCGACCGGAGGCCTCACATCCTTTGAAAACTCCAGAGGTACTCGGAGATCAGTGCCTCCAAAGGAGACGATGCCTGACTCCTCGTGAAACTTGATAGGAGTCCCAGGATTCCTGTGGCACGTGGAAAGGGACCCTTGGTCTCCCGCCTCAGCTGGAGAGGCGTCCCAATTGCCCTGCCAAGCCTCGAGGAGAATCCCGAGTTGTCCCTCGCAACTAGGCAGGAGTCCTGACGTCGCTGAACAAACACGTGTGTGGAAGGGCCATCCCCGTCGTAACTCGAGAATATACCCCAGGTTCCCGCTGCAACTCGAGAAAAACCATTAGACTTCCTCCTCGCCGCGAGTTGAGGCCCGATTCCCCTGCAATGCGTGCAGAGCAATTCCGTGTTGCACATCACAGATGAAAGGAGCCTTGATTACCTTGATGGCACTCCAGAGAAACCCCAAGAACACTGTTTCAAGGCTACAGGGATCCTGAGGTCTCTGTGGCAACACGAAAGAGCTCCGTGGATGCAGAATCAACTCGAGATGAGAGGTTAGTCCCTGGCTTCGACTCCAGAGGAATACCACCTTACCACAAGCACCTCAAGAGGAGGCTTCTCTCAGCTCTAGGTATGTGAGAGGAACCCTGAGTTAGTGGCCTCAAGTGGAATGGACACCGCGATGCCCTGACTCGAAATAAGGCCGCATATCCCTGCAGTGACTTGAATGCAGGCTCGTCTTGCATCTCCCAAGACGAAAGGATGTCTGAATCCCCTGTGGAGACCACAGAGAAAGACCTAGTCTCCCATCTCATCGCGACCATAGGCCTCACATCCTTTGAAAACTCAAGAGGTACGCGGAGATAAGTGCCTCCAAAGGAGACGATGTCTGATTCCTCGTGAAACTTGATAGGAGTCCCAGGATTCCTGTGGCACGTGGCAAGGGACCCTTGGTCTCCCGCCTCAGCGGTATAGGCATCCCAATTGCCCTGCCAAGCCTCGAGGAGAATCCCGAGTTGTCGCTCGCAACTAGGCAGGACTCCTCACGTCACTGAACAAACACGTGTGTGGAAGGGCCATCCGCGTTGTAACTCGAGAATATACCCCAGGTTCCCGCCGCAACTCGAGAAAACCATGAGACTTCCCCCTCGCCGCGAGATGAGGCCCGATTCCCCTGCACTGCGTGCAGAGCAATTCCGTGTTGCATATCACACATGAAAGGAGCCTTGATTTCCTTGATGGCACTCCAGATAAACCCCAAGAACACTGTTTCAAGGCTAGAGGGATCCTGAGGTCACTGTAGCAACACGAAAGAGCTCCGTGGACCAAAAATCAACTCGAGATGAGAGGTTAGTCCCTGGCTTGGACTCCAGAGGAATACCACCTTACCACAAGCACCTCAAGAGGAGGCTTCTCTCGACTCTAGATATGTGAGAGGGCCCCTGAGTTTGCGGCCTCAAGTGGAATGGACACCGCGATGCCCTGACTCGAAATCAGGCCGGATATCCCTGCAGTGACTTGAATGCAGGCTCATCTTGCATCTCCCAAGATGAAAGGATGTCTGAATCCCCTGTTGAGACCACAGAAAAAGACCTAGTTCCCCACCTCATCGCGACCGGAGGCCTCACATCCTTTGAAAACTCCAGAGGTACGCGGAGATCAGTGCCTCCAAAGGAGACGATGCCTGACACCTCGTGAAACTTGATAGGAGTCCCAGGATTCCTGTGGCACGTGGAAAGGGACCCTTGGTCTCCCGCCTCAGCTGGATAGGCGCCCAAATTGCCCTGCCAAGCCTCGAGGAGAATCCCGAGTTGTCCCTCGCAACTAGGCAGGAGTCCTGACGTCGCTGAACAAACACGTGTGTGCAAGGGCCATCCCCGTCATAACTCGAGAATATACCCCAGGTTCCCGCCGCAACTCGAGAAAAACCATGAGACTTCCCCCTCGCCGCGAGATGAGGCCCGCTTCCCCTGCACAGCGTGCAGAGCAATTCCGTGTTGCACATCACACATGAAAGGAGCCTTGATTTCCTTGATGGCACTCCAGAGAAACCCAAGAACACTGTTTCAAGGCTAGAGGGATCCTGAGGTCACTGTAGCAACACGAAAGAGATCCGTCGGCCAAAAATCAAGTCGAGATGAGAGGTTAGTCGCTGGCTTCGACTCCAGAGGAATAACACCTTACCACAAGCACCTGAAGAGGAGGCTTCTCTCAGCTCTAGGTATGGGAGAGGGACCCTGAGTTTGCGGCCTCAAGTGGAATGGACACCGCGATGCCCTGACTCGAAATAAGGCCGAATATCCCTGCAGTGACTTGAATGCAGGCTCGTCTTGCATCTCCCAAGACGAAAGGATGTCTGAATCCCCTGTGGAGACCACAGAGAAAGACCGAGTTCTCCACCTCATCGCGACCGGAGGCCTCACATCCTTTGAAAACTCCACAGGTACGCGGAGATCAGTGCCTCCAAAGGAGACTTTGCCTGACTCCTCAAGATATTTGATAAGAGTCCCAGGATTCCTATGGCATGTGGAAAGGGACCCTTGGTCTCCCGCCTCAGCTGGAGAGGCGTCCCAATTGCCCTGCCAAGCCTCGAGGAGAATCCCGAGTTGTCCCTCGCAACTAGGCAGGAGTCCTGACGTCGCTGAACAAACACGTGTGTGGAAGGGCCATCCCCGTCGTAACTCGAGAATATACGCCAGGTTCCCGCCACAACTCGAGAAAAACCATGAACTTCCCCCTCGCCGCGAGAGGAGTCCCGATTCCCATGCACTGCGTGCAGAGCAATTCCGTGTTGCACATCACACATGAATGGAGCCTTGATTTCCTTGATGGCACTACAGAGAAACCCCAAGAACACTGTTTCAAGGCTACAGGGATCCTGAGGTCACTGTAGCAACACGAAAGAGCTACGTGGCCAAAACTCAACTTGAGATGAGAGGGTAGTCCCTGGCTTCGACTCACGAGGAATACCACCTTACCACAAGCACCTCAAGAGGAGGCTTCTCTCAGCTCTAGCTAAGTGAGAGGGACCCTGAGTTTGCGGCCTCAATTGGAATGGACACCGCGATGCACTGACTCGAAATAAGGCCGGATATCCCTGCAGTGACTTGAATGCAGGCTCGTCTTGCCTCTTCCAAGACGAAAGGATGTCTGAATCCCCTGTGGAGACCACAGAGAAAGACCGAGTTCCCCACCTCATCGCGACCGGAGGCCTCACATCCTTTGAAAACTCCAGAGGTACTCAGAGATCAGTGCCTCCAAAGGAGACGATGCCTGACTCCTCGTGAAACTTGATAGGAGTCCCAGGATTCCTGTGGCACGTGGAAAGGGACCCTTGGTCTCCCGCCTCAGCTGGAGAGGCGTCCCAATTGCCCTGCCAAGCCTCGAGGGGAATCCCGAGTTGTCCCTCGCAACTAGGCAGGAGTCCTGACGTCGCTGAACAAACACGTGTGTGGAAGGGCCATCCCCGTCGTAACTCGAGAATATACCCCAGGTTCCCGCTGCAACTCGAGAAAAACCATTAGACTTCCTCCTCGCCGCGAGTTGAGGCCCGATTCCCCTGCAATGCGTGCAGAGCAATTCCGTGTTGCACATCACAGATGAAAGGAGCCTTGACTACCTTGATGGCACTCCAGAGAAACCCCAAGAACACTGTTTCAAGGCTACAGGGATCCTGAGGTCTCTGTGGCAAAACGAAAGAGCTCCGTGGATGCAGAATCAACTCGAGATGAGAGGTTAGTCCTTGGCTTCGACTCCAGAGGAATACCACCTTACCACAAGCACCTCAAGAGGAGACTTCTCTCAGCTCTAAGTATGTGAGAGGAACCCTGAGTTAGTGGCCTCAAGTGGAACGGACACCGCGATGCCCTGACTCGAAATAAGGCCGCATATCCCTGCAGTGACTTGAATGCAGGCTCGTCTTGCATCTCCCAAGACGAAAGGATGTCTGAATCCCCTGTGGAGACCACAGAGAAAGACCTAGTTCTCCACTTCATCGCGACCGGAGGCCTCACATCCTTTGAAAACTCCAGAGGTATGGGGAGATCAATGCCTCCAAATGAGATGATGCCTGACTTCACGAGATATTTGATAGGAGTCCCAGGATTCCTGTGGCATGTGGAAAGGGACCCTTGGTCTCCCGCCTCACCTGGAGAGGCATCCCAGTTGCCCTGCGAAGCCTCGAAGAGATTCCCGTGTTGTCCCACACAACTAGGCAGGAGTCCTGACGTCGCTGAGCAAACACATGTGTGGCAGGGCCATTCCCGTAGTAATTCGAGAATATACCCCAGGTTCCCGCCGCAACTCGAGAAAAACCATGAGACTTAACCCTCGCCGCTAGATGAGGCCCGATTCCCCTGCACTGCGTGCAGAGCAATTTCGTGATGCACATCACACATGAAAGGAGTCTTGATTTCCTTTATGGCACTCCAGAGAAACCCCAAGAACACTGTTTCAAGACTAGAGGGATCCTGAGGTCACTGTAGCAACACGAAAGAGCTCCGTGGAGCAAGAATCAACTCGAGGTGAGAGGTTAGTCCCTTGCTACGACTCCAGAGGAATACCACCTTACCACAAGCACCTCAAGAGGAGGCTTCTCTCAGCTCTAGGTATGTGAGAGGGACCCTGAGTTTGCGGCCTCAAATGGAATGGACACCGCGATGCCCTGACTCGAAATAAGGCCGGATATCCCTGCAGTGACTTGAATGCAGGCTCGTCTTGCATCTCCCAAGACGAAAGGATGTCTGAATCCCCTGTGGAGACCACAGAGAAAAACCTAGTCTCCCACCTCATCGCGACCTTAGGCCTCACATCCTTTGAAAACTCCAGAGGTACGCGGAGATAAGTGCCTCCAAAGGAGACGATGTCTGATTCCTCGTGAAACTTGATAGGAGTCCCAGGATTCCTGTGGCACGTGGCAAGGGACCCTTGGTCTCCTGCCTCAGCTGGAGAGGCGTCCCAATTGCCCTGCCAAGCCTCGAGGAGAATCCCGAGTTGTCCCTCGCAACTAGGCAGGAGGCCTGACGTGTCTGAACAAACACGTGGGTGGAAGGGCCATCCCCGTCATAACTCGAGAATATACCCCAGGTTCCCGCTGCAACTCGAGAAAAACCATGAGACTTCCCCCTCGCCGCGAGATGAGGCCCGATTCCCCTGCACTGCGTGCAGAGCAATTCCGTGTTGCACATCACACATGAAAGGAGCCTTGATTACCTATATGGCACTCCAGAGAAACCCCAAGAACACTGTTTCAAGGCTAGAAGGATCCTGACGTCACTGTAGCAACACGAAAGAGCTCCGTGGACCAAGAATCAACTCGAGATGGGAGGTTAGTCCCTGGCTTCGACTCCAGAGGAATACCACTTAACCACAAGCACCTTAATAGGAGGCTTCTCTCAGCTCTAGGTATGTGAGAGGGACCCTGAGTTTGCGGCCTCAAGTGGAATGGACACCGCGATGCCCTGACTCGAAATCAGGCCGCATATCCCTGCAGTGACTTAATGCAGGCTCGTCTTGCATCTCCCAAGATGAAAGGATGTCTGAATCCCCTGTGGAGACCCCAGAGAAAGACCTAGTTCCCCACCTCATCGCGACCGGAGGCCTCACATCCTTTGAAAACTCCAGAGGGACGCGGAGATCAGTGCCTCCAAAGGAGACGATGCCTGACTCCTCGTGAAACTTGATAGGAGTCCCAGGATTCCTGTGGCACGTGGAAAGGGACCCTTGGTCTCCCGCCTCAGCTGGAGAGGTGTCCCAATGGCCCTGCCACGCCTCGAGGAGAATCCCGAGTTTTCCCTCGCAACTAGGCAGGAGTCCTGACGTCGCTGAACAAACACGTGTGTGGAAGGGCCATCCCCGTCGTAACTCGAGGGTATACCCCAGGTTCCCGCCGCAACTCGAGAAAAACCATGAGACTTCCCCCTCGCCGTGAGATGAGGCAGGAATCCCCTGCACTGCGTGCAGAGCAATGCCGTGTTGCACTTCACACAGGAAAGGAGCCTTGATTTCCTTGATGGCAATCCAGAGAAACCCAAGAACACTGTTTCAAGGCTAGAGGGATCCTGAGGTCACTGTAGCAACTCGAAAGAGCTCCGTGGACCAAAAATCAACTCGAGATGAGAGGTTAGTGCCTGGCTTCGACTCCAGAGGAATACCACCTTACCACAAGCACCTCAAGAGGAGGCTTCTCTCAGCTCTAGGTATGGGAGAGGGACCCTGAGTTTGCGGCCTCAAGTGGAATGGACACCACGATGCCCTGACTCGAAATAAGGCCGGATATGCCTGCAGTGACTTGAATGCAGGCTCGTCAGCATCTCCCAAGGCGAAAGGATGTCTGAATCCCCTGTGAAGACCACAGAGAAAGACCTAGTTCCCGACCTCCTCGCGACTGGAGGCCTCACATCCTTTGAAAACTCCAGAGGGACGCGGAGATCAGTGCCTCCAAAGGAGACGATGCCTGACTCCTCGTGAAACTTGATAGGAGTCCCAGGATTCCTGTGGCACGTGGAAAGGGACCCTTGGTCTCGCGCCTCACCTGGAGAGGCGTCCCAATGGCCCTGCCAAGCCTGGAGGAGAATCCCGAGTTGTCCCTCGCAACTAGGCAGGAGTCCTGACGTCGCTGAACAAACACGTGTGTGGAAGGGCCATCCCCGTCGTAACTCGAGAATATACCCCAGGTTCCCGCCGCAACTCGAGAAAAACCATGAGACTTCCCAATCACCGCGAGATGAGGCCCGATTCCCCTGCACTGCGTGCAGAGCAAGGCCGTGTTGCACATCACACAGGAAAGGAGCCTTGATTTCCTTGATGGCACTCCAGAGAAACCCCAAGAACACTGTTTCAAGGCTAGAGGGATCCTGAGGTCACTGTAGCAAGACCAAAAACCTCCATGGACCAAAAATCAACTCGAGATGAGAGGTTAATCCCTGGCTTCGAATCCAGAGGAATACCACCTTACCACAAGCCCCTCAAGAGGAGGCTTCTCTCAGCTCTAGGTATGTGAGAGGGACCCTGAGTTTGCGGCCTCAAGTGGAATGGACACCGCGATGCCCTGACTCGAAGTAAGACCGGATATCCCTGCAGTGACTTGAATGCAGGCTCGTCTTGCATCTCCCAAGACGAAAGGATGTCTGAATCCCCTGTGGAGACCACAGAGAAAGACCTAGTTCCCCACCTGATCACGACTGGAGGCCTCACATCCTTTGAAAATTCCAGAGGGACGCGGAGATCACTGCCTCCAAAGGAGACGATGCCTGACTCCTCGTGAAACTTGATAGGAGTCCCAGGATTCCTATGGCACGTGGAGAGGGACCCTTGGTCTCCCGCCCCATCTGGAGAGGCGTCCCATTTGCCCTGCCAAGCCTCGAGGAGAATCCCGAGTTGTCCCTCGCAACTAGGCAGGAGTTCTGACGTCGCTGAACAAACACGTGTGTGGAAGGGCAATCCCCGCCGCAACTCGAGAAAAACCATGAGACTTCCCCCTCGCCGCGAGATGAGGCAGGAATCCCCTGCACTGCGTGCAGAGCAATGCCGTGTTGCACATCACACAGGAAAGGAGCCTTGATTTCCTTGATGGCACACCAGAGAAAGCCCAAGAACACTGTTTCAAGGCTAGAGGGATCCTGAGGTCACCGTAGCAACACGAAAGAGCTCCGTGGACCAAAAGTCAACTCGAGATGAGAGGTTAGTCCCTGGCTTCGACTCCAGAGGAATACCACCTTACCACAAGCATCTCAAGAGGAGGCTTCTCTCAGCTCTAGGTATGTGAGAGGGACCCTGAGTTTGCGGCCTCAAGTGGAATGGACACCGCGATGCCCTGACTCGAAATAAGGCCGGATATGCCTGCAGTGACTTGAATGCAGGCTCGTCTTGCATCTCCCAAGACGAAAGGATGGCTGAGTCCCCTGTGGAGACCACAGAGAAAGACCTAGTTCCCCACTTCATCGCGACCGGAGGCCTCAAATCCTTTGAAAACTCCAGAGGTACGCGGAGATGAGTGCCTCCAAAGGAGACAATGCCTGACTCCGCATGAAACTTGATAGGAGTCCCAGGATTCCTGTGGCACGTGGAAAGGGACCCTTGGTCTCCCGCCTCAGCTGGAGTGGCGTCCCAATTGCGCTGCCAAGCCTCGAGGAGAATCCCGAGTTGTCCCTCGCAACTAGGCAGAAGTCCTGACTTCGCTGAACAAACACGTGGGTGGAAGGGCCATCCCAGTCGTAACTCGAGAATATACCCCAGGTTCCCACCGCAACTCGAGAAAAACCATGAGACTTCCGCCTCGCCACGAGATGAGGCCCGATTCCCATGCACTGTGTGCAGAGGAATTCCGTGTTGCACATCACACATGAAAGGAGCCTTGATTTCCTTGATGGCACTCCAGAGAAACCCCAAGAACACTGTTTCAAGGCTAGAGGCATCCTGAGGTCACTGTAGCAACACAAAAGAGCTCCGTGGACCAAAAATCAACTCGAGATGAGAGGTTACTCCCTGGCTTCGACTCCAGAGGAATACCACCTTACCGCAAGCACCTCAAGAGGAGGCTTCTCTCAGCTCTAGGTATGTGAGAGGGACCCTGAGTTTGCGGCCTCAAGTGGAATGGACACCGCGATGCCCTGACTCGAAATAAGGCCGGATATCCCTGCAGTGACTT
Organism: Cervus elaphus; assembly: GCF_910594005.1. Lineage (NCBI taxonomy): Eukaryota > Metazoa > Chordata > Mammalia > Artiodactyla > Cervidae > Cervus > Cervus elaphus. The sequence goes on along the minus strand of NC_057815.1, from coordinate 8,399,858 downwards.
GAATGCAGGCTCGTCTTGCATCTCCCAAGACGAAAGGATGTCTGAATCCCCTGTGGAGACCACAGAGAAAGACCTAGTTCCCCACCTCATCGCGACCGGAGGCCTCACATCCTTTGAAAATTCCAGAGGTACGCGGAGATCACTGCCTCCGAAGGAGATGATGCCTGACTCCTCGTGAAACTTGATAGGAATTCCAGGATTCCTGTGGCACGTGGAAAGGGACCCTTGGTCTCCCGCCTCAGCTGGAGAGGCATCCCAATTGCTCGGCGAAGCCTCGAGGAGAATCCCGAGTTGTCCCTCGCAACTAGGCAGGAGTCCTGACGTCGCTGAACAAACACGTGGGTTGAAGGGCTATCCCCGTCGTAACTCGAGAATATACCACAGGTTTCCACCGCAACTCGAGAAATCCATGAGACTCCCCCCTCGCCGCAAAATGAGGCCCGATACCCTGCACTGCGTGCAGAGCAATTCCGTGTTGCACATCACACATGAAAGGAGCCTTGATTTCCTTTATGGCACTCCAGAGAAACCCCAAGAACACTGTTTCAAGGCTAGAGGAAACCTGAGGTCACTGTAGCAACAAGAAAGAGCTCAGAAGACCAAAAATCAACTCGAGATGAGAGGTTAGTCCCTGGCATCGACTCCAGAGGAATACCACCTTTCCACAAGCACCTCAAGAGGAGTCTTCTCTCAGCTCTAGGTATGTGAGTGGGACCCTGAGTTTGCGGCCTCAAGTGGAATGGACACCGCGATGCCCTGACTCGAAATAAGGCCGGGTATCCCTGCAGTGACTTGAATGCAGGCTCGTCTTGCATCGCCCAAGACGAAAGGATGTCTGAATCCCCTGTGGAGACCACAGAGAAAGACCTAGTTCCCCACCTCATCGCGACCGGAGGCCTCACATCCTTTGAAAACTCCAGAGGGACGCGGGGATCAGTGCCTCCAAAGGAGACGATGCCTGACTCCTCGTGAAACTTGATAGGAGTCCCAGGATTCCTGTGGCACGTGGAAAGGGACCCTTGGTCTCCCGCCTCAGCTGGAGAGGTGTCCCAATGGCCCTGCCAAGCCTCGAGGAGAATCCCGAGTTTTCCCTCGCAACTAGGCAGGAGTCCTGACGTCGCTGAACAAACACGTGTGTGGAAGGGCCATCCCCGTCGTAACTCGAGGGTATACCCCAGGTTCCCGCCGCAACTCGAGAAAAACCATGAGACTTCCCCCTCGCCACTAGATGAGGCCCGATTCACCTGCACTGCATGCAGAGCAATGCCGTGTTGCACATCACACAGGAAAGGAGACTTGATTTCCTTGATGGCACTCCAGAGAAAACCCAAGAACACTGTTTCAAGGCTAGAGGGATCCTGAGGTCACTGGAGCAACTCGAAAGAGCTCCGTGGTCCAAAAATCAACTCGAGATGAGAGGTTAGTCCCTGGCTTCGACTCCAGAGGAATACCACCTTACCGCAAGCACCTCAAGAGAAGGCTTCTCTCAGCTCTAGGTATGTGAGAGGGACCCTGAGTTTACGGCCTCAAGTGGAATGGACACCGCGATGCCCTGACTCGAAATAAGGCCGGATATCCCTGCAGTGACTTGAATGCAGGCTCGTCTTGCATCTCCCAAGATGAGAGGATGTCTGAATCCCCTGTGGAGACCACAGAGAAAGACCTAGTTCCCCACCTCATCGCGACCAGAGGCCTCACATCCTTTGAAAATTCCAGAGGGACGCGGAGATCAGGGCCTCCAAAGGAGACGATGCCTGACTCCTCATGAAACTTGATAGGAGTCCCAGGATTCCTGTGGCACGTGGAAAGGGACACTTGGTCTCCCGCTTCAGCTGGAGAGGCATCCCAATTGCCCTGCCATGCCCGAGGAGAATTCCGAGTTGTCCCTCGCAACTAGGCAGGAGTCCTGCCGTCGCTGAACAAACACGTGTGTGGAAGGGCCATCCCCGTCGTAACTCGAGAATATACCCCAGGTTCCCGCCGCTACTCGAGAAAAACCATGGAACTTCCCCCTCGCTGCGAGATGAGGCCCGATTTCCCTGCACTGCGTGCAGAGCAATGCCGTGTTGCACATCACACAGGAAAGGAGCCTTGATTTCCTTGATGGCACTCCAGAGAAAGCCCAACAACACTGTTTCAAGGCTAGAGGGATCCTGAGGTCACTGTAGCCACACGAAAGAGCTCCGTGGGCCAAAAATCAACTCGAGATGAAAGGTTAGTCCCTGGCTTCGACTCCAGAGGAATACCACCTTACCACAAGCACCTCAAGAGGAGGCTTCTCTCAGCTCTAGGTATGTGAGAGGGACCCTGAGTTTGCGGCCTCAAGTGGAATGGACACCGCGATGCCCTGACTCGAAATAAGGCCGGATATCCCTGCAGTGACTTGAATGCAGGCTCGTCTTGCATCTCCCAAGACGAAAGGATGGCTGAATCCCCTGTGGAGACCACAGAGAAAGACCTAGTTCCCCACCTCATCGCGACCGGAGGCCTCACATCCTTTGAAAACTCCAGAGGTACGCGGAGATGAGTGCCTCCAAAGGAGACAATGCCTGACTCCGCATGAAACTTGATAGGAGTCCCAGGATTCCTGTGGCACGTGGAAAGGGACCCTTGGTCTCCCGCCTCAGCTGGAGTGGCGTCCCAATTGCGCTGCCAAGCCTCGAGGAGAATCCCGAGTTGTCCCTCGCAACTAGGCAGAAGTCCTGACTTCGCTGAACAAACACGTGGGTGGAAGGGCCATCCCAGTCGTAACTCGAGAATATACCCCAGGTTCCCACCGCAACTCGAGAAAAACCATGAGACTTCCGCCTCGCCACGAGATGAGGCCCGATTCCCATGCACTGTGTGCAGAGGAATTCCGTGTTGCACATCACACATGAAAGGAGCCTTGATTTCCTTGATGGCACTCCAGAGAAACCCCAAGAACACTGTTTCAAGGCTAGAGGCATCCTGAGGTCACTGTAGCAACACAAAAGAGCTCCGTGGACCAAAAATCAACTCGAGATGAGAGGTTACTCCCTGGCTTCGACTCCAGAGGAATACCACCTTACCGCAAGCACCTCAAGAGGAGGCTTCTCTCAGCTCTAGGTATGTGAGAGGGACCATGAGTTTGCGGCCTCAAGTGGAATGGACACCGCGATGCCCTGACTCGAAATAAGGCCGGATATCCCTGCAGTGACTTGAATGCAGGCTCGTCTTGCATCTCCCAAGACGAAAGGATGTCTGAATCCCCTGTGGAGACCACAGAGAAAGACCTAGTTCCCCACCTCATCGCGACCGGAGGCCTCACATCCTTTGAAAACTCCAGAGGTACGCGGAGATCAGTGCCTCCGAAGGAGATGATGCCTGACTCCTCGTGAAACTTGATAGGAATTCCAGGATTCCTGTGGCACGTGGAAAGGGACCCTTGGTCTCCCGCCTCAGCTGGAGAGGCATCCCAATTGCTCGGCGAAGCCTCGAGGAGAATCCCGAGTTGTCCCTCGCAACTAGGCAGGAGTCCTGACGTCGCTGAACAAACACGTGGGTTGAAGGGCTATCCCCGTCGTAACTCGAGAATATACCACAGGTTTCCACCGCAACTCGAGAAATCCATGAGACTCCCCCCTCGCCGCAAAATGAGGCCCGATACCCTGCACTGCGTGAAGAGCAATTCCGTGTTGCACATCACACATGAAAGGAGCCTTGATTTCCTTTATGGCACTCCAGAGAAACCCCAAGAACACTGTTTCAAGGCTAGAGGAAACCTGAGGTCACTGTAGCAACAAGAAAGAGCTCAGAAGACCAAAAATCAACTCGAGATGAGAGGTTAGTCCCTGGCATCGAATCCAGAGGAATACCACCTTTCCACAAGCACCTCAAGAGGAGTCTTCTCTCAGCTCTAGGTATGTGAGTGGGACCCTGAGTTTGCGGCCTCAAGTGGAATGGACACCGCGATGCCCGGACTCGAAATAAGGCCGGGTATCCCTGCAGTGACTTGAATGCAGGCTCGTCTTGCATCGCCCAAGACGAAAGGATGTCTGAATCCCCTGTGGAGACCACAGAGAAAGACCTAGTTCCCCACCTCATCGCGACCGGAGGCCTAACATCCTTTGAAAACTCCAGAGGGACGCGGAGATCAGTGCCTCCAAAGGAGACGATGCCTGACTCCTCGTGAAACTTGATAGGAGTCCCAGGATTCCTGTGGCACGTGGAAAGGGACCCTTGGTCTCCCGCCTCAGCTGGAGAGGTGTCCCAATGGCCCTGCCAAGCCTCGAGGAGAATCCCGAGTTTTCCCTCGCAACTAGGCAGGAGTCCTGACGTCGCTGAACAAACACGTGTGTGGAAGGGCCATCCCCGTCGTAACTCGAGGGTATACCCCAGGTTCCCGCCGCAACTCGAGAAAAACCATGAGACTTCCCCCTCGCCGTGAGATGAGGCAGGAATCCCCTGCACTGCGTGCAGAGCAATGCCGTGTTGCACTTCACACAGGAAAGGAGCCTTGATTTCCTTGATGGCACTCCAGAGAAACCCAAGAACACTGTTTGAAGGCTAGAGGGATCCTGAGGTCACTGTAGCAACTCGAAAGAGCTCCGTGGACCAAAAATCAACTCGAGATGAGAGGTTAGTGCCTGGCTTCGACTCCAGAGGATTACCACCTTACCACAAGCACCTCAAGAGGAGGCTTCTCTCAGCTCTAGGTATGTGAGAGGGACCCTGAGTTTGCGGCCTCAAATGGAATGGACACCGCGATGCCATGACTCGAAATAAGGCCTGATATCCCTGCAGTGACTTGAATGCTGGCTCGTCTTGCAACTCCCAAGACGAAAGGATGTCTGAATCCCCTGTGGATTCCACAGAGAAAGACCTAGTTCCCCACCTCATCGCGACAGGAGGCCTCACATCCTTTGAAAACTCCAGAGGGACGCGGAGATCAGTGCCTCCAAAGGAGACGATGCCTGACTCCTCGTGAAACTTCTTAGGAGTCCCAGGATTCCTGTGGCACGTGGAAAGGGCCCCTTGGTCTCCCGCCTCAGCTGGAGAGGCGTCCCAATTGCCCTGCCAAGCCTCGAGGAGAATCCCGAGTTGTCCCTCGCAACTAGGCAGGAGTCCTGACGTCGCTGAACAAACACGCGTGAGAAAGGGCCATCCCCGTCGTAACTCGAGAATATAACCCAGATTCCCGCTGCAACTCGAGAAAAACCATTAGACTTCCTCCTCGCCGCGAGATGAGGTCCGATTCCCCTGCACTGCGTGCAGAGCAATTCCGTGTTGCACATCACACATGAAAGGAGCCTTGATTACCTTGATGGCACTCCAGAGAAACCCCAAGAACACTGTTTCAAGGCTAGAAGGATCCTGAGGTCACTGTAGCAACACGAAAGAGCTCCGGGACCAAGAATCACCTCGAGATGAGAGGTTAGTCCCTGGCTTCGACTCCAGAGGAATACCACCTTACCACAAGCACCTTAAGAGGAGGCTTCTCTCAGCTCTAGGTGTGTGAGAGGGACCCTGAGTTTGTGGCCTCAAGTGGAATGGACACCGCGATGCCCTGACACGAAATCAGGCCGCATATCCCTGCAGTGACTTGAATGCAGGCTCGTCTTGCATCTCCCAAGATGAAAGGATGTCTGAATCCCCTGTGGAGACCACAGAAAAGACCTAGTTCCCCACCTCATCGCGACCGGAGTCCTCACATCCTTTGAAAACTCCAGAGGTACGTGGAGATCAGTGCCTCCAAAGGAGACGATGCCTGACTCCTCGTGAAACTTGATAGGAGTCCCAGGATTCCTGTGGCACGTGGCAAGGGACTCTTGGTCTCCCGCCTCAGCTGGATAGGCGTCCCAATTACCCTGGCAAGCCTCGAGGAGAATCCCGAATTGTCCCTCGCAAGTAGGCAGGAGTCCTCACGTCACTGAACAAACACGTGAGTGGAAGGGCCATCCCCGTTGGAACTCGAGAATATACCCCAGTTTCCCGCCACAACTCGAGAAAACCATGAGACTTCCCCCTCGCCGCGAGATGAGGCCCGATTCCACTGCACTGCGTGCAGAGCAATTCCGTGTTGCATATCACACATGAAAGGAGTCTTGATTTCCTTGATGGCACTCCAGAGAAACCCCAAGAACACTGTTTCAAGGCTAGAGGGATCCTGAGGTCACTGTAGCAAAAAGAAAGAGATCCGTGGGCCAAAAATCAAGTCGAGATGAGAGGTTTGTCCCTGGCTTCGACTCCAGAGGAATACCACGTTACCACAAGCACCTCAAGAGGAGGCTTCTCTCAGCTCTAGGTATGTGAGAGGGACTCTGAGTTTGCGGCCTCAGGTGGAATGGACACCGCGATGCCCTGACTCGAAATAAGGCCGGATATCCCTGCAGTGACTTGAATGCAGGCTCGTCTTGCATCTCCCAAGACGAAAGGATGTCTGAATCCCATGTGGAGACCACAGAGAAAGACCGAGTTCTCCACCTCATCGCGACCGGAGGCCTCACATCTTTTGAAAACTCCAGAGGTACTCGGAGATCAATGCCTCCAAAGGAGACGATGCCTGACTCCTCGAGATATTTGATAAGAGTCCCAGGATTCCTGTGGCACGTGGAAAGGGACCCTTGGTCTCCCGCCTCACCGGGAGAGGCATCCCAATAGCCCTGCCAAGCCTCGAGGAAATTCCCGTGTTGTCCCTCGGAACTAGAGGGGTCCTGACGTCGCTGAATAAACACGTGTGTGGCAGGGCCATTCCCGTCGTAACTCGAGAATATACCCCAGGTTCCCTCCGCAACTCGAGAAAAACCATGAGACTTCCCCCTCGCCGCTAGATGAGGCCCGATTCCCCTGCACTGCGTGCAGAGCAATTCCGTGTTGGACATCACAGATGAAAGGAGTCTTGATTTCCTTGATGGCACTCCAGAGAAACCCCAAGAACACTGTTTCAAGGCTAGAGGGATGCTGAGGTCACTGTAGCAACACGAAAGAGCTCCGTGGATGAAGAATCAACTCGAGATGAGAGGTTAGTCCCTGGCTTCAACTCCAGAGGAATACCACCTTACCACAAGCACCTCAAGAGGAGGCTTCTCTCATCTCTAGGTATGTGAGAGGGACCCTGAGTTAGCGGCCTCAAATGGAATGGACACCGCGATGCCCTGACTCGAAATAAGACCTGATATCCCTGCAGTGACTTGAATGCAGGCTCGTCTTGCAACTCCCAAGACGAAAGGATGTCTGAATCCCCTGCCGAGACCACAGAGAAAGACCTAGTTCCCCACCTCATCGCGACCTGAGTCCTCACATCCTTTGAAAACTCCAGAGGTACGCGGAGATCAGTTCCTCCAAAGGAGATGATGCCTGACTCCTCGTGAAACTTGATAGGAGTCCCCGGATTCCTGTGGCACGTGGAAAGGGATCCTTGGTCTCCCACCTCAGCTGGATAGGCGTCCTAATTGGCCTGCCAAGCCTCGAGGAGAATCCCGAGTTGTCCCTCGCAACTAGGCAGGACTCCTCACGTCACTGAACAAACACGTGGGTGGAAGGGCCATCCCCGTTGTAACTCGAGAATATACCCCAGGTTCCCGCCGCAACTCGAGAGAAACCATTAGAATTCCTCCTGCCGCGAGATGAGGCCCGATTCCCCTGCACTGCGTGCAGAGTAATTCCGTGTTGCATATCACACATGAAAGGAGCCTTGATTTCCTTGATGGCACTCCAGAGAAACCCCAAGAACACTGTTTCAAGGCTAGAGGGATCCTGAGGTCACTGTAGCAACACGAAAGAGCTCCATGGACCAAAAATTAACTCGAGATGAGAGGTTAGTCCCTGGCTTCGACTCCAGAGGAATACCACCTTACCACAAGCACCGCAAGAGCAGGCTTCTCTCAGCTCTACGTATGTGAGAGGGACCCTGAGTTTGCGGCCTCAAGTGGAATGGACACCGCGATGCCCTGACTCGAAATAAGGCCGAATATCCCTGCAGTGACTTGAATGCAGGCTCGTCTTGCATCTCCCAAGACGAAAGGATGTCTGAATCCCCTGTGGAGACCACAGAGAAAGACCTAGTTTCCCACCTCATCGCGACCGGAGGCCTCACATCCTTTGAAAACTCCAGAGGTACTCGGAGATCAGTGCCTCCAAAGGAGACGATGCCTGACTCCTCGAGATATTTGATAAGAGTCCCAGGATTCCTGTGGCACGTGGAAAGGGACCCTTGGTCTCCCCCCTCACTGGGAGAGGCATCCCAATAGCCCTGCCAAGCCTCGAGGAAATTCCCGTGTTGTCCCTCGGAACTAGGCAGGAGTCCTGACGTCGCTGAATAAACACGTGTGTGGCAGGGCCATCCCCGTCGTAACTTGAGAATATACCCCAGGTTCCCTCCGCAACTCGAGAAAAACCATGAGACTTCCCCCTCGCCGCTAGATGAGGCCCGATTCCCCTGCACTGCGTGCAGAGCAATTCCGTGTTGGACATCACAGATGAAAGGAGTCTTGATTTCCTTGATGGCACTCCAGAGAAACCCCAAGAACACTGTTTCAAGGCTAGAGGGATCCTGAGGTCACTGTAGCAACACGAAAGAGCTCCGTGGATGAAGAATCACCTCGAGATGAGAGGTTAGTCCCTGGCTTCGACTCCAGAGGAATACCACCTTACCACAAGCACCTCAAGAGGAGGCTTCTCTCAGCTCTAGGTATGTGAGAGGGACCCTGAGTTAGCGGCCTCAAATGGAATGGACACCGCGATCCCCTGACTCGAAATAAGGCCTGATATCCCTGCAGTGACTTGAATGCAGGCTCGTCTTGCAACTCCCAAGACGAAAGGATGTCTGAATCCCCTGCCGAGACCACAGAGAAAGACCTAGTTCCCCACCTCATCGCGACCTGAGTCCTCACATCCTTTGAAAACTCCAGAGGTACGCGGAGATCAGTGCCTCCAAAGGAGACGATGCCTGACTCCTCGTGAAACTTCTTAGGGGTTCCAGGATTCCTGTGGCACGTGGAAAGGGACCCTTGGTCTCCCGCCTCAGCTGGAGAGGCGTCCCAATTGCCCTGCCAAGCCTCGAGGAGAATCCCGAGTTGTCCCTCGCAACTAGGCAGGAGTCCTGACGTCGCTGAATAAACACGTGTGAGAAAGGGCCATCCCCGTCGTAACTCGAGAATATACCCCAGGTTCCCGCTGCAACTCGAGAAAAACCATTAGACTTCCTCCTCGCCACGAGATGAGGTCCGATTCCCCTGCACTGCGTGCAGAGCCATTCCGTGTTGGACATCACACATGAAAGGAGCCTTGATTACCTTGATGGCACTCCAGAGAAACCCCAAGAACACTGTTTCAAGGCTAGAAGGATCCTGAGGTCACTGTAGCAACACGAAAGAGCTCCGGGACCAAGAATCACCTCGAGATGAGAGGTTATTCCCTGGCTTCGACTCCAGAGGAATACCACCTTACCACAAGCACCTTAAGAGAAGGCTTCTCTCAGCTCTAGGTGTGTGAGAGGGACCCTGAGTTTGTGGCCTCAAGTGGAATGGACACCGCGATGCCCTGACACGAAATCAGGCCGCATATCCCTGCAGTGACTTGAATGCAGGCTCGTCTTGCATCTCCCAAGATGAAAGGATGTCTGAATCCCCTGTGGAGACCACAGAAAAGACCTAGTTCCCCACCTCATCGCGACCGGAGCCCTCACATCCTTTGAAAACTCCAGAGGTACGTGGAGATCAGTGCCTCCAAAGGAGACGATGCCTGACTCCTCGTGAAACTTGATAGGAGTCCCAGGATTCCTGTGGCACGTGGAAAGGGACCCTTGGTCTCCCGCCTCACCTGGAGAGGCATCCCAATAGCCCTGCCAAGCCTCGAGGAGATTCCCGTGTTGTCCCTCGCAACTGGGCAGGAGTCCTGACGTCGCTGAACAAACACGTGTGTGGCAGGGCCATCCCCGTCGTAACTCGAGAATATACCCCAGGTTCCCGCCGCAACTCGAGAAAAACCATAAGACTTCCACCTCGCCGCGAGATGAGGCGCGATTCCCCTGCACTGCGTGCAGAGCAATTCCGTGTTGCACATCAAACATGAAAGGAGCCTTGATTTCCTTGATGACACTCCAGAGAAACCCCAAGAACACTGTTTCAAGGCTAGAGGGATCCTGAGGTCACTGTAGCAACACGAAAGAGCTCCGTGGCCAAAAATCAACTCGAGATGAGAGGTTAGTCCCTGGCTTCGACTCCAGAGGAATACCACCTTACCACAAGCACCTTAAGAGGAGGCTGCTCTCAGCTCTAGCTATGTGAGAGGTACCCTGAGTTTGCGGCCTCAAGTGGAATGGACACCGCGATGCCCTGACTAGAAATAAGGCCGGATATCCCTGCAGTGACTTGAATGCAGGCTCGTCGTGCATCTCCCAAGACGAAAGGATGTCTGAATCCCCTGTGGAGACCACAGAGAAAGACCTAGTTCCCCACCTCATCGCGACCGGAGGCCTCACATCCTTTGAAAATTCCAGAGGTATGCTGAGATCAGTGCCTCCAAAGGAGACGATGCCTGACTCCTCGTGAAAATTGATAGGAGTCCCAGGATTCCTGTGACACGTGGAAAGGGACCCTTGGTCTCCCGCCTCAGCTGGATAGGCGTCCGAATTGCCCTGCCAAGCCTCGAGAGGAATCCCGAGTTGTCCCTCGCAACTAGGCAGGAGTCCTCACGTCACTGAACAAACACGTGGGTGGAAGGGCCATCCCCGTTGTAACTCGAGAATATACCCCAGGTTCCCGCTGCAACTCGAGAAAACCATGAGACTTCCCCCTCGCCGCGAGATGAGGCCCGATTCCCCTGCACTGCGTCCAGAGCAATTCCGTGTTGGACATCACACATGAAAGGAGCCTTGATTTCCTTGATGGCAACCCAGAGAAACCCCAAGAACACTGTTTCAAGGCTAGAGGGATCCTGAGGTCACTGTAGCAACACGAAAGAGCTCCGTGGATGCAGAATCAACTCGAGATGAGAGGTTAGTCCCTGGCTTCGACTCCAGAGGAATACCACCTTACCACAAGCACCTCAAGAGGAGGCTTCTCTCAGCTCTAGGTATGTGAGAGGGACCCTGAGTTTGCGGCCTCAAGTGGAATGGACACTGCGATGCCCGGACGCGAAATAAGGCCGAATATCCCTGCAGTGACTTGAATGCAGGCTCGTCTTGCATCTCCCAAGACGAAAGGATGTCTGAATCTCCTGTGGAGACCACAGAGAAAGACCGAGTTCTCCACCTCATCGCGACCAGAGGCCTCACATCCTTTGAAAACTCCACAGGTACGCGGACATCAGTGCCTCCATAGGAGACTTTGCCTGACTCCTCAAGATATTTGATAAGAGTCCCAGGATTCCTGTGGCACGTGGAAAGGGACCCTTGGTCTCCCGCCTCAGCTGGAGAGGCGTCCCAATTGCCCTGCCAAGCCTCGAGGAGAATCCCGAGTTGTCCCTCGCAACTAGGCAGGAGTCCTGACGTCGCTGAACAAACACGTGTGTGGAAGGGCCATCCCCGTCGTAACTCGAGAATATACCCCAGGTTCCCGCCACAACTCGAGAAAAACCATGAGACTTCCCCCTCGCCGCGAGAGGAGTCCCGATTCCCATGCACTGCGTGCAGAGCAATTCCGTGTTGCACATCACACATGAAAGGAGCCTTGATTTCCTTGATGGCACTCCAGAGAAACCCCAAGAACATTGTTTCAAGGCTACAGGGATCCTGAGGTCACTGGAGTAACACGAAAGAGCTACGTGGCCAAAACTCAACTTGAGATGAGAGGGTAGTCCCTGGCTTCGACTCACGAGGAATACCACCTTACCACAAGCACCTCAAGAGGAGGCTTCTCTCAGCTCTAGCTAAGTGAGAGGGACCCTGAGTTTGCGGCCTCAATTGGAATGGACACCGCGATGCACTGACTCGAAATAAGGCCGGATATCCCTGCAGTGACTTGAATGCAGGCTCGTCTTGCCTCTCCCAAGACGAAAGGATGTCTGAATCCCCTGTGGAGACCACAGAGAAAGACCTAGTTCCCCACCTCATCGCGACCGGAGGCCTCACATCCTTTGAAAACTCCAGAGGTACTCGGAGATCAGTGCCTCCAAAGGAGACGATGCCTGACTCCTCGTGAAACTTGATAGGAGTCCCAGGATTCCTGTGGCACGTGGAAAGGGACCCTTGGTCTCCCGCCTCAGCTGGAGAGGCGTCCCAATTGCCCTGCCAAGCCTCGAGGAGAATCCCGAGTTGTCCCTCGCAACTAGGCAGGAGTCCTGACGTCGCTGAACAAACACGTGTGTGGAAGGGCCATCCCCGTCGTAACTCGAGAATATACCCCAGGTTCCCGCTGCAACTCGAGAAAAACCATTAGACTTCCTCCTCGCCGCGAGTTGAGGCCCGATTCCCCTGCAATGCGTGCAGAGCAATTCCGTGTTGCACATCACAGATGAAAGGAGCCTTGATTTCCTTGATGGCACTCCAGAGAAACCCCAAGAACATTGTTTCAAGGCTACAGGGATCCTGAGGTCACTGGAGTAACACGAAAGAGCTCCGTGGATGCAGAATCAACTCGAGATGAGAGGTTAGTCCCTGGCTTCGACTCCAGAGGAATACCACCTTACCACAAGCACCTCAAGAGGAGGCTTCTCTCAGCTCTAGGTATGTGAGAGGAACCCTGAGTTAGTGGCCTCAAGTGGAATGGACACCGCGATGCCCTGACTCGAAATAAGGCCGCATATCCCTGCAGTGACTTGAATGCAGGCTCGTCTTGCATCTCCCAAGACGAAAGGATGTCTGAATCCCCTGTGGAGACCACAGAGAAAGACCTAGTCTCCCATCTCATCGCGACCATAGGCCTCACATCCTTTGAAAACTCAAGAGGTACGCGGAGATAAGTGCCTCCAAAGGAGACGATGTCTGATTCCTCGTGAAACTTGATAGGAGTCCCAGGATTCCTGTGGCACGTGGCAAGGGACCCTTGGTCTCCCGCCTCAGCGGTATAGGCATCCCAATTGCCCTGCCAAGCCTCGAGGAGAATCCCGAGTTGTCGCTCGCAACTAGGCAGGACTCCTCACGTCACTGAACAAACACGTGTGTGGAAGGGCCATCCGCGTTGTAACTCGAGAATATACCCCAGGTTCCCGCCGCAACTCGAGAAAACCATGAGACTTCCCCCTCGCCGCGAGATGAGGCCCGATTCCCCTGCACTGCGTGCAGAGCAATTCCGTGTTGCATATCACACATGAAAGGAGCCTTGATTTCCTTGATGGCACTCCAGATAAACCCCAAGAACACTGTTTCAAGGCTAGAGGGATCCTGAGGTCACTGTAGCAACACGAAAGAGCTCCGTGGACCAAAAATCAACTCGAGATGAGAGGTTAGTCCCTGGCTTGGACTCCAGAGGAATACCACCTTACCACAAGCACCTCAAGAGGAGGCTTCTCTCGACTCTAGATATGTGAGAGGGCCCCTGAGTTTGCGGCCTCAAGTGGAATGGACACCGCGATGCCCTGACTCGAAATCAGGCCGGATATCCCTGCAGTGCCTTGAATGCAGGCTCATCTTGCATCTCCCAAGATGAAAGGATGTCTGAATCCCCTGTTGAGACCACAGAAAAAGACCTAGTTCCCCACCTCATCGCGACCGGAGGCCTCACATCCTTTGAAAACTCCAGAGGTACGCGGAGATCAGTGCCTCCAAAGGAGACGATGCCTGACACCTCGTGAAACTTGATAGGAGTCCCAGGATTCCTGTGGCACGTGGAAAGGGACCCTTGGTCTCCCGCCTCAGCTGGATAGGCGCCCAAATTGCCCTGCCAAGCCTCGAGGAGAATCCCGAGTTGTCCCTCGCAACTAGGCAGGAGTCCTGACGTCGCTGAACAAACACGTGTGTGCAAGGGCCATCCCCGTCATAACTCGAGAATATACCCCAGGTTCCCGCCGCAACTCGAGAAAAACCATGAGACTTCCCCCTCGCCGCGAGATGAGGCCCGCTTCCCCTGCACAGCGTGCAGAGCAATTCCGTGTTGCACATCACACATGAAAGGAGCCTTGATTTCCTTGATGGCACTCCAGAGAAACCCAAGAACACTGTTTCAAGGCTAGAGGGATCCTGAGGTCACTGTAGCAACACGAAAGAGATCCGTCGGCCAAAAATCAAGTCGAGATGAGAGGTTAGTCGCTGGCTTCGACTCCAGAGGAATAACACCTTACCACAAGCACCTGAAGAGGAGGCTTCTCTCAGCTCTAGGTATGGGAGAGGGACCCTGAGTTTGCGGCCTCAAGTGGAATGGACACCGCGATGCCCTGACTCGAAATAAGGCCGAATATCCCTGCAGTGACTTGAATGCAGGCTCGTCTTGCATCTCCCAAGACGAAAGGATGTCTGAATCCCCTGTGGAGACCACAGAGAAAGACCGAGTTCTCCACCTCATCGCGACCGGAGGCCTCACATCCTTTGAAAACTCCACAGGTACGCGGAGATCAGTGCCTCCAAAGGAGACTTTGCCTGACTCCTCAAGATATTTGATAAGAGTCCCAGGATTCCTATGGCATGTGGAAAGGGACCCTTGGTCTCCCGCCTCAGCTGGAGAGGCGTCCCAATTGCCCTGCCAAGCCTCGAGGAGAATCCCGAGTTGTCCCTCGCAACTAGGCAGGAGTCCTGACGTCGCTGAACAAACACGTGTGTGGAAGGGCCATCCCCGTCGTAACTCGAGAATATACGCCAGGTTCCCGCCACAACTCGAGAAAAACCATGAACTTCCCCCTCGCCGCGAGAGGAGTCCCGATTCCCATGCACTGCGTGCAGAGCAATTCCGTGTTGCACATCACACATGAATGGAGCCTTGATTTCCTTGATGGCACTACAGAGAAACCCCAAGAACACTGTTTCAAGGCTACAGGGATCCTGAGGTCACTGTAGCAACACGAAAGAGCTACGTGGCCAAAACTCAACTTGAGATGAGAGGGTAGTCCCTGGCTTCGACTCACGAGGAATACCACCTTACCACAAGCACCTCAAGAGGAGGCTTCTCTCAGCTCTAGCTAAGTGAGAGGGACCCTGAGTTTGCGGCCTCAATTGGAATGGACACCGCGATGCACTGACTCGAAATAAGGCCGGATATCCCTGCAGTGACTTGAATGCAGGCTCGTCTTGCCTCTTCCAAGACGAAAGGATGTCTGAATCCCCTGTGGAGACCACAGAGAAAGACCGAGTTCCCCACCTCATCGCGACCGGAGGCCTCACATCCTTTGAAAACTCCAGAGGTACTCAGAGATCAGTGCCTCCAAAGGAGACGATGCCTGACTCCTCGTGAAACTTGATAGGAGTCCCAGGATTCCTGTGGCACGTGGAAAGGGACCCTTGGTCTCCCGCCTCAGCTGGAGAGGCGTCCCAATTGCCCTGCCAAGCCTCGAGGGGAATCCCGAGTTGTCCCTCGCAACTAGGCAGGAGTCCTGACGTCGCTGAACAAACACGTGTGTGGAAGGGCCATCCCCGTCGTAACTCGAGAATATACCCCAGGTTCCCGCTGCAACTCGAGAAAAACCATTAGACTTCCTCCTCGCCGCGAGTTGAGGCCCGATTCCCCTGCAATGCGTGCAGAGCAATTCCGTGTTGCACATCACAGATGAAAGGAGCCTTGACTACCTTGATGGCACTCCAGAGAAACCCCAAGAACACTGTTTCAAGGCTACAGGGATCCTGAGGTCTCTGTGGCAAAACGAAAGAGCTCCGTGGATGCAGAATCAACTCGAGATGAGAGGTTAGTCCTTGGCTTCGACTCCAGAGGAATACCACCTTACCACAAGCACCTCAAGAGGAGACTTCTCTCAGCTCTAAGTATGTGAGAGGAACCCTGAGTTAGTGGCCTCAAGTGGAACGGACACCGCGATGCCCTGACTCGAAATAAGGCCGCATATCCCTGCAGTGACTTGAATGCAGGCTCGTCTTGCATCTCCCAAGACGAAAGGATGTCTGAATCCCCTGTGGAGACCACAGAGAAAGACCTAGTTCTCCACTTCATCGCGACCGGAGGCCTCACATCCTTTGAAAACTCCAGAGGTATGGGGAGATCAATGCCTCCAAATGAGATGATGCCTGACTTCACGAGATATTTGATAGGAGTCCCAGGATTCCTGTGGCATGTGGAAAGGGACCCTTGGTCTCCCGCCTCACCTGGAGAGGCATCCCAGTTGCCCTGCGAAGCCTCGAAGAGATTCCCGTGTTGTCCCACACAACTAGGCAGGAGTCCTGACGTCGCTGAGCAAACACATGTGTGGCAGGGCCATTCCCGTAGTAATTCGAGAATATACCCCAGGTTCCCGCCGCAACTCGAGAAAAACCATGAGACTTAACCCTCGCCGCTAGATGAGGCCCGATTCCCCTGCACTGCGTGCAGAGCAATTTCGTGATGCACATCACACATGAAAGGAGTCTTGATTTCCTTTATGGCACTCCAGAGAAACCCCAAGAACACTGTTTCAAGACTAGAGGGATCCTGAGGTCACTGTAGCAACACGAAAGAGCTCCGTGGAGCAAGAATCAACTCGAGGTGAGAGGTTAGTCCCTTGCTACGACTCCAGAGGAATACCACCTTACCACAAGCACCTCAAGAGGAGGCTTCTCTCAGCTCTAGGTATGTGAGAGGGACCCTGAGTTTGCGGCCTCAAATGGAATGGACACCGCGATGCCCTGACTCGAAATAAGGCCGGATATCCCTGCAGTGACTTGAATGCAGGCTCGTCTTGCATCTCCCAAGACGAAAGGATGTCTGAATCCCCTGTGGAGACCACAGAGAAAAACCTAGTCTCCCACCTCATCGCGACCTTAGGCCTCACATCCTTTGAAAACTCCAGAGGTACGCGGAGATAAGTGCCTCCAAAGGAGACGATGTCTGATTCCTCGTGAAACTTGATAGGAGTCCCAGGATTCCTGTGGCACGTGGCAAGGGACCCTTGGTCTCCTGCCTCAGCTGGAGAGGCGTCCCAATTGCCCTGCCAAGCCTCGAGGAGAATCCCGAGTTGTCCCTCGCAACTAGGCAGGAGGCCTGACGTGTCTGAACAAACACGTGGGTGGAAGGGCCATCCCCGTCATAACTCGAGAATATACCCCAGGTTCCCGCTGCAACTCGAGAAAAACCATGAGACTTCCCCCTCGCCGCGAGATGAGGCCCGATTCCCCTGCACTGCGTGCAGAGCAATTCCGTGTTGCACATCACACATGAAAGGAGCCTTGATTACCTATATGGCACTCCAGAGAAACCCCAAGAACACTGTTTCAAGGCTAGAAGGATCCTGACGTCACTGTAGCAACACGAAAGAGCTCCGTGGACCAAGAATCAACTCGAGATGGGAGGTTAGTCCCTGGCTTCGACTCCAGAGGAATACCACTTAACCACAAGCACCTTAATAGGAGGCTTCTCTCAGCTCTAGGTATGTGAGAGGGACCCTGAGTTTGCGGCCTCAAGTGGAATGGACACCGCGATGCCCTGACTCGAAATCAGGCCGCATATCCCTGCAGTGACTTAATGCAGGCTCGTCTTGCATCTCCCAAGATGAAAGGATGTCTGAATCCCCTGTGGAGACCCCAGAGAAAGACCTAGTTCCCCACCTCATCGCGACCGGAGGCCTCACATCCTTTGAAAACTCCAGAGGGACGCGGAGATCAGTGCCTCCAAAGGAGACGATGCCTGACTCCTCGTGAAACTTGATAGGAGTCCCAGGATTCCTGTGGCACGTGGAAAGGGACCCTTGGTCTCCCGCCTCAGCTGGAGAGGTGTCCCAATGGCCCTGCCACGCCTCGAGGAGAATCCCGAGTTTTCCCTCGCAACTAGGCAGGAGTCCTGACGTCGCTGAACAAACACGTGTGTGGAAGGGCCATCCCCGTCGTAACTCGAGGGTATACCCCAGGTTCCCGCCGCAACTCGAGAAAAACCATGAGACTTCCCCCTCGCCGTGAGATGAGGCAGGAATCCCCTGCACTGCGTGCAGAGCAATGCCGTGTTGCACTTCACACAGGAAAGGAGCCTTGATTTCCTTGATGGCAATCCAGAGAAACCCAAGAACACTGTTTCAAGGCTAGAGGGATCCTGAGGTCACTGTAGCAACTCGAAAGAGCTCCGTGGACCAAAAATCAACTCGAGATGAGAGGTTAGTGCCTGGCTTCGACTCCAGAGGAATACCACCTTACCACAAGCACCTCAAGAGGAGGCTTCTCTCAGCTCTAGGTATGGGAGAGGGACCCTGAGTTTGCGGCCTCAAGTGGAATGGACACCACGATGCCCTGACTCGAAATAAGGCCGGATATGCCTGCAGTGACTTGAATGCAGGCTCGTCAGCATCTCCCAAGGCGAAAGGATGTCTGAATCCCCTGTGAAGACCACAGAGAAAGACCTAGTTCCCGACCTCCTCGCGACTGGAGGCCTCACATCCTTTGAAAACTCCAGAGGGACGCGGAGATCAGTGCCTCCAAAGGAGACGATGCCTGACTCCTCGTGAAACTTGATAGGAGTCCCAGGATTCCTGTGGCACGTGGAAAGGGACCCTTGGTCTCGCGCCTCACCTGGAGAGGCGTCCCAATGGCCCTGCCAAGCCTCGAGGAGAATCCCGAGTTGTCCCTCGCAACTAGGCAGGAGTCCTGACGTCGCTGAACAAACACGTGTGTGGAAGGGCCATCCCCGTCGTAACTCGAGAATATACCCCAGGTTCCCGCCGCAACTCGAGAAAAACCATGAGACTTCCCAATCACCGCGAGATGAGGCCCGATTCCCCTGCACTGCGTGCAGAGCAAGGCCGTGTTGCACATCACACAGGAAAGGAGCCTTGATTTCCTTGATGGCACTCCAGAGAAACCCCAAGAACACTGTTTCAAGGCTAGAGGGATCCTGAGGTCACTGTAGCAAGACCAAAAACCTCCATGGACCAAAAATCAACTCGAGATGAGAGGTTAATCCCTGGCTTCGAATCCAGAGGAATACCACCTTACCACAAGCCCCTCAAGAGGAGGCTTCTCTCAGCTCTAGGTATGTGAGAGGGACCCTGAGTTTGCGGCCTCAAGTGGAATGGACACCGCGATGCCCTGACTCGAAGTAAGACCGGATATCCCTGCAGTGACTTGAATGCAGGCTCGTCTTGCATCTCCCAAGACGAAAGGATGTCTGAATCCCCTGTGGAGACCACAGAGAAAGACCTAGTTCCCCACCTGATCACGACTGGAGGCCTCACATCCTTTGAAAATTCCAGAGGGACGCGGAGATCACTGCCTCCAAAGGAGACGATGCCTGACTCCTCGTGAAACTTGATAGGAGTCCCAGGATTCCTATGGCACGTGGAGAGGGACCCTTGGTCTCCCGCCCCATCTGGAGAGGCGTCCCATTTGCCCTGCCAAGCCTCGAGGAGAATCCCGAGTTGTCCCTCGCAACTAGGCAGGAGTTCTGACGTCGCTGAACAAACACGTGTGTGGAAGGGCAATCCCCGCCGCAACTCGAGAAAAACCATGAGACTTCCCCCTCGCCGCGAGATGAGGCAGGAATCCCCTGCACTGCGTGCAGAGCAATGCCGTGTTGCACATCACACAGGAAAGGAGCCTTGATTTCCTTGATGGCACACCAGAGAAAGCCCAAGAACACTGTTTCAAGGCTAGAGGGATCCTGAGGTCACCGTAGCAACACGAAAGAGCTCCGTGGACCAAAAGTCAACTCGAGATGAGAGGTTAGTCCCTGGCTTCGACTCCAGAGGAATACCACCTTACCACAAGCATCTCAAGAGGAGGCTTCTCTCAGCTCTAGGTATGTGAGAGGGACCCTGAGTTTGCGGCCTCAAGTGGAATGGACACCGCGATGCCCTGACTCGAAATAAGGCCGGATATGCCTGCAGTGACTTGAATGCAGGCTCGTCTTGCATCTCCCAAGACGAAAGGATGGCTGAATCCCCTGTGGAGACCACAGAGAAAGACCTAGTTCCCCACTTCATCGCGACCGGAGGCCTCAAATCCTTTGAAAACTCCAGAGGTACGCGGAGATGAGTGCCTCCAAAGGAGACAATGCCTGACTCCGCATGAAACTTGATAGGAGTCCCAGGATTCCTGTGGCACGTGGAAAGGGACCCTTGGTCTCCCGCCTCAGCTGGAGTGGCGTCCCAATTGCGCTGCCAAGCCTCGAGGAGAATCCCGAGTTGTCCCTCGCAACTAGGCAGAAGTCCTGACTTCGCTGAACAAACACGTGGGTGGAAGGGCCATCCCAGTCGTAACTCGAGAATATACCCCAGGTTCCCACCGCAACTCGAGAAAAACCATGAGACTTCCGCCTCGCCACGAGATGAGGCCCGATTCCCATGCACTGTGTGCAGAGGAATTCCGTGTTGCACATCACACATGAAAGGAGCCTTGATTTCCTTGATGGCACTCCAGAGAAACCCCAAGAACACTGTTTCAAGGCTAGAGGCATCCTGAGGTCACTGTAGCAACACAAAAGAGCTCCGTGGACCAAAAATCAACTCGAGATGAGAGGTTACTCCCTGGCTTCGACTCCAGAGGAATACCACCTTACCGCAAGCACCTCAAGAGGAGGCTTCTCTCAGCTCTAGGTATGTGAGAGGGACCCTGAGTTTGCGGCCTCAAGTGGAATGGACACCGCGATGCCCTGACTCGAAATAAGGCCGGATATCCCTGCAGTGACTTGAATGCAGGCTCGTCTTGCATCTCCCAAGACGAAAGGATGTCTGAATCCCCTGTGGAGACCACAGAGAAAGACCTAGTTCCCCACCTCATCGCGACCGGAGGCCTCACATCCTTTGAAAATTCCAGAGGTACGCGGAGATCACTGCCTCCGAAGGAGATGATGCCTGACTCCTCGTGAAACTTGATAGGAATTCCAGGATTCCTGTGGCACGTGGAAAGGGACCCTTGGTCTCCCGCCTCAGCTGGAGAGGCATCCCAATTGCTCGGCGAAGCCTCGAGGAGAATCCCGAGTTGTCCCTCGCAACTAGGCAGGAGTCCTGACGTCGCTGAACAAACACGTGGGTTGAAGGGCTATCCCCGTCGTAACTCGAGAATATACCACAGGTTTCCACCGCAACTCGAGAAATCCATGAGACTCCCCCCTCGCCGCAAAATGAGGCCCGATACCCTGCACTGCGTGCAGAGCAATTCCGTGTTGCACATCACACATGAAAGGAGCCTTGATTTCCTTTATGGCACTCCAGAGAAACCCCAAGAACACTGTTTCAAGGCTAGAGGAAACCTGAGGTCACTGTAGCAACAAGAAAGAGCTCAGAAGACCAAAAATCAACTCGAGATGAGAGGTTAGTCCCTGGCATCGACTCCAGAGGAATACCACCTTTCCACAAGCACCTCAAGAGGAGTCTTCTCTCAGCTCTAGGTATGTGAGTGGGACCCTGAGTTTGCGGCCTCAAGTGGAATGGACACCGCGATGCCCTGACTCGAAATAAGGCCGGGTATCCCTGCAGTGACTTGAATGCAGGCTCGTCTTGCATCGCCCAAGACGAAAGGATGTCTGAATCCCCTGTGGAGACCACAGAGAAAGACCTAGTTCCCCACCTCATCGCGACCGGAGGCCTCACATCCTTTGAAAACTCCAGAGGGACGCGGGGATCAGTGCCTCCAAAGGAGACGATGCCTGACTCCTCGTGAAACTTGATAGGAGTCCCAGGATTCCTGTGGCACGTGGAAAGGGACCCTTGGTCTCCCGCCTCAGCTGGAGAGGTGTCCCAATGGCCCTGCCAAGCCTCGAGGAGAATCCCGAGTTTTCCCTCGCAACTAGGCAGGAGTCCTGACGTCGCTGAACAAACACGTGTGTGGAAGGGCCATCCCCGTCGTAACTCGAGGGTATACCCCAGGTTCCCGCCGCAACTCGAGAAAAACCATGAGACTTCCCCCTCGCCACTAGATGAGGCCCGATTCACCTGCACTGCATGCAGAGCAATGCCGTGTTGCACATCACACAGGAAAGGAGACTTGATTTCCTTGATGGCACTCCAGAGAAAACCCAAGAACACTGTTTCAAGGCTAGAGGGATCCTGAGGTCACTGGAGCAACTCGAAAGAGCTCCGTGGTCCAAAAATCAACTCGAGATGAGAGGTTAGTCCCTGGCTTCGACTCCAGAGGAATACCACCTTACCGCAAGCACCTCAAGAGAAGGCTTCTCTCAGCTCTAGGTATGTGAGAGGGACCCTGAGTTTACGGCCTCAAGTGGAATGGACACCGCGATGCCCTGACTCGAAATAAGGCCGGATATCCCTGCAGTGACTTGAATGCAGGCTCGTCTTGCATCTCCCAAGATGAGAGGATGTCTGAATCCCCTGTGGAGACCACAGAGAAAGACCTAGTTCCCCACCTCATCGCGACCAGAGGCCTCACATCCTTTGAAAATTCCAGAGGGACGCGGAGATCAGGGCCTCCAAAGGAGACGATGCCTGACTCCTCATGAAACTTGATAGGAGTCCCAGGATTCCTGTGGCACGTGGAAAGGGACACTTGGTCTCCCGCTTCAGCTGGAGAGGCATCCCAATTGCCCTGCCATGCCCGAGGAGAATTCCGAGTTGTCCCTCGCAACTAGGCAGGAGTCCTGCCGTCGCTGAACAAACACGTGTGTGGAAGGGCCATCCCCGTCGTAACTCGAGAATATACCCCAGGTTCCCGCCGCTACTCGAGAAAAACCATGGAACTTCCCCCTCGCTGCGAGATGAGGCCCGATTTCCCTGCACTGCGTGCAGAGCAATGCCGTGTTGCACATCACACAGGAAAGGAGCCTTGATTTCCTTGATGGCACTCCAGAGAAAGCCCAACAACACTGTTTCAAGGCTAGAGGGATCCTGAGGTCACTGTAGCCACACGAAAGAGCTCCGTGGGCCAAAAATCAACTCGAGATGAAAGGTTAGTCCCTGGCTTCGACTCCAGAGGAATACCACCTTACCACAAGCACCTCAAGAGGAGGCTTCTCTCAGCTCTAGGTATGTGAGAGGGACCCTGAGTTTGCGGCCTCAAGTGGAATGGACACCGCGATGCCCTGACTCGAAATAAGGCCGGATATCCCTGCAGTGACTTGAATGCAGGCTCGTCTTGCATCTCCCAAGACGAAAGGATGGCTGAATCCCCTGTGGAGACCACAGAGAAAGACCTAGTTCCCCACCTCATCGCGACCGGAGGCCTCACATCCTTTGAAAACTCCAGAGGTACGCGGAGATGAGTGCCTCCAAAGGAGACAATGCCTGACTCCGCATGAAACTTGATAGGAGTCCCAGGATTCCTGTGGCACGTGGAAAGGGACCCTTGGTCTCCCGCCTCAGCTGGAGTGGCGTCCCAATTGCGCTGCCAAGCCTCGAGGAGAATCCCGAGTTGTCCCTCGCAACTAGGCAGAAGTCCTGACTTCGCTGAACAAACACGTGGGTGGAAGGGCCATCCCAGTCGTAACTCGAGAATATACCCCAGGTTCCCACCGCAACTCGAGAAAAACCATGAGACTTCCGCCTCGCCACGAGATGAGGCCCGATTCCCATGCACTGTGTGCAGAGGAATTCCGTGTTGCACATCACACATGAAAGGAGCCTTGATTTCCTTGATGGCACTCCAGAGAAACCCCAAGAACACTGTTTCAAGGCTAGAGGCATCCTGAGGTCACTGTAGCAACACAAAAGAGCTCCGTGGACCAAAAATCAACTCGAGATGAGAGGTTACTCCCTGGCTTCGACTCCAGAGGAATACCACCTTACCGCAAGCACCTCAAGAGGAGGCTTCTCTCAGCTCTAGGTATGTGAGAGGGACCATGAGTTTGCGGCCTCAAGTGGAATGGACACCGCGATGCCCTGACTCGAAATAAGGCCGGATATCCCTGCAGTGACTTGAATGCAGGCTCGTCTTGCATCTCCCAAGACGAAAGGATGTCTGAATCCCCTGTGGAGACCACAGAGAAAGACCTAGTTCCCCACCTCATCGCGACCGGAGGCCTCACATCCTTTGAAAACTCCAGAGGTACGCGGAGATCAGTGCCTCCGAAGGAGATGATGCCTGACTCCTCGTGAAACTTGATAGGAATTCCAGGATTCCTGTGGCACGTGGAAAGGGACCCTTGGTCTCCCGCCTCAGCTGGAGAGGCATCCCAATTGCTCGGCGAAGCCTCGAGGAGAATCCCGAGTTGTCCCTCGCAACTAGGCAGGAGTCCTGACGTCGCTGAACAAACACGTGGGTTGAAGGGCTATCCCCGTCGTAACTCGAGAATATACCACAGGTTTCCACCGCAACTCGAGAAATCCATGAGACTCCCCCCTCGCCGCAAAATGAGGCCCGATACCCTGCACTGCGTGAAGAGCAATTCCGTGTTGCACATCACACATGAAAGGAGCCTTGATTTCCTTTATGGCACTCCAGAGAAACCCCAAGAACACTGTTTCAAGGCTAGAGGAAACCTGAGGTCACTGTAGCAACAAGAAAGAGCTCAGAAGACCAAAAATCAACTCGAGATGAGAGGTTAGTCCCTGGCATCGAATCCAGAGGAATACCACCTTTCCACAAGCACCTCAAGAGGAGTCTTCTCTCAGCTCTAGGTATGTGAGTGGGACCCTGAGTTTGCGGCCTCAAGTGGAATGGACACCGCGATGCCCGGACTCGAAATAAGGCCGGGTATCCCTGCAGTGACTTGAATGCAGGCTCGTCTTGCATCGCCCAAGACGAAAGGATGTCTGAATCCCCTGTGGAGACCACAGAGAAAGACCTAGTTCCCCACCTCATCGCGACCGGAGGCCTCACATCCTTTGAAAACTCCAGAGGGACGCGGAGATCAGTGCCTCCAAAGGAGACGATGCCTGACTCCTCGTGAAACTTGATAGGAGTCCCAGGATTCCTGTGGCACGTGGAAAGGGACCCTTGGTCTCCCGCCTCAGCTGGAGAGGTGTCCCAATGGCCCTGCCAAGCCTCGAGGAGAATCCCGAGTTTTCCCTCGCAACTAGGCAGGAGTCCTGACGTCGCTGAACAAACACGTGTGTGGAAGGGCCATCCCCGTCGTAACTCGAGGGTATACCCCAGGTTCCCGCCGCAACTCGAGAAAAACCATGAGACTTCCCCCTCGCCGTGAGATGAGGCAGGAATCCCCTGCACTGCGTGCAGAGCAATGCCGTGTTGCACTTCACACAGGAAAGGAGCCTTGATTTCCTTGATGGCACTCCAGAGAAACCCAAGAACACTGTTTGAAGGCTAGAGGGATCCTGAGGTCACTGTAGCAACTCGAAAGAGCTCCGTGGACCAAAAATCAACTCGAGATGAGAGGTTAGTGCCTGGCTTCGACTCCAGAGGAATACCACCTTACCACAAGCACCTCAAGAGGAGGCTTCTCTCAGCTCTAGGTATGTGAGAGGGACCCTGAGTTTGCGGCCTCAAGTGGAATGGACACCACGATGCCCTGACTCGAAATAAGGCCGGATATGCCTGCAGTGACTTGAATGCAGGCTCGTCTTGCATCTCCCAAGGCGAAAGGATGTCTGAATCCCCTGTGAAGACCACAGAGAAAGACCTAGTTCCCGACCTCCTCGCGACTGGAGGCCTCACATCCTTTGAAAACTCCAGAGGGACGCGGAGATCAGTGCCTCCAAAGGAGACGATGCCTGACTCCTCGTGAAACTTGATAGGAGTCCCAGGATTCCTGTGGCACGTGGAAAGGGACCCTTGGTCTCCCGCTTCAGCTGGAGAGGCGTCCCAATTGCCCTGCCAAGCCTCGAGGAGAATCCCGAGTTGTCCCTCGCAACTAGGCAGGAGTCCTGACGTCGCTGAACAAACAGGTGTGTGGAAGGGCCATCCCCGTCCTAACTCGAGAATATACGCCAGGTTCCCGCCGCAACTCGAGAAAAACCATGAGACTTCCCCCTCGCCACTAGATGAGGCCCGATTCACCTGCACTGCATGCAGAGCAATGCCGTGTTGCACATCACACAGGAAAGGAGACTTGATTTCCTTGATGGCACTCCAGAGAAAACCCAAGAACACTGTTTCAAGGCTAGAGGGATCCTAAGGTCACTGGAGTAACTCGAAAGAGCTCCGTGGTCCAAAAATCAACTCGAGATGAGAGGTTAGTCCCTGGCTTCGACTCCAGAGGAATACCACCTTACCGCAAGCACCTCAAGAGAAGGCTTCTCTCAGCTCTAGGTATGTGAGAGGGACCCTGAGTTTACGGCCTCAAGTGGAATGGACACCGTGATGCCCTGACTCAAAATAAGGCCGGATATCCCTGCAGTGACTTGAATGCAGGCTCGTCTTGCATCTCCCAAGATGAAAGGATGTCTGAATCCCCTGTGGAGACCACAGAGAAAGACCTAGTTCCCCACCTCATCGCGACCAGAGGCCTCACATCCTTTGAAAATTCCAGAGGGACGCGGAGATCAGGGCCTCCAAAGGAGACGATGCCTGACTCCTCATGAAACTTGATAGGAGTCCCAGGATTCCTGTGGCACGTGGAAAGGGACACTTGGTCTCCCGCTTCAGCTGGAGAGGCATCCCAATTGCCCTGCCATGCCTCGAGGAGAATTCCGAGTTGTCCCTCGCAACTAGGCAGGAGTCCTGCCGTCGCTGAACAAACACGTGTGTGGAAGGGCCATCCCCGTCGTAACTCGAGAATATACCCCAGGTTCCCGCCGCTACTCGAAAAAAACCATGGAACTTCCCCCTCGCTGTGAGATGAGGCCCGATTTCCCTGCACTGCGTGCAGAGCAATGCCGTGTTGCACATCACACAGGAAAGGAGCCTTGATTTCCTTGATGGCACTCCAGAGAAAGCCCAACAACACTGTTTCAAGGCTAGAGGGATCCTGAGGTCACTGTAGCCACACGAAAGAGCTCCGTGGGCCAAAAATCAACTCGAGATGAAAGGTTAGTCCCTGGCTTCGACTCCAGAGGAATACCACCTTACCACAAGCACCTCAAGAGGAGGCTTCTCTCAGCTCTAGGTATGTGAGAGGGACCCTGAGTTGGCGGCCTCAAGTGGAATGGACACCGCGATGCCCTGACTCGAAATAAGGCCAGATATCCCTGCAGTGACTTGAATGCAGGCTCGTCTTGCATCTCCCAAGAAGAAAGGTTGTCTGAATCCACTGTGGAGGCCACAGAGAAAGACCGAGTTCCCCACCTCATCGTGACCCGAGGCCTCACATCCTTTGAAAACTCCAGAGGGATGCGGAGATCAGTGCCTCCAAAGGAGATGATGCCTGACTCCTCGTGAAACTTGATAGGAGTCCCAGGATTCCTGTGGCACGGGGAAAGGGACCCTTGCTCTCCCACCTCAGCTGGAGACGGGTCCCAATTGCCCTGCGAAGCCTCGAGGAGAATCCCGAGTTGTCCCTCGCAACTAGGCAGGAGTCCTGACGTCGCTGAACAAAAACGTGTGTGGAAGGGCCATCCCCGTCGTAACTCGAGAATATACCCCAGGTTCCCTCCGCAACTCGAGAAAAACCATGAGACTTCCCCCTCGCCGCGAGATGAGGCCCGATTCCCCTGCACTGCATTCAGAGCAATGCCGTGTTGCACATCACACAGGAAAGGAGCCTTGATTTCCTTGATGTAACTCCAGAGAAAGCCCAAGAACACTGCTTCAAGGCTACAGGGATCCTGAGGTCACTGTAGCAACACGAAAGAGCTCCGTGGACCAAAAATCAACTCGAGATGAGAGGTTAATCCCTGGCTTCGACTCCAGAGGAATACCACCTTACCACAAGCACCACAAGAGGAGGCTTCTCTCAGCTCTAGGTATGTGAGAGGGACCCTGAGTTTGCGGCCTCAAGTGGAATGGACACCGCGAAGCCCTGACTCGAAATAAGGCCGGATATGCCTGCAGTGACTTGAATGCAGGCTCGTCTTGCATCTCCCAAGACGAAAGGATGTCTGAATCCCCTGTGGAGACCACAGAGAAAGACCTAGTTCCCCACCTCATCGCGACCGGAGGCCTCACATCCTTTGAAAATTCCAGAGGGACGCGGAGATCAGTGCCTCCAAAGGAGACGATGCCTGACTCCTCGTGAAACTTGATAGGAGTCCCAGGATTCCTGTGGCACGTGGAAAGGGACCCTTGGTCTCCCGCCTCAGCTGGAGAGGCGTCCCAATTGCCCTGCCAAGCCTCGAGGAGAATCCCGAGTTGTCCCTCGCAACTAGGCAGGAGTCCTGACGTCGCTGAACAAACACGTGTGTGGAAGGGCCATCCCCGTCGTAACTCGAGAATATACCCCAGGTTCCCGCCGATACTCGAGAAAAACCATGAGACTTCCCCCTCGCCGCGAGATGAGGCCCGATTCCCCTGCACTGAGTGCAGAGCAATGCGTGTTGCTCATCACACAGGAAAGGAGCCTTGATTTCCTTGATGGGACTCCAGAGAAACCCCAAGAACACTGTTTCAAGGCTAGAGGGATCCTGAGGTCACTGTAGCAACAAGAAAGAGCTCCGTGGACTACAAATCAAATCGAGATGAGAGGTTAGTCCCTGGTTTCGACTCCAGAGGAATACAACCTTACCAGAAGCAGCTCAAGAGGAGGCTTCTCTCAGCTCTAGGTATGTGAGAGGGACCGTGAGTTTGTGGCCTCAACTGGAATGGACACCGCGACGCCCTGACTCGAAATAAGGCCAGATATGTCTGCAGTGAATTGAATGCAGGCTCGTGTTGCATCTCACAAGACGAAAGGATGTCTGTATCACCTGTGGAGACCACAGAGAAAGACCTAGTTCCCCACCTCATCGCGACCGGAGGCCTCACATCCTTTGAAAACTCCAGAGGGACGCGGAGATCAGTGCCTCCAAAGGAGACGATGCCTGACTCCTCGTGAAATTTGATAGGATTCCCAGGATTCCTGTGGCACGTGGAAAGGGACCCTTGGTCTCCCGCCTCAGCTGGAGAGGCGTCCCAATTGCCCTGCCAAGCCTCGAGGAGAATCCCGAGTTGTCCCAAGCAACTAGGCAGGAGTCCTGACGTCGCTGAACAAACACATGTGTGGAAGGGCCATCCCCGTCGTAACTCGAGAATATACCCCAGGTTCCCGCCGCAACTCGAGAAAAACCATGAGACTTCCCCCTCGCCACGAGATGAGGGCCGATTCCCCTGCACTGCGTGCAGAGCAATGCCGTGTTGCACATCACACAGGAAAGGAGCCTTGATTTCCTTGATGGCACTCCAGAGAAACCCCAAGAACACTGTTTCAAGGCTAGAGGGATCCTGAGGTTACTGTAGCAACAAGAAAGAGCTCCGTGGACCACAAATCAAATCGAGATGAGAGGTTAGTCCCTGGCTTCGACTCCAGAGGAATACCACCTTACTACAAGCACCTCAAGAGGAGGATTCTCTCAGCTCTAGGTATCTGACAAGGAACCTGACTTTGCGACCTCAAGTGGAATGGACACCGCGATGCCCTGACTTGAAATAAGGCCGGATATGCCTGCAGTGACTTGAATACAGGCTCGTCTTGCATCTCCCAAGACGAAAGGATGTCTGAATCCCCTGAGGAGGCCACAGAGAAAGACCCAGTCTCCACCTCAACGCGACCGGAGGCCTCACATCCTTTGAAAACTCCAGAGGGACGCGGAGATCAATGTCTCCAAAGGAGACGATGCCTGACCCCTCGTGAAATTTGATAGGATTCCCAGGATTCCTGTGGCACGTGGAAAGGGACCCTTGGTCTCCCGCCTCAGCTGGAGAGGCGTCCCAATTGCCCTGACAAGCCTCGAGGAGAATCCCGAGTTGTCCCTCGCAACTAGGCCGGAGTCTTGACGTCGCTGAACAAACAGGTGTGTGGAAGGGCCATCCCCGTCGTAACTCGAGAATATACCCCAGGTTCCCGCCGCAACTCGAGAAATACCATGAGACTTCCCCCTCGCCGCGAGATGAGGCCCGATTCCCCTGCACTGCGTGCAGAGCAATGCCGTGTTGCACATCACACAGGAAAGGAGCCTTGATTTCCTTGATGGCACTCCAGAGAAAGCCCAAAAACACTGTTTCAAGGCTAGTGGGATCCTGAGGTCACTGTAGCAACACGAAAGAGCTCCGTGGACCAAAATTCAACTCGAGATTAGAGGTTAGTCCCTGGCTTCGACTCCAGAGGAATGCCACCTTACCACAAGCACCTCAAGAGTAGGCTTCTCTCAGCTCTAGGTATGTGAGAGGGACCCTGATTTTGCGGCCTCAAGTGGAATGGACACCGCGATGCCTTGACTCGAAATAAGGCCGGATATGCCTGCAGTGACTTGAATGCAGGCTCGTCTTGCATCTTCCAAGACGAAAGGATGTCTGAATCCCCTGTGGAGACCACAGAGAAAGACCTAGTTCCCCACGTCATCGCGACCGGAGGCCTCACATCCTTTGAAAACTCCAGAGGGACGCGGAGATCAGTGCCTCCAAAGGAGACGATGCCTGACTCCTCGTGAAACTTGATAGGAGTCCCAGGATTCCTGTGGCACGTGGAAAGGGACCCTTGGTCTCCCGCCTCAGCTGGAGAGGCGTCCCAATTGCCCTGCCAAGCCTCGAGGAGAATCGCGAGTTGTCCCTCGCAACTAGGCAGGAGTCCTGACGTCGCTGAACAAACACGTGTGTGGAAGGGCCATCCCCGTCGTAACTCGAGGGTATACCCCAGGTTCCCGCCGCAACTCGAGAAAAACCATGAGACTTCCCCCTCGCCGCGAGATGAGGCCCGATTCCCCTGCACTGAGTGCAGAGCAATGCGTGTTGCTCATCACACAGGAAAGGAGCCTTGATTTCCTTGATGGGACTCCAGAGAAACCCCAAGAACACTGTTTCAAGGCTAGAGGGATCCTGAGGTCACTGTAGCAACAAGAAAGAGCTCCGTGGACCACAAATCAAATCGAGATGAGAGGTTAGTCCCTGGCTTCGACTCCAGAGGAATACAACCTTACCACAAGCAACTCAAGAGGAGGCTTCTCTCAGCTCTAGGTATGTGAGAGGGACCCTGAGTTTGAGGCCTCAAGTGGAATGGTCACCGCGATGCGCTGACTCGAAATAAGGCCGGATATGCCTGCAGTGAATTGAATGCAGGCTCGTGTTGCATCTCCCAAGATGAAAGGATGTCTGAATCACCTGTGGAGACCACAGAGAAAGACCTAGTTCCCCACCTCATCGCGACCGGAGGCCTCACATCCTTTGAAAACTCCAGAGGGACGCAGAGATCAGTGCCTCCAAAGGAGACGATGCCTGACTCCTCGTGAAATTTGATAGGATTCCCAGGATTCCTGTGGCACGTGGAAAGGGACCCTTGGTCTCCCGCCTCACCTGGAGAGGCGTCCCAATTGCCCTGCCAAGCCTCGAGGAGAATCCCGAGTTGTCCCAAGCAACTAGGCGGGAGTCCTGACGTCGCTGAACAAACACGTGTGTGGAAGGGCCATCCCCGTCGTAACTCGAAAATATACCCCAGGTTCCCGCCGCAACTCGAGAAAAACCATGAGACTTCCACCTCGCCGCGAGATGAGGGCCGATTCCCCTGCACTGCGTGCAGAGCAATGCCGTGTTGCACATCACACAGGAAAGGAGCCTTGATTTCCTTGATGGCACTTCAGAGAAAGCCCAAGAACACTGTTTCAAGGCTAGAGGGATCCTGAGGTCACTGTAGCAACAAGAAAGAGCTCCGTGGACCAAAATTCAACTCGAGATGAGAGGTTAGTCCCTAACTTCGACTCCAGAGGAATGCCACCTTACCACAAGCACCTCAAGAGGAGGCTTCTCTCAGCTCTAGGTATGTGAGAGGGACCCTGATTTTGTGGCCTCAAGTGGAATGGACACCGCGATGCCTTGACTCGAAATAAGGCCGGATATGCCTGCAGTGACTTGAATGCAGGCTCGTCTTGCATCTTCCAAGGCGAAAGGATGTCTGAATCCCCTGTGGAGACCACAGAGAAAGACCTAGTTCCCCACCTCATCGCGACCGGAGGCCTCACATCCTTTGAAAACTCCAAAGGGACGCGGAGATCAGTGCCTCCAAAGGAGACGATGCCTGAATCCTCGTGAAACTTGATAGGAGTCCCAGGATTCCTGTGGCACGTGGAAAGGGACCCTTGGTCTCCCGCCTCAGCTGGAGAGGCGTCCCAATTGCCCTGACAAGCCTCGAGGAGAATCCCGAGTTGTCCCTCGCAACTAGGCAGGAGTCCTGACGTCGCTGAACAAACACGTGTGTGGAAGGGCCATCCCCGTCGTAACTCGAGAATATACCCCAGGTTCCCGCCGCAACTCGAGAAAAACCATGAGACTTCCCCCTCGCCGCGAGATGAGGCCCGATTCCCCTGCACTGAGTGCAGAGCAATGCGTGTTGCTCATCACACAGGAAAGGAGCCTTGATTTCCTTGATGGGACTCCAGAGAAACCCCAAGAACACTGTTTCAAGGCTAGAGGGATCCTGAGGTCACTGTAGCAACAAGAAAGAGCTCCGTGGACCACAAATCAAATTGAGATGAGAGGTTAGTCCCTGGCTTCGACTCCAGAGGAATACAACCTTACCAGAAGCAGCTCAAGAGGAGGCTTCTCTCAGCTCTAGGTATGTGAGAGGGACCCTGAGTTTGAGGCCTCAAGTGGAATGGACACCGCGATGCCCTGACTCGAAATAAGGCCGGATCTGCCTGCAGTGAATTGAATGCAGGCTCGTGTTGCATCTCACAAGACGAAAGGATGTCTGAATCCCCTGTGGAGACCACAGAGAAAGACCTAGTTCCCCACCTCATCGCGACCGAAGGCCTCACATCCTTTGAAAGCTCCAGAGGGACGCAGAGATCAGTGCCTCCAAAGGAGACGATGCCTGACTCCTCGTGAAATTTGATAGGATTCCCAGGATTCCTGTGGCACGTGGAAAGGGACCCTTGGTCTCCCGCCTCACCTGGAGAGGCGTCCCAATTGCCCTGCCAAGCCTCGAGGAGAATCCCGAGTTGTCCCAAGCAACTAGGCGGGAGTCCTGACGTCTGTGAACAAACACGTGTGTGGAAGGGCCATCCCCGTCGTAACTCGAGAATATACCCCAGGTTCCCTCCGCAACTCTAGAAAAACCATGAGATTTCCCCCTCGCCGCGAGATGAGGCCCGATTCCCCTGCACTGCGTGCAGAGCAATGCCGTGTTGCACATCACACAGGAAAGGAGGCTTGATTTCCTTGATGGCACTCCAGAGAAAGCCCAAGAACACTGTTTCAAGGCTAGAGGGATCCTGAGGTCACTGTAGCAACACGAAAGTGCTCCGTGGACCAAAACTCAACTCGAGATGAGAGGATAGTCCCTGGCTTCGACTCCAGAGGAATACCACCTTACCACAAGCACCTCAAGAGGAGGCTTCTCTCAGCTCTAGGTATGGGAGAGGGACCCTGAGTTTGCGGCCTCAAGTGGAATGGACACCACGATGCCCTGACTCGAAGTAAGGCCGGATATGCCTGCAGTGACTTGAATGCAGGCTCGTCTTGCATCTCCCAAGACGAAAGGATGCCTGAATCCCCTGTGGAGACCACAGAGAAAGACCTAGTTTCTCACCTCATCGCGACCGGAGGCCTGACATCCTTTGAAAACTCAAGAGGGACGCGGAGATCACTGCCTCGAAAGGAGACGATGCCTGACTCCTCGTGAAACTTGATAGGAGTCCCAGGATTCCTGTGGCACGTTTAAAGGGACCCTTGGTCTCTCGCCTCAGCTGGAGAGGCGTCCCAATTGCCCTGCCAAGCCTCGAGGAGAATCCCGAGTTTTCCCTCGCAACTAGGCAGGAGTCCTGACGTCGCTGAACAAACACGTGTGTGGAAGGGCCATCCCCGTCGTAACTCGAGAATATACCCCAGGTTCCCGCCGCAACTCGAGAAAAACCATGAGACTTCCCCCTCGCCGCGAGATGAGGCCCGATTCCCCTGCACTGTGTGCAGAGCAATGCCGTGTTGCACATCACACAGGAAAGGAGCCTTGATTTCCTTGATGGCACTCCAGAGAAACCCCAAGAACACTGTTTCAAGGCTAGAGGGATCCTGAGGTTACTGTAGCAAGACGAAAGAGCTCCGTGGACCAAAGTCAACTCAAGATGAGAGGTTAGTCCCTGGCTTCCACTCCAGAGGAATACCACCTTACCACAAGGACCTCAAGAGGAGGCTTCTCTCAACTCTAGGTATGTGAGAGGGACCCTGAGTTTGCGGCCTCAAATGGAACGGACACCGCAATGCCCTGACTCGAAATAAGGCCGGATATCCCTGCAGTGACTTGAATGCAGGCTCGTCTTGCATCTCCCAAGACGAAAGGATGTCTGAATCCCCTGTGGAGACCACAGAGAAAGACCTAGTTCCCCACCTCATCGCGACCGGAGGCCTCACATCCTTTGAAAACTCCAGAGGGACGCGGAGATCAGTGCCTCCAAAGGAGACGATGCGTGACTCCTCGTGAAACTTGATAGGAGTCCCAGTATTCCTGTGGCACGTTTAAAGGGACCCTTGGTCTCCCGCCTCAGCTGGAGAGGCGTCCCAATTGCCCTGACAAGCCTCGAGGAGAATCCCGAGTTGTCCCTCGCAACTAGGCAGGAGTCCTGACGTCTGTGAACAAACACGTGTGTGGAAGGGCCATCCCCGTCGTAACTCGAGAATATACCCCAGGTTCCCGCCGCAACTCGAGAAAAACCATGAGACTTCCGCCTCGCCGCGAGATGAGGCCTGATTCCCCTGCACTGCGTGCAGAGCAATGCCGTGTTGCACATCACACAGGAAAGGAGCCTTGATTTCCTTGATGGCACTCCAGAGAAACCTCAAGAACACTGTTTCAAGGCTAGAGGGATCCTGAGGTCACTGTAGCAACACCAAAGAGCTCCGTGGACCAAAACTCAACTCGAGATGAGAGGTTAGTCCCTGGCTTCGACTCCAGAGGAATACCACCTTACCACAAGCACCTCAAAAGGAGGCTTCTCTCAGCTCTAGGTATGTGAGAGGGACCCTGAGTTTGCGGCCTCAAGTGGAATGGACACCGCGATGCCCTGACTCGAAATAAGGCCGTATATCCCTGTAGTGACTTGAATGCAGGCTCGTCTTGCATCTCCCAAGACGAAAGGATGCCTGAGTCCCCTGTGGAGACCACAGAGAAAGACCTAGTTCCCCACCTCATCGCGACCGGAGGCCTCACATCCTTTGAAAACTCCAGAGGGACGCGGAGATCAGTGCCTCCAAAGGAGACGGTGCCTGACTCCTCGTGAAACTTGATAGGAGTCCCAGGATTCCTGTGGCACGTTTAAAGGGACCCTTGGTCTCCCGCCTCAGCTGGAGAGGCGTCCCAATTGCTCTGCCAAGCCTCGAGGATAATCCCGAGTTGTCCCTCGCAACTAGGCAGGAGTCCTGACGTCGCTGATCAAACACTTGTGTGGAAGGGCCATCCCCGTCGAAACTCGAGAATATACCCCAGGTTCCCGCCGCAACTTGAGAAAAACCATGAGACTTCCCCCTCACCGCGAGATGAGGCCCGATTCCCCTGCACTGCGTGCAGAGCAATGCCGTGTTGCATATCACACAGGAAAGGAGCCTTTATTTCCTTGATGGCACTCCAGAGAAAGCCCAAGAACACTGTTTCAAGGCTAGAGGGATCCTGAGGTCACTGTAGCAACACGAAAGAGCTCCGTGGACCACAAATCAACTCGAAATGAGAGGTTAGTGCCTGGCTTCGACTCCAGAGGAATACCACCTTACCACAAGCACCACAAGAGGAGGCTTCTCTGAGCTCTAGGTATGTGAGAGGGACCCTGAGTTTGCGGCCTAAAGTGGAATGGACACCGCGATGCCCTGACTCGAAATAAGGCCGGATATCCCTGCAGTGACTTGAATACAGGCTTGTCTTGCATCTCCCAAGACGAAAGGATGTCTGAATCCCCTGAGGAGACCACAGAGAAAGACCTAGTTCCCCACGTTATCGCGACCGGAGGCATGACATCCTTTGAAAACTCCAGAGGGATGCGGAGATCAGTGCCTCTAAAGGAGACGATGCCTGACTCCTCGTGAATCTTGATAGGAGTCCCAGGATTCCTGTGGCACGTGGAAAGGGACCCTTGGTCTCCCGCCTCAGCTGGAGAGGCTTCCCAATTGCCCTGACAAGCCTCGAGGAGAATCCCGAGTTGTCCCTCGCACCTAGGCCGGAGTCTTGACGTCGCTGAACAAACAGGTGTGTGGAAGGGACATCCCCGTCTTAACTCGAGAATATACACCAGGTTCCCGCCGCAACTCGAGAAAAACCATGAGACTTCCCCCTCGCCGCGAGATGAGGCCGGATTCCCCTGCACTGCGTGCAGAGCAATGCCCTGTTGCACATCACACAGGAAAGGAGCCTTGATTTCCTTGATGGCACTCCAGAGAAACCCCAAGAACACTGTTTCAAGGCTAGAGGGATCCTGAGGTCACTGTAGCAACACGAAAGAGCTCCGTGAACCAAAAGTCAACTCGAAATGAGAGGCTAGTCCCTGGCTTCGACTCCAGAGGAATACCACCTTACCACAAGCACCTCAAGAGGAGGCTTCTCTCAGCTCTAGGTATGTGAGAGGGACCCTGAGTTTGCGGCCTCAAGTGGAATGGACACCGCGATGCCCTGACTCGAAATAAGGCCGGATATGCCTGCAGTGACGTGAATACATGCTCGTCTTGCATCTCCCAAGACGAAAGGATGTCTGAATCCCCTGTGGAGACCACAGAGAAAGACCTAGTTCCCGACCACATCGCGACCGGAGGCCTCACATCCTTTGAAAACTCCAGAGGGACGCGGAGATCAGTGCCTCCAAAGGAGACGATTCCTGACTCCTTGTTATACTTGATAGGAGTCCCAAGATTCCTGTGGCACGTGGAAAGGGACCCTTGGTCTCCCGCCTCAGCTGGAGAGGCGTCCCAATTGCCCTGACAAGCCTCGAGGAGAATCCCGAGTTTTCCCTCACAACTAGGCAGGAGTCCTTATGTTGCTGAACAAACATGTGGGTGGAAGGGCCATCCCCGTCGTAACTCGAGAATATACCCCAGGTTCCCGCCGCAACTCGAGAAAAACCATGAGACTTCCCACTCGCCGCAAAATGAGGCCCGATTCCCATGCACTGCGTGCAGAGCAATGCCGTGTTGCACATCACACAGGATAGGAGCCTTGATTTCCTTGATGGCACTCCAGAGAAACCCCAAGAACACTGTTTCAAGGCTAGAGGGATCCTGAGGTCACTGTAGCAACACGAAAGAGCTCCGTGGACCACAAGTCAACTCGAGATGAGAGGTTAGTCCCTGGCTTCGACTCCAGAGGAATATAACCTTACCACAAGCACCTCAAGAGGAGGCTTCTCTCAGCTCTAGGTATGTGAGAGGGACCCTGAGTTTGCGGCCTCAAGTGGAATGGACACCGCGATGCCCTGACTCGAAATAAGGCCGGATATGCCTGCAGTGACTTGAATACATGCTCGTCTTGCATCTTCCAAGACGAAAGGATGTCTGAATCCCCTGTGGAGACCACAGAGAAAGACCTAGTTCCCCACCTCATCGCGACCGGAGGCCTCACATCCTTTGAAAACTCCAGAGGGACGCGGAGATCAGCGCCTCCAAAGGAGACGATGCCTGACTCCTTGTAAAACTTGATAGGAGTCCCAGGATTCCTGTGGCACGTGGAAAGGGACCCTTGGTCTCCCGCCTCAGCTGGAGAGGCGTCCCAATTGCCCTGCCAAGCCTCGAGGAGAATCCCGAGTTGTCCCTCGCAACTAGGCAGGAGTCCTGACGTCGCTGAACAAACACGTGGGTGGAAGCGCCATCCCCGTCGTAACTCGAGAATATACCCCAGGTTCCCGCCGCAACTCGAGAAAAACCATGAGACGTCCCACTCGCCGCGAAATGAGGCCCGATTCCCCTGCACTGCGTGCAGAGCAATTCCGTGTTGCACATCACACAGGAAAGGAGCCTTGATTTCCTTGATGGCACTCCAGAGAAACCCCAAGAACACTGTTTCAAGGCTAGAGGGATCCTGAGGTTACTGTAGCAAGAGGAAAGAGCTCCGTGGACCAAAGTCAACTCAAGATGAGAGGTTAGTCCCTGGCTTCGACTCCAGAGGAATATAACCTTACCAGAAGCACCTCAAGAGGAGGCTTCTCTCAGCTCTAGGTATGTGAGAGGGACCCTGAGTTTGCGGCCTCAAGTGGAATGGACACCGCGATGCCCTGACTCGAAATCAGGCCGGATATTCCTGAAGTGAATTGAATGCAGGCTCGTCTTGCATCTCCCAAGACGAAAGGATGTCTGAATCCCCTGTGGAGACCACAGAGAAAGACCTAGTTCCCCACCTCATCGCGACCGGAGGCCTCACATCCTTTGAAAACTCGAGAGGGACGCAGAGATCAGTGCCTCCAAAGGAGACGATGCCTGACTCCTCGTGAAACTTGATAGGAGTCCCAGTATTCCTGTGGCACGTGGAAAGGGACCCTTGGTCTCCCGCCTCAGCCGGACAGGAGTCCCAACTGCCCTGCCAAGCCTCGAGGAGAATCCCGAGTTGACCCTCGCAACTAGGCAGGAGTACTGACGTCGCTGAACAAACACGTGTGTGGAAGGGCCATCCCCGTCGTAACTCGAGAATATACCCCAGGTTCCCGCCGCAACTCGAGAAAAACCATGAGACTTCCCCCTCGCCGCGAGATGAGGCCCGATTCCCCTGCACTGTGTGCAGAGCAATGCCGTGTTGCATATCACACAGGAAAGGAGCCTTGATTTCCTTGATGGCACTCCAGAGAAAGCCCAAGAACACTATTTCAAGGCTAGAGGGATCCTGAGGTCACTGTAGCAACACGAAACAGCTCCGTGGACCAAAAGTCAACTCGAGATGAGAGGTTAGTCCCTGGCTTCGACTCCAGAGGAATACCACCTTACCACAAGGACCTCAAGAGGAGGCTTCTCTCAGCTCTAAGTATGTGAGAGGGACCCTAAGTTTGCGGCCTCAAGTGGAATGGACACCGCAATGCCCTGACTCGAAATAAGGCCGGATATCCCTGCAGTGACTTGAATGCAGGCTCGTCTTGCATCTCCCAAGACGAAAGGATGTCTGAATCCCCTGTGGAGACCACAGAGAAAGACCTAGTTCCCCACCTCATCGCGACCGGAGGCCTCACATCCTTTGAAAACTCCAGCGGGACGCGGAGATCAGTGCCTCCAAAGGAGACGATTCCTGAATCCTTGTTATACTTGATAGGAGTCCCAAGATTCCTGTGGCACGTGGAAAGGGACCCTTGGTCTCCCGCCTCAGGTGGAGAGGCGTCCCAATTGCCCTGACAAGCCTCGAGGAGAATCCCGAGTTGTCCCTCACAACTAGGCAGGAGTCCTGACGTCGCTGAACAAACACGTGGGTGGAAGCGCCATCCCTGTCGTAACTCGAGAATATACCCCAGGTTCCCGCCGCAACTCGAGAAAAACCATGAGACGTCCCACTCGCCGCGAAATGAGGCCCGATTCCCCTGCACTGCGTGCAGAGCAATGCCGTGTTGCACATCACACAGGAAAGGAGCCTTGATTTCCTTGATGGCACTCCAGAGAAAGCCCAAGAACACTGTTTCAAGGCTAGAGGGATCCTGAGGTCACTGTAGCAACACGAAAGAGTTCCGTGGACCACAAATCAACTCGAGATGAGAGGTTAGTGCCTGGCTTCGACTCCAGAGGATTACCACCTTACCACAAGCACCTCAAGAGGAGGCTTCTCTGAGCTCTAGGTATGTGAGAGGGACCCTGACTTTGCGGCCTAAAGTGGAATGGACACCGCGATGCCCTGACTTGAAATAAGGCCGGATATCCCTGCAGTGACTTGAATACAGGCTCGTCTTGCATCTCCCAAGACGAAAGGATGTCTGAATCCCCTGAGGAGCCCACAGAGAAAGACCTAGTTCCCCACGTCATCGCGACCGGAGGCCTGTCATCGTTTGAAAACACCAAAGCGATGCGGAGATCAGTGCCTCCAAAGGAGACGATGCCTGACTCCTCGTGAATCTTGATAGGAGTCCCAGGATTCCTGTGGCACGTGGAAAGGGACCCTTGGTCTCCCGCCTCAGCTGGAGAGGCGTCCCAATTGCCCTGACAAGCCTCGAGGAGAATCCCGAGTTGTCCCTCGCAACTAGGCAGGAGTCCTGACGTCGCTGAACTAACACGTGTGTGGAAGGGCCATCCCCGTCGTAACTCGAGAATATACCCCAGGTTCCCGCCGCAACTCGAGAAAAACCATGAGACTTCCCCCTCGCCGCGAGATGAGGCCGGATTCCCCTGCACTGCGTGCAGAGCAATGCCGTGTTGCACATCACACAGGAAAGGTGCCTTGATTTCCTTGATGGCACTCCAGAGAAACCCCAAGAGCACTGTTTCAAGGCTAGAGGGATCCTGAGGTCACTGTAGCAACACGAAAGAGCTCCGTGGACCAAAAGTCAACTCGAGATGAGAGGTTAGTCCCTGGCTTCGACTCCAGAGGAATACCACCTTACCACAAGCACCTCAAGAGGAGGCTTCTCTCAGCTCTAGGTATGTGAGAGGGACCCTGAGTTTGCGGCCTCAAGTGGAATGGACACCGCGATGCCCTGACTCGAAATAAGGCCGGATATGCCTGCAGTGACTTGAATACATGCTCGTCTTGCATCTTCCAAGACGAAAGGATGTCTGAATCCCCTGTGGAGACCACAGAGAAAGACCTAGTTCCCCACCTCATCGCGACCGGAGGCCTCACATCCTTTGAAAACTCCAGAGGGACGCGGAGATCAGCGCCTTCAAAGGAGACGATGCCTGACTCCTTGTTAAACTTGATAGGAGTCCCAGGATTCCTGTGGCACATGGAAAGGGACCCTTGGTCTCCCGCCTCAGCTGGAGAGGCGTCCCAATTGCCCTGCCAAGCCTCGAGGAGAATCCCGAGTTGTCCCTCACAACTAGGCAGGAGTCCTGACGTCGCTGAACAAACACGTGGGTGGAAGCGCCATCCCCGTCGTAACTCGAGAATATACCCCAGGTTCCCGCCGCAACTCGAGAAAAACCATGAGACGTCCCACTCGCCGCGAAATGTGGACCGATTCCCCTGCACTGCGTGCAGAGCAATGCCGTGTTGCACATTACACAGGAAAGGAGACTTGATTTCCTTGATGGCACTCCAGAGAAACCCCAAAAACACTGTTTCAAGGCTAGAGGCATCCTGAGGTCACTGTAGTAACACGAAAGAGCTCCGTGGACCAAAAGTCAACTCGAGATGAGAGGGTAGTCCCTGGCTTCGACTCCAGAGGAATACCACCTTACCACAAGCACCACAAGAGGAGGCTTCTCTGAGCTCTAGGTATGTGAGAGGGACCCTGACTTTGCGGCCTAAAGTGGAATGGACACCGCGATGCCCTGACTTGAAATAAGGCCGGATATCCCTGCAGTGACTTGAATAAAGGCTCGTCTTGCATCTCCCAAGACGAAAGGATGTCTGAATCCCCTGAGGAGCCCACAGAGAAAGACCTAGTTCCCCACGTCATCGCGACCGGAGGCCTGTCATCCTTTGAAAACACCAAAGGGATGCGGAGATCAGTGCCTCCAAAGGAGACGATGCCTGACTCCTCGTGAATCTTGATAGGAGTCCCAGGATTCCTGTGGCACGTGAAAAGGGACCCTTGGTCTCCCGCCTCAGCTGGAGAGGCGTCCCAATTGCCCTGACAAGCCTCGAGGAGAATCCCGAGTTGTCCCTCGCAACTAGGCAGGAGTCCTGACGTCGCTGAACTAACACGTGTGTGGAAGGGCCATCCCCGTCGTAACT
This sequence comes from Cervus elaphus, assembly GCF_910594005.1. NCBI lineage: Eukaryota > Metazoa > Chordata > Mammalia > Artiodactyla > Cervidae > Cervus > Cervus elaphus. Next base: position 8,358,165 of record NC_057815.1, on the reverse strand, counting down.
CGAGAATATACCCCAGGTTCCCGCCGCAACTCGAGAAAAACCATGAGACTTCCCCCTCGCCGCGAGATGAGGCCCGATTCCCCTGCACTGCGTGCAGAGCAATGCCGTGTTGCATATCACACAGGAAAGGAGCCTTGATTTCCTTGATGGCACTCCAGAGAAAGCCCAAGAACACTATTTCAAGGCTAGAGGGATCCTGAGGTCACTGTAGCAACACGAAAGAGCTCCGTGGACCAAAACTCAACTCGAGATAAGAGGTTAGTCCCTGGCTTCGACTCCAGAGGAATACCACCTTACCACAAGCACCTCAAAAGGAGGCTTCTCTCAGCTCTAGGTATGTGAGAGGGACCCTGAGTTTGCGGCCTCAAGTGGAATGGACACCGCGATGCCCTGACTCGAAATAAGGCCGGATATCCCTCCAGTGACTTGAATGCAGGCTCGTCTTGCATCTCCCAAGACGAAAGGATGCCTGAATCCCCTGTGGAGACCACAGAGAAAGACCTAGTTCCCCACCTCATCGTGACCGGAGGCCTGACATCCTTTGAAAACTCCAGAGGGACGCGGAGATCAGTGCCTCCAAAGGAGACGATGCCTGACTCCTCGTGAAACTTGATAGGAGTCCCAGGATTCCTGTAGCACGTGGAAAGGGACCCTTGGTCTCCCGCCTCAGCTGGAGAGGCGTCCCAATTGCCCTGCCAAGCCTCGAGGAGAATCCCGAGTTGTCCCTCACAACTAGGCAGGAGTCCTGACATCGCTGAACACACACGTGTGTGGAAGGGCCATCCCCGTCGTAACTCGAGAATATACCCCAGGTTCCCGCCGCAACTCGAGAAAAACCATGAGACTTCCCACTCGCCGCGAAATGATGCCCGATTCCCCTGCACTGCGTTCAGAGCAATGCCGTGTTGCACATCACACAGGAAAGGAGCCTTGATTTCCTTGATGGCACTCCAGAGAAACCCCAAGAACAGTGTTTCAAGGCTAGAGGGATCCTGAGGTCACTGTAGCAACACGAAAGAGCTCCGTGGACCACAAATCAACTCGAAATGAGAGGTTAGTGCCTGGCTTCGACTCCAGAGGAATACCACCTTACCACAAGCACATCAAAAGGAGGCTTCTCTCAGCTCTAGGTATGTAAGAGGGACCCTGACTTTGCGGCCTAAAGTGGAATGGACACCGCGATGCCCTGACTCGAAATAAGGCCGGATATCCCTGCAGTGACTTGAATACAGGCTCGTCTTGCATCTCCCAAGACGAAACGATGTCTGAATCCCCTGAGGAGACCACAGAGAAAGACCTAGTTCCCCACGTCATCGCGACCGGAGACCTGACATCCTTTGAAAACTCCAGAGGGATGCGGAGATCAGTGCCTCCAAAGGAGACAATGCCTGACTCCTCGTGAATCTTGATAGGAGTCCCAGGATTCCTGTGGCACGTGGAAAGGGACCCTTGGTCTCCCGCCTCAGCTGGAGAGGCGTCCCAATTGCCCTGACAAGCCTCGAGGAGAATCCCGAGTTGTCCCTCGCAACTAGGCAGGAGTCTTGACGTCGCTGAACAAACAGGTGTGTGGAAGGGCCATCCCCGTTGTAACTCGAGAATATACCCCAGGTTCCCGCCGCAACTCGAGAAAAACCATGAGACTTCCCCCTCGCCGCGAGATGAGGCCCGATTCCCCTGCACTGCGTGCAGAGCAATGCCGTGTTGCACATCACACAGGAAAGGTGCCTTGATTTCCTTGATGGCACTCCAGAGAAACCCCAAGAGCACTGTTTCAAGGCTAGAGGGATCCTGAGGTCACTGTAGCAACACGAAAGAGCTCCGTGGACCAAAAGTCAACTCGAGATGAGAGGCTAGTCCCTGGCTTCGACTCCAGAGGAATACCACCTTACCACAAGCACCACAAGAGGAGGCTTCTCTGAGCTCTAGGTATGTGAGAGGGACCCTGAGTTTGCGGCCTCAAGTGGAATGGACACCGCGATGCCCTGACTCGAAATAAGGCCGGATATCCCTGCAGTGACTTGAATACAGGCTCGTCTTGCATCTCCCAAGACGAAAGGATGTCTGAATCCCCTGAGGAGACCACAGAGAAAGACCTAGTTCCCCACGTCATCGCGACCGGAGGCATGACATCCTTTGAAAACTCCAGAGGGATGCGGAGATCAGTCCCTCTAAAGGAGACGATGCCTGACTCCTCGTGAATCTTGATAGGAGTCCCAGGATTCCTGTGGCACGTGGAAAGGGACCCTTGGTCTCCCGCCTCAGCTGGAGAGGCTTCCCAATTGCCCTGACAAGCGTCGAGGAGAATCCCGAGTTGTCCCTCGCACCTAGGCCGGAGTCTTGACGTCGCTGAACAAACAGGTGTGTGGAAGGGACATCCCCGTCTTAACTCGAGAATATACACCAGGTTCCCGCCGCAACTCGAGAAAAACCATGAGACTTCCCCCTCGCCGCGAGATGAGGCCGGATTCCCCTGCACTGCGTGCAGAGCAATGCCGTGTTGCACATCACACAGGAAAGGAGCCTTGATTTCCTTGATGGCACTCCAGAGAAACCCCAAGAACACTGTTTCAAGGCTAGATTTATCCTGAGGTAACTGTAGCAACACGAAAGAGCTCCGTGAACCAAAAGTCAACTCGAAATGAGAGGCTAGTCCCTGGCTTCGACTCCAGAGGAACACCACCTTACCACAAGCACCTCAAGAGGAGGCTTCTCTCAGCTCTAGGTATGTGAGAGGGACCCTGAGTTTGCGGCCTCAAGTGGAATGGACACCGCGATGCCCTGACTCGAAATAAGGCCGGATATGCCTGCAGTGACTTGAATACATGCTCGTCTTGCATCTCCCAAGACGAAAGGATGTCTGAATCCCCTGTGGAGACCACAGAGAAAGACCTAGTTCCCGACCACATCGCGACCGGAGGCCTCACATCCTTTGAAAACTCCAGAGGGACGCGGAGATCAGTGCCTCCAAAGGAGACGATTCCTGACTCCTTGTTATACTTGATAGGAGTCCCAAGATTCCTGTGGCACGTGGAAAGGGACCCTTGGTCTCCCGCCTCAGCTGGAGAGGCGTCCCAATTGCCCTGCCAAGCCTCGAGGAGAATCCCGAGTTTTCCCTCACAACTAGGCAGGAGTCCTTATGTTGCTGAACAAACATGTGGGTGGAAGGGCCATCCCCGTCGTAACTCGAGAATATACCCCCGGTTCCCGCCGCAACTCGAGAAAAACCATGAGACTTCCCACTCGCCGCAAAATGAGGCCCGATTCCCCTGCACTGCGTGCAGAGCAATGCCGTGTTGCACATCACACAGGATAGGAGCCTTGATTTCCTTGATGGCACTCCAGAGAAACCCCAAGAACACTGTTTCAAGGCTAGAGGGATCCTGAGGTCACTGTAGCAACACGAAAGAGCTCCGTGGACCACAAGTCAACTCGAGATGAGAGGTTAGTCCCTGGCTTCGACTCCAGAGGAATATAACCTTACCACAAGCACCTCAAGAGGAGGCTTCTCTCAGCTCTAGGTATGTGAGAGGGACCCTGAGTTTGCGGCCTCAAGTGGAATGGACACCGCGATGCCCTGACTCGAAATAAGGCCGGATATGCCTGCAGTGACTTGAATACATGCTCGTCTTGCATCTTCCAAGACGAAAGGATGTCTGAATCCCCTGTGGAGACCACAGAGAAAGACCTAGTTCCCCACCTCATCGCGACCGGAGGCCTCACATCCTTTGAAAACTCCAGAGGGACGCGGAGATCAGCGCCTCGAAAGGAGACGATGCCTGACTCCTTGTAAAACTTGATAGGAGTCCCAGGATTCCTGTGGCACGTGGAAAGGGACCCTTGGTCTCCCGCCTCAGCTGGAGAGGCGTCCCAATTGCCCTGCCAAGCCTCGAGGAGAATCCCGAGTTGTCCCTCGCAACTAGGCAGGAGTCCTGACGTCGCTGAACAAACACGTGTGTGGAAGGGCCATCCCCGTCGTAACTCGAGAATATACCCCAGGTTCCCGCCGCAACTCGAGAAAAACCATGAGACGTCCCACTCGCCGCGAAATGAGGCCCGATTCCCCTGCACTGCGTGCAGAGCAATTCCGTGTTGCACATCACACAGGAAAGGAGCCTTGATTTCCTTGATGGCACTCCAGAGAAACCCCAAGAACACTGTTTCAAGGCTAGAGGGATCCTGAGGTTACTGTAGCAAGACGAAAGAGCTCCGTGGACCAAAGTCAACTCAAGATGAGAGGTTAGTCCCTGGCTTCGACTCCAGAGGAATATAACCTTACCAGAAGCACCTCAAGAGGAGGCTTCTCTCAGCTCTAGGTATGTGAGAGGGACCCTGAGTTTGCGGCCTCAAGTGGAATGGACACCGCGATGCCCTGACTCGAAATCAGGCCGGATATTCCTGAAGTGAATTGAATGCAGGCTCGTCTTGCATCTCCCAAGACGAAAGGATGTCTGAATCCCCTGTGGAGACCACAGAGAAAGACCTAGTTCCCCACCTCATCGCGACCGGAGGCCTCACATCCTTTGAAAACTCGAGAGGGACGCGGAGATCAGTGCCTCCAAAGGAGACGATGCCTGACTCCTCGTGAAACTTGATAGGAGTCCCAGTATTCCTGTGGCACGTGGAAAGGGACCCTTGGTCTCCCGCCTCAGCCGGACAGGCGTCCCAACTGCCCTGCCAAGCCTCGAGGAGAATCCCGAGTTGTCCCTCGCAACTAGGCAGGAGTCCTGACGTCGCTGAACAAACACGTGTGTGGAAGGGCCATCCCCGTCGTAACTCGAGAATATACCCCAGGTTCCCGCCGCAACTCGAGAAAAACCATGAGACTTCCCCCTCGCCGCGAGATGAGGCCCGATTCCCCTGCACTGCGTGCAGAGCAATGCCGTGTTGCATATCACACAGGAAAGGAGCCTTGATTTCCTTGATGGCACTCCAGAGAAAGCCCAAGAACACTATTTCAAGGCTAGAGGGATCCTGAGGTCACTGTAGCAACACGAAACAGCTCCGTGGACCAAAAGTCAACTCGAGATGAGAGGTTAGTCCCTGGCTTCGACTCCAGAGGAATACCACCTTACCACAAGGACCTCAAGAGGAGGCTTCTCTCAGCTCTAAGTATGTGAGAGGGACCCTGAGTTTGCGGCCTCAAGTGGAATGGACACCGCAATGCCCTGACTCGAAATAAGGCCGGATATCCCTGCAGTGACTTGAATGCAGGCTCGTCTTGCATCTCCCAAGACGAAAGGATGTCTGAATCCACTGTGGAGGCCACAGAGAAAGACCTAGTTCCCCACCTCATCGCGACCGGAGGCCTCACATCCTTTGAAAACTCGAGAGGGACGCGGAGATCAGTGCCTCCAAAGGAGACGATGCCTGACTCCTCGTGAAACTTGTTAGGAGTTCAAGGATTCCTGTGGCACATTTAAAGGGACCCTTGGTCTCCCGCCTCAGCTGGACAGGCGTCCCAACTGCCCTGCCAAGCCTCGAGGAGAATCTCGAGTTGTCCCTCGCAACTAGGCAGGAGTCCTGACGTCGCTGAACAAACACGTGTGTGGAAGGGCCATCCCCGTCGTAACTCGAGAATATACCCCAGGTTCCCGCCGCAACTCGAGAAAAACCATGAGACTTCCCCCTCGCCGCGAGATGAGGCCCGATTCCCCCGCACTGCGTGCAGAGCAATGCCGTGTTGCATATCACACAGGAAAGGAGCCTTGATTTCCTTGATGGCACTCCAGAGAAAGCCCAAGAACACTATTTCAAGGCTAGAGGGATCCTGAGGTCACTGTAGCAACACGAAAGAGCTCCGTGGACCAAAAGTCAACTCGAGATGAGAGGTTAGTCCCTGGCTTCGACTCCAGAGGAATACCACCTTACCACAAGGACCTCAAGAGGAGGCTTCTCTCAGCTCTAAGTATGTGAGAGGGACCCTGAGTTTGCGGCCTCAAGTGGAATGGACACCGCAATGCCCTGACTCGAAATAAGGTCGGATATCCCTGCAGTGACTTGAATGCAGGCTCGTCTTGCATCTCCCAAGACGAAAGGATGTCTGAATCCCCTGTGGAGACCACAGAGAAAGACCTAGTTCCGCACCTCATCGCGACCGGAGGCCTCACATCCTTTGAAAACTCCAGAGGGACGCGGAGATCAGTGCCTCCAAAGGAGACGATGAGTGACTCCTCGTGAAACTTGTTAGGAGTTCAAGGATTCCTGTGGCACTTGCAAAGCGACCCTTGGTCTCCCGCCTCAGCTGGAGAGGCGTCCCAATTGCCCTGACAAGCCTCGAGGAGAATCCCGAGTTGTCCCTCGCAACTAGGCAGGAGTCCTGACGTCGCTGAACAAACACGTGTGTGGAAGGGCCATCCCCGTCGTAACTCGAGAATATACCCCAGGTTCCCGCCGCAACTCGAGAAAAACCATGAGACTTCCGCCTCGCCGCGAGATGAGGCCTGATTCCCCTGCACTGCGTGCAGAGCAATGCCGTGTTGCACATCACACAGGAAAGGAGCCTTGATTTCCTTGATGGCACTCCAGAGAAACCCCAAGAACACTGTTTCAAGGCTAGAGGGATCCTGAGGTCACTGTAGCAACATCAAAGAGCTCCGTGGACCAAAACTCAACTCGAGATGAGAGGTTAGTCCCTGGCTTCGACTCCAGAGGAATACCACCTTACCACAAGCACCTCAAGAGGAGGCTTCTGTCAGCTCTAGGTATGTGAGAGGGACCCTGAGTTTGCGGCCTCAAGTGGAATGGACACCGCGATGCCCTGACTCGAAATAAGGCCGTATATCCCTGTAGTGACTTGAATGCAGGCTCGTCTTGCCTCTCCCCAGACGAAAGGATGCCTGAGTCCCCTGTGGAGACCACAGAGAAAGACCTAGTTCCCCACCTCATCGCGACCGGAGGCCTCACATCCTTTGAAAACTCCAGAGGGACGCGGAGATCAGTGCCTCTAAAGGAGACGATGCCTGACTCCTCGTGAATCTTGATAGGAGTCCCAGGATTCCTGTGGCACGTGGAAAGGGACCCTTGGTCTCCCGCCTCAGCTGGAGAGGCTTCCCAATTGCCCTGACAAGCCTCGAGGAGAATCCCGAGTTGTCCCTCGCACCTAGGCCGGAGTCTTGACGTCGCTGAACAAACAGGTGTGTGGAAGGGACATCCCCGTCTTAACTCGAGAATATACACCAGGTTCCCGCCGCAACTCGAGAAAAACCATGAGACTTCCCCCTCGCCGCGAGATGAGGCCGGATTCCCCTGCACTGCGTGCAGAGCAATGCCGTGTTGCACATCACACAGGAAAGGAGCCTTGATTTCCTTGATGGCACTCCAGAGAAACCCCAAGAACACTGTTTCAAGGCTAGAGGGATCCTGAGGTCACTGTAGCAACACGAAAGAGCTCCGTGAACCAAAAGTCAACTCGAAATGAGAGGCTAGTCCCTGGCTTCGACTCCAGAGGAATACCACCTTACCACAAGCACCTCAAGAGGAGGCTTCTCTCAGCTCTAGGTATGTGAGAGGGACCCTGAGTTTGCAGCCTCAAGTGGAATGGACACCGCGATGCCCTGACTCGAAATAAGGCCGGATATGCCTGCAGTGACGTGAATACATGCTCGTCTTGCATCTCCCAAGACGAAAGGATGTCTGAATCCCCTGTGGAGACCACAGAGAAAGACCTAGTTCTCGACCACATCGCGACCGGAGGCCTCACATCCTTTGAAAACTCCAGAGGGACGCGGAGATCAGTGCCTCCAAAGGAGACGATTCCTGACTACTTGTTATACTTGATAGGAGTCCCAAGATTCCTGTGGCACGTGGAAAGGGACCCTTGGTCTCCCGCCTCAGCTGGAGAGGCGTCCCAATTGCCCTGACAAGCCTCGAGGAGAATCCCGAGTTTTCCCTCACAACTAGGCAGGAGTCCTTATGTTGCTGAACAAACATGTGGGTGGAAGGGCCATCCCCGTCGTAACTCGAGAATATACCCCAGGTTCCCGCCGCAACTCGAGAAAAACCATGAGACTTCCCACTCGCCGCAAAATGAGGCCCGATTCCCCTGCACTGCGTGCAGAGCAATGCCGTGTTGCACATCACACAGGATAGGAGCCTTGATTTCCTTGATGGCACTCCAGAGAAACCCCAAGAACACTGTTTCAAGGCTAGAGGGATCCTGAGGTCACTGTAGCAACACGAAAGAGCTCCGTGGACCACAAGTCAACTCGAGATGAGAGGTTAGTCCCTGGCTTCGACTCCAGAGGAATACAACCTTACCACAAGCACCTCAAGAGGAGGCTTCTCTCAGCTCTAGGTATGTGAGAGGGACCCTGAGTTTGCGGCCTCAAGTGGAATGGACACCGCGATGCCCTGACTCGAAATAAGGCCGGATATGCCTGCAGTGACTTGAATACATGCTCGTCTTGCATCTTCCAAGACGAAAGGATGTCTGAATCCCCTGTGGAGACCACAGAGAAAGACCTAGTTCCCCACCTCATCGCGACCGGAGGCCTCACATCCTTTGAAAACTCCAGAGGGACGCGGAGATCAGCGCCTCCAAAGGAGACGATTCCTGACTCCTTGTAAAACTTGATAGGAGTCCCAGGATTCCTGTGGCACGTGGAAAGGGACCCTTGGTCTCCCGCCTCAGCTGGAGAGGCGTCCCAATTGCCCTGACAAGCCTCGAGGAGAATCCCGAGTTGTCCCTCGCAACTAGGCAGGAGTCCTGACGTCGCTGAACAAACACGTGGGTGGAAGGGCCATCCCCGTCGTAACTCGAGAATATACCCCAGGTTCCCGCCGCAACTCGAGAAAAACCATGAGACGTCCCACTCGCCGCGAAATGAAGCCCGATTCCCCTGCACTGCGTGCAGAGCAATTCCGTGTTGCACATCACACAGGAAAGGAGCCTTGATTTCCTTGATGGCACTCCAGAGAAAGCCCAAGAACACTATTTCAAGGCTAGAGGGATCCTGAGGTCACTGTAGCAACACGAAACAGCTCCGTGGACCAAAAGTCAACTCGAGATGAGAGGTTAGTCCCTGGCTTCGACTCCAGAGGAATACCACCTTACCACAAGGACCTCAAGAGGAGGCTTCTCTCAGCTCTAAGTATGTGAGAGGGACCCTGAGTTTGCGGCCTCAAGTGGAATGGACACCGCAATGCCCTGACTCGAAATAAGGCCGGATATCCCTGCAGTGACTTGAATGCAGGCTCGTCTTGCATCTCCCAAGACGAAAGGATGTCTGAATCCCCTGTGGAGACCACAGAGAAAGACCTAGTTCCCCACCTCATCGCGACCGGAGGCCTCACATCCTTTGAAAACTCCAGAGGGACGCGGAGATCAGTGCCTCCAAAGGAGACGATGCCTGACTCCTCGTGAAACTTGTTAGGAGTTCAAGGATTCCTGTGGCACGTTTAAAGGGACCCTTGGTCTCCCGCCTCAGCTGGAGAGGCGTCCCAATTGCCCTGACAAGCCTCGAGGAGAATCCCGAGTTGTCCCTCGCAACTAGGCAGGAGTCCTGACGTCGCTGAACAAACACTTGTGTGGAAGGGCCACCCCCGTCGAAACTCGAGAATATACCCCAGGTTCCCGCCGCAACTTGAGAAAAACCATGAGACTTCCCCCTCGCCACGAGATGAGGCCCGATTCCCCTGCACTGCGTGCAGAGCAATGCCGTGTTGCATATCACACAGGAAAGGAGCCTTTATTTCCTTGATGGCACTCCAGAGAAAGCACAAGAACACTGTTTCAAGGCTAGAGGGATCCTCAGGTCACTGTAGCAACACGAAAGAGCTCCGTGGACCACAAATCAACTCGAAATGAGAGGTTAGTGCCTGGCTTCGACTCCAGAGGAATACCACCTTACCACAAGCACCTCAAGAGGATGCTTCTCTGAGCTCTAGGTATGTGAGAGGGACCCTGAGTTTGCGGCCTAAAGTGGAATGGACACCGCGATGCCCTGACTCGAAATAAGGCCGGATATCCCTGCAGTGACTTGAATACAGGCTTGTCTTGCATCTCCCAAGACGAAAGGATGTCTGAATCCCCTGAGGAGACCACAGAGAAAGACCTAGTTCCCCACGTCATCGCGACCGGAGGCATGACATCCTTTGAAAACTCCAGAGGGATGCGGAGATCAGTGCCTCTAAAGGAGACGATGCCTGACTCCTCGTGAATCTTGATAGGAGTCCCAGGATTCCTGTGGCACGTGGAAAGGGACCCTTGGTCTCCCGCCTCAGCTGGAGAGGCGTCCCAATTGCCCTGACAAGCCTCGAGGAGAATCCCGAGTTGTCCCTCGCAACTAGGCAGGAGTCCTGACGTCGCTGAACTAACACGTGTGTGGAAGGGCCATCCCCGTCGTAACTCGAGAATATACCCCAGGTTCCCGCCGCAACTCGAGAAAAACCATGAGACTTCCCCCTCGCCGCGAGATGAGGCCCGATTCCCCTGCACTGCGTGCAGAGCAATGCCGTGTTGCATATCACACAGGAAAGGAGCCTTGATTTCCTTGATGGCACTCCAGAGAAAGCCCAAGAACACTATTTCAAGGCTAGAGGGATCCTGAGGTCACTGTAGCAACACGAAAGAGCTCCGTGGACTAAAACTCAACTCGAGATGAGAGGTTAGTCCCTGGCTTCGACTCCAGAGGAATACCACCTTACCACAAGCACCTCAAAAGGAGGCTTCTCTCAGCTCTAGGTATGTGAGAGGGACCCTGAGTTTGCGGCCTAAAGTGGAATTGACACCGCGATGCCCTGACTCGAAATAAGGCCGGATATCCCTGTAGTGACTTGAATGCATGCTCGTCTTGCATCTCCCAAGACGAAAGGATGCCTGAATCCCCTGTGGAGACCACAGAGAAAGACCTAGTTCCCCACCTCATCGTGACCGGAGGCCTGACATCCTTTGAAAACTCCAGAGGGACGCGGAGATCAGTGCCTCCAAAGGAGACGATGCCTGACTCCTCGTGAAACTTGATAGGAGTCCCAGGATTCCTGTGGAACGTGGAAAGGGACCCTTGGTCTCCCGCCTCAGCTGGAGAGGCATCCCAATTGCCCTGCCAAGCCTCGAGGAGAATCCCGAGTTGTCCCTCACAACTAGGCAGGAGTCCTGACATCGCTGAACACAGACGTGTGTGGAAGGGCCATCCCCGTCGTAACTCGAGAATATACCCCAGGTTCCCGCCGCAACTCGAGAAAAACCATGAGACTTCCCACTCGCCGCGAAATGATGCCCGATTCCCCTGCACTGCGTTCAGAGCAATGCCGTGTTGCACATCACACAGGAAAGGAGCCTTGATTTCCTTGATGGCACTCCAGAGAAACCCCAAGAACAGTGTTTCAAGGCTAGAGGGATCCTGAGGTCACTGTAGCAACATGAAAGAGCTCCGTGGACCACAAATCAACTCGAAATGAGAGGTTAGTGCCTGGCTTCGACTCCAGAGGAATACCACCTTACCACAAGCACATCAAGAGGAGGCTTCTCTCAGCTCTAGGTATGTAAGAGGGACCCTGACTTTGCGGCCTAAAGTGGAATGGACACCGCGATGCTCTGACTCGAAATAAGGCCGGATATCCCTGCAGTGACTTGAATACAGGCTCGTCTTGCATCTCCCAAGACGAAAGGATGTCTGAATCCCCTGAGGAGACCACAGAGAAAGACCTAGTTCCCCACGTCATCGCGACCGGAGACCTGACATCCTTTGAAAACTCCAGAGGGATGCGGAGATCAGTGCCTCCAAAGGAGACGATGCCTGACTCCTCGTGAATCTTGATAGGAGTCCCAGGATTCCTGTGGCACGTGGAAAGGGACCCTTGGTCTCCCGCCTCAGCTGGAGAGGCGTCCCAATTGCCCTGACAAGCCTCGAGGAGAATCCCGAGTTGTCCCTCGCACCTAGGCCGGAGTCTTGACGTCGCTGAACAAACAGGTGTGTGGAAGGGCCATCCCCGTTGTAACTCGAGAATATACCCCAGGTTCCCGCCGCAACTCGAGAAAAACCATGAGACTTCCCCCTCGCCGCGAGATGAGGCCGGATTCCCCTGCACTGCGTGCAGAGCAATGCCGTGTTGCACATTACACAGGAAAGGAGACTTGATTTCCTTGATGGCACTCCAGAGAAACCCCAAAAACACTGTTTCAAGGCTAGAGGCATCCTGAGGTCACTGTAGTAACACGAAAGAGCTCCGTGGACCAAAAGTCAACTCGAGATGAGAGGGTAGTCCCTGGCTTCGACTCCAGAGGAATACCACCTTACCACAAGCACCTCAAGAGGAGGCTTCTCTGAGCTCTAGGTATGTGAGAGGGACCCTGACTTTGCGGCCTAAAGTGGAATGGACACCGCGATGCCCTGACTTGAAATAAGGCCGGATATCCCTGCAGTGACTTGAATAAAGGCTCGTCTTGCATCTCCCAAGACGAAAGGATGTCTGAATCCCCTGAGGAGCCCACAGAGAAAGACCTAGTTCCCCACGTCATCGCGACCGGAGGCCTGTCATCCTTTGAAAACACCAAAGGGATGCGGAGATCAGTGCCTCCAAAGGAGACGATGCCTGACTCCTCGTGAATCTTGATAGGAGTCCCAGGATTCCTGTGGCACGTGAAAAGGGACCCTTGGTCTCCCGCCTCAGCTGGAGAGGCGTCCCAATTGCCCTGACAAGCCTCGAGGAGAATCCCGAGTTGTCCCTCGCAACTAGGCAGGAGTCCTGACGTCGCTGAACTAACACGTGTGTGGAAGGGCCATCCCCGTCGTAACTCGAGAATATACCCCAGGTTCCCGCCGCAACTCGAGAAAAACCATGAGACTTCCCCCTCGCCGCGAGATGAGGCCCGATTCCCCTGCACTGCGTGCAGAGCAATTCCGTGTTGCACATCACACAGGAAAGGAGCCTTGATTTCCTTGATGGCACTCCAGAGAAACCCCAAGAACACTATTTCAAGGCTACAGGGATCCTGAGGTCACTGTAGCAACACGAAAGAGCTCCGTGGACCAAAACTCAACTCGAGATGAGAGGTTAGTCCCTGGCTTCGACTCCAGAGGAATACCACCTTACCACAAGCACCTCAAAAGGAGGCTTCTCTCAGCTCTAGGTATGTGAGAGGGACCCTGAGTTTGCGGCCTAAAGTGGAATGGACACCGCGATGCCCTGACTCGAAATAAGGCTGGATATCCCTGTAGTGACTTGAATGCATGCTCGTCTTGCATCTCCCAAGACGAAAGGATGCCTGAATCCCCTGTGGAGACCACAGAGAAAGACCTAGTTCCCCACCTCATCGTGACCGGAGGCCTGACATCCTTTGAAAATTCCAGAGGGACGCGGAGATCAGTGTCTCCAAAGGAGACGATGCCTGACTCCTCGTGAAACTTGATAGGAGTCCCAGGATTCCTGTAGCACGTGGAAAGGGACCCTTGGTCTCCCGCCTCAGCTGGAGAGGTGTCCCAATTGCCCTGCCAAGCCTCGAGGAGAATCCCGAGTTGTCCCTCACAACTAGGCAGGAGTCCTGACATCGCTGAACACAGACGTGTGTGGAAGGGCCATCCCCGTCGTAACTCGAGAATATACCCCAGGTTCCCGCCGCAACTCGAGAAAAACCATGAGACTTCCCACTCGCCGCGAAATGATGCCCGATTCCCCTGCACTGCGTTCAGAGCAATGCCGTGTTGCACATCACACAGGAAAGGAGCCTTGATTTCCTTGATGGCACTCCAGAGAAACCCCAAGAACAGTGTTTCAAGGCTAGAGGGATCCTGAGGTCACTGTAGCAACACGAAAGAGCTCCGTGGACCACAAATCAACTCAAAATGAGAGGTTAGTGCCTGGCTTCGACTCCAGAGGAATACCACCTTACCACAAGCACATCAAGAGGAGGCTTCTCTCAGCTCTAGGTATGTAAGAGGGACCCTGACTTTGCGGCCTAAAGTGGAATGGACACCGCGATGCCCTGACTCGAAATAAGGCCGGATATCCCTGCAGTGACTTGAATACAGGCTCGTCTTGCATCTCCCAAGACGAAAGGATGTCTGAATCCCCTGAGGAGACCACAGAGAAAGACCGAGTTCCCCACGTCATCGCGACCGGAGACCTGACATCCTTTGAAAACTCCAGAGGGATGCGGAGATCAGTGCCTCCAAAGGAGACGATGCCTGACTCCTCGTGAATCTTGATAGGAGTCCCAGGATTCCTGTGGCACGTGGAAAGGGACCCTTGGTCTCCCGCCTCAGCTGGAGAGGCGTCCCAATTGCCCTGACAAGCCTCGAGGAGAATCCCGAGTTGTCCCTCGCACCTAGGCCGGAGTCTTGACGTCGCTGAACAAACAGGTGTGTGGAAGGGCCATCCCCGTTGTAACTCGAGAATATACCCCAGGTTCCCGCCGCAACTCGAGAAAAACCATGAGACTTCCCCCTCGCCGCGAGATGAGGCCGGATTCCCCTGCACTGCGTGCAGAGCAATGCCGTGTTGCACATCACACAGGAAAGGTGCCTTGATTTCCTTGATGGCACTCCAGAGAAACCCCAAGAGCACTGTTTCAAGGCTAGAGGGATCCTGAGGTCACTGTAGCAACAAGAAAGAGCTCCGTGGACCAAAAGTCAACTCGAGATGAGAGGCTAGTCCCTGGCTTCGACTCCAGAGGAATACCACCTTACCACAAGCACCTCAAGAGGAGGCTTCTCTGAACTCTAGGTATGTGAGAGGGACCCTGAATTTGCGGCCTCAAGTGGAATGGACACCGCGATGCCCTGACTCGAAATAAGGCGGGATATGCCTGCAGTGACTTGAATACATGCTCGTCTTGCATCTCCCAAGACGAAAGGATGTCTGACTCCCCTGTGGAGACCACAGAGAAAGACCTAGTTCCCCACCTTATCGCGACCGGAGGCCTCACATCCTTTGAAAACTCCAGAGGGACGCGGAGATCAGTGCCTTCAAAGGAGACGATGCCTGACTCCTCGTGAAACTTGATAGGAGTCCCAGTATTCCTGTGGCACGTGGAAAGGGACTCTTGGTCTCCCGCCTCAGCTGGAGAGGCGTCCCAATTGCCCTGCCAAGCTTCGAGGAGAATCCCGAGTTGTCCCTCGCAACTAGGCAGGAGTCCTGACGTCGCTGAACAAACACGTGTGTGGAAGGGCCATCCCCGTCTTAAGTCGAGAATATACCCCAGGTTCCCGCCGCAACTCGAGAAAAACCATGAGACTTCCCCCTCGCCTCGAGATGAGGCCGGATTCCCCTGCACTGCGTGCAGAGCAATGCCGTGTTGCACATCACACAGGATAGGAGCCTTGATTTCCTTGATGGCACTCCAGAGAAACCCCAAGAACCCTGTTTCAAGGCTAGAGGGATCCTGAGGTCACTGTAGCAACAAGAAAGAGCTCCGTGGACCAAAAGTCAACTCGAGATGAGAGGTTAGTCCCTGGCTTCGACTCCAGAGGAATATAACCTTACCACAAGCACCTCAAGAGGAGGCTTCTCTCAGCTCTAGGTATGTGAGAGGGACCCTGAGTTTGCGGCCTCAAGTGGAATGGACACCGCGATGCCCTGACTCGAAATAAGGCCGGATAGTCCTGAAGTGAATTGAATGCAGGCTCGTCTTGCATTTCACAAGACGAAAGGATGTCTGAATCCCCTGTGGAGACCACAGAGAAAGACCTAGTTCCCCACCTCATCGCGACCGGAGGCCTCACATCCTTTGAAAACTCGAGAGGGACGCGGAGATCAGTGCCTCCAAAGGAGACGATGCCTGACTCATAGTGAAACTTGGTAGTAGTCCCAGGATTACTGTGGCAAGTGGAAAGGGACCGTTGGTCTCCCGCCTCAGCTGGAGAGGCGTCCCAATTGCCCTGCCAAGCCTCGAGGAGAATCGCGAGTTTTCCCTCGTAACTAGGCAGGAGTCCTGACGTCGCTGAACAAACACGTGTGCGGAAGGGCCATCACCATCGTAACTCGAGAATATACCCCAGGTTCCCGCCGCAACTCGAGAAAAACCATGAGACTTCCCCCTCGCCACGAGATGAGGCCCGATTCCCCTGCACTGCGTGCAGAGCAATGCCGTGTTGCATATCACACAGGAAAGGAGCCTTGATTTCCTTGATGGCACTCCAGAGAAACCCCAAGAACAGTGTTTCAAGGCTAGAGGGATCCTGAGGTCACTGTAACAACAAGAAAGAGCTCCGTGGACCAAAAGTCAACTCAAGATGAGAGGCTAGTCCCTGGCTTCGACTCCAGAGGAATACCACCTTACCACAAGCACCTCAAGAGGAGGCTTCTCTGAGCTCTAGGTATGTGAGAGGGACCCTGAGTTTGCGGCCTCAAGTGGAATGGACACCGCGATGCCCTGACTCGAAATAAGGCGGGATATGCCTGCAGTGACTTGAATACATGCTCGTCTTGCATCTCCCAAGACGAAAGGATGTCTGATTCCCCTGTGGTGACCACAGAGAAAGACCTAGTTCCCCACCTCATCGCGACCGGAGGCCTCACATCCTTTGAAAACTCCAGAGGGACGCGGAGATCAGTGCCTCCAAAGGAGACGATGCTTGACTCCTCGTGAAACTTGATAGGAGTCCCAGGATTCCTGTGGCACGTGGAAAGGGACTCTTGGTCTCCCGCCTCAGCTGGAGAGGCGTCCCAATTGCTCTGCCAAGCCTCGAGGATAATCCCGAGTTGTCCCTCGCAACTAGGCAGGAGTCCTGACGTCGCTGAACAAACACTTGTGTGGAAGGGCCATCCCCGTCGAAACTCGAGAATATACCGCAGGTTCCCGCCGCAACTCGAGAAAAACCTTGAGACTTCCCCCTCACCGCGAGATGAGGCCCGATTCCCCTGCATTGCGTGCAGAGCAATGCCGTGTTGCACATCACACAGGAAAGGAGCCTTAATTTCCTTGATGGCACTCCAGAGAAAGCCCAAGAACACTGTTTCAAGGCTAGAGGGATCCTGAGGTCACTGTAGCAACACGAAAGAGCTCCGTGGACCACAAATCAACTCGAGATGAGAGGTTAGTGCCTGGCTTCGACTCCAGAGGAATACCACCTTACCACAAGCACCTCAAGAGGAGGCTTCTCTGAGCTCTAGGTATGTGAGAGGGACCCTGAGTTTGCGACCTCAAGTGGAATGGACACCGCGATGCCCTGACTTGAAATAAGGCCGGATATCCCTGCAGTGACTTGAATACAGGCTCGTCTTGCATCTCCCAAGACGAAAGGATGTCTGAATCCCCTGAGGAGACCACACAGAAAGACCTAGTTCCCCACGTCATCGCGACCGGGGGTCTGACATCCTGTGAAAACACCAGAGGGATGCGGAGATCAGTGCCTCCAAAGGAGACGATGCCTGACTCCTCCTGAATCTTGATAGGAGTCCCAGGATTCCTGTGGCACGTGGAAAGGGACCCTTGGTCTCCCGCCTCAGCTGTACAGGCGTCCCAATTGCCCTGACAAGCCTCGACGAGAATCCCGAGTTGTCCCTCGCAACTAGGCCGGAGACTTGACGTTGCTGAACAAACAGGTGTGTGGAAGGGCCATCCCCGTCTTAACTCGAGAATATACCCCAGGTTCCCGCCGCAACTCGAGAAAAACCATGAGACTTCCCCCTCGCCGCGAGATGAGGCCGGATTCCCCTGCACTGCGTGCAGTGTAATGCCGTGTTGCACATCACACAGGAAAGGAACCTTGATTTCCTTGATGGCACTCCAGAGAAACCCCAAGAACACTGTTTCAAGGCTAGAGGGATCCTGAGGTCACTGTAGCAACACGAAAGAGCTCCGTGGACCAAAAGTCAACTCGAGATGAGAGGCTAGTCCCTGGCTTCGACTCCAGAGGAATACCACCTTACCACAAGCACCTCAAGAGGAGGCTTCTCTCATCTCTAGGTATGTGAGAGGGACCCTGAGTTTGCGGCCTCAAGTGGAATGGACACCGCGATGCCCTGACTCGAAATAAGGCCGGATATCCCTGCAGTGACTTGAATGCAGGCTCGTCTTGCATCTCCCAAGACGAAAGGATGTCTGAATCCCCTGTGGAGACCACAGAGAAAAACCTAGTTCCCCACCTCATCGCGACCGGAGGCCTCACATCCTTTGAAAACTCCAGAAGTACGTGGAGATCAGTGCCTCCAAAGGAGACGATGCCTGACTCCTCGTGAAACTTGATAGGAGTCCCAGGATTCCTGTGGCACGTGGAAAGGGACACTTGGTCTCCCGCCTCAGCTGGAGAGGCGTCCCAATTGCCCAGCCAAGCCTCGAGGAGAATCCCAAGTTGTCCCTCGCAACTAGGCAGGAGTTCTGACGTCGCTGAACAAACACGAGTGTGGAAGGGCCATTCCCGTCGTAACTCGAGAATATACCCCAGGTTCCCGCCGCAACTCGAGAAAAACCATGAGACTTCCCCCTCGCCGCAAGATGAGGCCCGATTCCCCTGCACTACATTCAAAGCAATTCCGTATTGCACATCACACATGAAAGGAGCCTTGATTTCCTTGATGGCACTCCAGAGAAACCCCAAGAACACTGTTTCAAGGCTAGAGGGATCCTGAGGTCACTGTAGCAACACCAAAGAGCTCCGTGGACCACAAATTAACTCGAGATGAGAGGTTAATCCCTGGCTTTGACTCCAGAGGAATACCACCTTACCACAAGCACCTCAAAAGGAGGCTTCTCACACCTCTAGCTATTTGACAGGGACCCTGAGTATGCGGCCTCAAGTGGAATGGACACTGCGTTGCCCTGACGCGAAATAAGGCCCGATATCCCTGTAGTGACTTGAATGCAGGCTCGTCTTGCATCTCCCAAGACGAAAGGATGTCTGAATCCCCTGTGGAGACCACAGAGAAAGACCTAGTTCCCCACCTCATCGCGACCGGAGGCCTCACATCCTTTGAAAACTCCAGACGTACGCGGAAATCAGTGCCTCCAAAGGAGACGATGCCTGACTCCTCGTGAAACTTGATAGGAGTCCCAGGATTCCTGTAGCACGTGGAAAGGGACCCTTGGTCTCCCGGCACAGCTGGAGAGGCCTCCCAATTGCCCTGCCAAGCCTCGAGGAGAATCCCGAGTTTTCCCTCGGAACTAGGCAGGAGTCCTGCCGTCGCTGAACAAACACGTGTGTGGAAGGGACATCCCCGTCGTAACTCGAGAATATACCCCAGGTTCCCGCCGCAACTCGAGAAAAACCATGAGACGTCCCCCTCGCCGCGAGATGAGGCCAGATTCCCCTGCAGTGCGTGCAGAGCAATTCCGTGTTGCACATCACACATGAAAGGAGCCTTGATTTCCTTGATGGCACTCCAGAGAAACCCCAAGAACACTGTTTCAAGGCTAGAGGGATCCTGAGGTCAGTGTAGCTACACGAAAGACCTCCGTGGACCAAAAGTCAACTCGAGATGAGAGGTTAGTCCCTGGCTTCGACTCCAGAGGAAACCACCTTACCACAAGCACCTCAAGAGGAGGCTTCTCTCAGCTCTAGGTATGTGAGAGGGACCCTGAGTTTGCGGCCTCAAGTGGAATGGACACCGCGATGCCCTGACTCGAAATAAGGCCGGATATCCCTCCAGTGACTTGAATGCAGGCTCGTCTTGCATCTCCCAAGATGAAAGGATGTCTGAATCCCCTGTGGAGACCACAGAGAAAGTCCTAGTTCCCCACTTCAATGCGACCGGAGGCCTCACATACTTTGAAAATTCCAGAGGTACACTGAGATCAGTGCCTCCAAAGGAGACGATGCCTGACTCCTCGTGAAACTTGATAGGAGTCCCAGGATTCCTGTGGCACGTGGAAAGGGACCCTTGGTCTCCCGCCTCAGCTGGAGAGGAGTCCCAATTGCCCTGCCAAGCCTCGAGGAGAATCCCGAGTTGTCCCTCGCAACTAGGCAGGAGTCCTGACGTCACTGAACCAACACGTGGGTGGAAGGGCCATCCCCGTCGTAACTCGAGAATATACCCCAGGTTCCCGCCGCAACTCGAGAAAAACCATGAGACTTCCCCCTCACCGCAAGATGAGGCCCGATTCCCCTGCACTGCATTCAAAGCAATTCCGTACTGCACATCAAACATGAAAGGAGCCTTGATTTCTTTGATGGCACTCCAGAGAAACCCCAAGAACACTGTTTCAAGGCTAGAGGGATCCTGAGGTCACTGTAGCAACACGAAAGAGCTCCATGGACCAAAAATCAACTCGAGATGAAAGGTTAGTACCTGCCTTCGACTCCAGAGGAATACCACCTTACCACAAGCACCTCTAGAGGAGGCTTCTCTCAGCTCTAGGTATGTGAGAGGGACCCTGAGTTTGCGGCCTCAAGTGGAATGGACACCGCGATGCCCTGACGCGAAATAAGGCCGGATATCCCTGTAGTGACTTGAATGCAGGCTCGTCTTGCATCTCCCAAGACGAAAGGATGTCTGAATCCCCTGTGGAGACCAAAGAGAAAGACCTAGTTCCCCACCTCATCGCGACTGGAGGCCTCACATCCTTTGAAAACTCCAGACGTACGCGGAGATCAGTGCCTCCAAGGGAGACGATGCCGGACTCCTCGTGAAACTTGATAGGAGTCCCAGGATTCCTGTGGCACGTGGAAAGGGACCCTTGGTCTTCCGCCTGAGCTGGAGAGGCGTCCCAATTGCCCTGCCAAGCCTCAAGGAGAATCCCGAGTTTTCCCTCGCAACTAGGCAGGAGTCCTGCCGTCGCTGAACACACACGTGTGTAGAAGGGCCATGCCCGTCGTAACTCCAGAATATACCCCAGGTTCCCGCCGCAAGTCGAGAGAAACCATGAGACTTCCCCCTCGCCGCGAGATGAGGCCCGATTCCCCTGCACTGCGTGCAGAGCAATTTCGTGTTGCACATCACACATGAAAGGAGCCTTGATTTCCTTGATGGCACTCCAGAGAAACCCCAAGAACACTGTTTCAAGGCTAGAGGGATCCTGAGGTCACTGTAGCAACACGAAAGAACTCTGTGGAACACAAATTAACTCGAGATGAGAGGTTAGTCCCTGGCTTCGACTCCAGAGGAATACCACCTTACCACAAGCACCTCAAGAGGAGGCTTCTCTCAGCTCTAGCTATGTGAGAGGGACCCTGAGTTTCCGGGCACAAGTGGAATGGACACCACGATGCCCTGACTCGAAATAAGGCCGGATATCCCTGCAGTGACTTGAATGCAGGCTCGTCTTGCATCTCCGAAGACGAAAGGATGTCTGAATCCCCTGTGGAGACCACAGAGAAAGACCTAGTTCCCCACCTCATCGCGACCGGAGGCCTCACATCCTTTGAAAACTCCAGAGGTATGCGGAGATCAGTGCCTCCAATGGAGACGATGCCTGATTCCTCGTGAAACTTGATAGGAGTCCCAGGATTCCTGTGGCACGTGGAAAGGGACCCTTGGTCTCCCGCCTCAGCTGGAGAGGCGTCCCAACTGCCCTGCCAAGCCTCGAGGAGAATCCCGAGTTGTCCCTCGCAACTAGGCAGGAGTCCTGACGTCGCTGAAGAAACACGTGGGTGGAAGCGCCATCCCCGTCGTAACTCGAGAATATACCCCAGGTTCCCTCCGCAACTCGAGAAAAACCATGAGACTTCCCCCTCGCCGCGAGATGAGGCCCGATTCCCCTGCAATGCGTGCAGAGCAATGCCGTGTTGCATATCACACATGAAAGGAGCCTTGATTTCCTTGATGGCACTCCAGCGAAACCCCAAGTACACTGTTTCAAGGCTAGAGGGATCCTGAGGTCACTGTAGCAACACGAAAGAACTCCGTGGACCAAAAATCAACGCGAGATGAGAGGGTAGTCCCTGGCTTGGACTCCAGAGGAATACCACCTTACCACAAGCACCTCAAGAGGAGGCTTCTCTCAGCTCTAGCTATGTGAGAGGGACCCTGAGTTTGTGGCCTCAAGTGAAATGGACACCGCGACGCCCTGACTCGAAATAAGGCCGGATATCCCTGCAGTGACTTGAATGCAGGATCGTCTTTTATCTCCCAAGACGAAAGGATGTCTGAATCCCCTGTGGAGACCACAGAGAAAGACCTAGTTTCCCACCTCATCGTGACCGGAGACCTCACATCTTTTGAAAACTCCAGAGGTACGCGGAGATCAGTGCCTCCAAAGGAGACGATGCCTGACTCCTCGTGAAACTTGATAGGAGTCCCAGGATTCCTGTGGCACGTGGAAAGGGACCCTTGGTCTCCCGCCTCAGCTGGAGAGGCGTCCCAATTGCCCTGCCAAGCCTCGAGGAGAATCCCGAGTTGTCCCTCGCAACTAGGCAGGAGTCCTGACGTCGCTGAACAAACACGTGGGTGGAAGGGCCATCCCCGTCGTAACTCGAGAATATACCCCAGCTTCCCGCCGCAACTCGAGAAAAACCATGAGACTTCCCCCTCGCCGCAAGATGAGGCCCGTTTCCCCTGCACTGCATTCAAAGCAATTCCGTACTGCACATCAAACATGAAAGGAGCCTTGATTTCCTTGATGGCACTCCAGAGAAACCCCAAGAACACTGTTTCAAGGCTAGAGGGATCCTGAGGTCACTGTAGCAACACGAAAGAGCTCCATGGACCAAAAATCAACTCGAGATGAGAGGTTAGTCCCTGGCTTCGACTCCAGAGGAATACCACCTTACCACAAGCACCTCAAGAGGAGGCTTCTCTCAGCTCTAGGTATGTGAGAGGGACCCTGAGTTTGCGGCCTCAAGTGGAATGGACACTGCAATGCCCTGACGCGAAATAAGGCCGGATATCCCTGCAGTGACTTGAATGCAGGCTCGTCTTGCATCTCCCAAGACAAAAGGATGTCTGAATCCCCTGTGGAGACCACAGAGAAAGACCTAGTTCCCCACTTCATCGTGACCGGGGTCCTCACATCCTTTGAAAACTCCAGACGTATGCGGAGATCAGTTCCTCCAAGGGAGACGATGCCTGACTCCTCGTGAAACTTCTTAGGAGTCCCAGGATTCCTGTGGCACGTGAAAAGGTACCCGTGGTCTCCCGCCACAGCTGGAGAGGCGTCCCAATTGCCCTGCCAAGCTTCGAGGAGAATCCCGAGTTGTCCCTCGCAACTAGGCAGGAGTCCTGCCGTCGCTGAACAAACACGTGTGTGGAAGGGACATCCCCGTTGTAAATCGAGAATATACCTCAGGTTCCCGCCGCAACTCGAGAAAAACCATGAGACTTCCCCCTCGCTGCGAGATGAGGCCCGATTCCCCTGCACTGCGTGCAGAGCAATTCCGTGTTGCACATCACACATGAAAGGAGCCTTGATTTCCTTGATGGCACTCCAGAGAAACCCGAAGAACACTGTTTCAAGGCTAGAGGGATCCTGAGGTCACTGTAGCAACGCGAAAGAGCTCCGTGGACGAAAAATCAACTCGAGATGAGAGGTTAGTCCCAGGCTTCAACTCCAGAGGAATACCACCTTACCACAAGCACCTCAAGAGGAGGCTTCTCTCAGCTCTAGCTATGTGAGAGGGACCCTGAGTTTGCGGCCTCAAGTGGAATGGACACTGCGATGCCCTGTCTCGAAATAAGGCCGGATATGCCTGCAGTGACTTGAATGCAGGCTTGTCTTGCATCTCCCATTACGAAAGGATGTCTGAATCCCCTGTGGAGACCACAGAGAAAGACCTAGTTCCCCACCTCATCACGACCGGAGGCCTCACATCCTTTGAAAATTCCAGAGGTACACGGAGATCAGTGCCTCCAAAGGAGACGATGCCTGACTCCTCGTGAAACTTGATAGGAGTCCCAGGATTCCTGTGGCATGTGGAAAGGGACCCTTGGTCTCCCGCCTCAGATGGAGAGGCGTCCCAATTGCCCTGCCAAGCCTCGAGGAGAATCCAGAGTTGTCCCTCGCAACTAGGCAGGAGTCCTGACGTCGCTGAACCAACACGTGGGTGGAAGGGCCATCCCCGTCGTAACTCGAGAATATACCCCAGGTTCCCGCCGCAACTCGAGAAAAACCATGAGACTTCCCCCTCGCCGCAGATGAGGCCCGATTCCCCTGCACTGCGTGCAGAGCAATTTCGTGTTACACATCACACATGAAAGGAGCCTTGATTTCCTTGATGGCACTCCAGAGAAACCCCAAGAACACTGTTTCAAGGCTAGAGGGCTCCTGAGGTCACTGTAGCAACACGAAAGAACTCCGTGGACCACAAATTAACTCGAGATGAGAGGTTTGTCCCTGGCTTCGACTCCAGAGGAATACCACCTTACCACAAGCACCTCAAGAGGAGGCTTCTCTCAGCTCTAGGTATGTGAGAGGGACCCTGAGTTTGCGGCCACAAGTGGAATGGACACCGCAATGCCCTGACTCGAAATAAGGCCGGATATGCCTGCAGTGACTTGAATGCAGGCTCGTCTTGCATCTCCCAAGACGAAAGGATGTTTGAATCCTCTGTGGAGACCACAGAGAAAGACCTAGTTTCCCACCTCATCGCGACCGGAGGCCTCACATCCTTTGAAAACTCCAGAGGTACGCGGAGATCAGTGCCTCCAAAGGAGAAGATGCCTGACTCCTCGTGAAACTTGATAGGAGTCCCAGGATTCCTGCGGCACGTGGAAAGGGACTCTTCGTCTCCCGCCTCAGCTGGAGACGCGTCCCAATTGCCCTGCCAAGCCTCGAGAAGAATCCCGAGTTGTCCCTCGCAACTAGGCAGGAGTCCTGAGATCGCTGAACAAACACGTGGATGGAAGGGCCATCCCCGTTGTAACTCGAGAATATACCACAGGTTCCCGCCGCAACTTGAGAGAAACCATGAGACTTCCCCCTCGCCGCGAGATGAGGCCCGATTCCCCTGCACTGCGTGCAGAGCAATTCCGTGTTGCACATCAAACATTAAAGGAGCCTTGATTTCCTTGATGGCACTCCAGAGAAACCCCAAGAACACTGTTTCAGGGCTAGAGTGAACCTGAGGTCACTGTAGCAACACGAAAGAGCTCCGTGGACCAAAAATCAACTCGAGATGAGAGGTTAGTCCCTGGCTTCGTCTCCAGAGGAAAACCACCTTCCCACAAGGACCTCAAGAGGAGGCTTCTCTCAGCTCTAGGTATGTGAGAGGGACCCTGAGTTTGCGGCCACAAGTGGAATGGACACCGCAATGCCCTGACTCGAAATAAGGCCAGATATCCCTGCAGTGACTTGAATGCAGGCTCCTCTTGCATGTCCCAAGACGAAAGGATGTCTGAATCCCCTGTGGAGACCACAGAGAAAGACCTAGTTCCCCACCTCATCGCAACCGGAGGCCTCACATCCTTTGAAAACTCCAGAGGTACGCGGAGATCAGTGCCTCCAAAGGAGACGATGCCTGACTCCTCGTGAAACTTGATAGGAGTCCCAGGATTCCTGTGACACGTGGAAAGGGACACTTGGTCCCCCGCCTCAGCTGGAGAGGCGTCCCAATTGCCCTGACAAGCCTCGAGGAGAATCCCGAGTTGTCCCTCGCAACTAGGCAGGAGTCCTGACGTCGCTGAACAAACACGTGGGTGAAGGGCCATCCCCGTCGTAACTCGAGAATATACCCCAGGTTCCCGCCGCAACTCGAGAAAAACCATGAGACGTCCCCCTCCCCGCGAGATGAGGCCAGATTCCCCTACAGTGCGTGCAGAGCAATTCCGTGCTGCACATCACACATGAAAGGAGCCTTGATTTCCTTGATGGCACTCCAGAGAAACCCCAAGAACACTGTTTTAAGGCTAGAGGGATCCTGAGGTCACTGTAGCAACATGAAAGAGCTCCGTGGACGAAAAATCAACTCGAGATGAGAGGTTAGTCCCAGGCTTCGACTCCAGAGGAATACCACCTTAGTGCAAGCACCTCAAGAGGAGGCTTCTCTCAGCTCTAGGTATGTGAGAGGGACCCTGAGTTTGCCGCCTCAAGTGGAATGGACACCGCGATGCCCTGACTCGAAATAAGGCCGGATATCCCTGCAGTGACTTGAATGCAGGCTCGTCTTGCATCTCCCAAGACGAAAGGATGTCTGAATCCCCTGTGGAGACCACAGAGAAAGACCTAGTTCCCCACCTCATCGTGACCGGAGGCCTCACATCCTTTGAAAACTCCAGAGGCACGCGGAGATCAGTGCCTTCAAAGGAGACGATGCCTGACTCCTCGTGAAACTTGATAGGAGTCCCAGGATTCCTGTGGCACGTGGAAAGGGACCCTTGGTCTCCCGCCTCAGCTGGAGAGGCCTCCCAATTGCCCTGCCAAGCCTCGAGGAGAATCCCAAGTTGTCCCTCGCAACTAAGCAGGAGTCCTGACGTCGCTGAACAAACACTTGGGTGGAAGGGTCATCCCCGTCGTAACTCGAGAATATACCCCAGGTTCCCGCCGCAACTCAAGAAAAACCATGAGACTTCCCCCTAGCCGCGAGATGAGGCCCGATTCCCCTGCACTGCATGCACAGCAATTCCGTGTTGCACATCACGCATGAAAGGAGCCTTGATTTCCTTGATGGCACTCCAGAGAAACCTCAAGAACACTGTTTCAAGGCTAGAGGGATCCTGAGGTCACTGTAGCAACACGAAAGAGCTCCGTGGACCAAGAATCAACTCGAGATGAGCAGATAGTACCTGGCTTCGACTCCAGAGGAATACCACCTTACCACAAGCACCTCAAGAGGAGGCTTCTCTCAGCTCTAGGTATGTGAGAGGGACCCTGAGTTTGCGGCCTCAAGTGGAATGGACACCGCGATGCCCTGACTCGAAATAAGGCCGGATATCCCTGCAGTGACTTGAATGCAGGCTCGTCTTGCATATTCCAAGACGATAGGATATCTGAATCCCCTGTGGAGACCACAGAGAAAGACCTAGTTCCCCACCTCATCGCGACCGGAGACCTCACATCCTTTGAAAATTCCAGAGGTAGGCGGAGATCAGTGCCTCCAAAAGAGACGATGCCTGACTCCTCGTGAAACTTGATAGGAGTCCCAGGATTCCTGTGGCACGTGGAAAGGGACCCTTGGTCTCCCGCCTCAGCTGGAGAGGCGTCCCAATTGCCCTGCCAAGCCTCGAGGAGAATCTCGAGATGTCCCTCGCAACTAGGTAGGAGTCATGACGTCGCTGAACAAACACGTGGGTGGAAGGGCCATCCCCGTCGTAACTCGAGAATACACCCCAGGTTCCCGCCGCAACTCGAGAAAAACCATGAGACTCCCCCTCGCCGTGAGATGAGGCCTGATTCCCCTGCACTGCATTCAGAGCAATTCCGTGTTGCACATCAAACATGAAAGAAGCCTTGATTTCGTTGATGGCACTCCAGAGAAACCCCAAGAACACTGTTTCAAGGCTAGAGGGATCCTGAGGTCACTGTAGCAACACGAAAGAGCTCCGTTGACCAAAAATCAACTCGAGATGAGAGGTTAGTCCCTGGCTTTGACTCCAGAGGAATACCATCTTACCACAAGCACCTCAAGAGGAAGCTTCTCTCAGCTCTAGGTATGTGAGAGGGACCCTGAGTTTGCGGCCTCAAGTGGAATGGAAACTGCGATGCCCTGACGCGAAATAAGGCCGGATATCCCTGCAGTGACTTGAATGCAGGCTCGTCTTGCATCTCCCAAGACAAAAGGATGTCTGAATCCCCTGTGGAGACCACAGAGAAAGACCTAGTTCCCCACCTAATCGCGACCGGAGGCCTCACATCCTTTGAAAACTCCAGATGTAAGCGGAGATCAGTGCCTCCATAGGAGACGATGCCTGACTCCTCGTGAAACTTGATAGGAGTCCCAGGATTCCTGTGGCACGTGGAAAGGGACCCTTGGTCTCCCGCCTCAGCTGGAGAGGCGTCCCAATTGCCCTGCCAAGCCTCGAGGAGAATCCCGAGTTGTCCTTCGCAACTAGGCAGGAGTCCTGACGTCACGGAACAAACACGTGCGTGGAAGGGCCATTCCCGTCGTAACTCGAGAATATACCCCAGGTTCCCGCCGCAACTCGAGAAAAACCATGAGACTTCCCACTCACCGCGAGATGAGGCCCGATTCCCCTGCACTGCGTGCAGAGCAATTCCGTGTTGCACATCACACATGAAAGGAGCCTTGATTTCCTTGATGGCACTCCAGAGAAACCCCAAGAACACTGTTTCAAGGCTAGAGGGATCCTGAGGTCACTGTAGCAACACGAAAGAGCTCCGTGGACCAAAAATCAACTCGAGATGAGAGGGTAGTCCCTGGCTTCGACTCCAGAGGAATACCACCTTACCACAAGCACCTCAAGAGGAGGCTTCTCTCAGCTCTAGGTATGTGAGAGGGACCCTGAGATTGCGGCCTCAAGTGGAATGAACACTGTGATGCCCTGACGCGAAATAAGGCCGGATATCCCCGCAGTGACTTGAATGCATGCTCGTCTCGCATCTCCCAAGACAAAAGGATGTCTGAATCCCCTGTGGAGACCACAGAGAAAGACCTAGTTCCCCACCTCATTGCGACCGGAGGCCTCACATCCTTTGAAAACTCCAGAGGTACGCGGAGATCAGTGCCTCCATAGGAGACGATGCCTGACTCCTCGTGAAACTTGATAGGAGTCCCAGTATTCCTGTGGCACGTGGAAAGGTACCCTTGGTCTCCCGCCTCAGCTGGAGAGGCGTCACAATTGCCCTGCCAAGCCTCGAGGAGAATCCCGAGTTGTCCCTCGCAACTAGGCAGGTGTCCTGACGTCGCTGAACAAACACGTGGGTGGAAGGGCCATCCCCGTCGTAACTCGAGAATATACCCCAGGTTCCCACTGCAACTCGAGAAAAACCATTAGACTTCCCCCTCGCCGCGAGATGAGGCCCGATTCCCCTGTACTGAGTGCAGAGCAATTCCATGTTGCACATCACACATGAAAGGAGCCTTGATTTCCTTGATGGCACTCCAGAGAAACCCCAAGAACACTGTTTCAAGGCTAGAGGGATCCTGAGGTCACTGTAGCAACACGAAAGAGCTCCGTGGACGAAAAATCAACTCGAGATGAGAGGTTAGTCCCTGGCTTCGACTCCAGAGGAATACCACGTTACCACAAGCACTTCAAGAGGAGGCTTCTCTCAGCTCTAGGTATGTGAGAGGGACCCTGAGTTTGCGGCCTCAAGTGGAATGTACACCGCGATGCCCTGACTCGAAATAAGGCCGGTTATCCCTGCAGTGACTTGAATGCAGGCTCGTCTTGCATCTCCCAAGACGAAAGGATGTCTGAATCCCCTGTGGAGACCACAGAGAAAGACCGAGTTCTCCACCTCATCGCGACCTGAGGCCTCACATCCTATGAAAACTCCAGAGGTACACGGAGATCAGTGCCTCCAAAGGAGACGATGCCTGACTCCTCGTGAAACTTGATAGGAGTCCCAGGATTCCTGTGGCACGTGGCAAGGGACTCTTGGTCTCCCGCCTCACCTGGAGAGGCGTCCCAATTGCCCTGCCAAGCCTCGAGGAGAATCCCGAGTTGTGGCTCGCAACTAGGCAGGACTCCTCACGTCACTGAACAAACACGTGGGTGGAAGGGCCATCCCCGTCGTAACTCGAGAATATACCCCAGGTTCCCTCCGCAACTCGAGAAAAACCATGAGACTTCCCCCTCGCCGCGAGATGAGGCCAGATTCCCCTGCAGTGCGTGCAGAGCAATTCCGTGCTGCACATCACACATGAAAGGAGCCTTGATTTCCTTGATGGCACTCCAGAGAAACCCCAAGAACACTGTTTCAAGGCTAGAGGGATCCTGAGGTCACTGTAGCTACACGAAAGAGCTCCGTGGACCAAAAATCAACTCGAGATGAGAGGTTAGTCCCTGGCTTCGACTCCAGAGGAAACCACCTTACCACAAGCACCTCAAGAGGAGGCTTCTCTCAGCTCTAGGTATGTGAGAGGGACCCTGAGTTTGCGGCCTCAAGTGGAATGGACACCGCGATGCCCTGACTCGAAATAAGGCCGGTTATCCCTGCAGTGACTTGAATGCAGGCTCGTCTTGCATCTCCCAAGACGAAAGGATGTCTGAATCCCCTGTGGAGACCACAGAGAAAGACCTAGTTCCCCACCTCATCGCGACCGGAGGCCTCACATCCTTTGAAAACTCCAGAGGTACGCGGAGATCAGTGTCTCCAAAGGAGACGATGCCTGACTCATAGTGAAACTTGATAGGAGTCCCAGGATTCCTGTGGCACGTGGAAAGGGACCCTTGGTTTCCCGCCTCAGCTGTAGAGGCGTCCCAATTGCCCTGGCCAGCCCCGAGGAGAATCCCGAGTTGTCCCTCACAACTAGGAAGCAGTCCTGACGTCGCAGAACAAGTACGTGGGTGGAAGGGCCATCCCCATCGTAACTCGAGAATATACCCCAGGTTCCCGCCGCAACTCGAGAAAAACCATGAGACTTCCCCTTAGCCGCGAGATGAGGCCCGATTCCCCTGCACTGCATGCACAGCAATTCCGTGTTGCACATCACACATGAAAGGAGCCTTGATTTCCTTGATGGCACTCCAGAGAAACCTCAAGAACACTGTTTCAAGGCTAGAGGGATCCTGAGGTCACTGTAGCAACACGAAAGAGCTCCGTGGACCAAGAATCAACTCGAGATGAGCAGATAGTACCTGGCTTCGACTCCAGAGGAATACCACCTTACCACAAGCACCTCAAGAGGAGGCTTCTCTCAGCTCTAGGTATGTGAGAGGGACCCTGAGTTTGCGGCCTCAAGTGGAATGGACACCGCGATGCCCTGACTCGAAATAAGGCCGGATATCCCTGCAGTGACTTGAATGCAGGCTCGTCTTGCATATTCCAAGACGATAGGATATCTGAATCCCCTGTGGAGACCACAGAGAAAGACCTAGTTCCCCACCTCATCGCGACCGGAGACCTCACATCCTTTGAAAATTCCAGAGGTAGGCGGAGATCAGTGCCTCCAAAAGAGACGATGCCTGACTCCTCGTGAAACTTGATAGGAGTCCCAGGATTCCTGTGGCACGTGGAAAGGGACCCTTGGTCTCCCGCCTCAGCTGGAGAGGCGTCCCAATTGCCCTGCCAAGCCTCGAGGAGAATCTCGAGATGTCCCTCGCAACTAGGTAGGAGTCATGACGTCGCTGAACAAACACGTGGGTGGAAGGGCCATCCCCGTCGTAACTCGAGAATACACCCCAGGTTCCCGCCACAACTCGAGAAAAACCATGAGACTTCCCCCTCGCCGCAAGATGAGGCCCGATTCCCCTGCACTGCATGCACAGCAATTCCGTGTTGCACATCACACATGAAAGGAGCCTTGATTTCCTTGATGGCACTCTAGAGAAACCCCAAGAACACTGTTTCAAGGCTAGAGGGATCCTGAGGTCACTGTAGCAACACGAAAGAGCTCCGTGGACCACAAATAAACTCGAGATGAGAGGTTAGTCCCTGGCTTCGACTCTAGAGGAATACAACCTTACAACAAGCACCTCAAGAGGAGGCTTCTCTCAGCTCTAGTTATGTGAGAGGGACCCTGAGTTTGCGGCCTCAAGTGGAATGGACACTGCGATGCCCTGACGCGAAATAAGGCCGGATATCCCTGCAGTGACTTGAATGCAGGCTCGTCTTGCATCTCCGAAGACGAAAGGATGTCTGAATCCCCTGTGGAGGCCACAAAGAAAGACCTACTTCCCCACCTCATCGTGACCGGAGGCCTCACATCCTTTGAAAACTCCAGAGGAACGCGGAGATGAGTGCCTCCAAAGGAGACGATACCTGACTCCTCGTGAAACTTGATAGGAGTCCCAGGATTCCTGTGGCACGTGGAAAGGGACCCTTGGTCTCCCGCTTCAGCTGGAGAGGCGTCCCAACTGCCCTGCCAAGCCTCGAGGAGAATCCCGAGTTGTCCCTCACAACTAGGAAGGAGTCCTGAAGGCGCTGAATAAACACGTGGGTGGAAGGGCCATCACTGTCGTAACTCGAGAATATACCCCAGGTTCTCGCCGCAACTCGAAAAAAACCATGAGACTTCCCCCTCGCCGTGAGATGAGGCCCGATTCCCCTGCACTGCGTGCAGAGCAATTCCGTGTTGCACATCACACATGAAAAAAGCCTTGATTTCCTTGATGGCACTCCAGAGAAACCCCAAGAACACTGTTTCAAGGCTAGAGGGATCCTGAGGTCACTGTAGCAACACGAAAGAGCTCCGTGGACCAAAAATCAACTCGAGATGAGAGGTTAGTCCCTGGCTTCGACTCCAGAGGAATACCACCTTACCACAAGCACCTCAAGAAGAGGCTTCTCTCAGCTCTAGGTATGTGAGAGGGACCCAGAGTTTGCGGCCTCAAGTGGAATGGACACTGAGATGCCCTGACGCGAAATAACGCCGGATATCCCTGCAGTGACTTGAATGCAGGCTCGTCTTGCATATCCCAAGATGAAAGGATGTCTGAATCCCCTGTGGAGACCACAGAGAAAGACCTAGTTCCCCACCTCACCGCGACCGGAGGCCTCACATCCTTTGAAAACTGGAGAGGGACGCGGAGATCAGTGCCTCCATAGGAGACGATTCCTGACTCCTCGTGAAACTTGATAGGAGTCCCAGGATTCCTGTGGCACGTGGAAAGGGACACTTGGTCTCCCGCCTCAGCTGGAGAGGCGTCCCATTTGCCCTGCCAAGCCTCGAGGAGAATCCCGAGTTGTCCTTCGCAACTAGGCAGGAGTCCTGACGTCACGGAACAAACACGTGCGTTGAAGGGCCATTCCCGTCGTAACTCGAGAATATACCCCAGGTTCCCGCCGCAACTCGAGAAAAACCATGAGACTTCCCACTCACCGCGAGATGAGGCCCGATTCCCCTGCACTGCGTGCAGAGCAATTCCGTGTTGCACATCACACATGAAAGGAGCCTTGATTTCCTTGATGGCACTCCAGAGAAACCCCAAGAACACTGTTTCAAGGCTAGAGGGATCCTGAGGTCACTGTAGCAACACGAAAGAGCTCCGTGGACCAAAAATCAACTTGAGATGAGAGGTTAGTCCCTGGCTTCGACTCCAGAGGAATACAACCTTACCACAAGCACCTCAAGAGGAGTCTTCTCTCAGCTCTAGGTATGTGAGAGGGACCCTGAGATTGCGGCCTCAAGGGGAATGGACACTGCGATGCCCTGACGCGAAATAAGGCCGGATATCCCCGCAGTGACTTGAATGCAGGCTCGTCTCGCATCTCCCAAGACAAAAGGATGTCTGAATCCCCTGTGGAGACCACAGAGAAAGACCTAGTTCCCCACCTCATTGCGACCGGAGGCCTCACATCCTTTGAAAACTCCAGACGTATGCGGAGATCAGTGCCTCCAAGGGAGACGATGCCTGACTCCTCGTGAAACTTGATAGGAGTCCCAGGATTCCTGTGGCACGTGGAAAGGGACCCTTGGTCTCCCGCCTCAGCTGGAGAGGCGTCCCAACTGCCCTGCCAAACCTCGAGGAGAATCCCGAATTGTACCTCACAACTAGGAAGGAGTCCTGAAGGCGCTGAATAAACACGTGGGTGGAACGGCCATCCCAGTCGTAACTCGAGAATATACCCCAGGTTCTCGCCGCAACTCGAAAAAAACCATGAGACTTCCCCCTCGCCGAGAGATGAGGCCCGATTCCCCTGCACTGCGTGCAGAGCAATTCCGTGTTGCACATCACACATGAAAAAAGCCTTGATTTCCTTGATGGCACTCCAGAGAAACCCCAAGAACACTGTTTCAAGGCTAGAGGGATCCTGAGGTCACTGTAGCAACAAGAAAGAGCTCCGTGGACCAAAAATCAACTCGAGATGAGAGGTTAGTCCCTGGCTTCGACTCCAGAGGAATACCACCTTACCACAAGCTCCTCAAGAAGAGGCTTCTCTCAGCTCTAGGTATGTGAGAGGGACCCTGAGTTTGCGGCCTCAAGTGGAATGGACACTGAGATGCCCTGACGCGAAATAACGCCGGATATCCCTGCAGTGACTTGAATGCAGGCTCGTCTTGCATATCCCAAGATGAAAGGATGTCTGAATCCCCTGTGGAGACCACAGAGAAAGACCTAGTTCCCCACTTCATGGCGACCGGAGGCCTCACATCCTTTGAAAACTCCAGAGGTACGCGGAGATCAGTGCCTCCAAAGGAGACGATGCCTGACTCCTCGTGAAACTTGATAGGAGTCCCAGGATTCCTGTGGCACGTGGAAAGGGACCCTTGGTCTTCCGCCTCAGCTGGAGAGGCGTCCCAATTGCCCTGCCAAGCCTCGAGGAGAATCCCGAGTTGTCCCTCGCAACTAGGAACGAGTCCTGACGTCGCTGAATAAAAACGTGGGTGGAGGGGCCATCCCCGTCGTAACTCGAGAATATACCCCAGGTTCTCGCCGCAACTCGAGAAAAACCATGAGACTCCCCCTCGCCGTGAGATGAGGCCTGATTCCCCTGCACTGCATTCAGAGCAATTCCGTGTTGCACATCAAACATGAAAGAAGCCTTGATTTCGTTGATGGCACTCCAGAGAAACCCCAAGAACACTGTTTCAAGGCTAGAGGGATCCTGAGGTCACTGTAGCAACACGAAAGAGCTCCGTTGACCAAAAATCAACTCGAGATGAGAGGTTAGTCCCTGGCTTTGACTCCAGAGGAATACCATCTTACCACAAGCACCTCAAGAGGAGGCTTCTCTCAGCTCTAGGTATGTGAGAGGGACCCTGAGTTTGCGGCCTCAAGTGGAATGGAAACTGCGATGCCCTGACGCGAAATAAGGCCGGATATCCCTGCAGTGACTTGAATGCAGGCTCGTCTTGCATCTCCCAAGACAAAAGGATGTCTGAATCCCCTGTGGAGACCACAGAGAAAGACCTAGTTCCCCACCTCATCGCGACCGGAGGCCTCACATCCTTTGAAAACTCCAGATGTAAGCGGAGATCAGTGCCTCCAAAGGAGACGATGCCTGACTCCTCGTGAAACTTGATAGGAGTCCCAGGATTCCTGTGGCACGTGGCAAGGGACTCTTGGTCTCCCGCCTCACCTGGAGAGGCGTCCCAATTGCCCTGCCAAGCCTCGAGGAGAATCCCGAGTTGTGGCTCGCAACTAGGCAGGACTCCTCACGTCACTGAACAAACACGTGGGTGGAAGGGCCATCCCCGTCGTAACTCGAGAATATACCCCAGGTTCCCTCCGCAACTCGAGAAAAACCATGAGACTTCCCCCTCGCCGCGAGATGAGGCCAGATTCCCCTGCAGTGCGTGCAGAGCAATTCCGTGCTGCACATCACACACGAAAGGAGCCTTGATTTCCTTGATGGCACTCCAGAGAAACCCCAAGAACACTGTTTCAAGGCTAGAGGGATCCTGAGGTCACTGTAGCTACACGAAAGAGCTCCGTGGACCAAAAATCAACTCGAGATGAGAGGTTAGTCCCTGGCTTCGACTCCAGAGGAAACCACCTTACCACAAGCACCTCAAGAGGAGGCTTCTCTCAGCTCTAGGTATGTGAGAGGGACCCTGAGTTTGCGGCCTCAAGTGGAATGGACACCGCGATGCCCTGACTCGAAATAAGGCCGGTTATCCCTGCAGTGACTTGAATGCAGGCTCGTCTTGCATCTCCCAAGACGAAAGGATGTCTGAATCCCCTGTGGAGACCACAGAGAAAGACCTAGTTCCCCACCTCATCGCGACCGGAGGCCTCACATCCTTTGAAAACTCCAGAGGTACGCGGAGATCAGTGTCTCCAAAGGAGACGATGCCTGACTCATAGTGAAACTTGATAGGAGTCCCAGGATTCCTGTGGCACGTGGAAAGGGACCCTTGGTTTCCCGCCTCAGCTGTAGAGGCGTCCCAATTGCCCTGGCCAGCCCCGAGGAGAATCCCGAGTTGTCCCTCACAACTAGGAAGCAGTCCTGACGTCGCAGAACAAGTACGTGGGTGGAAGGGCCATCCCCATCGTAACTCGAGAATATACCCCAGGTTCCCGCCGCAACTCGAGAAAAACCATGAGACTTCCCCCTAGCCGCGAGATGAGGCCCGATTCCCCTGCACTGCATGCACAGCAATTCCGTGTTGCACATCACACATGAAAGGAGCCTTGATTTCCTTGATGGCACTCCAGAGAAACCTCAAGAACACTGTTTCAAGGCTAGAGGGATCCTGAGGTCACTGTAGCAACACGAAAGAGCTCCGTGGACCAAGAATCAACTCGAGATGAGCAGATAGTACCTGGCTTCGACTCCAGAGGAATACCACCTTACCACAAGCACCTCAAGAGGAGGCTTCTCTCAGCTCTAGGTATGTGAGAGGGACCCTGAGTTTGCGGCCTCAAGTGGAATGGACACCGCGATGCCCTGACTCGAAATAAGGCCGGATATCCCTGCAGTGACTTGAATGCAGGCTCGTCTTGCATATTCCAAGACGATAGGATATCTGAATCCCCTGTGGAGACCACAGAGAAAGACCTAGTTCCCCACCTCATCGCGACCGGAGACCTCACATCCTTTGAAAATTCCAGAGGTAGGCGGAGATCAGTGCCTCCAAAAGAGACGATGCCTGACTCCTCGTGAAACTTGATAGGAGTCCCAGGATTCCTGTGGCACGTGGAAAGGGACCCTTGGTCTCCCGCCTCAGCTGGAGAGGCGTCCCAATTGCCCTGCCAAGCCTCGAGGAGAATCTCGAGATGTCCCTCGCAACTAGGTAGGAGTCATGACGTCGCTGAACAAACACGTGGGTGGAAGGGCCATCCCCGTCGTAACTCGAGAATACACCCCAGGTTCCCGCCACAACTCGAGAAAAACCATGAGACTTCCCCCTCGCCGCAAGATGAGGCCCGATTCCCCTGCACTGCATGCACAGCAATTCCGTGTTGCACATCACACATGAAAGGAGCCTTGATTTCCTTGATGGCACTCTAGAGAAACCCCAAGAACACTGTTTCAAGGCTAGAGGGATCCTGAGGTCACTGTAGCAACACGAAAGAGCTCCGTGGACCACAAATAAACTCGAGATGAGAGGTTAGTCCCTGGCTTCGACTCTAGAGGAATACAACCTTACAACAAGCACCTCAAGAGGAGGCTTCTCTCAGCTCTAGTTATGTGAGAGGGACCCTGAGTTTGCGGCCTCAAGTGGAATGGACACTGCGATGCCCTGACGCGAAATAAGGCCGGATATCCCTGCAGTGACTTGAATGCAGGCTCGTCTTGCATCTCCGAAGACGAAAGGATGTCTGAATCCCCTGTGGAGGCCACAAAGAAAGACCTACTTCCCCACCTCATCGTGACCGGAGGCCTCACATCCTTTGAAAACTCCAGAGGAACGCGGAGATGAGTGCCTCCAAAGGA
Source organism: Cervus elaphus (assembly GCF_910594005.1). NCBI lineage: Eukaryota > Metazoa > Chordata > Mammalia > Artiodactyla > Cervidae > Cervus > Cervus elaphus. Next base: position 8,320,973 of record NC_057815.1, on the reverse strand, counting down.
GACGATACCTGACTCCTCGTGAAACTTGATAGGAGTCCCAGGATTCCTGTGGCACGTGGAAAGGGACCCTTGGTCTCCCGCTTCAGCTGGAGAGGCGTCCCAACTGCCCTGCCAAGCCTCGAGGAGAATCCCGAGTTGTCCCTCACAACTAGGAAGGAGTCCTGAAGGCGCTGAATAAACACGTGGGTGGAAGGGCCATCACTGTCGTAACTCGAGAATATACCCCAGGTTCTCGCCGCAACTCGAAAAAAACCATGAGACTTCCCCCTCGCCGTGAGATGAGGCCCGATTCCCCTGCACTGCGTGCAGAGCAATTCCGTGTTGCACATCACACATGAAAAAAGCCTTGATTTCCTTGATGGCACTCCAGAGAAACCCCAAGAACACTGTTTCAAGGCTAGAGGGATCCTGAGGTCACTGTAGCAACACGAAAGAGCTCCGTGGACCAAAAATCAACTCGAGATGAGAGGTTAGTCCCTGGCTTCGACTCCAGAGGAATACCACCTTACCACAAGCACCTCAAGAAGAGGCTTCTCTCAGCTCTAGGTATGTGAGAGGGACCCAGAGTTTGCGGCCTCAAGTGGAATGGACACTGAGATGCCCTGACGCGAAATAACGCCGGATATCCCTGCAGTGACTTGAATGCAGGCTCGTCTTGCATATCCCAAGATGAAAGGATGTCTGAATCCCCTGTGGAGACCACAGAGAAAGACCTAGTTCCCCACCTCACCGCGACCGGAGGCCTCACATCCTTTGAAAACTGGAGAGGGACGCGGAGATCAGTGCCTCCATAGGAGACGATTCCTGACTCCTCGTGAAACTTGATAGGAGTCCCAGGATTCCTGTGGCACGTGGAAAGGGACACTTGGTCTCCCGCCTCAGCTGGAGAGGCGTCCCATTTGCCCTGCCAAGCCTCGAGGAGAATCCCGAGTTGTCCTTCGCAACTAGGCAGGAGTCCTGACGTCACGGAACAAACACGTGCGTTGAAGGGCCATTCCCGTCGTAACTCGAGAATATACCCCAGGTTCCCGCCGCAACTCGAGAAAAACCATGAGACTTCCCACTCACCGCGAGATGAGGCCCGATTCCCCTGCACTGCGTGCAGAGCAATTCCGTGTTGCACATCACACATGAAAGGAGCCTTGATTTCCTTGATGGCACTCCAGAGAAACCCCAAGAACACTGTTTCAAGGCTAGAGGGATCCTGAGGTCACTGTAGCAACACGAAAGAGCTCCGTGGACCAAAAATCAACTTGAGATGAGAGGTTAGTCCCTGGCTTCGACTCCAGAGGAATACAACCTTACCACAAGCACCTCAAGAGGAGTCTTCTCTCAGCTCTAGGTATGTGAGAGGGACCCTGAGATTGCGGCCTCAAGGGGAATGGACACTGCGATGCCCTGACGCGAAATAAGGCCGGATATCCCCGCAGTGACTTGAATGCAGGCTCGTCTCGCATCTCCCAAGACAAAAGGATGTCTGAATCCCCTGTGGAGACCACAGAGAAAGACCTAGTTCCCCACCTCATTGCGACCGGAGGCCTCACATCCTTTGAAAACTCCAGACGTATGCGGAGATCAGTGCCTCCAAGGGAGACGATGCCTGACTCCTCGTGAAACTTGATAGGAGTCCCAGGATTCCTGTGGCACGTGGAAAGGGACCCTTGGTCTCCCGCCTCAGCTGGAGAGGCGTCCCAACTGCCCTGCCAAACCTCGAGGAGAATCCCGAATTGTACCTCACAACTAGGAAGGAGTCCTGAAGGCGCTGAATAAACACGTGGGTGGAACGGCCATCCCAGTCGTAACTCGAGAATATACCCCAGGTTCTCGCCGCAACTCGAAAAAAACCATGAGACTTCCCCCTCGCCGAGAGATGAGGCCCGATTCCCCTGCACTGCGTGCAGAGCAATTCCGTGTTGCACATCACACATGAAAAAAGCCTTGATTTCCTTGATGGCACTCCAGAGAAACCCCAAGAACACTGTTTCAAGGCTAGAGGGATCCTGAGGTCACTGTAGCAACACGAAAGAGCTCCGTGGACCAAAAATCAACTCGAGATGAGAGGTTAGTCCCTGGCTTCGACTCCAGAGGAATACCACCTTACCACAAGCTCCTCAAGAAGAGGCTTCTCTCAGCTCTAGGTATGTGAGAGGGACCCTGAGTTTGCGGCCTCAAGTGGAATGGACACTGAGATGCCCTGACGCGAAATAACGCCGGATATCCCTGCAGTGACTTGAATGCAGGCTCGTCTTGCATATCCCAAGATGAAAGGATGTCTGAATCCCCTGTGGAGACCACAGAGAAAGACCTAGTTCCCCACTTCATGGCGACCGGAGGCCTCACATCCTTTGAAAACTCCAGAGGTACGCGGAGATCAGTGCCTCCAAAGGAGACGATGCCTGACTCCTCGTGAAACTTGATAGGAGTCCCAGGATTCCTGTGGCACGTGGAAAGGGACCCTTGGTCTTCCGCCTCAGCTGGAGAGGCGTCCCAATTGCCCTGCCAAGCCTCGAGGAGAATCCCGAGTTGTCCCTCGCAACTAGGAACGAGTCCTGACGTCGCTGAATAAAAACGTGGGTGGAGGGGCCATCCCCGTCGTAACTCGAGAATATACCCCAGGTTCTCGCCGCAACTCGAGAAAAACCATGAGACTCCCCCTCGCCGTGAGATGAGGCCTGATTCCCCTGCACTGCGTTCAGAGCAATTCCGTGTTGCACATCAAACATGAAAGAAGCCTTGATTTCGTTGATGGCACTCCAGAGAAACCCCAAGAACACTGTTTCAAGGCTAGAGGGATCCTGAGGTCACTGTAGCAACACGAAAGAGCTCCGTTGACCAAAAATCAACTCGAGATGAGAGGTTAGTCCCTGGCTTTGACTCCAGAGGAATACCATCTTACCACAAGCACCTCAAGAGGAGGCTTCTCTCAGCTCTAGGTATGTGAGAGGGACCCTGAGTTTGCGGCCTCAAGTGGAATGGAAACTGCGATGCCCTGACGCGAAATAAGGCCGGATATCCCTGCAGTGACTTGAATGCAGGCTCGTCTTGCATCTCCCAAGACGAAAGGATGTCTGAATCCCCTGTGGAGACCACAGAGAAAGACCTAGTTCCCCACCTCATCGCGACCGGAGGCCTCACATCCTTTGAAAACTCCAGATGTAAGCGGAGATCAGTGCCTCCATAGGAGACGATGCCTGACTCCTCGTGAAACTTGATAGGAGTCCCAGGATTCCTGTGGCACGTGGAAAGGGACCCTTGGTCTCCCGCCTCAGCTGGAGAGGCGTCCCAATTGCCCTGCCAAGCCTCGAGGAGAATCCCGAGTTGTCCTTCGCAACTAGGCAGGAGTCCTGACGTCACGGAACAAACACGTGCGTGGAAGGGCCATTCCCGTCGTAACTCGAGAATATACCCCAGGTTCCCGCCGCAACTCGAGAAAAACCATGAGACTTCCCACTCACCGCGAGATGAGGCCCGATTCCCCTGCACTGCGTGCAGAGCAATTCCGTGTTGCACATCACACATGAAAGGAGCCTTGATTTCCTTGATGGCACTCCAGAGAAACCCCAAGAACACTGTTTCAAGGCTAGAGGGATCCTGAGGTCACTGTAGCAACACGAAAGAGCTCCGTGGACCAAAAATCAACTTGAGATGAGAGGGTAGTCCCTGGCTTCGACTCCAGAGGAATACCACCTTACCACAAGCACCTCAAGAGGAGGCTTCTCTCAGCTCTAGGTATGTGAGAGGGACCCTGAGATTGCGGCCTCAAGTGGAATGGACACTGTGATGCCCTGACGCGAAATAAGGCCGGATATCCCCGCAGTGACTTGAATGCAGGCTCGTCTTGCATCTCCCAAGACGAAAGGATGTCTGAATCCCCTGTGGAGACCACAGAGAAAGACCGAGTTCTCCACCTCATCGCGACCTGAGGCCTCACATCCTATGAAAACTCCAGAGGTACACGGAGATCAGTGCCTCCAAAGGAGACGATGCCTGATTCCTCGTGAAACTTGATAGGAGTCCCAGGATTCCTGTGGCACGTGGCAAGGGACTCTTGGTCTCCCGCCTCACCTGGAGAGGCGTCCCAATTGCCCTGCCAAGCCTCGAGGAGAATCCCGAGTTGTCGCTCGCAACTAGGCAGGACTCCTCACGTCACTGAACAAACACGTGGGTGGAAGGGCCATCCCCGTCGTAACTCGAGAATATACCCCAGGTTCCCTCCGCAACTCGAGAAAAACCATGAGACTTCCCCCTCGCCGCGAGATGAGGCCAGATTCCCCTGCAGTGCGTGCAGAGCAATTCCGTGCTGCACATCACACATGAAAGGAGCCTTGATTTCCTTGATGGCACTCCAGAGAAACCCCAAGAACACTGTTTCAAGGCTAGAGGGATCCTGAGGTCACTGTAGCAACACGAAAGAGATTCGTGGACCAAAAATCAACTCGAGATGAGAGGGTAGTCCCTGGCTTCGACTCCAGAGGAATACCACCTTAGTGCAAGCACCTCAAGAGGAGGCTTCTCTCAGCTCTAGGTATGTGAGAGGGACCCTGAGTTTGCGGCCTCAAGTGGAATGGACACCGCGATGCCCTGACTCGAAATAAGGCCGGTTATCCCTGCAGTGACTTGAATGCAGGCTCGTCTTGCATCTCCCAAGACGAAAGGATGTCTGAATCCCCTGTGGAGACCACAGAGAAAGACCTAGTTCCCCACCTCATCGTGACCGGAGGCCTCATATCCTTTGAAAACTCCAGAGGTACGCGGAGATCAGTGCCTTCAAAGGAGACGATGCCTGACTCCTCGTGAAACTTGATAGGAGTCCCAGGATTCCTGTGGCACGTGGAAAGGGACCCTTGGTCTCCCGCCTCAGCTGGAGAGGCGTCCCAATTGCCCTGCCAAGCCTCGAGGAGAATCCCGAGTTGTCCCTCGCAACTAGGCAGGAGTCCTGACGTGGCTGAACAAACACGTGGGTGGAAGGGCCATCCCCGGTGTAACTCGAGATTATACCCCAGGTTCCCGCCTCAACTCGAGAAAAAACATGAGACTTCCCCCTCGCTGCCAGATGAGGCCTGATTCCCCTGCACTGCATGCAGAGCAATTCCGTGTTGCCCATCCTACATGAAAGGAGCCTTGATTTCCTTGATGGCACTCCAGAGAAACCCCAAGAACACTGTTTCAAGGCTAGAGGGATCCTGAGGTCACTGTAGCAACAAGAAAGAGATCCGTGGGCCAAAAATCAAGTCGAGATGAGAGGTTAGTCCCTGGCTTCGACTCCAGAGGAATACCACCTTACCACAAGCACCTCAAGAGGAGGCTTTTCTCAGCTCTAGGTATGTGAGAGGGACCCTGAGTTTGCGGCCTCAAGTGGAATGGACACCACGATGCCCTGACTCGAAATAAGGCCGGATATCCCTGCAGTGACTTGAATGCAGGCTCGTCTTGCATCTCCGAAGACGAAAGGATGTCTGAATCCCCTGTGGAGACCACAGAGAAAGACCGAGTTCTCCACCTCATCGCGACCTGAGGCCTCACATCCTATGAAAACTCCAGAGGTACACGGAGATCAGTGCCTCCAAAGGAGACGATGCCTGACTCCTCGTGAAACTTGATAGGAGTCCCAGGATTCCTGTGGCACGTGGCAAGGGACTCTTGGTCTCCCGCCTCACCTGGAGAGGCGTCCCAATTGCCCTGCCAAGCCTCGAGGAGAATCCCGAGTTGTCGCTCGCAACTAGGCAGGACTCCTCACGTCACTGAACAAACACGTGGGTGGAAGGGCCATCCCCGTCGTAACTCGATAATATACCCCAGGTTCCCTCCGCAACTCGAGAAAAACCATGAGACTTCCCCCTCGCCGCGAGATGAGGCCCGATTCCCCTGCACTGCGTGCAGAGCAATTCCGTGTTGCACATCACACATGAAAGGAGCCTTGATTTCCTTGATGGCCCTCCAGAGAAACCCCAAGAACACTGTTTCAAGGCTAGAGGGATCCAGAGGTCACTGTTGCAACACGAAAGAGCTCCATGGGCCAAAAATCAACTCGAGATGAGAGGTTAATCCCTGGTTTCGACTCCAGAGGAATACTACCTTACCACAAGCACCTCAAGAGGAGGCTTCTCTCAGCTCTAGGTATGTGAGAGGGACCCTGAGTTTGCGGCCTCAAGTGGAATGGACACCACGATGCCCTGACACGAAATAAGGCCGGATATCCCTGCAGTGACTTGAATGCAGGCTCGTCTTGCATCTCCCAAGACGAAAGGATGTCTGAATCCCCTGTGGACACCACAGAGAAAGACGTAGTTCCCAACCTCATTGCGACCGTAGGCCTCACATCCTTTGAAAACTCCAGAGGTACGCGGAGATCAGTGCCTCCAAAGTAGACGATGCCTGACTCCTCAAGATATTTGATAAGAGTCCCAGGATTCCTGTGGCACGTGGAAAGGGACCCTTGGTCTCCCGCCTCAGCTGGAGAGGCGTCCCAATTGCCCTGACAAGCCTCGAGGAGAATCCCGAGTTGTCCCTCGCAACTAGGCAGGGGTCCTGACGTCGCTGAACAAACACGTGTGAGAAAGGGCCATCCCCGTCGTAACTCGAGAATATACCCCATGTTCCCACCGCAACTCTAGAAAAACCATGAGACTTCCCCCTCGCCGCGAGATGAGGCCCGATTCCCCTGCACTGCGTGCAGAGCAATTCCGTGTTGGACATCACACATGAAAGGAGCCTTGATTTCCTTGATGGCACTCCAGAGAAACCCCAAGAACTCTTTTTCAAGGCTAGAAGGATCCTGAGGTCACTGTAGCAACACGAAAGAGCTCCGTGGACCAAAAATCAACTCGAGATGAGAGGTTAGTCCCTGGCTTCGACTCCAGAGGAATACCACCTTACCACAAGCACCTTAAGTGGAGGCTTCTCTCAGCTCTAGGTATGTGAGAGGGACCCTGATTTTGCGGCCTCAAGTGGAATGGACACCGCGATGCCCTGACTCGAAATCAGGCCGGATATCCCTGCAGTGACTTGAATGCAGGCTCGTCTTCCAACTCCCAAGATGAAAGGATGTCTGAATCCCCTGTGGAGACCACAGAAAAAGACCTAGTTCCCCACCTCATCGCGACCGGAGGCCTCACATCCTTTGAAAACTCCAGAGGTACGTGGAGATCAGTGCCTCCAAAGGAGACGATGCCTGACTCCTCGTGAAACTTGATAGGAGTCCCAGGATTCCTGTGGCACGTGGCAAGGGACCCTTGGTCTCCCGCCTCAGCTGGAGAGGCGTCCCAATTGCCCTGGCAAGCCTCGAGGAGAATCCCGAATTGTCCCTGGCAACTAGGCAGGAGTCCTCATGTCACTGAAGAAACACGTGGGTGGAAGGGCCGTCCCCGTTGTAACTCGAGAATATAGCCCAGGTTCCCGCCGCAACTCGAGAAAACCATGAGACTTCCCCCTCGCCGCGAGATGAGGCCCGATTCCCCTGCACTGCGTGCAGAGCAATTCCGTGTTGCATATCACACATGAAAGGAGCCTTGATTTCCTTGATGGCACTCCAGAGAAACCCCAAGAACACTGTTTCAAGGCTAGAGGGATCCTGAGGTCACTGTAGCAACAAGAAAGAGATCCGTGGGCCAAAAATCAAGTCGAGATGAGAGGTTGGTCCCTGGCTTCGACTCCAGAGGAATACCACGTTACCACAAGCACCTCAAGAGGAGGCTTCTCTCAGCTCTAGGTATGTGAGAGGGACCCTGAGTTTGCGGCCTCAGGTGGAATGGACACCGCGATGCCCTGACTCGAAATAAGGCCGGATATCCCTGCAGTGACTTGAATGCAGGCTCGTCTGGCATCTCCCAAGATGAAAGGATGTCTGAATCCCCTGTGGAGACCACAGAGAAAGACCGAGTTCTCCACCTCATCGCGACCGGAGGCCTCACATCTTTTGAAAACTCCAGAGGTACTCGGAGATCAGTGCCTCCAAAGGAGACGATGCCTGACTCCTCGAGATATTTGATAAGAGTCCCAGGATTCCTGTGGCACGTGGAAAGGGACCCTTGGTCTCCCGCCTCACCTGGAGAGGCATCCCAATAGCCCTGCCAAGCCTCGAGGAGATTCCCGTGTTGTCCCTCGCAACTAGGCAGGAGTCCTGACGTCGCTGAACAAACACGTGTGTGGCAGGGTCATCCCCGTCGTAACTCGAGAATATACCCCAGGTTCCCTCCGCAACTCGAGAAAAACCATGAGACTTCCCCCTCGCCGCTAGATGAGGCCCGATTCCCCTGCACTGCGTGCAGAGCAATTCCGTGTTGGACATCACAGATGAAAGGAGTCTTGATTTCCTTGATGGCACTCCAGAGAAACCCCAAGAACACTGTTTCAAAGCTAGAGGGATCCTGAGGTCACTGTAGCAACACGAAAGAGCTCCGTGGACCAAAAATTAACTCGAGATGAGAGGTTAGTCCCTGGCTTCGACTCCAGAGGAATACCACCTTACCACAAGCACCTCAAGAGGAGGCTTCTCTCAGCTCTAGGTATGTGAGAGGGACCCTGAGTTTGCGGCCTCAAGTGGAATGGACACCGCGATGCCCTGACTCGAAATAAGGCCGGATATCCCTGCAGTGACTTGAATGCAGGCTCGTCTTGCATCTCCCAAGACGAAAGGATGTCTGAATCCCCTGTGGAGACCACAGAGAAAGACCTAGTTTCCCACCTCATCGTGACCGGAGGCCTCACATCCTTTGAAAACTCCAGAGGTACGCGGAGATCAGTGCCTCCAAAGGAGACGATGCGTGACTCCTCGAGATATTTGATAAGAGTCCCAGGATTCCTGTGGCACGTGGAAAGGAACGCTTGGTCTCCCACCTCACATGGAGAGGCATCCCAATAACCCTGTCAAGCCTCGAGGAGATTCCCGAGTTGTCCCTCGCAACTAGGCAGGAGTCCGGACGTCGCTGAACAAACACATGGATGGAAGGGCCGTCCCCGTTGTAACTCGAGAATATACCCCAGGTTCCCGCCGCAACTCGAGAAAAACCATGAGACTTCCCCCTCGCCGCGAGATGAGGCCCGCTTCCCCTGCACTGCGTGCAGAGCAATTCCGTGTTGCATATCATACATGAAAGGAGCCTTGATTTCCTTGATGGCACTCCAGAGAAACCCCAAGAACACTGTTTCAAGGCTAGAGGGATCCTGAGGTCACTGTAGCAACACGAAAGAGATCCGTGGGCCAAAAATCAAGTCGAGATGAGAGGTTGGTCCATGGCTTCGACTCCAGAGGAATACCACCTTACCACAAGCACCTCAAGAGGAGGCTTCTCTCAGGTCTAGGTATGTGAGAGGGACCCTGAGTTTGCGGCCTCAAGTGGAATGGACACCGCGATGCCCTGACTCGAAATAAGGCCGGATATCCCTGCAGTGACTTGAATGCAGGCTCGTCTTCCATCTCCCAAGACGAAAGGATGTCTGAATCCCCTGTGGAGACTACAGAGAAAGACCGAGTTCTCCACCTCATCGCGACCGGAGGCCTCACATCCTTTGAAAACTCCAGAGGTACGCGGAGATCAGTGCCTCCAAAGGAGACGATGCCTGACTCCTCGAGATATTTGATAAGAGTCCCAGGATTCCTGTTGCACATGGAAAGGGACGCTTGGTCTCCCACCTCACTTGGAGAGGCATCCCAATAGCCCTTCCAAGCCTCGAGGAGATTCCCGAGTTGTCCCTCGCAACTAGGCAGGAGTCCTGACGTCGCTGAACAAACACGTGTGTGGAAGGGCCATCCCCGTCGTAACTCGAGAATATATCCCAGGTTCCTGCCGCAACTCGAGAAAAACCATGAGACTTCCCCCTCTCCGCGAGATGTGGCCTGATTCCCCTGCACTGCGTGCAGAGCAATTCCGTGTTGGACATCACACATGAAAGGAGCCTTGATTTCCTTGATGGCACTCCAGAGAAACCCCAAGAACTCTTTTTCAAGGCTAGAAGGATCCTGAGGTCACTGTAGCAACACGAAAGAGCTCCGTGGACCAAGAATCAACTCGAGATGAGAGGTTAGTCCCTGGCTTTGACTCCAGAGGAATACCACCTTACCACAAGCACCTTAAGTGGAGGCTTCTCTCAGCTCTAGGTATGTGAGAGGGACCCTGATTTTGCGGCTTCAAGTGGAATGGACACCGCGATGCCCTGACTCGAAATCAGGCCGGATATCCCTGCAGTGACTTGAATGCAGGCTCGTCTTCCAACTCCCAAGATGAAAGGATGTCTGAATCCCCTGTGGAGACCACAGAAAAAGACCTAGTTCCCCACCTCATCGCGACCGGAGGCCTCACATCCTTTGAAAACTCCAGAGGTACGTGGAGATCAGTGCCTCCAAAGGAGACGATGCCTGACTCCTCGTGAAACTTGATAGGAGTCCCAGGATTCCTGTGGCACGTGGCAAGGGACCCTTGGTCTCCCGCCTCAGCTGGAGAGGCGTCCCAATTGCCCTGCCAAGCCTGGAGGAGAATCCCGAATTGTCCCTGGCAACTAGGCAGGAGTCCTCATGTCACTGAACAAACACGTGGGTGGAAAGGCCGTCCCCGTTGTAACTCGAGAATATACCCCAGGTTCCCGCCGCAACTCGAGAAAACCATGAGACTTCCCCTCGCCGCAAGATGAGGCCCGATTCCCCTGCACTGCGTGCAGAGCAATTCCGTGTTGCATACCACACATTAAAGGAGCCTTGATTTCCTTGATGGCACTCCAGAGAAACCCCAAGAACACTGTTTCAAGGCTAGAGGGATCCTGAGGTCACTGTAGCAACAAGAAAGAGATCCGTGGGCCAAAAATCAAGTCGAGATGAGAGGTTGGTCCCTGGCTTCGACTCCAGAGGAATACCACGTTACCACAAGCACCTCAAGAGGAAGCTTCTCTCAGCTCTAGGTATGTGAGAGGGACCCTGAGTTTGCGGCCTCAGGTGGAATGGACACCGCGATGCCCTGACTCGAAATAAGGCCGGATATCCCTGCAGTGACTTGAATGCAGGCTCGTCTTGCATCTCCCAAGACGAAAGGATGTCTGAATCCCCTGTGGAGACCACAGAGAAAGACCGAGTTCTCCACCTCATCGCGACCGGGGGCCTCACATCTTTTGAAAACTCCAGAGGTACTCGGAGATCAGTGCCTCCAAAGGAGACGATGCCTGACTCCTCGAGATATTTGATAAGAGTCCCAGGATTCCTGTGGCACGTGGAAAGGGACCCTTGGTCTCCCGCCTCAGCTGGAGAGGCATCCCAATAGCCCTGCCAAGCCTCGAGGAGATTCCCGTGTTGTCCCTCGCAACTAGGCAGGAGTCATGACGTCGCTGAACAAACACGTGTGTGGCAGGGCCATCCCCGTCGTAACTCGAGAATATACCCCAGGTTCCCTCCGCAACTCGAGAAAAACCATGAGACTTCCCCCTCGCCGCTAGATGAGGCCCGATTCCCCTGCACTGCGTGCAGAGCAATTCCGTGTTGGACATCACAGATGAAAGGAGTCTTGATTTCCTTGATGGCACTCCAGAGAAACCCCAAGAACACTGTTTCAAGGCTAGAGGGATCCTGAGGTCACTGTAGCCACACGAAAGAGCTCCGTGGACCAAAAATCAACTCGAGATGAGAGGTTATTCCCTGGCTTCGACTCCAGAGGAATACCACCTTACCACAAGCACCTCAAGAGGAGGCTTCTCTCAGCTCTAGGTATGTGAGAGGGACCCTGATTTTGCGGCCTCAAGTGGAATGAACACCGCAATGCCCTGACTCGAAATAAGGCCGGATATCCCTGCAGTGTCTTGAATGCAGGCTCGTCTTGCATCTCCCAAGACGAAAGGATGTCTGAATCCCCTGTGGAGACCACAGAGATAGACCTAGTTTCCCACCTCATTGCGACCGGAGGCCTCACATCCTTTGAAAACTCCAGAGGTACTCGGAGATCAGTGCCTCCAAAGGAGACGATGCCTGACTCCTCTAGATATTTGATAAGAGTCCCAGGATTCCTGTGGCACGTGGAAAGGGACCCTTGGTCTCCCGCCTCACCGGGAGAGGCATCCCAATAGCCCTGCCAAGCCTCGAGGAAATTCCCGTGTTTTCCCTCGGAACTAGGCAGGAGTCCTGACGTCGCTGAATAAACACGTGTGTGGCAGGGCCATTCCCGTTGTAACTCGAGAATATACCCCAGGTTCCCTCCGCAACTCGAGAAAAACCATGAGACTTCCCCCTCGCCGCTAGATGAGGACCGATTCCCCTGCACTGCGTGCAGAGCAATTCCGTGTTGGACATCACAGATGAAAGGAGTCTTGATTTCCTTGATGGCACTCCAGAGAAACCCCAAGAACACTGTTTCAAGGCTAGAGGGATCCTGAGGTTACTGTAGCAACACGAAAGAGCTCCGTGGATGAAGAATCAACTCGAGATGAGAGGTTAGTCCCTGGCTTCGACTCCAGAGGAATACCACCTTACCACAAGCACCTCAAGAGGAGGCTTCTCTCAGCTCTAGGTATGTGAGAGGGACCCTGAGTTAGCGGCCTCAAATGGAATGGACACCGCGATGCCCTGACTCGAAATAAGGCCTGATATCCCTGCAGTGACTTGAATGCAGGCTCGTCTTGCAACTCCCAAGACGAAAGGGTGTCTGAATCCCCTGCCGAGACCACAGAGAAAGACCTAGTTCCCCACCTCATCGCGACCGGAGGCCTCACATCCTTTGAAAACTCCAGAGGTACGCGGAGATCAGTGCCTCCAAAAGAGACGATGCCTGACTACTCGTGAAACTTCTTAGGAGTCCCAGGATTCCTGTGGCACGTGGAAAGGGACCCTTGGTCTCCCGCCTCAGCTGGAGAGGCGTCCCAATTGCCCTGCCAAGCCTCGAGGAGAATCAGGAGTTGTCCCTCGCAACTAGGCAGGAGTCCTGACGTCGCTGAACAAACACGTGTGAGAAAGGGCCATCCCCGTCGTAACTCGAGAATATACCCCAGGTTCCCGCTGCAACTCGAGAAAAACCATTAGACTTCCTCCTCGCCGCGAGATGAGGTCCGATTCCCCAGCACTGCGTGCAGAGCAATTCCGTGTTGCACATCACACATGAAAGGAGCCTTGATTACCTTGATGGCACTCCAGAGAAACCCCAAGAACACTGTTTCAAGGCTCGAAGGATCCTGAGGTCACTGTAGCAACACGAAAGAGCTCCGGGACCAAGAATCACCTCGAGATGAGAGGTTAGTCCCTGGCTTCGACTCCAGAGGAATACCACCTTACCACAAGCACCTTAAGAGGAGGCTTCTCTCAGCTCTAGGTGTGTGAGAGGGACCCTGAGTTTGTGGCCTCAAGTGGAATGTACACCGCGATGCCCTGACACGAAATCAGGCCGGATATCCCTGCAATGACTTGAATGCAGGCTCGTCTTGCATCTCCCAAGATGAAAGGATTTCTGAATCCCCTGTGGAGACCACAGAAAAGACCTAGTTCCCCACCTCATCGCGACCGGAGTCCTCACATCCTTTGAAAACTCCAGAGGGAGGAGCCAAGATGGCGGAGGAGTAGGACGGGGAGACCACTTTCTCTCCTACAAATTCATCAAAGGAATAACTGAATGCAGAGCAAACCTCACAAAACAACTTCTGATCGCTAGCTGAGGTCATCAGGCGCCCAGAAAAGCAGACCATTGTCTTCGAAAGGAGGTAGGACAAAATATAAAAGATAAAAAGTGAGACAAAAGAGCTAAGGACAGAGTCCCGTCCCGGGAAGGGAGTCTTAGGCGGCCTTGCTTGGGCTAGGGTCCGGGCCTGAGGGCCCTGAGGACAATCGGAGGGAGCTTCTGTGAGGTGCCAACTTGAACTGTGGGAGACCAAAAGAGAGAAAATTAACCGGCCGGGACACACTGCCGGCCGTTCGCAGAACAAAGAGACAGAGAAAGTCCCAAGAAGAGGTCGCAGGCTGCGGACCCGCCCAGCCCCGCCGGAGGCAGGAGGCAGGGGGGAGGGGAAGGTCGCGGCGAGACACAGGGCGCAGGCACCCGACTGGCGCGGGCGGGGACTGGGGCTGGGGACGCAGAGGGCGGAAGGCGCGCGCACCCGACTGGCGTCAGCGGAAACTGAGACCGGGTCCGCGGAAGGGAGTGAGTGCGCCACACCTGGGGATAGTGCGCCCATCAAGCCCCTCGCTGCCTGGACCGCTCTGACGGGGAAGGCACAGAGAGCAGGCGCAGCTTTTCCTTCCGCGCTTTTGTGTAACACCCGAGGGCTGGAACCTAGCGCAGCGCGGGCGCGCTCCATATAGAACAGCCGGGAGCCTGAGCAGCGCAGACGGAGAAAGCAGCGTCAGCCCCTCCCGGCAGCGCCAGCCCGCCCCCGCAGGGCCAGCCCCTCTCCGCAGCGTCAGCCCCGCCCCGCAGCACCAGCCCCTCCCCGCAGCGTCAGCCCCGCCCCGCAGCGCAACGGAACTAGCTACCTGAATAAGAGTCCACCTCCGCCCGCCTGTGTCAGGGCGGAAATGAGGCTCTGAAGAGACCGGCAAACAGAAGTCAAATAAACAAAGGGAACCGCTTCAGAAGGGACTGGTGCAACAGATTAAAATCCCTGTAGAAAACACCGACTTCACCGGAAGGGCCCTGTAGATATCGAGAAGTGTAAGCTGGAACAAGGAGCTATCTGAAACTGAGCCGAACCCACACTGACCGCAACAGCTCCAGAGAAACTCCTAGATATATTTTTACTTTTTTTTTTCTAAGTAAGGAAAAAAAAAAAAATTTTTTTTTTCTTTTTATATTTTTTCTTTTTTATTTTTTCTCTTTTATTTTCCTTTAAAATTCCCTATTACTCCCCCATTACTCCTTAACTTTCATTTACATAGATTTTTATGATTTTTTTAATTAGGGGAAAAAAAAAATTTTTTTTTTTCTTTCTTTTTTTTTTTCTTTTTCTTTTTTTTCTTTTTTCTTCTTTTTTTTTCCTTTCCGTTTTCTCTTTTATTTTCTATTTTTCTTTTTCTCTTATTTCTTTTAAAGTCCTCTAGTACTCCTCTACTACTCTTCATTTTCATTTTCACTACACTATAACCTTACCAAAAAAAAAAAAAGAAGCCCTATCTTTAAACCGAAGATTATTCTCTCCCAATCTTGACTCTCTGTTTTCTACCTCAGAACACCTCTATTTCCTCCTTTCCCCTTCTCTTCCCAATCCAATTCTGTGAATCCTTGTAGGTGTCTGAGATACGGAGAACACTCTGGGAACAGACAGCTGCGTAGATCTGTCTCTCTCCTCTTGAGTCCCCCTTTTTCTCCTCCTGCTCATCTCTATCTCCCTCCTCCCTTTTCTCCTGTTCATGTAACTCTGTGAACCTCTCTGGGTGTCCCTAACAGGGGAGAATCTTTTCGCCATTAACCTAGAAGTTTTATTATCAGTGCTGTATAGTTGGAGAAGTCCTGAGACTACAGGAAGAACAAAACTGAAATCCAGAGGCAGGAAACTTAAGCCCAAAACCTGAGAACACCAGAAAACTCCTGACTACATGGAACTTTAAGTAATAAGTGACCGTCCAAAAGCCTCCATACCTACACTGAAACCAACCACCACCCAAGAGCCAGTAAGTTTTAGAGCAAGATATACCACGCAAATTCTCCAGCAACACAGGAACATAGCCCCGAATGTCAACATACAGGCTGCCCAAGGTGACACCTAACACATAGACCCATCTCAAAACTCATTACTGGGCACTCCATTGCTCTCCATAAAGAAGAAATCAAGTTCCACGCACCAGTACACTGACGCAAGCTTCCCTAACCGGGAAACCTTGACAAGCCAATCGTCTAACCCCACCCACTGGGTAAATCCTCCACAATAAAAAGGAACCACAGACCTCCAGAATACAGAAAGTCCACTCCAGACACAGCAATCTAAACAAGATGAAAAGGCAAAGAAATACCCAACAGGTAAAGGAACATGAAAAATGCCCACCAAGTCAAACAAAAGAGGAGGAGATAGGGAATCTACCTGAAAAAGAATTTAGAATAATGATAATAAAAATGATCCAAAATCTTGAAAACAAAATGGAGTTACAGATAAATAGCCTGGAGACAAAGATTGAAAAGATACAAGAATTGTTTAATAAAGACCTAGAAGAAATAAAAAAGAGTCAATTAAAAATGAACAATGCAATGAATGAGATCAAAAACACTTTGGAGGGAACCAAGAGTAGAATAACGGAGGCAGAAGATAGGATAAGTGAGGTAGAAGATAAAATGGTGGAAATAAATGAAGCAGAGAGGAAAAAAGAAAAAAGGATCAAAAGAAATGAGGACAACCTCAGGGACCTCTGGGACACTGTGAAACGCCCCAACATTCGAATCATAGGAGTCCCAGAAGAAGAAGACAAAAAGAAAGGCCATGAGAAAATACTCGAGGAGATAATAGCTGAAAACTTCCCTAAAATGGGGAAGGAAATAGCCACTCAAGTCCAAGAAACCCAGAGAGTCCCAAACAGGATAAACCCAAGGCGAAACACCCCAAGACACATATTAATCAAACTGACAAAGATCAAACACAAAGAACAAATATTAAAAGCAGCAAGGGAAAAACAACAAATAACACACAAAGGGATTCCCATAAGGATAACAGCTGACCTATCAATAGAAACCCTCCAGGCCAGAAGGGAATGGCAGGACGTCCTGAAAGTAATGAAAGAGAATAACCTACAACCTAGATTACTGTATCCAGCAAGGATCTCATTCAGATATGAAGGAGAACTCAAAAGCTTTACAGATAAGCAAAAGCTGAGAGAATTCAGCACCACCAAACCAGCTCTTCAACAAATGCTAAAGGATCTTCTCTAGACAGGAAATGCAGAAAGGTTGTATAAACGTGAACCCAAAACAACAAAGTAAATGGCAACGGGACCACACCTATCAATAATTACCTTAAATGTAAATGGGTTGAATGCCCCAACCAAAAGACAAAGATTGGCTGAATGGATACAAAAACAAGACCCCTATATATGCTGTCTACAAGAGACCCACCTCAAAACAAGAGACACATACAGACTAAAAGTGAAGGGCTGGAAAAAAATATTTCATGCAAATGGAGACCAAAAGAAAGCAGGAGTCGCAATACTCATATCAGATAAAATAGACTTTCAAATAAAAGCTGTGAAAAGAGACAAAGAAGGACACTACATAATGATCAAAGGATCAATCCAAGAAGAAGATATAACAATTATAAATATATATGCACCCAACATAGGAGCACCGCAATATGTACGGCAAACACTAACGAGCATGAAAGAGGAAATTAATAGTAACACAATAATAGTGGGAGACTTTAATACCCCACTCACAACTATGGATAGATCAACTAAACAGAAAATTAACAAGGAAACACAAACTTTAAATGACACAATGGAC
Organism: Cervus elaphus; assembly: GCF_910594005.1. Lineage (NCBI taxonomy): Eukaryota > Metazoa > Chordata > Mammalia > Artiodactyla > Cervidae > Cervus > Cervus elaphus. The sequence continues at coordinate 8,303,595 of NC_057815.1, read as the reverse complement.
CAGCTAGACCTAATTGATATCTATAGGACATTTCACCCCAAAACAAGCAACTTCACCTTTTTCTCAAGTGCACACGGAACCTTCTCCAGAATAGATCACATCCTGGGCCATAAATCTAGTCTTGGAAAATTCAAAAAAATTGAAATCATTCCAGTCATCTTTTCTGACCACAGTGCAGTAAGATTAGATCTCAATTACAGGAAAAAAATTGTTAAAAATTCAAACACATGGAGGCTAAATAACACGCTTCTGAATAACCAACAAATCATAGAAGAAATCAAAAAAGAAATCAAAATATGTATAGAAATGAATGAAAATGAAAACACAACAACCCAAAACCTATGGGACACTGTAAAAGCAGTGCTAAGGGGAAGGTTCATAGCATTACAGGCTTACATCAAGAAACAAGAAAAAAGCCAAATAAATAACCTAACTCTACACCTAAAGCAATTAGAGAAGGAAGAAATGAAGAACCCCAGGGTTAGCAGAAGGAAAGAAATCTTAAAAATTAAGGCAGAAATAAATGCAATAGAAACTAAAGAGACCATAGCAAAAATCAACAAATCTAAAAGCTGGTTTTTTGAAAAAATAAACAAAATTGACAAACCATTAGCAAGACTCATTAAGAAACAAAGAGAGAAGAACCAAATTAACAAAATTAGAAATGAAAATGGAGAGATCACAACAGACAACACTGAAATACAAAGGATCATAAGAGACTACTACCAGCAGCTCTATGCCAATAAAATGGACAACTTGGATGAAATGGACAAATTCTTAGAAAAGTATAACTTTCCAAAACTGAACCAGGAAGAAATAGAAGATCTTAACAGACCCATCACAGGCAAGGAAATCGAAACTGTAATCAAAAATCTTCCAGCAAACAAAAGCCCAGGACCAGATGGCTTCACAGCTGAATTCTACCAAAAATTTAGAGAAGAGCTAACACCTATCTTACTCAAACTCTTCCAGAAAATTGCAGAAGAAGGTAAACTTCCAAACTCATTCTATGAGGCCACCATCACCCTAATTCCAAAACCTGACAAAGATGCCACAAAAAAAGAAAACTACAGGCCAATATCACTGATGAACATAGATGCAAAAATCCTTAACAAAATTCTAGCAAACAGAATCCAACAACATATTAAAAAAATCATACACCACGACCAAGTGGGCTTTATCCCAGGAATGCAAGGATTCTTTAATATCCGCAAATCAATCAATGTAATACACCACATTAACAAATTGAAAGATAAAAACCATATGATTATCTCAATAGATGCAGAGAAAGCCTTTGACAAAATTCAACACTCATTTATGATTAAAACTCTCCAAAAAGCAGGACTAGAAGGAACATAGCTCAACATAATAAAAGCTATATATGACAAACCCACAGCAAGCATCACCCTCAATGGTGAAAAATTGAAAGCATTTCCCCTGAAATCAGGAACAAGACAAGGGTGCCCACTCTCACCACTACTGTTCAACATAGTGTTGGAAGTTCTGGCCACAGCAATCAGAGCAGAAAAAGAAGTAAAAGGAATCCAGATAGGAAAAGAAGAAGTGAAACTCTCACTGTTTGCAGATGACATGATCCTCTACATAGAAAACCCTAAAGACTCTACCAGAAAATTACTAGAACTAATCAATGAATATAGTAAAGTTGCAGGATATAAAATTAACACACAGAAATCCCTTGCATTCCTATATACTAACAATGAAAAAACAGAAAGAGAAATTAAGGAAACAATACCATTCACCATTGCAACAAAAAGAATAAAATACTTAGGAGTATATCTACCTAAAGAAACAAAAGACCTATACATAGAAAACTATAAAACACTGATGAAAGAAATCAAAGAGGACACAAACAGATGGAGAAACATACCGTGTTCATGGATTGGAAGAATCAATATTGTCAAAATGGCTATTCTACCCAAAGCAATCTATAGATTCAATGCAATCCCTATCAAGCTACCAACGGTATTTTTCACAGAACTAGACCAAAGAATTTCACAATTTGTATGGAAATACAAAAAACCTCGAATAGCCAAAGTAATCTTGAAAAAGAAGAATGGAACTGGAGGAATCAACCTGCCTGACTTCAGACTCTACTACAAAGCCACAGTCATCAAGACAGTGTGGTACTGGCACAAAGACAGAAATATAGATCAATGGAACAGAATAGAAAGCCCAGAGATAAATCCACGAACCTATGGACACCTTATCTTTGACAAAGGAGGCAAGGATATACAATGGAAAAAAGACAACCTCTTTAACAAGTGGTGCTGGGAAAACTTGTCAACCACTTGCAAAAGAATGAAACTAGAACACTTTCTAACACCATACACAAAAATAAACTCAAAATGGATTAAAGATCTAAATGTAAGACCAGAAACTATAAAACTCCTAGAGGAGAACATAGGCAAAACACTCTCCGACATAAATCACAGCAAGATCCTCTATGACCCACCTCCCAGAATATTGGAAATAAAAGCAAAACTAAACAAATGGGATCTAATGAAACTTAAAAGCTTTTGCACTACAAAAGAAACTATAAGTAAGGTGAAAAGACAGCCGTCAGATTGGGAGAAAATAATAGCAAATGAAGAAACAGACAAAGGATTAATCTCAAAAATATACAAGCAACTCCTGCAGCTCAATTCCAGAAAAATAAATGACCCAATCAAAAAATGGGCCAGAGAACTAAACAGACATTTCTCCAAAGAAGACATACAGATGGCTAACAAACACATGAAAAGGTGCTCAACATCACTCATTATTAGAGAAATGCAAATCAAAACCACAATGAGGTACCATTACACACCAGTCAGGATGGCTGCTATCCAAAAGTCTACAAGCAATAAATGCTGGAGAGGCTGTGGAGAAAAGGGAACCCTCTTACACTGTTGGTGGGAATGCAAACTAGTACAGCCACTATGGAAAACAGTGTGGAGATTCCTTAAAAAACTGGAAATAGAACTGCCATATGACCCAGCAATCCCACTTCTGGGCATACACACTGAGGAAACCAGATCTGAAAGAGACACATGCACCCCAATGTTCATCGCAGCACTGTTTATAATAGCCAGGACATGGAAGCAACCTAGATGCCCATCAGCAGATGAATGGATCAGGAAGCTGTGGTACATATACACCATGGAATTTTACTCAGCCGTCAAAAAGAATTCATTTGAACCAGTCCTAATGAGATGGATGAAACTGGAGCCCCTTATACAGAGTGAAGTAAGCCAGAAAGATAAAGAACATTACAGCATACTAACACATATATATGGAATTTAGAAAGATGGTAACGATAACCCTATATGCAAAACAGAAAAAGAGACACAGAAATACAGAACAGACTTTTGAACTCTGTGGGAGAAGGTGAGGGTGGGATGTTTCAAAAGAACAGCATGTATACTATCTATGGTGAAACAGATCACCAGCCCAGGTGGGATGCACGAGACAAGTGCTCCAGCCTGGTGCACTGGGAAGACCCAGAGGAATCGGGTGGAGAGGGAGATGGGAGGGGGGATCGGGATGGGGAATAAGTGTAAATCTATGGCTGATTCATATCAATGTATGACAAAACCCACTGAAATGTTGTGAAGCAATTAGCCTCCAACTAATAAAAAAATTAAAAAAAAAAAAAAAAAGAAAACTCCAGAGGTACGCGGAGATAAGTGCCTCCAAAGGAGACGATGCCTGACTTCTCGTGAAACTTGATAGGAGTCCCAGGATTCCTGTGGCACGTGGAAAGGGACCCTTGGTCTCCCGCCTCAGCTGGATAGGCGTCCCAATTGGCCTGCCAAGCCTCGAGGAGAATCCCGAGTTGTCCCTCGCAACTAGGCAGGACTCCTCACGTCACTGAACAAACACGTGGGTGGAAGGGCCATCCCCGTTGTAACTCGAGAATATACCCCAGGTTCCCGCTGCAACTCGAGAGAAACCATTAGAATTCCTCCTGCCGCGAGATGAGGCCCGATTCCCCTGCACTGCGTGCAGAGTAATTCCGTGTTGCATATCACACATGAAAGGAGCCTTGATTTCCTTGATGGCACTCCAGAGAAACCCCAAGAACACTGTTTCAAGGCTAGAGGGATCCTGAGGTCACTGTAGCAACACAAAAGAGCTCCGTGGACCAAAAATTAACTCGAGATGAGAGGTTAGTCCCTGGCTTCGACTCCAGAGGAATACAACCTTACCACAAGCACCTCAAGAGAAGGCTTCTCTCAGCTCTAGGTATGTGAGAGGGACCCTGAGTTTGCGGCCTCAAGTGGAATGGACACCGCGATGCCCTGACTCGAAATAAGGCCGGATATCCCCGCAGTGACTTGAATGCAGGCTCGTCTTGCATCTCCCAAGACGAAAGGATGTCTGAATCCCCTGTGGAGACCACAGAGAAAGACCTAGTTTCCCACCTCATCGCGACCGGAGGCCTCACATCCTTTGAAAACTCCAGAGGTACTCGGAGATCAGTGCCTCCAAAGGAGACGATGCCTGACTCCTCGAGATATTTGATAAGAGTCCCAGGATTCCTGTGGCACGTGGAAAGGGACCCTTGGTCTCCCGCCTCACCGGGAGAGGCATCCCAATAGCCCTGCCAAGCCTCGAGGAACTTCTCGTGTTGTCCCTCGGAACTAGGCAGGAGTCCTGACGTCGCTGAAAAAACACGTGTGTGGCAGGGCCATCCCCGTCGTAACTCGAGAATATACCCCAGGTTCCCTCCGCAACTCGAGAAAAACCATGAGACTTCCCCCTCGCCGCTAGATGAGGCCCGATTCCCCTGCACTGCGTGCAGAGCAATTCCGTGTTGGACATCACAGATGAAAGGAGTCTTGATTTCCTTGATGGCACTCCAGAGAAACCCCAAGAACACTGTTTCAAGGCTAGAGGGATCCTGAGGTCACTGTAGCAACACGAAAGAGCTCCGTGGACCAAAAATCAACTCGAGATGAGAGGTTAGTCCCTGGCTTCGACTCCAGAGGAATACCACCTTACCACAAGCACCTCAAGAGGAGGCTTCTCTCAGCTCTAGGTATGTGAGAGGGACCCTGATTTTGCGGCCTCAAGTGGAATGGACACCGCGATGCCCTGACTCGAAATCAGGCCGGATATCCCTGCAGTGACTTGAATGCAGGCTCGTCTTCCAACTCCCAAGATGAAAGGATGTCTGAATCCCCTGTGGAGACCACAGAAAAAGACCTAGTTCCCCACCTCATCGCGACCGGAGGCCTCACATCCTTTGAAAACTCCAGAGGTACGTGGAGATCAGTGCGTCCAAAGGAGACGATGCCTGACTCCTCGTGAAACTTGATAGGAGTCCCAGGATTCCTGTGGCACGTGGCAAGGGACACTTGGTCTCCCGCCTCAGATGGAGAGGCGTCCCAATTGCCCTGGCAAGCCTCGAGGAGAATCCCGAATTGTCCCTGGCAACTAGGCAGGAGTCCTCATGTCACTGAACAAACACGTGGGTGGAAGGGCCGTCCCCGTTGTAACTCGAGAATATACCCCAGGTTCCCGCCGCAACTCGAGAAAACCATGAGACTTCCCCCTCGCCGCGAGATGAGGCCCGATTACCCTGCACTGCGTGCAGAGCAATTCCGTGTTGGACATCACAGATGAAAGGAGCCTTGATTTCCTTGATGGCACTCCAGAGAAACCCCAAGAACACTGTTTCAAGGCTACAGGGATCCTGAGGTCTCTGTGGCAACACGAAAGAGCTCCGTGGATGCAGAATCAACTCGAGATGAGAGGGTAGTCCCTGGCTTCGACTCCAGAGGAATACCACCTTACCACAAGCACCTCAAGAGGAGGCTTCTCTCAGCTCTAGGTATGTGAGAGGGACCCTGAGTTAGTGGCCTCAAGTGGAATGGACACCGCGATGCCCTGACTCGAAATAAGGCCGGATATCCCTGCAGTGACTTGAATGCAGGCTCATCTTGCATCTCCCAAGACGAAAGGATGTCTGAATCCCCTGTGGAGACCACAGAGAAAGACCTAGTCTCCCACCTCATCGCGACCGTAGGCCTCACATCCTTTGAAAACTCAAGAGGTACGCGGAGATAAGTGCCTCCAAAGGAGACGATGTCTGATTCCTCGTGAAACTTGATAGGAGTCCCAGGATTCCTGTGGCACGTGGCAAGGGACCCTTGGTCTCCCGCCTCAGCTGGAGAGGCGTCCCAATTGCCCTGCCAAGCCTCGAGGAGAATCAGGAGTTGTCCCTCGCAACTAGGCAGGAGTCCTGACGTGGCTGAACAAACACGTGGGTGGAAGGGCCATCCCCGTCATAACTCGAGAATATACCCCAGGTTCCCGCTGCAACTCGAGAAAAACCATTAGACTTCCTCCTCGCCGCGAGATGAGGCCTGATTCCCCTGCACTGCGTGCAGAGCAATTCCGTGTTGCACATCACACATGAAAGGAGCCTTGATTACCTTGATGGCACTCCAGAGAAACCCCAAGAACACTGTTTCAAGGCTAGAAGGATCCTGAGGTCACTGTAGCAACACGAAAGAGCTCCGTGGACCAAGAATCAACTCGAGATGAGAGGTTAGTCCCTGGCTTCGACTCCAGAGGAATACCACCTTACCACAAGCACCTTAATAGGAGGCTTCTCTCAGCTCTAGGTATGTGAGAGGGACCCTGAGTTTGCGGCCTCAAGTGGAATGGACACCGCGATGCCCTGACTCGAAATCAGGCCGCATATCCCTGCAGTGACTTGAATGCAGGCTCGTCTTGCATCTCCCAAGATGAAAGGATGTCTGAATGCCCTGTGGAGACCCCAGAGAAAGACCTAGTTCCCCACCTCATCGCGACCGGAGGCCTCACATCCTTTGAAAACTCCAGAGGTACGCGGAGATCAGTGCCTCCAAAGGAGACGATGCCTGACTCCTCGTGAAACTTGATATGAGTCCCAGGATTCCTGTGGCACTTGGCATGGGACCCTTGGTCTCCCGCCTCAGCTGGAGAGGCGTCCCAATTGCCCGGCCAAGCCTCGAGGAGAATCCCGAGTTGTCCCTCGCAACTAGGCAGGTGTCCTGACGTCGTTGAACAAACACGTGTGTGGAATGGCCATCCCCGTCGTAACTCGAGAATATACCCCAGGTTCCCGCCGCAACTCGAGAAAAACCATGAGACTTCCCCCTCGCCGCGAGAGGAGGCGCGATTCCCCTGCACTGCGTGCAGAGCAATTCCGTGTTGCACATCAAACATGAAAGGAGCCTTGATTTCCTTGATGGCACTCCAGAGAAACCCCAAGAACACTGTTTCAAGGCTAGAGGGATCCTGAAGTCACTGTAGCAACACGAAAGAGATCCGTGGACCACAAATCAACTCGAGATGAGAGGTTAGTCCCTGGCTTCGACTCCAGAGGAATACCACCTTACCACAAGCACCTCAAGAGGAGTCTTCTCTCAGCTCGAGCTATGTGAGAGGGACCCTGAGTTTGCGGCCTCAAGTGGAATGGACACCGCGATGCCCTGACTCGAAATAAGGCCGGATATCCCTGCAGTGACTTGAATGCACGCTCGTCTTGCATCTCCCAAGACGAAAGGATGTCTGAATCCCTTGTGGAGACCAAAGAGAAAGACCTAGTTCCCCACCTCATCGCGACCGGAGGCCCCACATCCTTTGAAAATTCCAGAGGTACGCGGAGATCAGTGCCTCCAAAGGAGACGATGCCTGACTCCTCGTGAAAATTGATAGGAGTCCCAGGATTCCTGTGACACGTGGAAAGGGACCCTTCGTCTCACGCCTCAGCTGGATAGGCGCCCAAATTGCCCTGCCAAGCATCGAGGAGAATCCCGAGTTGTCCCTGGCAACTAGGCAGGAGTCCTGACGTCACTGAACAAAAACGTGGGTGGAAGGGCCATCGCCGTTGTAACTCGAGAATATACCACAGGTTTCCGCCACAACTCGAGAAAACCATGAGACTTCCCCCTCGCTGCGAGATGAGGCCCGATTCCCCTGCACTGCGTGCAGAGCAATTCCGTGTTGCTTATCACACATGAAAGGAGCCTTGATTTCCTTGATGGCACTCCAGAGAAACCCCAAGAACACTGTTTCAAGGCTAGAGGGATCCTGAGGTCACTGTAGCAACAAGAAACAGATCCGTGGGCCAAAAATCAAGTCAAGATGAGAGGTTAGTCCCTGGCTTCGATTCCAGAGGAATACCACCTTACCACAAGCACCTCAAGAGAAGGCTTCTCTCAGCTCTAGGTATGTGAGAGGGACCCTGAGTTTGCGGCCTCAAGTGGAATGGACACCGCGATGCCCTGACTCGAAATAAGGCCGGATATCCCTGCAGTGACTTGAATGCAGGCTCGTCTTGCATCTCCCATGACGAAAGGATGTCTGAATCCGCTGTGGAGACCACAGAGAAAGACCTAGTTCTCCACCTCACCGCGACCGGAGGCCTCACATCCTTTGAAAACTCCCGAGGTATGGGGAGATCAGTGCCTCAAAAGGAGATGATGCCTGACTTCACGTGATGTTTGATAGGAGTCCCAGGATTCCTGTGGCATGTGGAAAGGGACCCTTGGTCTCCCGCCTCACCTGGAGAGGCATCCCAGTTGCCCTGCCAAGCCTCGAGGAGATTCCCGTGTTGTCCCACACAACTAGGCAGGAGTCCTGACGTCGCTGAGCAAACACATGTGTGGCAGAGCCATTCCCGTAGTAATTCGAGAATATACCCCAGGTTCCCGCCGCAACTCGAGAAAAACCATGAGACTTCCCCCTCGCGCTAGATGAGGCCCGATTCCCCTGCACTGCGTGCAGAGCAATTTCGTGATGCACATCACACATGAAAGGAGTCTTAATTTCCTTTATGGCACTCCAGAGAAACCCCAAGAACACTGTTTCAAGACTAGAGGGATCCTGAGGTCACTGTAGCAACACGAAAGAGCTCCGTGGAGCAAGAATCAACTCGAGGTGAGAGGTTAGTCCCTTGCTTCGACTCCAGAGGAATACCACCTTACCACAAGCACCTCAAGAGGAGGCTTCTCTCAGCTCTAGGTATGTGAGAGGGACCCTGAGTTTGCGGCCTCAAATGGAATGGACACCGCGATGCCCTGACTCGAAATAAGGCCGGATATCCCTGCAGTGACTTGAATGCAGGCTCGTCTTGCATCTCCCAAGACGAAAGGATGTCTGAATCCCCTGTGGAGACCACAGAGAAAGACCTAGTCTCCCACCTCATCGCGACCGTAGGCCTCACATCCTTTGAAAACTCCAGAGGTACGCGGAGATAAGTGCCTCCAAAGGAGACGATGTCTGATTCCTCGTGAAACTTGATAGGAGTCCCAGGATTCCTGTGGCACGTGGCAAGGGACCCTTGGTCTCCCGCCTCAGCTGGAGAGGCGTCCCAATTGCCCTGCCAAGCCTCGAGGAGAATCAGGAGTTGTCCCTCGCAACTAGGCAGGAGTCCTGACGTGGCTGAACAAACACGTGGGTGGAAGGGCCATCCCCGTCATAACTCGAGAATATACCCCAGGTTCCCGCTGCAACTCGAGAAAAACCATGAGACTTCCCCCTCGCCGCGAGATGAGGCCCGATTCCCCTGCACTGCATGCAGAGCAATTCCGTGTTGCACATCACACATGAAAGGAGCCTTGATTACCTAGATGGCACTCCAGAGAAACCCCAAGAACACTGTTTCAAGGCTAGAAGGATCCTGAGGTCACTGTAGCAACAGGAAAGAGCTCCGTGGACCAAGAATCAACTCGAGATGAGAGGTTAGTCCCTGGCTTCGACTCCAGAGGAATACCACCTTACCACAAGCACCTTAATAGGAGGCTTCTCTCAGCTCTAGGTATGTGAGAGGGACCCTGAGTTTGCGGCCTCAAGTGGAATGGACACCGCAATGCCCTGATTCGAAATCAGGGCGCATATCCCTGCAGTGACTTAATGCAGGCTCGTCGTGCATCTCCCAAGATGAAAGGATGTCTGAATCCCCTGTGGAGACCCCAGAGAAAGACCTAGTTCCCCACCTCATCGCGACCGGAGGCCTCACATCCTTTGAAAACTCCAGAGGTACGCGGAGATCAGTGCCTCCAAAGGAGACGATGCCTGACTCCTCGTGAAACTTGATATGAGTCCCAGGATTCCTGTGGCACGTGGCAAGGGACCCTTGGTCTCCCGCCTCAGCTGGAGAGGCATCCCATTTGCCCTGCCAAGCCTCGAGGAGAATCCCGAGTTGTCCCTCGCAACTAGGCAGGTGTCCTGACGTCGCTGAACAAACACGTGGGTGGAAGGGCCATCCCCGTCGTAACTCGAGAATATACCCCAGGTTCCCACTGCAACTCGAGAAAAACCATTAGACTTCCTCCTCGCCGCGAGATGAGGCCCGATTCCCCTGCACTGCGTGCAGAGCAATTCCGTGTTGCACATCACACATGAAAGGAGCCTTGATTACCTTGATGGCACTCCAGAGAAACCCCAGAACACTGTTTCAAGGCTAGAAGGATCCTGACGTCACTGTAGCAACACGAAAGAGCTCCGTGCACCAAGAATCAACTCGAGATGAGAGGTTAGTCCCTGGCTTCGACTCCAGGGGAATACCACCTTACCACAAGCACCTTAATAGGAGGCTTCTCTCAGCTCTAGGTATGTGAGAGGGACCCTGAGTTTGCGGCCTCAAGTGGAATGGACACCGCGATGCCCTGACTCGAAATCAGGCCGCATATCCCTGCAGTGACTTGAATGCAGGCTCGTCTTGCATCTCCCAAGATGAAAGGATGTCTGAATGCCCTGTGGAGACCCCAGAGAAAGACCTAGTTCCCCACCTCATCGCGACCGGAGGCCTCACATCCTTTGAAAACTCCAGAGGTACGCGGAGATCAGTGCCTCCAAAGGAGACGATGCCTGACTCCTCGTGAAACTTGATATGAGTCCCAGGATTCCTGTGGCACTTGGCATGGGACCCTTGGTCTCCCGCCTCAGCTGGAGAGGCGTCCCAATTGCCCTGCCAAGCCTCGAGGAGAATCCCGAGTTGTCCCTCGCAACTAGGCAGGTGTCCTGACGTCGTTGAACAAACACGTGTGTGGAATGGCCATCCCCGTCGTAACTCGAGAATATACCCCAGGTTCCCGCCGCAACTCGAGAAAAACCATGAGACTTCCCCCTCGCCGCGAGAGGAGGCGCGATTCCCCTGCACTGCGTGCAGAGCAATTCCGTGTTGCACATCAAATATGAAAGGAGCCTTGATTTCCTTGATGGCACTCCAGAGAAACCCCAAGAACACTGTTTCAAGGCTAGAGGGATCCTGAAGTCACTGTAGCAACACGAAAGAAATCCGTGGACCACAAATCAACTCGAGATGAGAGGTTAGTCCCTGGCTTCGACTCCAGAGGAATACCACGTTACCACAAGCACCTCAAGAGGAGTCTTCTCTCAGCTCGAGCTATGTGAGAGGGACCCTGAGTTTGCGGCCTCAAGTGGAATGGACACCGCGATGCCCTGACTCGAAATAAGGCCGGATATCCCTGCAGTGACTTGAATGCACGCTCGTCTTGCATCTCCCAAGACGAAAGGATGTCTGAATCCCCTGTGGAGACCAAAGAGAAAGACCTAGTTCCCCACCTCATCGCGACCGGAGGCCTCACATCCTTTGAAAATTCCAGAGGTACGCGGAGATCAGTGCCTCCAAAGGAGACGATGACTGACTCCTCGTGAAAATTGATAGGAGTCCCAGGATTCCTGTGACACGTGGAAAGGGACCCTTGGTCTCACGCCTCAGCTGCATAGGCGCCCAAATTGCCCTGCCAAGCCTCGAGGAGAATCCCGAGTTGTCCCTGGCAACTAGGCAGGAGTCCTGACGTCACTGAACAAAAACGTGGGTGGAAGGGCCATCGCCGTTGTAACTCGAGAATATACCCCAGGTTTCCGCCACAACTCGAGAAAACCATGAGACTTCCCCCTCGCCGCAAAATGAGGCCCGATACCCTTCACTGCGTGCAGAGCAATTCCGTGTTGCACATCACACATGAAAGGAGCCTTGATTTCCTTGATGGCACTCCAGAGAAACGCCAAGAACACTGTTTCAAGGCTAGAGGGATCCTGAGGTCACTGTAGCAACACGAAAGAGTTCCGTGGACCAAAAATCAACTCGAGATGAGAGGTTAGTCCCTGGCTTCGACTCCAAAGGAATACCACCTTTCCAGAAGCACCTCAAGAGGAGTCTTCTCTCAGCTCTAGCTATGTGAGAGGGACCCTGAGTTTGCGGCCTCAAGTGGAATGGACACCGCGATGCCCTGACTCGAAATAAGGCCGGGTATCCCTGCAGTGACTTGAATGCAGGTTCGTCTTGCATCTCCCAAGACGAAAGGATGTCTGAATCCCCTGTGGGGGCCACAGAGAAAGACCTAGTTTCCCACCTCATCGCGACCGGAGGCCTCACATCCTTTGAAAACTCCAGAGGTACGCGGAGATCAGTGCCTCCAAAGGAGACAATGCCTGACTCCGCATGAAACTTGATAGGAGTCCCAGGATTCCTGTGGCACGTGGAAAGGGACCCTTGGTCTCCCGCCACAGCTGGAGAGGCGTCCCAATTGCCCTGCCAAGCCTCGAGGAGAATCCCGAGTTTTCCCTCGCAAGTAGGCAGGAGTCCTGACGTCGCTGAACAAACACGTGTGTGGAAGGGCCATCCCCGTCGTAACTCGAGAATATACCCCAGGTTCCCGCCGCAACTCGAGAAAAACCATGAGACTTCCCCCTCGCCGCGAGATGAGGCCTGATTCACCTGCACTGCGTGCAGAGCAATGCCGTGTTGCACATCACACAGGAAAGGAGCCTTGATTTCCTTGATGGCACTCCAGAGAAAGCCCAAGAACACTGTTTCAAGGCTAGAGGGATCCTGAGGTCACTGTAGCCACACGAAAGAGCTCCGTGGACCAAAAATCAACTCAAGATGAGAGGTTAGTGCCTGGCTTCGACTCCAGAGGAATACCACCTTACCACAAGCACCTCAAGAGGAGGCTTCTCTCAGCTCTAGGTATGTGAGAGGGACCCTGAGTTTGCGGCCTCAAGTGGAATGGACACCACGATGCCCTGACTCGAAATAAGGCCGGATATGCCTGCAGTGACTTGAATGCAGGCTCGTCTTGCATCTCCCAAGATGAAAGGATGTCTGAATCCCCTGTGAAGACCACAGAGAAAGACCTAGTTCCCGACCTCCTCGCGACTGGAGGCCTCACATCCTTTGAAAACTCCAGAGGGACGCGGAGATCAGTGCCTCCAAAGGAGACGATGCCTGACTCCTCGTGAAACTTGATAGGAGTCCCAGGATTCCTGTGGCACGTGGAAAGGGACCCTTGGTCTCCCGCCTCAGCTGGAGAGGCGTCCCAATTGCCCTGCCAAGCCTCGAGGAGAATCCCGAGTTGTCCCTCGCAACTAGGCAGGAGTCCTGACGTCACTGAACAAACACGTGTGTGGAAGGGCCATCCCCGTCGTAACTCGAGAATATACCCCAGGTTTCCTCCGCAACTCGAGAAAAACCATGAGACTTCCCCCTCGCCGCGAGATGAGGCCTGATTCACCTGCACTGCGTGCAGAGCAATGCCGTGTTGCACATCACACAGTTAAGGAGCCTTGATTTCCTTGATGGCACTCCAGAGAAAGCCCAAGAACGCTGTTTCAAGGCTAGAGGGATCCTGAGATCGCTGTAGCAACAGGAAAGAGCTCCGTGGACCAAAAATCAACTCGAAATGAGAGGTTAATCCCTGGCTTCGACTCCAGAGGAATACCACCTTACCACAAGCACCTCAAGAGGAGGCTTCTCTCAGCTCTTGGTATGTGAGAGGGACCCTGAGTTTGCGGCCTCAAGTGGAATGGACACTGCGATGCCCTGACTCGAAATAAGGCCGGATATCCCTGCAGTGACTTGAATGCAGGCTCGTCTTGCATCTCCCAAGACGAAAGGTTGTCTGAATCCACTGTGGAGACCACAGAGAAAGACCTAGTTCCCCACCTCATCGCGACCGGAGGCCTGACATCCTTTGAAAACTCCAGACGTACGCGGAGATCAGTGCCTCCAAAGGAGACGATGCCTGACTCCTCGTGAAACTTGATAGGAGTCCCAGGATTCCTGTGGCACGTGGAAAGGGACCCTTGGTCTCCCGCCTCAGCTGGAGAGGCGTCCCAATTGCCCTGCCAAGCCTCGAGGAGAATCCCGAGTTGTCCCTCGCAACTAGGCAGGAGTCCTGACGTCGCTGAACAAACACGTGTGTGGAAGGGCCATCCCCGTCGTAACTCGAGAATATACCCCAGGTTTCCTCCGCAACTCGAGAAAAACCATGAGACTTCCCCCTCGCCGCGAGATGAGGCCTGATTCACCTGCACTGCGTGCAGAGCAATGCCGTGTTGCACATCATACAGGAAAGGAGCCTTGATTTCCTTGATGGCACTCCAGAGAAACCCAAGAACACTGTTTCAAGGCTAGAGGGATCCTGAGGTCACTGTAGCAACACGAAAGAGCTCCGTGGACCAAAAATCAACTCGAGATGAGAGGTTAGTGCCTGGCTTCGACTCCAGAGGAATACCACCTTACCACAAGCACCTCAAGAGGAGGCTTCTCTCAGCTCTAGGTATGTGAGAGGGACCCTGAGTTTGCGGCCTCAAGTGGAATGGACACCACGATGCCCTGACTCGAAATAAGGCCGGATATGCCGGCAGTGACTTGAATGCAGGCTCGTCTTGCATCTCCCAAGGCGAAAGGATGTCTGAATCCACTGTGGAGACCACAGAGAAAGACCTAGTTCCCCACCTCATCACGACCGGAGGCCTCACATCCTTTGAAAACTCCAGAGGGACGCGGAGATCAGTGCCTCCAAAGGAGACGATTCCTGACTCCTCGTGAAACTTGAGAGGAGTCCCTGGATTCCTGTGGCACGTGGAAAGGGACACTTGGTCTCCCGCCTCAGATGGAGAGGCGTCCCAATTGCCCTGCCAAGCCTCGAGGAGAATCCCGAGTTGTCCCTCGCAACTAGGCAGGAGTCCTGACGTCGCTGAACAAACACGTGTGTGGAAGGGCCATCCCCGTTTAACTCGAGAATATACCCCAGGTTCCCGCCGCAACTCGAGAAAAACCATGAGACTTCCCCCTCGCCGCGAGATGAGGCCCGATTCCCCTGCACTGCGTACAGAGCAATGCCGTGTTGCACATCACACAGGAAAGGAGCCTTGATTTCCTTGATGGCACTCCAGAGAAACCCCAAGAACACTGTTTCAAGGCTATAGGGATCCTGAGGTCACTGTAGCAACACGAAAGAGCTCCGTGGACCAAAAATCAACTCGAGATGAGAGGTTAGTCCCTGGCTTCGACTCCAGAGGAATACCACCTTACCACAAGCACCTCAAGAGGAGGCTTCTCTCAGCTCTAGGTATGTGAGAGGGACCCTGAGTTTGCGGCCTCAAGTGGAATGGACACCACGATGCCCTGACTCGAAATAAGGCCGGATATGCCTGCAGTGACTTGAATGCAGGCTCGTCTTGCATCTCCCAAGATGAAAGGATGTCTGAATCCCCTGTGAAGACCACAGAGAAAGACCTAGTTCCCGACCTCCTCGCGACTGGAGGCCTAACATCCTTTGAAAACTCCAGAGGGACGCGGAGATCAGTGCCTCCAAAGGAGACGATGCCTGACTCCTCGTGAAACTTGATAGGAGTCCCAGGATTCCTGTGGCACGTGGAAAGGGACCCTTGGTCTCCCGCCTCAGCTGGAGAGGCGTCCCAATTGCCCTGCCAAGCCTCGAGGAGAATCCCGAGTTGTCCCTCGCAACTAGGCAGGAGTCCTGACGTCACTGAACAAACACGTGTGTGGAAGGGCCATCCCCGTCGTAACTCGAGAATATACCCCAGGTTTCCTCCGCAACTCGAGAAAAACCATGAGACTTCCCCCTCGCCGCGAGATGAGGCCTGATTCACCTGCACTGCGTGCAGAGCAATGCCGTGTTGCACATCACACAGTTAAGGAGCCTTGATTTCCTTGATGGCACTCCAGAGAAAGCCCAAGAACGCTGTTTCAAGGCTAGAGGGATCCTGAGATCGCTGTAGCAACAGGAAAGAGCTCCGTGGACCAAAAATCAACTCGAAATGAGAGGTTAATCCCTGGCTTCGACTCCAGAGGAATACCACCTTACCACAAGCACCTCAAGAGGAGGCTTCTCTCAGCTCTAGGTATGTGAGAGGGACCCTGAGTTTGCGGCCTCAAGTGGAATGGACACTGCGATGCCCTGACTCGAAATAAGGCCGGATATCCCTGCAGTGACTTGAATGCAGGCTCGTCTTGCATCTCCCAAGACGAAAGGTTGTCTGAATCCACTGTGGAGACCACAGAGAAAGACCTAGTTCCCCACCTCATCGCGACCGGAGGCCTGACATCCTTTGAAAACTCCAGAGGGACGCAGAGATCAGTGCCTCCAAAGGAGACGATGCCTGACTCCTCGTGAAACTTGATAGGAGTCCCAGGATTCCTGTGGCACGTGGAAAGGGACCCTTGGTCTCCCGCCTCAGCTGGAGAGGCGTCCCAATTGCCCTGCCAAGCCTCGAGGAGAATCCCGAGTTGTCCCTCGCAACTAGGCAGGAGTCCTGACGTCGCTGAACAAACACGTGTGTGGAAGGGCCATCCCCGTTTAACTCGAGAATATACCCAGGTTCCCGCCGCAACTCGAGAAAAACCATGAGACTTCCCCCTCGCCGCGAGATGAGGCCCGATTCCCCTGCACTGCGTACAGAGCAATGCCGTGTTGCACATCACACAGGAAAGGAGCCTTGATTTCCTTGATGGCACTCCAGAGAAAGCCCAGGAACACTGTTTCAAGGCTAGAGGGATCCTGAGGTCACTGTAGCAACACGAAAGAGCTCCGTGGACCAAAAATCAAGTCGAGCTGAGAGGTTAGTCCCTGGCTTCGACTCCAGAGGAATACCACCTTACCACAAGCACCTCAAGAGGAGGCTTCTCTCAGCTCTAGGTATGTGAGAGGGACCCTGAGTTTGCGGCCTCAAGTGGAATGGACACCACGATGCCCTGACTCGAATTAAGGCCGGATATGCCTGCAGTGACTTGAATGCAAGCTCGTCTTGCATCTCCCAAGATGAAAGGATGTCTGAATCCCCTGTGAAGACCACAGAGAAAGACCTAGTTCCCGACCTCCTCGCGACTGGAGGCCTCACATCCTTTGAAAACTCCAGAGGGACGCGGAGATCAGTGCCTCCAAAGGAGACGATGCCTGACTCC
This sequence comes from Cervus elaphus, assembly GCF_910594005.1. Taxonomy (NCBI): domain Eukaryota; kingdom Metazoa; phylum Chordata; class Mammalia; order Artiodactyla; family Cervidae; genus Cervus; species Cervus elaphus. Next base: position 8,286,359 of record NC_057815.1, on the reverse strand, counting down.
TCGTGAAACTTGATAGGAGTCCCAGGATTCCTGTGGCACGTGGAAAGGGACCCTTGGTCTCCCGCCTCAGCTGGAGAGGCGTCCCAATTGCCCTGCCAAGCCTCGAGGAGAATCCCGAGTTGTCCCTCGCAACTATGCAGGAGTCCTGACGTCACTGAACAAACACGTGTGTGGAAGGGCCATCCCCGTCGTAACTCGAGAATATACCCCAGGTTTCCTCCGCAACTCGAGAAAAACCATGAGACTTCCCCCTCGCCGCGAGATGAGGCCTGATTCACCTGCACTGCGTGCAGAGCAATGCCGTGTTGCACATCACACAGTTAAGGAGCCTTGATTTCCTTGATGGCACTCCAGAGAAAGCCCAAGAACGCTGTTTCAAGGCTAGAGGGATCCTGAGATCGCTGTAGCAACAGGAAAGAGCTCCGTGGACCAAAAATCAACTCGAAATGAGAGGTTAATCCCTGGCTTCGACTCCAGAGGAATACCACCTTACCACAAGCACCTCAAGAGGAGGCTTCTCTCAGCTCTTGGTATGTGAGAGGGACCCTGAGTTTGCGGCCTCAAGTGGAATGGACACTGCGATGCCCTGACTCGAAATAAGGCCGGATATCCCTGCAGTGACTTGAATGCAGGCTCGTCTTGCATCTCCCAAGACGAAAGGTTGTCTGAATCCACTGTGGAGACCACAGAGAAATACATAGTTCCCCACCTCATCGCGACCGGAGGCCTGACATCCTTTGAAAACTCCAGAGGGACGCAGAGATCAGTGCCTCCAAAGGAGACGATGCCTGACTCCTCGTGAATCTTGATAGGAGTCCCAGGATTCCTGTGGCACGTGGAAAGGGACCCTTGGTCTCCCGCCTCAGCTGGAGAGGCGTCCCAATTGCCCTGCCAAGCCTCGAGGAGAATCCCGAGTTGTCCCTCGCAACTAGGCAGGAGTCCTGACGTCGCTGAACAAACACGTGTGTGGAAGGGCCATCCCCGTCGTAACTCGAGAATATACCCCAGGTTTCCTCCGCAACTCGAGAAAAACCATGAGACTTCCCCCTCGCCGCGAGATGAGGCCTGATTCACCTGCACTGCGTGCAGAGCAATGCCGTGTTGCACATCATACAGGAAAGGAGCCTTGATTTCCTTGATGGCACTCCAGAGAAACCCAAGAACACTGTTTCAAGGCTAGAGGGATCCTGAGGTCACTGTAGCAACAGTAAAGAGCTCCGTGGACCAAAAATCAACTCGAGATGAGAGGTTAGTGCCTGGCTTCGACTCCAGAGGAATACCACCTTACCACAAGCACCTCAAGAGGAGGCTTCTCTCAGCTCTAGGTATGTGAGAGGGACCCTGAGTTTGCGGCCTCAAGTGGAATGGACACCACGATGCCCTGACTCGAAATAAGGCCGGATATGCCGGCAGTGACTTGAATGCAGGCTCGTCTTGCATCTCCCAAGGCGAAAGGATGTCTGAATCCACTGTGGAGACCACAGAGAAAGACCTAGTTCCCCACCTCATCGCGACCGGAGGCCTCACATCCTTTGAAAACTCCAGAGGGACGCGGAGATCAGTGCCTCCAAAGGAGACGATGCCTGACACCTCGTGAAACTTGATAGGAGTCCCAGGATTCCTGTGGCACGTGGAAAGGGACACTTGGTCTCCCGCCTCAGATGGAGAGGCGTCCCAATTGCCCTGCCAAGCCTCGAGGAGAATCCCGAGTTGTCCCTCGCAACTAGGCAGGAGTCCTGACGTCGCTGAACAAACACGTGTGTGGAAGGGCCATCCCCGTTTAACTCGAGAATATACCCCAGGTTCCCGCCGCAACTCGAGAAAAACCATGAGACTTCCCCCTCGCCGCGAGATGAGGCCCGATTCCCCTGCACTGCGTACAGAGCAATGCCGTGTTGCACATCACACAGGAAAGGAGCCTTGATTTCCTTGATGGCACTCCAGAGAAACCCCAAGAACACTGTTTCAAGGCTAGAGGGATCCTGAGGTCACTGTAGCAACACGAAAGAGCTCCGTGGACCAAAAATCAAGTCGAGCTGAGAGGTTAGTCCCTGGCTTCGACTCCAGAGGAATACCACCTTACCACAAGCACCTCAAGAGGAGGCTTCTCTCAGCTCTAGGTATGTGAGAGGGACCCTGAGTTTGCGGCCTCAAGTGGAATGGACACCACGATGCCCTGACTCGAAATAAGGCCGGATATGCCTGCAGTGACTTGAATGCAGGCTCGTCTTGCATCTCCCAAGATGAAAGGATGTCTGAATCCCCTGTGAAGACCACAGAGAAAGACCTAGTTCCCGACCTCCTCGCGACTGGAGGCCTCACATCCTTTGAAAACTCCAGAGGGACGCGGAGATCAGTGCCTCCAAAGGAGACGATGCCTGACTCCTCGTGAAACTTGATAGGAGTCCCAGGATTCCTGTGGCACGTGGAAAGGGACCCTTGGTCTCCCGCCTCAGCTGGAGAGGCGTCCCAATTGCCCTGCCAAGCCTCGAGGAGAATCCCGAGTTGTCCCTCGCAACTAGGCAGGAGTCCTGACGTCACTGAACAAACACGTGTGTGGAAGGGCCATCCCCGTCGTAACTCGATAATATACCCCAGGTTCCCTCCGCAACTCGAGAAAAACCATGAGACTTCCCCCTCGCCGCGAGATGAGGCCTGATTCACCTGCACTGCGTGCAGAGCAATGCCGTGTTGCACATCACACAGGAAAGGAGCCTTGATTTCCTTGATGGCACTCCAGAGAAAGCCCAAGAACGCTGTTTCAAGGCTAGAGGGATCCTGAGATCGCTGTAGCAACAGGAAAGAGCTCCGTGGACCAAAAATCAACTCGAGATGAGAGGTTAGTGCCTGGCTTCGACTCCAGAGGAATACCACCTTACCAGAAGCACCTCAAGAGGAGGCTTCTCTCAGCTCTAGGTATGTGAGAGGGACCCTGAGTTTGCGGCCTCAAGTGGAATGGACACCACGATGCCCTGACTCGAAATAAGGCCGGATATGCCTGCAGTGACTTGAATGCAGGCTCGTCTTGCATCTCCCAAGGCGAAAGGATGTCTGAATCCCCTGTGAAGACCACAGAGAAAGACCTAGTTCCCGACCTCCTCGCGACTGGAGGCCTCACATCCTTTGAAAACTCCAGAGGGACGCGGAGATCAGTGCCTCCAAAGGAGACGATGCCTGACTCCTCGTGAAACTTGATAGGAGTCCCAGGATTCCTGTGGCACGTGGAAAGGGACCCTTGGTCTCCCGCCTCACCTGGAGAGGCGTCCCAATGGCCCTGCCAAGCCTCGAGGAGAATCCCGAGTTGTCCCTCGCAACTAGGCAGGAGTCCTGACGTCGCTGAACAAACACGTGTGTGGAAGGGCCATCCCCGTCGTAACTCGAGAATATACCCCAGGTTCCCGCCGCAACTCGAGAAAAACCTTGAGACTTCCCCCTTGCCACTAGATGATGCCCGATTCACCTGCACTACGTGCAGAGCAATGTCGTGTTGCACATCACACAGGAAAGGAGACTTGATTTCCTTGATGGCACTCCAGAGAAACCCCAAGAACACTGTTTCAAGGCTAGAGGGATCCTGAGGTCACTGTAGCAACTCGAAAGAGCTCGGTGGACCAAAAATCAAATCGAGATGAGAGGTTAGTCCCTGGCTTCGACTCCAGAGGAATACCACCTTACCACAAGCACCTCAATAGGAAGCTTCTCTCAGCTCTAGGTATGTGAGAGGGACCCTGAGTTTGCGGCCTCTAGTGGAATGGACACCGCAATGCCCTGACTCGAAATAAGGCCAGATATCCCTGCAGTGACTTGAATGCAGGCTCGTCTTGCATCCTCCAAGATGAGAGGTTGTCTGAATCCCCTGTGGAGACCACAGAGAAAGACCTAGTTCCCCACATCATCGCGACCGGCGGCCTCACATCCTTTGAAAACTCCAGAGGGACGCGGAGATCAGTGCCTCCAAAGGAGACGATGCCTGACTCCTCGTGAAACTTGATAGGAGTCCCAGGATTCCTGTGGCACGTGGAAAGGGACCCTTGGTCTCCCGCCTCAGCTGGAGAGGCGTCCCAATTGCCCTGCCAAGCCTCGAGGAGAATCCCGAGTTGTCCCTCGCAACTAGGCAGGAGTCCTGACTTCGCTGAACAAACAGGTGTGTGAAAGGGCCATCCCCGTCGTAACTCGAGAATATACCCCAGGTTCCCTCCGCAACTCGAGAAAAACCATGAGACTTCCCCCTCGCCAGGAGATGAGGCCCGAATCCCCTGCACTGCGTGCAGAGCAATGCCGTGTTGCACATCACACAGGAAAGGATCCTTGATTTCCTTGATGGCACTCCAGAGAAACCCCAAGAACACTGTTTCAAGGCTAGAGGGATCCTGAGGTCACTGTAGCAACACGAAAGAGCTCCGTGGACCAAAAATCAACTCGAGATGAGAGGTTAGTCCCTGGCTTCGACTCCAGAGGAATACCACCTTACCACAAGCACCTCAAGAGGAGGCTTCTCTCAGCTCTAGGTATGTGAGAGGGACCCTGAGTTTGCGGCCTCAAGTGGAATGGACACCGCGATGTCCTGACTCGAAATAAGGCCGGATATGCCTGCCGTGACTTGAATGCAGGCTCGTCTTGCATCTCCCAAGACGAAAGGATGTCTGAATCCCCTGTGGAGACCACAGAGAAAGACCTAGTTCCCCACTTCATCGCGACCGGAGGCCTCACATCCTTTGAAAACTCCAGAGGGACGCGTAGATCAGTGCCTCCAAAGGAGACGATGCCTGACTCCTCGTGAAACTTGATAGGAGTCCCAGGATTCTTGTGGCACGTGGAAAGGGACACCTGGTCTCCCGCTTCAGCTGGAGAGGCATCCCAATTGCCCTGCCATGCCTCGAGGAGAATCCCGAGTTGTCCCTCGCAACTAGGCAGGAGTCCTGACGTCGCTGAACAAACACGTGTGTGGAAGGGCCATCCCCGTTTAACTCGAGAATATACCCCAGGTTCCCGCCGCAACTCGAGAAAAACCTTGAGACTTCCCCATCGCCGCGAGATGAGGCCCGATTCCCCTGCACTGCGTGCAGAGCAATGCCGTGTTGCACATCACACAGGAAAGGAGCCTTGATTTCCTTGATGGCACTCCAGAGAAACCCCAAGAACACTGTTTCAAGGCTAGAGGGATCCTGAGGTCACTGTAGCAACAAGAAAGAGCTCCGTGGACCACAAATCAAATCGAGATGAGAGGTTAGTCCCTGGCTTCGACTCCAGAGGAATACCACCTTACTACAAGCACCTCAAGAGGAGGCTTCTCTCAGCTCTAGGTATGTGAGAGGGACCCTGAGTTTGCGGCCTCAATTGGAATGGACACCGCGATGCCCTGACTCGAAATAAGGCCGGATATGCCTGCAGTGACTTGAATGCAGGCTCGTCTTGCATCTCCCAAGACGAAAGGATGTCTGAATCCCCTGTGGAGACCACAGAGAAAGACCTAGTTCCCCACCTCATCGCGACCGGAGGACTCACATCCTTTGAAAACTCCAGAGGGACACGGAGATCAGTGCCTCCAAAGGAGACGATGCCTGACTCCTCGTGAAATTTGATAGGATTCCCAGGATTCTTGTGGCACGTGGAAAGGGACCCTTGGTCTCCCGCCTCACCTGGAGAGGCGCCCCAATTGCCCTGCCAAGCTCGAGGAGAATCCCGAGTTGTCCCAAGCAACTAGGCAGGAGTCCTGACGTCGCTGAACAAACACGTGTGTGGAAGGGCCATCCCCGTCGTAACTCGAGATTATACCCCAGGTTCCCGCCGCAACTCGAGAAAAACCATGAGACTTCCCACTCACCGCGAGATGAGGGCCGATTCCCCTGCACTGTGTGCCGAGCAATGCCGTGTTGCACATCACACAGGAAAGGAGCCTTGATTTACTTGATGGCACTTCAGAGAAAGCCCAAGAACACTGTTTCAAGGCTAGAGGGATCCTGAGGTCACTGTAGCAACACCAACGAGCTCCGTGGACCAAAATCAACTCGAGATGACAGGTTAGTCCCTGGCTTCGACTCCGGAGGAATACCACCTTACCACAAGCACCTCAAGAGGAGGCTTCTCTCAGCTCTAGGTATGTGAGAGGGACCCTGAGTTTGCGGCCTCAAGTGGAATGGACACCGCGATGCCCTGACTTGAAATAAGTCCGGATATCCCTGCAGTGACTTGAATACAGGCTCGTCTTGCATCTCCCAAGACGAAAGGATTTCTGAATCCCCTGAGGAGGCCACAGAGAAAGACCCAGTTCCCCACCTCATCGCGACCGGAGGCCTCACATCCTTTGAAAACTCCATAGGGACGCGGAGATCAATGTCTCCAAAGGAGACGATGCCTGACTCCTCGTGAATCTTGATAGGAGTCCCAGGAATCCTGTGGCACGTGGAAAGGGACCCTTGGTCTCCCACCTCAGCTGGAGAGGCGTCCCAATTGCCCTGACAAGCCTCGAGGAGAATCCCGAGTTGTCCCTCGCAACTAGGCCGGAGACTTGACGTCGCTGAACAAACAGGTGTGTGGAAGGGCCATCCCCGTCGTAACTCGAGAATATACCCCAGGTTCCCGCCGCAACTCGAGAAAAACCATGAGACTTCCCCCTCGCTGCGAGATGAGGCCCGATTCCCCTGCACTGCGTGCAGAGCAATGCCGTGTTGCACATCATACAGGAAAGGAGCCTTGATTTCCTTGATGGCACTTCAGAGAAAGCCCAAAATCACTGTTTCAAGGCTAGAGGGATCCTGAGGTCACTGTAGCAACACGAAAGAGCTCCGTGGACCAAAATTCAACTCGAGATGAGAGGTTAGTCCCTGGATTCGACTCCAGAGGAATACCACCTTACCAGAAGCACCTCAAGAGGAGGCTTCTCTCAGCTCTAGGTATGTGAGAGGGACCCTGAGTTTGCGGCCTCAAGTGGAATGGACACCGCGATGCCCTGACTCGAAATAAGGCCGGATATGCCTGCAGTGCCTTGAATGCAGGCTCGTCTTGCATCTTCCAAGACGAAAGGTTGTCTGAATCCCATGTGGAGACCACAGAGAAAGACCTAGTTCCCCACCTCATCGCGACCGGAGGCCTCACATCCTTTGAAAACTCCAGAGGGACGCGGAGATCAGTGCCTCCAAAGGAGACGATGCCTGACACCTCGTGAAACTTGGTAGGAGTCCCAGGATTCCTGTGGCACGTGGAAAGGGACACTTGGTCTCCCGCCTCAGATGGAGAGGCGTCCCAATTGCCCTGCCAAGCCTCGAGGAGAATCCCGAGTTGTCCCTCGCAACTAGGCAGGAGTGCTGACGTCGCTGAACAAACACGTGTGTGGAAGGGCCATCCCCGTTTAACTCGAGAATATACCCCAGGTTCCCGCCGCAACTCGAGAAAAACCATGAGACTTCCCCCTCGCCGCGAGATGAGGCCCGATTCCCCTGCACTGCGTACAGAGCAATGCCGTGTTGCACATCACACAGGAAAGGAGCCTTGATGTCCTTGATGGCACTCCAGAGAAACCCCAAGAACACTGTTTCAAGGCTAGAAGGATCCTGAGGTCACTGTAGCAACAAGAAAGAGCTCCGTGGACCACAAATCAAATCGAGATGAGAGGTTAGTCCCTGGCTTCGACTCCAGAGGAATACCACCTTACTACAAGCACCTCAAGAGGAGGATTCTCTCAGCTCTAGGTATCTGACAAGGAACCTGACTTTGCGGCCTCAAGTGGAATGGACACCGCGATGCCCTGACTTGAAATAAGGCCGGATATCCCTGCAGTGACTTGAACACAGGCTCGTCTTGCATCTCCCAAGACGAAAGGATGTCTGAATCCCCTGAGGAGGGCACAGAGAAAGACCCAGTTCCCCACCTCAACGCGACCGGAGGCCTCACATCCTTTGAAAACTCCAGAGGGACGCGGAGATCAATGTCTCCAAAGGAGACGATGCCTGACTCGTCGTGAATCTTGATAGGAGTCCCAGGAATCCTGTGGCACGTGGAAAGGGACCCTTGGTCTCCCGCCTCAGCTGGAGAGGCGTCCCAATTGCCCTGACAAGCCTCGAGGAGAATCCCGAATTGTCCCTCGCAACTAGGCCGGAGTCTTGACGTCGCTGAACAAATAGGTGTGTGGAAGGGCCATCCCCGTCGTAACTCGAGAATACAGGTTCCCGCTGGAACTCGAGAAAAACCATGAGACTTCCCCCTCGCCGCGAGATGAGGCCCGATTCCCCTGCACTGCGTGCAGAGCAATGCCGTGTTGCACATCACACAGGAAAGGAGCCTTGATTTCCTTGATGGCACTCCAGAGAAAGCCCAAAAACACTGTTTCAAGGCTAGTGGGATCCTGAGGTCACTGTAGCAACACGAAAGAGCTCTGTGGACCAAAATTCAACTCGAGATGAGAGGATAGTCCCTGGCTTCGACTCCAGAGGAATGCCACCTTACCACAAGCACCTCAAGAGGAGGCTTCTCTCAGCTCTAGGTATGTGAGAGGGACCCTGATTTTGCGGCCTCACGTGGAATGGACACCGCGATGCCTTGACTCGAAATAAGGCCGGATATGCCTGCAGTGACTTGAATGCAGGCTCGTCTTGCATCTTCCAAGACGAAAGGATGTCTGAATCCCCTGTGTAGACCACAGAGAAAGACCTAGTTCCCCACCTCATCGCCACCGGAGGCCTCACATCCTTTGAAAACTCCAGAGGGACGCGGAGATCAGTGCCTCCAAAGGAGACGATGCCTGACTCCTCGTGAAACTTCATAGGAGTCCCAGGATTCCTGTGGCACGTGGAAAGGGACCCTTGGTCTCCCGCCTCAGCTGGAGAGGCGTCCCAATTGCCCTGCCAAGCCTCGAGGGGAATCTCGAGTTGTCCCTCGCAACTAGGCAGGAGTCCTGACGTCACTGTACAAACACGTGTGTGGAAGGGCCATCCCCGTCGTAACTCGAGAATATACCCCATGTTCCCGCCGCAACTCGAGAAAAACCATGAGAGTTCCCCCTCGCTGCGAGATGAGGCAGGATTCCCCTGCACTGCGTGCAGAGCAATGCCGTGTTGCACATCACACAGGAAAGGAGCCTTGATTTCCTTGATGGCACTCCAGAGAAAGCCCAAGAACACTGTTTCAAGGCTAAAGGGATCCTGAGGTCACTGTAGCAACACGAAAGAGCTCCGTGAACCAAAACTCAACTCGAGATGAGAGGATAGTCTCTGGCTTCGACTCCAGAGGAATACCACCTTACCACAAGCACCTCAAGAGGAGGCTTCTCTCAGCTCTAGGTATGTGAGAGGGACCCTGAGTTTGCGGCCTCAAGTGGAATGGACACCGCGATGCCCTGACTTGAAATAACGTTGGATATCCCTGCAGTGACTTGAATGCAGGCTCGTCTTGCATCTCCGAAGACGAAAGGATGCCTGAATCCCCTGTGGAGACCACAGAGAAAGAACTAGTTTCCGACCTGATCGCGACCGGAGGCCTGACATCCTTTGAAAACTCCAGAGGGACACGGAGATAAGTGCCTCCAAAGGAGACGATGCCTGACTCCTCGTGAATCTTGATAGGAGTCCTAGGATTCCTGTGGCACGTGGAAAGGGACCCTTGGTCTCCCGCCTCAGCTGGAGAGGCGTGCCAATTGCCCTGCCAAGCCTCGAGGAGAATCCCGAGTTGTCCCTCGCAACTAGGCAGGAGTCCTGACGTCGCTGAACAAACACGTGTGTGGAAGGGCCATCCCCGTCGTAACTCGAGAATATACCCCAGGTTCCCGCCGCAACTCGAGAAAAACCATGAGACTTCCCCCTATCTGCGAGATGAGGCCCGATTCCCGTGCACGGCGTGCAGAGCAATGCCGTTTTGCACATCACACAGGAAAGGAGCCTTGATTTACTTGATGGCACTCCAGAGAAACCCCAAGAACACTGTTTCCAGGGGAGAGGGATCCTGAGGTCACTGTAGCAACAAGAAAGAGCTCCGTGGACCAAAAATCAACTCGAGATGAGAGGTTAGTCCCTGGCGTCGACTCCAGAGGAATACCACCTTAACACAAGCACCTCAAGAGGAGGATTCTCTCAGCTCTAGGTATGTGAGAGGGACCCTGAGTTTGCGGCCTCAGGTGGAATGGACACCGCGATGCCCTGACTTGAAATAAGGCCGGATATCCCTGCAGTGACTTGAACACAGGCTCGTCTTGCATCTCCCAAGACGAAAGGATGTCTGAATCCCCTGAGGAGGGCACAGAGAAAGACCCAGTTCCCCACCTCAACGCGACCGGAGGCCTCACATCCTTTGAAAACTCCAGAGGGACGCGGAGATCAATGTCTCCAAAGGAGACGATGCCTGACTCGTCGTGAATCTTGATAGGAGTCCCAGGAATCCTGTGGCACGTGGAAAGGGACCCTTGGTCTCCCGCCTCAGCTGGAGAGGCGTCCCAATTGCCCTGACAAGCCTCGAGGAGAATCCCGAATTGTCCCTCGCAACTAGGCCGGAGTCTTGACGTCGCTGAACAAATAGGTGTGTGGAAGGGCCATCCCCGTCGTAACTCGAGAATACAGGTTCCCGCTGGAACTCGAGAAAAACCATGAGACTTCCCCCTCGCCGCGAGATGAGGCCCGATTCCCCTGCACTGCGTGCAGAGCAATGCCGTGTTGCACATCACACAGGAAAGGAGCCTTGATTTCCTTGATGGCACTCCAGAGAAAGCCCAAAAACACTGTTTCAAGGCTAGTGGGATCCTGAGGTCACTGTAGCAACACGAAAGAGCTCTGTGGACCAAAATTCAACTCGAGATGAGAGGATAGTCCCTGGCTTCGACTCCAGAGGAATGCCACCTTACCACAAGCACCTCAAGAGGAGGCTTCTCTCAGCTCTAGGTATGTGAGAGGGACCCTGATTTTGCGGCCTCACGTGGAATGGACACCGCGATGCCTTGACTCGAAATAAGGCCGGATATGCCTGCAGTGACTTGAATGCAGGCTCGTCTTGCATCTTCCAAGACGAAAGGATGTCTGAATCCCCTGTGTAGACCACAGAGAAAGACCTAGTTCCCCACCTCATCGCCACCGGAGGCCTCACATCCTTTGAAAACTCCAGAGGGACGCGGAGATCAGTGCCTCCAAAGGAGACGATGCCTGACTCCTCGTGAAACTTCATAGGAGTCCCAGGATTCCTGTGGCACGTGGAAAGGGACCCTTGGTCTCCCGCCTCAGCTGGAGAGGCGTCCCAATTGCCCTGCCAAGCCTCGAGGGGAATCTCGAGTTGTCCCTCGCAACTAGGCAGGAGTCCTGACGTCACTGTACAAACACGTGTGTGGAAGGGCCATCCCCGTCGTAACTCGAGAATATACCCCATGTTCCCGCCGCAACTCGAGAAAAACCATGAGAGTTCCCCCTCGCTGCGAGATGAGGCAGGATTCCCCTGCACTGCGTGCAGAGCAATGCCGTGTTGCACATCACACAGGAAAGGAGCCTTGATTTCCTTGATGGCACTCCAGAGAAAGCCCAAGAACACTGTTTCAAGGCTAAAGGGATCCTGAGGTCACTGTAGCAACACGAAAGAGCTCCGTGAACCAAAACTCAACTCGAGATGAGAGGATAGTCTCTGGCTTCGACTCCAGAGGAATACCACCTTACCACAAGCACCTCAAGAGGAGGCTTCTCTCAGCTCTAGGTATGTGAGAGGGACCCTGAGTTTGCGGCCTCAAGTGGAATGGACACCGCGATGCCCTGACTTGAAATAACGTTGGATATCCCTGCAGTGACTTGAATGCAGGCTCGTCTTGCATCTCCGAAGACGAAAGGATGCCTGAATCCCCTGTGGAGACCACAGAGAAAGAACTAGTTTCCGACCTGATCGCGACCGGAGGCCTGACATCCTTTGAAAACTCCAGAGGGACACGGAGATAAGTGCCTCCAAAGGAGACGATGCCTGACTCCTCGTGAATCTTGATAGGAGTCCTAGGATTCCTGTGGCACGTGGAAAGGGACCCTTGGTCTCCCGCCTCAGCTGGAGAGGCGTGCCAATTGCCCTGCCAAGCCTCGAGGAGAATCCCGAGTTGTCCCTCGCAACTAGGCAGGAGTCCTGACGTCGCTGAACAAACACGTGTGTGGAAGGGCCATCCCCGTCGTAACTCGAGAATATACCCCAGGTTCCCGCCGCAACTCGAGAAAAACCATGAGACTTCCCCCTATCTGCGAGATGAGGCCCGATTCCCGTGCACGGCGTGCAGAGCAATGCCGTTTTGCACATCACACAGGAAAGGAGCCTTGATTTACTTGATGGCACTCCAGAGAAACCCCAAGAACACTGTTTCCAGGGGAGAGGGATCCTGAGGTCACTGTAGCAACAAGAAAGAGCTCCGTGGACCAAAAATCAACTCGAGATGAGAGGTTAGTCCCTGGCGTCGACTCCAGAGGAATACCACCTTAACACAAGCACCTCAAGAGGAGGATTCTCTCAGCTCTAGGTATGTGAGAGGGACCCTGAGTTTGCGGCCTCAGGTGGAATGGACACCGCGATGCCCTGACTCGAAATAAGGCGGGATATCGCTGCAGTGACTTGAATACAGGCTCGTCTTGCATCTCCCAAGACGAAAGGATGTCTGAATCCCCTGTGGAGACCAAAGAGAAAGACCTAATTCCCCACGTCATCGCGACCGGAGGCTTGACATCCTTTGAAAACTCCAGAGGGACGCAGAGATCAGTGCCTCCAAAGGAGACGATGCTTGACTCCTCGCGAATCTTGATAGGAGTCCTAGGATTCCTGTGGCATGTGGAAAGGGACCCTTGGTCTCCCGCCTCAGCTGGAGAGGCGTCCCAATTGCCCTGACAAGCCTCGAGGAGAATCCCGAGTTGTCCCTCGCAACTAGGCCGGAGTGTTGACGTCGCTGAACAAACAGTTGTGTGGAAGGGCCATCCCCGTCGTAACTCGGGAATATACCCCAGGTTCCCGCCGCAACTCGAGAAAAACCTTGAGAGTTCCCCCTCGCTGCGAGATGAGGCCCGATTCCCCTGCACTGCGTGCAGAGCAATGCCGTGTTGCACATCACACAGGAAAGGAGCCTTGATTTCCTTGATGGCACTCCAGAGAAAGCCCAAGAACACTGTTTCAAGGCTCGTGGGATCCTGAGGTCACTGTAGCAACACGAAAGAGCTCCGTGGACCAAAAGTCAACTCGAGATGAGAGGTTAGTCCCTGGCTTCGACTCCAGAGGAATACCACCTTACCAGAAGAACCTCAAGAGGAGGCTTCTGTCAGCTCTCGGTATGTGAGAGGGACGCTGAGTTTGCGGCCTCAAGTGGAATGAACCCCGCGATGCCCTGACTCGAAATCAGGCCGGATATTCCTGAAGTGAATTGAATGCAGGCTCGTCTTGCATCTCACAAGAGGAAAGGACGTCTGAATCCCCTGTGGAGACCACAGAGAAAGACCTAGTTCCCCACCTCATCTCGACCGGAGGCCTCACATCCCTTGAAAATTCGAGAGGGACGCGGAGATCAGTGCCTCCAAAGGAGACGATGCCTGACTCCTCGTGAAACTTGATAGGAGTCCCAGGATTCCTGTGGCACGTGGAAAGGGACCCTTGGACTCCCGCCTCACGTGGAGAGGCGTCCCAATTGCCCTGCCAAGCCTCGAGGAGAATCCCGAGTTGTCCCTCGCAACTAGGCAGGAGTCCTGACGTCGCTGAACAAACACGTGTGTGGAAGGGCCATCCCCGTCGTAACTCGAGAATATACCCCAGGTTCCCGCCGCAACTCGAGAAAAACCATGAGACTTCCCCCTCGCTGCGAGATGAGGCCCGATTCAACTGCACTGCGTGCAGAGCAATGCCGTGTTGCATATCACACAGGAAAGGAGCTTTGATTTCCTTGATGGCACTCCAGAGAAAGCCCAAGAACACTGTTTCAAGGCTAGAGGGATCCTGAGGTCACTGTAGCAACACGAAAGAGCTCCGTGGACCAAAACTCAACTCGAGATGAGAGGATAGTCCCTGGCTTCGACTCCAGAGGAATACCACCTTACCACAAGCACCTCAAGAGGAGGCTTCTCACAGCTCTAGGTATGTGAGAGGGACCCTGAGTTTGCGGCCTCAAGTGGAATGGCCACCGCGATGCCCTGACTCGAAATAAGGCCGGATATCCCTGCAGTGACTTGAATGCAGGCTCGTCTTGCATCTCCCAAGACGAAAGGATGTCTGAATCCCCTGTGGAGACCACAGAGAAAGACCTAGTTCCCCACCTCATCGCGACCGGAGGCCTCACATCCTTTGAAAACTCCAGAGGGACGCGGAGATCAGTGCCTCCAAAGGAGACGATGCCTGACTCATAGTGAAACTTGATAGGAGTCCCAGGATTCCTGTGGCACGTGGAAAGGGAACCTTGGTCTCCCGCCTCAGCTGGAAAGGCGTCTCAATTTCCCTGCCAAGCCTTGAGGAGGTTCCCGAGTTGTCCCTCGCAACTAGGCAGGAGTCCTGACGTCACTGAACAAACACTTGTGTGGAAGTGCCATCCCCGTCGAAACTTGAGAATATACCCCAGGTTCCTGCCGCAACTCGAGAAAAACCATGAGACTTCCCCCTCGCCGCGAAATGAGGCCCGATTCCCCTGCACTGCGTGCAGAGCAATGCCGTGTTGCATATCACACGGGAAAGGAGCCTTTATTTCCTTGATGGCACTCCAGAGAAAGCCCAAGAACACTGTTTCAAGGCTAGAGGGATCCTGAGGTCACTGTAGCAACACGAAAGAGCTCCGTGGACAAAAAATCAACTCGAAATGAGAGGTTAGTGCCTGGCTTCGACTCCAGAGGAATACCACCTTAGTGCAAGCACCTCAAGAGGAGGCTTCTCTCAGCTCTAGGTATGTGAGAGGGACCCTGAGTTTGCGGCCTCAAGTGGAATGGACACCGCGATGCCCTGACTCGAAATAAGGCCGGATATGCCTGCAGTGACGTGAATACATGCTCGTCTTGCATCTCCCAAGAAGAAAGGATGTCTGAATCCCCTGTGGAGACCACAGAGAAAGACCTAGTTCCCCACCACATCGCGACCGGAGGCCTCACATCCTTTGAAAACTCCAGAGGGACGCGGAGATCAGTGCCTCCAAAGGAGACGTTGCCTGACTCCTTGTTATACTTGATAGGAGTCCCAAGATTCCTGTGGCACGTGGAAAGGGACCCTTGGTCTCCCGCCTCAGCTGGAGAGGCGTCCCAATTGCCCTGACAAGCCTCGAGGAGAATCCCGAGTTTTACCTCACAACTAGGCAGGAGTCCTTATGTTGCTGAACAAACACGTGTGTGGAAGGGCCATCCCCGTCGTAACTCGAGAATATACCCCAGGTTCCCGCCGCAACTCGAGAAAAACCATGAGACTTCCCACTCGCCGCAAAATGAGGCCCTATTCCCCTGCACTGCGTGCAGAGCAATGCCGTGTTGCACATCACACAGGAAAGGAGCCTTGATTTCCTTGATGGCACTCCAGAGAAACCCCAAGAACACTGTTTCAAGGCTAGAGGGATCCTGAGGTCACTGTAGCAACACGAAAGAGCTCCGTGGACCACAAATCAACTCGAGATGAGAGGTTAGTGCCTGGCTTCGACTCCAGAGGAATACCACCTTACCACAAGCACCTCAAGAGGAGGCTTCTCTGAGCTCTAGGTATGTGAGAGGGACCCTGAGTTTGCGGCCTAAAGTGGAATGGACACCGCGATGCCCTGACTTGAAATAAGGCCGGATATCCCTGCAGTGACTTGAATACAGGCTAGTCTTGCATCTCCCAAGACGAAAGGATGTCTGAATCCCCTGAGGAGACCACAGAGAATGACCTAGTTTCCCACGTCATCGCGACCGGAGGCCTGACATCCTGTGAAAACACCAGAGGGATGCGGAGATCAGTGCCTCCAAAGGAGACGATGCCTGACTCCTCGTGAAACTTGATAGGAGTCCCATGATTCCTGTGGCACGTGGAAAGGGACACTTCGTCTCCCGCCTCAGCTGGAGACGCGTCCCAATTGCCCTGCCAAGCCTCGAGGAGAATCCCGAGTTGTCCTTCGCAACTAGGCAGGAGTCCTGACGTCACGGAACAAACACGTGGGTGGAAGGGCCATCCCCGTCGTAACTCGAGAATATACAACAGGTTCCCGCCGCAACTCGAGAAAAACCATGAGACTTCCCCCTCGCCGCGAGATGAGGCCCGATTCCCCTGCACTGCGTGCAGAGCAATTTCGTGTTGCACATCACACATGAAAGGAGCCTTGATTTCCTTGATGGCACTCCAGAGAAACCCCAAGAACACTGTTTCAAGGCTAGAGGGCTCCTGAGGTCACTGTAGCAACACGAAAGAACTCCGTGGACCACAAATAACTCGAGATGAGAGGTTAGTCCCTGGCTTCGACTCCAGAGGAATACCACCTTACCACAAGCACCTCAAGAGGATGCTTATCTCAGCTCTAGGTATGTGAGAGGGACCCTGAGTTTGCAGCCTCAAGTGGAATGGACACCGCGATGCCCTGACTCGAAATAAGGCCGGATATCCCTGCAGTGACTTGAATGCAGGCTCCTCTTGCATGTCCCAAGACAAAAGGATGTCTGAATCCCCTGTGGAGACCACAGAGAAAGACCTAGTTCCCCACCTCATCGCAACCGGAGGCCTCACATCCTTTGAAAACTCCAGAGGTACGCGGAGATCAGTGCCTCCAAAGGAGACGATGCCTGACTCCTCGTGAAACTTGATAGGAGTCCCAGGATTCCTGTGACACGTGGAAAGGGACACTTGGTCCCCCGCCTCAGCTGGAGAGGCGTCCCAATTGCCCTGCCAAGCCTCGAGGAGAATCCCGAGTTGTCCATCGCAACTAGGCAGGAGTCCTGACGTCGCTGAACAAACACGTGGGTGAAGGGCCATCCCCGTCGTAACTCGAGAATATACCCCAGGTTCCCGCCGCAACTCGAGAAAAACCATGAGACGTCCCCCTCGCCGCGAGATGAGGCCAGATTCCCCTGCAGTGCGTGCAGAGCAATTCCGTGCTGCACATCACATATGAAAGGAGCCTTGATTTCCTTGATGGCACTCCAGAGAAACCCCAAGAACACTGTTTCAAGGCTAGAGGGATCCTGAGGTCACTGTAGCAACACGAAAGAGCTCCGTGGACGAAAAATCAACTCGAGATGAGAGGTTAGTCCCAGGCGTCGACTCCAGAGGAATACCACCTTAGTGCAAGCACCTCAAGAGGAGGCTTCTCTCAGCTCTAGGTATGTGAGAGGGACCCTGAGTTTGCGGCCTCAAGTGGAATGGACACCGCGATGCCCTGACTCGAAATAAGGCCGGATATCCCTGCAGTGACTTGAATGCAGGCTCGTCTTGCATCTCCCAAGACGAAAGGATGTCTGAATCCCCTGTGGAGACCACAGAGAAAGACCTAGTTCCCCACCTCATCGTGACCGGAGGCCTCACATCCTTTGAAAACTCCAGAGGCACGCGGAGATCAATGCCTTCAAAGGAGACGATGCCTGACTCCTCGTGAAACTTGATAGGAGTCCCTGGATTCCTGTGGCACGTGGAAAGGGACCCTTGGTCTCCCGCCTCAGCTGGAGAGGCGTCCCAATTGCCCTGCCAAGCCTCGAGGAGAATCCCGAGTTGTCCCTCACAACTAGGCAGGAGTCCTGACGTCGCTGAACAAACACGTGTGTGGAAGGGCCATCCCCGTCGTAACTCGAGAATATACCCCAGGTTCCCGCCGCAACTCGAGAAAAACCATGAGACGTCCCCCTCGCCGCGAGATGAGGCCAGATTCCCCTGCAGTGCGTGCAGAGCAATTCCGTGTTGCACATCACACATGAAAGGAGCCTTGATTTCCTTGATGGCACTCCAGAGAAACCCCAAGAACACTGTTTCAAGGCTAGAGGGATCCTGAGGTCAGTGTAGCTACACGAAAGACCTCCTTGGACCAAAAGTCAACTCGAGATGAGAGGTTAGTCCCTGGCTTCGACTCCAGAGGAAACCACCTTACCACAAGCACCTCAAGAGGAGGCTTCTCTCAGCTCTAGGTATGTGAGAGGGACCCTGAGTTTGCGGCCTCAAGTGGAATGGACACCGCGATGCCCTGACTCGAAATAAGGCCGGATATCCCTGCAGTGACTTGAATGCAGGCTCGTCTTGCATCTCCCAAGATGAAAGGATGTCTGAATCCCCTGTGGAGACCACAGAGAAAGTCCTAGTTCCCCACTTCATTGCGACCGGAGGCCTCACATACTTTGAAAATTCCAGAGGTACACTGAGATCAGTGCCTCCAAAGGAGACGATGCCTGACTCCTCGTGAAACTTGATAGGAGTCCCAGGATTCCTGTGGCACGTGGAAAGGGACCCTTGGTCTCCCGCCTCAGCTGGAGAGGCCTCCCAATTGCCCTGCCAAGCCTCGAGGAGATTCCCGAGTTGTCCCTCGCAACTAGGCAGGAGTCCTGACGTCGCTGAACAAACACTTGGGTGGAAGGGTCATCCCCGTCGTAACTTGAGAATATACCCCAGGTTCCCGCCGCAACTCGAGAAAAACCATGAGACTTCCCCCTCGCGCGCAAGATGAGGCCCGATTCCCCTGCACTGCATTCAAAGCAATTCCGTACTGCACATCAAACATGAAAGGAGCCTTGATTTCCTTGATGGCACTCCAGAGAAACCCCAAGAACACTGTTTCAAGGCTAGAGGGATCCTGAGGTCACTGTAGCAACACGAAAGAGCTCCATGGACCAAGAATCAACTCGAGATGAGAGGTTAGTCCCTGGCTTCGACTCCAGAGGAATACCACCTTACCACAAGCACCTCAAGAGGAGGCTTCTCTCAGCTCTAGGTATGTGAGAAGGACCCTGAGATTGCGGCCTCAAGTGGAATGGACACTGCAATGCCCTGACGCGAAATAAGGCCGGATATCCCTGCAGTGACTTGAATGCAGGCTCGTCTTGCATCTCCCAAGACAAAAGGATGTCTGAATCCCCTGTGGAGACCCCAGAGAAAGACCTAGTTCCCCACTTCATCGCGACCGGAGTCCTCACATCCTTTGAAAACTCCAGACGTATGCGGAGATCAGTGCCTCCAAGGGAGACGATGCCTGACTCCTCGTGAAACTTCTTAGGAGTCCCAGGATTCCTGTGGCACGTGGAAAGGGACCCGTGGTCTCACGCCACAGCTGGAGAGGCGTCCCAATTGCCCTGCCAAGCTTCGAGGAGAATCCCGAGTTGTCCCTCGCAACTAGGCAGGAGTCCTGCCGTCGCTGAACAAACACGTGTGTGGAAGGGACATCCCCGTTGTAACTCGAGAATATACCCCAGGTTCCCGCCGCAACTCGAGAAAAACCATGAGACTTCCCCCTCGCTGCGAGATGAGGCCCGATTCCCCTGCACTGCGTGCAGAGCAATTCCGTGTTGCACATCACACATGAAAGGAGCCTTGATTTCCTTGATGGCACTCTAGAGAAACCCCAAGAACACTGTTTCAAGACTAGAGGGATCCTGAGGTCACTGTAGCAACACGAAAGAGCTCCGTGGACCACAAATCAACTCGAGATGAGAGGTTAGTCCCAGGCTTCAACTCAAGAGGAATACCACCTTACCACAAGCACCTCAAGAGGAGGCTTCTCTCAGCTCTAGCTATGTGAGAGGGACCCTGAGTTTGCGGCCTCAAGTGGAATGGACACTGCGATGCCCTGGCTCGAAATAAGGCTGGATATCCATGCAGTGACTTGAATGCAGGCTCGTCTTGCATCTCCCAAGACGAAAGGATGTTTGAATCCCCTGTGGAGACCACAGAGAAAGACCTAGTTCCCCACCTCATCGCGACCGGAGGCCTCACATCCTTTGAAAACTCCAGAGGTACGCGGAGATCAGTGCCTCCAAAGGAGACGATGCCTGACTCCTCGTGAAACTTGATAGGAGTCCCATGATTCCTGTGGCACGCGGAAAGGGACCCTTCGTCTCCCGCCTTAGCTGGAGAGGCGTCCCAATTCCCCTGCCAAGCCTCGAGGAGAATCGCGAGTTGTCCCTCGCAACTAGGCAGCAGTCCTGACGTCGCTGAACAAACAGGTGGGTGGAAGGGCCATCCCCGTCGTAACTCGAGAGGATACCCCAGGTTCCCGCCACAACTCGAGAAAAACAATGAGACTTCCCCCTCGCCGCAAGATGAGGCCCGATTCCACTGCACTACATTCAAAGCAATTCCGTATTGCACATCACACATGAAAGGAGCCTTGATTTCCTTGATGGCACTCCAGAGAAACCCCAAGAACACTGTTTCAAGGCCAGAGGGATCCTGAGGTCACTGTAGCAACACGAAAGAGCTCCGTGGACCACAAATCAACTCGAGATGAGAGGTTAGTCCCTGGCTTCGACTCCAGAGGAATACCACCTTACCACAAGCACCTCAAGAGGAGGCTTCTCTCAGCTCTAGGTATGTGAGAGGGACCCTGAGTTAGCGGCCTCAAGTGAAATGGACACTGCGATGCCCTGACGCGAAATAAGGCCGGATATCCCTGCAGTGACTTGAATGCAGGCTCGTCTTGCATCTCCGAAGATGAAAGGATGTCTGAATCCCCTGTGGAGACCACAGAGAAAGACCTAGTTCCCCACTTCATGGCGACCGGAGGCCTCACATCCTTTGAAAATTCCAGACGTACGCGGAGATCAGTGCCTCCAAGGGAGACGATGCCTGACTCCTCGTGAAACTTGATAGGAGGTCCAGGATTCCTGTGGCACGTGCAAAGGGACCCTTGGTCTTCCGCCTCAGCTGGAGAGGCGTCCGAATTGCCCTGCCAAGCCTCGAGGAGAATCCCGAGTTTTCCCTCGCAACTAGGCAGGAGTCCTGCCGTCGCTGAACAAACACGTGGGTGGAAGCGCCATCCCCGTCGTAACTCGAGAATATACCCCAGGTTCCCGCCGCAACTCGAGAAAAACCATGAGACTTCCCCCTCGCCGCGAGATGAGGCCCGATTCCCCTGCACTGCGTGCTGAGCAATGCCGTGTTGCACATCACACATGAAAGGAGCCTTGATTTCCTTGATGGCACTCCAGCGAAACCCCAAGAACACTGTTTCAAGGCTAGAGGGATCCTGAGGTCACTGTAGCAACACGAAAGAACTCCGTGGACCAAAAATCAACTCGAGATGAGAGGGTAGTCCCTGGCTTGGACTCCAGAGGAATACCACCTTACCACAAGCACCTCAAGAGGAGGCTTCTCTCAGCTCTAGCTATGTGAGAGGGACCCTGAGTTTGTGGCCTCAAGTGAAATGGACACCGCAACGCCCTGACTCGAAATAAGGCCGGATATCCCTGCAGTGACTGGAATGCAGGATCGTCTTGTATCTCCCAAGACGAAAGGATGTCTGAATCCCCTGTGGAGACCACAGAGAAAGACCTAGTTCCCCACCTCATCGTGACCGGAGACCTCACATCCTTTGAAAACTCCATAGGTACGCGGAGATCAGTGCCTCCAAAGGAGACGATGCCTGACTCCTCGTGAAACTTGATAGGAGTCCCAGGATTCCTGTGACACGTGGAAAGGGACCCTTGGTCTCCCGCCTCAGCTGGAGAGGCGTCCCAATTTCCCTGCCAAGCCTCGAGGAGAATCCCGAGTTGTCCTTCGCAACTAGGCAGGAGTCCTGACGTCACGGAACAAACACGTGGGTGGAAGGGCCATCCCCGTCGTAACTCGAGAATATACAACAGGTTCCCGCCGCAACTCGAGAAAAACCATGAGACTTCCCCCTCGCCGCGAGATGAGGCCCGATTCCCCTGCACTGCGTGCAGAGCAATTTCGTGTTGCACATCACACATGAAAGGAGCCTTGATTTCCTTGATGGCACTCCAGAGAAACCCCAAGAACACTGTTTCAAGGCTAGAGGGCTCCTGAGGTCACTGTAGCAACTCGAAAGAACTCCGTGGACCACAAATTAACTCGAGATGAGAGGTTAGTCCCTGGCTTCGACTCCAGAGGAATACCACCTTACCAGAAGCACCTCAAGAGGAGGCTTCTCTCAGCTCTAGGTATGTGAGAGGGACCCTGAGTTTCTGGCCAAAGTGGAATGGACACCGCAATGCCCTGACTCGAAATAAGGCCGGATATGCCTGCAGTGACTTGAATGCAGGCTCGTCTTGCATCTCCCAAGACGAAAGGATGTTTGAATCCCCTGTGGAGACCACAGAGAAAGACCTAGTTCCCCACCTCATCGCGACCGGAGGCCTCACATCCTTTGAAAACTCCAGAGGTACGCGGAGATCAGTGCCTCCAAAGGAGACGATGCCTGACTCCTCGTGAAACTTGATAGGAGTCCCAGGATTCCTGTGGCACGTGGAAAGGGACTCTTCGTCTCCCGCCTCAGCTGGAGACGCGTCCCAATTGCTCTGCCAAGCCTCGAGGATAATCCCGAGTTGTCCCTCGCAACTAGGCAGGAGTCCTGACATCGCTGTACAAACACGTGGATGGAAGGGCCATCCCCGTCGTAACTCGAGAATATACCACAGGTTCCCGCCGCAACTTGAGAGAAACCATGAGACTTCCCCCTCGCCGTGAGATGAGGCCCGATTCCCCTGCACTGCGTGCAGAGCAATTCCGTGTTGCACATCAAACATGAAAGGAGCCTTGATTTCCTTGATGGCACTCCAGAGAAACCCCAAGAACACTGTTTCAGGGCTAGAGTGAACCTGAGGTCACTGTAGCAACACGAAAGAGCTCCGTGGAACAAAAATCAACTCGAGATGAGAGGTTAGTCCCTGGCTTCGTCTCCAGAGGAAAACCACCTTCCCACAAGGACCTCAAGAGGAGGCTTCTCTCAGCTCTAGGTATGTGAGAGGGACCCTGAGTTTGCGGCCTCAAGTGGAATGGACACCGCGATTCCCTGACTCGAAATAAGGCCGGATATCCCTGCAGTGACTTGAATGCAGGCTCCTCTTGCATGTCCCAAGACGAAAGGATGTCTGAATCCCCTGTGGAGACCACAGAGAAAGACCTAGTTCCCCACCTCATCGCAACCGGAGGCCTCACATCCTTTGAAAACTCAAGAGGTACGCGGAGATCAGTGCCTCCAAAGGAGACGATGCCTGACTCCTCGTGAAACTTGATAGGAGTCCCAGGATTCCTGTGGCACGTGGAAAGGGACTCTTCGTCTCCCGCCTCAGCTGGAGACGCGTCCCAATTGCCCTGCCAAGCCTCGAGAAGAATCCTGAGTTGTCCCTCGCAACTAGGCAGGAGTCCTGACATCGCTGTACAAACACGTGGATGGAAGGGCCATCCCCGTCGTAACTCGAGAATATACCACAGGTTCCCGCCGCAACTTGAGAGAAACCATGAGACTTCCCCCTCGCCGCGAGATGAGGCCCGATTCCCCTGCACTGCGTGCAGAGCAATTCCGTGCTGCACATCACACATGAAAGGAGCCTTGATTTCCTTGATGGCACTCCAGAGAAACCCCAAGAACACTGTTTCAAGGCTAGAGGGATCCTGAGGTCACTGTAGCAACACGAAAGAGCTCCGTGGACGAAAAATCAACTCGAGATGAGAGGTTAGTCCCAGGCTTCGACTCCAGAGGAATACCACCTTAGTGCAAGCACCTCAGAGGAGGCTTCTCTCAGCTCTAGGTATGTGAGAGGGACCCTGAGTTTGCGGCCTCAAGTGGAATGGACACCGCGATGCCCTGACTCGAAATAAGGCCGGATATCCCTGCAGTGACTTGAATGCAGGCTCGTCTTGCATCTCCCAAGACGAAAGGATGTCTGAATCCCCTGTGGAGACCACAGAGAAAGACCTAGTTCCCCACCTCATCGTGACCGGAGGCCTCACATCCTTTGAAAACTCCAGAGGCACGCGGAGATCAATGCCTTCAAAGGAGACGATGCCTGACTCTTCGTGAAACTTGATAGGAGTCCCAGGATTCCTGTGGCCCGTGGAAAGGGACCCTTGGTCTCCCGCCTCAGCTGGAGAGGCGTCCCAATTGCCATGCCAAGCCTCGAGGAGAATCCCGAGTTGTCCCTCGCAACTAGGCAGGAGTCCTGACGTCGCTGAACAAACACGTGGATGGAAGGGCCATCCCCGTCGTAACTCGAGAATATACCCCAGGTTCCCGCCGCAACTCGAGAAAAACCATGAGACGTCCCCCTCGCCGCGAGATGAGGCCAGATTCCCCTGCAGTGCGTGCAGAGCAATTCCGTGTTGCACATCACACATGAAAGGAGCCTTGATTTCCTTGATGGCACTCCAGAGAAACCCCAAGAACACTGTTTCAAGGCTAGAGGGATCCTGAGGTCAGTGTAGCTACACGAAAGACCTCCTTGGACCAAAAGTCAACTCGAGATGAGAGGTTAGTCCCTGGCTTCGACTCCAGAGGAAACCACCTTACCACAAGCACCTCAAGAGGAGGCTTCTCTCAGCTCTAGGTATGTGAGAGGGACCCTGAGTTTGCGGCCTCAAGTGGAATGGACACCGCGATGCCCTGACTCGAAATAAGGCCGGATATCCCTGCAGTGACTTGAATGCAGGCTCGTCTTGCATCTCCCAAGATGAAAGGATGTCTGAATCCCCTGTGGAGACCACAGAGAAAGTCCTAGTTCCCCACTTCATTGCGACCGGAGGCCTCACATACTTTGAAAATTCCAGAGGTACACTGAGATCAGTGCCTCCAAAGGAGACGATGCCTGACTCCTCGTGAAACTTGATAGGAGTCCCAGGATTCCTGTGGCACGTGGAAAGGGACCCTTGGTCTCCCGCCTCAGCTGGAGAGGCCTCCCAATTGCCCTGCCAAGCCTCGAGGAGAATCCCAAGTTGTCCCTCGCAACAAGGCAGGAGTCCTGACGTCGCTGAACAAACACTTGGGTGGAAGGGTCATCCCCGTCGTAACTTGAGAATATACCCCAGGTTCCCGCCGCAACTCGAGAAAAACCATGAGACTTCCCCCTCGCCGCAAGATGAGGCCCGATTCCCCTGCACTGCATTCAAAGCAATTCCGTACTGCACATCAAACATGAAAGGAGCCTTGATTTCCTTGATGGCACTCCAGAGAAACCCCACGAACACTGTTTCAAGGCTAGAGGGATCCTGAGGTCACTGTAGCAACACGAAAGAGCTCCGTGGACCACAAATCAACTCGAGATGAGAGGTTAGTCCCAGGCTTCAACTCAAGAGGAATACCACCTTACCACAAGCACCTCAAGAGGAGGCTTCTCTCAGCTCTAGCTATGTGAGAGGGACCCTGAGTTTGCGGCCTCAAGTGGAATGGACACTGCGATGCCCTGGCTCGAAATAAGGCTGGATATCCATGCAGTGACTTGAATGCAGGCTCGTCTTGCATCTCCCAAGACGAAAGGATGTTTGAATCCCCTGTGGAGACCACAGAGAAAGACCTAGTTCCCCACCTCATCGCGACCGGAGGCCTCACATCCTTTGAAAACTCCAGAGGTACGCGGAGATCAGTGCCTCCAAAGGAGACGATGCCTGACTCCTCGTGAAACTTGATAGGAGTCCCAGGATTCCTGTGGCACGTGGAAAGGGACTCTTCGTCTCCCGCCTCAGCTGGAGACGCGTCCCAATTGCCCTGCCAAGCCTCGAGAAGAATCCCGAGTTGTCCCTCGCAACTAGGCAGGAGTCCTGACATCGCTGTACAAACACGTGGATGGAAGGGCCATCCCCGTCGTAACTCGAGAATATACCACAGGTTCCCGCCGCAACTTGAGAGAAACCATGAGACTTCCCCTTCGCCGCGAGATGAGGCCCGATTCCCCTGCACTGCGTGCAGAGCAATTCCGTGCTGCACATCACACATGAAAGGAGCCTGGATTTCCTTGATGGCACTCCAGAGAAACCCCAAGAACACTGTTTCAAGGCTAGAGGGATCCTGAGGTCACTGTAGCAACACGAAAGAGCTCCGTGGACGAAAAATCAACTCGAGATGAGAGGTTAGTCCCAGGCTTCGACTCCAGAGGAATACCACCTTAGTGCAAGCACCTCAAGAGGAGGCTTCTCTCAGCTCTAGGTATGTGAGAGGGACCCTGAGTTTGCGGCCTCAAGTGGAATGGACACCGCGATGCCCTGACTCGAAATAAGGCCGGATATCCCTGCAGTGACTTGAATGCAGGCTCGTCTTGCATCTCCCAAGACGAAAGGATGTCTGAATCCCCTGTGGAGACCTCAGAGAAAGATCTAGTTCCCCACCTCATCGTGACCGGAGGCCTCACATCCTTTGAAAACTCCAGAGGCACGCGGAGATCAATGCCTTCAAAGGAGACGATGCCTGACTCTTCGTGAAACTTGATAGGAGTCCCAGGATTCCTGTGGCCCGTGGAAAGGGACCCTTGGTCTCCCGCCTCAGCTGGAGAGGCGTTCCAATTGCCATGCCAAGCCTCGAGGAGAATCCCGAGTTGTCCCTCGCAACTAGGCAGGAGTCCTGACGTCGCTGAACAAACACGTGTGTGGAAGGGCCATCCTCGTCGTAACTCGAGAATATACCCCAGGTTCCCGCCGCAACTCGAGAAAAACCATGAGACGTCCCCCTCGCCGCGAGATGAGGCCAGATTCCCCTGCAGTGCGTGCAGAGCAATTCCGTGTTGCACATCACACATGAAAGGAGCCTTGATTTCCTTGATGGCACTCCAGAGAAACCCCAAGAACACTGTTTCAAGGCTAGAGGGATCCTGAGGTCAGTGTAGCTACACGAAAGACCTCCTTGGACCAAAAGTCAACTCGAGATGAGAGGTTAGTCCCTGGCTTCGACTCCAGAGGAAACCACCTTACCACAAGCACCTCAAGAGGAGGCTTCTCTCAGCTCTAGGTATGTGAGAGGGACCCTGAGTTTGCGGCCTCAAGTGGAATGGACACCGCGATGCCCTGACTCGAAATAAGGCCGGATATCCCTGCAGTGACTTGAATGCAGGCTCGTCTTGCATCTCCCAAGATGAAAGGATGTCTGAATCCCCTGTGGAGACCACAGAGAAAGTCCTAGTTCCCCACTTCATTGCGACCGGAGGCCTCACATACTTTGAAAATTCCAGAGGTACACTGAGATCAGTGCCTCCAAAGGAGACGATGCCTGACTCCTCGTGAAACTTGATAGGAGTCCCAGGATTCCTGTGGCACGTGGAAAGGGACCCTTGGTCTCCCGCCTCAGCTGGAGAGGCCTCCCAATTGCCCTGCCAAGCCTCGAGGAGAATCCCAAGTTGTCCCTCGCAACAAGGCAGGAGTCCTGACGTCGCTGAACAAACACTTGGGTGGAAGGGTCATCCCCGTCGTAACTTGAGAATATACCCCAGGTTCCCGCCGCAACTCGAGAAAAACCATGAGACTTCCCCCTCGCCGCAAGATGAGGCCCGATTCCCCTGCACTGCATTCAAAGCAATTCCGTACTGCACATCAAACATGAAAGGAGCCTTGATTTCCTTGATGGCACTCCAGAGAAACCCCACGAACACTGTTTCAAGGCTAGAGGGATCCTGAGGTCACTGTAGCAACACGAAAGAGCTCCGTGGACCACAAATCAACTCGAGATGAGAGGTTAGTCCCAGGCTTCAACTCAAGAGGAATACCACCTTACCACAAGCACCTCAAGAGGAGGCTTCTCTCAGCTCTAGCTATGTGAGAGGGACCCTGAGTTTGCGGCCTCAAGTGGAATGGACACTGCGATGCCCTGGCTCGAAATAAGGCTGGATATCCATGCAGTGACTTGAATGCAGGCTCGTCTTGCATCTCCCAAGACGAAAGGATGTTTGAATCCCCTGTGGAGACCACAGAGAAAGACCTAGTTCCCCACCTCATCGCGACCGGAGGCCTCACATCCTTTGAAAACTCCAGAGGTACGCGGAGATCAGTGCCTCCAAAGGAGACGATGCCTGACTCCTCGTGAAACTTGATAGGAGTCCCAGGATTCCTGTGGCACGTGGAAAGGGACTCTTCGTCTCCCGCCTCAGCTGGAGACGCGTCCCAATTGCCCTGCCAAGCCTCGAGAAGAATCCCGAGTTGTCCCTCGCAACTAGGCAGGAGTCCTGACATCGCTGAACAAACACGTGGATGGAAGGGCCATCCCCGTCGTAACTCGAGAATATACCACAGGTTCCCGCCGCAACTCGAGAGAAACCATGAGACTTCCCCCTCGCCGTGAGATGAGGCCCGATTCCCCTGCACTTCATGCAGAGCAATTCCGTGTTGCACATCAAACATGAAAGGAGCCTTGATTTCCTTGATGGCACTCCAGAGAAACCCCAAGAACACTGTTTCAGGGCTAGAGTGAACCTGAGGTCACTGTAGCAACACGAAAGAACTCCGTGGACCAAAACTCAACTCGAGATGAGAGGTTAGTCCCTGGCTTCGACTCCAGAGGAAAACCACATTCCCACAAGGACCTCAAGAGGAGGCTTCTCTCAGCTCTAGGTATGTGAGAGGGACCCTGAGTTTGCGGCCTAAAGTGGAATGGACACCGCGATGCCCTGACTCGAAATAAGGCCGGATATCCCTGCAGTGACTTGAATGCAGGCTCCTCTTGCATGTCCCAAGACGAAAGGATGTCTGAATCCCCTGTGGAGACCACAGAGAAAGACCTAGTTCCCCACCTCATCGCAACCGGAGGCCTCACATCCTTTGAAAACTCCAGAGGTAAGCGGAGATCAGTGCCTCCAAAGGAGACGATGCCTGACTCCTCGTGAAACTTGATAGGAGTCCTAGGATTCCTGTGGCACGTGGAAAGGGACACTTGGTCTCCCGTCTCACTTGGAGAGGCATCCCAATTGCCCTGCCAAGCCTCGAGGAGAATCCCGAGTTTTCCCTCGCAACTAGGCAGGAGGCCTGACGTCGCTGAACAAACACGTGGGTGGAAGGGCCATTCCCGTCGTAACTCGAGAATATACCCCAGGTTCCCGCCACAACTCGAGAAAAACCATGAGACTTCCCCCTCGCCGCGAGATGAGGCCCGATTCCCCTGCACTGCGTGCAGAGCAATTCCGTGTTGCACATCACGCATGAAAGGAGCTTTGATTTCCTTGATGGCACTCCAGAGAAACCCCAAGAACACTGTTTCAAGGCTAGAGGGATCCTGAGGTCACTGTAGCGACACGAAAGAACTTCATGGACCAAAAATCAACTCGAGATGAGAGGTTATTCCCTGGCTTCGACTGCAGAGGAATACCTCCTTACCACAAGCACCTCAAGAGGAGGCTTCTCTCAGCTCTAGGTATGGGAGAGGGACCCTGAGTTTGCGGCCTCAAGTGGAATGGACACCGCGTTGCCCTGGCTCGAAATAAGGCCGGATATCCCTGCAGTGACTTGAATGCAGGCTCGTCTTGCATCTCCCAAGACGAAAGGATGTCTGAATCCCCTGTGGAGACCACAGAGAAAGACCTACTTCCCACCTCATCGCGACCGGAGGCATCAAATCCTTTGAAAACTCCAGAGGTACGCGGAGATAAGTGCCTCCAAAAGGGACGATGCCTGACTCATAGTGAAACTTGATAGGAGTCCCAGGATTCCTGTGGCACGTGGAAAGGGACCCTTGGTCTCCCGCCTCAGCTGGAGAGGCGTCCCAATTGCCCTGGCCAGCCCCGAGGAGAATCCCGAGTTGTCCCTCACAACTAGGCAGGAGTCCTGACGTCGCAGAACAAGTACGTGGGTGGAAGGGCCATCCTCGTCGTAACTCGAGAATATACCCCAGGTTCCCGCCGCAACTCGAGAAAACCATGAGACTTCCCCCTAGCCGCGAGATGAGGTCCGATTCCCCTGCACTGCATGCACAGCAATTCCGTGTTGCACATCACACATGAAAGGAGCCTTGATTTCCTTGATGGCACTCCAGAGAAACCTCAAGAACACTGTTTCAAGGCTAGAGGGATCCTGAGGTCACTGTAGCAACACGAAAGAGCTCCGTGGACCAAGAATCAACTCGAGATGAGCGGTTAGTCCTTGGCTTCGACTCCAGAGGAATACCACCTTACCACAAGCACCTCTAGAGGAGGCTTCTCTCAGCTCTAGGTATGTGAGAGGGACCCTGAGTTTGCGGCCTCAAGTGGAATGGACACCGCGATGCCCTGACTCGAAATAAGGCCGGATATCCCTGCAGTGACTTGAATGCAGGCTCGTCTTGCATCCTCTAAGAAGAAAGGATGTCTGAATCCCCTGTGGAGACCACAGAGAAAGACCTAGTTCCCCACCTCTTCGCGACCGGAGGCCTCATAAACTTTGAAAACTCCAGAGGTACACTGAGATCAGTGCCTCCAAAGGAGACGATGCCTGACTCCTCGTGAAACTTGATAGGAGTCCCAGGATTCCTGTGGCACGTGGAAAGGGACACTTCGTCTCCCGCCTCAGCTGGAGAGGCGTCCCAATTGCCCTGCCAAGCCTCGAGGAGAATCCCGAGATGTCCCTCGCAACTAGGTAGGAGTCCTGACGTCGCTGAACAAACACGTGGGTGG
Organism: Cervus elaphus; assembly: GCF_910594005.1. Taxonomy (NCBI): domain Eukaryota; kingdom Metazoa; phylum Chordata; class Mammalia; order Artiodactyla; family Cervidae; genus Cervus; species Cervus elaphus. The sequence continues at coordinate 8,255,961 of NC_057815.1, read as the reverse complement.
AAGGGCCATCCCCGTCGTAACTCGAGAATATACCCCAGGTTCCCGCAGCAACTCGAGAAAAACCATGAGACTTCCCTCTCGCCGCTAGATTTGGCCGGATTCCCCTGCACTGCATTCAAAGCAATTCCGTATTGCACATCACACATGAAAGGAGCCTTGATTTCCTTGATGGCACTCCAGAGAAACCCCAAGAACGCTGTTTCAAGGCTAGAGGGATCCTGAGGTCACTGTAGCAACACGAAAGAGCTCCGTGGACCAAAAATCAACTCAAGATGAGAGGTTAGTCCCTGGCTTCGACTCCAGAGGAATACAACCTTACCACAAGCACCTCAAGAGGAGGCTTCTCTCAGCTCTACGTATGTGAGAGGGACCCTGAGTTTGCGGCCTCAAGTGGAATGGACACCGCGATGCCCTGACTCGAAATAAGGCCGGATATCCCTGCAGTGACTTGAATGCAGGCTCGTCTTGCATCTCCCAAGACGAAAGGATGTCTGAATCCCCTGTGGAGACAACAGAGAAAGACCTAGTTCCCCACCTGATCACGACTGGAGGCCTCACATCCTTTGAAAATTCCAGAGGGACGCGGAGATCACTGCCTCCAAAGGAGACGATGCCTGACTCCTCGTGAAACTTGATAGGAGTCCCAGGATTCCTGTGGCACGTGGAAAGGGACCCTTCGTCTCCCGCCTCAGCTGGAGAGGCGTCCCAATTGCCCTGCCAAGCCTCGAGGAGAATCCCGAGTTGTCCCTCGCAACTAGGAACGAGTCCTGACGTCGCTGAATAAACACGTGGGTGGAGGGGCCTTCCCCGTCGTAACTCGAGAATATACCCCAGGTTCTCGCCGCAACTCGAGAAAAACCATGAGCCTCCCCGTCGCCGTGAGATGAGGCCTGATTCCCCTGCACTGCATTCAGAGCAATTCCGTGTTGCACATCAAACATGAAAGAAGCCTTGATTTCGTTGATGGCACTCCAGAGAAACCCCAAGAACACTGTTTCAAGGCTAGAGGGATCCTGAGGTCACTGTAGCAACACGAAAGAGCTCCGTGGACCAAAAATCAACTCGAGATGAGAGGTTAGTCCCTGGCTTCGACTCCAGAGGAATACCATCTTACCACAAGCACCTCAAGAGGAGGCTTCTCTCAGCTCTAGGTATGTGAGAGGGACCCTGAGTTTGCGGCCTCAAGTGGAATGGACACTGCGATGCCCTGACGCGAAATAAGGCCGGATATCCCTGCAGTGACTTGAATGCAGGCTCGTCTTGCATCTCCCAAGACAAAAGGAAGTCTGAATCCCCTGTGGAGACCACAGAGAAAGACCTAGTTCCCCACCTCTTCGCGACCGGAGGCCTCACATCCTTTGAAAACTCCAGATGTAAGCGGAGATCAGTGCCTCCATAGGAGACGATGCCTGACTCCTCGTGAAACTTGATAGGAGTCCCAGGATTCCTGTGGCACGTGGAAAGGGACCCTTGGTCTCCCGCCTCAGCTGGAGAGGCGTCCCAATTGCCCTGCCAAGACTCGAGGAGAATCCCGAGTTTTCCCTCGCAACTAGGCAGGAGTCCTGCCGTCGCTGAACAAACACGTGGGTGGAAGCGCCATCCCCGTCGTAACTCGAGAATATACCCCAGGTTCCCGCCGCAACTCGAGAAAAACCATGAGACTTCCCCCTCGCCGCGAGATGAGGCCCGATTCCCCTGCACTGCGTGCTGAGCAATGCCGTGTTGCACATCACACATGAAAGGAGCCTTGATTTCCTTGATGGCACTCCAGCGAAACCCCAAGAACACTGTTTCAAGGCTAGAGGGATCCTGAGGTCACTGTAGCAACACGAAAGAACTCCGTGGACCAAAAATCAACTCGAGATGAGAGGGTAGTCCCTGGCTTGGACTCCAGAGGAATACCACCTTACCACAAGCACCTCAAGAGGAGGCTTCTCTCAGCTCTAGCTATGTGAGAGGGACCCTGAGTTTGTGGCCTCAAGTGAAATGGACACCGCAACGCCCTGACTCGAAATAAGGCCGGATATCCCTGCAGTGACTGGAATGCAGGATCGTCTTGTATCTCCCAAGACGAAAGGATGTCTGAATCCCCTGTGGAGACCACAGAGAAAGACCTAGTTCCCCACCTCATCGTGACCGGAGACCTCACATCCTTTGAAAACTCCATAGGTACGCGGAGATCAGTGCCTCCAAAGGAGACGATGCCTGACTCCTCGTGAAACTTGATAGGAGTCCCAGGATTCCTGTGACACGTGGAAAGGGACCCTTGGTCTCCCGCCTCAGCTGGAGAGGCGTCCCAATTTCCCTGCCAAGCCTCGAGGAGAATCCCGAGTTGTCCTTCGCAACTAGGCAGGAGTCCTGACGTCACGGAACAAACACGTGGGTGGAAGGGCCATCCCCGTCGTAACTCGAGAATATACAACAGGTTCCCGCCGCAACTCGAGAAAAACCATGAGACTTCCCCCTCGCCGCGAGATGAGGCCCGATTCCCCTGCACTGCGTGCAGAGCAATTTCGTGTTGCACATCACACATGAAAGGAGCCTTGATTTCCTTGATGGCACTCCAGAGAAACCCCAAGAACACTGTTTCAAGGCTAGAGGGCTCCTGAGGTCACTGTAGCAACTCGAAAGAACTCCGTGGACCACAAATTAACTCGAGATGAGAGGTTAGTCCCTGGCTTCGACTCCAGAGGAATACCACCTTACCAGAAGCACCTCAAGAGGAGGCTTCTCTCAGCTCTAGGTATGTGAGAGGGACCCTGAGTTTCTGGCCAAAGTGGAATGGACACCGCAATGCCCTGACTCGAAATAAGGCCGGATATGCCTGCAGTGACTTGAATGCAGGCTCGTCTTGCATCTCCCAAGACGAAAGGATGTTTGAATCCCCTGTGGAGACCACAGAGAAAGACCTAGTTCCCCACCTCATCGCGACCGGAGGCCTCACATCCTTTGAAAACTCCAGAGGTACGCGGAGATCAGTGCCTCCAAAGGAGACGATGCCTGACTCCTCGTGAAACTTGATAGGAGTCCCAGGATTCCTGTGGCACGTGGAAAGGGACTCTTCGTCTCCCGCCTCAGCTGGAGACGCGTCCCAATTGCTCTGCCAAGCCTCGAGGATAATCCCGAGTTGTCCCTCGCAACTAGGCAGGAGTCCTGACATCGCTGTACAAACACGTGGATGGAAGGGCCATCCCCGTCGTAACTCGAGAATATACCACAGGTTCCCGCCGCAACTTGAGAGAAACCATGAGACTTCCCCCTCGCCGTGAGATGAGGCCCGATTCCCCTGCACTGCGTGCAGAGCAATTCCGTGTTGCACATCAAACATGAAAGGAGCCTTGATTTCCTTGATGGCACTCCAGAGAAACCCCAAGAACACTGTTTCAGGGCTAGAGTGAACCTGAGGTCACTGTAGCAACACGAAAGAGCTCCGTGGAACAAAAATCAACTCGAGATGAGAGGTTAGTCCCTGGCTTCGTCTCCAGAGGAAAACCACCTTCCCACAAGGACCTCAAGAGGAGGCTTCTCTCAGCTCTAGGTATGTGAGAGGGACCCTGAGTTTGCGGCCTCAAGTGGAATGGACACCGCGATTCCCTGACTCGAAATAAGGCCGGATATCCCTGCAGTGACTTGAATGCAGGCTCCTCTTGCATGTCCCAAGACGAAAGGATGTCTGAATCCCCTGTGGAGACCACAGAGAAAGACCTAGTTCCCCACCTCATCGCAACCGGAGGCCTCACATCCTTTGAAAACTCAAGAGGTACGCGGAGATCAGTGCCTCCAAAGGAGACGATGCCTGACTCCTCGTGAAACTTGATAGGAGTCCCAGGATTCCTGTGGCACGTGGAAAGGGACTCTTCGTCTCCCGCCTCAGCTGGAGACGCGTCCCAATTGCCCTGCCAAGCCTCGAGAAGAATCCTGAGTTGTCCCTCGCAACTAGGCAGGAGTCCTGACATCGCTGTACAAACACGTGGATGGAAGGGCCATCCCCGTCGTAACTCGAGAATATACCACAGCTTCCCGCCGCAACTTGAGAGAAACCATGAGACTTCCCCCTCGCCGCGAGATGAGGCCCGATTCCCCTGCACTGCGTGCAGAGCAATTCCGTGCTGCACATCACACATGAAAGGAGCCTTGATTTCCTTGATGGCACTCCAGAGAAACCCCAAGAACACTGTTTCAAGGCTAGAGGGATCCTGAGGTCACTGTAGCAACACGAAAGAGCTCCGTGGACGAAAAATCAACTCGAGATGAGAGGTTAGTCCCAGGCTTCGACTCCAGAGGAATACCACCTTAGTGCAAGCACCTCAAGAGGAGGCTTCTCTCAGCTCTAGGTATGTGAGAGGGACCCTGAGTTTGCGGCCTCAAGTGGAATGGACACCGCGATGCCCTGACTCGAAATAAGGCCGGATATCCCTGCAGTGACTTGAATGCAGGCTCGTCTTGCATCTCCCAAGACGAAAGGATGTCTGAATCCCCTGTGGAGACCACAGAGAAAGACCTAGTTCCCCACCTCATCGTGACCGGAGGCCTCACATCCTTTGAAAACTCCAGAGGCACGCGGAGATCAATGCCTTCAAAGGAGACGATGCCTGACTCTTCGTGAAACTTGATAGGAGTCCCAGGATTCCTGTGGCCCGTGGAAAGGGACCCTTGGTCTCCCGCCTCAGCTGGAGAGGCGTCCCAATTGCCATGCCAAGCCTCGAGGAGAATCCCGAGTTGTCCCTCGCAACTAGGCAGGAGTCCTGACGTCGCTGAACAAACACGTGGATGGAAGGGCCATCCCCGTCGTAACTCGAGAATATACCCCAGGTTCCCGCCGCAACTCGAGAAAAACCATGAGACGTCCCCCTCGCCGCGAGATGAGGCCAGATTCCCCTGCAGTGCGTGCAGAGCAATTCCGTGTTGCACATCACACATGAAAGGAGCCTTGATTTCCTTGATGGCACTCCAGAGAAACCCCAAGAACACTGTTTCAAGGCTAGAGGGATCCTGAGGTCAGTGTAGCTACACGAAAGACCTCCTTGGACCAAAAGTCAACTCGAGATGAGAGGTTAGTCCCTGGCTTCGACTCCAGAGGAAACCACCTTACCACAAGCACCTCAAGAGGAGGCTTCTCTCAGCTCTAGGTATGTGAGAGGGACCCTGAGTTTGCGGCCTCAAGTGGAATGGACACCGCGATGCCCTGACTCGAAATAAGGCCGGATATCCCTGCAGTGACTTGAATGCAGGCTCGTCTTGCATCTCCCAAGATGAAAGGATGTCTGAATCCCCTGTGGAGACCACAGAGAAAGTCCTAGTTCCCCACTTCATTGCGACCGGAGGCCTCACATACTTTGAAAATTCCAGAGGTACACTGAGATCAGTGCCTCCAAAGGAGACGATGCCTGACTCCTCGTGAAACTTGATAGGAGTCCCAGGATTCCTGTGGCACGTGGAAAGGGACCCTTGGTCTCCCGCCTCAGCTGGAGAGGCCTCCCAATTGCCCTGCCAAGCCTCGAGGAGAATCCCAAGTTGTCCCTCGCAACAAGGCAGGAGTCCTGACGTCGCTGAACAAACACTTGGGTGGAAGGGTCATCCCCGTCGTAACTTGAGAATATACCCCAGGTTCCCGCCGCAACTCGAGAAAAACCATGAGACTTCCCCCTCGCCGCAAGATGAGGCCCGATTCCCCTGCACTGCATTCAAAGCAATTCCGTACTGCACATCAAACATGAAAGGAGCCTTGATTTCCTTGATGGCACTCCAGAGAAACCCCACGAACACTGTTTCAAGGCTAGAGGGATCCTGAGGTCACTGTAGCAACACGAAAGAGCTCCGTGGACCACAAATCAACTCGAGATGAGAGGTTAGTCCCAGGCTTCAACTCAAGAGGAATACCACCTTACCACAAGCACCTCAAGAGGAGGCTTCTCTCAGCTCTAGCTATGTGAGAGGGACCCTGAGTTTGCGGCCTCAAGTGGAATGGACACTGCGATGCCCTGGCTCGAAATAAGGCTGGATATCCATGCAGTGACTTGAATGCAGGCTCGTCTTGCATCTCCCAAGACGAAAGGATGTTTGAATCCCCTGTGGAGACCACAGAGAAAGACCTAGTTCCCCACCTCATCGCGACCGGAGGCCTCACATCCTTTGAAAACTCCAGAGGTACGCGGAGATCAGTGCCTCCAAAGGAGACGATGCCTGACTCCTCGTGAAACTTGATAGGAGTCCCAGGATTCCTGTGGCACGTGGAAAGGGACTCTTCGTCTCCCGCCTCAGCTGGAGACGCGTCCCAATTGCCCTGCCAAGCCTCGAGAAGAATCCCGAGTTGTCCCTCGCAACTAGGCAGGAGTCCTGACATCGCTGTACAAACACGTGGATGGAAGGGCCATCCCCGTCGTAACTCGAGAATATACCACAGGTTCCCGCCGCAACTTGAGAGAAACCATGAGACTTCCCCTTCGCCGCGAGATGAGGCCCGATTCCCCTGCACTGCGTGCAGAGCAATTCCGTGCTGCACATCACACATGAAAGGAGCCTGGATTTCCTTGATGGCACTCCAGAGAAACCCCAAGAACACTGTTTCAAGGCTAGAGGGATCCTGAGGTCACTGTAGCAACACGAAAGAGCTCCGTGGACGAAAAATCAACTCGAGATGAGAGGTTAGTCCCAGGCTTCGACTCCAGAGGAATACCACCTTAGTGCAAGCACCTCAAGAGGAGGCTTCTCTCAGCTCTAGGTATGTGAGAGGGACCCTGAGTTTGCGGCCTCAAGTGGAATGGACACCGCGATGCCCTGACTCGAAATAAGGCCGGATATCCCTGCAGTGACTTGAATGCAGGCTCGTCTTGCATCTCCCAAGACGAAAGGATGTCTGAATCCCCTGTGGAGACCTCAGAGAAAGATCTAGTTCCCCACCTCATCGTGACCGGAGGCCTCACATCCTTTGAAAACTCCAGAGGCACGCGGAGATCAATGCCTTCAAAGGAGACGATGCCTGACTCTTCGTGAAACTTGATAGGAGTCCCAGGATTCCTGTGGCCCGTGGAAAGGGACCCTTGGTCTCCCGCCTCAGCTGGAGAGGCGTTCCAATTGCCATGCCAAGCCTCGAGGAGAATCCCGAGTTGTCCCTCGCAACTAGGCAGGAGTCCTGACGTCGCTGAACAAACACGTGTGTGGAAGGGCCATCCTCGTCGTAACTCGAGAATATACCCCAGGTTCCCGCCGCAACTCGAGAAAAACCATGAGACGTCCCCCTCGCCGCGAGATGAGGCCAGATTCCCCTGCAGTGCGTGCAGAGCAATTCCGTGTTGCACATCACACATGAAAGGAGCCTTGATTTCCTTGATGGCACTCCAGAGAAACCCCAAGAACACTGTTTCAAGGCTAGAGGGATCCTGAGGTCAGTGTAGCTACACGAAAGAACTCCTTGGACCAAAAGTCAACTCGAGATGAGAGGTTAGTCCCTGGCTTCGACTCCAGAGGAAACCACCTTACCACAAGCACCTCAAGAGGAGGCTTCTCTCAGCTCTAGGTATGTGAGAGGGACCCTGAGTTTGCGGCCTCAAGTGGAATGGACACCGCGATGCCCTGACTCGAAATAAGGCCGGATATCCCTGCAGTGACTTGAATGCAGGCTCGTCTTGCATCTCCCAAGATGAAAGGATGTCTGAATCCCCTGTGGAGACCACAGAGAAAGTCCTAGTTCCCCACTTCATTGCGACCGGAGGCCTCACATACTTTGAAAATTCCAGAGGTACACTGAGATCAGTGCCTCCAAAGGAGACGATGCCTGACTCCTCGTGAAACTTGATAGGAGTCCCAGGATTCCTGTGGCACGTGGAAAGGGACCCTTGGTCTCCCGCCTCAGCTGGAGAGGCCTCCCAATTGCCCTGCCAAGCCTCGAGGAGAATCCCAAGTTGTCCCTCGCAACAAGGCAGGAGTCCTGACGTCGCTGAACAAACACTTGGGTGGAAGGGTCATCCCCGTCGTAACTTGAGAATATACCCCAGGTTCCCGCCGCAACTCGAGAAAAACCATGAGACTTCCCCCTCGCCGCAAGATGAGGCCCGATTCCCCTGCACTGCATTCAAAGCAATTCCGTACTGCACATCAAACATGAAAGGAGCCTTGATTTCCTTGATGGCACTCCAGAGAAACCCCACGAACACTGTTTCAAGGCTAGAGGGATCCTGAGGTCACTGTAGCAACACGAAAGAGCTCCGTGGACCACAAATCAACTCGAGATGAGAGGTTAGTCCCAGGCTTCAACTCAAGAGGAATACCACCTTACCACAAGCACCTCAAGAGGAGGCTTCTCTCAGCTCTAGCTATGTGAGAGGGACCCTGAGTTTGCGGCCTCAAGTGGAATGGACACTGCGATGCCCTGGCTCGAAATAAGGCTGGATATCCATGCAGTGACTTGAATGCAGGCTCGTCTTGCATCTCCCAAGACGAAAGGATGTTTGAATCCCCTGTGGAGACCACAGAGAAAGACCTAGTTCCCCACCTCATCGCGACCGGAGGCCTCACATCCTTTGAAAACTCCAGAGGTACGCGGAGATCAGTGCCTCCAAAGGAGACGATGCCTGACTCCTCGTGAAACTTGATAGGAGTCCCAGGATTCCTGTGGCACGTGGAAAGGGACTCTTCGTCTCCCGCCTCAGCTGGAGACGCGTCCCAATTGCCCTGCCAAGCCTCGAGAAGAATCCCGAGTTGTCCCTCGCAACTAGGCAGGAGTCCTGACATCGCTGAACAAACACGTGGATGGAAGGGCCATCCCCGTCGTAACTCGAGAATATACCACAGGTTCCCGCCGCAACTCGAGAGAAACCATGAGACTTCCCCCTCGCCGTGAGATGAGGCCCGATTCCCCTGCACTTCATGCAGAGCAATTCCGTGTTGCACATCAAACATGAAAGGAGCCTTGATTTCCTTGATGGCACTCCAGAGAAACCCCAAGAACACTGTTTCAGGGCTAGAGTGAACCTGAGGTCACTGTAGCAACACGAAAGAACTCCGTGGACCAAAACTCAACTCGAGATGAGAGGTTAGTCCCTGGCTTCGACTCCAGAGGAAAACCACATTCCCACAAGGACCTCAAGAGGAGGCTTCTCTCAGCTCTAGGTATGTGAGAGGGACCCTGAGTTTGCGGCCTAAAGTGGAATGGACACCGCGATGCCCTGACTCGAAATAAGGCCGGATATCCCTGCAGTGACTTGAATGCAGGCTCCTCTTGCATGTCCCAAGACGAAAGGATGTCTGAATCCCCTGTGGAGACCACAGAGAAAGACCTAGTTCCCCACCTCATCGCAACCGGAGGCCTCACATCCTTTGAAAACTCCAGAGGTAAGCGGAGATCAGTGCCTCCAAAGGAGACGATGCCTGACTCCTCGTGAAACTTGATAGGAGTCCTAGGATTCCTGTGGCACGTGGAAAGGGACACTTGGTCTCCCGTCTCACTTGGAGAGGCATCCCAATTGCCCTGCCAAGCCTCGAGGAGAATCCCGAGTTTTCCCTCGCAACTAGGCAGGAGTCCTGACGTCGCTGAACAAACACGTGGGTGGAAGGGCCATTCCCGTCGTAACTCGAGAATATACCCCAGGTTCCCGCCACAACTCGAGAAAAACCATGAGACTTCCCCCTCGCCGCGAGATGAGGCCCGATTCCCCTGCACTGCGTGCAGAGCAATTCCGTGTTGCACATCACGCATGAAAGGAGCTTTGATTTCCTTGATGGCACTCCAGAGAAACCCCAAGAACACTGTTTCAAGGCTAGAGGGATCCTGAGGTCACTGTAGCGACACGAAAGAACTTCATGGACCAAAAATCAACTCGAGATGAGAGGTTATTCCCTGGCTTCGACTGCAGAGGAATACCTCCTTACCACAAGCACCTCAAGAGGAGGCTTCTCTCAGCTCTAGGTATGGGAGAGGGACCCTGAGTTTGCGGCCTCAAGTGGAATGGACACCGCGTTGCCCTGGCTCGAAATAAGGCCGGATATCCCTGCAGTGACTTGAATGCAGGCTCGTCTTGCATCTCCCAAGACGAAAGGATGTCTGAATCCCCTGTGGAGACCACAGAGAAAGACCTACTTCCCACCTCATCGCGACCGGAGGCATCAAATCCTTTGAAAACTCCAGAGGTACGCGGAGATAAGTGCCTCCAAAAGGGACGATGCCTGACTCATAGTGAAACTTGATAGGAGTCCCAGGATTCCTGTGGCACGTGGAAAGGGACCCTTGGTCTCCCGCCTCAGCTGGAGAGGCGTCCCAATTGCCCTGGCCAGCCCCGAGGAGAATCCCGAGTTGTCCCTCACAACTAGGCAGGAGTCCTGACGTCGCAGAACAAGTACGTGGGTGGAAGGGCCATCCTCGTCGTAACTCGAGAATATACCCCAGGTTCCCGCCGCAACTCGAGAAAACCATGAGACTTCCCCCTAGCCGCGAGATGAGGTCCGATTCCCCTGCACTGCATGCACAGCAATTCCGTGTTGCACATCACACATGAAAGGAGCCTTGATTTCCTTGATGGCACTCCAGAGAAACCTCAAGAACACTGTTTCAAGGCTAGAGGGATCCTGAGGTCACTGTAGCAACACGAAAGAGCTCCGTGGACCAAGAATCAACTCGAGATGAGCGGTTAGTCCTTGGCTTCGACTCCAGAGGAATACCACCTTACCACAAGCACCTCTAGAGGAGGCTTCTCTCAGCTCTAGGTATGTGAGAGGGACCCTGAGTTTGCGGCCTCAAGTGGAATGGACACCGCGATGCCCTGACTCGAAATAAGGCCGGATATCCCTGCAGTGACTTGAATGCAGGCTCGTCTTGCATCCTCTAAGAAGAAAGGAAGTCTGAAACCCCTGTGGAGACCACAGAGAAAGACCTAGTTCCCCACCTCTTCGCGACCGGAGGCCTCATAAACTTTGAAAACTCCAGAGGTACACTGAGATCAGTGCCTCCAAAGGAGACGATGCCTGACTCCTCGTGAAACTTGATAGGAGTCCCAGGATTCCTGTGGCACGTGGAAAGGGACACTTCGTCTCCCGCCTCAGCTGGAGAGGCGTCCCAATTGCCCTGCCAAGCCTCGAGGAGAATCCCGAGATGTCCCTCGCAACTAGGTAGGAGTCCTGACGTCGCTGAACAAACACGTGGGTGGAAGGGCCATCCCCGTCGTAACTCGAGAATATACCCCAGGTTCCCGCAGCAACTCGAGAAAAACCATGAGACTTCCCTCTCGCCGCTAGATTTGGCCCGATTCCCCTGCACTGCATTCAAAGCAATTCCGTATTGCACATCACACATGAAAGGAGCCTTGATTTCCTTGATGGCACTCCAGAGAAACCCCAAGAACGCTGTTTCAAGGCTAGAGGGATCCTGAGGTCACTGTAGCAACACGAAAGAGCTCCGTGGACCAAAAATCAACTCAAGATGAGAGGTTAGTCCCTGGCTTCGACTCCAGAGGAATACAACCTTACCACAAGCACCTCAAGAGGAGGCTTCTCTCAGCTCTACGTATGTGAGAGGGACCCTGAGTTTGCGGCCTCAAGTGGAATGGACACCGCGATGCCCTGACTCGAAATAAGGCCGGATATCCCTGCAGTGACTTGAATGCAGGCTCGTCTTGCATCTCCCAAGACGAAAGGATGTCTGAATCCCCTGTGGAGACAACAGAGAAAGACCTAGTTCCCCACCTGATCACGACTGGAGGCCTCACATCCTTTGAAAATTCCAGAGGGACGCAGAGATCACTGCCTCCAAAGGAGACGATGCCTGACTCCTCGTGAAACTTGATAGGAGTCCCAGGATTCCTGTGGCACGTGGAAAGGGACCCTTCGTCTCCCGCCTCAGCTGGAGAGGCGTCCCAATTGCCCTGCCAAGCCTCGAGGAGAATCCCGAGTTGTCCCTCGCAACTAGGAACGAGTCCTGACGTCGCTGAATAAACACGTGGGTGGAGGGGCCATCCCCGTCGTAACTCGAGAATATACCCCAGGTTCTCGCCGCAACTCGAGAAAAACCATGAGCCTCCCCCTCGCCGTGAGATGAGGCCTGATTCCCCTGCACTGCATTCAGAGCAATTCCGTGTTGCACATCAAACATGAAAGAAGCCTTGATTTCGTTGATGGCACTCCAGAGAAACCCCAAGAACACTGTTTCAAGGCTAGAGGGATCCTGAGGTCACTGTAGCAACACGAAAGAGCTCCGTGGACCAAAAATCAACTCGAGATGAGAGGTTAGTCCCTGGCTTCGACTCCAGAGGAATACCATCTTACCACAAGCACCTCAAGAGGAGGCTTCTCTCAGCTCTAGGTATGTGAGAGGGACCCTGAGTTTGCGGCCTCAAGTGGAATGGACACTGCGATGCCCTGACGCGAAATAAGGCCGGATATCCCTGCAGTGACTTGAATGCAGGCTCGTCTTGCATCTCCCAAGACAAAAGGAAGTCTGAATCCCCTGTGGAGACCACAGAGAAAGACCTAGTTCCCCACCTCTTCGCGACCGGAGGCCTCACATCCTTTGAAAACTCCAGATGTAAGCGGAGATCAGTGCCTCCATAGGAGACGATGCCTGACTCCTCGTGAAACTTGATAGGAGTCCCAGGATTCCTGTGGCACGTGGAAAGGGACCCTTGGTCTCCCGCCTCAGCTGGAGAGGCGTCCCAATTGCCCTGCCAAGCCTCGAGGAGAATCCCGAGTTGTCCTTCGCAACTAGGCAGGAGTCCTGACGTCACGGAACAAACACGTGTGTGGAAGGGCCATCCCCGTCGTAACTCGAGAATATACCCCAGGTTCCCGCCGCAACTCGAGAAAAACCATGAGACTTCCCACTCACCGCGAGATGAGGCCCGATTCCCCTGCACTGCGTGCAGAGCAATTCCGTGTTGCACATCACACATGAAAGGAGCCTTGATTTCCTTGATGGCACTCCAGAGAAACCCCAAGAACACTGTTTCAAGGCTAGAGGGATCCTGAGGTCACTGTAGCAACACGAAAGAGCTCCGTGGACCAAAAATCAACTCGAGATGAGAGGTTAGTCCCTGGCTTCGACTCCAGAGGAATACCACCTTACCACAAGCACCTCAAGAGGAGGCTCCTCTCAGCTCTAGGTATGTGAGAGGGACCCTGAGATTGCGGCCTCAAGTGGAATGGACACTGCGATGCCCTGACTCGAAATAAGGCCGGATATCCCCGCAGTGACTTGAATGCAGGCTCGTCTCGCATCTCCCAAGACAAAAGGATGTCTGAATCCCCTGTGGAGACCACAGAGAAAGACCTAGTTCCCCACCTCATTGCGACCGGAGGCCTCACATCCTTTGAAAACTCCAGAGGTATGCGGAGATCAGTGCCTCCAAGGGAGACGATGCCTGACTCCTCGTGAAACTTCTTAGGAGTCCCAGGATTCCTGTGGCACGTGGAAAGGGACCCTTGGTCTCCCGCCACAGCTGGAGAGGCGTCCAAATTGCCCTGCCAAGCCTCGAGGAGAATCCCGAGTTGTCCCTCGCAACTAGGCAGGAGTCCTGCCGTCGCTGAACAAACACGTGTGTGGAAGGGACATCCCCGTCGTAACTCGAGAATATACCCCAGGTTCCCGCTGGAACTCGAGAAAAACAATGAGACTTCCCCCTCACCGCGAGATGAGGCCCCATTCCCCTGCACTGCGTGCAGAGCAATTTCGTGTTGCACATCACACAGGAAAGGAGCCTTGATTTCCTTGATGGCACTCCAGAGAAACCCCAAGAACACTGTTTCCAGGCTAGAGGGATCCTGAGGTCACTGTAGCAACACGAAAGAACTTCATGGACCAAAAATCAACTCGATATGAGAGGTTATTCCCTGGCTTCGACTCCAGAGGAATACCACCTTACCACAAGCACCTCAAGAGGAGGCTTCTCTCAGCTCTAGGTATGGGAGAGGGACCCTGAGTTTGCGGCCTCAAGTGGAATGGACACCGCGATGCCCTGGCTCGAAATAAGGCCGGATATCCCTGCAGTGACTTGAATGCAGGCTCGTCTTGCATCTCCCAAGACGAAAGGATGTCTGAATCCCCTGTGGAGACCACAGAGAAAGACTTACTTCCCACCTCATCGCGACCGGAGGCATCAAATCCTTTGAAAACTCCAGAGGTACGCGGAGATAAGTGCCTCCAAAAGGGACGAAGCCTGACTCATAGTGAAACTTGATAGGAGTCCCAGGATTCCTGTGGCACGTGGAAAGGGACCCTTGGTCTCCCGCCTCAGCTGGAGAGGCGTCCCAATTGCCCTGGCCAGCCCCGAGGAGAATCCCGAGTTGTCCCTCACAACTAGGCAGGAGTCCTGACGTCGCAGAACAAGTACGTGGGTGGAAGGGCCATCCTCGTCGTAACTCGAGAATATACCCCAGGTTCCCGCCGCAACTCGAGAAAAACCCTGAGACTTCCCCCTCGCCGTGAGATGAGGCCCGATTCCCCTGCATTGCGTGCAGGGCAATTCCGTGTTGCACATCACACATGAAAGGAGCCTTGATTTCCTTGATGGCACTCCAGAGAAACCTCAAGAACACTGTTTCAAGGCTAGAGGGATCCTGAGGTCACTGTAGCAACACGAAAGAGCTCCGTGGACCAAGAATCAACTCGAGATGAGCGGTTAGTCCTTGGCTTCGACTCCAGAGGAATACCACCTTACCACAAGCACCTGAAGAGGAGGCTTCTCTCAGCTCTAGGTATGTGAGAGGGACCCTGAGTTTGCGGCCTCAAGTGGAATGGACACCGCGATGCCCTGACTCGAAATAAGGCCGGATATCCCTGCAGTGACTTGAATGCAGGCTCGTCTTGCATCTTCTAAGACGAAAGGATGTCTGAATCCCCTGTGGAGACCACAGAGAAAGACCTAGTTCCCCACCTCTTCGCGACCGGAGGCGTCACATCATTTGAAAACTCCAGAGGTACGCAGAGATCAGTGCCTCCAAAGGAGACGATGCCTGACTCCTCGTGAAACTTGATAGGAGTCCCAGGATTCCTGTGGCACGTGGAAAGGGACCCTTGGTCTCCCGCCTCAGCTGGAGAGGCATCCAAATTGCCTGCCAAGCCTCGAGGAGAATCCCGAGTTGTCCCTCGCAACTAGGCAGGAGTCCTGACGACGTTGAACAAACACGTGGGTGGAAGGGCCATCCCCGTCGTAACTCGAGAATATAACCCAGGTTCCCGCCGCAACTCGAGAAAAACCATGAGACTTCCCCCTCGCCGTGAGATGAGGCCCGATTCCCCTGCATTGCGTGCAGGGCAATTCCGTGTTGCACATCACACATGAAAGGAGCCTTGATTTCCTTGATGGCACTCCAGAGAAACCTCAAGAACACTGTTTCAAGGCTAGAGGGATCCTGAGGTCACTGTAGCAACAAGAAAGAACTCCGTGGACCAAGAATCAACTCGAGATGAGCGGATAGTCCCTGGCTTCGACTCCAGAGGAATACCACCTTACCACAAGCACCTCAAGAGGAGGCTTCTCTCAGCTCTAGGTATGTGAGAGGGACCCTGAGTTTGCGGCCTCAAGTGGAATGGACACCGCGATGCCCTGACTCGAAATAAGGCCGGATATCCCTGCAGTGACTTGAATGCAGGCTCGTCTTGCATATTCCAAGACGATAGGATGTCTGAATCCCCTGTGGAGACCACAGAGAAAGTCCTAGTTCCCCAACTCATCGCGACCGGAGGCCTCACATCCTTTGAAAACTCCAGAGGTACGCGGAGATCAGTGCCTCCAAAGGAGACGATGCCTGACTCCTCGTGAAACTTGATAGGAGTCCCAGGATTCCTGTGGCACGTGGAAAGGGACCCTTGGTCTCCCGCCTCAGCTGGAGAGGCATCCCAATTGCCCTGCCAAGCATTGAGGAGAATCCCGAGTTGTCCCTCGCCACTAGGCTGGAATCCTGACGAGGCTGAACAAACACGTGGGTGGAAGGGCCATCCCCGTCGTAACTCGAGAATGTACCCCAGGTTCCCGCCGCAACTCGAGAAAAACCATGAGACTTCCCCCTCGCCGCGAGATGAGGCCTGATTCCCCTGCACTGCGTGCACAGCAATTCCGTGCTGCACATCACACATGAAAGGAGCCTTGATTTCCTTGATGGCACTCCAGAGAAACCCCAAGAACACTGTTTCAAGGCTAGAGGGATCCTGAGGTCACTGTAGCTACACGAAAGAGCTCCGTGGACCAAAAATCAACTCGAGATGAGAGGTTAGTCCCTGGCTTCGACTCCAGAGGAAACCACCTTACCACAAGCACCTCAAGAGGAGGCTTCTCTCAGCTCTAGCTATGTGAGAGGGACCCTGAGTTTGCGGCCTCAAGTGGAATGGACACCGCGATGCCCTGACTCGAAATAAGGCCGGATATCCCTGCAGTGAATTGAATGCAGGCTCGTCTTGCATCTCCCAAGACGAAAGGTTGTCTGAATCCCCTGTGGAGACCACAGAGAAAGACCTAGTTCCCCACCTCATCGCGACCGGAGGCCTCATAAACTTTGAAAACTCCAGAGGTACACTGAGATCAGTGCCTCCAAAGGAGACGATGCCTGACTCCTCGTGAAACTTGATAGGAGTCCCAGGATTCCTGTGGCACGTGGAAAGGGACACTTCGTCTCCCGCCTCAGCTGGAGAGGCGTCCCAATTGCCCTGCCAAGCCTCGAGGAGAATCCCGAGATGTCCCTCGCAACTAGGTAGGAGTCCTGACGTCGCTGAACAAACACGTGGGTGGAAGGGCCATCCCCGTCGTAACTCGAGAATATAACCCAGGTTCCCGCAGCAACTCGAGAAAAACCATGAGACTTCCCCCTCGCCGCTAGATTTGGCCCGATTCCCCTGCACTGCATTCAAAGCAATTCCGTATTGCACATCACACATGAAAGGAGCCTTAATTTCCTTGATGGCACTCCAGAGAAACCCCAAGAACACTGTTTCAAGGCTAGAGGGATCCTGAGGTCCCTGTAGCAACACGAAAGAGCTCCGTGGACCAAAAATCAACTCGAGATGAGAGGTTAGTCCCTGGCTTCGACTCCAGAGGAATACCACCTTACCACAAGCACCTCAAGAGGAGGCTCCTCTCAGCTCTAGGTATGTGAGAGGGACCCTGAGATTGCGGCCTCAAGTGGAATGGACACTGCGATGCCCTGACTCGAAATAAGGCCGGATATCCCCGCAGTGACTTGAATGCAGGCTCGTCTCGCATCTCCCAAGACAAAAGGATGTCTGAATCCCCTGTGGAGACCACAGAGAAAGACCTAGTTCCCCACCTCATTGCGACCGGAGGCCTCACATCCTTTGAAAACTCCAGAGGTATGCGGAGATCAGTGCCTCCAAGGGAGACGATGCCTGACTCCTCGTGAAACTTCTTAGGAGTCCCAGGATTCCTGTGGTACGTGGAAAGGGATCCTTGGTCTCCCGCCACAGCTGGAGAGGCGTCCAAATTGCCCTGCCAAGCCTCGAGGAGAATCCCGAGTTGTCCCTCGCAACTAGGCAGGAGTCCTGCCGTCGCTGAACAAACACGTGTGTGGAAGGGACATCCCCGTCGTAACTCGAGAATATACCCCAGGTTCCCGCTGGAACTCGAGAAAAACAATGAGACTTCCCCCTCACCGCGAGATGAGGCCCCATTCCCCTGCACTGCGTGCAGAGCAATTTCGTGTTGCACATCACACATGAAAGGAGCCTTGATTTCCTTGATGGCACTCCAGAGAAACCCCAAGAACACTGTTTCCAAGCTAGAGGGATCCTGAGGTCACTGTAGCAACACGAAAGAACTTCATGGACCAAAAATCAACTCGAGATGAGAGGTTATTCCCTGGCTTCGACTGCAGAGGACTACCACCTTACCACAAGCACCTCAAGAGGAGGCTTCTCTCAGCTCTAGGTATGGGAGAGGGACCCTGAGTTTGCGGCCTCAAGTGGAATGGACACCGCGATGCCCTGGCTCGAAATAAGGCCGGATATCCCTGCAGTGACTTGAATGCAGGCTCGTCTTGCATCTCCCAAGACGAAAGGATGTCTGAATCCCCTGTGGAGACCACAGAGAAAGACCTACTTCCCACCTCATCGCGACCGGAGGCATCAAATCCTTTGAAAACTCCAGAGGTACGCGGAGATAAGTGCCTCCAAAAGGGACGATGCCTGACTCATAGTGAAACTTGATAGGAGTCCCAGGATTCCTGTGGCACGTGGAAAGGGACCCTTGGTCTCCCGCCTCAACTGGAGAGGCGTCCCAATTGCCCTGGCCAGCCCCGAGGAGAATCCCGAGTTGTCCCTCACAACTAGGCAGGAGTCCTGACGTCGCAGAACAAGTACGTGGGTGGAAGGGCCATCCCCGTCGTAACTCGAGAATATACCCCAGGTTCGCGCCGCAACTCGAGAAAAACCATGAGACTTCCCCCTAGCCGCGAGATGAGGTCCGATTCCCCTGCACTGCATGCACAGCAATTCCGTGTTGCACATCACACATGAAAGGAGCCTTGATTTCCTTGATGGAACTCCAGAGAAACCTCAAGAACACTGTTTCAAGGCTAGAGGGATCCTGAGGTCACTGTAGCAACACGAAAGAGCTCCGTGGACCAAGAATCAACTCGAGATGAGCGGTTAGTCCTTGGCTTCGACTCCAGAGGAATACCACCTTACCACAAGCACCTGAAGAGGAGGCTTCTCTCAGCTCTAGGTATGTGAGAGGGACCCTGAGTTTGCGGCCTCAAGTGGAATGGACACCGCGATGCCCTGACTCGAAATAAGGCCGGATATCCCTGCAGTGACTTGAATGCAGGCTCGTCTTGCATCTTCTAAGACGAAAGGATGTCTGAATCCCCTGTGGAGACCACAGAGAAAGACCTAGTTCCCCACCTCTTCGCGACCGGAGGCGTCACATCATTTGAAAACTCCAGAGGTACGCAGAGATCAGTGCCTCCAAAGGAGAGGATGCCTGACTCCTCGTGAAACTTGATAGGAGTCCCAGGATTCCTGTGACACGTGGAAAGGGACCCTTGGTCTCCCGCCTCAGCTGGAGAGGCATCCAAATTGCCTGCCAAGCCTCGAGGAGAATCCCGAGTTGTCCCTCGCAACTAGGCAGGAGTCCTGACGACGCTGAACAAACACGTGGGTGGAAGGGCCATCCCCGTCGTAACTCGAGAATATAACCCAGGTTCCCGCCGCAACTCGAGAAAAACCATGAGACTTCCCCCTCGCCGTGAGATGAGGCCCGATTCCCCTGCATTGCGTGCAGGGCAATTCCGTGTTGCACATCACACATGAAAGGAGCCTTGATTTCCTTGATGGCACTCCAGAGAAACCTCAAGAACACTGTTTCAAGGCTAGAGGGATCCTGAGGTCACTGTAGCAACACGAAAGAGCTCCGTGGACCAAGAATCAACTCGAGATGAGCGGATAGTCCCTGGCTTCGACTCCAGAGGAATACCACCTTACCACAAGCACCTCAAGAGGAGGCTGCTCTCAGCTCTAGGTATGTGAGAGGGACCCTGAGTTTGCGGCCTCAAGTGGAATGGACACCGCGATGCCCTGACTCGAAATAAGGCCGGATATCCCTGCAGTGACTTGAATGCAGGCTCGTCTTGCATATTCCAAGACGATAGGATGTCTGAATCCCCTGTGGAGACCACAGAGAAAGTCCTAGTTCCCCAACTCATCGGGACCGGAGGCCTCACATACTTTGAAAACTCCAGAGGTACGCGGAGATCAGTGCCTCCAAAGGAGACGATGCCTGACTCCTCGTGAAACTTGATAGGAGTCCCAGGATTCCTGTGGCACGTGGAAAGGGACCCTTGGTCTCCCGCCTCAGCTGGAGAGGCATCCCAATTGCCCTGCCAAGCATCGAGGAGAATCCCGAGTTGTCCCTCGCCACTAGGCTGGAATCCTGACGAGGCTGAACAAACACGTGGGTGGAAGGGCCATCCCCGTCGTAACTCGAGAATGTACCCCAGGTTCTCGCCGCAACTCGAGAAAAACCATGAGATCCCCCTCGCCGTGAGATGAGGCCTGATTCCCCTGCACTGCATTCAGAGCAATTCCGTGTTGCACATCAAACATGAAAGAAGCCTTGATTTCGTTGATGGCACTCCAGAGAAACCCCAAGAACACTGTTTCAAGGCTAGAGGGATCCTGAGGTCACTGTAGCAACACGAAAGAGCTCCGTGGACCAAAAATCAACTCGAGATGAGAGGTTAGTCCCTGGCTTCGACTCCAGAGGAATACCATCTTACCACGAGCACCTCAAGAGGAGGCTTCTCTCAGCTCTAGGTATGTGAGAGGGACCCTGAGTTTGCGGCCTCAAGTGGAATGGACACTGCGATGCCCTGACGCGAAATAAGGCCGGATATCCCTGCAGTGACTTGAATGCAGGCTCGTCTTGCATCTCCCAAGACGAAAGGTTGTCTGAATCCCCTGTGGAGACCACAGAGAAAGACCTAGTTCCCCACCTCATCGCGACCGGAGGCCTCATAAACTTTGAAAACTCGAGAGGTACACTGAGATCAGTGCCTCCAAAGGAGACGATGCCTGACTCCTCGTGAAACTTGATAGGAGTCCCAGGATTCCTGTGGCACGTGGAAAGGGACACTTCGTCTCCCGCCTCAGCTGGAGAGGCGTCCCAATTGCCCTGCCAAGCCTCGAGGAGAATCCCGAGATGTCCCTCGCAACTAGGTAGGAGTCCTGACGTCGCTGAACAAACACGTGGGTGGAAGGGCCATCCCCGTCGTAACTCGAGAATATAACCCAGGTTCCCGCAGCAACTCGAGAAAAACCATGAGACTTCCCCCTCGCCGCTAGATTTGGCCCGATTCCCCTGCACTGCATTCAAAGCAATTCCGTATTGCACATCACACATGAAAGGAGCCTTAATTTCCTTGATGGCACTCCAGAGAAACCCCAAGAACACTGTTTCAAGGCTAGAGGGATCCTGAGGTCACTGTAGCAACACGAAAGAGCTCCGTGGACCAAAAATCAACTCAAGATGAGAGGTTAGTCCCTGGCTTCGACTCCAGAGGAATACAACCTTACCACAAGCACCTCAAGAGGAGGCTTCTCTCAGCTCTACGTATGTGAGAGGGACCCTGAGTTTGCGGCCTCAAGTGGAACGGACACCGCGATGCCCTGACTCGAATTAAGGCCGGATATCCCTGCAGTGACTTGAATGCAGGCTCGTCTTGCATCTCCCAAGACGAAAGGATGTCTGAATCCCCTGTGGAGACCACAGAGAAAGACCTAGTTCCCCACCTGATCACGACTGGAGGCCTCACATCCTTTGAAAATTCCAGAGGGACGCGGAGATCACTGCCTCCAAAGGAGACGATGCCTGACTCCTCGTGAAACTTGATAGGAGTCCCAGGATTCCTGTGGCACGTGGAAAGGGACCCTTCGTCTCCCGCCTCAGCTGGAGAGGCGTCCCAATTGCCCTGCCAAGCCTCGAGGAGAATCCCGAGTTGTCCCTCGCAACTAGGAACGAGTCCTGTCGTCGCTGAATAAACACGTGGGTGGAGGGGCCATCCCCGTCGTAACTCGAGAATATACCCCAGGTTCTCGCCGCAACTCGAGAAAAACCATGAGACTCCCCCTCGCCGTGAGATGAGGCCTGATTCCCCTGCACTGCATTCAGAGCAATTCCGTGTTGCACATCACACATGAAAGGAGCCTTGATTTCCTTGATGGCACTCCAGAGAAACCCCAAGAACACTGTTTCAAGGCTAGAGGGATCCTGAGGTCACTGTAGCAACACGAAAGAGCTCCGTGGACCAAAAATCAACTCGAGATGAGAGGTTAGTCCCTGGCTTCGACTCCAGAGGAATACCACCTTACCACAAGCACCTCAAGAGGAGGCTCCTCTCAGCTCTAGGTATGTGAGAGGGACCCTGAGATTGCGGCCTCAAGTGGAATGGACACTGCGATGCCCTGACTCGAAATAAGGCCGGATATCCCCGCAGTGACTTGAATGCAGGCTCGTCTCGCATCTCCCAAGACAAAAGGATGTCTGAATCCCCAGTGGAGACCACAGAGAAAGACCTAGTTCCCCACCTCATTGCGACCGGAGGCCTCACATCCTTTGAAAACTCCAGAGGTATGCGGAGATCAGTGCCTCCAAGGGAGACGATGCCTGACTCCTCGTGAAACTTCTTAGGAGTCCCAGGATTCCTGTGGCACGTGGAAAGGGATCCTTGGTCTCCCGCCACAGCTGGAGAGGCGTCCAAATTGCCCTGCCAAGCCTCGAGGAGAATCCCGAGTTGTCCCTCGCAACTAGGCAGGAGTCCTGCCGTCGCTGAACAAACACGTGTGTGGAAGGGACATCCCCGTCGTAACTCGAGAATATACCCCAGGTTCCCGCTGGAACTCGAGAAAAACAATGAGACTTCCCCCTCACCGCGAGATGAGGCCCCATTCCCCTGCACTGCGTGCAGAGCAATTTCGTGTTGCACATCACACATGAAAGGAGCCTTGATTTCCTTGATGGCACTCCAGAGAAACCCCAAGAACACTGTTTCCAAGCTAGAGGGATCCTGAGGTCACTGTAGCAACACGAAAGAACTTCATGGACCAAAAATCAACTCGAGATGAGAGGTTATTCCCTGGCTTCGACTGCAGAGGACTACCACCTTACCACAAGCACCTCAAGAGGAGGCTTCTCTCAGCTCTAGGTATGGGAGAGGGACCCTGAGTTTGCGGCCTCAAGTGGAATGGACACCGCGATGCCCTGGCTCGAAATAAGGCCGGATATCCCTGCAGTGACTTGAATGCAGGCTCGTCTTGCATCTCCCAAGACGAAAGGATGTCTGAATCCCCTGTGGAGACCACAGAGAAAGACCTACTTCCCACCTCATCGCGACCGGAGGCATCAAATCCTTTGAAAACTCCAGAGGTACGCGGAGATAAGTGCCTCCAAAAGGGACGATGCCTGACTCATAGTGAAACTTGATAGGAGTCCCAGGATTCCTGTGGCACGTGGAAAGGGACTCTTGGTCTCCCGCCTCAGCTGGAGAGGCGTCCCAATTGCCCTGGCCAGCCCCGAGGAGAATCCCGAGTTGTCCCTCACAACTAGGCAGGAGTCCTGACGTCGCAGAACAAGTACGTGGGTGGAAGGGCCATCCTCGTCGTAACTCGAGAATATACCCCAGGTTCCCGCCGCAACTCGAGAAAAACCATGAGACTTCCCCCTAGCCGCGAGATGAGGTCCGATTCCCCTGCACTGCATGCACAGCAATTCCGTGTTGCACATCACACATGAAAGGAGCCTTGATTTCCTTGATGGAACTCCAGAGAAACCTCAAGAACACTGTTTCAAGGCTACATGGATCCTGAGGTCACTGTAGCAACACGAAAGAGCTCCGTGGACCAAGAATCAACTCGAGATGAGCGGTTAGTCCTTGGCTTCGACTCCAGAGGAATACCACCTTACCACAAGCACCTCAAGAGGAGGCTCCTCTCAGCTCTAGGTATGTGAGAGGGACCCTGAGTTTGCGGCCTCAAGTGGAATGGACACCGCGATGCCCTGACTCGAAATAAGGCCGGATATCCCTGCAGTGACTTGAATGCAGGCTCGTCTTGCATCTCCCAAGATGAAAGGATGTCTGAATCCCCTGTGAAGACCACAGAGAAAGACATAGTTCCCCACCTCATCGCGACCGGAGGCCTCACATCCTTTGAAAACTCCAGAGGTACGCGGAGATTAGTGCCTCCAAAGGAGACGATGCCTGACTCCTCGGGAAACTTGATAGGAGTCCCAGGATTCCTGTGGCACGTGGAAAGGGACCCTTGGTCTCCCGCCTCAGCTGGAGAGGCGTCACAATTGCCCTGCCAAGCCTCGAGGAGAATCCCGAGTTGTCCCTCGCAACTAGGCAGGAGTCCTGACGTCGCTGAACAAACACGTGTGTGGAAGGGCCATCCCCGTCGTAACTCGAGAATATACCCCAGGTTCCCGCCGCAACTCGAGAAAAACCATGAGACGTCCCCCTCGCCGCGAGATGAGGCCAGATTCCCCTGCAGTGCGTGCAGAGCAATTCCGTGCTGCACATCACACATGAAAGGAGCCTTGATTTCCTTGATGGCACTCCAGAGAAACCCCAAGAACACTGTTTCAAGGCTAGAGGGATCCTGAGGTCACTGTAGCAACACGAAAGAGCTCCGTGGACCAAAAATCAACTCGAGATGAGAGGGTAGTCCCTGGCTTGGACTCCAGAGGAATACCACCTTACCACAAGCACCTCAAGAGGAGGCTTCTCTCAGCTCTAGCTATGTGAGAGGGACCCTGAGTTTGTGGCCTCAAGTGAAATGGACACCGCGACGACCTGACTCGAAATAAGGCCGGATATCCCTGCAGTGACTTGAATGCAGGTTCGTCTTGCATCTCCCATGACGAAAGGATGTCTGAATCCCCTGTGGAGACCACAGAGAAAGACCTAGTTCCCCACCTCATCGCGACCGGAGGCCTCACATCTTTTGAAAACTCCAGATGTAAGCGGAGAATTGTGCCTCCATAGGAGAAGATGCCTGACTCCTCGTGAAACTTAATAGGAGTCCCAGGATTCCTGTGGCACGTGGAAAGGGACACTTGGTCTCCCGCCTCAGCTGGAGAGGCGTCCCAATTGCCCTGCCAAGCCTCGAGCAGGATCCCGAGTTGTCCTTCTCAACTAGGCAGGAGTCCTGACGTCACGGAACAAACACGTGCGTGGAAGGGCCATTCCCGTCGTAACTCGAGAATGTACCCCAGGTTCCCGCCGCAACTCGAGAAAAACCATGAGACTTCCCTCTCGCCGCGAGATGAGGCCCGATTCTCCTGCACTGCGTGCAGAGCAATTCCGTGTTGCACATCACACATGAAAGGAGCCTTGATTTCCTTGATGGCACTCCAGAGAAACCCCAAGAACACTGTTTCAAGGCTAGAGGGATCCTGAGGTCACTGTAGCAACACGAAAGAGCTCCGTGGACCAAAAATCAACTCGAGATGAGAGGTTAGTCACCGGCTTCGACTCCAGAGGTAAACCACCTTACCACAAGCACCTCAAGAGGAGGCTTCTCTCAGCTGTAGGTATGTGAGAGGTACCCTGAGGTTGCGGCCTCAAGTGGAATGGACACCGCCATGCCCTGACGCGAAATAAGGCCGGATATCCCTGCAGTGACTTGAATGCAGGCTCGTCTTGCATCTCCCAAGACAAAAGGATGTCTGAATCCCCTGTGGAGACCACAGAGAAAGACCTAGTTCCCCACGTCATCGCGACCGGAGGCCTCACATCCTTTGAAAACTCCAGATGTAAGCGGAGATCAGTGCCTCCATAGGAGATGATGCCTGACTCCTCGTGAAACTTGATAGGAGTCCCAGGATTCCTGTGGCACGTGGAAAGGGACCCTTGGTCTCCCGCCTCAGCTGGAGAGGCGTCCCAATTGCCCTGCCAAGCCTCGAGGAGAATCCCGAGTTGTCCTTCGCAACTAGGCAGGAGTCCTGACGTCACGGAACAAACACGTGCGTGGAAGGGCCATTCCCGTCGTAACTCGAGAATATACCCCAGGTTCCCGCCGCAACTCGAGAAAAACCATGAGACTTCCCACTCACCGCGAGATGAGGCCCGATTCCCCTGCACTGCGTGCAGAGCAATTCCGTGTTGCACATCACACATGAAAGGAGCCTTGATTTCCTTGATGGCACTCCAGAGAAACCCCAAGAACACTGTTTCAAGGCTAGAGGGATCCTGAGGTCACTGTAGCAACACGAAAGAGCTCCGTGGACCAAAAATCAACTCGAGATGAGAGGTTAGTCCCTGGCTTCGACTCCAGAGGAATACCACCTTACCACAAGCACCTCAAGAGGAGGCTTCTCTCAGCTCTAGGTATGTGAGAGGGACCCTGAGATTGCGGCCTCAAGTGGAATGGACACTGCGATGCCCTGACTCGAAATAAGGCCGGATATCCCCGCAGTGACTTGAATGCAGGCTCGTCTCGCATCTCCCAAGACAAAAGGATGTCTGAATCCCCTGTGGAGACCACAGAGAAAGACCTAGTTCCCCACCTCATGGCGACCGGAGGCCTCACATCCTTTGAAAACTCCAGAGGTATGCGGAGATCAGTGCCTCCAAGGTAGACGATGCCTGACTCCTCGTGAAACTTCTTAGGAGTCCCAGGATTCCTGTGGCACGTGGAAAGGGACCCTTGGTCTCCCGCCACAGCTGGAGAGGCGTCCCAATTGCCCTGGCAAGCCTCGAGGAGAATCCCGAGTTTTCCCTCGCAACTAGGCAGGAGTCCTGCCGTCGCTGAACAAACACGTGTGTGGAAGGGACATCCCCGTCGTAACTCGAGAATATACCCCAGGTTCCCGCCGGAACTCGAGAAAAACAATGAGACTTCCCCCTCACCGCGAGATGAGGCCCCATTCCCCTGCACTGCGTGCAGAGCAATTTCGTGTTGCACATCACACATGAAAGGAGCCTTGATTTCCTTGATGGCACTCCAGAGAAACCCCAAGAACACTGTTTCAAGGCTAGAGGGATCCTCAGGTCAGTGTAGCAACACGAAAGAGCTCCGTGGACCAAAAATCAACTCGAGATGAGAGGTTAGTCCCTGGCTTCGACTTCAGAGGAAAACCACCTTACCACAAGCACCTCAAGAGGAGGCTTCTCTCAGCTCTAGGTATGTGAGAGGGACCCTGAGTTTGCGGCCTCAAGTGGAATGGACACCGCGATGCCCTGACTCGAAATAAGGCCGGATATCCCTGCAGTGACTTGAATGCAGGCTCGTCTTGCATCTCCCAAGATGAAAGGATGTCTGAATCCCCTGTGAAGACCACAGAGAAAGACCTAGTTCCCCACCTCATCGCGACCGGAGGCCTCACATCCTTTGAAAACTCCAGAGGTACGCGGAGATCAGTGCCTCCAAAGGAGACGATGCCTGACTCCTCGTGAAACTTGATAGGAGTCCCAGGATTCCTGTGGCACGTGGAAAGGGACCCTTGGTCTCCCGCCTCAGCTGGAGAGGCGTCACAATTGCCCTGCCAAGCCTCGAGGAGAATCCCGAGTTGTCCCTCGCAACTAGGCAGGAGTCCTGACGTCGCTGAACAAACACGTGTGTGGAAGGGCCATCCCCGTCGTAACTCGAGAATATACCCCAGGTTCCCGCCGCAACTCGAGAAAAACCATGAGACGTCCCCCTCGCCGCGAGATGAGGCCAGATTCCCCTGCAGTGCGTGCAGAGCAATTCCGTGCTGCACATCACACATGAAAGGAGCCTTGATTTCCTTGATGGCACTCCAGAGAAACCCCAAGAACACTGTTTCAAGGCTAGAGGGATCCTGAGGTCACTGTAGCAACACGAAAGAGCTCCGTGGACCAAAAATCAACTCGAGATGAGAGGGTAGTCCCTGGCTTGGACTCCAGAGGAATACCACCTTACCACAAGCACCTCAAGAGGAGGCTTCTCTCAGCTCTAGCTATGTGAGAGGGACCCTGAGTTTGTGGCCTCAAGTGAAATGGACACCGCGACGACCTGACTCGAAATAAGGCCGGATATCCCTGCAGTGACTTGAATGCAGGCTCGTCTTGCATCTCCCATGACGAAAGGATGTCTGAATCCCCTGTGGAGACCACAGAGAAAGACCTAGTTACCCACCTCATCGCGACCGGAGGCCTCACATCTTTTGAAAACTCCAGATGTAAGCGGAGAATTGTGCCTCCATAGGAGAAGATGCCTGACTCCTCGTGAAACTTGAAAGGAGTCCCAGGATTCCTGTGGCACGTGGAAAGGGACACTTGGTCTCCCGCCTCAGCTGGAGAGTCGTCCCAATTGCCCTGCCAAGCCTCGAGGAGAATCCCGAGTTGTCCTTCTCAACTAAGCAGGAGTCCTGACGTCACGGAACAAACACGTACGTGGAAGGGCCATTCCCGTCGTAACTCGCGAATATACCCCAGGTTCCCGCCGCAACTCGAGAAAAACCATGAGACTTCCCCCTCGCCGCGAGATGAGGCCCGATTCTCCTGCACTGCGTGCAGAGCAATTCCGTGTTGCACATCACACATGAAAGGAGCCTTGATTTCCTTGATGGCACTCCAGAGAAACCCCAAGAACACTGTTTCAAGGCTAGAGGGCTCCTGAGGTCACTGTAGCCACACGAAAGAGCTCCGTGGACCAAAAATCAACTCGAGATGAGAGGTTAGTCACTGGCTTCGACTCCAGAGGAAAACCACCTTACCACAAGCACCTCAAGAAGAGGATACTCTCAGCTCTAGGTATGTGAGAGGTACCCTGAGATTGCGGCCTCAAGTGGAATGGACACCGCCAAGCCCTGACGCGAAATAAGGCCGAATATCCCTGCAGTGACTTGAATGCAGGCTCGTCTTGCATCTCCCAAGACAAAAGGATGTCTGAATCCCCTGTAGAGACCACAGAGAAAGACCTAGTTCCCCACCTCATGGCGACCGGAGGCCTCACATCCTTTTAAAACTCCAGAAGTATGCGGAGATCAGTGCCTCCAAGGTAGACGATGCCTGACTCCTCGTGAAACTTCTTAGGAGTCCCAGAATTCCTGTGGCACGTGGAAAGGGACCCTTGGTCTCCCGCCACAGCTGGAGAGGCGTCCAAATTGCCCTGCCAATCCTCGAGGAGAATCCCGAGTTGTCCCTCGCAACTAGGCAGGAGTCCTGCCGTCGCTGAACAAACACGTGGGTGGAAGGGACATCCCCGTCGTAACTCGAGAATATACCCCAGGTTCCCGCCGGAACTCGAGAAAAACAATGAGACTTCCCCCTCACCGCGAGATGAGGCCCGATTCCCCTGCACTGCGTGCAGAGCAATTCCGTGTTGCACATCACACATGAAAGGAGCCTTGATTTCCTTGATGGCACTCCAGAGAAACCCCAAGAACACTGTTTCAAGGCTAGAGGGATCCTGAGGTCACTGTAACCACACGAAAGAGCTCCGTGGGCCAAAAATCAACTCGAGATGAGAGGTTAGTCCCTGGCTTCGACTCCAGAGGAATAACACGTTACCACAAGCACCTCAAGAGGAGGCTTCTCTCAGCTCTAGGTATGTGAGAGGGACGCTGAGTTTGCGGCCTCAAGTGGAATGGACACTGCGATGCCCTGACGCGAAATAAGGCCGGATATCC
Source organism: Cervus elaphus (assembly GCF_910594005.1). Lineage (NCBI taxonomy): Eukaryota > Metazoa > Chordata > Mammalia > Artiodactyla > Cervidae > Cervus > Cervus elaphus. The sequence continues at coordinate 8,226,883 of NC_057815.1, read as the reverse complement.
CTGCAGTGACTTGAATGCAGGCTCGTCTTGCATCTCCCAAGATGAAAGGATGTCTGAATCCCCTGTGAAGACCACAGAGAAAGACCTAGTTCCCCACCTCATCGCGACCGGAGGCCTCACATCCTTTGAAAACTCCAGAGGTACGCGGAGATCAGTGCCTCCAAAGGAGACGATGCCTGACTCCTCGTGATACTTGATAGGAGTCCCAGGATTCCTGTGGCACGTGGAAAGGGACCCTTTGTCTCCCGCCTCAGCTGTAGAGGCGTCCCAACTGCCCTGCCAAGCCTCGAGGAGAATCCCTAGTTGTCCCTCTCAACTAGGCAGGAGTCCTGACGTCGCTGAACAAACACGTGGGTGGAAGGGCCATCCCCGTCGTAACTCGAGAATATACCCCAGGTTCCCGCCGCAACTCGAGAAAAACCATGAGACGTCCCCCTCCCCCGAGATGAGGCCAGATTCCCCTGCAGTGCGTGCAGAGCAATTCCGTGCTGCACATCACACATGAAAGGAGCCTTGATTTCCTTGATGGCACTCCAGAGAAACCCCAAGAACACTGTTTCAAGGCTAGAGGGATCCTGAGGTCACTGTAGCAACAGGAAAGAGCTTCGTGGACCAAAAATCAACTCGAGATGAGAGGGTAGTTCCTGGCTTCGACTCCAGAGGAATACCACCTTAGTGCAAGCACCTCAAGAGGAGGCTTCTCTCAGCTCTAGGTATGTGAGAGGGACCCTGAGTTTGCGGCCTCAAGTGGAATGGACACCGCGATGCCCTGACTCGAAATAAGGCCGGTTATCCCTGCAGTGACTTGAATGCAGGCTCGTCTTGCATCTCCCAAGACGAAAGGATGTCTGAATCCCCTGTGGAGACCACAGAGAAAGACCTAGTTCCCCACCTCATCGAGACCGGAGGCCTCACATCCTTTGAAAACTCCAGAGGCACGCGGAGATCAGTGCCTTCAAAGGAGACGATGCCTGACTCCTCGTGAAACTTGATAGGAGTCCCAGGATTCCTGTGGCACGTGGAAAGGGACACTTAGTCTCCCGCCTCAGCTGGAGAGGCGTCCCAATTGCCCTGCCAAGCCTCGAGGAGAATCCCGAGTTGTCCCTCGCAACTAGGCAGGAGTCCTGACGTCGCTGACAAACACGTGTGTGGAAGGGCCATCCCCGTCGTAACTCGAGAATATACCCCAGGTTCCCGCCGCAACTCGAGAAAAACCATGAGACGTCCCCCTCGCCGCGAGATGAGGCCAGATTCCCCTGCAGTGCGTGCAGAGCAATTCCGTGCTGCACATCACAAATGAAAGGAGCCTTGATTTCGTTGATGGCACTCCAGAGAAAACCCAAGAACACTGTTTCAAGGCTAGAGGGATCCTGAGGTCACTGTAGCAACACGAAAGAGCTCCGTGGACCAAAAATCAACTCGAGATGAGAGGGTAGTCCCTGGCTTGGACTCCAGAGGAATACCACCTTACCACAAGCACCTCAAGAGGAGGCTTCTCTCAGCTCTTGCTATGTGAGAGGGACCCTGAGTTTGTGGCCTCAAGTGAAATGGACACCGCGACGACCTGACTCGAAATAAGGCCGGATATCCCTGCAGTGACTTGAATGCAGGCTCGTCTTGCATCTCCCATGACGAAAGGATGTCTGAATCCCCTGTGGAGACCACAGAGAAAGACCTAGTTACCCACCTCATCGCGACCGGAGGCCTCACATCTTTTGAAAACTCCAGATGTAAGCGGAGAATTGTGCCTCCATAGGAGAAGATGCCTGACTCCTCGTGAAACTTGATAGGAGTCCCAGGATTCCTGTGGCACGTGGAAAGGGACCCTTGGTCTCCCGCCTCAGCTGGAGAGGCGTCCCAATTGCCCTGCCAAGCCTCGAGGAGAATCCCGAGTTGTCCTTCTCAACTAGGCAGGAGTCCTGACGTCACGGAACAAACACGTGCGTGGAAGGGCCATTCCCGTCGTAACTCGAGAATATACCCCAGGTTCCCGCCGCAACTCGAGAAAAACCATGAGATTTCCCCTCGCCGCGAGATGAGGCCCGATTCCCCTGCACTGCGTGCAGAGCAATTCCGTGTTGCACATCACACATGAAAGGAGCCTTGATTTCCTTGATGGCACTCCAGAGAAACCCCAAGAACACTGTTTCAAGGCTAGAGGGATCCTGAGGTCACTGTAGCAACACGAAAGAGCTCCGTGGACCAAAAATCAACTCGAGATGAGAGGTTAGTCACTGGCTTCGACTCCAGAGGAAAACCACCTTACCACAAGCACCTCAAGAGGAGGCTTCTCTCAGCTCTAGGTATGTGAGAGGTACCCTGAGATTGCGGCCTCAAGTGGAATGGACACCGCCATGCCCTGACGCGAAATAAGGCCGGATATCCCTGCAGTGACTTGAATGCAGGCTCGTCTTGCATCTCCCAAGACAAAAGGATGTCTGAATCCCCTGTAGAGACCACAGAGAAAGACCTAGTTCCCCACCTCATGGCGACCGGAGGCCTCACATCCTTTGAAAACTCCAGAAGTATGCGGAGATCAGTGCCTCCAAGGTAGACGATGCCTGACTCCTCGTGAAACTTCTTAGGAGTCCCAGAATTCCTGTGGCACGTGGAAAGGGACCCTTGGTCTCCCGCCACAGCTGGAGAGGGGTCCCAATTGCCCTGCCAATCCTCGAGGAGAATCCCGAGTTTTCCCTCGCAACTAGGCAGGAGTCCTGCCTTCGCTGAACAAACACGTGGGTGGAAGGGCCATCCCCGTCGTAACTCGAGAATATACCCCAGGTTCCCGCCGGAACTCGAGAAAAACAATGAGACTTCCCCCTCACCGCGAGATGAGGCCCGATTCCCCTGCACTGCGTGCAGAGCAATTCCGTGTTTCACATCACACATGAAAGGAGCCTTGATTTCCTTGATGGCACTCTAGAGAAACCCCAAGAACACTGTTTCAAGGCTAGAGGGATCCTGAGGTCACTGTAGCCACACGAAAGAGCTCCGTGGGCCAAAAATCAACTCGAGATGAGAGGTTAGTCCCTGGCTTCGACTCCAGAGGAATAACACGTTACCACAAGCACCTCAAGAGGAGGCTTCTCTCAGCTCTAGGTATGTGAGAGGGACGCTGAGTTTGCGGCCTCAAGTGGAATGGACACTGTGATGCCCTGACGCGAAATAAGGCCGGATATCCCTGCAGTGACTTGAATGCAGGCTCGTCTTGCATCTCCCAAGATGAAAGGATGTCTGAATCCCCTGTGGAGATCACAGAGAAAGACCTAGTTCCCGACCTCATCGCGACCGGAGGCCTCACATCCTTTGAAAACTCCAGAGGTACGCGGAGATCAGTGCCTCCAAAGGAGACAATGCCTGACTCCTCGTGAAACTTGATAGGAGTCCCAGGATTCCTGTGGCACGTGGAAAGGGACCCTTTGTCTCCCGCCTCAGCTGGAGAGGCGTCCCAATTGCCCTGCCAAGCCTCGAGGAGAATCCCGAGTTGTCCCTCGCAACTAGGAACGAGTCCTGACGTCGCTGAATAAACACGTGGGTGGAGGGGCCATCCCCGTCGTAACTCGAGAATATACCCCAGGTTCTCGCCGCAACTCGAGAAAAACCATGAGACTCCCCCTCGCCGTGAGATGAGGCCTGATTCCCCTGCACTGCATTCAGAGCAATTCCGTGTTGCACATCAAACATGAAAGAAGCCTTGATTTCGTTGATGGCACTCCAGAGAAACCCCAAGAACACTGTTTCAAGGCTAGAGGGATCCTGGGGTCACTGTAGCAACACGAAAGAGCTCCGTGGACCAAAAATCAACTCGAGATGAGAGGTTAGTCCCTGGCTTGGACTCCAGAGGAATACCACCTTACCACAAGCACCTCAAGAGGAGGCTTCTCTCAGCTCTAGGTATGTGAGAGGGACCCTGAGTTTGCGGCCTCAAGTGGAATGGACACTGCGATGCCCTGACGCGAAATAAGGCCGGATATCCCTGCAGTGACTTGAATGCAGGCTCGTCTTGCATCTCCCAAGACAAAAGGATGTCTGAATCCCCTGTGGAGACCACAGAGAAAGACCTAGTTCCCCACCTCATCGCGACCGGAGGCCTCACATCCTTTGAAAACTCCAGATGTAAGCGGAGATCAGTGCCTCCATAGGAGATGATGCCTGACTCCTCGTGAAACTTGATAGGAGTCCCAGGATTCCTGTGGCACGTGGAAAGGGACCCTTGGTCTCCCGCCTCAGCTGGAGAGGCGTCCCAATTGCCCTGCCAAGCCTCGAGGAGAATCCCGAGTTGTCCTTCGCAACTAGGCAGGAGTCCTGACGTCACGGAACAAACACGTGCGTGGAAGGGCCATTCCCGTCGTAACTCGAGAATATACCCCAGGTTCCCGCCGCAACTCGAGAAAAACCATGAGACTTCCCACTCACCGCGAGATGAGGCCCGATTCCCCTGCACTGCGTGCAGAGCAATTCCGTGTTGCACATCACACATGAAAGGAGCCTTGATTTCCTTGATGGCACTCCAGAGAAACCCCAAGAACACTGTTTCAAGGCTAGAGGGATCCTGAGGTCACTGTAGCAACACGAAAGAGCTCCGTGGACCAAAAATCAACTCGAGATGAGAGGTTAGTCCCTGGCTTCGACTCCAGAGGAATACCACCTTACCACAAGCACCTCAAGAGGAGGCTCCTCTCAGCTCTAGGTATGTGAGAGGGACCCTGAGATTGCGGCCTCAAGTGGAATGGACACTGCGATGCCCTGACTCGAAATAAGGCCGGATATCCCCGCAGTGACTTGAATGCAGGCTCGTCTCGCATCTCCCAAGACAAAAGGATGTCTGAATCCCCTGTGGAGACCACAGAGAAAGACCTAGTTCCCCACCTCATTGCGACCGGAGGCCTCACATCCTTTGAAAACTCCAGAGGTATGCGGAGATCAGTGCCTCCAAGGGAGACGATGCCTGACTCCTCGTGAAACTTCTTAGGAGTCCCAGGATTCCTGTGGCACGTGGAAAGGGACCCTTGGTCTCCCGCCTCAGCTGGAGAGGCGTCCAAATTGCCCTGCCAAGCCTCGAGGAGAATCCCGAGTTGTCCCTCGCAACTAGGCAGGAGTCCTGCCGTCGCTGAACAAACACGTGTGTGGAAGGGACATCCCCGTCGTAACTCGAGAATATACCCCAGGTTCCCGCTGGAACTCGAGAAAAACAATGAGACTTCCCCCTCACCGCGAGATGAGGCCCCATTCCCCTGCACTGCGTGCAGAGCAATTTCGTGTTGCACATCACACATGAAAGGAGCCTTGATTTCCTTGATGGCACTCCAGAGAAACCCCAAGAACACTGTTTCAAGGCTAGAGGGATCCTGAGGTCAGTGTAGCAACACGAAAGAGCTCCGTGGACCAAAAATCAACTCGAGATGAGAGGTTAGTCCCTGGCTTCGACTCCAGAGGAAAACCACCTTACCACAAGCACCTCAAGAGGAGGCTTCTCTCAGCTCTAGGTATGTGAGAGGGACCCTGAGTTTGCGGCCTCAAGTGGAATGGACACCGCGATGCCCTGACTCGAAATAAGGCCGGATATCCCTGCAGTGACTTGAATGCAGGCTCGTCTTGCATCTCCCAAGATGAAAGGATGTCTGAATCCCCTGTGAAGACCACAGAGAAAGACCTAGTTCCCCACCTCATCGCGACCGGAGGCCTCACATCCTTTGAAAACTCCAGAGGTACGCGGAGATCAGTGCCTCCAAAGGAGACGATGCCTGACTCCTCGTGAAACTTGATAGGAGTCCCAGGATTCCTGTGGCACGTGGAAAGGGCCCCTTGGTCTCCCGCCTCAGCTGGAGAGGCGTCACAATTGCCCTGCCAAGCCTCGAGGAGAATCCCGAGTTGTCCCTCGCAACTAGGCAGGAGTCCTGACGTCGCTGAACAAACACGTGTGTGGAAGGGCCATCCCCGTCGTAACTCGAGAATATACCCCAGGTTCCCGCCGAAACTCGAGAAAAACCATGAGACGTCCCCCTCGCCGCGAGATGAGGCCAGATTCCCCTGCAGTGCGTGCAGAGCAATTCCGTGCTGCACATCACACATGAAAGGAGCCTTGATTTCCTTGATGGCACTCCAGAGAAACCCCAAGAACACTGTTTCAAGGCTAGAGGGATCCTGAGGTCACTGTAGCAACACGAAAGAGCTCCGTGGACCAAAAATCAACTCGAGATGAGAGGGTAGTCCCTGGCTTGGACTCCAGAGGAATACCACCTTACCACAAGCACCTCAAGAGGAGGCTTCTCTCAGCTCTAGCTATGTGAGAGGGACCCTGAGTTTGTGGCCTCAAGTGAAATGGACACCGCGACGACCTGACTCGAAATAAGGCCGGATATCCCTGCAGTGACTTGAATGCAGGCTCGTCTTGCATCTCCCATGACGAAAGGATGTCTGAATCCCCTGTGGAGACCACAGAGAAAGACCTAGTTACCCACCTCATCGCGACCGGAGGCCTCACATCTTTTGAAAACTCCAGATGTAAGCGGAGAATTGTGCCTCCATAGGAGAAGATGCCTGACTCCTCGTGAAACTTGATAGGAGTCCCAGGATTCCTGTGGCACGTGGAAAGGGACACTTGGTCTCCCGCCTCAGCTGGAGAGGCGTCCCAATTGCCCTGCCAAGCCTCGAGGAGAATCCCGAGTTGTCCTTCGCAACTAGGCAGGAGTCCTGACGTCACGGAACAAACACGTGCGTGGAAGGGCCATTCCCGTCGTAACTCGAGAATATACCCCAGGTTCCCGCCGCAACTCGAGAAAAACCATGAGACTTCCCCCTCGCCACGAGATGAGGCCCAATTCTCCTGCACTGCGTGCAGAGCAATTCCGTGTTGCACATCACACATGAAAGGAGCCTTGATTTCCTTGATGGCACTCCAGAGAAACTCCAAGAACACTGTTTCAAGGCTAGAGGGATCCTGAGGTCACTGTAGCAACACGAAAGAGCTCCGTGGACCAAAAATCAACTCGAGATGAGAGGTTAGTCCCTGGCTTCGACTCCAGAGGAAAACCACCTTACCACAAGCACCTCAAGAGGAGGCTTCTCTCAGCTCTAGGTATGTGAGAGGTACCCTGAGATTGCGGCCTCAAGTGGAATGGACACCGCCAAGCCCTGACGCGAAATAAGGCCGGATATCCCTGCAGTGACTTGAATGCAGGCTCGTCTTGCATCTCCCAAGACAAAAGGATGTCTGAATCCCCTGTAGAGACCACAGAGAAAGACCTAGTTCCCCACCTCATGGCGACCGGAGGCGTCACATCCTTTGAAAACTCCAGAAGTATGCGGAGATCGGTGCCTCCAAGGTAGACGATGCCTGACTCCTCGTGAAACTTCTTAGGAGTCCCAGGATTCCTGTGGCACGTGGAAAGGGACCCTTGGTCTCCCGCCACAGCTGGAGAGGCGTCCAAATTGCCCTGCCAAGCCTCGAGGAGAATCCCGAGTTTTCCCTCGCAACTAGGCAGGAGTCCTGCCGTCGCTGAACAAACACGTGTGTGGAAGGGACATCCCCGTCGTAACTCGAGAATATACCCCAGGTTCCCGCCGGAACTCGAGAAAAACAATGAGACTTCCCCCTCACCGCGAGATGAGGCCCCATTCCCCTGCACTGCGTGCAGAGCAATTTCATGTTGCACATCACACATGAAAGGAGCCTTGATTTCCTTGATGGCACTCCAGAGAAACCCCAAGAACACTGTTTCAAGGCTAGAGGGATCCTGAGGTCAGTGTAGCAACACGAAAGAGCTCCGTGGACCAAAAATCAACTCGAGATGAGAGGTTAGTCCCTGGCTTCGACTCCAGAGGAAAACCACCTTACCACAAGCACCTCAAGAGGAGGCTTCTCTCAGCTCTAGGTATGTGAGAGGGGCCCTGAGTTTGCGGCCTCAAGTGGAATGGACACCGCGATGCCCTGACTCGAAATAAGGCCGGATATCCCTGCAGTGACTTGAATGCAGGCTCGTCTTGCATCTCCCAAGATGAAAGGATGTCTGAATCCCCTGTGAAGACCACAGAGAAAGACCTAGTTCCCCACCTCATCGCGACCGGAGGCCTCACATCCTTTGAAAACTCCAGAGGTACGCGGAGATCAGTGCCTCCAAAGGAGACGATGCCTGACTCCTCGTGAAACTTGATAGGAGTCCCAGGATTCCTGTGGCACGTGGAAAGGGACCCTTGGTCTCCCGCCTCAGCTGGAGAGGAGTCACAATTGCCCTGCCAAGCCTCGAGGAGAATCCCGAGTTGTCCCTCGCAACTAGGCAGGAGTCCTGACGTCGCTGAACAAACACGTGTGTGGAAGGGCCATCCCCGTCATAACTCGAGAATATACCCCAGGTTCCCGCCGCAACTCGAGAAAAACCATGAGACGTCCCCCTCGCCGCGAGATGAGGCCAGATTCCCCTGCAGTGCGTGCAGAGCAATTCCGTGCTGCACATCACACATGAAAGGAGCCTTGATTTCCTTGATGGCACTCCAGAGAAACCCCAAGAACACTGTTTCAAGGCTAGAGGGATCCTGAGGTCACTGTAGCAACACGAAAGAGCTCCGTGGACCAAAAATCAACTCGAGATGAGAGGGTAGTCCCTGGCTTGGACTCCAGAGGAATACCACCTTACCACAAGCACCTCAAGAGGAGGCTTCTCTCAGCTCTAGCTATGTGAGAGGGACCCTGAGTTTGTGGCCTCAAGTGAAATGGACACCGCGACGACCTGACTCGAAATAAGGCCGGATATCCCTGCAGTGACTTGAATGCAGGCTCGTCTTGCATCTCCCATGACGAAAGGATGTCTGAATCCCCTGTGGAGACCACAGAGAAAGACCTAGTTACCCACCTCATCGCGACCGGAGGCCTCACATCTTTTGAAAACTCCAGATGTAAGCGGAGAATTGTGCCTCCATAGGAGAAGATGCCTGACTCCTCGTGAAACTTGATAGGAGTCCCAGGATTCCTGTGGCACGTGGAAAGGGACACTTGGTCTCCCGCCTCAGCTGGAGAGGCGTCCCAATTGCCCTGCCAAGCCTCGAGGAGAATCCCGAGTTGTCCTTCTCAACTAGGCAGGAGTCCTGACGTCACGGAACAAACACGTGCGTGGAAGGGCCATTCCCGTCGTAACTCGAGAATATACCCCAGGTTCCCGCCGCAACTCGAGAAAAACCATGAGACTTCCCCCTCGCCGCGAGATGAGGCCCGATTCTCCTGCACTGCGTGCAGAGCAATTCCGTGTTGCACATCACACATGAAAGGAGCCTTGATTTCCTTGATGGCACTCCAGAGAAACCCCAAGAACACTGTTTCAAGGCTAGAGGGCTCCTGAGGTCACTGTAGCAACACGAAAGAGCTCCGTGGACCAAAAATCAACTCGAGATGAGAGGTTAGTCACTGGCTTCGACTCCAGAGGAAAACCACCTTACCACAAGCACCTCAAGAGGAGGCTTCTCTCAGCTCTAGGTATGTGAGAGGTACCCTGAGATTGCGGCCTCAAGTGGAATGGACACCGCCAAGCCCTGACGCGAAATAAGGCCGAATATCCCTACAGTGACTTGAATGCAGGCTCGTCTCGCATCTCCCAAGACAAAAGGATGTCTGAATCCCCTGTAGAGACCACAGAGATAGACCTAGTTCCCCACCTCATGGCGACCGGAGGCCTCACATCCTTTGAAAACTCCAGAAGTATGCGGAGATCAGTGCCTCCAAGGTAGACGATGCCTGACTCCTCGTGAAACTTCTTAGGAGTCCCAGAATTCCTGTGGCACGTGGAAAGGGACCCTTGGTCTCCCGCCACAGCTGGAGAGGCCTCCCAATTGCCCTGTCAAGCCTCGAGGAGAATCCCGAGTTTTCCCTCGCAACTAGGCAGGAGTCCTGCCTTCGCTGAACAAACACGTGGGTGGAAGGACCATCCCCGTCGTAACTCGAGAATATACCCCAGGTTCCCGCCGCAACTCGAGAAAAACAATGAGACTTCCCCCTCACCGCGAGATGAGGCCCGATTCCCCTGCAATGAGTGCAGAGCAATTCCGTGTTGCACATCACACATGAAAGGAGCCTTGATTTCCTTGATGGCACTCTAGAGAAACCCCAAGAACACTGTTTCAAGGCTAGAGGGATCCTGAGGTCACTGTAGCCACACGAAAGAGCTCCGTGGGCCAAAAATCAACTCGAGATGAGAGGTTAGTCCCTGGCTTCGACTCCAGAGGAATAACACGTTACCACAAGCACCTCAAGAGGAGGCTTCTCTCAGCTCTAGGTATGTGAGAGGGACGCTGAGTTTGCGGCCTCAAGTGGAATGGACACTGCGATGCCCTGACGCGAAATAAGGCCGGATATCCCTGCAGTGACTTGAATGCAGGCTCGTCTTGCATCTCCCAAGATGAAAGGATGTCTGAATCCCCTGTGAAGACCACAGAGAAAGACCTAGTTCCCCACCTCATCGCGACCGGAGGCCTCACATCCTTTGAAAACTCCAGAGGTACGCGGAGATCAGTGCCTCCAAAGGAGACGATGCCTGACTCCTCGTGAAACTTGATAGGAGTCCCAGGATTCCTGTGGCACGTGGAAAGGGACCCTTTGTCTCCCGCCTCAGCTGTAGAGGCGTCCCAATTGCCCTGCCAAGCCTCGAGGAGAATCCCTAGTTGTCCCTCGCAACTAGGCAGGAGTCCTGACGTCGCTGAACAAACACGTGGGTGGAAGGGCCATCCCCGTCGTAACTCGAGAATATACCCCAGGTTCCCGCCGCAACTCGAGAAAAACCATGAGACGTCCCCCTCGCCCCGAGATGAGGCCAGATTCCCCTGCAGTGGGTGCAGAGCAATTCCGTGCTGCACATCACACTTGAAAGGAGCCTTGATTTCCTTGATGGCACTCCAGAGAAACCCCAAGAACACTGTTTCAAGGCTAGAGGGATCCTGAGGTCACTGTAGCAACAGGAAAGAGCTTCGTGGACCAAAAATCAACTCGAGATGAGAGGGTAGATCCTGGCTTCGACTCCAGAGGAATACCACCTTAGTGCAAGCACCTCAAGAGGAGGCTTCTCTCAGCTCTAGGTATGTGAGAGGGACCCTGAGTTTGCGGCCTCAAGTGGAATGGACACCGCGATGCACTGACTCGAAATAAGGCCGGTTATCCCTGCAGTGACTTGAATGCAGGCTCGTCTTGCATCTCCCAAGACGAAAGGATGTCTGAATCCCCTGTGGAGACCACAGAGAAAGACGTAGTTCCCCACCTCATCGAGACCGGAGGCCTCACATCCTTTGAAAACTCCAGAGGTACGCGGAGATCAGTGCCTTCAAAGGAGACGATGCCTGACTCCTCGTGAAACTTGATAGGAATCCCAGGATTCCTGTGGCACGTGGAAAGGGACACTTAGTCTCCCGCCTCAGCTGGAGAGGCGTCCCAATTGCCCTGCCAAGCCTCGAGGAGAATCCAGAGTTGTCCCTCGCAACTAGGCAGGAGTCCTGACGTCGCTGAACAAACACGTGTGTGGAAGGGCCATCCCCGTCGTAACTCGAGAATATACCCCAGGTTCCCGCCGCAACTCGAGAAAAACCATGAGACGTCCCCCTCGCCGCGAGATGAGGCCAGATTCCCCTGCAGTGCGTGCAGAGCAATTCCGTGCTGCACATCACACATGAAAGGAGCCTTGATTTCCTTGATGGCACTCCAGAGAAACCCCAAGAACACTGTTTCAAGGCTAGAGGGATCCTGAGGTCACTGTAGCAACACGAAAGAGCTCCGTGGACCAAAAATCAACTCGAGATGAGAGGTTAGTCCCTGGCTTCGACTCCAGAGGAATACCACCTTACCACAAGCACGTCAAGAGGAGGCTTCTCTCAGCTCTAGCTATGTGAGAGGGACCCTGAGTTTGTGGCCTCAAGTGAAATGGACACCGCGACGACCTGACTCGAAATAAGGCCGGATATCCCTGCAGTGACTTGAATGCAGGCTCGTCTTGCATCTCCCATGACGAAAGGATGTCTGAATCCCCTGTGGAGACCACAGAGAAAGACCTAGTTACCCACCTCATCGCGACCGGAGGCCTCACATCTTTTGAAAACTCCAGATGTAAGCGGAGAATTGTGCCTCCATAGGAGAAGATGCCTGACTCCTCGTGAAACTTGATAGGAGTCCCAGGATTCCTGTGGCACGTGGAAAGGGACACTTGGTCTCCCGCCTCAGCTGGAGAGGCGTCCCAATTGCCCTGCCAAGCCTCGAGGAGAATCCCGAGTTGTCCTTCTCAACTAGGCACGAGTCCTGACGTCACGGAACAAACACGTGCGTGGAAGGGCCATTCCCGTCGTAACTCGAGAATATACCCCAGGTTCCCGCCGAAACTCGAGAAAAACCATGAGACTTCCCCCTCGCCGCGAGATGAGGCCCGATTCTCCTGCACTGCGTGCAGAGCAATTCCGTGTTGCACATCACACATGAAAGGAGCCTTGATTTCCTTGATGGCACTCCAGAGAAACCCCAAGAACACTGTTTCAAGGCTAGAGGGATCCTGAGGTCACTGTAGCAACACGAAAGAGCTCCGTGGACCAAAAATCAACTCGAGATGAGAGGTTAGTCACTGGCTTCGACTCCAGAGGAAAACCACCTTACCACAAGCACCTCAAGAGGAGGCTTCTCTCAGCTCTAGGTATGTGAGAGGTACCCTGAGATTGCGGCCTCAAGTGGAATGGACACCGCCATGCCCTGACGCGAAATAAGGCCGGATATCCCTGCAGTGACTTGAATGCAGGCTCGTCTTGCATCTCCCAAGACAAAAGGATGTCTGAATCCCCTGTAGAGACCACAGAGAAAGACCTAGTTCCCCACCTCATGGCGACCGGAGGCCTCACATCCTTTGAAAACTCCAGAAGTATGCGGAGATCAGTGCCTCCAAGGTAGACGATGCCTGACTCCTCGTGAAACTTCTTAGGAGTCCCAGAATTCCTGTGGCACGTGGAAAGGGACCCTTGGTCTCCCGCCACAGCTGGAGAGGGGTCCCAATTGCCCTGCCAATCCTCGAGGAGAATCCCGAGTTTTCCCTCGCAACTAGGCAGGAGTCCTGCCTTCGCTGAACAAACACGTGGGTGGAAGGGCCATCCCCGTCGTAACTCGAGAATATACCCCAGGTTCCCGCCGCAACTCGAGAAAAACAATGAGACTTCCCCCTCACCGCGAGATGAGGCCCGATTCCCCTGCACTGCGTGCAGAGCAATTCCGTGTTGCACATCACACATGAAAGGAGCCTTGATTTCATTGATGGCACTCCAGAGAAACCCCAAGAACACTGTTTCAAGGCTAGAGGGATCCTGAGGTCACTGTAGCAACACGAAAGAGCTCCGTGGACCAAAAATCAACTCGAGATGAGAGGTTAGTCCCTGGCTTCGACTCCAGAGGAATAACACGTTACCACAAGCACCTCAAGAGGAGGCTTCTCTCAGCTCTAGGTATGTGAGAGGGACGCTGAGTTTGCGGCCTCAAGTGGAATGGACACTGCGATGCCCTGACGCGAAATAAGGCCGGATATCCCTGCAGTGACTTGAATGCAGGCTCGTCTTGCATCTCCCAAGATGAAAGGATGTCTGAATCCCCTGTGAAGACCACAGAGAAAGACCTAGTTCCCCACCTCATCGCGACCGGAGGCCTCACATCCTTTGAAAACTCCAGAGGTACGCGGAGATCAGTGCCTCCAAAGGAGACGATGCCTGACTCCTCGTGAAACTTGATAGGAGTCCCAGGATTCCTGTGGCACGTGGAAAGGGACCCTTGGTCTCCCGCCTCAGCTGTAGAGGCGTCCCAATTGCCCTGCCAAGCCTCGAGGAGAATCCCAAGTTGTCCCTCGCAACTAGGCAGGAGTCCTGCCGTCGCTGAACAAACACGTGGGTGGAAGGGCCATCCCCGTCGTAACTCGAGAATATACCCCAGGTTCCCGCCGCAACTCGAGAAAAACCATGAGACGTCCCCCTCGCCGCGAGATGAGGCCAGATTCCCCTGCAGTGCGTGCAGAGCAATTCCGTGCTGCACATCACACATGAAAGGAGCCTTGATTTTCTTGATGGCACTCCAGAGAAACCCCAAGAACACTGTTTCAAGGCTAGAGGGATCCTGAGGTCACTGTAGCAACACGAAAGAGCTTCGTGGACCAAAAATCAACTCGAGATGAGAGGGTAGTTCCTGGCTTCGACTCCAGAGGAATACCACCTTAGTGCAAGCACCTCAAGAGGAGGCTTCTCTCAGCTCTAGGTATGTGAGAGGGACCCTGAGTTTGCGGCCTCAAGGGGAATGGACACCGCGATGCCCTGACTCGAAATAAGGCCGGTTATCACTGCAGTGACTTGAATGCAGGCTCGTCTTGCATCTCCCAAGATGAAAGGATGTCTGAATCCCCTGTGGAGACCACAGAGAAAGACGTAGTTCCCCACCTCATCGTGACCGGAGGCCTCACATCCTTTGAAAACTCCAGAGGTACGCGGAGATCAGTGCCTTCAAAGGAGACGATGCCTGACTCCTCGTGAAACTTGATAGGAGTCCCAGGATTCCTGTGGCACGTGGAAAGGGACACTTAGTCTCCCGCCTCAGCTGGAGAGGCGTCCCAATTGCCCTGCCAAGCCTCGAGGAGAATCCCGAGTTGTCCCTCGCAACTAGGCAGGAGTCCTGACGTCGCTGAACAAACACGTGTGTGGAAGGGCCATCCCCGTCGTAACTCGAGAATATACCCCAGGTTCCCGCCGCAACTCGAGAAAAACCATGAGACGTCCTCCTCGCCGCGAGATGAGGCCAGATTCCCCTGCAGTGCGTGCAGAGCAATTCCGTGTTGCACATCACACATGAAAGGAGCCTTGATTTCCTTGATGGCACTCCAGAGAAACCCCAAGAACACTGTTTCAAGGCTAGAGGGATCCTGAGGTCAGTGTAGCAACACGAAAAAGCTCCGTGGACCAAAAATCAACTCGAGATGCGAGGTTAGTCCCTGGCTTCGACTCCAGAGGAATACCATCTTACCACAAGCACCTCAAGAGGAGGCTTCTCTCAGCTCTAGGTATGTGAAAGGGACCCTGATTTTGCGGCCTCAAGTGGAATGGACACTGCGATGCCCTGACGCAAAATAAGGCCGGATATCCCTGCAGTGACTTGAATGCAGGCTCGTCTTGCATCTCCCAAGACAAAAGATGTCTGAATCCCCTGTGGAGACCACAGAGAAAGACCTAGTTCCCCACCTCATCGCGACCGGAGGCCTCACATCCTTTGAAAACTCCAGATGTAAGCGGAGATCAGTGCCTCCATAGGAGACGATGCCTGACTCCTCGTGAAACTTCGTAGGAGTCCCAGGATTCCTGTGGCACGTGGAAAGGGACCCTTGGTCTCCCGCCACACCTGAAGAGGCGTCCAAATTGCCCTGCCAAGCCTCGAGGAGAATCCCGAGTTGTCCCTCGCAACTAGGCAGGAGTCCTGCCGTCGCTGAACAAACACGTGTGTGGAAGGGACATCCCCGTCGTAACTCGAGAATATACCCCAGGTTCCCGCCGCAACTCGAGAAAAACAATGAGACTTCCCCCTCACCGCGAGATGAGGTCCCATTTCCCTGCACTGCGTGCAGAGCAATTTCGTGTTGCACATCACACATGAAAGGAGCCTTGATTTCCTTGATGGCACTCCAGAGAAACCCCAAGAACACTGTTTCAAGGCTAGAGGGATCCTGAGGTCACTGTAGCAACACGAAAGAGCTCCGTGGACCAAAAATCAACTCGAGATGAGAGGTTAGTCCCTGGCTTCGACTCCAGAGGAAAACCACCTTACCACAAGCACCTCAAGAGGAGGCTTCTCTCAGCTCTAGGTATGTGAGAGGGACCCTGAGTTTGCGGCCTCAAGTGGAATGGACACCGCGATGCCCTGACTCGAAATAAGGTCGGATATCCCTGCAGTGACTTGAATGCAGGCTCGTCTTGCATCTCCCAAGATGAAAGGATGTCTGAATCCCCTGTGAAGACCACAGAGAAAGACCTAGTTCCCCACCTCATCGCGACCGGAGGCCTCACATCCTTTGAAAACTCCAGAGGTACGCGGAGATCAGTGCCTCCAAAGGAGACGATGCCTGACTCCTCGTGAAACTTGATAGGAGTCCCAGGATTCCTGTGGCACGTGGAAAGGGACCCTTGGTCTCCCGCCTCAGCTGGAGAGGCGTCACAATTGCCCTGCCAAGCCTCGAGGAGAATCCCGAGTTGTCCCTCGCAACTAGGCAGGAGTCCTGACGTCGCTGAACAAACACGTGGGTGGAAGTGCCATCCCCGTTTTAACTCGAGAATATACCCCAGGTTCCCGCCGCAACTCGAGAAAAACCATGAGACGTCCCCCTCGCCGCGAGATGAGGCCAGATTCCCCTGCAGTGCGTGCAGAGCAATTCCATGCTGCACATCACACATGAAAGGAGCCTTGATTTCCTTGATGGCACTCCAGAGAAACCCCAAGAACACTGTTTCAAGGCTAGAGGGATCCTGAGGTCACTGTAGCAACACGAAAGAGCTCCGTGGACCAAAAATCAACTCGAGATGAGAGGGTAGTCCCTGGCTTGGACTCCAGAGGAATACCACCTTACCACAAGCACCTCAAGAGGAGGCTTCTCTCAGCTCTAGCTATGTGAGAGGGACCCTGAGTTTGTGGCCTCAAGTGAAATGGACACCGCGACGACCTGACTCGAAATAAGGCCGGATATCCCTGCAGTGACTTGAATGCAGGCTCGTCTTGCATCTCCCATGACGAAAGGATGTCTGAATCCCCTGTGGAGACCACAGAGAAAGACCTAGTTACCCACCTCATCGCGACCGGAGGCCTCACATACTTTGAAAACTCCAGATGTAAGCGGAGAATTGTGCCTCCATAGGAGAAGATGCCTGACTCCTCGTGAAACTTGATAGGAGTCCCAGGATTCCTGTGGCACGTGGAAAGGGACCCTTGGACTCCCGCCTCAGCTGGAGAGGCGTCCCAATTGCCCTGCCAAGCCTCGAGGAGAATCCCGAGTTGTCCTTCGCAACTAGGCAGGAGTCCTGACGTCACGGAACAAACACGTGCGTGGAAGGGCCATTCCCGTAGTAACTCGAGAATATACCCCAGGTTCCCGCCGCAACTCGAGAAAAACCATGAGACTTCCCCCTCGCTGCGAGATGAGGCCCGATTCCCCTGCAGTGCGTGCAGAGCAATTCCGTGTTGCACATCACACATGAAAGGAGCCTTGATTTCCTTGATGGCACTCCAGAGAAACCCCAAGAACACTGTTTCAAGGCTAGAGGGATCCTGAGGTCACTGTAGCAACACGAAAGAGCTCCGTGGACCAAAAATCAACTCGAGATGAGAGGTTAGTCCCTGGCTTCGACTCCAGAGGAATACCACCTTACCACAAGCACCTCAAGAGGAGGCTTCTCTCAGCTCTAGGTATGTGAGAGGGACCCTGAGTTTGCGACCTGAAGTGGAATGGACACCGCGATGCCCTGACTCGAAATAAGGCCGGTTATCCCTGCAGTGACTTGAATGCAGGCTCGTCTTGCATCTCCCAAGACGAAAGGATGTCTGAATCCCCTGTGGAGACCACAGAGAAAGACCTAGTTCCCCACCTCATCGTGACCGGGCCTCACATCCTTTGAAAACTCCAGAGGTACACGGAGATCAGTGCCTTCAAAGGAGACGATGCCTGACTCCTCGTGAAACTTGATAGGAGTCCCAGGATTCCTGTGGCACGTGGAAAGGGACCCTTGGTCTCCCGCCTCAGCTGTAGAGGCGTCCCAATTGCCCTGCCAAGCCTCGAGGAGAATCCCGAGTTGTCCCTCACAACTAGGCAGGAGTCCTGACGTCGCTGAACAAACACGTGTGTGGAAGGGCCATCCCCGTGGTAACTCGAGAATATCCCCCAGGTTCCCGCCGCAACTCGAGAAAAACCATGAGACTTCCCCCTCGCCGCGAGATGAGGCCCGATTCCCCTGCACTGCGTGCAGAGCAATTACGTGTTGCACATCACACATGAAAGGAGCCTTGATTTCCTTGATGGCACTCCAGAGAAACCCCAAGAACACTGTTTCAAGGCTAGAGGGATCCTGAGGTCACTGTATCCACACAAAAGAGCTCCGTGGACCAAAAATCAACTCGAGATGAGAGGTTAGTCCCTGGCTTCGACTCCAGAGGAATACCACCTTACCACAAGCACCTCAAGAGGAGGCTTCTCTCAGCTCTAGGTATGTGAGAGGGACCCTGATTTTGCGGCCTCAAGTGGAATGGACACTGCGATGCCCTGACGCGAAATAAGGCCGGATATCCCTGCAGTGACTTGAATGCAGGCTCGTCTTGCGTCTCCCAAGATGAAAGGATGTCTGAATCCCCTGTGGAGACCACAGAGAAAGACCTAGTTCCCCACCTCATCGCGACCGGAGGCCTCACATCCTTTGAAAACTCTAGAGGTACGCGGAGATCAGTGACTCCAAAGGAGACGATGCCTGACTCCTCTTGAAACTTCTTAGGAGTCCCAGGATTCCTGTGGCACGTGGAAAGGGACACTTGGTCTCCCGCCTGAGCTGGAGAGTCGTCCCAATTGCCCTGCCAAGCCTCGAGGAGAATCCCGAGTTGTCCCTCGCAACTAGGCAGGAGTCCTGACGTCGCTGAACAAAGACGTGTGTGGAAGGGCCATCCCCGTTGTAACTCGAGAATATACCCCAGGTTCCCGCCGCAACTCGAGAAAAACTATGAGACTTCCCCCTCGCCGCGAGATGAGGCCCGATTCCCCTGAACTGCGTGCAGAGCAATTCCGTGTTGCGCATCACTCATGAAAGGAGCCTTGATTTCCTTGATGGCACTCCAGAGAAACCCCAAGAACACTGTTTCAAGGCTAGAGGGATACTGAGGTCACTGTCGCAACACGAAAGAGCTCCGTGGACCAAAAATCAACTCGAGATGAGAGGTTAGTCACTGGCTTCGACTCCAGAGGAATGCCACCTTACCACAAACACCTCAAGAGGAGGCTTCTCTCAGCTCTAGTTATGTGAGAGGGACCTTGAGTTTGTGGCCTCAAGTGGAATGTACACCGCGACGCCCTGACTCGAAATAAGGCCGGATATCCCTGCAGTGACTTGAATGCAGGCTCGTCTTGCATCTCCCAAGACGAAAGAATGTCTGAATCCCCTGTGGAGACCACAGAGAAAGACCTAGTTCCCCACCTCATCGCGACCGGAGGTCTCACATCCTTTGAAAACTACAGAGGTATGCGGAGATCAGTGCCTCCAAAGGAGACGATGCCTGACTCCTCGTGAAACTTGATAGGAGTCCCAGGATTTCTGTGGCACGTGGAAAAGGACCCTTGGTCTCCCGCCTCAGCTGAAGAGGCGTCCCAATTGCCCTGCCAAGCCTCGAGGAGAATCCCGAGTTGTCCCTCGCCACTGGGCAGGAGTCCTGACGTCGCTGAACAAACACGTGGGTGGAAGGGCCATCCCCGTCGTAACTCGAGAATATACCCCAGGTTCCCTCCGCAACTCGAGAAAAACCGTGAGACTTCCCCCTCGCCGCAAGATGAGGCCCGATTGCCCTGCACTGCATTCAAAGCAATTCCGTGTTGCACATCAAACATGAAAGGAGCCTTGATTTCCTTAATGGCACTCCAGAGAAACCCCAAGAACACTGTTTCAAGGCTGGATCTATCCTGAGGTCACTGTAGCAACACGAAAGAGCTCCGTGGACCAAAAATCAACTCGAGATGAGAGGTTAGTCCCTGGCTTCGACTCCAGAGGAATACCACCTTACCAGAAGCACCTCAAGAGGAGGCTTCTCTCAGCTCTAGGTATGTGAGAGGGACCCTGAGTTTGCAGCCTCAAGTGGAATGGACACCGCTATGCCCTGACTCGAAATAAGGCCGGATATCCCTGCAGTGACTTGAATGCATGCTCGTCTTGCATCTCCCAAAACGAAAGGATGTCTGAATCCCCTGTGGAGACCACAGAGAAAGACCTAGTTCCCCACCTCATCGCGACCGGAGGCCTTACATCCTTTGAAAACTCCAGAGGTACGAGGAGATCAGTGCCTCCAAAGGAGGCGATGCATGACTCCTCGTGAAACTTGATAGGAGTCCCAGGATTCCTGTGGCATGTGGAAAGGGACCCTTGGTCTCCCGCCTCAGCTGGAGAGGCGTCCCAATTGCCCTGCCAAGCTTCGAGGAGATTCCTGAGTTGTCCCTCGCAACTAGGCAGGGGTCCTGCCGTCGCTGAACAAACATGTGTGTGGAAGGGCCATCCCCATCGTAACTCGAGAATATACCCCAGGTTCCCGCCGCAACTCGAGAAAAACCATGAGACTTCCCCCTAGCCGCGAGATGAGGCCCGATTCCCCTGCACTGCGAGCAGAGCAATTCCGTGTTGCACATCACACAGTAAAGGAGCCTTGATTTCCTTGATGACACTCCAGAGAAACCCCAAGATCACTGTTTCAAGGCTAGAGGGATCCTGAGGTCACTGTAGCAACACGAAAGAGCTCCGTGGACCAAAATTCAACTCGAGATGAGATGTTAGTCCCAGGCTTCGACTCCAGAGGACTACCACCTTACCACAAGCACCTCAAGAGGAGGCTTCTCTCAGGCCTAGGTATGTGACAGGGACCCTGAGTTTGCAGCCTCAAGTGGAATGGACACCGCAATGCCCTGACTCGATATAAGGCCGGATATCCCTGCAGTGACTTGAATGCAGGCTCGTCTTGCATCTCCCAAGACGAAACGATGTCTGAATCCCCTGTGGAGACCACAGAGAAAGACCTAGTTCCCCATCTCATCGCGACCAGAGGCCTCACATCCTTTGAAAACTCCAGAGGTACACGGAGATCAGTGCTTCAAAAGGAGACGATGCCTGACTCCACGTGAAACTTGATAGGAGTCCCAGGATTCCTGTGGGACGTGGAAACTGACACCTGGTCTCCCGGCTCAGCTGGAGAGTCGTCCCAATTTCCCTGCCAAGCCTCGAGGAGAATCCCGAGTTGTCACTCGCAACTAGGCAGGAGTCGTGACGTCGCTGAAAAAACACGTGGGTGAAAGGGCCATCCCCATCGTAACTCGAGAATATACCCCAGGTTCTCGCCGCAACTCGAGAAAAACCATGAGACTTCCCCCTCGCCGCGAGATGAGGCCCGATTCCCCTGCACTACATGCAGAGCAATTCCGTGTTCCACATCAAACATGAAAGGAGCCTTGATTTCCTTGATGGCACTCCAGAGAAACCCCAAGAACACTCTTTCAAGGCTTGATGGATCCTGAGGTCACTGAAGAAACACGAAAGAGCTCCGTGGACCAAAAATCAACTCGAGATGAGAGGTTAGTCCCTGGCTTCGACTTCAGAGGAAAACCACCTTACCACAAGCACCTCAAGAGGAGGCTTCTCTCAGCTCTAGGTATGTGAGAGGGACCCTGAGTTTGCGGCCTCAAGTGGAATGGACACCGGGATGCCCTGACTCGAAATAAGGCCGGTTATCCCTGCAGTGACTTGAATGCAGGCTCGTCTTGCATCTCCCAAGACGAAAGGATGTGTGAATCCCCTGTGTAAACCACAGAGAAAGACCTAGTTCCCCACCTCATCGCGACCGGAGGCCTCACATCCTTTGAAAACTCCAGAGGTACGCGGAGATCAGTGCCTCCAAAGGAGACGATGCCTGACTCCTCGTGAAACTTGATAGGAGTCCCAGGATTCCTGTGGCACGTGGAAAGGGACCCTTGGTCTCCCGCCTCAGCTGGACAGGCGTCCCAATTGCCCTGCCAAGCCTCGAGGAGAATCCCGAGTTGTCCCTCGCAACTAGGCTGGAGTCCTGACGAGGCTGAACAAACACGTGGGTGGAAGGGCCATCCCCGTCGTAACTTGAGAATGTACCCCAGGTTCCCGCCGCAACTCGAGAAAAACCATGAGACTGCCCCCTCGCCGCGAGATGAGGCCCGATTCCCCTGCACTGCATGCAGAGCAATTCCGTGTTGCACATCACGCATGAAAGGAGCTTTGATTTCCTTGATGGCACTCCAGAGAAACCCCAAGAACACGGTTTCAAGGCTAGAGGGATCCTGAAGTCACTGTAGCAAAACGAGAGAGCTCCGTGGACCAAAAATCAACTCGAGATGAGATTTTAGTCCCTGGCTTTGACTGCAGAGAACTACCACCTTACCACAAGCACCTCAAGAGGAGGCTTCTCTCAGCTCTAGTTATGTGAGAGGGACCCTGAGTTTGTGGCCTCAAGTGGAATGTACACCGCGACGCCCTGACTCGAAATAAGGCCGGATATCCCTGCAGTGACTTGAATGCAGGCTCGTCTTGCATCTCCCAAGACGAAAGAATGTCTGAATCCCCTGTGGAGACCACAGAGAAAGACCTAGTTCCCCACCTCATCGCGACCGGAGGTCTCACATCCTTTGAAAACTACAGAGGTATGCGGAGATCAGTGCCTCCAAAGGAGACGATGCCTGACTGCCCGTGAAACTTGATAGGAGTCCCAGGATTCCTGTGGCACGTGGAAAAGGACCCTTGGTCTCCCGCCTCAGCTGAAGAGGCGTCCCAATTGCCCTGCCAAGCCTCGAGGAGAATCCCGAGTTGTCCCTCGCCACTAGGCAGGAGTCCTGACGTCGCTGAACAAACACGTGGGTGGAAGGGCCATCCCCGTCGTAACTCGAGAATATACCCCAGGTTCCCGCCGCAACTCGAGAAAAACCGTGAGACTTCCCCCTCGCCGCAAGATGAGGCCCGATTGCCTTGCACTGCATTCAAAGCAATTCCGTGTTGCACATCAAACATGAAAGGAGCCTTGATTTCCTTGATGGCACTCCAGAGAAACCCCAAGAACACTGTTTCAAGGCTGGATCTATCCTGAGGTCACTGTAGCAACACGACAGATCTCCGTGGACCAAAAATCAACTCGAGATGAGAGGTTAGTCCCTGGCTTCGACTCCAGAGGAATTCCACCTTACCACAAGCACCTCAAGAGGAGGATTCTCTCAGCTCTAGCTATGTGAGAGGGACCCTGAGTTTCCGGCCTCAAGTGAAATGGACACCGCAACGCCCTGACTCGAAATAAGGCCGGATATCCCTGCAGTGACTTGAATGCAGGCTCGTCTTGCATCTCCCAAGAAGAAAAGATGTCTGAATCCCCTGTGGAGACCACAGAGAAAGATCTAGTTTCCCACCTCATGGCGACCGGAGGCCTCACATCCTTTGAAAACTCCAGAGTTACACGGAGATCAGTGCCTCCAAAGGAGACGATGCCTGACTCCTCGTGAAACTTGATAGGAGTCCCAGGATTCCTGTGGCACGTGGAAAGAGACACTTGGTCTCCCGCCTCAGCTGGAGAGGCGACCCAATTGCCCTGCCAAGCCTCGAGGAGAATCCCGAGTTGTCCCTCGCAACTAGGCAGGAGTCCTGACGTCGCTGAACAAACACGTGGGTTGAAGGGTCATCTCCGTCGTAACTCGAGAATATACCCCAGGTTCCCGCCGCAACTCGAGAAAAATCATGAGACTTTCCCTTCGCCGCGAGATGAGGCCCGATTCCACTGCACTGCGAGCAGAGCAATTCCGTGTTGCACATCACACATGAAAGGAGCCTTGAATTCCTTGATGGCACTCCAGATAAACCCAAAGAACACTGTTTCCAGGCTAGAGGGATTCTGAGGTCACTGTAGCAACATGAAAGAGCTCCGTGGACCAAGAATCAACTGGAGATGAGAGGTTAGTCCCTGGCTTCGACTCCAGAGGAATACCACCTTACCACAAGCACCTCAAGAAGAGGCTTCTCTCAGCTCTAGGTATGTGAGAGGGACCCTGAGTTTGCGGCCTCAAGTGGAATGGACAACGCGATGCCCTGACTCGAAATAAGCCCAGATATCCCTGCATTGACTTGAATGCCGGCTCGTTTTGCATCTGCAAAGATGAAAGGATGTTTGAATCCCTGTGGAGACCACAGAGAAAGACCCAGTTCCCCACCTCATCGCGACCGGAGGCCTCACATCCTTTGAAAACTCCAGAGGCACGCGGAGATTAGTGCCTCCAAAGGTGACGATGCCTGACTCCTCTGAAACTTGATAGGAGTCCCAGGATTCCTGTGGCACGTGGAAAGGGACCCTTGGTCTCCCGCCTCAGCTGGAGAGCCGTCCCAATTGCCCTGCCAAGCCTCGAGGAGAATCCCGAGTTGTCCCTCGCAACTAGGCAGGAGTCCTGACGTCGCTGAACAAACACGTGGGTGGAAGGGCCATCCCCGTCGTAACTCGAGAATATACCCCAGGTTCCCGCCGCAACTCCAGAAAAACCATGAAACTTCCGCCTCGCCGCGAGATGAGGCCCGATTCCCCTGCACTGCGTGCAGAGCAATTCCGTGTTGCACATCACACATGAAAGGAGCCTTGATTTCCTTGATGGCACTCCAGAGAAACGCCAAGAACACTGTTTCAAGGCTAGAGGGATGCTGAGTTCCCTGTACCAACAAGAAAGAACTCCGAGGACCACAAATCAACTCGAGATGAGAGGTTAGTCCCTGGCTTCGAATCCAGAGGAATACCACCTTACCACATGCACCTCAAGAGGAGGCTTCTCTCAGCTCTAGGTATGTGAGAGGGACCCTGAGATTGCGGCCTCAAGTGGAATGGACACCGCCATGCCCTGACTCGAAATAAGGCCGGATATCCCTGCAGTGACTTGAATGCAGGCTCGTCTTGCATCTCCCAAGACAAAAGGATGTCTGAATCCCCTGTAGAGACCACAGAGAAAGACCTAGTTCCCCACCTCATGGCGACCGGAGGCCTCACATCCTTTGAAAACTCCAGACGTATGCGGAGATCAGTGCCTCCAAGGTAGACGATACCTGACTCCTCGTGAAACTTCTTAGGAGTCCCAGAATTCCTGTGGCACGTGGAAAGGGACCCTTGGTCTCCCGCCACAGCTGGAGAGGCGTCCAAATTGCCCTGCCAATCCTCGAGGAGAATCCCGAGTTTTCCCTCGCAACTAAGCAGGAGTCCTGCCGTCGCTGAACAAACACGTGGGTGGAAGGGCCATCCCCGTCGTAACTCGAGAATATACCCCAGGTTCCCGCCGGAACTCGAGAAAAACAATGAGACTTCCCCCTCACCGCGAGATGAGGCCCCATTCCCCTGCACTGCGTGCAGAGCAATTCCGTGTTGCACATCACACAAGAAAGGAGCCTAGATTTCCATGATGGCACTCTAGAGAAACCCCAAGAACACTGTTTCAAGGCTAGAGGGATCCTGAGGTCACTGTAGCCACACGAAAGAGCTCCGTGGGCCAAAAATCAACTCGAGAGGAGAGGTTAGTCCCTGGCTTCGACTCCAGAGGAATAACACGTTACCACAAGCACCTCAAGAGGAGGCTTCTCTCAGCTCTAGCTATGTGAGAGGGACCCTGAGTTTGCGGTCTCAAGTGGAATGGACACCGCGATGCCCTGACGCAAAATAAGGCCGGATATCCCTGCAGTGACTTGAATGCAGACTCGTCTTGCATCTCCCAAGATGAAAGGATGTCTGAATCCCCTGTGGAGACCACAGAGAAAGTCCTAGTTCCCCACTTCATTACGACCGGAGGCCTCACATACTTTGAAATTTCCAGAGGTACACTGAGATCAGTGCCTCCAAAGGAGACGATGCCTGACTCCTAGTGAAACTTGATAGGAGTCCCAGGATTCCTGTGGCACGTGGAAAGGGACCCTTGGTCTCGCGCCTCAGCTGGAGAGGCGTCCCAATTGCCCTGCCAAGCCTCAAGGAGAATCCCGAGTTGTCCTTCGCAACTAGGTAGGAGTCCTGACGTCGCTGAACAAACACTTGGGTGGAAGGGCCATCCCCGTTGTAACTCGAGAATATACCCCATGTTCCCGCCCCAACTCTAGAAAAACCTTGAGACTTCCCTCTCGCCGAGAGATGAGGCCCGATTCCCCAGCACTGCGTGCAGAGCAATTCCGTGTTGCACATCACACATGAAAGGAGCCTTGATTTCCTTGATGGCACTCCAGAGAAACCCCAAGAACACTGTTTCAAGGCTAGAGGGATCCTGAGGTCACTGTAGCAACATGAAAGAGTTCCGTGGACCACAAATCAACTCGAGATGAGAGGGTAGTCCCTGGCTTGGACTCCAGAGGAATACCACCTTACCACAAGCACCTCAAGAGGAGGCTTCTCCCAGCTCTAGCTATGTGAGAGGGACCCTGAGTTTGCGGCCTCAAGTGAAATGGACACCGCAACGCCCTGACTCGAAATAAGGCCGGATATCCCTGCAGTGACTTGAATGCAGGCTCGTCTTGCATCTCCCAAGACGAAAGGATGTCTGAATCCCCTGTGGAGACCACAGAGAAAGACCTAGTTCCCCACCTCATCGCAACCGGAGGCCTCACATCCTTTGAAAACTCCAGAGGGACGCGGAGATCAGTGCCTCCAAAGGAGACGATGCCTGACTCCTCGTGAAACTTGATAGGAGTCCCAGGATTCCTGTGGCACGTGGAAAGGGACCCTTGGTCTCCCGCCTCAGCTGGAGAGCCGTCCCAATTGCCCTGCCAAGCCTCGAGGAGAATCCCGAGTTGTCCCTCGCAACTAGGCAGGAGTCCTGACGTCACGGAACAAACACGTGTGTGGAAGGGCCATCCCCGTTTTAACTCGAGAAAATACCCCAGGTTCCCGCCGCAACTCGAGAAAAACCATGAGACTTCCCTCTCACCGCGAGATGAGGTCCGATTCCGCTGCACTGAGTGCAGAGCAATTCCGTGTTGCACATCACACATGAAAGGAGCCTTGATTTCCTTGATGGCACTCCAGAGAAACCCCAAGAACACTGTTTCAAGGCTAGAGGGATTCTGAGGTCACTGTATCTACACAAAAGAGCTCCGTGGACCAAAAATCAACTCGAGATGAGAGGTTAGTCCCTGGCTTCGACTCCAGAGGAATACCACCTTACCACAAGCACCTCAAGAGGAGGCTTCTCTCAGCTCTAGGTATGTGAGAGGGACCCTGATTTTGCGGCCTCCAGTGGAATGGACACTGCGATGCCCTGACGCGAAATAACGCCGGATATCCCTGCAGTGACTTGAATGCAGGCTCGTCTTGCGTCTCCCAAGATGAAAGGATGTCTGAATCCCCTGTGGAGACCACAGAGAAAGGCCTAGTTCCCCACCTCATCGCGACCGGAGGCCTTACATCCTTTGAAAACTCCAGAGGTACGAGGAGATCAGTGCCTCCAAAGGAGGCGATGCATGACTCCTCGTGAAACTTGATAGGAGTCCCAGGATTCCTGTAGCATGTGGAAAGGGACCCTTGGTCTCCCGCCTCAGCTGGAGAGGCGTCCCAATTGCCCTGCCAAGCTTCGAGGAGAATCCTGAGTTGTCCCTGGCAACTAGGCAGGGGTCCTGCCGTCGCTGAACAAACATGTGTGTGGAAGGGCCATCCCCGTCGTAACTCGAGAATATACCCCAGGTTCCCGCCGCAACTCGAGAAAAACCATGAGACTTCCCCCTCGCCGCGAGATGAGGCCCGATTCCCCTGCACTGCGAGCAGAGCAATTCCGTGTTGCACATAACACAGTAAAGGAGCCTTGATTTCCTTGATGACACTCCAGAGAAACCCCAAGATCACTGTTTCAAGGCTAGAGGGATCCTGAGGTCACTGTAGCAACACGAAAGAGCTCCGTGGACCAAAATTCAACTCGAGATGAGATGTTAGTCCCAGGCTTCGACTCCAGAGGTCTACCACCTTACCACAAGCACCTCAAGAGGAGGCTTCTCTCAGGCCTAGGTATGTGACAGGGACCCTGAGTTTGCAGCCTCAAGTGGAATGGACACCGCAATGCCCTGACTCGATATAAGGCCGGATATCCCTGCAGTGACTTGAATGCAGGCTCGTCTTGCATCTCCCAAGACGAAACGATGTCTGAATCCCCTGTGGAGACCACAGAGAAAGACCTAGTTCCCCATCTCATCGCGACCAGAGGCCTCACATCCTTTGAAAACTCCAGAGGTACACGGAGATCAGTGCTTCGAAAGGAGACGATGCCTGACTCCACGTGAAACTTGATAGGAGTCCCAGGATTCCTGTGGCACGTGGAAACTGACACCTGGTCTCCCGCCTCAGCTGGAGAGTCGTCCCAATTTCCCTGCCAAGCCTCGAGGAGAATCCCGAGTTGTCACTCACAACTAGGCAGGAGTCGTGAGGTCGCTGAACAAACACGTGGGTGAAAGAGCCATCCCCATCGTAACTCGAGAATATACCCCAGCTTCCCGCCGTAACTCGAGAAAAACCATGAGACTTCCCCCTCGCCGCGAGATGAGGCCCGATTCCCCTGCACTACATGCAGAGCAATTCCGTGTTCCACATCAAACATGAAAGGAGCCTTGATTTCCTTGATGGCACTCCAGAGAAACCCCAAGAACACTCTTTCAAGGCTTGATGGATCCTGAGGTCACTGAAGAAACACGAAAGAGCTCCGTGGACCAAAAATCAACTCGAGATGAGAGGTTAATCCCTGGCTTCGACTCCAGAGGAATACCACCTTACCACAAGCACCTCAAGAGGAGGCTTCTCTCAGCTCTAGGTATGTGAGAGGGACCCTGAGTTTGTGGCCTCAAGTGGAATGGACACCGGGATGCCCTGACTCGAAATAAGGCCGGTTATCCCTGCAGTGACTTGAATGCAGGCTCGTCTTGCATCTCCCAAGACGAAAGGATGTCTGA
The DNA here is from genome assembly GCF_910594005.1 of Cervus elaphus. Taxonomy (NCBI): domain Eukaryota; kingdom Metazoa; phylum Chordata; class Mammalia; order Artiodactyla; family Cervidae; genus Cervus; species Cervus elaphus. The sequence goes on along the minus strand of NC_057815.1, from coordinate 8,198,179 downwards.
ATCCCCTGTGTAAACCACAGAGAAAGACCTAGTTCCCCACCTCATCGCGACCGGAGGCCTCACATCCTTTGAAAACTCCAGAGGTACGCGGAGATCAGTGCCTCCAAAGGAGACGATGCCTGACTCCTCGTGAAACTTGATAGGAGTCCCAGGATTCCTGTGGCACGTGGAAAGGGACCCTTGGTCTCCCGCCTCAGCTGGACAGGCGTCCCAATTGCCCTGCCAAGCCTCGAGGAGAATCCCGAGTTGTCCCTCGCAACTAGGCTGGAGTCCTGACGAGGCTGAACAAACACGTGGGTGGAAGGGCCATCCCCGTCGTAACTTGAGAATGTACCCCAGGTTCCCGCCGCAATTCGAGAAAAACCATGAGACTTCCCCCTCGCCGCGAGATGAGGCCCGATTCCCCTGCACTGCATGCAGAGCAATTCCGTGTTGCACATCACGCATGAAAGGAGCTTGGATTTCCTTGATGGCACTCCAGAGAAACCCCAAGAACACGGTTTCAAGGCTAGAGGGATCCTGAAGTCACTGTAGCAAAACGAGAGAGCTCCGTGGACCAAAAATCAACTCGAGATGAGAGGTTAGTCCCTGGCTTTGACTGCAGAGAACTACCACCTTACCACAAGCACCTCAAGAGGAGGCTTCTCTCAGCTCTAGTTATGTGAGAGGGACCCTGAGTTTGTGGCCTCAAGTGGAATGTACACCGCGACGCCCTGACTCGAAATAAGGTCGGATATCCCTGCAGTGACTTGAATGCAGGCTCGTCTTGCATCTCCCAAGACGAAAGAATGTCTGAATCCCCTGTGGAGACCACAGAGAAAGACCTAGTTCCCCACCTCATCGCGACCGGAGGTCTCACATCCTTTGAAAACTACAGAGGTATGCGGAGATCAGTGCCTCCAAAGGAGACGATGCCTGACTGCTCGTGAAACTTGATAGGAGTCCCAGGATTCCTGTGGCACGTGGAAAAGGACCCTTGGTCTCCCGCCTCAGCGGAAGAGGCGTCCCAATTGCCCTGCCAAGCCTCGAGGAGAATCCCGAGTTGTCCCTTGCCACTAGGCAGGAGTCCTGACGTCGCTGAACAAACACGTGGGTGGAAGGGCCATCCCCGTCGTAACTCGAGAATATACCCCAGGTTCCCGCCGCAACTCGAGAAAAACCGTGAGACTTCCCCCTCGCCGCAAGATGAGGCCCGATTGCCCTGCACTGCATTCAAAGCAATTCCGTGTTGCACATCAAACATGAAAGGAGCCTTGATTTCCTTGATGGCACTCCAGAGAAACCCCAAGAACACTGTTTCAAGGCTGGATCTATCCTGAGGTCACTGTAGCAACACGACAGATCTCCGTGGACCAAAAATCAACTCGAGATGAGAGGTTAGTCCCTGGCTTCGACTCCAGAGGAATACCACCTTACCACAAGCACCTCAAGAGGAGGATTCTCTCAGCTCTAGCTATGTGAGAGGGACCCTGAGTTTGCGGCCTTAAGTGGAATGTACACCGCGACGCCCTGACTCGAAATAAGGCCGGATATCCCTGCAGTGACTTGAATGCAGGCTCGTCTTGCATCTCCCAAGACGAAAAGATGTCTGAATCCCCTGTGGAGACCACAGAGAAAGATCTAGTTTCCCACCTCATGGCGACCGGAGGCCTCAAATCCTTTGAAAACTCCAGAGGTACACGGAGATCAGTGCCTCCAAAGGAGACGATGCCTGACTCCTCGTGAAACTTGATAGGAGTCCCAGGATTCCTGTGGCACGTGGAAAGAGACACTTGGTCTCCCGCCTCAGCTAGAGAGGCGACCCAATTGCCCTGCCAAGCCTCGAGGAGAATCCCGAGTTGTCCCTCTCAACTAGGCAGGAGTCCTGACGTCGCTGAACAAACACGTGGGTTGAAGGGTCATCCCCGTCGTAACTCGAGAATATACCCCAGGTTCCCGCCGCAACTCGAGAAAAATCATGAGACTTTCCCTTCGCCGCGAGATGAGGCCCGATTCCACTGCACTGCGTGCAGAGCAATTCCGTGTTGCACATCACACATGAAAGGAGCCTTGAATTCCTTGATGGCACTCCAGATAAACCCAAAGAACACTGTTTCCAGGCTAGAGGGATTCTGAGGTCACTGTAGCAACATGAAAGAGCTCCGTGGACCAAGAATCAACTCGAGATGAGAGGTTAGTCCCTGGCTTCAACTCCAGAGGAATACCACCTTACCACAAGCACCTCAAGAAGAGGCTTCTCTCAGCTCTAGGTATGTGAGAGGGACCCTGAGTTTGCAGCCTCAAGTGGAATGGACAACGGGATGCCCTGACTCGAAATAAGGCCGGATATCCCTGCAGTGACTTGAATGCAGGCTCGTCTTGCATCTCCAAAGATGAAAGGATGTCTGAATCCCCTGTGGAGACCACAGAGAAAGACCTAGTTCCCAACCTCATCGCGACCGGAGGCCTCACATCCTTTGAAAACTCCAGAGGTACACGGAGATCAGTGCCTCCAAAGGAGACGATGCCTGACTTCTCGTGAAACTTGATAGGAGTCCCAGGATTCCTGTGGCACGTGGAAAGGGACCCTTGGTCTCCCGCCTCAGCTGGAGAGGCGTCCCAATTGCCCTGCCATGCCTCGAGGAGAATCCCGAGTTGTCCCTCGCAACTAGGCAGGAGTCCTGACGTGGCTGAACAAACACGTGCGTGGAAGGGCCATCCCCGTCGTAACTCGAGAATATACGCCAGGTTCCCGCCGCAACTCGAGAAAAACCATGAGACTTCCACTCGCCGCGAGATGAGGCCCGATTCCCCTGCACTGCGTGCAGAGCAATTCTGTGTTGCACATCACACATGAAAGGAGGCTTGATTTCCTTGATGGCACTCCAGAGAAACCCCAAGAACACTGTTTCAAGGATAGAGGGATCCTGAGGTCACTGTAGCAACACGAAAGAGCTCCATGGACAAAAAATCAACTCGAGATGAGAGGTTAGTCCCTGGCTTTGACTCCAGAGGAATACCACCTTACCACAAGCACCTCAAGAGGAGGCTTCTCTCAGCTCTAGGTACGTGACAGGGACCCTGAGTTTGCGGCCTCAAGTGGAATGGACGCCGCGATGCCCTGACTCGAAATAAGGCCGGATATGCCTGCAGTGACTTGAATGCAGGCTCGTCTTGCATCTCCCATGACGAAAGGATGTCTGAGTCCCCTGTGGAGACCACAGAGAAAGACCTAGTTCCCCACCTCATCGCGACCGGAGGCCTCACATCCTTTGAAAACTCTAGAGGTACGCGGAGAACAGTGCCTCCAAAGGAGACGATGCCTGACTCCTCCTGAAACTTGATAGGAGTCCCAGGATTACTGTGGCACGTGGAAAGGGACCCTTGGTCTCCCGCCTCAGCTGGAGAGGCGTCCCAATTGCCCTGCCAAGCCTCGAGGAGAATCCCGAGTTGTCCCTCGCAACTAGGCAGGAGTCCTGACGTCGCTGACGAAACACGTGGGTGGAAGGGCCATCCCCATCGTAACTCTAGAATATGCCCCAGATTCACGCCGCAACTCCAGAAAAACCATGAGACTTCCCACTCACCGCGAGATGAGGCCCGATTCCCCTGCACTGCATGCAGAGCAATTCCGTGTTGCACATCACACATGAAAGGAGTCTTGATTTCCTTGATGGCACTCCAGAGAAACCCCAAGAACACTGTTTCTAGTCTAGAGGGATCCTGAGGACACTGTAGTATCACGAAAGAGCTCCGTGGACCAAGAATCAACTCCAAATGAGAGCTTAGTCCCTGGCTTCGACTCCAGCGGAGTACCCCCTTACCACAAGCACCTCAAGAGGAGACTTCTCTCAGCTCTAGGTATGTGAGAGGGACCCTGAGTTTGCGGCCTTAAGTGGAATGGACACCGCGATGCCGTGACTCGAAATAAGGCCGGATATCCCTGCAGTGACTTGAATGCAGGCTCTTCTTGCATCTCCCAAGACGAAAGTATAACTGAATCCCCTATGGAGACCACAAAGACCTACATCCCCACCTCATCGCGACCGAAGGCCTCACATCCTTTGAAAACTCCAGAGGGACGCGGAGATCAGTGCCTCCAAAGGAGACAATGCCTGACTCCTCGTGAAATTGATAGGAGTCCCAGGATTCCTGTGGCACGTGCAAAGGGACCCTTGGTCTCCTGCCTCAGCTGGAGAGGCGTCCCAATTGCCCTGCCAAGCCTCGAGGAGAATCCCGAGTTGTCCCTCGCAACTAGGCATGAATCCTGACGTCGCTGAACAAACACGTGTGTGGAAGGGCCATCCCAGTCGTAACTCGAGAATATACCCCAGGTTCCCGCCGCAACTCGAGAAAAACCATGAGACTTCCCCTTCGCCACGAGATGAGGCCCGATTCCCCTGCACTGCGTGCAGAGCAATGCCGTGTTGCACATCACACACGAAAGGAGCCTTGATTTCCTTGATGGCACTCTAGAGAAACCCCAAGAACACTGTTTCAAGGCTAGAGGGATCCTGAGGTCACTGTAGCAACACCAAAGAGCTCCGTGGACCAAAAATCAACAAGTGATGAGAGGTTAGTCCCTTACTTCGACTCCAGAGGAATACCACCTTACCACAAGCACCTCAAGAGGAGGCTTCTCTCAGCTCTAGGTATGTGAGAGGGACCCTGAATTTGCGGCCTCAAGTGGAATGGACACCGCGATGCCCTGACTCGAAATAAGGCCAGATATACCGGCAGTGACTTGAATGCAGGCTCGTCTTGAATCTCCAATGATGAAAGGATGTCTGAATCCCCTCTGGAGACCACAGAGAGAGACCTAGTTCCCCACCTCATCGCGACCGGGGCCTCACATCCTTTGAAAACTCCAGAGATACGCGGAGATCACTGCCTCCAAAGGAGACGATGCCTGACTCCTCGTGAAACTTGATAGGAGTCCCACGATTCCTGTGGCACGTGGATAGGGACTCTTGGTCTCCCGCCTCAGCTGGAGAGGCGTCCCAATTGCCCTGCCAGGCCTCGAGGAGAATCCCGAGTTGTCCCTCGTAACTAGGCAGGAGTCCTGACGTCGCTGAACAAACACGTGGGTGGAAGGGCCATCCCCGTCGTAACTCGAGAATATACCCCAGGTTCCCGCCGCAACTCGAGAAAAACCATGAGACTTCCCCCTCGCCGCGATATGAGGCCCGATTCCCCTGCACTGCGTGCAGAGCAATTCCGTCTTGCACATCACACATGAAAGGAGCCTTGATTTCCTTGATGACACTCCAGAGAAACCCCAAGAACACTGTTTCAAGGCTAGAGGGATCCTGAGGTCACTGTAGCAACACGAAAGAGGTCCATGGACCAAAAATCAACTCGACATGAGAGCTTAGTCCCTGGCTTCGACTCCAGAGGAATACCACCTTACCACAAGCACCTCAAGAGGACGCTTCTCTCAGCTCTAGGTATGTGAGAGGGACCCTGAGTTTGCGGCCTCATGTGGAATGGACACCGCGATGCCCTGATTCGAAATAAGGCCGGATATCCCTGCAGTGACTTGAATGCAGGCTCGTCTTGCATCTCCCAAGACGAAAGGATGTCTGAATCCCCTGTGCAGACCACAGAGAAAGACCTCGTTCCTCACGTCATCGCGACCGGAGGCCTCACATTCTTTGAAAACTCCAGAGGTACGCGGAGATCAGTGCCTCCAAATTAGACGATGCCTGACTCCTCGTGAAACTTGATAGGAGTCCCAGGATACCTGTGGCACGTGGAAAGGGACCCTTGGTCTCCCGCCTCAGCTGGAGAGGCGTCCCAATAATTTGACAAGCCTCGAAGAGAATCCCGAGTTGTCCCTCGCAACTAGGCAGGAGTCCTGACGTCGCTGAACAAACACGTGGGTGGAAGGGCCATCCCCGTCGTAACTCGAGAATATACCCCAGGTTCCCGCCGCAACTTGAGAAAAACCATGAGACTTCCCCCTCGCCGCGAGATGAGGCCCGATTCCCCTGCACTGCGTGCAGAGCAATTCCGTTTTGCACATCACACATGAAAGGAGCCTTGATTTAATTGATGGCACTCCAGAGAAACCCCAAGAACACTGTTTCAAGGCTAGAGGGATCCTGAGGTCACTGTAGGAAAAAGAAAGAGATCCGTGGGCCAAAAATCAAGTCAAGATGAGAGGTTAGTCCCTGGCTTCGACTCCAGAGGAATACCACCTTACCACAGGCACCTCAAGAGGAGGCTTCTCTCAGCTCTAGGTATGGGAGAGGGACCCTGAGTTTGCGGCCTCAAGTGGAATGGACACCGCGATGCCTTGACTCGAAATAAGGCCGTATATCCCTGCAGTGACTTGAATGCAGGCTCGTCTTGCATCTCCCAAGACGAAAGGATGTCTGAATCCCCTGTGGAGACCACAGAGAAAGACGTAGTTCCCCACCTCATCGCGACCGGAGGCTTCACATCCTTTGAAAACTCCAGAGGGATGCGGAGATCAGTGCTTCCAAAGGAGACGATGGCTGACTCCTCGTGAATCTTGATAGGAGTCCCAGGATTCCTGAGGCACGTTGAAAGGGACCCTTGGTCTCCCGCCTCAGCTGGAGAGGCGTCCCAATTGCCCTGCCAAGCCTCGAGGAGAATCCCGAGTTGTCCCTCACAACTAGGCAGGAGTCCTGACGTCGCTGAACAAACACGTCTGTGCAAGGGCCATCCCCGCCGTAACTCGAGAATATACCCCAGGTTCCCGCCGCAACTCGAGAAAAACCATGAGACTTCCCCCTCGCCGCGAGATGAGGCCCGATTCCCCTGCACTGCGTGCAGAGCAATGCCGTGTTGCACATCACACATGAAAGGAGCCTTGATTTCCTTGATGGCACTCCAGAGAAAGCCCAAGAACACTGTTTCAAGGCTAGAGGGATCCTGAGGTCACTGTAGCAACACGAAAGAGCTCCGTGGACCAAAAATCAACTCGAGATGAGACGTTAGCCCCTGGCTTTGACTCCAGAGGAATACCACCTTAGCACAAGCACCTCAAGAGGAGGCTTCTCTCAGCTCTAGGTATGTGAGAGGGACCCTGAGTTTGCGGCCTCAAGTGGAATGGACACCGCGATGCCCTGACTCGAAATAAGGCCGGATATCCCTGCAGTGACTTGAATGCAGGCTCGTCTTGCATCTCCCAAGATGAAAGGATGTCTGAATCCCCTGTGGAGACCACAGAGAAAGACCTAGTTCCCCACCTCATCGCGACCGGAGGCCTCACATCCTTTGAAAACTCCAGAGGGACGCGGAGATCAGTGCCTTCAAAGGAGACGATGCCTGACTCCTCGTGAAACTTGATAGGAGTCCCAGGATTCCTGTGGCACGTGGAAAGGGACACTTGGTCTCCCGCCTCAGCTGGAGAGGCGTCCCAATTGCCCTGCCAAGCCTCGAGGAGAATCCCGAGTTGTCCCTCGCAACTAGGCAGGAGTCCTGACGTCGCTGAACAAACACGTGTGTGGAAGGGCCATCCCCGTCGTAACTCGCGAATATACCCCAGGTTCCCGCCGCAACTTGAGAAAAACCATGAGACTTCCCCCTCGCCGCGAGATGAGGCCTGATTCCCCTGCACTGCGTGCAGAGCAATTCCGTTTTGCACATCACACATGAAAGGAGCCTTGATTTAATTGATGGCACTCCAGAGAAACCCCAAGAACACTGTTTCAAGGCTAGAGGGATCCTGAGGTCACTGTAGGAAAAAGAAAGAGATCCGTGGGCCAAAAATCAAGTCAAGATGAGAGGTTAGTCCCTGGCTTCGACTCCAGAGGAATACCACCTTACCACAGGCACCTCAAGAGGAGGCTTCTCTCAGCTCTAGGTATGTGAGAGGGACCCTGAGTTTCCGGCCTCAAGTGGAATGGACACCGCGATGCCTTGACTCGAAATAAGGCCGCATATCCCTGCAGTGACTTGAATGCAGGCTCGTCTTGCATCTCCCAAGACGAAAGGATGTCTGAATCCCCTGTGGAGACCACAGAGAAAGACCTAGTTCCCCACCTCATCGCGACCGGAGGCTTCACATCCTTTGAAAACTCCAGAGGGATGCGGAGATCAGTGCTTCCAAAGGAGACGATGCCTGACTCCTCGTGAAACTTGATAGGAGTCCCAGGATTCCTGAGGCACGTTGAAAGGGACCCTTGGTCTCCCGCCTCAGCTGGAGAGGCGTCCCAATTGCCCTGCCAAGCCTCGAGGAGAATCCCGAGTTGTCCCTCACAACTAGGCAGGAGTCCTGACGTCGCTGAACAAACACGTGTGTGCAAGGGCCATCCCCGTCGTAACTCGAGAATATACCCCAGGTTCTCGCAGCAACTCGAGAAAAACCATGAGACTTCCCCCTCGCCGCGAGATGAGGCCCGATTCCCCTGCACTGCGTGCAGAGCAATGCCGTGTTGCACATCACACAGGAAAGGAGCCTTGATTTCCTTGATGGCACTCCAGAGAAAGCCCAAGAACACTGTTTCAAGGCTAGAGGGATCCTGAGGTCACTGTAGAAACACGAAAGAGCTCCGTGGACCAAAAATCAACTCGAGATGAGACGTTAGCCCCTGGCTTTGACTCCAGAGGAATACCACCTTAGCACAAGCACCTGAAGAGGAGGCTTCTCTCAGCTCTAGGTATGTGAGAGGGACCCTGAGTTTGCGGCCTCAAGTGGAATGGACACCGCGATGCCCTGACTCGAAATAAGGCCGGATATCCTTGCAGTGACTTGAATGCAGGCTCGTTTTGCAACTCCCAAGACGAAAGGATGTCTGAATCCCCTGTGGAGACCACAGAGAAAGACCTAGTTCCCCACCTCATCGCGACCGAAGGCCTCACATCCTTTGAAAACTCCAGAGGGACGCGGAGATCAGTGCCTCCAAAGGAGACAATGCCTGACTCCTCGTGAAATTGATAGGAGTCCCAGGATTCCTGTGGCACGTGCAAAGGGACCCTTGGTCTCCTGCCTCAGCTGGAGAGGCGTCCCAATTGCCCTGCCAAGCCTCGAGGAGAATCCCGAGTTGTCCCTCGCAACTAGGCATGAATCCTGACGTCGCTGAACAAACACGTGTGTGGAAGGGCCATCCCAGTCGTAACTCGAGAATATACCCCAGGTTCCCGCCGCAACTCGAGAAAAACCATGAGACTTCCCCTTCACCACGAGATGAGGCCCGATTCCCCTGCACTGCGTGCAGAGCAATGCCGTGTTGCACATCACACACGAAAGGAGCCTTGATTTCCTTGATGGCACTCTAGAGAAACCCCAAGAACACTGTTTCAAGGCTAGAGGGATCTTGAGGTCACTGTAGCAACAAGAAAGAGCTCCGTGGACCAAAAATCAACTCGAGATGAGAGGTTAGTTCCTGGCTTCGACTCCAGAGGAATACCACCTTACCACAAGCACCTCAAGAGGAGGCTTCTCTCAGCTCTAGGTATGTGAGAGGGACCCTGAGTTTGCGGCCTCAAGTGGAATGGACACCGCGATGCCCTGACTTGAAATAAGGCCGGATATCCCTGCAGTGATTTGAATGCAGGCTCATCTTGCATCTCGCAAGACGAAAGGATGCCTGAATCCTCTGTGGAGACCACAGAGAAAGACCTAGTTCCCCACCTCATCGCGACCGGAGGCCTCACATACTTTGAAAACTCCAGAGGGACGCAGAGATCAGTGCCTCCAAAGGAGACGATACCTGACTCCTCGTGAAACTTGATAGGAGACCCAGGATTCCTGTGGAACGTGGAAAGGGATCCTTGGTCTCCCGCCTCAGCTGGAGAGGCGTCCCAATTGCCCTGCCAAGCCTGGAGGAGAATCCCGAGTTGTCCCTCGCAGCTAGGCAGGAGTCCTGACGTCGCTGAACAAACACGTGTGTGGAAGGGCCATCCCCGTCGTAACTCAAGAATATACGCCAGGTTCCCGCCGCAACTCAAGAAAAACCAAGAGACTTACCCCTCGCCGCGAGATGTGGCCCAATTCCCCTGCACTGCGTGCAGAGCAATGCCGTGTTGCACGTCACACAGGAAAGGAGCCTTGATTTCCTTGATGGCACTCCAGAGAAACCCCAAGAACACTGTTTCAAGGCTAGAGGGATCCTGAGGTCACTGTAGCAACACGAAAGAGCTCCGTGGACCACAAATCAACTCGAGATGAGAGGTTAGTCCCTGGCGTCGACTCCAGAGGAATACCACCTTACCACAAGCACCTCAAGAGGAGGCTTCTCTCAGCTCTAGGTATGTGAGAGGGACCCTGAGTTTGCGGCCTCAAGTGGAATGGACACCGCGATGCCCTGACTCGAAATAAGGCCGGATATCCCTGCAGTGACTTGAATGCATGCTCGTCTTGCATCTCCCAAGACGAAAGGATGCCTGAATCCCCTGGGGAGACCACAGAGAAAGACCTAGTTCCCCACCTCATCGCGACGGGAGGCCTCACATCCTTTGAAAACTCCAGAGAAATGCGGAGATCAGTGCCTCCAAAGGAGCCGATGCCTGACTCCTCGTGAAACTTGATAGGAGTCCCAGGATTCCTGTGGCACGTGGAAAGGGATCCTCGGTCTCCCGCCTCAGCTGGAGAGGCATCCCAATTGCCCTGCCAAGCCTCGAGGAGAATCCCGAGTTGTCCCTCGCAACTAGGCAGGAGTCCTGACGTCGCTGAACAAACACGTGTGTGGAAGGGCCATCCCCGTCGTAACTCGAGAATATACCCCAGGTTCCCGCCGCAACTCGAGAAAAACCATGAGACTTCCCCCTCGCCGCGAGATGAGGCCCGATTCCCCTGGATTGCATGCAGAGCAAAGCAGTGTTGCACATCACACAGGAAAGGAGCCTTGATTTCCTTGATAGCACTCCAGAGAAACCCCAAGAACACTGTTTCAAGGCTAGAGGGATCCTGAGGTCACTGTAGCAACAGTAAAGAGCTCCGTGGACCAAAAATCAACTCGAGATGAGAGGTTAGGCCCTGGATTCGACTCCAGAGGAATACCACCTTACCACAAGCACCTCAAGAGGAGGCTTCTCTCAGCTCTAGCTATGTGAGAGGGACCCTGAGTTAACGGCCTCAAGTGGAATGGACACCGCGATGCCCTGACTCGAAATAAGGCCGGATATCCCTGCAGTGACTTGAATGCAGGGACGTCTTGCATCTCCCAAGACGAAGGGATGTCTGAATCCCCTGTGGAGACCACAGAGAAAGACCTAGTTCCCCACGTCATCGCGACCGGAGGCCTCACATCCTTTGAAAACTCCAGAGGGACGCGGAGATCAGTGACTCCAAAGGAGACGATGCCTGACTCCTCCTGAAACTTGATAGGAGTCTCAAGATTCCTGTGGCACGTGGAAAGGGACCCTTGGTCTCCCGCCTCAGCTGGAGAGGCGTCCCAATTGCCCTGCCAAGCCTCGAGGAGAATCCCGAGTTGTCCCTCGCAACTAGGCAGGAGTCCTGACGTCGCTGAACAAACACGTGTGTGGAAGGGCCATCCCCGTCGTAACTCGAGAATATACCCCAGGTTCCCGCCGCAACTCGAGAAAAACCATGAGACTTCCCCCTCGCCGCGAGATGAGGCTCGATTCCTATGCACTGCGTGCAGAGCAATTCCGTGTTGCACATCACACAGTAAAGGAGCCTTGATTTCCTTGATGGCACTCCAGAGAAACCCCAAGAACACTGCTTCAAGGCTAGAGGGATCCTGAGGTCACTGTAGCAACACGAAAGAGCTCCGTGGACCAAAATTCAACTCGAGATGAGAGGGTAGTCCCTGGCTTCGACTTCAGACGAATACCACCTTACCACAAGCACCTCAAGAGGAGGCTTCTCTCAGCTCTAGGTATGTGAGAGGGACCCTGAGTTTGCGGCCTCAAGTGGAATGGACATCGCGATGCCCTGACTCGAAATAAGGCCGGATATCCCTGCAGTGACTTGAATGCAGGCTCGTCTTGCATCTCCCAAGACGAAAGGATGTCTGAATCGCCTGTGGAGACCACAGAGAAAGACTTGGTTCCCCACTTTATTGCGACCGGAGGCCTCACATCCTTTGAAAACTCCAGAGGGACGCGGAGATCAGTGCCTCCAAAGGAGACGATGCCTGACTCCTCGTGAAACTTGATAGGAGTCCCAGGATTTCTGTGGCACGTAGAAAGGGACACTTGGTCTCCCGCCTCAGCTGGAGAGGAGGCCCAATTGCCCTGCCAAGCCTCGAGGAGAATCCCGAGTTGTCCCTCGCAACTAGGCAGCAGTCCTAGGACGTCGCTGAACAAACACGTGTGTGGAAGGGCCATCCCCATCGTAACTCGAGAATATACCCCAGGTTCCCGCCACAACTCGAGAAAAACCATGAGACTTCCCCCTCGCCGCGAGATGAGGGTCGATTCCTCTGCACTGTGTGCAGAGCAATGGCGTGTTGCACATCACACAGGAAAGGAGCCTTGATTTCCTTGATGGCACTCCAGAGAAACCCCAAGAACACTGTTTCAAGGCTAGATGGATCCTGAGGTCACTGTAGCAACACGAAAGAGCTCCGTGGACCAAACATCAACTCGAGATGAGAGGTTAGTCCCTGGCTTTGATTCCAGAGGAATACCACCTTACCACAAGCACCTCAAGAGGAGGCTTCTCTCAGCTCTAGGTGTGTGAGAGAGACCCTGAGTTTGCGGCCTCAAGTGGAATGGACACCGCGATGCCCTGACTCGAAATAAGTCCGGATATCCCTGCAGTGACTTGAATGCAGGCTCGTCTTTCATCTCCCAAGACGAAAGGATGTCTGAATCCCCTGTGGAGACGACAGAGAAAAACCTAGTTCCCCACCTCATCGCGACCGGAGGCCTCACTTCCTTTGAAAACTCCAGAGGGACGCGGAGATCAGTGCCTTCAAAGGAGACGATGCCTGACTCCTCGTGAAACTTGATAGGAGTCCCAGGATTCCTGTGTCACGTGAAAAGGGACACTTGGTCTCCCGCCTCAGCTGGAGAGGCGTCCCAATTGCCCTGCGAAGCCTCGAGGAGAATCCCGAGTTGTCCCTCGCAACAAGGCAGGAGTCCTGACGTCGCTGAACAAACACATGTGTGGAAGTGCCATCCACGTCGTAACTCGAGAATATACCCCAGGTTCCCGCCGCAACTCGAGAAAAACCATGAGACTTCCCCCTCGCCGCGAGATGAGGCCCGATTCCCCTGCACTGCGTGCAGAGCAATGCCGTGTTGCACATCACACAGGAAAGGAGCCTTGATTTCCTTGATGGCACTCCAGAGAAACCCCAAGACCACTGTTTCAACGCTAGAGGGATCCTGAGGTCACTGTAGCAACAAGAAAGAGCTCCGTGGACCACAAATCAACTCGAGATGAGAGGTTAGTCCCTGGCTTCGACTCCAGAGGAATACCACCTTACCACAAGCACCTCAAGAGGAGGCTTCTCTCAGCTCTAGGTATGTGAGAGGGACCCTGAGTTTGCGGCCTCAAGTGGAATGAACACCGCGATGCCCTGACTCGAAGTAAGGCCGGATATCCCTGCAGTGACTTGAATGCAGGCTCGTCTTGCATCTCCCAAGACGAAAGGATGTCTGAATCCCCTGTGGAGACCACAGAGAAAGACCTAGTTCCCCACCTCATCGCGACCGGAAGCCTCACCTCCTTTGAAAACTCCAGCGGTACGCAGAGATCAGTGCCTCCAAAGGAGACGATGCTTGACTCCTCGTGAAACTTGATAGGAGTCCCAGGATTCCTGTGGCACGTGGAAAGGGACCCTTGGTCTCCCGCCTCAGCTGGAGAGGCGTCCCAATTGCCCTGCCAAGCCTCGAGGAGAATCCCGAGTTGTCCCTCTCAACTAGGCCAGAGTCCTGAAGTCCCTGAACAAACATGTGTGTGGAAGGCCATCCCCGTGGTAACTGGAGAATATACCCCAGGTTCTCGCCGCATTTCGAGAAAAACCATGAGACTTCCCCCTCGCCACGAGAAGAGGCCCGATTCCCCTGCACTGCGTGCAGAGCAATGCCGTGTTGCACATCACACAGGAAAGGAGCCTTGATTTCCTTGATGGCACTCCAGAGAAACCCCAAGAACACTGTTTCAAGGCTAGAGGGATCCTGAGGTCACTGTAGCAACAGTAAAGAGCTCCGTGGACCAAAAATCAACTCGAGATGAGAGGTTAGTGCCTGGCTTCTACTCCAGAGGAATACCACCTTACCACAAGCACCTCAAGAGGAGGCTTCTCTCAGCTCTAGGTATGTGAGAGGGACCCTGAGTTTGTGGCCTCAAGTGGAATGGACACCGCGATGCCCTGACTCGAAGTAAGGCCGGATATCCCTGCAGTGACTTGAATGCATGCTCGTCTTGCATCTCCCAAGACGAAGGGATGTCTGAATCCCCTGTGGAGACCACAGAGAAAGACCTAGTTCCCCACCTCATCGCGACCGGAGGCCTCACATCCTTTGAAAACTCCAGAGGGACGCGGAGATCAGTGCCTCCAAAGGAGACGATTCCTGACTCCTTGTGAAACTTGATAGGAGTCCCAGGATTCCTGTGTCACGTGGAAAGGGACCCTCGGTCTCCTGCCTCAGCTGGAGAGGCGTCCAAATTGCTCTGCCAAGCCTTGAGGAGAATCCCGAGTTGTCCCTCGCAACTAGGCAGGAGTCCTGCGTCGCTGAACAAACACGTGTGTGGAAGGGCCATCCCCGTCGTAACTCGAGAATATACCCCAGGTTCCCGCCGCAACTCGAGAAAAACCATGAGACTTCCCCCTCGCCGCGAAATGAGGCCCGATTCCCCTGCACTGCGTGCAGAGCAATGCCGTGTTGCACGTCACACAGGAAAGGAGCCTTGATTTCCTTGATGGCACTCCAGAGAAACCCCAAGAACACTGTTTCAAGGCTAGAGGGATCCTGAGGTCACTGTAGACACAGGAAAGAGCTCCGTGGACCAAAAATCAACTCGAGATGAGAGGGTAGTCCCTGGCTTCGACTCCAGACGAATACCACCTTACCACAACCACCTCAAGAGGAGGCTTCTCTCAGCTCTAGGTATGTGAGAGGGACCCTGAGTTTGCGGCCTCAAGTGGAATGGACACCGCAACGCCCTGACTCGAAATAAGGCCGGATATCCCTGCAGTGACTTGAATGCAGGCTCGTCTTGCATCTCCCAAGAAGAAAAGATGTCTGAATCCCCTGTGGAGACCACAGAGAAAGATCTAGTTTCCCACCTCATGGCGACCGGAGGCCTCACATCCTTTGAAAACTCCAGAGTTACACGGAGATCAGTGCCTCCAAAGGAGACGATGCCTGACTCCTCGTGAAACTTGATAGGAGTCCCAGGATTCCTGTGGCACGTGGAAAGAGACACTTGGTCTCCCGCCTCAGCTGGAGAGGCGACCCAATTGCCCTGCCAAGCCTCGAGGAGAATCCCGAGTTGTCCCTCGCAACTAGGCAGGAGTCCTGACGTCGCTGAACAAACACGTGGGTTGAAGGGTCATCTCCGTCGTAACTCGAGAATATACCCCAGGTTCCCGCCGCAACTCGAGAAAAATCATGAGACTTTCCCTTCGCCGCGAGATGAGGCCCGATTCCACTGCACTGCGAGCAGAGCAATTCCGTGTTGCACATCACACATGAAAGGAGCCTTGAATTCCTTGATGGCACTCCAGATAAACCCAAAGAACACTGTTTCCAGGCTAGAGGGATTCTGAGGTCACTGTAGCAACATGAAAGAGCTCCGTGGACCAAGAATCAACTGGAGATGAGAGGTTACTCCCTGGCTTCGACTCCAGAGGAATACCACCTTACCACAAGCACCTCAAGAAGAGGCTTCTCTCAGCTCTAGGTATGTGAGAGGGACCCTGAGTTTGCGGCCTCAAGTGGAATGGACAACGCGATGCCCTGACTCGAAATAAGCCCAGATATCCCTGCATTGACTTGAATGCCGGCTCGTTTTGCATCTGCAAAGATGAAAGGATGTTTGAATCCCTGTGGAGACCACAGAGAAAGACCCAGTTCCCCACCTCATCGCGACCGGAGGCCTCACATCCTTTGAAAACTCCAGAGGCACGCGGAGATTAGTGCCTCCAAAGGTGACGATGCCTGACTCCTCTGAAACTTGATAGGAGTCCCAGGATTCCTGTGGCACGTGGAAAGGGACCCTTGGTCTCCCGCCTCAGCTGGAGAGCCGTCCCAATTGCCCTGCCAAGCCTCGAGGAGAATCCCGAGTTGTCCCTCGCAACTAGGCAGGAGTCCTGACGTCGCTGAACAAACACGTGGGTGGAAGGGCCATCCCCGTTGTAACTCGAGAATATACCCCATGTTCCCGCCCCAACTCTAGAAAAACCTTGAGACTTCCCTCTCGCCGAGAGATGAGGCCCGATTCCCCAGCACTGCGTGCAGAGCAATTCCGTGTTGCACATCACACATGAAAGGAGCCTTGATTTCCTTGATGGCACTCCAGAGAAACCCCAAGAACACTGTTTCAAGGCTAGAGGGATCCTGAGGTCACTGTAGCAACATGAAAGAGTTCCGTGGACCACAAATCAACTCGAGATGAGAGGGTAGTCCCTGGCTTGGACTCCAGAGGAATACCACCTTACCACAAGCACCTCAAGAGGAGGCTTCTCTCAGCTCTAGCTATGTGAGAGGGACCCTGAGTTTGCGGCCTCAAGTGAAATGGACACCGCAACGCCCTGACTCGAAATAAGGCCGGATATCCCTGCAGTGACTTGAATGCAGGCTCGTCTTGCATCTCCCAAGACGAAAGGATGTCTGAATCCCCTGTGGAGACCACAGAGAAAGACCTAGTTCCCCACCTCATCGCAACCGGAGGCCTCACATCCTTTGAAAACTCCAGAGGGACGCGGAGATCAGTGCCTCCAAAGGAGACGATGCCTGACTCCTCGTGAAACTTGATAGGAGTCCCAGGATTCCTGTGGCACGTGGAAAGGGACCCTTGGTCTCCCGCCTCAGCTGGAGAGCCGTCCCAATTGCCCTGCCAAGCCTCGAGGAGAATCCCGAGTTGTCCCTCGCAACTAGGCAGGAGTCCTGACGTCACGGAACAAACACGTGTGTGGAAGGGCCATCCCCGTTTTAACTCGAGAAAATACCCCAGGTTCCCGCCGCAACTCGAGAAAAACCATGAGACTTCCCTCTCACCGCGAGATGAGGTCCGATTCCGCTGCACTGAGTGCAGAGCAATTCCGTGTTGCACATCACACATGAAAGGAGCCTTGATTTCCTTGATGGCACTCCAGAGAAACCCCAAGAACACTGTTTCAAGGCTAGAGGGATTCTGAGGTCACTGTATCTACACAAAAGAGCTCCGTGGACCAAAAATCAACTCGAGATGAGAGGTTAGTCCCTGGCTTCGACTCCAGAGGAATACCACCTTACCACAAGCACCTCAAGAGGAGGCTTCTCTCAGCTCTAGGTATGTGAGAGGGACCCTGATTTTGCGGCCTCCAGTGGAATGGACACTGCGATGCCCTGACGCGAAATAACGCCGGATATCCCTGCAGTGACTTGAATGCAGGCTCGTCTTGCGTCTCCCAAGATGAAAGGATGTCTGAATCCCCTGTGGAGACCACAGAGAAAGGCCTAGTTCCCCACCTCATCGCGACCGGAGGCCTTACATCCTTTGAAAACTCCAGAGGTACGAGGAGATCAGTGCCTCCAAAGGAGGCGATGCATGACTCCTCGTGAAACTTGATAGGAGTCCCAGGATTCCTGTAGCATGTGGAAAGGGACCCTTGGTCTCCCGCCTCAGCTGGAGAGGCGTCCCAATTGCCCTGCCAAGCTTCGAGGAGAATCCTGAGTTGTCCCTGGCAACTAGGCAGGGGTCCTGCCGTCGCTGAACAAACATGTGTGTGGAAGGGCCATCCCCGTCGTAACTCGAGAATATACCCCAGGTTCCCGCCGCAACTCGAGAAAAACCATGAGACTTCCCCCTCGCCGCGAGATGAGGCCCGATTCCCCTGCACTGCGAGCAGAGCAATTCCGTGTTGCACATAACACAGTAAAGGAGCCTTGATTTCCTTGATGACACTCCAGAGAAACCCCAAGATCACTGTTTCAAGGCTAGAGGGATCCTGAGGTCACTGTAGCAACACGAAAGAGCTCCGTGGACCAAAATTCAACTCGAGATGAGATGTTAGTCCCAGGCTTCGACTCCAGAGGTCTACCACCTTACCACAAGCACCTCAAGAGGAGGCTTCTCTCAGGCCTAGGTATGTGACAGGGACCCTGAGTTTGCAGCCTCAAGTGGAATGGACACCGCAATGCCCTGACTCGATATAAGGCCGGATATCCCTGCAGTGACTTGAATGCAGGCTCGTCTTGCATCTCCCAAGACGAAACGATGTCTGAATCCCCTGTGGAGACCACAGAGAAAGACCTAGTTCCCCATCTCATCGCGACCAGAGGCCTCACATCCTTTGAAAACTCCAGAGGTACACGGAGATCAGTGCTTCGAAAGGAGACGATGCCTGACTCCACGTGAAACTTGATAGGAGTCCCAGGATTCCTGTGGCACGTGGAAACTGACACCTGGTCTCCCGCCTCAGCTGGAGAGTCGTCCCAATTTCCCTGCCAAGCCTCGAGGAGAATCCCGAGTTGTCACTCACAACTAGGCAGGAGTCGTGAGGTCGCTGAACAAACACGTGGGTGAAAGAGCCATCCCCATCGTAACTCGAGAATATACCCCAGCTTCCCGCCGTAACTCGAGAAAAACCATGAGACTTCCCCCTCGCCGCGAGATGAGGCCCGATTCCCCTGCACTACATGCAGAGCAATTCCGTGTTCCACATCAAACATGAAAGGAGCCTTGATTTCCTTGATGGCACTCCAGAGAAACCCCAAGAACACTCTTTCAAGGCTTGATGGATCCTGAGGTCACTGAAGAAACACGAAAGAGCTCCGTGGACCAAAAATCAACTCGAGATGAGAGGTTAATCCCTGGCTTCGACTCCAGAGGAATACCACCTTACCACAAGCACCTCAAGAGGAGGCTTCTCTCAGCTCTAGGTATGTGAGAGGGACCCTGAGTTTGTGGCCTCAAGTGGAATGGACACCGGGATGCCCTGACTCGAAATAAGGCCGGTTATCCCTGCAGTGACTTGAATGCAGGCTCGTCTTGCATCTCCCAAGACGAAAGGATGTCTGAATCCCCTGTGTAAACCACAGAGAAAGACCTAGTTCCCCACCTCATCGCGACCGGAGGCCTCACATCCTTTGAAAACTCCAGAGGTACGCGGAGATCAGTGCCTCCAAAGGAGACGATGCCTGACTCCTCGTGAAACTTGATAGGAGTCCCAGGATTCCTGTGGCACGTGGAAAGGGACCCTTGGTCTCCCGCCTCAGCTGGACAGGCGTCCCAATTGCCCTGCCAAGCCTCGAGGAGAATCCCGAGTTGTCCCTCGCAACTAGGCTGGAGTCCTGACGAGGCTGAACAAACACGTGGGTGGAAGGGCCATCCCCGTCGTAACTTGAGAATGTACCCCAGGTTCCCGCCGCAATTCGAGAAAAACCATGAGACTTCCCCCTCGCCGCGAGATGAGGCCCGATTCCCCTGCACTGCATGCAGAGCAATTCCGTGTTGCACATCACGCATGAAAGGAGCTTGGATTTCCTTGATGGCACTCCAGAGAAACCCCAAGAACACGGTTTCAAGGCTAGAGGGATCCTGAAGTCACTGTAGCAAAACGAGAGAGCTCCGTGGACCAAAAATCAACTCGAGATGAGAGGTTAGTCCCTGGCTTTGACTGCAGAGAACTACCACCTTACCACAAGCACCTCAAGAGGAGGCTTCTCTCAGCTCTAGTTATGTGAGAGGGACCCTGAGTTTGTGGCCTCAAGTGGAATGTACACCGCGACGCCCTGACTCGAAATAAGGTCGGATATCCCTGCAGTGACTTGAATGCAGGCTCGTCTTGCATCTCCCAAGACGAAAGAATGTCTGAATCCCCTGTGGAGACCACAGAGAAAGACCTAGTTCCCCACCTCATCGCGACCGGAGGTCTCACATCCTTTGAAAACTACAGAGGTATGCGGAGATCAGTGCCTCCAAAGGAGACGATGCCTGACTGCTCGTGAAACTTGATAGGAGTCCCAGGATTCCTGTGGCACGTGGAAAAGGACCCTTGGTCTCCCGCCTCAGCGGAAGAGGCGTCCCAATTGCCCTGCCAAGCCTCGAGGAGAATCCCGAGTTGTCCCTTGCCACTAGGCAGGAGTCCTGACGTCGCTGAACAAACACGTGGGTGGAAGGGCCATCCCCGTCGTAACTCGAGAATATACCCCAGGTTCCCGCCGCAACTCGAGAAAAACCGTGAGACTTCCCCCTCGCCGCAAGATGAGGCCCGATTGCCCTGCACTGCATTCAAAGCAATTCCGTGTTGCACATCAAACATGAAAGGAGCCTTGATTTCCTTGATGGCACTCCAGAGAAACCCCAAGAACACTGTTTCAAGGCTGGATCTATCCTGAGGTCACTGTAGCAACACGACAGATCTCCGTGGACCAAAAATCAACTCGAGATGAGAGGTTAGTCCCTGGCTTCGACTCCAGAGGAATACCACCTTACCACAAGCACCTCAAGAGGAGGATTCTCTCAGCTCTAGCTATGTGAGAGGGACCCTGAGTTTGCGGCCTTAAGTGGAATGTACACCGCGACGCCCTGACTCGAAATAAGGCCGGATATCCCTGCAGTGACTTGAATGCAGGCTCGTCTTGCATCTCCCAAGACGAAAAGATGTCTGAATCCCCTGTGGAGACCACAGAGAAAGATCTAGTTTCCCACCTCATGGCGACCGGAGGCCTCAAATCCTTTGAAAACTCCAGAGGTACACGGAGATCAGTGCCTCCAAAGGAGACGATGCCTGACTCCTCGTGAAACTTGATAGGAGTCCCAGGATTCCTGTGGCACGTGGAAAGAGACACTTGGTCTCCCGCCTCAGCTAGAGAGGCGACCCAATTGCCCTGCCAAGCCTCGAGGAGAATCCCGAGTTGTCCCTCTCAACTAGGCAGGAGTCCTGACGTCGCTGAACAAACACGTGGGTTGAAGGGTCATCCCCGTCGTAACTCGAGAATATACCCCAGGTTCCCGCCGCAACTCGAGAAAAATCATGAGACTTTCCCTTCGCCGCGAGATGAGGCCCGATTCCACTGCACTGCGTGCAGAGCAATTCCGTGTTGCACATCACACATGAAAGGAGCCTTGAATTCCTTGATGGCACTCCAGATAAACCCAAAGAACACTGTTTCCAGGCTAGAGGGATTCTGAGGTCACTGTAGCAACATGAAAGAGCTCCGTGGACCAAGAATCAACTCGAGATGAGAGGTTAGTCCCTGGCTTCAACTCCAGAGGAATACCACCTTACCACAAGCACCTCAAGAAGAGGCTTCTCTCAGCTCTAGGTATGTGAGAGGGACCCTGAGTTTGCAGCCTCAAGTGGAATGGACAACGGGATGCCCTGACTCGAAATAAGGCCGGATATCCCTGCAGTGACTTGAATGCAGGCTCGTCTTGCATCTCCAAAGATGAAAGGATGTCTGAATCCCCTGTGGAGACCACAGAGAAAGACCTAGTTCCCAACCTCATCGCGACCGGAGGCCTCACATCCTTTGAAAACTCCAGAGGTACACGGAGATCAGTGCCTCCAAAGGAGACGATGCCTGACTTCTCGTGAAACTTGATAGGAGTCCCAGGATTCCTGTGGCACGTGGAAAGGGACCCTTGGTCTCCCGCCTCAGCTGGAGAGGCGTCCCAATTGCCCTGCCATGCCTCGAGGAGAATCCCGAGTTGTCCCTCGCAACTAGGCAGGAGTCCTGACGTGGCTGAACAAACACGTGCGTGGAAGGGCCATCCCCGTCGTAACTCGAGAATATACGCCAGGTTCCCGCCGCAACTCGAGAAAAACCATGAGACTTCCACTCGCCGCGAGATGAGGCCCGATTCCCCTGCACTGCGTGCAGAGCAATTCTGTGTTGCACATCACACATGAAAGGAGGCTTGATTTCCTTGATGGCACTCCAGAGAAACCCCAAGAACACTGTTTCAAGGATAGAGGGATCCTGAGGTCACTGTAGCAACACGAAAGAGCTCCATGGACAAAAAATCAACTCGAGATGAGAGGTTAGTCCCTGGCTTTGACTCCAGAGGAATACCACCTTACCACAAGCACCTCAAGAGGAGGCTTCTCTCAGCTCTAGGTACGTGACAGGGACCCTGAGTTTGCGGCCTCAAGTGGAATGGACGCCGCGATGCCCTGACTCGAAATAAGGCCGGATATGCCTGCAGTGACTTGAATGCAGGCTCGTCTTGCATCTCCCATGACGAAAGGATGTCTGAGTCCCCTGTGGAGACCACAGAGAAAGACCTAGTTCCCCACCTCATCGCGACCGGAGGCCTCACATCCTTTGAAAACTCTAGAGGTACGCGGAGAACAGTGCCTCCAAAGGAGACGATGCCTGACTCCTCCTGAAACTTGATAGGAGTCCCAGGATTACTGTGGCACGTGGAAAGGGACCCTTGGTCTCCCGCCTCAGCTGGAGAGGCGTCCCAATTGCCCTGCCAAGCCTCGAGGAGAATCCCGAGTTGTCCCTCGCAACTAGGCAGGAGTCCTGACGTCGCTGACGAAACACGTGGGTGGAAGGGCCATCCCCATCGTAACTCTAGAATATGCCCCAGATTCACGCCGCAACTCCAGAAAAACCATGAGACTTCCCACTCACCGCGAGATGAGGCCCGATTCCCCTGCACTGCATGCAGAGCAATTCCGTGTTGCACATCACACATGAAAGGAGTCTTGATTTCCTTGATGGCACTCCAGAGAAACCCCAAGAACACTGTTTCTAGTCTAGAGGGATCCTGAGGACACTGTAGTATCACGAAAGAGCTCCGTGGACCAAGAATCAACTCCAAATGAGAGCTTAGTCCCTGGCTTCGACTCCAGCGGAGTACCCCCTTACCACAAGCACCTCAAGAGGAGACTTCTCTCAGCTCTAGGTATGTGAGAGGGACCCTGAGTTTGCGGCCTTAAGTGGAATGGACACCGCGATGCCGTGACTCGAAATAAGGCCGGATATCCCTGCAGTGACTTGAATGCAGGCTCTTCTTGCATCTCCCAAGACGAAAGTATAACTGAATCCCCTATGGAGACCACAAAGACCTACATCCCCACCTCATCGCGACCGAAGGCCTCACATCCTTTGAAAACTCCAGAGGGACGCGGAGATCAGTGCCTCCAAAGGAGACAATGCCTGACTCCTCGTGAAATTGATAGGAGTCCCAGGATTCCTGTGGCACGTGCAAAGGGACCCTTGGTCTCCTGCCTCAGCTGGAGAGGCGTCCCAATTGCCCTGCCAAGCCTCGAGGAGAATCCCGAGTTGTCCCTCGCAACTAGGCATGAATCCTGACGTCGCTGAACAAACACGTGTGTGGAAGGGCCATCCCAGTCGTAACTCGAGAATATACCCCAGGTTCCCGCCGCAACTCGAGAAAAACCATGAGACTTCCCCTTCGCCACGAGATGAGGCCCGATTCCCCTGCACTGCGTGCAGAGCAATGCCGTGTTGCACATCACACACGAAAGGAGCCTTGATTTCCTTGATGGCACTCTAGAGAAACCCCAAGAACACTGTTTCAAGGCTAGAGGGATCCTGAGGTCACTGTAGCAACACCAAAGAGCTCCGTGGACCAAAAATCAACAAGTGATGAGAGGTTAGTCCCTTACTTCGACTCCAGAGGAATACCACCTTACCACAAGCACCTCAAGAGGAGGCTTCTCTCAGCTCTAGGTATGTGAGAGGGACCCTGAATTTGCGGCCTCAAGTGGAATGGACACCGCGATGCCCTGACTCGAAATAAGGCCAGATATACCGGCAGTGACTTGAATGCAGGCTCGTCTTGAATCTCCAATGATGAAAGGATGTCTGAATCCCCTCTGGAGACCACAGAGAGAGACCTAGTTCCCCACCTCATCGCGACCGGGGCCTCACATCCTTTGAAAACTCCAGAGATACGCGGAGATCACTGCCTCCAAAGGAGACGATGCCTGACTCCTCGTGAAACTTGATAGGAGTCCCACGATTCCTGTGGCACGTGGATAGGGACTCTTGGTCTCCCGCCTCAGCTGGAGAGGCGTCCCAATTGCCCTGCCAGGCCTCGAGGAGAATCCCGAGTTGTCCCTCGTAACTAGGCAGGAGTCCTGACGTCGCTGAACAAACACGTGGGTGGAAGGGCCATCCCCGTCGTAACTCGAGAATATACCCCAGGTTCCCGCCGCAACTCGAGCAAAACCATGAGACTTCCCCCTCGCCGCGATATGAGGCCCGATTCCCCTGCACTGCGTGCAGAGCAATTCCGTCTTGCACATCACACATGAAAGGAGCCTTGATTTCCTTGATGACACTCCAGAGAAACCCCAAGAACACTGTTTCAAGGCTAGAGGGATCCTGAGGTCACTGTAGCAACACGAAAGAGGTCCATGGACCAAAAATCAACTCGACATGAGAGCTTAGTCCCTGGCTTCGACTCCAGAGGAATACCACCTTACCACAAGCACCTCAAGAGGACGCTTCTCTCAGCTCTAGGTATGTGAGAGGGACCCTGAGTTTGCGGCCTCATGTGGAATGGACACCGCGATGCCCTGATTCGAAATAAGGCCGGATATCCCTGCAGTGACTTGAATGCAGGCTCGTCTTGCATCTCCCAAGACGAAAGGATGTCTGAATCCCCTGTGGAGACCACAGAGAAAGACTTGGTTCCCCACTTTATTGCGACCGGAGGCCTCACATCCTTTGAAAACTCCAGAGGGACGCGGAGATCAGTGCCTCCAAAGGAGACGATGCCTGACTCCTCGTGAAACTTGATAGGAGTCCCAGGATTTCTGTGGCACGTAGAAAGGGACACTTAGTCTCCGCCTCAGCTGGAGAGGCGTCCCAATTGTCCTGCCAAGGCTCGAGGAGAATCCCGAGTTGTCCCTCGCAACTAGGCAGCAGTCCTAGGACGTCGCTGAACAAACACGTGTGTGGAAGGGCCATCCCCATCGTAACTCGAGAATATACCCCAGGTTCCCGCCACAACTCGAGAAAAACAATGAGACTTCCCCCTCGCCGCGAGATGAGGGTCGATTCCTCTGCACTGCGTGCAGAGCAATGGCGTGTTGCACATCACACAGGAAAGGAGCCTTGATTTCCTTGATGGCACTCCAGAGAAACCCCAAGAACACTGTTTCAAGGCTAGATGGATCCTGAGGTCACTGTAGCAACACGAAAGTTCTCCGTGGACCAAACATCAACTCGAGATGAGAGGTTAGTCCCTGGCTTCGATTCCAGAGGAATACCACCTTACCACAAGCACCTCAAGAGGAGGCTTCTCTCAGCTCTAGGTGTGTGAGAGAGACCCTGAGTTTGCGGCCTCAAGTGGAATGGACACCGCGATGCCCTGACTCGAAATAAGGCCGGATATCCCTGCAGTGACTTGAATGCAGGCTCGTCTTTCATCTCCCAAGACGAAAGGATGTCTGAATCCCCTGTGGAGACGACAGAGAAAGACCTAGTTCCCCACCTCATCGCGACCGGAGGCCTCACTTCCTTTGAAAACTCCAGAGGGACGCGAAGATCAGTGCCTTCAAAGGAGACGATGCCTGACTCCTCGTGAAACTTGAGAGGAGTCCCAGGATTCCTGTATCACGTGGAAAGGGACACTTGGTCTCCCGCCTCAGCTGGAGAGGCGTCCCAATTGCCCTGCCAAGCCTCGAGGAGAATCCCGAGTTGTCCCTCGCAACAAGGCAGGAGTCCTGACGTCGCTGAACAAACACATGTGTGGAAGTGCCATCCACGTCGTAACTCGAGAATATACCCCAGGTTCCCGCCGCAACTCGAGAAAAACCATGAGACTTCCCCCTCGCCACGAGATGAGGCCCGATTATCCTGCACTGCGTGCAGAGCAATGCCGTGTTGCACATCACACAGGAAAGGAGCCTTGATTTCCTTGATGGCACTCCAGAGAAATCCCAAGAACACTGTTTCAAGGCTAGAGGGATCCTGAGGTCACTGTAGCAACAAGAAAGAGCTCCGTGGACCACAAATCAACTCGAGATGAGAGGTTAGTCCCTGGCTTCGACTCCAGAGGAATACCACCTTACCACAAGCACCTCAAGAGGAGGCTTCTCTCAGCTCTAGGTATGTGAGAGGGACCCTGAGTTTGCGGCCTCAAGTGGAATGAACACCGCGATGCCTTGACTCGAAGTAAGGCCGGATATCCCTGCAGTGACTTGAATGCAGGCTCGTCTTGCATCTCCCAAGACGAAAGGATGTCTGAATCCCTTGTGGAGACCACAGAGAAAGACCTAGTTCCCCACCTCATCGCGACCGGAAGCCTCACCTCCTTTGAAAACTCCAGCGGTACGCGGAGATCAGTGCCTCCAAAGGAGACGATGCTTGACTCCTCGGGAAACTTGATAGGAGTCCCAGGATTCCTGTGGCACGTGGAAAGGGACCCTTGGTCTCCCGCCTCAGCTGGAGAGGCGTCCCAATTGCCCTGCCAAGCCTCGAGGAGAATCCCGAGTTGTCCCTCTCAACTAGGCCAGAGTCCTGAAGTCGCTGAACAAACATGTGTGTGGAAGGGCCATCCCCGTCGTAACTCGAGAATATACCCCAGGTTCCCGCCGCATTTCGAGAAAAACCATGAGACTTCCCCCTCGCCACGAGAAGAGGCCCGATTCCCCTGCACTGCGTGCAGAGCAATGCCGTGTTGCACATCACACAGGAAAGGAGCCTTGATTTCCTTGATGGCACTCCAGAGAAACCCCAAGAACACTGTTTCAAGGCTAGAGGGATCCTGAGGTCACTGTAGCAACAGTAAAGAGCTCCGTGGACCAAAAATCAACTCGAGATGAGAGGTTAGTGCCTGGCTTCGACTCCAGAGGAATACCACCTTACCACAAGCACCTCAAGAGGAGGCTTCTCTCAGCTCTAGGTATGTGAGAGGGACCCTGAGTTTGCGGCCTCAAGTGGAATGGACACCGCGATGCCCTGACTCGAAATAAGGCCGGATATCCCTGCAGTGACTTGAATGCATGCTCGTCTTGCATCTCCCAAGATGAAGGGATGTCTGAATCCCCTGTGGAGACCACAGAGAAAGACCTAGTTCCCCACCTCATCGCGACCGGAGGCCTCACATCCTTTGAAAACTCCAGAGGGATGCGGAGATCAGTGCCTCCAAAGGAGACGATGCCTGACTCCTCGTGAAACTTGATAGGAGTCCCAGGATTCCTGTGTCACGTGGAAAGGGACCCTCGGTCTCCTGCCTCAGCTGGAGAGGCGTCCCAATTGCTCTGCCAAGCCTTGAGGAGAATCCCGAGATGTCCCTCGCAACTAGGCAGGAGTCCTGACGTCGCTGAACAAACACGTGTGTGGAAGGGCCATCCCCGTCGTAACTCGAGAATATACCCCAGGTTCCCGCCGCAACTCGAGAAAAACCATGAGACTTCCCCCTCGCCGCGAAATGAGGCCCGATTCCCCTGCACTGCGTGCAGAGCAATGCCGTGTTGCACATCACACAGGAAAGGAGCCTTGATTTCCTTGATGGCACTCCAGAGAAATCCCAAGAACACTGTTTCAAGGCTAGAGGGATCCTGAGGTCACTGTAGCAACAAGAAAGAGCTCCGTGGACCACAAATCAACTCGAGATGAGAGGTTAGTCCCTGGCTTCGACTCCAGAGGAATACCACCTTACCACAAGCACCTCAAGAGGAGGCTTCTCTCAGCTCTAGGTATGTGAGAGGGACACTGAGTTTGCAGCCTCAAGTGGAATGAACACCGCGATGCCCTGACTCGAAGTAAGGCCGGATATCCCTGCAGTGACTTGAATGCAGGCTCGTCTTGCATCTCCCAAGACGAAAGGATGTCTGAATCCCCTGTGGAGACCACAGAGAAAGACCTAGTTCCCCACCTCACCGCGACCGGAAGCCTCACCTCCTTTGAAAACTCCAGCGGTACGCGGAGATCAGTGCCTCCAAAGGAGACGATGCTTGAGTCCTCGGGAAACTTGATAGGAGTCCCAGGATTCCTGTGGCACGTGGAAAGGGACCCTCGGTCTCCTGCCTCAGCTGGAGAGGCGTCCAAATTGCTCTGCCAAGCCTTGAGGAGAATCCCGAGTTGTCCCTCGCAACTAGGCAGGAGTCCTGACGTCGCTGAACAAACACGTGTGTGGAAGGGCCATCCCCGTCGTAACTCGAGAATATACCCCAGGTTCCCGCCGCAACTCGAGAAAAACCATGAGACTTCCCCCTCGCCGCGAAATGAGGCCCGATTCCCCTGCACTGCGTGCAGAGCAATGCCGTGTTGCACGTCACACAGGAAAGGAGCCTTGATTTCCTTGATGGCACTCCAGAGAAACCCCAAGAACACTGTTTCAAGGCTAGAGGGATCCTGAGGTCACTGTAGCAAACGTAAAGAGCTCCGTGGACCAAAAATCAACTCGAGATGAGAGGTTAGTGCCTGGCTTCGACTCCAGAGGTATACCACCTTACCACAAGCACCTCAAGCGGAGGCTTCTCGCAGCTCTAGGTATGTGAGAGGGACCCTGAGTTTGTGGCCTCAAGTGGAATGGACACCGCGATGCGCTGACTCGAAATAAGGCCGGATATCCCTGCAGTGACTTGAATGCATGCTCGTCTTGCATCTCCCAAGACGAAAGGATGTCTGAATCCCCTGTGGAGACCACAGAGAAAGACCTAGTTCCCCACCTCATCGCGACCGGAGGCCTCACATCCTTTGAAAACTCCAGAGGGATGCGGAGATCAGTGCCTCCAAAGGAGACGATGCCTGACTCCTCGTGAAACTTGATAGGAGTCCCAGGATTCCTGTGTCACGTGGAAAGGGACCCTCGGTCTCCTGCCTCAGCTGGAGAGGCGTCCAAATTGCCCTGCCAAGCCTTGAGGAGAATCCCGAGTTGTCCCTCGCAACTAGGCAGGAGTCCTGACGGCGCTGAACAAACACGTGTGTGGAAGGGCCATCCCCGTCGTAACTCGAGAATATAACCCTGGTTTCTGCCGCAACTCGAGAAAAACCATGAGACTTCCCCCTCGCCGCGAGATGAGGCCCGATTCCCCTGCAATGCGTGCAGAGCAATTCCGTGTTGCACATCACACAGGAAAGGAGCCTTGATTTCCTTGATGGCACCCCAGAGAAACCCCAAGAACACTGTTTAAAGGCTAGAGGGATCCTGAGGTCACTGTAGCAACATGAAAGAGCTCCGTGGACCAAAAATCAACTCGAGACGAGAGGTTAGTCCCTGACTTCGAATCCAGAGGAATACCACCTTAGCACAAGCACCTCAAGAGGAGGCTTCTCTCAGCTCTAGGTATGTGAGAGGGACCCTGAGATTGCGGCCTCAAGTGGAATGGACACGGGGATGCCCTGACTCGAAATAAGGCTGGATATTCCTGCAGTGACTTGAATGCAGGCTCGTCTTGCATCTCCCAAGACGAAAGGATGTCTGAATCCCCTGTGGAGACCACAGAGAAAGACCTAGTTCCCCACCTCATCGCGACCGGAGGCCTCACATCCTTGGAAAACTCCAGAGGGACGCGGAGATCAGTGCCTCCAAAGGAGACGATGCTTGACTCCTCGTGAAACTTGATAGGAGTCCCAGGATTCCTGTGGCACGTGGAAAGGGATTCTTGGTCTCCCGCCTCAGCTGGAGAGGCGTCCCAATTGTCCTGCCAAGCCTCGAGGAGAATCACGAGTTGTCCGTCGCAACTAGGGCGGAGTCCTGACGTCGCTGAACAAACAGGTGTGTGGAAGGGCCATCCCCGTCGTAACTCGAGAATATACCCCAGGTTCCCGCCGCAACTCGAGAAAAACCATGAGACTTCCCTCTCGCCACAAAATGAGGCACGATTCCCCTGCACTGCGTGCAGAGCAATGCCGTGTTGCACATCACACATGAAAGGAGCCTTGATTTCCTTGATGGCACTTCAGAGAAACCCCAAGAACACTGTTTCAAGGTTAGAGGGATCCTGAGTTCACTGTAGCAACAAGAAATAGCTCCGTGGACCAAGAATCAACTCGAGATGAGAGGTTAGTCCCTGGCTTCGACTCCAGAGGAATACCACCTTACCACAAGCACCTCAAGAGGAGGCGTCTCTCAGCTCTAGGTATGTGAGAGGGACCCTGAGTTTATGGCTTCAAGTGGAATGGACACGGGGATGCCCTGACTCGAAATAAGGCCGGATATCCCTGCAGTGACTTGAATGCAGGCTCGTCTTGCATCTCCCAAGACGAAAGGATGTCTGAATCCCCTGTGGAGACCACAGAGAAAGACCTAGATCCCCACCTCATCGCGACCGGAGGCCTCACATCCTTTGAAAACTCCAGAGGGATGCGGAGATCAGTGCCTCCAAAGGAGGCGATGCCTGACTCCTCGTGAAACTTGATAGGAGTCCCAGGATTCCTGTGGCACGTGGAAAGGGATTCTTGGTCTCCCGCCTCAGCTGGAGAGGCGTCCCAATTGCCCTGCCAAGCCTCGAGGAGAATCACGAGTTGTCCGTCGCAACAAGGGCGGAGTCCTGACGTCGCTGAACAAACAGGTGTGTGGAAGGGCCATCCCCGTCGTAACTCGAGAATATACCCCAGGTTCCCGCCGCAACTCGAGAAAAACCATGAGACTTCCCCCTCGACGCGAGATGAGGCCCGATTCCCCTGCACTGCGTGCAGAGCAATGCCGTGTTGCACATCACACAGGAAAGGAGCCTTGATTTCCTTGATGGCACTCCAGAGAAACCCCAAAAACACTGTTTCAAGGCTAGAGGGATCCTGAGGTCACTGTAGCAAAACGAAAGAGCTCCGTGGAACAAAATTCAACTCGAGATGAGAGGTTAGTCCCTGGCTTCGACTCCAGAGGAATACCACCTTAGCACAAGCACCTCAAGAGGAGGCTTCTCTCAGCTCTAGGTATGTGAGAGGGACCCTGAGCTTGCGGCCTCAAGTGCAATGGACACGGGGATGCCCTGACTCGAAATAAGGCCGGATATCCCTGCAGTGACTTGAATGCATTCTCGTCTTGCATCTCCCAAGACGAAAGGATGTCTGAATCCCCTGTGGAGACCACAGAGAAAGACCTAGTTCCCCACCTCATCGCGACCGGAGGCCTCACATCCTTGGAAAACTCCAGAGGGACGCGGGGATCAGTGCCTCCAAAGGAGACGATGCCTGACTCCTCGTGAAACTTGATAGGAGTTCCAGGATTCCTGTGTCACGTGGCAAGGGACACTTGGTCTCCCGCCTCAGGTGGAGAGGCGTCCAAATTGCTCTGCCAAGCCTTGAGGAGAATCCCGAGTTGTCCCTCGCAACTAGGCAGGAGTCCTGACGTCGCTGAACAAACACGTGTTTGGAAGGGCCATCCCCGTCGTAACTCGAGAATATACCCCAGGTTCCCGCCGCAACTCGAGAAAAACCATGAGACTTCCCCCTCGCCGCGAAATGAGGCCCGATTCCCCTGCACTGCGTGCAGAGCAATGCCGTGTTGCACGTCACACAGGAAAGGAGCCTTGATTTCCTTGATGGCACTCCAGAGAAACCCCAAGAACACTGTTTCAAGGCTAGAGGGATCCTGAGGTCACTGTAGCAAACGTAAAGAGCTCCGTGGACCAAAAATCAACTCGAGATGAGAGGTTAGTGCCTGGCTTCGACTCCAGAGGTATACCACCTTACCACAAGCACCTCAAGCGGAGGCTTCTCTCAGCTCTAGGTATGTGAGAGGGACCCTGAGTTTGTGGCCTCAAGTGGAATGGACACCGCGATGCGCTGACTCGAAATAAGGCCGGATATCCCTGCAGTGACTTGAATGCATGCTCGTCTTGCATCTCCCAAGACGAAAGGATGTCTGAATCCCCTGTGGAGACCACAGAGAAAGACCTAGTTCCCCACCTCATCGCGACCGGAGGCCTCACATCCTTTGAAAACTCCAGAGGGATGCGGAGATCAGTGCCTCCAAAGGAGACGATGCCTGACTCCTCGTGAAACTTGATAGGAGTCCCAGGATTCCTGTGTCACGTGGAAAGGGACACTCGGTCTCCTGCCTCAGCTGGAGAGGCGTCCAAATTGCCCTGCCAAGCCTTGAGGAGAATCCCGAGTTGTCCCTCGCAACTAGGCAGGAGTCCTGACGGCGCTGAACAAACACGTGTGTGGAAGGGCCATCCCCGTCGTAACTCGAGAATATAACCCAGGTTTCTGCCGTAACTCGAGAAAAACCATGAGACTTCCCCCTCGCCGCGAGATGAGGCCCGATTCCCCTGCAATGCGTGCAGAGCAATTCCGTGTTGCACATCACACAGGAAAGGAGCCTTGATTTCCTTGATGGCACCCCAGAGAAACCCCAAGAACACTGTTTAAAGGCTAGAGGGATCCTGAGGTCACTGTAGCAACACGAAAGAGCTCCGTGGAACAAAATTCAACTCGAGATGAGAGGTTAGTCCCTGGCTTCGACTCCAGAGGAATACCACCTTACCACAAGCACCTCAAGAGGAGGCTTCTCTCAGCTCTAGGTATGTGAGAGGGACCCTGAGTTTGCGGCCTCAAGTGGAATGGACACGGGGATGCCCTGACTCGAAATAAGGCCGGATATGCCTGCAGTGACTTGAATGCTTGCTCGTCTTGCATCTCCCAAGACGAAAGGATGTCTGAATCCCCTGTGGAGACCACAGAGAAAGACCTAGTTCCCCACCTCATCGCGACCGGAGGCCTCACATCCTTTGAAAACTCCAGAGGGATGCGGAGATCAGTGCCTCCAAAGGAGGCGATGCCTGACTCCTCGTGAAACTTGATAGGAGTCCCAGGATTCCTGTGGCACGTGGAAAGGGATTCTTGGTCTCCAGCATCAGCTGGAGAGGCGTCCCAATTGCCCTGCCAAGCCTCGAGGAGAATCCCGAGTTGTCCCTCGCAACTAGGCAGGAGTCCTGACGTCGCTGAACAAACAGGTGTGTGGAAGGGCCATCCCCGTCGTAACTCGAGAATATACCCCAGGTTCCCGCTGCAACTCGAGAAAAACCATGAGACTTCCCCCTCGACGCGAGATGAGGCCCGATTCCCCTGCACTGCGAGCAGAGCAATGCCGTGTTGCACATCACACAGGAAAGGAGCCTTGATTTCCTTGATGGCACTCCAGAGAAACCCCAAAAACACTGTTTCAAGGCTAGAGCGATCCTGAGGTCACTGTAGCAACACGAAAGAGCTCTGTGGAGGAAAAGTCAACTCGAGATGAGAGGTTAGGCCCTGGCTTCGACTCCAGAGGAATACCACCTTACAACAAGCACCTCAAGAGGAGGCTTCTCTCAGCTCTAGGTATGTGAAAGGGACCCTGAGTTTGCGGCCTCAAGTGGAATGGACACCGCGATGCCCTGACTCGAAATAAGGCCGGATATCCCTGCAGTGACTTGAATGCAGGCTCGTCTTGCATCTCCCAAGACGAAAGGATTTCTGAATCCCCTCTGGAGACCACAGAGAAAGACCTAGTTCCCCACCTCATCGCTACCGGAGGCCACACATCCTTGGAAATCTCCAGAGGGACGCGGAGATCAGTGCCTCCAAAGGAGACGATGCCTGACTCCTCGTGAAACTTGATAGGAGTCCCAGGATTCCTGTGGCACGTGGAAAGGGACCCTTGGTCTCCCGCCTCAGCTGGAGAGGCGTCCCAATTGCCCTGGCAAGCCTCGAGGAGAATCCCGAGTTGTCCCTTGCAACTAGGCAGGAGTCCTGACGTCGCTGAACAAAGACGTGTGTGGAAGGGCCATCCCCGTCGTAACTCGAGAATATACCCCAGGTTCCCGCCGCAACTCGAGAAAAACCATGAGACTTCCCCCTCGCCGCGAGATGAGGCCCGATTCCCCTGCACTGCGTGCAGAGCAATGCCGTGTTGCACATCACACAGGAAAGGAGCCTTGATTTCCTTGATGGCACTCCACAGAAACCCCAAGAACACTGTATCAAGGCTAAAGGGATGCTGAGGTCACTGTAGCAACACGAAAGTGCTTGGTGAACCAAAAATCAACTCGAGATGAGAGGTTAGTCCCTGGCTTCGACTCCAGTGGAATACCACCTTACCATAAGCACCTCAAGAGGAGGCTTCTCTCAGCTCTAGGTATGTGAGAGGGACCCTGAGTTTGCGGCCTCAAGTGGAATGGACACCGTGATGCCTTGACTCGAAATAAAGCCGGATATCCCTGCAGTGACTTGAATGCAGGCTCGTCTTGCATCTCCCAAGAAGAAAGGATGTCTGAATCCCATGTGGAGACCACAGAGAAAGACCTAGTTCTCCACCTCATCGCGACCTGAGGCCTCACATCCTTTGAAAACTCCAGAGGGACACAAAGATCAGTGCCTCCAAAGGAGACGATGCCTGACTCCTCGTGAAACTTGATAGGAGTCCCAGGATTCCTGTGGCACGTGGAAAGGGAGACTTGGTCTCCCGCCTCAGCTAGAGAGGCGTCCCAATTGCCCTGCCAAGCCTCGAGGAGAATCCCGAGTTGTCCCTCGCAACTAGGCAGGAGTCCTGACGTCGCTGAAAAACACGTGTGTGGAAGGGCCATCCCCGTCGTAACTCGAGAATATACCCCAGGTTCCCGCCGCAACTGGAGAAAAACCATGAGACTTCCCCCTCGCCCCGAGATGAGGACCGATTCCCCTGCACTGCGTGCAGAGCAATGCCGTGTTGCACATCACACAGGAAAGGAGCCTTGATTTCCTTGATGGCACTCCACAGAAACCCCAAGAACACTGTATCAAGGCTAAAGGGATGCTGAGGTCACTGTAGCAACACGAAAGTGCTTCGTGAACCAAAAATCAACTCGAGATGAGAGGTTAGTCCCTGGCTTCGACTCCAGTGGAATACCACCTTACCATAAGCACCTCAAGAGGAGGCTTCTCACAGCTCTAGGTATGTGAGAGGGACCCTGAGTTTGCGGCCTCAAGTGGAATGGACACCGTGATGCCTTGACTCGAAATAAAGCCGGATATCCCTGCAGTGACTTGAATGCAGGCTCGTCTTGCATCTCCCAAGACGAAAGGATGTCTGAATCCCCTGTGGAGACCACAGAGAAAGACCTAGTTCTCCACCTCATCGCGACCGGAGGCCTCACATCCTTTGAAAACTCCAGAGGGACACGAAGATCAGTGCCTCCAAAGGAGACGATGCCTGACTCCTCGTGAAACTTGATAGGAGTCCCAGGATTCCTGCGGCACTTGGAAAGGGAGCCTTGGTCTCCCGCCTCAGGTAGAGAGGCGTCCCACTTGCCCTGCCAAGCCTCGAGGAGAATCCCGAGTTGTCCCTCGCAACTAGGCAGGAGTCCTGACGTCGCTGAACAAACACGTGTGTGGAAGGGCCATCCCAGTCGTAACTCGAGAATATACCCCAGGTTCCCCCCGCAACTCGAGAAAAACCATGTGACTTCCCCTCGCCGCGAGATGACGCCCGATTCCCCTGCACTGCGTGCAGAGCAATGCCGTGTTGCACATCACACAGGAAAGGAGCCTTGATTTCCTTGATGGCACTCCAGAGATACCCCAAGAACACTGTTGCAAGGCTAGAGCGATGCTGAGGTCACTGTAGCAACACGAAAGAGCTCCGTGGACCAAAAATCAACTCGAGATGAGAGGTTAGTCCCTGGGTTTGACTCCAGAGGAATACCACCTTACCACAAGCACCTCAAGAGGAGGCTTCTCTCAGCTCTAGGTATGTGAGAGGGACCCTGAGTTTGCGGCCTCAAGTGGAATGGACACCGCGATGCCCTGAGTCGAAATAAGGCCGGATATCCCTGCAGTGACTTGAATGCAGGCTCGTCTTGCATCTCCCAAGACGAAAGGATGTCTGAATCCCCTGTGGAGACCACAGAGAAAGACCTAGTTCCCCACCTCATCGCGATCGGAGGCCTCACATCCTTTGAAAACTCCAGAGCGACGCGGAGATCAGTGCCTCCAAAGGAGACGATGCCTGACTCTTCGTGAAACTTGATAGGAGTCCCAGGATTCCTGTGGCACGTGGAAAGGGATCCTTGGTCTCCCGCCTCAGCTGGAGAGGCGTCCCAATTGCCCTGGCAAGCCTCGAGGAGAATCCCGATTTGTCCC
This sequence comes from Cervus elaphus, assembly GCF_910594005.1. Lineage (NCBI taxonomy): Eukaryota > Metazoa > Chordata > Mammalia > Artiodactyla > Cervidae > Cervus > Cervus elaphus. Next base: position 8,162,125 of record NC_057815.1, on the reverse strand, counting down.
TCGCAACTAGGCAGGAGTCCTGACGTCGCTCAACAAACACGAGTGTGAAAGGTCCATCCCAGTCGTAACTCGAGAATATACCCAAGGTTCCCGCCGCAACTCGAGAAAAACCATGAGACTTCCCCTCGCCGCGAGATGAGGCCCGATTCCCCTGCACTGCGTGCAGAGCAATGCCGTGTTGCACATCACACAGGAAAGGAGCCTGAATTTCCTTGAGGGCACTCCAGAGAAACCCCAAGAACACTGTTTCAAGGCTAGAGGGATCCTGAGGTCACTGTAGAAAGACAAAAGAGCTCCGTGGACCACAAATCAACTCGAGATGAGAGGTTAGTCCCTGGCTTCGACTCCAGAGGAATACCACCTTACCACAAGCACCTCAAGAGGAGGCTTCTCTCAGCTCTAGGTATGTGAGAAGGACCCTGAGTTTGCGGCCTCAAGTGGAATGGACACCACGATGCCCTGACTCGAAATAAGGCCGGATATCCCTGCAGTGACTTGAATGCAGGCTCGTCTTGCATCTCCCAAGACGAAAGGATGTCTGAATCCCCTGTGGAGACCACAGAGAAAGACCTAGTTCCCCACCTCATCGCGACCGGGGGCCTCACATCCTTTGAAAACTCCAGAGGTACACGGAGATCAGTGCCTCCAAAGGAGACGATGCCTGACTCCTCGTGAAACTTGATAGGAGTCCCAGGATTCCTGTGGCACGTGGAAAGGGACACTTGGTTTCCCGCCTCAGCTGGAGAGGCATCCCAATTGCCCTGCCAAGCCTCGAGGAGAATCCCGAGTTGTCCCTCGCAACTAGGCAGGATTCCTGACGTCGCTGAACAAACACGTGTGTGGAAGGGCCATCCCCGTCGTAACTCGAGAATATACCCAAGGTTCCCGCCGCAACTCGAGCAAAACCATGAGACTTCCCCCTCGCCGCGAGATGAGGCCCGATTCCCCTGCACTGCGTGCAGAGCAATGCCGTGTTGCACATCACACAGGAAAGGAGCCTGAATTTCCTTGATGGCACTCCAGAGAAACCCCAAGAACACTGTTTCAAGGCTAGAGGGATCCTGAGGTCACTGTAGAAAGACAAAAGAGCTCCGTGGACCACAAATCAACTCGAGATGAGAGGTTAGTCCCTGGCTTCGACTCCAGAGGAATACCACCTTACCACAAGCACCTCAAGAGGAGGCTTCTCTCAGCTATAGGTATTTGAGAGGGACCCTGAGTTTGCGGCCTCAAGTGGAATGGACACCGCGATGCCCTGACTCGAAATAAGGCCGGATATGCCTGCAGTGACTTGAATGCAGGCTCGTCTTGCATCTCCCAAGACGAAAGGATGTCTGAATCCCCTGTGGAGACCACAGAGAAAGACCCAGTTCTCCACCTCATCGCGACCGGAGGCCTCACATCCTTTGAAAACTCCAGAGGGACACGAAGATCAGTGCCTCCAAATGAGACGATGCCTGACTCCTCGTGAAACTTGATAGGAGTCCCAGGATTCCTGTGGCACGTGGAAAGGGAGCCTTGGTCTCCCGCCTCAGCTAGAGAGGCGTCCCAATTGCCCTGCCAAGCCTCGAGGAGAATCCCGAGTTGTCCCTCGCAACTAGGCAGGAGTCCTGACGTCGCTGAACAAACACGTGTGTGGAAGGGCCATCCCCGTCGTAACTCGAGAATATACCCCAGGTTCCCGCCGCAACTCGAGAAAAACCATGAGACTTCCCACTCGCCGCAAGATGAGGCCCAATTCCCCTGCACTGTGTGCAGAGCAATTCCGTGTTGCACATCACACAGGAAAGGAGCCTTGATTTCCTTGATGGCACTCCAGAGATACCCCAAGAACAGTGTTTCAAGGCTAGAGCGATCCTGAGGTCACTGTAGCAACACGAAAGAGCTCCGTGGACCAAAAATCAACTCGAGATGAGAGGTTAGTCCCTGGCTTTGACTCCAGAGGAATACCACCTTACCACAAGCACCTCAAGAGGAGGCTTCTCTCAGCTCTAGGTATGTGAGAGGGACCCTGAGTTTGCGGCCTCAAGTGGAATGGACACCGCCATGCCCTGACTCGAAATAAGGCCGGATATCCCTGCCGTGACTTGAATGGCGGCTAGTCTTGCATCTCCCGAGACGAAAGGATTTCTGAATCCCCTGTGGAGACCACAGAGAAAGAACTAGTTCCCCACCTCTTCGCGACCGGAGGCCTCACATCCTTGGAAAACTCCAGAGGGACGCGGAGATCAGTGCCTTCAAAGGAGACGATGCCTGACTCCTCGTGAAACTTGATAGGAGTCCCAGGATTCCTGTGGCACGTGGAAAGGGACCCTTGGTCTCCCGCCTCAGCTGGAGAGGCGTCCCAATTGCCCTGCCAAGCCTCAAGGAGAATCCTGAATTGTCCCTCGCAACTAGGCACGAGTCCTGACGTCGCTGAAGAAACACGTTTGTGGAAGGGCCATCAACATCGTAACTCGAGAATATACCCCAGGTTCCCGCCACAACTCGAGAAAAACCATGAGACTTCCCCCTCGCCAAGAGATGAGGCCCGATTCCCCTACACTGCTTGCAGAGCAATGCCGTGTTGCACATCACACAGGAAAGGAGCCTTGATTTCCTTGATGGCATTCCAGAGAAATCCCAAGAACACTGTTTCAAGGCTAGAGGGATCCTGATGTCACTGTAGCAACACAAAAGATCTCCGTGCACCAAAATTCAACTCCAGATGAGAGGTTAGTCCCTGGCTTCGACTGCCGAGGAATACCACCTTGCCACAAGCACCTCAAGAGGAGGCTTCTTTCAGCTCTAGGTATGTGAGAGGGACCCTGAGTTTGCGGCCTCAAGTGGAATGGACACCGCCATGCCCTGACTCGAAATAAGGCCGGATATCCCTGCAGTGACTTGAATGCAGGCTCGTCTTGCATCTCCCAAACCGAAAGGATGTCTGAATCCCCTGTGGAGACCACAGAGAAAGACCTAGTTCTCAACCTCATCGCGACCGGAGGCCTAACATCCTTTGAAAACTCCAGAGGGACGCGGAGATCAGGGCCTCCAAAGGAGACTATGCCTGACTCCTCGTGAAACTTGATAGGAGTCCCAGGATTACTGTGGCACGTGGAAAGCGACCCTTGGTCTCCCGCCTCAGCTGGAGAGGCGTCCCAATTGCCCTGCCAAGCCTCGAGGAGAATCCCGGTTGTCCCTCGCAACTAGGCAGGAGTCCTGACGTCGCTGAAGAAACACTTGGTGGAAGGGCCATCCCCATCGTAACTCGAGAATATACCACAGGTTCCCGCCGCAACTCGAGAAAAACCATGAGACTTCCCCCTCACCGCGTGATGAGGCCCGATTCCCCTGCACTGCGTGCAGAGCAATTCCGTGTTGCACATAACACAGGAGAGGAGCCTTGATTTCCTTGATGGCACTCCAGAGAAAGCCCAAGAACACTGTTTCAAGGCTAGAGGGATCCTGAGGTCACTGTAGCAACACGAAAGAGCTCCGTGGACCACAAATCAACTCGAGATGAGAGGTTAGTCCCTGGCTTCGACGCCAGAGGAATACCACCTTACCACAAGCACCTCAGGAGGAGGCTTCTCTCAGCTCTAGGTATGTGAGAGGGACCCTGAGTTTGCGGCCTCAAGTGGAATGGACACCGCGATGCCCTGACTCGAAATAAGGCCGGATATCCCTGCAGTGACTTGAATGCAGGCTCGTCTTGCATCTCCCAAGACGAAAGGATGTCTGAATCCCCTGTGGAGACCACAGAGAAAGACCTAGTTCCCCACCTCATGGCGACCGGAGGCCTCACATCCTTTGAAAACTCCAGAGGGACGCGGAAATGAGTGCCTCCAAAGGAGACGATGCCTGACTCCTCGTGAAACTTGATAGGAGTCCCAGGATTCCTGTGGCACGTGGAAAGGGACACTTGGTCTCCCGCCAAACTGGAGAGGCGTCCCAATTGCCCTGCCAAGCCTCGAGGAGACTCCCGAGTTGTCCCTCGCAACTAGGCAGGAGTCCTTACGTCGCTGAACAAACACGTGTGTGGAAGGGCCATCCCCGCCGTAACTCGAGAATATACCCCAGGTTCCCGCCGCAACTCGAGAAAAACCATGAGACTTCCCCCTCGCAGCGAGATGAGGCCCGATTCCCCTGCACTGCGTGCAGAGCAATTCCGTGCTGCACATCACACATGAAAGGAGCCTTGATTTCCTTGATAGCACTCCAGAGAAACCCCAAGAACACTGTTTCAAGGCTAGAGGGATCCTGAGGTCACTGTAGCAACACGAAAGATCTCCGTGGACCAAAAATCAACTCGAGATGAGAGGTTAGTCCCTGCCTTCGACTCCAGAGGAATACCACCTTACCACAAGCACCTCAAGAGGAGGCTTCTCTCAGCTCTAGGTATGTGAGAGGGACCCTGATTTTGCAGCCTCAAGTGGAATGGACACCGCGATGCCCTGACTCGAAATAAGGCCGGATATCCCTGCAGTGACTTGAATGCAGGCTCGTCTTGCATCTCCCAAGACGAAAGGATGTCTGAATCCCCTGTGGAGATCACAGAGAAAGACCTAGTTCCCCACCTCATCGTGACCGGAGGCCTCACATCCTTTGAAAACTTCAGAGTTACAAGGAGATCAGTGCCTCCAAAGGAGACGATGCCTGACTCCTCGTGAAACTTGATAGGAGTCCCAGGATTCCTGTGGCATGTGGAAAGGGACCCTTGGTCTCCCGCCTCAGCTGGAGAGGCGTCCCAATTGCCCTGCCAAGCCTCGAGGAGAATCCCAGGTTGTCCCTCGCAACTAGGCAGGAGTCCTGACGTCGCTGAACAAACACGTGTGTGGAAGGGCCATCCCCGTCGTAACTCGAGAATATACCCCAGGTTCCCGCAGCAACTCGAGAAAAACCATGAGACTTCCCCCTCGCTGCGAGATGAGGCCTGATTCCCCTGCACTGCGTGCAGAGCAATTCCGTGTTGCACATCATACATGAAAGGAGCCTTGATTTCCTTGATGGCACTCCAGAGAAACCCCAAGAACACTGTTTCAAGGCTAGAGGGAACCTGAGGTCACAGTAGCAACACAAAAGAGCTCCGTGGAACAAAAATCAACTCGAGATGAGAGGTTAGTCCCTGGCTTCGACTCCAGAGGAATACCACCTTAGCACAAGCACCTCAAGAGGAGGCTTCTCTCAGCTCTAGGTATGTGACAGGGACCCTGATTTTGCGGCCTCAAGTGGAATGCACACGGCGATGCCCTGACTCGAAATAAGGCCGGATATCCCTGCAGTGACTTGAATGCAGGCTCTTCTTGCATCTCCCAAGACGAAAGGATGTCTGAATCCCCTGTGGAGACCACAGAGAAAGACCTAGTTCCCCACCTCATCGAGACCGGAGGCGTCACATCCTTTGAAAACTCCAGAGGTACGCGGAGATCAGTGCCTCCAAAGGAGACGATGCCTGACTCCTCGTGAAACTTGATAGGAGTCCCAGGATTCCTGTGGCACGTGGAAAGGGACACTTGGTCTCCCCCCCTCAGCTGGAGAGGCGTCTCAATTGCCCTGCCAAGCCTCAAGGAGAATCCCGAGTTGTCCCTTGCAACTAGGCACAGTCCTGACGTCGCTGAACAAACACCTGTGTGGAAGGGCCATCCCAGTCGTAACTCGAGAATATACCCCAGGTTCCCGCCGCAACTCGAGAAAAACCATGAGACTTCCCCCTCGCCGCAAAAAGAGGCCCAATTCAACTGCACTGCGTGCAGAGCAATTCCGTGTTGCACATCACACATGAAATGAGCCTTGATTTCCTTGATGGCACTCCAGAGAAACCCCAAGAACACTGTTTCAAGGCTAGAGGGATCCTGAGGTCACTGTAGCAACACGAAAGAGCTCCGTGGACTGAAAATCAACTCGAGATGAGAGGTTAGTCCCTGGCTTCGACTTCAGAGGAATCCCACCTTTCCACAAGCTCCTCAAGAGGAGGCTTCTCTCAGCTCTATATGTGAGAGGGACCCTGAGTGTGCGGCCTCAAGTGGAAGGCACACCGCGATGCCCTGACTCGAAATAAGGCCGGATATCCCTGCATTGACTGGAATGTAGGCTCGTCTTGCAGCTCCCAAGACGAAAGGATGTCTGAATCCCCTGTGGAGACCACATAGAAAGACCTAGTTCCCCACCTCATCGTGACTGGAGGCCTCACATCCTTTGAAAATTCCAGAGGTACGCGGAGACCAGTGCCTGCAAAGGAGACGATGCCTGACTCCTCGTGAAACTTGATAGGAGTCCCAGGATTCCTGTGGCACGTGGAAAGGGAACCTTGGTCCTCCGCCTCAGCTGGAGAGGCGTCCCAATTGCCCTTCCAAGCCTCGAGGAGAATCCCGAGTTGTCCCTCGCAACTAGGCAGGAGTCCTGACCTGGCTGAACAACACGTGTGTGGAAGGGCCATCCCCGTCGTAACTCGAGAATATACCCCAGGTACCCGCCGCAACTCGAGAAAAACCATGAGACTTCCCCCTCGCCGCAAAATGAGGCCCGATTCCCCTGCACTGCGTGCAGAGCAATTCCGTGTTGCACATCACACATGAAATGAGCCTTGATTTCCTTGATGGCACTCCAGAGAAACCCCAGGAACACTGTTTCAAGGCTAGAGGGATCCTGAGGTCACTGTAGCAACAAGAAAGATCTCCGTGGACAAAATATCAACTCGAGAGGAGAGGTTAGTCCCTGGCTTCGACTCCAGAGGAATACCACCTTACCACAAGCACCACAGGAGCAGGCTTCTCTCAGCTCTAGGTATGTGAGAGGGACCCTGATTTTGCAGCCTCAAGTGGAATGGACACCGCGATGCTATGACTCAATATAAGGCCGGATATCCCTGCAGTGACTTGAATGCAGGCTCGTCTTGCATCTCCCAAGACGAAAGGATGTCTGAATCCCCTGTGGAGATCACAGAGAAAGACCTAGTCCCCCACCTCATCGCGACCGGAGGCCTCACATCCTTTGAAAACTCCAGAGGTACAAGGAGATCAGTGCCTCCAAAGGAGCCAATGTCTGACTCCTCGTCAAACTTGATAGGAGTCCCAGGATTCCTGTGGCATGTGGAAAGGGACCCTTGGTCTCCCGCCTCAGCTGGAGAGGCGTCCCAATTGCCCTGCCAAGCCTCGAGGAGAATCCCGAGTTGTCCCTCGCAACTAGGCAGGAGTCCTGACGTCGCAGAACAAACACGTGTGTGGAAGGGCCATCCCCGTCGTAACTCGAGAATATACCCCAGGTTCCCGCCGCAACTCGAGAAAAACCATGAGATTTCCCCCTCGCCGCGAGATGAGGCCCAATTCCCCTGCACTGCGTGCAGAGTAATTCCGTGTTGCACATCACACATGAAGGAGCCTTGATTTCCTTGCTATCACTCCAGAGAAACCCCAAGAACACTGTTTCAAGGCTAGAGGGAACCTGAGGTCACTGTAGCAACACGAAAGAGCTCCGTGGACCAAAAATCAACTCGAGATGAGAGGGTAGTCCCTGGCTTGGACTCCAGAGGAATACCACCTTACCACAAGCACCTCAAGAGGAGGCTTCTCTCAGCTCTAGCTATGTGAGAGGGACCCTGAGTTTGTGGCCTCAAGTGGAATGGACACGGCGATGCCCTGACTCGAAATAAGGCCGGATATCCCTGCAGTGAGTTGAATGCAGGCTCGTCTTGCATCTCCCAAGACGAAAGGATGTCTGAATCCCCTGTGGAGACCACAGAGAAAGACCCAGTTCCCCACCTCATCGCGACCGGAGGCCTCACATCCTTTGAAAACTCCAGAGGTACACGGAGATCAGTGCCTCCAAAGGAGACGATGCCTGACTCCTCGTGAAACTTGATAGGAGTCCCAGGATTCCTGTGGCACGTGGAAAGGGACATTTGGTCTCCCCCCTCAGCTGGAGAGGCGTCCCAATTGCCCTGCCAAGCCTCAAGGAGAATCCCGAGTTGTCCCTTGCAACTAGGCACAGTCCTGACGTCGCTGAACAAACACGTGTGTGGAAGGGCCATCCCCGTCGTAACTCGAGAATATACCCCAGGTTCCCGGCCCAACTCGAGAAAAACCATGAGACTTCCCCCTCGACGCAAAATGAGGCCCAATTCCCCTGCACTGCGTGCAGAGCAATTCCGTGTTGCACATCACACATGAAATGAGCCTTGATTTCCTTGATGGCACTCCAGAGAAACCCCAGGAACACTGTTTCAAGGCTAGAGGGATCCTGAGGTCACTGTAGCAACAAGAAAGTTCTCCGTGGACAAAAAATCAACTCGAGAGGAGAGGTTAGTCCCTGGCTTCGACTCCAGAGGAATACCACCTTACCACAAGCACCACAGGAGCAGGCTTCTTTCAGCTCTAGGTATGTGAGAGGGACCCTGATTTTGCAGCCTCAAATGGAATGGACACCGCGATGCTATGACTCAATATAAGGCCGGATATCCCTGCAGTGACTTGAATGCAGGCTCGTCTTGCATCTCCCAAGACGAAAGGATGTCTGAATCCCCTGTGGAGATCACAGAGAAAGACCTAGTTCCCCACCTCATCGCGACCGGAGGCCTCACATCCTTTGAAAACTCCAGAGGTACAAGGAGATCAGTGCCTCCAAAGGAGCCAATGCCTGACTCCTCGTCAAACTTGATAGGGGTCCCAGGATTCCTGTGGCATGTGGAAAGGGATCCTTGGTCTCCCGCCTCAGCTGGAGAGGCGTCCCAATTGCCCTGCCAAGCCTCGAGGAGAATCCCGAGTTGTCCCTCGCAACTAGGCAGGAGTCCTGACGTCGCTGAACAAACACGTGTGTGGAAGGGCCATCCCCGTCGTAACTCGAGAATATACCCCAGGTTCCCGCCGCAACTCGAGAAAAACCATGAGACTTCCCCCTCGCCGTGAGATGAGGCCCAATTCCCCTGCCCTGCGTGCAGAGCAATGCCGTGTTGCACATCACACATGAAATGAGCCTTGATTTCCTTGCTATCACTCCAGAGAAACCAGAAGAACACTGTTTCAAGGCTAGAGGGAACCTGAGGTCACTGTAGCAACAAAAAAGAGCTCCGTGGACCAAAAATCAAATTGAGATGAGAGGTTAGTCCCTGGCTTCGACTCCAGAGTAATACCACCTTACCACAAGCACCTCAAGAGGAGGCTTCTCTCAGCTCTAGGTATGTGAGAGGGACCCTGAGTTTGCAGCCTGAAGTGGAATGGACACCGCGATGCCTTGACTCGAAATAAGGTCGGATATCCATGCAGTGACTTGAATGCAGGCTCGTCTTGCATCTCCCAAGACGAAAGGATGTCTGAATCCCCTGTGGAGACCACAGAGAAAGACCTAGTTCCCCACCTCATCGCGACCGGAGGCCTCACATCCTTTGAAAACTTCAGAGGTACGCGGAGACCAGTGCCTGCAAAGGAGACGATGCCTGACTCCTCGTGAAACTTGATAGGAGTCCCAGGATTCCTGTGGCACGTGGAAAGGGAACCTTGGTCTCCCGCCTCAGCTGGAGAGGCATCCCAATTGCCCTGCCAAGCCTCGAGGAGAATCCCGAGTTGTCCCTCGCAACTAGGCAGGAGTCCTGACCTGGCTGAACAACACGTGGGTGGAAGGGCCATCCCCGTCGTAACTCGAGAATATACCCCAGGTACCCGCCGCAACTCGAGGAAAACCATGAGACTTCCCCCTCTCCGCGAGATGAGGCCTGATTCCCCTGCACTGCGTGCAGAGCAATGCCGTGTTGCACATCACACATGAAAGGAGCCTTGATTTCCTTGATGGCACTCCAGAGAAACCCCAACAACACTGTTTCAAGGCTAGACGGATCCTGAGGTCACTGTAGCAACACGAAAGAGCTCCGTGGACGAAAAATCAACTCGAGATGAGAGGTTAGTCCTTGGCTTCGACTCCAGAGGAATACCACCTTACCACAAGCACCTCAAGAGGAGGCTTCTCTCAGCTCTAGGTATGTGAGAGGGACCCTAATTTTGCAGCCTCAAGTGGAATGGACACGGCGATGCCCTGACTCGAAATAAGGCCGGATATCCCTGCAGTGACTTGAATGCAGGCTCGTCTTGCATCTCCCAAGACGAAAGGATGTCTGAATCCCCTGCGGAGACCACAGAGAAAGACCTAGTTCCCCACCTCATCGCGACCAGAGGCCTCACATCCTTTGAAAACTTCAGAGTTACAAGGAGATCAGTGCCTCCAAAGGAGACGATGCCTGACTCCTCGTGAAACTTGATAGGAGTTCCAGGATTCCTGTGGCATGTGGAAAGGGACCCTTGGTCTCCCGCCTCAGCTGGAGAGGCGTCCCAATTGCCCTGCCAAGCCTCGAGGAGAATCCCGAGTTGTCTCTCGCAACTAGGCAGGAGTCCTGACGTCGCTGAACAAACACGTGTGTGGAAGGGCATTCCACGTCGTAACTCGAGAATATACCCCAGGTTCCCGCCGCAACTCGAGAAAAACCATGAGACTTCCCCCTCGCCGCGAGATCATGCCCGATTCCCCAGCACTGCGTGCACAGCAATTCCGTGTTGCACATCACACATGAAAGGAGCCTTGATTTCCTTGATGGCACTGCAGAGAAACCCCAAGAACACTGTTTCAAGGCTAGAGGGAACCTGAGGTCACTGTAGCAACACGAAAGAGCTCCGTGGACGAAATATCAACTCGAGATGAGAGGTTAGTCCTTGGCTTCGACTCCAGAGGAATACCACCTTACCACAAGCACCTCAAGAGGAGGCTTCTCTCAGCTCTAGGTATGTGAGAGGGACCCTGAGTTTGTGGCCTCAAGTGTAATGGACACGGCGATGCCCTGACTCGAAATAAGGCCGGATATCCCTGCAGTGAGTTGAATGCAGGCTCGTCTTGCATCTCCCAAGACGAAAGGATGTCTGAATCCCCTGTGGAGACCACAGAGAAAGACCCAGTTCCCCACCTCATCGCGACCGGAGGCCTCACATCCTTTGAAAACTCCAGAGGTACGCGGAGATCAGTGCCTCCAAAGGAGACGATGCCTGACCCCTCGTGAAACTTGATAGGAGTCCCAGGATTCCTGTGGCACGTGGAAAGGGACATTTGGTCTTCCCCCTCAGCTGGAGAGGCGTCCCAATTGCCCTGCCAAGCCTCAAGGAGAATCTCGAGTTGTCCCTTGCAAGTAGGCACAGTCCTGACGTCGCTGAACAAACACGTGTGTGGAAGGGCCATCCCCGTCGTAACTCGAGAATATACCCCAGGTTCCCGCCGCAACTCGAGAAAAACCATGAGACTTCCCCCTCACCGCGAGATCAGGCCCGATTCCCCTGCACTGCGTGCAGAGCAATTCCGTGTTGCACATCACACATGAAAGGAGCCTTGATTTCCTTGATGGCACTCCAGAGAAACCCCAAGAACACTGTTTCAAGGCTAGAGGGAACCTGAGGTCACTGTAGCAACACAAAAGAGCTGCGTGGACCAAAAATCAACTCGAGATGAAAGGTTAGTCCCTGGCTTCGACTCCAGAGGAATACCACCTTACCACAAGCACCTCAAGAGGAGGCTTCTCTCAGCTCTAGGTATGTGAGAGGGACCCTGATTTTGCGGCCTCAAGTGGAATGCACACTGCGATGCCCTGACTCGCAATAAGGCCGGATATCACTGCAGTGACTTGAATGCAGGCTCGTCTTGCATCTCCCAAGACGAAAGGATGTCTGAATCCCCTGTGGAGACCGCAGAAAAAGACCTAGTTCCCCACCTCATCGCGACCGGAGGCCTCACATCCTTTGAAAACTCCAGAGGTACGCGGAGATCAGTACCTGCAAAGGAGACGATGCCTGACTCCTCGTGAAACTTGATAGGAGTCCCAGGATTCCTTTGGCACGTGGAAAGGGACCCTTGGTCCTCCGCCTCAGCTGGAGAGGCGTCGCAATTGCCCTGCCAAGCCTCGAGGAGAATCCCGAGTTGTAACTCGCAACTAGGCAGGAGTCCTGACCTGGCTGAACAAACACGTGTGTGGAAGGGCCATCCCCGTCGTAACTCGAGAATATACCCCAGGTTCCCGCCGCAACTCGAGAAAAACCATGAGACTTCCCCCTCGCCGCGAGATGAGGCCCAATTCCCCTGCCCTGCATGCAGAGCAATTCCGTGTTGCACATCACACATGAAAGGAGCCTTGATTTCCTTGATGGCACTCCAGAGAAACCCCAAGAGCACTGTTTCAAGGCTAGAGGGATCCTGAGGTCACTGTAGCAACAAGAAAGTTCTCCGTGGACAAAAAATCAACTCGAGAGGAGAGGTTAGTCCCTGGCTTCGACTCCAGAGGAATACCACCTTACCACAAGCACCACAGGAGCAGGCTTCTTTCAGCTCTAGGTATGTGAGAGGGACCCTGATTTTGCAGCATCAAGTGGAATGGACACCGCGATGCTATGACTCAATATAAGGCCGGATATCCCTGCAGTGACTTGAATGCAGGCTCGTCTTGCATCTCCCAAGACGAAAGGATGTCTGAATCCCCTGTGGAGACCACAGAGAAAGACCTAGTTCCCCACCTCATCGCGACCGGAGGCGTCACATCCTTTGAAAACTCCAGAGGTACAAGGAGATCAGTGCCTCCAAAGGAGCCAATGCCTGACTCCTCGTCAAACTTGATAGGGGTCCCAGGATTCCTGTGGCATGTGGAAAGGGACCCTTGGTCTCCCGCCTCAGCTGGAGAGGCGTCCCAATTGCCCTGCCAAGCCTCGAGGAGAATCCCGAGTTGTCCCTCGCAACTAGGCAGGAGTCCTGACGTCGCTGAACAAACACGTGTGTGGAAGGGCCATCCCCGTCGTAACTCGAGAATATACCCCAGGTTCCCGCCGCAACTCGAGAAAAACCATGAGACTTCCCCCTCGCCGCGAGATGAGGCCCAATTCCCCTGCTCTGCGTGCAGAGTAATTCCGTGTTGCACATCACACATGAAATGAGCCTTGATTTCCTTGCTATGACTCCAGAGAAACCAGAAGAACACTGTTTCAAGGCTAGAGGGAACCTGAGGTCACTGTAGCAACACAAAAGAGCTCCGTGGACCAAAAATCAAATTGAGATGAGAGGTTAGTCCCTGGCTTCGACTCCAGAGTAATACCACCTTACCACAAGCACCTCAAGAGGAGGCTTCTCTCAGCTCTAGGTATGTGAGAGGGACCCTGAGTTTGCAGTCTGAAGTGGAATGGACACCGCGATGCCCTGACTCGAAATAAGGCCGGATATCCATGCAGTGACTTGAATGCAGGCTCGTCTTGCATCTCCCAAGACGAAAGGATGTCTGAATCCCCTGTGGAGACCACAGAGAAAGACCTAGTTCCCCACCTCATCGCGACCGGAGGCCTCACATCCTTTGAAAACTTCAGAGGTACGCGGAGACCAGTGCCTGCAAAGGAGACGATGCCTGACTTCTCGTGAAACTTGATAGGAGTCCCAGGATTCCTGTGGCACGTGGAAAGGGAACCTTGGTCTCCCGCCTCAGCTGGAGAGGCGTCCCAATTGCCCTGCCAAGCCTCGAGGAGAATCCCGAGTTGTCCCTCGCAACTAGGCAGGAGTCCTGACCTGGCTGAACAACATGTGGGTGGAAGGGCCATCCCCGTCGTAACTCGAGAATATACCCCAGGTACCCGCCGCAAATCGAGAAAAACCATGAGACTTCCCCCTCGCCGCGAGATGAGGCCCGATTCCCCTGCACTGCGTGCAGAGCAATGCCGTGTTGCACATCACACATGAAAGGAGCCTTGATTTCCTTGATGGCACTGCAGAGAACCCCCAAGAACACTGTTTCAAGGCTAGAGGGATCCTGAGGTCACTGTAACAACACGAAAGAGCTCCGTGGACCAAAAATCAACTCGAGATGAGAGATTAGTCCCTGGCTTCGACTCCAGAGGAATACCACCTTACCACAAGCACCTCAAGAGGAGGCTTCTCTCAGCTCTAGGTATGTGACAGGGACCCTGAGTTTGTGGCCTCAAGTGGAATGGACACGGCGATGCCCTGACTCGAAATAAGGCCGGATATCCCTTCAGTGAGTTGAATGCAGGCTCGTGTTGCATCTCCCAAGACGAAAGGATGTCTGAATCCCCTGTGGAGACCACAGAGAAAGACCTAGTTCCCCACCTCATCGCGACCGGAGGCCTCACATCCTTTGAAAACTCCAGAGGTACACGGAGATCAGTGCCTCCAAAGCAGACGATGCCTGACTCCTCGTGAAACTTGATAGGAGTCCCAGGATTCCTGTGGCACGTGGAAAGGGACTCTTGTTCTCCCGCCTCAGCTGGAGAGGCGTCCCAATTGCCCTGCCAAGCCTCAAGGAGAATCCCGAGTTGTCCCTCGCAACTAGGCACAGTCCTGACGTCGCTGAACAAACACGTGTGTGGAAGGGCCATCCCCGTCGTAACTCGAGAATATACCCCAGGTTCCCGGCCCAACTCGAGAAAAACCATGAGACTTCCCCCTCGCCACAAAATGAGGCACGATTCCCCTGCACTGCGTGCAGAGCAATTCCGTGTTGCACATCACACATGAAATGAGCCTTGATTTCCTTGATGGCACTCCAGAGAAACCCCAAGAACACTGTTTCAAGGCTAGAGGGATCCTGAGGTCACTGTAGCAACAAGAAAGATCTCCGTGGACAAAAAATCTACTCGAAATGAGAGGTTAGTCCCTGGCTTCGACTCCAGAGGAATACCACCTTACCACAAGCATCACAGGAGCAGGCTTCTCTCATCTCTAGGTATGTGAGAGGGACCCTGATTTTGCGGCCTCAAGTGGAATGGACACCGCGATGCCCTGACTCGATATAAGGCCAGATATTCCTGCAGTGACTTGAATGCAAGCTCGTCTTGCATCTCCCAAGAAGAAAGGATGTCTGAATCCCCTGTGGAGATCACAGAGAAAGACCTAGTTCCCCACCTCATCGCGACCGGAGGCCTCACGTCCTTTGAAAACTCCAGAGGTACACGGAGATCAGTGCCTCCAAAGCAGACGGTGCCTGACTCCTCGTGAAACTTGATAGGAGTCCCAGGATTCCTGTGGCACGTGGAAAGGGACCCTTGGTCTCCCGCCTCAGCTGGAGAGGCGTCCCAATTGCCCTGCCAAGCCTCGAGGAGAATCCCGAGTTGTCCCTCGCAACTAGGCAGGAGTCCTGACGTCGCTGAACAAACACGTGGGTGGAAGGGCCATCCCCGTCGTAACTCGAGAATATACCCTAGGTTCCCGCCGCAACTCGAGAAAAACCATGAGACTTCCCCCTCGCCACGAGATGAGGCCCGATTCCCCTGCACTGCGTGCAGAGCAATTCCGTGTTGCACATCACACATGAAAGGAGCCTTGATTTCCTTGATGGCACTGCAGAGAAACCCCAAGAACACTGTTTCAAGGCTAGAGGGATCCTGAGGTCACTGTAACAACACGAAAGAGCTCCGTGGATGAAAAATCAACTCGAGATGAGAGATTAGTCCCTGGCTTCGACTCCAGAGGAATACCACCTTACCACACGCACCTCAAGAGGAGGCTTCTCTGAGCTCTAGGTATGTGAGAGGGACCCTGAGTTTGTGGCCTCAAGTGGAATGGACACGGCGATGCCCTGACTCGAAATAAGGCCGGATATCCCTGCAGTGAGTTGAATGCAGGCTCGTCTTGCATCTCCCAAGACGAAAGGATGCCTGAATCCCCTGTGGAGACCACAGAGAAAGACCTAGTTCCCCACCTCATCGCGACCGGAGACCTCACATCCTTTGAAAACTCCAGAGGTACGTCGAGATCAGTGCCTCCAAAGGAGACGATGCTTGACTCCTCGTGAAACTTGATAGGAGTCGTCCCAGGATTCCTGTGGCACGTGGAAAGGGACACTTGGTCTCCCCCCTCAACTGGTGAGGCGTCCCAATTGCCCTGCCAAGCCTCAAGGAGAATCCCGAGTTGTCCCTTGCAACTAGGCACAGTCCTGACGTCGCTGAACAAACACGTGGGTGGAAGGGCCATCCCCGTCGTAACTCGAGAATATACCCCAGGTTACTGCCGCAACTCGAGAAAAACCATGAGACTTCCCCCTCGCCGCGAGATGAGGCCCGATTCCCCTGCACTGCGTGCAGAGCAATTCCGTGTTGCCCATCACACATGAAAGGAGCCTTGATTTCCTTGATGGCACTCCAGAGAAACCCCAAGAACACTGTTTCAAGGCTAGAGGGATCCTGAGGTCACTGCAGCAACAAGAAAGATCTCCGTGGACAAAAAAATCAACTCGAGATGAGAGGTTAGTCCCTGGCTTCGACTGCAGAGGAATACCACCTTACCACAAGCACCACAGGAGCAGGCTTCTCCAGCTCTAGATATGTGAGAGGGACCCTGATTTTGCAGCCTCAAGTGGAATGGACACCGCGATGCCCTGACTCGAAATAAGGCCGGATATCCCTGCAGTGCCTTGAATGCAGGCTCGTCCTGCATCTCCCAAGACGAAAGGATGTCTGAATCCCCTGTGGAGACCACAGAAAAAGACCTAGTTCCCCACCTCATCACGACCGGAGGCCTCACATCCTTTGAAAACTCCAGAGGTACACGGAGATCAGTGCCTCCAAAGGAGACGATGCCTGACTCCTCGTGAAACTTGATAGGAGTCCCAGGATTCCTGTGGCACGTGGAAAGGGCCCCTTGGTCTCCCGCCTCAGCTGGAGAGGCGTCCCAATTGCCCTGGCAAGCCTCGAGGAGAATCCCGAGTTGTCCCTCACAACTAGGCAGGAGTCCTGACTTCGCTGAACAAACACGTGTGTGGAAGGGCCATCCCCGTCGTAACTCGAGAATATACCCCAGGTTCCTGCCGCAACTCGAGAAAAACCATGAGACTTCCCCCTCGCCGCGAGATGAGGCCCGATTCCCCTGCACTGCGCGCAGAGCAATTCCGTGTTGCCCATCACACATGAAAGGAGCCTTGATTTCCTTGATGGCACTCCAGAGAAACGCCAAGAACACTGTTTCAAGGCTAGAGGGATCCTGAGGTCACTGTAACAACACGAAAGAGCTCCGTGGACTAAAAATCAACTCGAGATGAGAGGTTAGTCCCTGGCTTCGACTCCAGAGGAATACCACCTTACCACAAGCACCTCAAGAGGAGGCTTCTCTCAGCTCTAGGTATGTGACAGGGACCCTGAGTTTGTGGCCTCACGTGGAATGAACACGGCGATGCCCTGACTCGAAATAAGGCCGGATATCCCTGCAGTGAGTTGAATGCAGGCTCGTCTTGCATCTCCCAAGACGAAAGGATGTCTGAATCCCCTGTGGAGACCACAGAGAAAGACCTAGTTCCCCACCTCATCGCGACCGGAGGCCTCACATCCTTTGAAAACTCCAGAGGTACGCGGAGATCAGTGCCTCCAATGGAGACGATGCCTGACTCCTCGTGAAACTTGATTGGAGTCCCAGGATTCCTGTGGCACGTGGACAGGGACACTTGGTCTCCCCCCTCAGCTGGAGAGGCGTCCCAATTGCCCTGCCAAGCCTCATGGAGAATCCCGAGTTGTCCCTTGCAACTAGGCACAGTCCTGACGTCGCTGAACAAACACGTGGGTGGAAGGGCCATCCCCGTCGTAACTCGAGAATATACCCCAGGTTCCCGCCGCAACTCGAGAAAAACCATGAGACTTCCCCCTCGCCGTGAGATGAGGCCCGATTCCCCTGCACTGCGTGCAGAGCAATTCCGTGTTGCACATCACACATGAAATGAGCCTTGATTTCCTTGATGGCACTCCAGAGAAACCCCAAGAACACTGTTTCAAGGCTAGAGGGATCCTGAGGTCACTGCAGCAACAAGAAAGATCTCCGTGGACAAAAAATCAACTCGAGATGAGAGGTTAGTCCCTGGCTTCGACTCCAGAGGAATACCACCTTACCACAAGCACCACAGGAGCAGGCTTCTCCCAGCTCTAGGTATGTGAGAGGGACCCTGATTTTACAGCCTCAAGTGGAATGGACACGGCGATGCCCTGACTCGAAATAAGGCCGGATATCCCTGCAGTGAGTTGAATGCAGGCTCGTCTTGCATCTCCCAAGACGAAAGGATGTCTGAATCCCCTGTGGAGACCACAGAGAAAGACCTAGTTCCCCACCTCATCGCGACCGGAGGCCTCACATCCTTTGAAAACTCCAGAGGTACGCGGAGATCAGTGCCTCCGAAGGAGACGATGCTTGACTCCTCGTGAAACTTGATACGAGTCCCAGGATTCCTGTGGCACGTGGAAAGGGACACTTGGTCTACCCCCTCAGCTGGAGAGGCGTCCCAATTGCCCTGGCAAGCCTCGAGGAGAATCCCGAGTTGTCCCTTGCAACTAGGCACAGTCCTGACGTCGCTGAACAAACACGTGTGTGGAAGGGCCATCCCCGTCGTAACTCGAGAATATAGCCCAGGTTCCCGCCGCAACTCGAGAAAAACCATGAGACTTCCCCCTCGCCGCGAGATGAGGCCCGATTCCCCTGCACCGCGTGCAGAGCAATTCCGTGTTGCACATCACACATGAAAGGAGCCTTGATTTCCTTGATGGCACTCCAGAGAAACCCCAAGAACACTGTTTCAAGGCTAGAGGGATCCTGAGGTCACTTTAGCCACACTAAAGAGCTCCAGGGACCAAAAATCAACTCGAGATGAGAGGTTAGTCCCTGGCTTCAACTCCAGAGGAATACCACCTTACCACAAGCACCTCAAGAGGAGGCTTCTCTCAGCTCTAGGTATGTGAGAGGGACCCTGAGTTTGCGGCCTCAAGTGGAATGGACACCGTGATGCCCTGACTCGAAATAAGGCCGGATATCCCTGCAGTGACTTGAAACCAGGCTCGTCTTGCATCTCCCAAGACGAAAGGATGTCTGAATCCCCTGTGGAGATCACAGAGAAAGACCTAGTTCCCCACCTCATCGCGACCGGAGGTCTCACATCCTTTAAAAACTCCAGAGGTAGGCGGAGATCAGTCCTCCAAAGGAGACGATGCCTGACTCCTCGTGAAACTTGATAGGAGTCCCAGGATTCCTGTGGAATGTGGAAAGGGCCCCTTGGTCTCCCGCCTCAGCTGGAGAGGCGTCCCAATTGCCCTGCCAAGCCTCGAGGAGAATCCCGAGTTGTCCCTCGCAACTAGGCAGGAGTCCTGGCGTGGCTGAACAAACACATGTGTGGAAGGGCCATCCCCGTCGTAACTCGAGAATATACCCCAGGTTCCCGCCGCAACTCGAGAAAAACCATGAGACTTCCCCCTCGCCGCGAGATGAGGCCCGATTCCCCTGCACTGCGTGCATAGCAATTACGTGTTGCACATCACACATGAAAGGAGCCTTGATTTCCTTTATGGCACTCCAGAGAAACCCCAAGAACACTGTTTCAAGGCTAGAGGGATCCTGAGGTCACTCTAGCCACACTAAAGAGCTCCGGGGACCAAAAATCAACTCGAGATGAGAGGTTAGTCCCTGGCTTCAACTCCAGAGGAATACCACCTTACCACAAGCACCTCAAGAGGAGGCTTCTCTCAGCTCTAGGTATGTGAGAGGGACCCTGAGTTTGCGGCATCAAGTGGAATGGACACCGTGATGCCCTGACTCGAAATAAGGCCAGATATCCCTGCAGTGACTTGAAACCAGGCTCGTCTTGCATCTCCCAAGACGCAAGGATGTCTGAATCCCATGTGGAGATCACAGAAAAAGACCTAGTTCCTCACCTGATCGCGACCGGAGGCCTCACATCCTTTGAAAACTGCAGAGGTACACGGAGATCAGTGCCTCCAAAGCAGACGATGCCTGACTCCTCGTGAAACTTGATAGGAGTCCCAGGATTCCTGTGGCACGTGGAAAGGGACCCTTGGTCTCCCGCCTTAGCTGGAGAGGCGTCCCAATTGCCCTGGCAAGCCTCGAGGAGAATCCCGAGTTGTCCCTCGCAACTAGGCAGGAGTCCTGACGTGGCTGAACAAACACGTGGGTGGAATTGCCATCCCCGTCGTAACTCGAGAATATACCCCAGGTTCCCGCCGCAACTCGAGAAAAACCATGAGACTTCCCCCTCGCCGCGAGATGAGGCCCGATTCCCCTGCACTGCGTGCAGAGCAATTCCGTTTTGCACATCACACATGAAAGGAGCCTTGATTTCCTTGATGGCACTCCAGAGAAACCCCAAGAACACTGTTTCAAGGCTAGAGGGATCCTGAGGTCACTGTAACAACACGAAAGAGCTCCGTGGACGAAAAATCAACTCGGGATGAGAGGTTAGTCCCTGGCTTCGACTCCAGAGGAATACCACCTTACCACAAGCACCTCAAGAGGAGGCTTCTCTCAGCTCTAGGTATGTGAGAGGGACCCTGAGTTTGCGGCCTCAAGTGGAATGGACACCGCGATGACCTGACTCGAAATAAGGCCGGATATCCCTGCAGTGAGTTGAATGCAGGCTCGTCTTGCATCTCCCAAGATGAAAGGATGTCTGAATCCCCTGTGGAGACCACAGAGAAAGACCTAGTTCCCCACCTCATCGCGACCGGAGGCCTCACATCCTTGGAAAACTCCAGAGGTACACGGAGATCAGTACCTCCAAAGCAGACGATGCCTGACTCCTCGTGAAACTTGATAGGAGTCCCAGGATTCCTGTGGCACGTGGAAAGGGACACTTGGTCTCCCGCCTCAGCTGGAGAGGCGTCCCAATTGCCCTGCCAAGCCTCGAGGAGAATCCCGAGTTGTCCCTCACAACTAGGCAGGAGTCCTGACGTGGCTGAACAAACACGTGGGTGGAAGGGCCATCCCCGTCGTAACTCGAGAATATACCCCAGGTTCCCGCCGCAACTCGAGAAAAACCATGAGACTTCCCCCTCGCCGCGAGATGAGGCCCGATTCCCCTGCACTGCATGCAGAGCAATTCCGTTTTGCACATCACACATGAAAGGAGCCTTGATTTCCTTGATGGCACTCCAGAGAAACCCCAAGAACACTGTTTCAAGGCTAGAGGGATCCTGAGGTCACTGTAACAACACGAAAGAGCTCCGTGGACGAAAAATCAACTCGAGATGAGAGGTTAGTCCCTGGCTTCGACTCCAGAGGAATACCACCTTACCACAAGCACCTCAAGAGGAGGCTTCTCTCAGCTCTAGGTATGTGAGATGGACCCTGAGTTTGTGGCCTCAAGTGGAATGGACACGGCGATGACCTGACTCGAAATAAGGCCGGATATCCCTGCAGTGAGTTGAATGCAGGCACTTCTTGCATCTCCCAAGACGAAAGGATGTCTGAATCCCCTGTGGAGACCACAGAGAAAGACCTACTTCCCCACCTCATCGCGACCGGAGGCCTCACATCCTTTGAAAACTGCAGAGGTACGCGGAGATCAGTGCCTCCAATGGAGACGATGCCTGACTCCTCATGAAACTTGATAGGAGTCCCAGGATTCCTGTGGCACGTGGAAAGGGACACTTGGTCTCCCCCCTCAGCTGGAGAGGCGTCCCAATTGCCCTGCCAAGCCTCAAGGAGAATCCCCAATTGTCCCTTGCAACTAGGCACAGTCCTGACGTCGCTCAACAAACACGTGTGTGGAAGGGCCATCCCCGTCGTAACTCGAGAATATACCCCAGGTTCCCGCCGCAACTCGAGAAAAACGATGAGACTTCCCACTCGCCGGAAAATGAGGCCCGATTCCCCTGCACTGCGTGCAGAGCAATTCCGTGTTGCACATCACACATGAAATGAGCCTTGATTTTCTTGATGGCACTCCAGAGAAACCCCAAGAACACTGTTTCAAGGCTAGAGGGATCCTGAGGTCACTGCAGCAACAAGAAAGATCTCCGTGGACAAAAAATCAACTCGAGATGAGAGGTTAGTCCCTGGCTTCGACTCCAGAGGAATACCACCTTACCACAAGCACCACAGGAGCAGGCTTCTCTCAGCTCTAGGTATGTGAGAGGGACCCTGATTTTGCAGCCTCAAGTGAAATGGACACCGCGATGCCCTGACTCGATATAAGGCCGGATATCCCTGCAGTGACTTGAATGCAGGCTCGTCTTGCATCTCCCAAGACGAAAAGATGTCTGAATCCCCTGTGGAGATCACAGAGAAAGACCTAATTCCCCACCTCATGGCGACCGGAGGCCTCACATCGTTTGAAAACTCCAGAGGTAGGCGGAGATCAGTCCTCCAAACGAGACGATGCCTGACTCCTCGTGAAACTTGATAGGAGTCCCAGGATTCCTCTGGAATGTGGAAAGGGCCCCTTGGTCTCCCGCCTCAGCTGGAGAGGCGTCCCAATTGCCCTGGCAAGCCTCGAGGAGAATCCCGAGTTGTCCCTCGCAACTAGGCAGGAGTCCTGACGTCGCTGAACAAACACGTGGGTGGAAGGGCCATCTCTGTCGTAACTCGAGAATATACCCCAGGTTCCCGCCGCAACTCGAGAAAAACCATGAGACTTCCCCCTCGCCGCGAGATGAGGCCCGATTCCCCTGCACCGCGTGCAGAGAAATGCCGTGTTGCACGTCACACAAGAAAGGAGACTTGATTTCCTTGATGGCACTCCAGAGAAACCCCAAGAACACTGTTTCAAGGCTAGAGGGATCCTGAGGTCACTGTAACAACACGAAAGAGCTCCGTGGACGAAAAATCAACTCGAGATGAGAGCTTAGTCCCTGGCTTCGACTCCAGAGGAATACCACCTTACCACAAGCACCTCAAGAGGAGGCTTCTCTCAGCTCTAGGTATGTGAGAGGGACCCTGAGTTTGTGGCCTCAAGTGGAATGGACACGGCGATGCCCTGACTCGAAATAAGGCCGGATATCCCTGCAGTGAGTTGAATGCAGCCTCGTCTTGCATCTCCCAAGACGAAAGGATGCCTGAATCCCCTGTGGAGACCACAGAGAAATACCTAGTTCCCCACCTCATCGCGACCGGAGGCCTCACATCCTTTGAAAACTCCAGAGGTACGCGGAGATCAGTGCCTCCAAAGGAGACGATGCCTCACTCCTCGAGAAACTTGATAGGAGTCCCAGGATTCCTGTGGCACGGGGAAAGGGACACTTGGTCTCCCCCCTCAGCTGGAGAGGCGTCCCAATTGACCTGCCAAGCCTCAAGGAGAATCCCGAGTTGTCCCTTGCAACTAGGCACAGTCCTGACGTCGCTGAACAAACACGTGTGTGGAAGGGCCATCCCCGTCGTAACTCGAGAATATACCCCAGGTTCCCGCCGCAACTCGAGAAAAACCATGAGACTTCCCCCTCGCCGCGAGATGAGGCCCGATTCCCCTGCACTGCATGCAGAGCAATTCCGTTTTGCACATCACACATGAAAGGAGCCTTGATTTCCTTGATGGCACTCCAGAGAAACCCCAAGAACACTGTTTCAAGGCTAGAGGGATCCTGAGGTCACTGTAACAACACGAAAGAGCTCCGTGGACGAAAAATCAACTCGAGATGAGAGGTTAGTCCCTGGCTTCGACTCCAGAGGAATACCACCTTACCACAAGCACCTCAAGAGGAGGCTTCTCTCAGCTCTAGGTATGTGAGAGGGACCCTGAGTTTGTGGCCTCAAGTGGAATGCACACGGCGATGACCTGACTCGAAATAAGGCCGGATATCCCTGCAGTGAGTTGAATGCAGGCACGTCTTGCATCTCCCAAGACGAAAGGATGTCTGAATCCCCTGTGGAGACCACAGAGAAAGACCTAGTTCCCCACCTCATCGCGACCGGAGGCCTCACATCCTTTGAATACTCCAGAGGTACGCGGAGATCAGTGCCTCCAAAGGAGACGATGCCGGACTCCTCCTGAAACTTGATAGGAGTCCCAGGATTCCTGTGGCACGTGGAAAGGGACACTTGGTCTCCCCCCTCAGATGGAGAGGCGTCCCAATTGCCCTGCCAAGCCTCGAGGAGAATCCCCAGTTGTCCCTTGCAACTAGGCACAGTCCTGACGTCGCTCAACAAACACGTGTGTGGAAGGGCCATCCCCGTCGTAACTCGAGAATATACCCCAGGTTCCCGCCGCAACTCGAGAAAAACCATGAGACTTCCCACTCGCCGCGAGATGAGGCCCGATTCCCCTGCACTGCGTGCAGAGCAATTCCGTGTTGCACATCACACATAAAAGGAGCCTTGATTTCCTTGATGGCACTCCAGAGAAACCCCAAGAACACTGTTTCAAGGCTAGAGGGATCCTGAGGTCACTGTAGCAACAAGAAAGATCTCCGTGGACGAAAAATCAACTCGAGATGAGAGGTTAGTCCCTGGCTTCGACTCCAGAGGAATACCACCTTACCACAAGCACCACAGGAGCAGGCTTCTCTCAGCTCTAGGTATGTGAGAGGGACCCTGAGTTTGCGGCCTCAAGTGAAATGGACACCGCGATGCCCTGACTCGATATAAGGCCGGATATCCCTGCAGTGACTTGAATGCAGGCTCGTCTTGCATCTCCCAAGACGAAAAGATGTCTGAATCCCCTGTGGAGATCACAGAGAAAGACCTAGTTCCCCACCTCATCGCACCCGGAGGCCTCACATCCTTTGAAAACTCCAGAGGTAGGCGGAGATCAGTCCTCCAAAGGAGACGATTCCTGACTCCTCGTGAAACTTGATAGGAGTCCCAGGATTCCTGTGGCATGTGGAAAGGGAACCTTGGTCTCCCGCCTCAGCTGGAGAGGCGTCCCAATTGCCCTGGCAAGCCTCAAGGAGAATCCCGAGTTGTCCCTCGCAACTAGGCAGGAGTCCTGACGTCGCTGAACAAACACGTGGGTGGAAGGGCCATCCCCGTCGTAACTCGAGAATATACCCCAGGTTCCCGCCGCAACTCGAGAAAAACCATGAGACTTCCCCCTCGCCGCGAGATGAGGCCCGATTCCCCTGCACTGCGTGCAGAGCAATGCCGTGTTGCACATCACACAAAAAAGGAGCCTTGATTTCTTTGATGGCACTCCAGAGAAACCCCAAGAACACTGTTTCAAGGCTAGAGGGATCCTGAGGTCACTGTAACAACACGAAAGAACTCCGTAGACGAAAAATCAACTCGAGATGAGAGGTTAGTCCCTGGCTTCGACTCCAGAGGAATACCACCTTACCACAAGCACCTCAAGAGGAGGCTTCTCTCAGCTCTAGGTATGTGAGAGGGACCCTGATTTTGCGGCCTCAAGTGGAATGCACACTGCGATGCCCTGACTCGAAATAAGGCCGGATATCACTGCAGTGACTTGAATGCAGGCTCGTCTTGCATCTCCCAAGACGAAAGGATGTCTGAATCCCCTGTGGAGACCGCAGAAAAAGACCTAGTTCCCCACCTCATCGCGACCGGAGGCCTCACATCCTTTGAAAACTCCAGAGGTACGCGGAGATCAGTACCTGCAAAGGAGACGATGCCTGACTCCTCGTGAAACTTGATAGGAGTCCCAGGATTCCTGTGGCACGTGGAAAGGGACCCTTGGTCCTCCGCCTCAGCTGGAGAGGCGTCGCAATTGCCCTGCCAAGCCTCGAGGAGAATCCCGAGTTGTAACTCGCAACTAGGCAGGAGTCCTGACCTGGCTGAACAAACACGTGTGTGGAAGGGCCATCCCCGTCGTAACTCGAGAATATACCCCAGGTTCCCGCCGCAACTCGAGAAAAACCATGAGACTTCCCCCTCGCCGCGAGATGAGGCCCAATTCCCCTGCCCTGCATGCAGAGCAATTCCGTGTTGCACATCACACATGAAAGGAGCCTTGATTTCCTTGATGGCACTCCAGAGAAACCCCAAGAGCACTGTTTCAAGGCTAGAGGGATCCTGAGGTCACTGTAGCAACAAGAAAGTTCTCCGTGGACAAAAAATCAACTCGAGAGGAGAGGTTAGTCCCTGGCTTCGACTCCAGAGGAATACCACCTTACCACAAGCACCACAGGAGCAGGCTTCTTTCAGCTCTAGGTATGTGAGAGGGACCCTGATTTTGCAGCATCAAGTGGAATGGACACCGCGATGCTATGACTCAATATAAGGCCGGATATCCCTGCAGTGACTTGAATGCAGGCTCGTCTTGCATCTCCCAAGACGAAAGGATGTCTGAATCCCCTGTGGAGATCACAGAGAAAGACCTACTTCCCCACCTCATCGCGACCGGAGGCGTCACATCCTTTGAAAACTCCAGAGGTACAAGGAGATCAGTGCCTCCAAAGGAGCCAATGCCTGACTCCTCGTCAAACTTGATAGGGGTCCCAGGATTCCTGTGGCATGTGGAAAGGGACCCTTGGTCTCCCGCCTCAGCTGGAGAGGCGTCCCAATTGCCCTGCCAAGCCTCGAGGAGAATCCCGAGTTGTCCCTCGCAACTAGGCAGGAGTCCTGACGTCGCTGAACAAACACGTGTGTGGAAGGGCCATCCCCGTCGTAACTCGAGAATATACCCCAGGTTCCCGCCGCAACTCGAGAAAAACCATGAGACTTCCCCCTCGCCGCGAGATGAGGCCCAATTCCCCTGCACTGCGTGCAGAGTAATTCCGTGTTGCACATCACACATGAAATGAGCCTTGATTTCCTTGCTATGACTCCAGAGAAACCAGAAGAACACTGTTTCAAGGCTAGAGGGAACCTGAGGTCACTGTAGCAACACAAAAGAGCTCCGTGGACCAAAAATCAAATTGAGATGAGAGGTTAGTCCCTGGCTTCGACTCCAGAGTAATACCACCTTACCACAAGCACCTCAAGAGGAGGCTTCTCTCAGCTCTAGGTATGTGACAGGGACCCTGAGTTTGCAGCCTGAAGTGGAATGGACACCGCGATGCCCTGACTCGAAATAAGGTCGGATATCCCTGCAGTGACTTGAAACCAGGCTCGTCTTGCATCTCCCAAGACGAAAGGATGTCTGAATCCCCTGTGGAGACCACAGAGAAAGACCTAGTTCCCCACCTCATCGCGACCGGAGGCCTCACATCCTTTGAAAACTTCAGAGGTACGCGGAGACCAGTGCCTGCAAAGGAGACGATGCCTGACTTCTCGTGAAACTTGATAGGAGTCCCAGGATTCTTGTGGCACGTGGAAAGGGAACCTTGGTCTCCCGCCTCAGCTGGAGAGGCGTCCCAATTGCCCTGCCAAGCCTCGAGGAGAATCCCTAGTTGTCCCTCGCAACTAGGCAGGAGTCCTGACCTGGCTGAACAACACGTGTGTGGAAGGGCCATCCCCGTCGTAACTCGAGAATATACCCCAGGTACCCGCCGCAAATCGAGAAAAACCATGAGACTTCCCCCTCGCCGCGAGATGAGGCCCGATTCCCCTGCACTGCGTGCAGAGCAATTCCGTGTTGCACATCACACATGAAAGGAGCCTTGATTTCCTTGATGGCACTGCAGAGAACCCCCAAGAACACTGTTTCAAGGCTAGAGGGATCCTGAGGTCACTGTAACAACACGAAAGAGCTCCGTGGATGAAAAATCAACTCGAGATGAGAGATTAGTCCCTGGCTTCGACTCCAGAGGAATACCACCTTACCACAAGCACCTCAAGAGGAGGCTTCTCTCAGCTCTAGGTATGTGACAGGGACCCTGAGTTTGTGGCCTCAAGTGGAATGGACACGGCGATGCCCTGACTCGAAATAAGGCCGGATATCCCTTCAGTGAGTTGAATGCAGGCTCGTGTTGCATCTCCCAAGACGAAAGGATGTCTGAATCCCCTGTGGAGACCACAGAGAAAGACCTAGTTCCCCACCTCATCGCGACCGGAGGCCTCACATCCTTTGAAAACTCCAGAGGTACACGGAGATCAGTGCCTCCAAAGCAGACGATGCCTGACTCCTCGTGAAACTTGATAGGAGTCCCAGGATTCCTGTGGCACGTGGAAAGGGCCCCTTGGTCTCCCGCCTCAGCTGGAGAGGCGTCCCAATTGCCCTGCCAAGCCTCAAGGAGAATCCCGAGTTGTCCCTTGCAACTAGGCACAGTCCTGACGTCGCTGAACAAACACGTGTGTGGAAGGGCCATCCCCGTCGTAACTCGAGAATATACCCCAGGTTCCCGCCGCAACTCGAGAAAAACCATGAGACTTCCCCCTCGCCACAAAATGAGGCACGATTCCCCTGCACTGCGTGCAGAGCAATTCCGTGTTGCACATCACACATGAAATGAGCCTTGATTTCCTTGATGGCACTCCAGAGAAACCCCAAGAACACTGTTTCAAGGCTAGAGGGATCCTGAGGTCACTGTAGCAACAAGAAAGATCTCCGTGGACAAAAAATCTACTCGAAATGAGAGGTTAGTCCCTGGCTTCGACTCCAGAGGAATACCACCTTACCACAAGCATCACAGGAGCAGGCTTCTCTCATCTCTAGGTATGTGAGAGGGACCCTGATTTTGCGGCCTCAAGTGGAATGGACACCGCGATGCCCTGACTCGATATAAGGCCAGATATTCCTGCAGTGACTTGAATGCAAGCTCGTCTTGCATCTCCCAAGAAGAAAGGATGTCTGAATCCCCTGTGGAGACCACAGAGAAAGACCTAGTTCCCCACCTCATCGCGACCGGAGGCCTCACGTCCTTTGAAAACTCCAGAGGTACGTGGAGATCAGTGCCTCCAATTGAGACGATTCCGGACTCCTCGTGAAACTTGATAGGATTCCCAGGATTACTGTGGCACGTCGAAAGGTCCCCTTGGTCTCCCGCCTCAGCTGGAGAGGCGTCCCAATTGCCCGGCCAAGCCTCGAGGAGAATCCCGAGTTGCTCTTCGCAACTAGGCAGGAGTCCTAACGTCGCTGAACAAAAACGCGGGTGGAAGGGCCATCCCCGTGGTAACTCGAGAATATACCCCAGGTTCCCGACGCATCTCGAGAAAAACCATGAGACTTCCCCCTCGCCACGAGATGAGGCCCGATTCCCCTGCACTGCGTGCACAGCAATTCCGTGTTGCACATCACACATGAAAGGAGCCTTGATTTCCTTAGTGGCACTCCAGAGAAACCCCAAGAACACTGTTTCAAGGCTAGAGGGATCCTGAGGTCACTCTAGCCACACTAAAGAGCTCCGGGGACCAAAAATCAACTCGAGATGAGAGGTTAGTCCCTGGTTTCAACTCCAGAGGAATACCACCTTACCACAAGCACCTCAAGAGGAGGCTTCTCTCAGCTCTAGGTATGTGAGAGGGACCCTGAGTTTGCGGCACCAAGTGGAATGGACACCGTGATGCCCTGACTCGAAATAAGGCCGGATATCCCTGCAGTGAGTTGAATGCAGGCTCGTCTTGCATCTCGCAAGACGAAAGGATGTCTGAATCCCCTGTGGAGACCACAGAAAAAGACCTAGTTCCCCACCTTACCGCGACCGGAGGCCTCACATCCTTTGAAAACTCCAGAGGTACGCGGAGATCAGTGCCTCCAAAGGAGACGATGCCTGACTCCTCGTGAAACTTGATAGGAGTCCCAGGATTCCTGTGGCACGTGGAAAGGGACCCTTGGTCTCCCGCTTCAGCTGGAGAGGCATCCCAATTGCCCTGCCAAGCCTCGAGGAGAATCCCGTGTTGTCCCTCGCAACTAGGCAGAAGTCCTGACCTCGCTGAACAAACACGTGTGTGGAAGGGCCATCCCCGTCGTAACTCGAGAATATACCCCAGGTTCCCGCCGCAACTCGAGAAAAACCATGAGACTTCCCCCTCGCCACGAGATGAGGCCCGATTCCCCTGCCCTGCGTGCAGAGCAATTCCGTGTTGCACATCACACATGAAAGGAGCCTTGATTTCCTTGATGGCACTCCAGAGAAACCCCAAGAGCACTGTTTCAAGGCTAGAGGGATCCTGAAGTCACTGTTGCAACACAAAAGAGCTCCGTGGACCAAAAATCAACTCGAGATGAGAGTTAGTCCCTGGCTTCGACTCCAGAGGAATACCACCTTACGACAAGCACCTCAAGAGGAGGCTTCTCTCAGCTCTAGGTATGTGAGAGGGACCCTGAGTTTGCGGCCTCAAGTGGAATGCAGACCACGATGCCCTGACTCGAAATAAGGCCGGATATCCCTGCAGTGACTTGAATGCAGGCTCGTCTTGCATCTCCCAAGACGAAAGGATGTCTGAATCCCCTGTGGAGACCACAAATAAAGACCTAGTTCCCCACCTCATCGCGACCGGAGGCCTCACATCCTTTGAAAACTCCAGAGGTACACGGAGATCAGTGCCTCCAAAGCAGACGGTGCCTGACTCCTCGTGAAACTTGATAGGAGTCCCAGGATTCCTGTGGCACGTGGAAAGGGACCCTTGGTCTCCCGCCTCAGCTGGAGAGGCGTCCCAATTGCCCTGCCAAGCCTCGAGGAGAATCCCGAGTTGTCCCTCGCAACTAGGCAGGAGTCCTGACGTCGCTGAACAAACACGTGGGTGGAAGGGCCATCCCCGTCGTAACTCGAGAATATACCCTAGGTTCCCGCCGCAACTCGAGAAAAACCATGAGACTTCCCCCTCGCCACGAGATGAGGCCCGATTCCCCTGCACTGCGTGCAGAGCAATTCCGTGTTGCACATCACACATGAAAGGAGCCTTGATTTCCTTGATGGCACTGCAGAGAAACCCCAAGAACACTGTTTCAAGGCTAGAGGGATCCTGAGGTCACTGTAACAACACGAAAGAGCTCCGTGGATGAAAAATCAACTCGAGATGAGAGATTAGTCCCTGGCTTCGACTCCAGAGGAATACCACCTTACCACAAGCACCTCAAGAGGAGGCTTCTCTGAGCTCTAGGTATGTGAGAGGGACCCTGAGTTTGTGGCCTCAAGTGGAATGGACACGGCGATGCCCTGACTCGAAATAAGGCCGGATATCCCTGCAGTGAGTTGAATGCAGGCTCGTCTTGCATCTCCCAAGACGAAAGGATGCCTGAATCCCCTGTGGAGACCACAGAGAAAGACCTAGTTCCCCACCTCATCGCGACCGGAGACCTCACATCCTTTGAAAACTCCAGAGGTACGTCGAGATCAGTGCCTCCAAAGGAGACGATGCTTGACTCCTCGTGAAACTTGATAGGAGTCGTCCCAGGATTCCTGTGGCACGAGGAAAGGGACACTTGGTCTCCCCCCTCAACTGGTGAGGAGTCCCAATTGCCCTGCCAAGCCTCGAGGAGAATCCCCAGTTGTCCCTTGCAACTAGGCACAGTCCTGACGTCGCTGAACAAACACGTGGGTGGAAGGGCCATCCCCGTCGTAACTCGAGAATATACCCCAGGTTACTGCCGCAACTCGAGAAAAACCATGAGACTTCCCCCTCGCCGCGAGATGAGGCCCGATTCCCCTGCACTGCGTGCAGAGCAATTCCGTGTTGCCCATCACACATGAAAGGAGCCTTGATTTCCTTGATGGCACTCCAGAGAAACCCCAAGAACACTGTTTCAAGGCTAGAGGGATCCTGAGGTCACTGCAGCAACAAGAAAGATCTCCGTGGACAAAAAATCAACTCGAGATGAGAGGTTAGTCCCTGGCTTCGACTGCAGAGGAATACCACCTTACCACAAGCACCACAGGAGCAGGCTTCTCCAGCTCTAGATATGTGAGAGGGACCCTGATTTTGCAGCCTCAAGTGGAATGGACACCGCGATGCCCTGACTCGAAATAAGGCCGGATATCCCTGCAGTGCCTTGAATGCAGGCTCGTCCTGCATCTCCCAAGACGAAAGGATGTCTGAATCCCCTGTGGAGACCACAGAAAAAGACCTAGTTCCCCACCTCATCACGACCGGAGGCCTCACATCCTTTGAAAACTCCAGAGGTACACGGAGATCAGTGCCTCCAAAGGAGACGATGCCTGACTCCTCGTGAAACTTGATAGGAGTCCCAGGATTCCTGTGGCACGTGGAAAGGGCCCCTTGGTCTCCCGCCTCAGCTGAAGAGGCGTCCCAATTGCCCTGGCAAGCCTCGAGGAGAATCCCGAGTTGTCCCTCACAACTAGGCAGGAGTCCTGACTTCGCTGAACAAACACGTGTGTGGAAGGGCCATCCCCGTCGTAACTCGAGAATATACCCCAGGTTCCTGCCGCAACTCGAGAAAAACCATGAGACTTCCCCCTCGCCGCGAGATGAGGCCCGATTCCCCTGCACTGCGCGCAGAGCAATTCCGTGTTGCCCATCACACATGAAAGGAGCCTTGATTTCCTTGATCGCACTCCAGAGAAACCCCAAGAACACTGTTTCAAGGCTAGAGGGATCCTGAGGTCACTGTAACAACACGAAAGAGCTCCGTGGACTAAAAATCAACTCGAGATGAGAGGTTAGTCCCTGGCTTCGACTCCAGAGGAATACCACCTTACCACAAGCACCTCAAGAGGAGGCTTCTCTCAGCTCTAGGTATGTGACAGGGACCCTGAGTTTGTGGCCTCAAGTGGAATGAACACGGCGATGCCCTGACTCGAAATAAGGCCGGATATCCCTGCAGTGAGTTGAATGCAGGCTCGTCTTGCATCTCCCAAGACGAAAGGATGTCTGAATCCCCTGTGGAGACCACAGAGAAAGACCTAGTTCCCCACCTCATCGCGACCGGAGGCCTCACATCCTTTGAAAACTCCAGAGGTACGCGGAGATCAGTGCCTCCAATGGAGACGATGCCTGACTCCTCGTGAAACTTGATTGGAGTCCCAGGATTCCTGTGGCACGTGGAAAGGGACACTTGGTCTCCCCCCTCAGCTGGAGAGGCGTCCCAATTGCCCTGCCAAGCCTCATGGAGAATCCCGAGTTGTCCCTTGCAACTAGGCACAGTCCTGACGTCGCTGAACAAACACGTGGGTGGAAGGGCCATCCCCGTCGTAACTCGAGAATATACCCCAGGTTCCCGCCGCAACTCGAGAAAAACCATGAGACTTCCCCCTCGCTGCGAGATGAGGACCGATTCCCCTGCACTGCGTGCAGAGCAATTCCGTGTTGCACATCACACATGAAATGAGCCTTGATTTCCTTGATGGCACTCCAGAGAAACCCCAAGAACACTGTTTCAAGGCTAGAGGGATCCTGAGGTCACTGCAGCAACAAGAAAGATCTCCGTGGACAAAAAATCAACTCGAGATGAGAGGTTAGTCCCTGGCTTCGACTCCAGAGGAATACCACCTTACCACAAGCACCACAGGAGCAGGCTTCTCCCAGCTCTAGGTATGTGAGAGGGACCCTGATTTTACAGCCTCAAGTGGAATGGACACGGCGATGCCCTGACTCGAAATAAGGCCGGATATCCCTGCAGTGAGTTGAATGCAGGCTCGTCTTGCATCTCCCAAGACGAAAGGATGTCTGAATCCCCTGTGGAGACCACAGAGAAAGACCTAGTTCCCCACCTCATCGCGACCGGAGGCCTCACATCCTTTGAAAACTCCAGAGGTACGCGGAGATCAGTGCCTCCGAAGGAGACGATGCTTGACTCCTCGTGAAACTTGATAGGAGTCCCAGGATTCCTGTGGCACGTGGAAAGGGAAACTTGGTCTACCCCCTCAGCTGGAGAGGCGTCCCAATTGCCCTGGCAAGCCTCGAGGAGAATCCCGAGTTGTCCCTTGCAACTAGGCACAGTCCTGATGTCGCTGAACAAACACGTGTGTGGAAGGGCCATCCCCGTCGTAACTCGAGAATATAGCCCAGGTTCCCGCCGCAACTCGAGAAAAACCATGAGACTTCCCCCTCGCCGCGAGATGAGGCCCGATTCCCCTGCACCGCGTGCAGAGCAATTCCGTGTTGCACATCACACATGAAAGGAGCCTTGATTTCCTTGATGGCACTCCAGAGAAACCCCAAGAACACTGTTTCAAGGCTAGAGGGATCCTGAGGTCACTTTAGCCACACTAAAGAGCTCCAGGGACCAAAAATCAACTCGAGATGAGAGGTTAGTCCCTGGCTTCAACTCCAGAGGAATACCACCTTACCACAAGCACCTCAAGAGGAGGCTTCTCTCAGCTCTAGGTATGTGAGAGGGACCCTGAGTTTGCGGCCTCAAGTGGAATGGACACCGTGATGCCCTGACTCGAAATAAGGCCGGATATCCCTGCAGTGACTTGAAACCAGGCTCGTCTTGCATCTCCCAAGACGAAAGGATGTCTGAATCCCCTGTGGAGATCACAGAGAAAGACCTAGTTCCCCACCTCATCGCGACCGGAGGTCTCACATCCTTTAAAAACTCCAGAGGTAGGCGGAGATCAGTCCTCCAAAGGAGACGATGCCTGACTCCTCGTGAAACTTGATAGGAGTCCCAGGATTCCTGTGGAATGTGGAAAGGGCCCCTTGGTCTCCCGCCTCAGCTGGAGAGGCGTCCCAATTGCCCTGCCAAGCCTCGAGGAGAATCCCGAGTTGTCCCTCGCAACTAGGCAGGAGTCCTGGCGTGGCTGAACAAACACATGTGTGGAAGGGCCATCCCCGTCGTAACTCGAGAATATACCCCAGGTTCCCGCCGCAACTCGAGAAAAACCATGAGACTTCCCCCTCGCCGCGAGATGAGGCCCGATTCCCCTGCACTGCGTGCATAGCAATTACGTGTTGCACATCACACATGAAAGGAGCCTTGATTTCCTTTATGGCACTCCAGAGAAACCCCAAGAACACTGTTTCAAGGCTAGAGGGATCCTGAGGTCACTCTAGCCACACTAAAGAGCTCCGGGGACCAAAAATCAACTCGAGATGAGAGGTTAGTCCCTGGCTTCAACTCCAGAGGAATACCACCTTACCACAAGCACCTCAAGAGGAGGCTTCTCTCAGCTCTAGGTATGTGAGAGGGACCCTGAGTTTGCGGCATCAAGTGGAATGGACACCGTGATGCCCTGACTCGAAATAAGGCCAGATATCCCTGCAGTGACTTGAAACCAGGCTCGTCTTGCATCTCCCAAGACGCAAGGATGTCTGAATCCCATGTGGAGATCACAGAAAAAGACCTAGTTCCTCACCTGATCGCGACCGGAGGCCTCACATCCTTTGAAAACTGCAGAGGTACACGGAGATCAGTGCCTCCAAAGCAGACGATGCCTGACTCCTCGTGAAACTTGATAGGAGTCCCAGGATTCCTGTGGCACGTGGAAAGGGACCCTTGGTCTCCCGCCTCAGCTGGAGAGGCGTCCCAATTGCCCTGGCAAGCCTCGAGGAGAATCCCGAGTTGTCCCTCGCAACTAGGCAGGAGTCCTGACGTGGCTGAACAAACACGTGGGTGGAATTGCCATCCCCGTCGTAACTCGAGAATATACCCCAGGTTCCTGCCGCAACTCGAGAAAAACCATGAGACTTCCCCCTCGCCGCGAGATGAGGCCCGATTCCCCTGCACTGCGTGCAGAGCAATTCCGTTTTGCACATCACACATGAAAGGAGCCTTGATTTCCTTGATGGCACTCCAGAGAAACCCCAAGAACACTGTTTCAAGGCTAGAGGGATCCTGAGGTCACTGTAACAACACGAAAGAGCTCCGTGGACGAAAAATCAACTCGGGATGAGAGGTTAGTGCCTGGCTTCGACTCCAGAGGAATACCACCTTACCACAAGCACCTCAAGAGGAGGCTTCTCTCAGCTCTAGGTATGTGAGAGGGACCCTGAGTTTGCGGCCTCAAGTGGAATGGACACCGCGATGACCTGACTCGAAATAAGGCCGGATATCCCTGCAGTGAGTTGAATGCAGGCTCGTCTTGCATCTCCCAAGATGAAAGGATGTCTGAATCCCCTGTGGAGACCACAGAGAAAGACCTAGTTCCCCACCTCATCGCGACCGGAGGCCTCACATCCTTGGAAAACTCCAGAGGTACACGGAGATCAGTACCTCCAAAGCAGACGATGCCTGACTCCTCGTGAAACTTGATAGGAGTCCCAGGATTCCTGTGGCACGTGGAAAGGGACACTTGGTCTCCCGCCTCAGCTGGAGAGGCGTCCCAATTTCCCTGCCAAGCCTCGAGGAGAATCCCGAGTTGTCCCTCACAACTAGGCAGGAGTCCTGACGTGGCTGAACAAACACGTGGGTGGAAGGGCCATCCCCGTCGTAACTCGAGAATATACCCCAGGTTCCCGCCGCAACTCGAGAAAAACCATGAGACTTCCCCCTCGCCGCGAGATGAGGCCCGATTCCCCTGCACTGCATGCAGAGCAATTCCGTTTTGCACATCACACATGAAAGGAGCCTTGATTTCCTTGATGGCACTCCAGAGAAACCCCAAGAACACTGTTTCAAGGCTAGAGGGATCCTGAGGTCACTGTAACAACACGAAAGAGCTCCGTGGACGAAAAATCAACTCGAGATGAGAGGTTAGTCCCTGGCTTCGACTCCAGAGGAATACCACCTTACCACAAGCACCTCAAGAGGAGGCTTCTCTCAGCTCTAGGTATGTGAGAGGGACCCTGAGTTTGTGGCCTCAAGTGGAATGGACACGGCGATGACCTGACTCGAAATAAGGCCGGATATCCCTGCAGTGAGTTGAATGCAGGCACTTCTTGCATCTCCCAAGACGAAAGGATGTCTGAATCCCCTGTGGAGACCACAGAGAAAGACCTACTTCCCCACCTCATCGCGACCGGAGGCCTCACATCCTTTGAAAACTCCAGAGGTACGCGGAGATCAGTGCCTCCAATGGAGACGATGCCTGACTCCTCATGAAACTTGATAGGAGTCCCAGGATTCCTGTGGCACGTGGAAAGGGACACTTGGTCTCCCCCCTCAGCTGGAGAGGCGTCCCAATTGCCCTGCCAAGCCTCAAGGAGAATCCCCAATTGTCCCTTGCAACT
Organism: Cervus elaphus; assembly: GCF_910594005.1. Taxonomy (NCBI): domain Eukaryota; kingdom Metazoa; phylum Chordata; class Mammalia; order Artiodactyla; family Cervidae; genus Cervus; species Cervus elaphus. Next base: position 8,125,525 of record NC_057815.1, on the reverse strand, counting down.
AGGCACAGTCCTGACGTCGCTCAACAAACACGTGTGTGGAAGGGCCATCCCCGTCGTAACTCGAGAATATACCCCAGGTTCCCGCCGCAACTCGAGAAAAACGATGAGACTTCCCACTCGCCGCAAAATGAGGCCCGATTCCCCTGCACTGCGTGCAGAGCAATTCCGTGTTGCACATCACACATGAAATGAGCCTTGATTTTCTTGATGGCACTCCAGAGAAACCCCAAGAACACTGTTTCAAGGCTAGAGGGATCCTGAGGTCACTGCAGCAACAAGAAAGATCTCCGTGGACAAAAAATCAACTCGAGATGAGAGGTTAGTCCCTGGCTTCGACTCCAGAGGAATACCACCTTACCACAAGCACCACAGGAGCAGGCTTCTCTCAGCTCTAGGTATGTGAGAGGGACCCTGATTTTGCAGCCTCAAGTGAAATGGACACCGCGATGCCCTGACTCGATATAAGGCCGGATATCCCTGCAGTGACTTGAATGCAGGCTCGTCTTGCATCTCCCAAGACGAAAAGATGTCTGAATCCCCTGTGGAGATCACAGAGAAAGACCTAATTCCCCACCTCATGGCGACCGGAGGCCTCACATCGTTTGAAAACTCCAGAGGTAGGCGGAGATCAGTCCTCCAAACGAGACGATGCCTGACTCCTCGTGAAACTTGATAGGAGTCCCAGGATTCCTGTGGAATGTGGAAAGGGCCCCTTGGTCTCCCGCCTCAGCTGGAGAGGCGTCCCAATTGCCCTGGCAAGCCTCGAGGAGAATCCCGAGTTGTCCCTCGCAACTAGGCAGGAGTCCTGACGTCGCTGAACAAACACGTGGGTGGAAGGGCCATCCCTGTCGTAACTCGAGAATATACCCCAGGTTCCCGCCGCAACTCGAGAAAAACCATGAGACTTCCCCCTCGCCGCGAGATGAGGCCCGATTCCCCTGCACCGCGTGCAGAGAAATGCCGTGTTGCACGTCACACAAGAAAGGAGACTTGATTTCCTTGATGGCACTCCAGAGAAACCCCAAGAACACTGTTTCAAGGCTAGAGGGATCCTGAGGTCACTGTAACAACACGAAAGAGCTCCGTGGACGAAAAATCAACTCGAGATGAGAGCTTAGTCCCTGGCTTCGACTCCAGAGGAATACCACCTTACCACAAGCACCTCAAGAGGAGGCTTCTCTCAGCTCTAGGTATGTGAGAGGGACCCTGAGTTTGTGGCCTCAAGTGGAATGGACACGGCGATGCCCTGACTCGAAATAAGGCCGGATATCCCTGCAGTGAGTTGAATGCAGCCTCGTCTTTCATCTCCCAAGACGAAAGGATGCCTGAATCCCCTGTGGAGACCACAGAGAAATACCTAGTTCCCCACCTCATCGCGACCGGAGGCCTCACATCCTTTGAAAACTCCAGAGGTACGCGTAGATCAGTGCCTCCAAAGGAGACGATGCCTGACTCCTCGTGAAACTTGATAGGAGTCCCAGGATTCCTGTGGCACGTGGAAAGGGCCCCTTGGTCTCCCGCCTCAGCTAGAGAGGCGTCCCAATTGCCCTGGCAAGCCTCGAGGAGAATCCCGAGTTGTCCCTTGCAACTAGGCAGGAGTCCTGACGTCGCTGAACAAACACGTGTGTGGAAGGGCCATCCCCGTTGTAACTCGAGAATATACCCCAGGTTCCCGCCGCAACTCGAGAAAAACCATGAGACTTCCCCCTCGCCGCGAGATGAGGCCCGATTCCCCTGCACTGCATGCAGAGCAATTCCGTTTTGCACATCACACATGAAAGGAGCCTTGATTTCCTTGATGGCACTCCAGAGAAACCCCAAGAACACTGTTTCAAGGCTAGAGGGATCCTGAGGTCACTGTAACAACACGAAAGAGCTCCGTGGACGAAAAATCAACTCGAGATGAGAGGTTAGTCCCTGGCTTCGACTCCAGAGGAATACCACCTTACCACAAGCACCTCAAGAGGAGGCTTCTCTCAGCTCTAGGTATGTGAGAGGGACCCTGATTTTGCAGCCTCAAGTGAAATGGACACCGCGATGCCCTGACTCGATATAAGGCCGGATATCCCTGCAGTGACTTGAATGCAGGCTCGTCTTGCATCTCCCAAGACGAAAGGATGCCTGAATCCCCTGTGGAGACCACAGAGAAATACCTAGTTCCCCACCTCATGGCGACCGGAGGCCTCACATCCTTTGAAAACTCCAGAGGTAGGCGGAGATCAGTCCTCCAAACGAGACGATGCCTGACTCCTCGTGAAACTTGATAGGAGTCCCAGGATTCCTGTGGAATGTGGAAAGGGCCCCTTGGTTTCCCGCCTCAGCTGGAGAGGCGTCCCAATTGCCCTGGCAAGCCTCGAGGAGAATCCCGAGTTGTCCCTCGCAACTAGGCAGGAGTCCTGACGTCGCTGAACAAACACGTGGGTGGAAGGGCCATCCCTGTCGTAACTCGAGAATATACCCCAGGTTCCCGCCGCAACTCGAGAAAAACCATGAGACTTCCCCCTCGCCGCGAGATGAGGCCCGATTCCCCTGCACTGCGTGCATAGCAATTCCGTGTTGCACATCACACATAAAAGGAGACTTGATTTCCTTGATGGCACTCCAGAGAAACCCCAAGAACACTGTTTCAAGGCTAGAGGGATCCTGAGGTCACTGTAACAACACGAAAGAGCTCCGTGGACGAAAAATCACCTCGAGATGAGAGCTTAGTCCCTGGCTTCGACTCCAGAGGAATACCACCTTACCACAAGCACCTCAAGAGGAGGCTTCTCTCAGCTCTAGGTATGTGAGAGGGACCCTGAGTTTGTGGCCTCAAGTGGAATGGACACGGCGATGCCCTGACTCGAAATAAGGCCGGATATCCCTGCAGTGAGTTGAATGCAGGCTCATCTTGCATCTCCCAAGACGAAAGGATGCCTGAATCCCCTGTGGAGACCACAGAGAAATACCTAGTTCCCCACCTCATCGCGACCGAAGGCCTCACATCCTTTGAAAACTCCAGAGGTACGCGTAGATCAGTGCCTCCAAAGGAGACGATGCCTGACTCCTCGTGAAACTTGATAGGAGTCCCAGGATTCCTGTGGCACGTGGAAAGGGCGCCTTTGTCTCCCGCCTCAGCTGTAGAGGCGTCCCATTTCCCTGGCAAGCCTCGAGGAGAATCCCGAGTTGTCCCTTGCAACTAGGCAGGAGTCCTGACGTCGCTGAACAAACACGTGTGTGGAAGGGCCATCCCCGTTGCAACTCGAGAATATACCCCAGGTTCCCGCCACAACTCGAGAAAAACCATGAGACTTCCCCTCGCCGCGAGATGAGGCCCGATTCCCCTGCACTGCATGCAGAGCAATTCCGTGTTGCACATCACACATGAAAGGAGCCTTGATTTCCTTGATGGCACTCCAGAGAAACCCCAAGAACACTGTTTCAAGGCTAGAGGGATCCTGAGGTCACTGTAACAACATGAAAGAGCTCCGTGGACGAAAAATCAACTCGAGATGAGAGTTTAGTCCCTCGCTTCGACTCCAGAGGAATACCACCTTACCACAAGCACCTCAAGAGGAGGCTTCTCTCAGCTCTAGGTATGTGAGAGGGACCCTGAGTTTGTGGCCTCAAGTGGAATGGACACGGCTATGCCCTGACTCGAAATAAGGCCGGATATCCCTGCAGTGAGTTGAATGCAGGCACTTCTTGCATCTCCCAAGACGAAAGGATGTCTGAATCCCCTGTGGAGACCACAGAGAAAGACCTAGTTCCCCACCTCATCGCGACCGGAGGCCTCACATCCTTTGAAAACTCCAGAGGTACGCGGAGATCAGTGCCTCCAAAGGAGACGATGCCTCACTCCTCGTGAAACTTGATAGAAGTCCCAGGATTCCTGTGGCACGGGGAAAGGGACACTTGGTCTCCCACCTCAGCTGGAGAGGCGTCCCAATTGACCTGCCAAGCCTCAAGGAGAATCCCGAGTTGTCCCTTGCAACTAGGCACAGTCCTGACGTCGCTGAACAAACACGTGTGTGGAAGGGTCATCCCCGTCATAACTCGAGAATATACCCCAGGTTCCCGCCGCAACTCGAGAAAAACCATGAGACTTCCCCCTCGCCGCAAAATGAGGCCCGATTCCCCTGCACTGCGTGCATAGCAATTCCGTTTTGCACATCACACATGAAAGGAGCCTTGATTTCCTTGATGGCACTCCAGAGAAACCCCAAGAACACTGTTTCAAGGCTAGAGGGATCCTGAGGTCACTGTTAGAACACGAAAGAGCTCCGTGGACGAAAAATCAACTCGAGATGAGAGGTTAGTCCCTGGCTTCGACTCCAGAGGAATACCACCTTACCACAAGCACCTCAAGAGGAGGCTTCTCTCAGCTCTAGGTATGTGAGAGGGACCCTGAGTTTGTGGCCTCAAGTGGAATGCACACGGCGATGACCTGACTCGAAATAAGGCCGGATATCCCTGCAGTGAGTTGAATGCAGGCACTTCTTGCATCTCCCAAGACGAAAGGATGTCTGAATCCCCTGTGGAGACCACAGAGAAAGACCTAGTTCCCCACCTCATCGCGACCGGAGGCCTCACATCCTTTGAATACTCCAGAGGTACGCGGAGATCAGTGCCTCCAAAGGAGACGATGCCGGACTCCTCCTGAAACTTGATAGGAGTCCCAGGATTCCTGTGGCACGTGGAAAGGGACACTTGGTCTCCCCCCTCAGCTGGAGAGGCGTCCCAATTGCCCTGCCAAGCCTCAAGGAGAATCCCCAATTGTCCCTTGCAACTAGGCACAGTCCTGACGTCGCTCAACAAACACGTGTGTGGAAGGGCCATCCCCGTCGTAACTCGAGAATATACCCCAGGTTCCCGCCGCAACTCGAGAAAAACCATGAGACTTCCCACTCGCCGCAAAATGAGGCCCGATTCCCCTGCACTGCGTGCAGAGCAATTCCGTGTTGCACATCACACATGAAATGAGCCTTGATTTCCTTGATGGCACTCCAGAGAAACCCCAAGAACACTGTTTCAAGGCTAGAGGGATCCTGAGGTCACTGTAGCAACAAGAAAGATCTCCGTGGACAAAAAATCAACTCGAGATGAGAGGTTAGTCCCTGGCTTCGACTCCAGAGGAATACCACCTTACCACAAGCACCACAGGAGCAGGCTTCTCTCAGCTCTAGGTATGTGAGAGGGACCCTGATTTTGCAGCCTCAAGTGAAATGGACACCGCGATGCCCTGACTCGATATAAGGCCGGATATCCCTGCAGTGACTTGAATGCAGGCTCGTCTTGCATCTCCCAAGACGAAAAGATGTCTGAATCCCCTGTGGAGATCACAGAGAAAGACCTAGTTCCCCACCTCATCGCAACCGGAGGCCTCACATCCTTTGAAAACTCCAGAGGTAGGCGGAGATCAGTCCTCCAAAGGAGACGATTCCTGACTCCTCGTGAAACTTGATAGGAGTCCCAGGATTCCTGTGGCATGTGGAAAGGGAACCTTGGTCTCCCGCCTCAGCTGGAGAGGCGTCCCAATTGCCCTGGCAAGCCTCGAGGAGAATCCCGAGTTGTCCCTCGCAACTAGGCAGGAGTCCTGACGTCGCTGAACAAACACGTGGGTGGAAGGGCCATCCCCGTCGTAACTCGAGAATATACCCCAGGTTCCCGCCGCAACTCGAGAAAAACCATGAGACTTCCCCCTCGCCGCGAGATGAGGCCCGATTCCCCTGCACTGCGTGCAGAGCAATGCCGTGTTGCACATCACACAAAAAAGGAGCCTTGATTTCTTTGATGGCACTCCAGAGAAACCCCAAGAACACTGTTTCAAGGCTAGAGGGATCCTGAGGTCACTGTAACAACACGAAAGAACTCCGTAGACGAAAAATCAACTCGAGATGAGAGGTTAGTCCCTGGCTTCGACTCCAGAGGAATACCACCTTACCACAAGCACCTCAAGAGGAGGCTTCTCTCAGCTCTAGGTATGTGAGAGGGACCCTGAGTTTGTGGCCTCAAGTGGAATGGACACGGCGATGCCCTGACTCGAAATAAGGCCGGATATACCTGCAGAGAGTTGAATGCAGGCTCGTCTTGCATCTCCCAAGACGAAAGGATGCCTGAATCCCCTGTGGAGACCACAGAGAAATACCTAGTTCCCCACCTCATCGCGACCGGAGGCCTCACGTCCTTTGAAAACTCCAGAGGTAGGCGGAGATCAGTGCCTCCAAAGGAGACGATGCCTGACTCCTCGTGAAACTTGATAGGAGTCCCAGGATTCCTCTGGCATGTGGAAAGGGCCCCTTGGTCTCCCGCCTCAGCAGGAGAGGCGTCCCAATTGCCCTGGTAAGCCTCGAAGAGAATCCCGAGTTGTCCCTCGCAACTAGGCAGGAGTCCTGACGTCGCTGAACAAACACGTGTGTGGAAGGGCCATCCCCGTCGTAACTCGAGAATATACCCTAGGTTCCCGCCGCAACTCGAGAAAAACCATGAGACTTCCCCCTCGCCGCGAGATGAGGCCTGATTCCCCTGCACTGCGTGCAGAGAAATTCCATGTTGCACATCACACATGAAAGGAGCCTTGATTTCCTTGATGGCACTCCAGAGAAACCCCAAGAACACTGTTTCAAGGCTAGAGGGAACCTGAGGTCACTGTAGCAACAAGAAAGATCTCCGTGGACAAAAAATCAACTCGAGATGAGAGGTTAGTCCCTGGCTTCGACTACAGAGGAATACCACCTTACCACAAGCACCACAGGAGCAGGCTTCTCTCAGCTCTAGGTATGTGAGAGGGACCCTGAGTTTGAGGCCTCAAGTGGAATGCACACCGCGATGCCCTGACTCGAAATAAGGCCGGATATCCCTGCAGTGACTTGAAACCAGGCTCCTCTTGCATCTCCCAAGACGAAAGGATGTCTGAATCCCCTGTGGAGACCACAGAGAAAGACCTAGTTCCCCACCTCATCGAGACCGGAGGCCTCACATCCTTTGAAAACTCCAGAGGTACACGGAGATCAGTGCCTCCATAGGAGACGATGCCTGACTCCTCGTGAAACTTGATAGGAGTCCCAGGATTTCTGTGGCACGTGGAAAGGGCCCCTTGGTCTCCCGCCTCAGCTAGAGAGGCGTCCCAATTGCCCTGGCAAGCCTCGAGGAGAATCCCGAGTTGTCCCTTGCAACTAGGCAGGAGTCCTGACGTCGCTGAACAAACACGTGTGTGGAAGGGCCATCCCCGTCGTAACTCGAGAATATACCCCAGGTTCCCGCCGCAACTCGAGAAAAACCATGAGACTTCCCCCTCGCCGCGAGATGAGGCCCGATTCCCCTGCACTGCATGCAGAGCAATTCCGTGTTGCACATCACACAAAAAAGGAGCCTTTATTTCCTTGATGGCACTCCAGAGAAACCCCAAGAACACTGTTTCAAGGCTAGAGGGATCCTGAGGTCACTGTAACAACACGAAAGAGCTCCGTGGACGAAAAATCAACTCGAGATGAGAGCTTAGTCCCTGCTTCGACTCCAGAGGAATACCACCTTACCACAAGCACCTCAAGAGGAGGCTTCTCTCAGCTCTAGGTATGTGAGAGGGACCCTGAGTTTGTGGCCTCAAGTGGAATGGACACGGCGATGCCCTGACTCGAAATAAGGCCGGTTATCCCTGCAGTGAGTTGAATGCAGGCTCGTCTTGCATCTCCCAAGACGAAAGGATGCCTGAATCCCCTGTGGAGACCACAGAGAAATACCTAGTTCCCCACCTCATCGCGACCGGAGGCCTCACATTCTTTGAAAACTCCAGAGGTACGCGTAGATCAGTGCCTCCAAAGGAGACGATGCCTGACTCCTCGTGAAACTTGATATTAGTCGTCCCAGGATTCCTGTGGCACGTGGAAAGGGACACTTGGTCTCCCCCCTCAGCTGGAGAGGCGTCCCAATTGCCTTGCCAAGCCTCAAGGAGAATCCCGAGTTGTCCCTTGCAACTAGGCACAGTCCTGACGTCGCTGAACAAACACGTGTGTGGAAGGGCCATCCCCGTCGTAACTCGAGAATATACCCCAGGTTCCCGCCGCAACTCGAGAAAAACCATGAGACTTCCCCCTCGCCGCAAAATGAGGCCCGATTCCCCTGCACTGCGTGCAGAGCAATTCCGTGTTGCACGTCACACATGAAAGGAGCCTTGATTTCCTTGATGGCACTCCAGAGAAACCCCAAGAACACTGTTTCAAGGCTAGAGGGATCCTGAGGTCACTGCAGCAACAAGAAAGATCTCCGTGGACAAAAAATCAACTCGAGATGACAGGTTAGTCCCTGGTTTCGACTCCAGAGGAATACCACCTTACCACAAGCACCACAGGAGCAGGCTTCTCCCAGCTCTAGGTATGTGAGAGGGACCCCGATTTTGCAGCCTCAAGTGGAATGGACACCGCGATGCCCTGACTCATAATAAGGACGGATATCCCTGCAGTGACTTGAATGCAGGCTCGTCTTGCATCACCCAACCCGAAAGGATGTCTGAATCCCCTGTGGAGATCACAGAGAAAGACCTAGTTCCCCACCTCATCGCGACCGGAGGCCTCACATCCTTTGACAACTCCAGAGGTAGGCGGAGATCAGTGCCTCCAAAGGAGACGATGCCTGACTCCTCGTGAAACTTGATAGGAGTCCCAGGATTCCTCTGGCATGTGGAAAGGGCCCCTTGGTCTCCCGCCTCAGCAGGAGAGGCGTCCCAATTGCCCTGGCAAGCCTCGAAGAGAATCCCGAGTTTCCCTCGCAACTAGGCAGGAGTCCTGACGTCGCTGAACAAACACGTGTGTGGAAGGGCCATCCCCGTCGTAACTCGAGAATATACCCCAGGTTCCCGCCGCAACTCGAGAAAAACCATGAGACTTCCCCCTCGCCGCGAGATGAGGCCTGATTCCCCTGCACTGCGTGCAGAGAAATTCCATGTTGCACATCACACATGAAAGGAGCCTTGATTTCCTTCATGGCACTCCAGAGAAACCCCAAGAACACTGTTTCAAGGCTAGAGGGAACCTGAGGTCACTGTAGCAACAAGAAAGATCTCCGTGGACAAAAAATCAACTCGAGATGAGAGGTTAGTCCCTGGCTTCGACTACAGAGGAATACCACCTTACCACAAGCACCACAGGAGCAGGCTTCTCTCAGCTCTAGGTATGTGAGAGGGACCCTGAGTTTGAGGCCTCAAGTGGAATGCACACCGCGATGCCCTGACTCGAAATAAGGCCGGATATCCCTGCAGTGACTTGAAACCAGGCTCCTCTTGCATCTCCCAAGACGAAAGGATGTCTGAATCCCCTGTGGAGACCACAGAGAAAGACGTAGTTCCCCACCTCATCGCGACCGGAGGCCTCACATCCTTTGAAAACTCCAGAGGTACACGGAGATCAGTGCCTCCAAAGGAGACGATGCCTGACTCCTCGTGAAACTTGATAGGAGTCCCAGGATTTCTGTGGCACGTGGAAAGGGCCCCTTGGTCTCCCGCCTCAGCTAGAGAGGCGTCCCAATTGCCCTGGCAAGCCTCGAGGAGAATCCCGAGTTGTCCCTTGCAACTAGGCAGGAGTCCTGACGTCGCTGAGCAAACACGTGTGTGGAAGGGCCATCCCCGTCGTAACTCGAGAATATACCCCAGGTTCCCACCGCAACTCGAGAAAAACCATGAGACTTCCCCCTCGCCGCGAGATGAGGCCCGATTCCCCTGCACTGCGTGCAGAGAAATGCCGTGTTGCACATCACACAAAAAAGGAGCCTTGATTTCCTTGATGGCACTCCAGAGAAACCCCAAGAACACTGTTTCAAGGCTAGAGGGATCCTGAGGTCACTGTAACAACACGAAAGAGCTCCGTGGACGAAAAATCAACTCGAGATGAGAGGTTAGTCCCTGGCTTCGACTCCAGAGGAATACCACCTTACCACAAGCACCTCAAGAGGAGGCTTCTCTCAGCTCTAGGTATGTGAGAGGGACCCTGAGTTTGTGGCCTCAAGTGGAATGGACACGGCGATGCCCTGACTCGAAATAAGGCCGGATATCCCTGCAGTGAGTTGAATGCAGGCTCGTCTTGCATCTCCCAAGACGAAAGGATGCCTGAATCCCCTGTGGAGACCACAGAGAAATACCTAGTTCCCCACCTCATCGCGACCGGAGGCCTCACATCCTTTGAAAACTCCAGAGGTACGCGTAGATCAGTGCCTCCAAAGGAGACGATGCCTGACTCCTCGTGAAACTTGATATTAGTCGTCCCAGGATTCCTGTGGCACGTGGAAAGGGACACTTGGTCTACCCCCTCAGCTGGAGAGGCGTCCCAATTGCCTTGCCAAGCCTCAAGGAGAATCCCGAGTTGTCCCTTGCAACTAGGCACAGTCCTGACGTCGCTCAACAAACACGTGTGTGGAAGGGCCATCCCCGTCGTAACTCGAGAATATACCCCAGGTTCCCGCCGCAACTCGAGAAAAACCATGAGACTTCCCCCTCGCCGCAAAATGAGGCCCGATTCCCCTGCACTGCGTGCAGAGCAATTCCGTGTTGCACATCACACATGAAAGGAGCCTTGATTTCCTTGATGGCACTCCAGAGAAACCCCAAGAACACTGTTTCAAGGCTAGAGGGATCCTGAGGTCACTGCAGCAACAAGAAAGATCTCCGTGGACAAAAAATCAACTCGAGATGAGAGGTTAGTCCCTGGCTTCGACTCCAGAGGAATACCACCTTACCACAAGCACCACAGGAGCAGGCTTCTCCCAGCTCTAGGTATGTGAGAGGGACCCTGATTTTGCAGCCTCAAGTGGAATGGACACCGCGATGCCCTGACTCATAATAAGGCCGGATATCCCTGCAGTGACTTGAATGCAGGCTCGTCTTGCATCTCCCAAGACGAAAGGATGTCTGAATCCCCTGTGGAGACCACAGAGAAAGACCTAGTTCCCCACCTCATCGCGACCGGAGGCCTCACATCCTTTGAAAACTCCAGAGGTACGCGGAGATCAGTGCCTCCAAAGGAGACGATGCCTGACTCCTCGTGAAACTTGATAGGAGTCCCAGCATTCCTGTGGCACGTGGAAAGGGCCCCTTGGTCTCCCGCCTGAGCTGGAGAGGCGTCCCAATTGCCCTGGCAAGCCTCGAGGAGAATCCCGAGTTGTCCCTCGCAACTAGGCAGGAGTCCTGACGTCGCTGAACAAACACGTGTGTGGAAGGGCCATCCCTGTCGTAACTCGAGAATATACTCCAGGTTCCCGCAGCAACTCAAGAAAAACCATGAGACTTCCCCCTCGCCGCAAAATGAGGCCTGATTCCCCTGCACTTCGTGCAGAGCAATTCCGTGTTGCACATCACACATGAAAGGAGCCTTGATTTCCTTGATGGCACTCCAGAGAAACCCCAAGAACACTGTTTCAAGGCTAGAGGGATCCTGAGGTCACTGTAACAACACGAAAGAGCTCCGTGGACGAAAAATCAACTCGAGATGAGAGGTTAGTCCCTGGCTTCGACTCCAGAGGAATACCACCTTACCACAAGCACCTCAAGAGGAGGCTTCTCTCAGCTCTAGGTATGTGAGAGGGACCCTGAGTTTGTGGCCTCAAGTGGAATGGACACGGCGATGCACTGACTCAAAATAAGGCTGGATATCCCTGCAGTGAGTTGAATGCAGGCTCGTCTTGCATCTCCCAAGACGAAAGAATGTCTGAATCCCCTGTGGAGACCACAGAGAAAGACCTAGTTCCCCACCTCATCACGACCGGAAGCCTCACATACTTTGAAAACTCCAGAGGTACACGGAGATCAGTGCCTCCAAAGGAGACGATGCCTGACTCCTCGTGAAACTTGATAGGAGTCCCAGGATTCCTGTGGCACGTGGAAAGGGACACTTGGTCTCCCGCCTCAGCTGGAGAGGCGTCGCAATTGCCCTGCCAAGCCTCGAGGAGAATCCCGAGTTGTCCCTCGCAACTAGGCAGGAGTCCTGACGTCGCTGAACAAACACGTGTGTGGAAGGGCCATCCCCGTCGTAACTCGAGAATATACCCCAGGTTCCCGCCGCAACTCGAGAAAAACCATGAGACTTCCCCGTCGCCGCGAGATGAGGCCCAATTCCCCTGCCCTGCGTGCAGAGTAATTCCGTGTTGCACATCACACATGAAATGAGCCTTGATTTCCTTGCTATCACTCCAGAGAAACCAGAAGAACACTGTTTCAAGGCTAGAGGGAACCTGAGGTCACTGTAGCAACACAAAAGAGCTCCGTGGACCAAAAATCAAATTGAGATGAGAGGTTAGTCCCTGGCTTCGACTCCAGAGTAATACCACCTTACCACAAGCACCTCAAGAGGAGGCTTCTCTCAGCTCTAGGTATGTGAGAGGGACCCTGACTTTGCAGCCTGAAGTGGAATGGACACCGCGATGCCCTGACTCGAAATAAGGTCGGATATCCATGCAGTGACTTGAATGCAGGCTCGTCTTGCATCTCCCAAGACGAAAGGATGTCTGAATCCCCTGTGGAGACCACAGAGAAAGACCTAGTTCCCCACCTCATCGCGACCGGAGGCCTCACATCCTTTGAAAACTTCAGAGGTACGCGGAGACCAGTGCCTGCAAAGGAGACGATGCCTGACTCCTCGTGAAACTTGATAGGAGTCCCAGGATTCCTGTGGCACGTGGAAAGGGAACCTTGGTCTCCCGCCTCAGCTGGAGAGGCATCCCAATTGCCCTGCCAAGCCTCGAGGAGAATCCCCAGTTGTCCCTCGCAACTAGGCAGGAGTCCTGACCTGGCTGAACAACACGTGTGTGGAAGGGCCATCCCCGTCGTAACTCGAGAATATACCCCAGGTACCCGCCGCAACTCGAGAAAAACCATGAGACTTCCCCCTCTCCGCGAGATGAGGCCTGATTCCCCTGCACTGCGTGCAGAGCAATGCCGTGTTGCACATCACACATGAAAGGAGCCTTGATTTCCTTGATGGCACTCCAGAGAAACCCCAACAACACTGTTTCAAGGCTAGACGGATCCTGAGGTCACTGTAGCAACACGAAAGAGCTCCGTGGACGAGAAATCAACTCGAGATGAGAGGTTAGTCCTTGGCTTCGACTCCAGAGGAATACCACCTTACCACAAGCACCTCAAGAGGAGGCTTCTCTCAGCTCTAGGTATGTGAGAGGGACCCTAATTTTGCAGCCTCAAGTGGAATGGACACGGCGATGCCCTGACTCGAAATAAGGCCGGATATCCCTGCAGTGACTTGAATGCAGGCTCGTCTTGCATCTCCCAAGACGAAAGGATGTCTGAATCCCCTGCGGAGACCACAGAGAAAGACCTAGTTCCCCACCTCATCGCGACCAGAGGCCTCACATCCTTTGAAAACTTCAGAGTTACAAGGAGATCAGTGCCTCCAAAGGAGACGATGCCTGACTCCTCGTGAAACTTGATAGGAGTCCCAGGATTCCTGTGGCATGTGGAAAGGGACCCTTGGTCTCCCGCCTCAGCTGGAGAGGCGTCCCAATTGCCCTGCCAAGCCTCGAGGAGAATCCCGAGTTGTCTCTCGCAACTAGGCAGGAGTCCTGACGTCGCTGAACAAACACGTGTGTGGAAGGGCCATCCACGTCGTAACTCGAGAATATACCCCAGGTTCCCGCCGCAACTCGAGAAAAACCATGAGACTTCCCCCTCGCCGCGAGATCATGCCCGATTCCCCAGCACTGCGTGCACAGCAATTCCGTGTTGCACATCACACATGAAAGGAGCCTTGATTTCCTTGATGGCACTGCAGAGAAACCCCAAGAACACTGTTTCAAGGCTAGAGGGAACCTGAGGTCACTGTAGCAACACGAAAGAGCTTCGTGGACCAAAAATTAACTCGAGATGAGAGGTTAGTCCTTGGCTTCGACTCCAGAGGAATACCACCTTACCACAAGCACCTCAAGAGGAGGCTTCTCTCAGCTCTAGGTATGTGAGAGGGACCCTGAGTTTGTGGCCTCAAGTGTAATGGACACGGCGATGCCCTGACTCGAAATAAGGCCGGATATCCCTGCAGTGAGTTGAATGCAGGCTCGTCTTGCATCTCCCAAGACGAAAGGATGTCTGAATCCCCTGTGGAGACCACAGAGAAAGACCCAGTTCCCCACCTCATCGCGACCGGAGGCCTCACATCCTTTGAAAACTCCAGAGGTACGCGGAGATCAGTGCCTCCAAAGGAGACGATGCCTGACTCCTCGTGAAACTTGATAGGAGTCCCAGGATTCCTGTGGCACGTGGAAAGGGACATTTGGTCTTCCCCCTCAGCTGGAGAGGCGTCCCAATTGCCCTGCCAAGCCTCAAGGAGAATCTCGAGTTGTCCCTTGCAAGTAGTCACAGTCCTGACGTCGCTGAACAAACACGTGTGTGGAAGGGCCATCCCTGTCGTAACTCGAGAATATACCCCAGGTTCCCGCCGCAACTCGAGAAAAACCATGAGACTTCCCCCTCACCGCGAGATCAGGCCCGATTCCCATGCACTGCGTGCAGAGCAATTCCGTGTTGCACATCACACATGAAAGGAGCCTTGATTTCCTTGATGGCACTCCAGAGAAACCCCAAGAACACTGTTTCAAGGCTAGAGGGAACCTGAGGTCACTGTAGCAACACAAAAGAGCTGCGTGGACCAAAAATCAACTCGAGATGAGAGGTTAGTCCCTGGCTTCGACTCCAGAGGAATACCACCTTACCACAAGCACCTCAAGAGGAGGCTTCTCTCAGCTCTAGGTATGTGAGAGGGACCCTGATTTTGCGGCCTCAAGTGGAATGCACACTGCGATGCCCTGACTCGAAATAAGGCCGGATATCACTGCAGTGACTTGAATGCAGGCTCGTCTTGCATCTCCCAAGACGAAAGGATGTCTGAATCCCCTGTGGAGACCGCAGAAAAAGACCTAGTTCCCCACCTCATCGCGACCGGAGGCCTCACATCCTTTGAAAACTCCAGAGGTACGCGGAGATCAGTACCTGCAAAGGAGACGATGCCTGACTCCTCGTGAAACTTGATAGGAGTCCCAGGATTCCTGTGGCACGTGGAAAGGGACCCTTGGTCCTCCGCCTCAGCTGGAGAGGCGTCGCAATTGCCCTGCCAAGCCTCGAGGAGAATCCCGAGTTGTAACTCGCAACTAGGCAGGAGTCCTGACCTGGCTGAACAAACACGTGTGTGGAAGGGCCATCCCCGTCGTAACTCGAGAATATACCCCAGGTTCCCGCCGCAACTCGAGAAAAACCATGAGACTTCCCCCTCGCCGCGAGATGAGGCCCGATTCCCCTGCACTGCATGCAGAGCAATTCCGTGTTGCACATCACACATGAAAGGAGCCTTGATTTCCTTGATGGCACTCCAGAGAAACCCCAAGAACACTGTTTCAAGGCTAGAGGGATCCTGAGGTCACTGTAACAACACGAAAGAGCTCCGTGGACGAAAAATCAACTCGAGAGGAGAGGTTAGTCCCTGGCTTCGACTCCAGAGGAATACCACCTTACCACAAGCACCTCAAGAGGAGGCTTCTCTCAGCTCTAGGTATGTGAGAGGGACCCTGATTTTGCGGCCTCAAGTGGAAGGCACACGGCGATGCCCTGACTCGAAATAAGGCCGGATATCCCTGCAGTGACTTGAATGCAGGCTCGTCTTGCATCTCCCAAGACGAAAGGATGTCTGAATCCCCTGTGGAGACCACAGAGAAAGACCTAGTTCCCCACCTCATCGCGACCGGAGGCCTCACATCCTTTGAAAACTCCAGAGGTACGCGGAGATCAGTGCCTCCAAAGGAGACGATGCTTGACTCCTCGTGAAACTTGATAGGAGTCCCAGGAATCCTGTGGCACGTGGAAAGGGACACGTGGTCTCCCCCCTCAGCTGGAGAGGCGTCCCAATTGCCCTGCCAAGCCTCAAGGAGAATCCCGAGTTGTCCCTTGCAACTAGGCACAGTCCTGACGTCGCTGAACAAACACCTGTGTGGAAGGGCCATCCACGTCGTAACTCGAGAATATACCCCAGGTTCCCGGCGCAACTCGAGAAAAACCATGAGACTTCCCCCTCACCGCAAAATGAGGCCCGATTCCCCTGCACTGCGTGCAGAGCAATTCCGCGTTGCACATCACACATGAAATGAGCCTTGATTTCCTTGATGGCACTCCAGAGAAACCCCAGGAACACTGTTTCAAGGCTAGAGGGATCCTGAGGTCACTGCAGCAACAAGAAAGATCTCCGTGGACAAAAAATCAACTCGAGAGGAGAGGTTAGTCCCTAGCTTCGACTCCAGAGGAATACCACCTTACCACAAGCACCACAGGAGCAGCCTTCTTTCAGCTCTAGGTATGTGAGAGGGACCATGATTTTGCAGCCTCAAGTGGAATGGACACCGCGATGCTATGACTCAATATAAGGCCGGATATCCCTGCAGTGACTTGAATGCAGGCTCGTCTTGCATCTCCCAAGACGAAAGGATGTCTGAATCCCCTGTGGAGATCACAGAGAAAGACCTAGTTCCCCACCTCATCGCGACCGGAGGCCTCACATCCTTTGAAAACTCCAGAGGTACAAGGAGATCAGTGCCTCCAAAGGAGCCAATGCCTGACTCCTCGTCAAACTTGATAGGAGTCCCAGGATTCCTGTGGCATGTGGAAAGGGACCCTTGGTCTCCCGCCTCAGCTGGAGAGGCGTCCCAATTGCCCTGCCAAGCCTCAAGGAGAATCCCGAGTTGTCCCTTGCAACTAGGCACAGTCCTGACGTCGCTGAACAAACACGTGTGTGGAAGGGCCATCCCCGTCGTAACTCGAGAATATACCCCAGGTTCCCGGCGCAACTCGAGAAAAACCATGAGACTTCCCCCTCGCCGCGAGATGAGGCCCGATTCCCCTGCACTGCGTGCAGAGCAATTCCGTGTTGCACATCACACATGAAAGGAGCCTTGATTTCCTTGATGGCACTCCAGAGAAACCCCAACAACACTGTTTCAAGGCTAGACGGATCCTGAGGTCACTGTAGCAACACGAAAGAGCGCCGTGGACGAAAAATCAACTCGAGATGAGAGGTTAGTCCTTGGCTTCGGCTCCAGAGGAATACCACCTTACCACAAGCACCTCAAGAGGAGGCTTCTCTCAGCTCTAGGTATGTGAGAGGGACCCTGAGTTTGTGGCCTCAAGTGGAATGGACACGGCGATGCCCTGACTCGAAATAAGGCCGGATATCCCTGCAGTGAGTTGAATGCAGGCTCGTCTTGCATCTCCCAAGACGAAAGGATGTCTGAATCCCCTGTGGAGACCACAGAGAAAGACCTAGTTCCCCACCTCATCGCGACCGGAGGCCTCACATCCTTCGAAAACTCCAGAGGTACGCGGAGATCAGTGCCTCCAAAGGAGACGATGCCTGACTCCTCGTGAAACTTGATAGGAGTCCCAGGATTTCTGTGGCACGTGGAAAGGGACACTTGGTCTCCCGACTCCGATGGAGAGGCGTCCCAATGGCCCTGCCAAGCCTCAAGGAGAATCCCGAGTTGTCCCTTGCAATTAGGCACAGTCCTGTCGTCGCTGAACAAACACGTGTGTGGAAGGGCCATCCCCGTCGTAACTCGAGAATATACCCCAGGTTCCCGGCGCAACTCGAGAAAAACCATGAGACTTCCCCCTCGCCGCAAAATGAGGCACGATTCCCCTGCACTGCGTGCAGAGCAATTCCGTGTTGCACATCACACATGAAATGAGCCTTGATTTCCTTGATGGCACTCCAGAGAAACCCCAAGAACACTGTTTCAAGGCTAGAGGGATCCTGAGGTCACTGTAGCAACAAGAAAGATCTCCGTGGACAAAAAATCAACTCGAGATGAGAGCTTAGTCCCTGCCTTCGACTCCAGAGGAATACCACCTTACCACAAGCACCACAGGAGCAGGCTTCTCTCAGCTCTAGGTATGTGACAGGGACCCTGAGTTTGCAGCCTCAAGTGGAATAGACACCGCGATGACCTGACTCGAAATAAGGTCGGATATCCATGCAGTGACTTGAATCCAGGCTCGTCTTGCATCTCCCAAGACGAAAGGATGTCTGAATCCCCTGTGGAGACCACAGAGAAAGACCTAGTTCCCCACTTCATCGCGACCGGAGGCCTCACATTCTTTGAAAACTTCAGAGGTACGCGGAGATCAGTGCCTCCAAAGGAAACGATGCCTGACTCCTCATGAAACTTGATAGGAGTACCAGGATTCCTGTGGCACGTGGAAAGGGACCCTTGGTCTCCTGCCTCAGCTGGAGAGGCGTCCCAATTGCCCTGGCAAGCCTCGAGGAGAATCCCGAGTTGTCCCTCGGAAATAGGCAGGAGTCCTGACGTCGCTGAACAAACACGTGTGTGGAAGGGCCATCCACGTCGTAACTCGAGAATATACCCCAGGTTCCCGCCGCAACTCGAGAAAAACCATGATACTTCCCCCTCGCCGCGGGATCATGCCCGATTCCCCTGCACTGCGTGCAGAGCAATTCCGTGTTGCACATCACACATGAAAGGAGCCTTGATTTCCTTAATGGCACTGCAGAGAAACCCCAAGAACACTGTTTCAAGGCTAGAGGGAACCTGAGGTCACTGTAGCAACACGAAAGAGCTCCGTGGACGAAAAATCAACTCGAGATGAGAGGTTAGTCCTTGGCTTCGACTCCAGAGGAATACCACCTTACCACAAGCACCTCAAGAGTAGGCTTCTCTCAGCTCTAGGTATGTGACAGGGACCCTGAGTTTGTGGCCTCAAGTGGAATGGACACGGCGATGCCCTGACTCGAAATAAGGCCGGATATCCCTGCAGTGAGTTGAATGCAGGCTCGTCTTGCATCTCCCAAGACGAAAGGATGTCTGAATCCCCTGTGGAGACCACAGAGAAAGACCCAGTTCCCCACCTCATCGCGACCGGAGGCCTCACATCCTTTGAAAACTCCAGAGGTACACGGAGATCAGTGCCTCCAAAGGAGACGATGCCTGACTCCTCGTGAAACTTGATAGGAGTCCCAGGATTCCTGTGGCACGTGGAAAGGGACATTTGGTCTCCCCCCTCAGCTGGAGAGGCGTCCCAATTGCCCTGCCAAGCCTCAAGGAGAATCCCGAGTTGTCCCTTGCAACTAGGCACAGTCCTGACGTCGCTGAACAAACACCTGTGTGGAAGGGCCATCCCCGTCGTAACTCGAGAATATACCCCAGGTTCCCGGCGCAACACGAGAAAAACCATGAGACTTCCCCCTCGACGCAAAATGAGGCCCGATTCCCCTGCACTGCGTGCAGAGCAATTCCGTGTTGCACATCACACATGAAAGGAGCCTTGATTTCCTTGATGGCACTCCAGAGAAACCCCAGGAACACTGTTTCAAGGCTAGAGGGAACCTGAGGTCACTGTAGCAACACAAAAGAGCTCCGTGGACCAAAAATCAACTCGAGATGAGAGTTAGTCCCTGGCTTCGACTCCAGAGTAATACCACCTTACCACAAGCACCTCAAGAGGAGGCTTCTCTCAGCTCTAGGTATGTGAGAGGGACCCTGAGTTTGCAGCCTGAAGTGGAATGGACACCGCGATGCCCTGACTCAAAATAAGGTCGGATATCCATGCAGTGACTTGAATGCAGGCTCGTCTTGCATCTCCCAAGACGAAAGGATGTCTGAATCCCCTGTGGAGACCACAGAGAAAGACCTAGTTCCCCACCTCATCGCGACCGGAGGCCTCACATCCTTTGAAAACTTCAGAGGTACGCGGAGACCAGTGCCTGCAAAGGAGACGATGCCTGACTTCTCGTGAAACTTGATAGGAGTCCCAGGATTCCTGTGGCACGTGGAAAGGGAACCTTGGTCTCCCGCCTCAGCTGGAGAGGCGTCCCAATTGCCCTGCCAAGCCTCGAGGAGAATCCCGAGTTGTCCCTCGCAACTAGGCAGGAGTCCTGACCTGGCTGAACAACATGTGGGTGGAAGGGCCATCCCCGTCGTAACTCGAGAATATACCCCAGGTACCCGCCGCAAATCGAGAAAAACCATGAGACTTCCCCCTCGCCGCGAGATGAGGCCCGATTCCTCTGCACTGCGTGCAGAGCAATTCCGTGTTGCACATCACACATGAAAGGAGCCTTGATTTCCTTGATGGCACTGCAGAGAACCCCCAAGAACACTGTTTCAAGGCTAGAGGGATCCTGAGGTCACTGTAACAACACGAAAGAGCTCCGTGGATGAAAAATCAACTCGAGATGAGAGATTACTCCCTGGCTTCGACTCCAGAGGAATACCACCTTACCACAAGCACCTCAAGAGGAGGCTTCTCTCAGCTCTAGGTATGTGACAGGGACCCTGAGTTTGTGGCCTCAAGTGGAATGGACACGGCGATGCCCTGACTCGAAATAAGGCCGGATATCCCTTCAGTGAGTTGAATGCAGGCTCGTGTTGCATCTCCCAAGACGAAAGGATGTCTGAATCCCCTGTGGAGACCACAGAGAAAGACCTAGTTCCCCACCTCATCGCGACCGGAGGCCTCACATCCTTTGAAAACTCCAGAGGTACACGGAGATCAGTGCCTCCAAAGCAGACGATGCCTGACTCCTCGTGAAACTTGATAGGAGTCCCAGGATTCCTGTGGCACGTGGAAAGGGACTCTTGTTCTCCCGCCTCAGCTGGAGAGGCGTCCCAATTGCCCTGCCAAGCCTCAAGGAGAATCCTGAGTTGTCCCTTGCAACTAGGCACAGTCCTGACGTCGCTGAACAAACACGTGTGTGGAAGGGCCATCCCCGTCGTAACTCGAGAATATACCCCAGGTTCCCGGCCCAACTCGAGAAAAACCATGAGACTTCCCCCTCGCCACAAAATGAGGCACGATTCCCCTGCACTGCGTGCAGAGCAATTCCGTGTTGCACATCACACATGAAATGAGCCTTGATTTCCTTGATGGCACTCCAGAGAAACCCCAAGAACACTGTTTCAAGGCTAGAGGGATCCTGAGGTCACTGTAGCAACAAGAAAGATCTCCGTGGACAAAAAATCTACTCGAAATGAGAGGTTAGTCCCTGGCTTCGACTCCAGAGGAATACCACCTTACCACAAGCATCACAGGAGCAGGCTTCTCTCATCTCTAGGTATGTGAGAGGGACCCTGATTTTGCGGCCTCAAGTGGAATGGACACCGCGATGCCCTGACTCGATATAAGGCCAGATATTCCTGCAGTGACTTGAATGCAAGCTCGTCTTGCATCTCCCAAGAAGAAAGGATGTCTGAATCCCCTGTGGAGATCACAGAGAAAGACCTAGTTCCCCACCTCATCGCGACCGGAGGCCTCACGTCCTTTGAAAACTCCAGAGGTACGTGGAGATCAGTGCCTCCAATTGAGACGATTCCTGACTCCTCGTGAAACTTGATAGGATTCCCAGGATTACTGTGGCACGTCGAAAGGTCCCCTTGGTCTCCCGCCTCAGCTGGAGAGGCGTCCCAATTGCCCGGCCAAGCCTCGAGGAGAATCCCGAGTTGCTCTTCGCAACTAGGCAGGAGTCCTAACGTCGCTGAACAAACACGCGGGTGGAAGGGCCATCCCCGTGGTAACTCGAGATATACCCGAGGTTCCCGACGCAACTCGAGAAAAACCATGAGACTTCCCCCTCGCCACGAGATGAGGCCCGATTCCCCTGCACTGCGTGCAGAGCAATTCCGTGTTGCACATCACACATGAAAGGAGCCTTGATTTCCTTAGTGGCACTCCAGAGAAACCCCAAGAACACTGTTTCAAGGCTAGAGGGATCCTGAGGTCACTCTAGCCACACTAAAGAGCTCCGGGGACCAAAAATCAACTCGAGATGAGAGGTTAGTCCCTGGTTTCAACTCCAGAGGAATACCACCTTACCACAAGCACCTCAAGAGGAGGCTTCTCTCAGCTCTAGGTATGTGAGAGGGACCCTGAGTTTGCGGCACCAAGTGGAATGGACACCGTGATGCCCTGACTCGAAATAAGGCCGGATATCCCTGCAGTGAGTTGAATGCAGGCTCGTCTTGCATCTCGCAAGACGAAAGGATGTCTGAATCCCCTGTGGAGACCACAGAAAAAGACCTAGTTCCCCACCTTACCGCGACCGGAGGCCTCACATCCTTTGAAAACTCCAGAGGTACGCGGAGATCAGTGCCTCCAAAGGAGACGATGCCTGACTCCTCGTGAAACTTGATAGGAGTCCCAGGATTCCTGTGGCACGTGGAAAGGGACCCTTGGTCTCCCGCCTCAGCTGGAGAGGCATCCCAATTTCCCTGCCAAGCCTCGAGGAGAATCCCGTGTTGTCCCTCGCAACTAGGCAGAAGTCCTGACCTCGCTGAACAAACACGTGTGTGGAAGGGCCATCCCCGTCGTAACTCGAGAATATACCCCAGGTTCCCGCCGCAACTCGAGAAAAACCATGAGACTTCCCCCTCGCCACGAGATGAGGCCCGATTCCCCTGCCCTGCGTGCAGAGCAATTCCGTGTTGCACATCACACATGAAAGGAGCCTTGATTTCCTTGATGGCACTCCAGAGAAACCCCAAGAGCACTGTTTCAAGGCTAGAGGGATCCTGAAGTCACTGTTGCAACACAAAAGAGCTCCGTGGACCAAAAATCAACTCGAGATGAGAGTTAGTCCCTGGCTTCGACTCCAGAGGAATACCACCTTACGACAAGCACCTCAAGAGGAGGCTTCTCTCAGCTCTAGCTATGTGAGAGGGACCCTGAGTTTGCGGCCTCAAGTGGAATGCAGACCACGATGCCCTGACTCGAAATAAGGCCGGATATCCCTGCAGTGACTTGAATGCAGGCTCGTCTTGCATCTCCCAAGACGAAAGGATGTCTGAATCCCCTGTGGAGACCACAAATAAAGACCTAGTTCCCCACCTCATCGCGACCGGAGGCCTCACATCCTTTGAAAACTCCAGAGGTACACGGAGATCAGTGCCTCCAAAGCAGACGGTGCCTGACTCCTCGTGAAACTTGATAGGAGTCCCAGGATTCCTGTGGCACGTGGAAAGGGACCCTTGGTCTCCCGCCTCAGCTGGAGAGGCGTCCCAATTGCCCTGCCAAGCCTCGAGGAGAATCCCGAGTTGTCCCTCGCAACTAGGCAGGAGTCCTGACGTCGCTGAACAAACACGTGGGTGGAAGGGCCATCCCCGTCGTAACTCGAGAATATACCCTACGTTCCCGCCGCAACTCGAGAAAAACCATGAGACTTCCCCCTCGCCACGAGATGAGGCCCGATTCCCCTGCACTGCGTGCAGAGCAATTCCGTGTTGCACATCACACATGAAAGGAGCCTTGATTTCCTTGATGGCACTGCAGAGAAACCCCAAGAACACTGTTTCAAGGCTAGAGGGATCCTGAGGTCACTGTAACAACACGAAAGAGCTCCGTGGATGAAAAATCAACTCGAGATGAGAGATTAGTCCCTGGCTTCGACTCCAGAGGAACACCACCTTACCACAAGCACCTCAAGAGGAGGCTTCTCTCAGCTCTAGGTATGTGAGAGGGACCCTGAGTTTGTGGCCTCAAGTGGAATGGACACGGCGATGCCCTGACTCGAAATAAGGCCGGATATCCCTGCAGTGAGTTGAATGCAGGCTCGTCTTGCATCTCCCAAGACGAAAGGATGCCTGAATCCCCTGTGGAGACCACAGAGAAAGACCTAGTTCCCCACCTCATCGCGACCGGAGACCTCACATCCTTTTTAAACTCCAGAGGTACGCGGAGATCAGTGCCTCCAAAGGAGACGATGCTTGACTCCTCGTGAAACTTGATAGGAGTCGTCCCAGGATTCCTGTGGCACGTGGAAAGGGACACTTGGTCTCCCCCCTCAACTGGTGAGGCGTCCCAATTGCCCTGCCAAGCCTCAAGGGGAATCCCGAGTTGTCCCTTGCAACTAGGCACAGTCCTGACGTCGCTGAACAAACACGTGGGTGGAAGGGCCATCCCCGTCGTAACTCGAGAATATACCCCAGGTTACTGCCGCAACTCGAGAAAAACCATGAGACTTCCCCCTCGCCGCGAGATGAGGCCCGATTCCCCTGCACTGCGTGCAGAGCAATTCCGTGTTGCCCATCACACATGAAAGGAGCCTTGATTTCCTTGATGGCACTCCAGAGAAACCCCAAGAACACTGTTTCAAGGCTAGAGGGATCCTGAGGTCACTGCAGCAACAAGAAAGATCTCCGTGGACAAAAAATCAACTCGAGATGAGAGGTTAGTCCCTGGCTTCGACTGCAGAGGAATACCACCTTACCACAAGCACCACAGGAGCAGGCTTCTCCAGCTCTAGATATGTGAGAGGGACCCTGATTTTGCAGCCTCAAGTGGAATGGACACCGCGATGCCCTGACTCGAAATAAGGCCGGATATCCCTGCAGTGCCTTGAATGCAGGCTCGTCCTGCATCTCCCAAGACGAAAGGATGTCTGAATCCCCTGTGGAGACCAGAGAAAAAGACCTAGTTCCCCACCTCATCACGACCGGAGGCCTCACATCCTTTGAAAACTCCAGAGGTACACGGAGATCAGTGCCTCCAAAGGAGACGATGCCTGACTCCTCGTGAAACTTGATAGGAGTCCCAGGATTCCTGTGGCACGTGGAAAGGGCCCCTTGGTCTCCCGCCTCAGCTGGAGAGGCGTCCCAATTGCCCTGGCAAGCCTCGAGGAGAATCCCGAGTTGTCCCTCACAACTAGGCAGGAGTCCTGACTTCGCTGAACAAACACGTGTGTGGAAGGGCCATCCCCGTCGTAACTCGAGAATATACCCCAGGTTCCTGCCGCAACTCGAGAAAAACCATGAGACTTCCCCCTCGCCGCGAGATGAGGCCCGATTCACCTGCACTGCGCGCAGAGCAATTCCGTGTTGCCCATCACACATGAAAGGAGCCTTGATTTCCTTGATGGCACTCCAGAGAAACGCCAAGAACACTGTTTCAAGGCTAGAGGGATCCTGAGGTCACTGTAACAACACGAAAGAGCTCCGTGGACTAAAAATCAACTCGAGATGAGAGGTTAGTCCCTGGCTTCGACTCCAGAGGAATACCACCTTACCACAAGCACCTCAAGAGGAGGCTTCTCTCAGCTCTAGGTATGTGACAGGGACCCTGAGTTTGTGGCCTCAAGTGGAATGAACACGGCGATGCCCTGACTCGAAATAAGGCCGGATATCCCTGCAGTGAGTTGAATGCAGGCTCGTCTTGCATCTCCCAAGACGAAAGGATGTCTGAATCCCCTGTGGAGACCACAGAGAAAGACCTAGATCCCCACCTCATTGGGACCGGAGGCCTCACATCCTTTGAAAACTCCAGAGGTACGCGTAGATCAGTGCCTCCAAAGGAGACGATGCCTGACTCCTCGTGAAACTTGATAGGAGTCCCAGGATTCCTGTGGCACGTGGAAAGGGACACTTGGTCTCCCCCCTCAGCTGGAGAGGCGTCCCAATTGCCCTGCCAAGCCTCGAGGAGAATCCCGAGTTGTCCCTTGCAACTAGGCACAGTCCTGACGTCGCTGAACAAACACGTGTGTGGAAGGGCCATCCCCGTCGTAACTCGAGAATATACCCCAGGTTCCCGCCGCAACTCGAGAAAAACCATGAGACTTCCCCCTCGCCGCGAGATGAGGACCGATTCCCCTGCACTGCGTGCAGAGCAATTCCGTGTTGCACATCACACATGAAATGAGCCTTGATTTCCTTGATGGCACTCCAGAGAAACCCCAAGAACACTGTTTCAAGGCTAGAGGGATCCTGAGGTCACTGCAGCAACAAGAAAGATCTCCGTGGACAAAAAATCAACTCGAGATGAGAGGTTAGTCCCTGGCTTCGACTCCAGAGGAATACCACCTTACCACAAGCATCACAGGAGCAGGCTTCTCCCAGCTCTAGGTATGTGAGAGGGACCCGGATTTTGCAGCCTCAAGTGGAATGGACACCGCGATGCCCTGACTCAATATAAGGCCGGATATCCCTGCAGTGACTTGAATGCAGGCTCGTCTTGCATCTCCCAAGACGAAAGGATGTCTGAATCCCCTGTGGAGATCACAGAGAAAGACCTAGTTCCCCACGTCATCGCGACCGGAGGCCTCATATCCTTTGAAAACTCCAGAGGTACACGGAGATCAGTGCCTCCAAAGCAGACGGTGCCTGACTCCTCGTGAAACTTGATAGGAGTCCCAGGATTCCTGTGGCACGTGGAAAGGGACCCTTGGTCTCCCGCCTCAGCTGGAGAGGCGTCTCAATTGCCCTGCCAAGCCTCGAGGAGAATCCCGAGTTGTCCCTCGCAACTAGGCAGGAGTCCTGACGTCGCTGAACAAACACGTGTGTGGAAGGGCCATCCCCGTCGTAACTCGAGAATATACCCCAGGTTCCCGCCGCAACTCGAGAAAAACCATGAGACTTCCCCCTCGCCGCGAGATGAGGCCCGATTCCCCTGCACTGCGCGCAGAGCAATTCCGTGTTGCCCATCACACATGACAGCAGCCTTGATTTCCTTGATGGCACTCCAGAGAAACGGCAAGAACACTGTTTCAAGGCTAGAGGGATCCTGAGGTCACTGTAGCAACAAGAAAGAGCTCCGTGGACTAAAAATCAACTCGAGATGAGAGGTTAGTCCCTGGCTTCGACTCCAGAGGAATACTACCTTACCACAAGCACCTCAAGAGGAGGCTTCTCTCAGCTCTAGGTATGTGACAGGGACCCTGAGTTTGTGGCCTCAAGTGGAATGAACACGGCGATGCCCTGACTCGAAATAAGGCCGGATATCCCTGCAGTGAGTTGAATGCAGGCTCGTCTTGCATCTCCCAAGACGAAAGGATTTCTGAATCCCCTGTGGAGACCACAGAGAAAGACCTAGTTCCCCACCTCATCGCGACCGGAGGCCTCACATCCTTTGAAAACTCCAGAGGGATGCGGAGATCAGTGCCTCCAAAGGAGACGATGCCTGACTCCTCGTGAAACTTGATAGGAGTCCCAGGATTCCTGTGGCACGTGGAAAGGGACACTTGGTCTCCCCCCTCAGCTGGAGAGGCGTCCCAATTGCCCTGCCAAGCCTCATGGAGAATCCCGAGTTGTCCCTTGCAACTAGGCACAGTCCTGACGTCGCTGAACAAACACGTGGGTGGAAGGGCCATCCCCGTCGTAACTCGAGAATATACCCCAGGTTCCCGCCGCAACTCGAGAAAAACCATGAGACTTCCCCCTCGCTGCGAGATGAGGACCGATTCCCCTGCACTGCGTGCAGAGCAATTCCGTGTTGCACATCACACATGAAATGAGCCTTGATTTCCTTGATGGCACTCCAGAGAAACCCCAAGAACACTGTTTCCAGGCTAGAGGGATCCTGAGGTCACTTTAGCCACACTAAAGAGCTCCAGGGACCAAAAATCGACTCGAGATGAGAGGTTAGTCCCTGGCTTCAACTCCAGAGGAATACCACCTTACCACAAGCACCTCAAGAGGAGGCTTCTCTCAGCTCTAGGTATGTGAGAGGGACCCTGAGTTTGCGGCCTCAAGTGGAATGGACACCGTGATGCCCTGACTCGAAATAAGGCCGGATATCCCTGCAGTGACTTGAAACCAGGCTCGTCTTGCATCTCCCAAGACGAAAGGATGTCTGAATCCCCTGTGGAGATCACAGAGAAAGACCTAGTTCCCCACCTCATCGCGACCGGAGGCCTCACATCCTTTAAAAACTCCAGAGGTAGGCGGAGATCAGTCCTCCAAAGGAGACGATGCCTGACTCCTCGTGAAACTTGATAGGAGTCCCAGGATTCCTGTGGAATGTGGAAAGGGCCCCTTGGTCTCCCGCCTCAGCTGGAGAGGCGTCCCAATTGCCCTGCCAAGCCTCGAGGAGAATCCCGAGTTGTCCCTCGCAACTAGGCAGGAGTCCTGGCGTGGCTGAACAAACACATGTGTGGAAGGGCCATCCCCGTCGTAACTCGAGAATATACCCCAGGTTCCCGCCGCAACTCGAGAAAAACCATGAGACTTCCCCCTCGCCGCGAGATGAGGCCCGATTCCCCTGCACTGCGTGCATAGCAATTCCGTGTTGCACATCACACATGAAAGGAGCCTTGATTTCCTTTATGGCACTCCAGAGAAACCCCAAGAACACTGTTTCAAGGCTAGAGGGATCCTGAGGTCACTCTAGCCACACTAAAGAGCTCCGGGGACCAAAAATCAACTCGACATGAGAGGTTAGTCCCTGGCTTCAACTCCAGAGGAATACCACCTTACCACAAGCACCTCAAGAGGAGGCTTCTCTCAGCTCTAGGTATGTGAGAGGGACCCTGAGTTTGCGGCATCAAGTGGAATGGACACCGTGATGCCCTGACTCGAAATAAGGCCAGATATCCCTGCAGTGACTTGAAACCAGGCTCGTCTTGCATCTCCCAAGACGCAAGGATGTCTGAATCCCATGTGGAGATCACAGAAAAAGACCTAGTTCCTCACCTGATCGCGACCGGAGGCCTCACATCCTTTGAAAACTGCAGAGGTACACGGAGATCAGTGCCTCCAAAGCAGACGATGCCTGACTCCTCGTGAAACTTGATAGGAGTCCCAGGATTCCTGTGGCACGTGGAAAGGGACCCTTGGTCTCCCGCCTCAGCTGGAGAGGCGTCCCAATTGCCCTGGCAAGCCTCGAGGAGAATCCCGAGTTGTCCCTCGCAACTAGGCAGGAGTCCTGACGTGGCTGAACAAACACGTGGGTGGAATTGCCATCCCCGTCGTAACTCGAGAATATACCCCAGGTTCCCGCCGCAACTCGAGAAAAACCATGAGACTTCCCCCTCGCCGCGAGATGAGGCCCGATTCCCCTGCACTGCGTGCAGAGCAATTCCGTTTTGCACATCACACATGAAAGGAGCCTTGATTTCCTTGATGGCACTCCAGAGAAACCCCAAGAACACTGTTTCAAGTCTAGAGGGATCTTGAGGTCACTGTAACAACACGAAAGAGCTCCGTGGGCGAAAAATCAACTCGGGATGAGAGGTTAGTCCCTGGCTTCGACTCCAGAGGAATACCACCTTACCACAAGCACCTCAAGAGGAGGCTTCTCTCAGCTCTAGGTATGTGAGAGGGACCCTGAGTTTGCGGCCTCAAGTGGAATGGACACCGCGATGACCTGACTCGAAATAAGGCCGGATATCCCTGCAGTGAGTTGAATGCAGGCTCGTCTTGCATCTCCCAAGATGAAAGGATGTCTGAATCCCCTGTGGAGACCACAGAGAAAGACCTAGTTCCCCACCTCATCGCGACCGGAGGCCTCACATCCTTGGAAAACTCCAGAGGTACACGGAGATCAGTACCTCCAAAGCAGACGATGCCTGACTCCTCGTGAAACTTGATAGGAGTCCCAGGATTCCTGTGGCACGTGGAAAGGGACACTTGGTCTCCCGCCTCAGCTGGAGAGGCGTCCCAATTGCCCTGCCAAGCCTCAAGGAGAATCCCCAATTGTCCCTTGCAACTAGGCACAGTCCTGACGTCGCTCAACAAACACGTGTGTGGAAGGGCCATCCCCGTCGTAACTCGAGAATATACCCCAGGTTCCCGCCGCAACTCGAGAAAAACGATGAGACTTCCCACTCGCCGCAAAATGAGGCCCGATTCCCCTGCACTGCGTGCAGAGCAATTCCGTGTTGCACATCACACATGAAATGAGCCTTGATTTTCTTGATGGCACTCCAGAGAAACCCCAAGAACACTGTTTCAAGGCTAGAGGGATCCTGAGGTCACTGCAGCAACAAGAAAGATCTCCGTGGACAAAAAATCAACTCGAGATGAGAGGTTAGTGCCTGGCTTCGACTCCAGAGGAATACCACCTTACCACAAGCACCACAGGAGCAGGCTTCTCTCAGCTCTAGGTATGTGAGAGGGACCCTGATTTTGCAGCCTCAAGTGAAATGGACACCGCGATGCCCTGACTCGATATAAGGCCGGATATCCCTGCAGTGACTTGAATGCAGGCTCGTCTTGCATCTCCCAAGACGAAAAGATGTCTGAATCCCCTGTGGAGATCACAGAGAAAGACCTAATTCCCCACCTCATGGCGACCGGAGGCCTCACATCGTTTGAAAACTCCAGAGGTAGGCGGAGATCAGTCCTCCAAACGAGACGATGCCTGACTCCTCGTGAAACTTGATAGGAGTCCCAGGATTCCTGTGGAATGTGGAAAGGGCCCCTTGGTCTCCCGCCTCAGCTGGAGAGGCGTCCCAATTGCCCTGGCAAGCCTCGAGGAGAATCCCGAGTTGTCCCTCGCAACTAGGCAGGAGTCCTGACGTCGCTGAACAAACACGTGGGTGGAAGGGCCATCCCTGTCGTAACTCGAGAATATACCCCAGGTTCCCGTCGCAACTCGAGAAAAACCATGAGACTTCCCCCTCGCCGCGAGATGAGGCCCGATTCCCCTGCACCGCGTGCAGAGAAATGCCGTGTTGCACGTCACACAAGAAAGGAGACTTGATTTCCTTGATGGCACTCCAGAGAAACCCCAAGAACACTGTTTCAAGGCTAGAGGGATCCTGAGGTCACTGTAACAACACGAAAGAGCTCCGGGGACGAAAAATCAACTCGAGATGAGAGCTTAGTCCCTGGCTTCGACTCCAGAGGAATACCACCTTACCACAAGCACCTCAAGAGGAGGCTTCTCTCAGCTCTAGGTATGTGAGAGGGACCCTGAGTTTGTGGCCTCAAGTGGAATGGACACGGCGATGCCCTGACTCGAAATAAGGCCGGATATCCCTGCAGTGAGTTGAATGCAGGCTCGTCTTGCATCTCCCAAGACGAAAGGATGCCTGAATCCCCTGTGGAGACCACAGAGAAATACCTAGTTCCCCACCTCATCGCGACCGGAGGCCTCACATCCTTTGAAAACTCCAGAGGTACGCGTAGATCAGTGCCTCCAAAGGAGACGATGCCTGACTCCTCGTGAAACTTGATAGGAGTCCCAGGATTCCTGTGGCACGTGGAAAGGGCCCCTTGGTCTCCCGCCTCAGCTAGAGAGGCGTCCCAATTGCCCTGGCAAGCCTCGAGGAGAATCCCGAGTTGTCCCTTGCAACTAGGCAGGAGTCCTGACGTCGCTGAACAAACACGTGTGTGGAAGGGCCATCCCCGTTGTAACTCGAGAATATACCCCAGGTTCCCGCCGCAACTCGAGAAAAACCATGAGACTTCCCCTCGCCGCGAGATGAGGCCCGATTCCCCTGCACTGCATGCAGAGCAATTCCGTATTGCACATCACACATGAAAGGAGCCTTGATGTCCTTGATGGCACTCCAGAGAAACCCCAAGAACACTGTTTCAAGGCTAGAGGGATCCTGAGGTCACTGTAACAACATGAAAGAGCTCCGTGGATGAAAAAATCAACTCGAGATGAGAGTTTAGTCCCTGGCTTCGACTCCAGAGGAATACCACCTTACCACAAGCACCTCAAGAGGAGGCTTCTCTCAGCTCTAGGTATGTGAGAGGAACCCTGAGTTTGTGGCCTCAAGTGGAATGGACACGGCTATGCCCTGACTCGAAATAAGGCCGGATATCCCTGCAGTGAGTTGAATGCAGGCACGTCTTGCATCTCCCAAGACAAAAGGATGTCTGAATCCCCTGTGGAGACCACAGAGAAAGACCTAGTTCCCCACCTCATCGCGACCGGAGGCCTCACATCCTTTGAAAACTCCAGAGGTACGCGTAGATCAGTGCCTCCAAAGGAGACGATGCCTCACTCCTCGAGAAACTTGATAGGAGTCCCAGGATTCCTGTGGCACGTGGAAAGGGACACTTGGTCTCCCCCCTCAGCTGGAGAGGCGTCCCAATTGACCTGCCAAGCCTCAAGGAGAATCCCGAGTTGTCCCTTGCAACTAGGCACAGTCCTGACGTCGCTGAACAAACACGTGTGTGGAAGGGCCATCCCCGTCGTAACTCGAGAATATACCCCAGGTTCCCGCCGCAACTCGAGAAAAACCATGAGACTTCCCCCTCGCCGCGAGATGAGGCCGGATTCCCCTGCACTGCATGCAGAGCAATTCCGTTTTGCACATCACACATGAAAGGAGCCTTGATTTCCTTGATGGCACTCCAGAGAAACCCCAAGAACACTGTTTCAAGGCTAGAGGGATCCTGAGGTCACTGTAACAACACGAAAGAGCTCCGTGGACGAAAAATCAACTCGAGATGAGAGGTTAGTCCCTGGCTTCGACTCCAGAGGAATACCACCTTACCACAAGCACCTCAAGAGGAGGCTTCTCTCAGCTCTAGGTATGTGAGAGGGACCCTGATTTTGCAGCCTCAAGTGAAATGGACACCGCGATGCCCTGACTCGAAATAAGGCCGGATGTCCATGCAGTGACTTGAATGCAGGCTCGTCTTGCATCTCCCAAGACGAAAGGATGCCTGAATCCCCTGTGGAGACCACAGAGAAATACCTAGTTCCCCACCTCATGGCGACCGGAGGCCTCACATCCTTTGAAAACTCCAGAGGTAGGCGGAGATCAGTCCTCCAAACGAGACGATGCCTGACTCCTCGTGAAACTTGATAGGAGTCCCAGGATTCCTGTGGAATGTGGAAAGGGCCCCTTGGTCTCCCGCCTCAGCTGGAGAGGCGTCCCAATTGCCCTGGCAAGCCTCGAGGAGAATCCCGAGTTGTCCCTCGCAACTAGGCAGGAGTCCTGACGTCGCTGAACAAACACGTGGGTGGAAGGGCCATCCCTGTCGTAACTCGAGAATATACCCCAGGTTCCCGCCGCAACTCGAGAAAAACCATGAGACTTCCCCCTCGCCGCGAGATGAGGCCCGATTCCCCTGCACTGCGTGCATAGCAATTCCGTGTTGCACATCACACATAAAAGGAGACTTGATTTCCTTGATGGCACTCCAGAGAAACCCCAAGAACACTGTTTCAAGGCTAGAGGGATCCTGAGGTCACTGTAACAACACGAAAGAGCTCCGTGGACGAAAAATCACCTCGAGATGAGAGCTTAGTCCCTGGCTTCGACTCCAGAGGAATACCACCTTACCACAAGCACCTCAAGAGGAGGCTTCTCTCAGCTCTAGGTATGTGAGAGGGACCCTGAGTTTGTGGCCTCAAGTGGAATGGACACGGCGATGCCCTGACTCGAAATAAGGCCGGATATCCCTGCAGTGAGTTGAATGCAGGCTCATCTTGCATCTCCCAAGACGAAAGGATGCCTGAATCCCCTGTGGAGACCACAGAGAAATACCTAGTTCCCCACCTCATCGCGACCGAAGGCCTCACATCCTTTGAAAACTCCAGAGGTACGCGTAGATCAGTGCCTCCAAAGGAGACGATGCCTGACTCCTCGTGAAACTTGATAGGAGTCCCAGGATTCCTGTGGCACGTGGAAAGGGCGCCTTTGTCTCCCGCCTCAGCTGTAGAGGCGTCCCATTGCCCTGGCAAGCCTCGAGGAGAATCCCGAGTTGTCCCTTGCAACTAGGCAGGAGTCCTGACGTCGCTGAACAAACACGTGTGTGGAAGGGCCATCCCCGTTGTAACTCGAGAATATACCCCAGGTTCCCGCCGCAACTCGAGAAAAACCATGAGACTTCCCCTCGCCGCGAGATGAGGCCCGATTCCCCTGCACTGCATGCAGAGCAATTCCGTATTGCACATCACACATGAAAGGAGCCTTGATGTCCTTGATGGCACTCCAGAGAAACCCCAAGAACACTGTTTCAAGGCTAGAGGGATCCTGAGGTCACTGTAACAACATGAAAGAGCTCCGTGGATGAAAAATCAACTCGAGATGAGAGTTTAGTCCCTGGCTTCGACTCCAGAGGAATACCACCTTACCACAAGCACCTCAAGAGGAGGCTTCTCTCAGCTCTAGGTATGTGAGAGGAACCCTGAGTTTGTGGCCTCAAGTGGAATGGACACGGCTATGCCCTGACTCGAAATAAGGCCGGATATCCCTGCAGTGAGTTGAATGCAGGCACGTCTTGCATCTCCCAAGACAAAAGGATGTCTGAATCCCCTGTGGAGACCACAGAGAAAGACCTAGTTCCCCACCTCATCGCGACCGGAGGCCTCACATCCTTTGAAAACTCCAGAGGTACGCGGAGATCAGTGCCTCCAAAGGAGACGATGCCTCACTCCTCGAGAAACTTGATAGGAGTCCCAGGATTCCTGTGGCACGTGGAAAGGGACACTTGGTCTCCCCCCTCAGCTGGAGAGGCGTCCCAATTGACCTGCCAAGCCTCAAGGAGAATCCCGAGTTGTCCCTTGCAACTAGGCACAGTCCTGACGTCGCTGAACAAACACGTGTGTGGAAGGGCCATCCCCGTCGTAACTCGAGAATATACCCCAGGTTCCCGCCGCAACTCGAGAAAAACCATGAGACTTCCCCCTCGCCGCGAGATGAGGCCGGATTCCCCTGCACTGCATGCAGAGCAATTCCGTTTTGCACATCACACATGAAAGGAGCCTTGATTTCCTTGATGGCACTCCAGAGAAACCCCAAGAACACTGTTTCAAGGCTAGAGGGATCCTGAGGTCACTGTAACAACACGAAAGAGCTCCGTGGACGAAAAATCAACTCGAGATGAGAGGTTAGTCCCTGGCTTCGACTCCAGAGGAATACCACCTTACCACAAGCACCTCAAGAGGAGGCTTCTCTCAGCTCTAGGTATGTGAGAGGGACCCTGATTTTGCAGCCTCAAGTGAAATGGACACCGCGATGCCCTGACTCGAAATAAGGCCGGATGTCCATGCAGTGACTTGAATGCAGGCTCGTCTTGCATCTCCCAAGACGAAAGGATGCCTGAATCCCCTGTGGAGACCACAGAGAAATACCTAGTTCCCCACCTCATGGCGACCGGAGGCCTCACATCCTTTGAAAACTCCAGAGGTAGGCGGAGATCAGTCCTCCAAACGAGACGATGCCTGACTCCTCGTGAAACTTGATAGGAGTCCCAGGATTCCTGTGGAATGTGGAAAGGGCCCCTTGGTCTCCCGCCTCAGCTGGAGAGGCGTCCCAATTGCCCTGGCAAGCCTCGAGGAGAATCCCGAGTTGTCCCTCGCAACTAGGCAGGAGTCCTGACGTCGCTGAACAAACACGTGGGTGGAAGGGCCATCCCTGTCGTAACTCGAGAATATACCCCAGGTTCCCGCCGCAACTCGAGAAAAACCATGAGACTTCCCCCTCGCCGCGAGATGAGGCCCGATTCCCCTGCACTGCGTGCATAGCAATTCCGTGTTGCACATCACACATAAAAGGAGACTTGATTTCCTTGATGGCACTCCAGAGAAACCCCAAGAACACTGTTTCAAGGCTAGAGGGATCCTGAGGTCACTGTAACAACACGAAAGAGCTCCGTGGACGAAAAATCACCTCGAGATGAGAGCTTAGTCCCTGGCTTCGACTCCAGAGGAATACCACCTTACCACAAGCACCTCAAGAGGAGGCTTCTCTCAGCTCTAGGTATGTGAGAGGGACCCTGAGTTTGTGGCCTCAAGTGGAATGGACACGGCGATGCCCTGACTCGAAATAAGGCCGGATATCCCTGCAGTGAGTTGAATGCAGGCTCATCTTGCATCTCCCAAGACGAAAGGATGCCTGAATCCCCTGTGGAGACCACAGAGAAATACCTAGTTCCCCACCTCATCGCGACCGAAGGCCTCACATCCTTTGAAAACTCCAGAGGTACGCGTAGATCAGTGCCTCCAAAGGAGACGATGCCTGACTCCTCGTGAAACTTGATAGGAGTCCCAGGATTCCTGTGGCACGTGGAAAGGGCGCCTTTGTCTCCCGCCTCAGCTGTAGAGGCGTCCCATTGCCCTGGCAAGCCTCGAGGAGAATCCCGAGTTGTCCCTTGCAACTAGGCAGGAGTCCTGACGTCGCTGAACAAACACGTGTGTGGAAGGGCCATCCCCGTTGTAACTCGAGAATATACCCCAGGTTCCCGAAACAACTCGAGAAAAACCATGAGACTTCCCCTCGCCGCGAGATGAGGCCCGATTCCCCTGCACTGCATGCAGAGCAATTCCGTGTTGCACATCACACATGAAAGGAGCCTTGATTTCCTTGATGGCACTCAAGAGAAACCCCAAGAACACTGTTTCAAGGCTAGAGGGATCCTGAGGTCACTGTAACAACATGAAAGAGCTCCGTGGACGAAAAATCAACTCGAGATGAGAGTTTAGTCCCTCGCTTCGACTCCAGAGGAATACCACCTTACCACAAGCACCTCAAGAGGAGGCTTCTCTCAGCTCTAGGTATGTGAGAGGGACCCTGAGTTTGTGGCCTCAAGTGGAATGGACACGGCTATGCCCTGACTCGAAATAAGGCCGGATATCCCTGCAGTGAGTTGAATGCAGGCACTTCTTGCATCTCCCAAGACGAAAGGATGTCTGAATCCCCTGTGGAGACCACAGAGAAAGACCTAGTTCCCCACCTCATCGCGACCGGAGGCCTCACATCCTTTGAAAACTCCAGAGGTACGCGGAGATCAGTGCCTCCAAAGGAGACGATGCCTCACTCCTGGTGAAACTTGATAGAAGTCCCAGGATTCCTGTGGCACGTGGAAAGGGACACTTGGTCTCCCCCCTCAGCTGGAGAGGCGTCCCAATTGACCTGCCAAGCCTCAAGGAGAATCCCGAGTTGTCCCTTGCAACTAGGCACAGTCCTGACGTCGCTGAACAAACACGTGTGTGGAAGGGCCATCCCCGTCGTAACTCGAGAATATACCCCAGGTTCCCGCCGCAACTCGAGAAAAACCATGAGACTTCCCCCTCGCCGCGAGATGAGGCCCGATTCCCCTGCACTGCATGCAGAGCAATTCCGTTTTGCACATCACACATGAAAGGAGCCTTGATTTCCTTGATGGCACTCCAGAGAAACCCCAAGAACACTGTTTCAAGGCTAGAGGGATCCTGAGGTCACTGTAACAACACGAAAGAGCTCCGTGGACGAAAAATCAACTCGAGATGAGAGGTTAGTCCCTGGCTTCGACTCCAGAGGAATACCACCTTACCACAAGCACCTCAAGAGGAGGCTTCTCTCAGCTCTAGGTATGTGAGAGGGACCCTGATTTTGCAGCCTCAAGTGAAATGGACACCGCGATGCCCTGACTCGATATAAGGCCGGATATCCCTGCAGTGACTTGAATGCAGGCTCGTCTTGCATCTCCCAAGACGAAAGGATGCCTGAATCCCCTGTGGAGACCACAGAGAAATACCTAGTTCCCCACCTCATGGCGACCGGAGGCCTCACATCCTTTGAAAACTCCAGAGGTAGGCGGAGATCAGTCCTCCAAACGAGACGATGCCTGACTCCTCGTGAAACTTGATAGGAGTCCCAGGATTCCTGTGGAATGTGGAAAGGGCCCCTTGGTCTCCCGCCTCAGCTGGAGAGGCGTCCCAATTGCCCTGGCAAGCCTCGAGGAGAATCCCGAGTTGTCCCTCACAACTAGGCAGGAGTCCTGACGTCGCTGAACAAACACGTGGGTGGAAGGGCCATCCCTGTCGTAACTCGAGAATATACCCCAGGTTCCCGCCGCAACTCGAGAAAAACCATGAGACTTCCCCCTCGCCGCGAGATGAGGCCCGATTCCCCTGCACTGCGTGCATAGCAATTCCGTGTTGCACATCACACATAAAAGGAGACTTGATTTCCTTGATGGCACTCCAGAGAAACCCCAAGAACACTGTTTCAAGGCTAGAGGGATCCTGAGGTCACTGTAACAACACGAAAGAGCTCCGTGGACGAAAAATCACCTCGAGATGAGAGCTTAGTCCCTGGCTTCGACTCCAGAGGAATACCACCTTACCACAAGCACCTCAAGAGGAGGCTTCTCTCAGCTCTAGGTATGTGAGAGGGACCCTGAGTTTGTGGCCTCAAGTGGAATGGACACGGCGATGCCCTGACTCGAAATAAGGCCGGATATCCCTGCAGTGAGTTGAATGCAGGCTCATCTTGCATCTCCCAAGACGAAAGGATGCCTGAATCCCCTGTGGAGACCACAGAGAAATACCTAGTTCCCCACCTCATCGCGACCGAAGGCCTCACATCCTTTGAAAACTCCAGAGGTACGCGTAGATCAGTGCCT
The DNA here is from genome assembly GCF_910594005.1 of Cervus elaphus. Lineage (NCBI taxonomy): Eukaryota > Metazoa > Chordata > Mammalia > Artiodactyla > Cervidae > Cervus > Cervus elaphus. The sequence continues at coordinate 8,087,506 of NC_057815.1, read as the reverse complement.
CCAAAGGAGACGATGCCTGACTCCTCGTGAAACTTGATAGGAGTCCCAGGATTCCTGTGGCACGTGGAAAGGGCGCCTTTGTCTCCCGCCTCAGCTGTAGAGGCGTCCCAATTGCCCTGGCAAGCCTCGAGGAGAATCCCGAGTTGTCCCTTGCAACTAGGCAGGAGTCCTGACGTCGCTGAACAAACACGTGTGTGGAAGGGCCATCCCCGTTGTAACTCGAGAATATACCCCAGGTTCCCGCCACAACTCGAGAAAAACCATGAGACTTCCCCTCGCCGCGAGATGAGGCCCGATTCCCCTGCACTGCATGCAGAGCAATTCCGTGTTGCACATCACACATGAAAGGAGCCTTGATTTCCTTGATGGCACTCAAGAGAAACCCCAAGAACACTGTTTCAAGGCTAGAGGGATCCTGAGGTCACTGTAACAACATGAAAGAGCTCCGTGGACGAAAAATCAACTCGAGATGAGAGTTTAGTCCCTCGCTTCGACTCCAGAGGAATACCACCTTACCACAAGCACCTCAAGAGGAGGCTTCTCTCAGCTCTAGGTATGTGAGAGGGACCCTGAGTTTGTGGCCTCAAGTGGAATGGACACGGCTATGCCCTGACTCGAAATAAGGCCGGATATCCCTGCAGTGAGTTGAATGCAGGCACTTCTTGCATCTCCCAAGACGAAAGGATGTCTGAATCCCCTGTGGAGACCACAGAGAAAGACCTAGTTCCCCACCTCATCGAGACCGGAGGCCTCACATCCTTTGAAAACTCCAGAGGTAGGCGGAGATCAGTCCTCCAAAGGAGACGATTCCTGACTCCTCGTGAAACTTGATAGGAGTCCCAGGATTCCTGTGGCATGTGGAAAGGGAACCTTGGTCTCCCGCCTCAGCTGGAGAGGCGTCCCAATTGCCCTGCCAAGCCTCGAGGAGAATCCCGAGTTGTCCCTCGCAACTAGGCAGGAGTCCTGACGTCGCTGAACAAACACGTGTGTGGAAGGGCCATCCCCGTCGTAACTCGAGAATATACCCCAGGTTCCCGGCGCAACTCGAGAAAAACCATGAGACTTCCCCCTCGCCGCGAGATGAGGCCCGATTCCCCTGCACCGCGTGCAGAGAAATGCCGTGTTGCACGTCACACAAGAAAGGAGACTTGATTTCCTTGATGGCACTCCAGAGAAACCCCAAGAACACTGTTTCAAGGCTAGAGGGATCCTGAGGTCACTGTAACAACACGAAAGAGCTCCGGGGACGAAAAATCAACTCGAGATGAGAGCTTAGTCCCTGGCTTCGACTCCAGAGGAATACCACCTTACCACAAGCACCTCAAGAGGAGGCTTCTCTCAGCTCTAGGTATGTGAGAGGGACCCTGAGTTTGTGGCCTCAAGTGGAATGGACACGGCGATGCCCTGACTCGAAATAAGGCCGGATATCCCTGCAGTGAGTTGAATGCAGGCTCGTCTTGCATCTCCCAAGACGAAAGGATGCCTGAATCCCCTGTGGAGACCACAGAGAAATACCTAGTTCCCCACCTCATCGCGACCGGAGGCCTCACATCCTTTGAAAACTCCAGAGGTACGCGTAGATCAGTGCCTCCAAAGGAGACGATGCCTGACTCCTCGTGAAACTTGATAGGAGTCCCAGGATTCCTGTGGCACGTGGAAAGGGCCCCTTGGTCTCCCGCCTCAGCTAGAGAGGCGTCCCAATTGCCCTGGCAAGCCTCGAGGAGAATCCCGAGTTGTCCCTTGCAACTAGGCAGGAGTCCTGACGTCGCTGAACAAACACGTGTGTGGAAGGGCCATCCCCGTTGTAACTCGAGAATATACCCCAGGTTCCCGCCGCAACTCGAGAAAAACCATGAGACTTCCCCTCGCCGCGAGATGAGGCCCGATTCCCCTGCACTGCATGCAGAGCAATTCCGTATTGCACATCACACATGAAAGGAGCCTTGATGTCCTTGATGGCACTCCAGAGAAACCCCAAGAACACTGTTTCAAGGCTAGAGGGATCCTGAGGTCACTGTAACAACATGAAAGAGCTCCGTGGATGAAAAATCAACTCGAGATGAGAGTTTAGTCCCTGGCTTCGACTCCAGAGGAATACCACCTTACCACAAGCACCTCAAGAGGAGGCTTCTCTCAGCTCTAGGTATGTGAGAGGAACCCTGAGTTTGTGGCCTCAAGTGGAATGGACACGGCTATGCCCTGACTCGAAATAAGGCCGGATATCCCTGCAGTGAGTTGAATGCAGGCACGTCTTGCATCTCCCAAGACAAAAGGATGTCTGAATCCCCTGTGGAGACCACAGAGAAAGACCTAGTTCCCCACCTCATCGCGACCGGAGGCCTCACATCCTTTGAAAACTCCAGAGGTACGCGGAGATCAGTGCCTCCAAAGGAGACGATGCCTCACTCCTCGAGAAACTTGATAGGAGTCCCAGGATTCCTGTGGCACGTGGAAAGGGACACTTGGTCTCCCCCCTCAGCTGGAGAGGCGTCCCAATTGACCTGCCAAGCCTCAAGGAGAATCCCGAGTTGTCCCTTGCAACTAGGCACAGTCCTGACGTCGCTGAACAAACACGTGTGTGGAAGGGCCATCCCCGTCGTAACTCGAGAATATACCCCAGGTTCCCGCCGCAACTCGAGAAAAACCATGAGACTTCCCCCTCGCCGCGAGATGAGGCCGGATTCCCCTGCACTGCATGCAGAGCAATTCCGTTTTGCACATCACACATGAAAGGAGCCTTGATTTCCTTGATGGCACTCCAGAGAAACCCCAAGAACACTGTTTCAAGGCTAGAGGGATCCTGAGGTCACTGTAACAACACGAAAGAGCTCCGTGGACGAAAAATCAACTCGAGATGAGAGGTTAGTCCCTGGCTTCGACTCCAGAGGAATACCACCTTACCACAAGCACCTCAAGAGGAGGCTTCTCTCAGCTCTAGGTATGTGAGAGGGACCCTGAGTTTGTGGCCTCAAGTGGAATGGACACGGCGATGCCCTGACTCGAAATAAGGCCGGATATACCTGCAGTGAGTTGAATGCAGGCTCGTCTTGCATCTCCCAAGACGAAAGGATGCCTGAATCCCCTGTGGAGACCACAGAGAAATACCTAGTTCCCCACCTCATCGCGACCGGAGGACTCACATCCTTTGAAAACTCCAGAGGTACGCGGAGATCAGTGCCTCCAAAGGAGACGATGCCTGACTCCTCGTGAAACTTGATAGGAGTCGTCCCAGGATTCCTGTGGCACGTGGAAAGGGACACTTGGTCTCCCCCCTCAGCTGGAGAGGCGTCCCAATTGCCTTGCCAAGCCTCAAGGAGAATCCCGAGTTGTCCCTTGCAACTAGGCACAGTCCTGACGTCGCTGAACAAACACGTGTGTGGATGGGCCATCCCCGTCGTAACTCGAGAATATACCCCAGGTTCCCGCCGCAACTCGAGAAAAACCATGAGACTTCCCCCTCGCCGCGAGATGAGGCCCGATTCCCCTGCACTGCAAGCAGAGCAATTCCGTGTTGCACATCACACATGAAAGGAGCCTTGATTTCCTTCATGGCACTCCAGAGAAACCCCAAGAACACTGTTTCAAGGCTAGAGGGAACCTGAGGTCACTGTAGCAACAAGAAAGATCTCCGTGGACAAAAAATCAACTCGAGATGACAGGTTAGTCCCTGGTTTCGACTCCAGAGGAATACCACCTTACCACAAGCACCACAGGAGCAGGCTTCTCCCAACTCTAGGTATGTGAGAGGGACCCTGATTTTGCAGCCTCAAGTGGAATGGACACCGCGATGCCCTGACTCATAATAAGGACGGATATCCCTGCAGTGACTTGAATGCAGGCTCGTCTTGCATCTCCCAACCCGAAAGGATGTCTGAATCCCCTGTGGAGATCACAGAGAAAGACCTAGTTCCCCACCTCATCGCGACCGGAGGCCTCACGTCCTTTGAAAACTCCAGAGGTAGGCGGAGATCAGTGCCTCCAAAGGAGACGATGCCTGACTTCTCGTGAAACTTGATAGGAGTCCCAGGATTCCTCTGGCATGTGGAAAGGGCCCCTTGGTCTCCCGCCTCAGCAGGAGAGGCGTCCCAATTGCCCTGGTAAGCCTCGAAGAGAATCCCGAGTTGTCCCTCGCAACTAGGCAGGAGTCCTGACGTCGCTGAACAAACACGTGTGTGGAAGGGCCATCCCCGTCGTAACTCGAGAATATACCCTAGGTTCCCGCCGCAACTCGAGAAAAACCATGAGACTTCCCCCTCGCCGCGAGATGAGGCCTGATTCCCCTGCACTGCGTGCAGAGAAATTCCATGTTGCACATCACACATGAAAGGAGCCTTGATTTCCTTGATGGCACTCCAGAGAAACCCCAAGAACACTGTTTCAAGGCTAGAGGGAACCTGAGGTCACTGTAGCAACAAGAAAGATCTCCGTGGACAAAAAATCAACTCGAGATGAGAGGTTAGTCCCTGGCTTCGACTACAGAGGAATACCACCTTACCACAAGCACCACAGGAGCAGGCTTCTCTCAGCTCTAGGTATGTGAGAGGGACCCTGAGTTTGAGGCCTCAAGTGGAATGCACACCGCGATGCCCTGACTCGAAATAAGGCCGGATATCCCTGCAGTGACATGAAACCAGGCTCCTCTTGCATCTCCCAAGACGAAAGGATGTCTGAATCCCCTGTGGAGACCACAGAGAAAGACCTAGTTCCCCACCTCATCGCGACCGGAGGCCTCACATCCTTTGAAAACTCCAGAGGTACACGGAGATCAGTGCCTCCAAAGGAGACGATGCCTGACTCCTCGTGAAACTTGATAGGAGTCCCAGGATTTCTGTGGCACGTGGAAAGGGCCCCTTGGTCTCCCGCCTCAGCTAGAGAGGCGTCCCAATTGCCCTGGCAAGCCTCGAGGAGAATCCCGAGTTGTCCCTTGCAACTAGGCAGGAGTCCTGACGTCGCTGAACAAACACGTGTGTGGAAGGGCCATCCCCGTCGTAACTCGAGAATATACCCCAGGTTCCCGCCGCAACTCGAGAAAAACCATGAGACTTCCCCCTCGCCGCGAGATGAGGCCCGATTCCCCTGCACTGCATGCAGAGCAATTCCGTGTTGCACATCACACAAAAAAGGAGCCTTTATTTCCTTGATGGCACTCCAGAGAAACCCCAAGAACACTGTTTCAAGGCTAGAGGGATCCTGAGGTCACTGTAACAACACGAAAGAGCTCCGTGGACGAAAAATCAACTCGAGATGAGAGCTTAGTCCCTGGCTTCGACTCCAGAGGAATACCACCTTACCACAAGCACCTCAAGAGGAGGCTTCTCTCAGCTCTAGGTATGTGAGAGGGACCCTGAGTTTGTGGCCTCAAGTGCAATGGACACGGCGATGCCCTGACTCGAAATAAGGCCGGATATCCCTGCAGTGAGTTGAATGCAGGCTCGTCTTGCATCTCCCAAGACGAAAGGATGCCTGAATCCCCTGTGGAGACCACAGAGAAATACCTAGTTCCCCACCTCATCGCGACCGGAGGCCTCACATTCTTTGAAAACTCCAGAGGTACGCGTAGATCAGTGCCTCCAAAGGAGACGATGCCTGACTCCTCGTGAAACTTGATATTAGTCGTCCCAGGATTCCTGTGGCACGTGGAAAGGGACACTTGGTCTCCCCCCTCAGCTGGAGAGGCGTCCCAATTGCCTTGCCAAGCCTCAAGGAGAATCCCGAGTTGTCCCTTGCAACTAGGCACAGTCCTGACGTCGCTGAACAAACACGTGTGTGGAAGGGCCATCCCCGTCATAACTCGGGAATATACCCCAGGTTCCCGCCGCAACTCGAGAAAAACCATGAGACTTCCCCCTCGCCGCAAAATGAGGCCCGATTCCCCTGCACTGCGTGCAGAGCAATTCCGTGTTGCACATCACACATGAAAGGAGCCTTGATTTCCTTGATGGCACTCCAGAGAAACCCCAAGAACACTGTTTCAAGGCTACAGGGATCCTGAGGTCACTGCAGCAACAAGAAAGATCTCCGTGGACAAAAAATCAACTCGAGATGACAGGTTAGTCCCTGGTTTCGACTCCAGAGGAATACCACCTTACCACAAGCACCTGAAGAGGAGGCTTCTCCCAGCTCTAGGTATGTGAGAGGGACCCTGATTTTGCAGCCTCAAGTGGAATGGACACCGCGATGCCCTGACTCATAATAAGGACGGATATCCCTGCAGTGACTTGAATGCAGGCTCGTCTTGCATCACCCAACCCGAAAGGATGTCTGAATCCCCTGTGGAGATCACAGAGAAAGACCTAGTTCCCCACCTCATCGCGACCGGAGGCCTCACATCCTTTGACAACTCCAGAGGTAGGCGGAGATCAGTGCCTCCAAAGGAGACGATGCCTGACTCCTCGTGAAACTTGATAGGAGTCCCAGGATTCCTCTGGCATGTGGAAAGGGCCCCTTGGTCTCCCGCCTCAGCAGGAGAGGCGTCCCAATTGCCCTGGGAAGCCTCGAAGAGAATCCCGAGTTGTCCCTCGCAACTAGGCAGGAGTCCTGACGTCGCTGAACAAACACGTGTGTGGAAGGGCCATCCCCGTCGTAACTCGAGAATATACCCCAGGTTCCCGCCGCAACTCGAGAAAAACCATGAGACTTCCCCCTCGCCGCGAGATGAGGCCTGATTCCCCTGCACTACGTGCAGAGAAATTCCATGTTGCACATCACACATGAAAGGAGCCTTGATTTCCTTCATGGCACTCCAGAGAAACCCCAAGAACACTGTTTCAAGGCTAGAGGGAACCTGAGGTCACTGTAGCAACAAGAAAGATCTCCGTGGACAAAAAATCAACTCGAGATGAGAGGTTAGTCCCTGGCTTCGACTACAGAGGAATACCACCTTACCACAAGCACCACAGGAGCAGGCTTCTCTCAGCTCTAGGTATGTGAGAGGGACCCTGAGTTTGAGGCCTCAAGTGGAATGCACACCGCGATGCCCTGACTCGAAATAAGGCCGGATATCCCTGCAGTGACTTGAAACCAGGCTCCTCTTGCATCTCCCAAGACGAAAGGATGTCTGAATCCCCTGTGGAGACCACAGAGAAAGACGTAGTTCCCCACCTCATCGCGACCGGAGGCCTCACATCCTTTGAAAACTCCAGAGATACACGGAGATCAGTGCCTCCAAAGGAGACGATGCCTGACTCCTCGTGAAACTTGATAGGAGTCCCAGGATTTCTGTGGCACGTGGAAAGGGCCCCTTGGTCTCCCGCCTCAGCTAGAGAGGCGTCCCAATTGCCCTGGCAAGCCTCGAGGAGAATCCCGAGTTGTCCCTTGCAACTAGGCAGGAGTCCTGACGTCGCTGAGCAAACACGTGTGTGGAAGGGCCATCCCCGTCGTAACTCGAGAATATACCCCAGGTTCCCGCCGCAACTCGAGAAAAACCATGAGACTTCCCCCTCGCCGCGAGATGAGGCCCGATTCCCTTGCACTGCGTGCAGAGAAATGCCGTGTTGCACATCACACAAAAAAGGAGCCTTGATTTCCTTGATGGCACTCCAGAGAAACCCCAAGAACACTGTTTCAAGGCTAGAGGGATCCTGAGGTCACTGTAACAACACGAAAGAGCTCCGTGGACGAAAAATCAACTCGAGATGAGAGGTTAGTCCCTGGCTTCGACTCCAGAGGAATACCACCTTACCACAAGCACCTCAAGAGGAGGCTTCTCTCAGCTCTAGGTATGTGAGAGGGACCCTGAGTTTGTGGCCTCAAGTGGAATGGACACCGCGATGCCCTGACTCGAAATAAGGCCGGATATCCCTGCAGTGACTTGAATGCAGGCTCGTCTTGCATCTCCCAAGACGAAAGGATGTCTGAATCCCCAGTGGAGACCACAGAGAAAGACCTAGTTCCCCACCTCATCGCGACCGGAGGCCTCACATCCTTTGAAAACTCCAGAGGTACGCGGAGATCAGTGCCTCCAAAGGAGACGATGCCTGACTCCTCGTGAAACTTGATAGGAGTCCCAGCATTCCTGTGGCACGTGGAAAGGGCCCCTTGGTCTCCCGCCTGAGCTGGAGAGGCGTCCCAATTGCCCTGGCAAGCCTCGAGGAGAATCCCGAGTTGTCCCTCGCAACTAGGCAGGAGTCCTGATGTCGCTGAACAAACACGTGTGTGGAAGGGCCATCCCTGTCGTAACTCGAGAATATACTCCAGGTTCCCGCAGCAACTCAAGAAAAACCATGAGACTTCCCCCTCGCCGCAAAATGAGGCCTGATTCCCCTGCACTTCGTGCAGAGCAATTCCGTGTTGCACATCACACATGAAAGGAGCCTTGATTTCCTTGATGGCACTGCAGAGTAACCCCAAGAACACTGTTTCAAGGCTAGAGGGATCCTGAGGTCACTGTAACAACACGAAAGAGCTCCTTGGACGAAAAATCAACTCGAGATGAGAGGTTAGTCCCTGGCTTCGACTCCAGAGGAATACCACCTTACCACAAGCACCTCAAGAGGAGGCTTCTCTCAGCTCTAGGTATGTGAGAGGGACCCTGAGTTTGTGGCCTCAAGTGGAATGGACACGGCGATGCACTGACTCAAAATAAGGCTGGATATCCCTGCAGTGAGTTGAATGCAGGCTCGTCTTGCATCTCCCAAGACGAAAGAATGTCTGAATCCCCTGTGGAGACCACAGAGAAAGACCTAGTTCCCCACCTCATCGCGACCGGAAGCCTCACATACTTTGAAAACTCCAGAGGTATGCGGAGATCAGTGCCTCCAAAGGAGACGATGCCTGACTCCTCGTGAAACTTGATAGGAGTCCCAGGATTCCTGTGGCACGTGGAAAGGGACACTTGGTCTCCCGCCTCAGCTGGAGAGGCGTCACAATTGCCCTGCCAAGCCTCAAGGAGAATCCCGAGTTGTCCCTTGCAACTAGGCACAGTCCTGACGCCGCTGAACAAACACGTGTGTGGACGGGCCATCCCCGTCGTAACTCGAGAATATACCCCAGGTTCCCGGCGCAACTCGAGAAAAACCATGAGACTTCCCCCTCGCCGCGAGATGAGGCCCGATTCCCCTGCACTGCGTGCATAGCAATTTCGTTTTGCACATCACACATGAAAGGAGCCTTGATTTCCTTGATGGCACTCCAGAGAAACCCCAAGAACACTGTTTCAAGGCTAGAGGGATCCTGAGGTCACTGTAACAACACGAAAGAGCTCCGTGGACGAAAAATCAACTCGAGATGAGAGGTTAGTCCCTGGCTTCGACTCCAGAGGAATACCACCTTACCACAAGCACCTCAAGAGGAGGCTTCTCTCAGCTCTAGGTATGTGAGAGGGACCCTGAGTTTGTGGCCTCAAGTGGAATGGACACGGCGATGACCTGACTCGAAATAAGGCCGGATATCCCTGCAGTGAGTTGAATGCAGGCACTTCTTGCATCTCCCAAGACGAAAGGATGTCTGAATCCCCTGTGGAGACCACAGAGAAAGACCTAGTTCCCCACCTCATCGCGACCGGAGGCCTCACATCCTTTGAAAACTCCAGAGGTACGCGGAGATTAGTGCCTCCAAAGGAGACGATGCCGGACTCCTCCTGAAACTTGATAGGAGTCCCAGGATTCCTGTGGCACGTGGAAAGGGACACTTGGTCTCCCCTCTCAGCTGGAGAGGCGTCCCAATTGCCCTGCCAAGCCTCAAGGAGAATCCCCAATTGTCCCTTGCAACTAGGCACAGTCCTGACGTCGCTCAACAAACACGTGTGTGGAAGGGCCATCCCCGTCGTAACTCGAGAATATACCCCAGGTTCCCGCCGCAACTCGAGAAAAACCATGAGACTTCCCCCTCGCCGCGAGATGAGGCCCGATTCCCCTGCCCTGCGTGCAGAGCAATTCCGTGTTGCACATCACACATGAAAGGAGCCTTGATTTCCTTGATGGCACTCCAGAGAAACCGCAAGAACACTGTTTCAAGGCTAGAGGGATCCTGAGGTCATTCTAGCCACACTAAAGAGCTCCGGGGACCAAAAATCAACTCGAGATGAGAGGTTAGTCCCTGGCTTCGACTCCAGAGGAATACCACCTTACCACAAGCATCACAGGAGCAGGCTTCTCCCAGCTCTAGGTATGTGAGAGGGACCCTGATTTTGTAGCCTCAAGTGGAATGGACACCGCGATGCCCTGACTCAATATAAGGCCGGATATCCCTGCAGTGACTTGAATGCAGGCTCGTCTTGCATCTCCCAAGACGAAAGGATGTCTGAATCCCCTGTGGAGATCACAGAGAAAGACCTAGTTCCCCACCTCATCGCGACCGTAGGCCTCACATCCTTTGAAAACTCCAGAGGTACACGGAGATCAGTGCCTCCAAAGGAGACGATGCCTGACTCCTCGTGAAACTTGATAGGAGTCCCAGGATTCCTGTGGCACGTGGAAAGGGCCCCTTGGTCTCCCACCTCAGCTGGAGAGGCGTCCCAATTGCCCTGGCAAGCCTCGAGGAGAATCCCGAGTTGTCCCTCGCAACTAGGCAGGAGTCCTGACGTCGCTGGACAAACACGTGTGTGGAAGGGCCATCCCTGTCGTAACTCGAGAATATATTCCAGGTTCCCGCAGCAACTCGAGAAAAACCATGAGACTTCCCCCTCGCTGCAAAATGAGGCCTGATTCCCCTGCACTTCGTGCAGAGCAATTCCGTGTTGCACATCACACATGAAAGGAGCCTTGATTTCCTTGATGGCACTCCAGAGAAACCCCAAGAACACTGTTTTAATGCTAGAGGGTTCCTGAGGTCACTGTAACAACACGAAAGAGCTCTGTGGACGAAAAATCAACTCGAGATGAGAGGTTAGTCCCTGGCTTCGACTCCAGAGGAATACCACCTTACCACAACCACCTCAAGAGGAGGCTTCTCTCAGCTCTAGGTATGTGAGAGGGACCCTGAGTTTGTGGCCTCAAGTGGAATGGACACGGCGATGACCTGACTCGAAATAAGGCCGGATATCCCTGCAGTGAGTTGAATGCAGGCACTTCTTGCATCTCCCAAGACGAAAGGATGTCTGAATCCCCTGTGGAGACCACAGAGAAAGACCTAGTTCCCCACCTCATCGCGACCGGAGGCCTCACATCCTTTGAAAACTCCAGAGGTACGCGGAGATCAGTGCCTCCAAAGGAGACGATGCCGGACTCCTCCTGAAACTTGATAGGAGTCCCAGGATTCCTGTGGCACGTGGAAAGGGACACTTGGTCTCCCCTCTCAGCTGGAGAGGCGTCCCAATTGCCCTGCCAAGCCTCAAGGAGAATCCCCAATTGTCCCTTGCACTAGGCACAGTCCTGACGTCGCTCAACAAACACGTGTGTGGAAGGGCCATCCCCGTCGTAACTCGAGAATATACCCCAGGTTCCCGCCGCAACTCGAGAAAAACCATGAGACTTCCCCCTCGCCGCGAGATGAGGCCCGATTCCCCTGCACTGCGTGCAGAGCAATTCCGTGTTGCACATCACACATGAAAGGAGCCTTGATTTCCTTGATGGCACTCCAGAGAAACCCCAAGGACACTGTTTCAAGGCTAGAGGGATCCTGAGGTCATTCTAGCCACACTAAAGAGCTCCGGGGACCAAAAATCAACTCGAGATGAGAGGTTAGTCCCTGGCTTCGACTCCAGAGGAATACCACCTTACCACAAGCACCTCAAGAGGAGGCTTCTCTCAGCTCTAGGTATGTGAGAGGGACCCTGAGTTTGTGGCGTCAAGTGGAATGGACACGGCGATGACCTGACTCGAAATAAGGCCGGATATCCCTGCAGTGAGTTGAATGGAGGCACTTCTTGCATCTCCCAAGACGAAAGGATGTCTGAATCCCCTGTGGAGACCACAGAGAAAGACCTAGTTCCCCACCTCATCGCGACCGGAGGCCTCACATCCTTTGAAAACTCCAGAGGTACGCGGAGATCAGTGCCTCCAAAGGAGATGATGCCTGACTCCTCCTGAAACTTGATAGGAGTCCCAGGATTCCTGTGGCACGTGGAAAGGGACACTTGGTCTCCCCCCTCAGCTGGAGAGGCATCCCAATTGCCCTGCCAAGCCTCAAGGAGAATCCCCAATTGTCCCTTGCAACTAGGCACAGTCCTGACGTCGCTCAACAAACACGTGTGTGGAAGGGCCATCCCCGTCGTAACTCGAGAATATACCCCAGGTTCCCGCCGCAACTCGAGAAAAACCATGAGACTTCCCCCTCGCCGCGAGATGAGGCCCGATTCCCCTGCACTGCGTACAGAGCAATTCCGTGTTGCACATCACACATGAAAGGAGCCTTGATTTCCTTGATGGCACTCCAGAGAAACCGCAAGAACACTGTTTCAAGGCTAGAGGGATCCTGAGGTCATTCTAGCCACACTAAAGAGCTCCGTGGACCAAAAATCAACTCGAGATGAGAGGTTAGTCCCTGGCTTCGACTCCAGAGGAATACCACCTTACCACAAGCATCACAGGAGCAGGCTTCTCCCATCTCTAGGTATGTGAGAGGGACCCTGATTTTGCAGCCTCAAGTGGAATGGACACCGCGATGCCCTGACTCAATATAAGGCCGGATATCCCTGCAGTGACTTGAATGCAGGCTCGTCTTGCATCTCCCAAGACGAAAGGATGTCTGAATCCCCTGTGGAGATCACAGAAAAAGACCTAGTTCCCCACCTGATCGCGACCGGAGGCCTCACATCCTTTGAAAACTCCAGAGGTACACGGAGATCAGTGCCTCCAAAGGAGACGATGCCTGACTCCTCGTGAAACTTGATAGGAGTCCCAGGATTCCTGTGGCACGTGGAAAGGGCCCCTTGGTCTCCCGCCTCAGCTAGAGAGGCGTCCCAATTGCCCTGGCAAGCCTCGAGGAGAATCCCGAGTTGTCCCTCGCAACTAGGCAGGAGTCCTGACGTCGCTGAACAAACACGGGGGTGGAAGGGCCATCCCCGTCGTAACTCGAGAATATACCCCAGGTTCCCGCCGCAACTCGAGAAAAACCATGAGACTTCCCCCTCGCCGCGAGATGAGGCCCGATTCCCCTGCACTGCGTGCAGAGCAATTCCGTGTTGCACATCACACATGAGAGGGGCCTTGATTTCCTTGATGGCACTCCAGAGAATCCCCAAGAACACTGTTTCAAGGGTAGAGGGATCCTGAGGTCACTCTAGCCACACTAAAGAGCTCCGGGGACCAAAAATCAACTCGAGATGAGAGGTTAGTCCCTGGCTTCAACTCCAGAGGAATACCACCTTACCACAAGCACCTGAAGAGGAGGATTCTCTCAGCTCTAGGTATGTGAGAGGGACCCTGAGTTTGCGGCCTCAAGTGGAATGGACACCGTGATGCCCTGACTCGAAATAAGGCCGGATATCCCTGCAGTGACTTGAAACCAGGCTCGTCTTGCATCTCCCAAGACGAAAGGATGTCTGAATCCCCTGTGGAGATCACAGAGAAAGACCTAGTTCCCCACCTGATCGCGACCGGAGGCCTCACATCCTTTGAAAACTCCAGAGGTACACGGAGATCAGTGCCTCCAAAGCAGACGATGCCTGACTCCTCGTGAAACTTGATAGGAGTCCCAGGATTCCTGTTGCACGTGAAAGGGACCCTTGGTCTCCCGCCTCAGCTGGAGAGGCGTCCCAATTGCCCTGCCAAGCCTCAAGGAGAATCCCCAATTGTCCCTTGCAACTAGGCACAGTCCTGACGTCGCTCAACAAACACGTGTGTGGAAGGGCCATCCCCGTCGTAACTCGAGAATATACCCCAGGTTCCCGCCGCAACTAGAGAAAAACCATGAGACTTCCCACTCGCCGCAAAATGAGGCCCGATTCCCCTGCACTGCGTGCAGAGCAATTCCGTGTTGCACATCACACATGAAATGAGCCTTGATTTCCTTGATGGCACTCCAGAGAAACCCCAAGAACACTGTTTCAAGGCTAGAGGGATCCTGAGGTAACTGCAGCAACAAGAAAGATCTCCGTGGACAAAAAATCAACTCGAGATGAGAGGTTAGTCCCTGGCTTCGACTCCAGAGGAATACCACCTTACCACAAGCATCACAGGAGCAGGCTTCTCCCAGCTCTAGGTATGTGAGAGGGACCCTGATTTTGCAGCCTCAAGTGGAATGGACACCGCGATGCCCTGACTCAATATAAGGCCGGATATCCCTGCAGTGACTTGAATGCAGGCTCGTCTTGCATCTCCCAAGACGAAAGGATGTCTGAATCCCCTGTGGAGACCACAGAGAAAGACCTAGTTCCCCACCTCATCGCGACCGGAGGCCTCACATCCTTTGAAAACTCCAGAGGTACACGGAGATCAGTGCCTTCAAAGGAGACGATGCCTGACTCCTCGTAAAACTTGATAGGAGTCCCAGGATTCCTGTGGCACGTTGAAAGGGATCCTTGGTCTCCCGCCTCAGCTGGAGAGGCGTCCCAATTGCCCCGCTAAGCCTCGAGGAGAATCCCGAGTTCCTCCTGGCAACTAGGCAGGAGTCCTGACGTCGCTGAACAAACACGCGGGTGGAAGGGCCATCCCCGTCGTAACTCGAGAATATACCCCAGAATCCCGCCGCAACTCGAGAAAAACCTTGAGACTTCCCCCTCGCCGCGAGATGAGGCCCGATTCCCCTGCACCGCGTGCAGAGCAATTCCGTGTTGCACATCACACATGAAAGGAGCCTTGATTTCCTTGATGGCACTCCAGAGAAACCCCAAGAACACTGTTTCAAGGCTAGAGGGATCCTGAGGTCACTCTAGCCACACTAAAGAGCTTCAGGGACCAAAAATCAACTCGAGATGAGAGGTTAGTCCCTGGCTTCAACTCCAGAGGAATACCACCTTACCACAAGCACTTCAAGAGGAGGCTTCTCTCAGCTCTAGGTATGTGAGAGGGACCCTGAGTTTGCGGCCTCAAGTGGAATGGACACCGTGATGCCCTGACTCGAAATAAGGCCGGATATCCCTGCAGTGACTTGAAACCAGGCTCGTCTTGCATCTCCCAAGACGAAAGGATGTCTGAATCCCCTGTGGAGATCACAGAAAAAGACCTAGTTCCCCACCTCATCGCGACCGGAGGCCTCACATCCTTTGAAAACTCCAGAGGTACATGGAGATCAGTGCCTCCAAAGGAGACGATGCCTGACTCCTCGTGAAACTTGATAGGAGTCCCAGGATTCCTGTGGCACGTGGAAAGGGCCCCTTGGTCTCCCGCCTCAGCTAGAGAGGCGTCCCAATTGCCCTGGCAAGCCTCGAGGAGAATCCCGAGTGGTCCCTCGCAACTAGGCAGGAGTCCTGACGTCGCTGAACAAACATGGGGGTGGAAGGGCCATCCCCGTCGTAACTCGAGAATATACCCCAGGTTCCCGCCGCAACTCGAGAAAAACCATGAGACTTCCCCCTCGCCGCGAGATGAGGCCCGATTCCCCTGCACTGCGTGCAGAGCAATTCCGTGTTGCACATCACACATGAAAGGAGCCTTGATTTCCTTGAAGGCACTCCAGAGAATCCCCAAGAACACTGTTTCAAGGCTAGAGGGATCCTGAGGTCACTCTAGCCACACTAAAGAGCTCCGGGGACCAAAAATCAACTCGAGATGAGAGGTTAGTCCCTGGCTTCAACTCCAGAGGAATACCACCTTACCACAAGCACCTCAAGAGGAGGATTCTCTCAGCTCTAGGTATGTGAGAGGGACCCTGAGTTTGCGGCCTCAAGTGGAATGGACACCGTGATGCCCTGACTCGAAATAAGGCCGGATATCCCTGCAGTGACTTGAAACCAGGCTCGTCTTGCATCTCCCAAGACGAAAGGATGTCTGAATCCCCTGTGGAGATCACAGAAAAAGACCTAGTTCCCCACCTGATCGCGACCGGAGGCCTCACATCCTTTGAAAACTCCAGAGTTACACGGAGATCAGTGCCTCCAAAGCAGACGATGCCTGACTCCTCGTGAAACTTGATAGGAGTCCCAGGATTCCTGTTGCACGTGAAAGGGACCCTTGGTCTCCCGCCTCAGCTGGAGAGGCGTCCCAATTGCCCTGCCAAGCCTCAAGGAGAATCCCCAATTGTCCCTTGCAACTAGGCACAGTCCTGACGTCGCTCAACAAACACGTGTGTGGAAGGGCCATCCCCGTCGTAACTCGAGAATATACCCCAGGTTCCCGCCGCAACTAGAGAAAAACCATGAGACTTCCCACTCGCCGCAAAATGAGGCCCGATTCCCCTGCACTGCGTGCAGAGCAATTCCGTGTTGCACATCACACATGAAATGAGCCTTGATTTCCTTGATGGCACTCCAGAGAAACACCAAGAACACTGTTTCAAGGCTAGAGGGATCCTGAGGTCACTGCAGCAACAAGAAAGATCTCCGTGGACAAAAAATCAACTCGAGATGAGAGGTTAGTCCCTGGCTTCGACTCCAGAGGAATACCACCTTACCACAAGCATCACAGGAGCAGGCTTCTCCCAGCTCTAGGTATGTGAGAGGGACCCTGATTTTGCAGCCTCAAGTGGAATGGACACCGCGATGCCCTGACTCAATATAAGGCCGGATATCCCTGCAGTGACTTGAATGCAGGCTCGTCTTGCATCTCCCAAGATGAAAGGATGTCTGAATCCCCTGTGGAGACCACAGAGAAAGACCTAGTTCCCCACCTCATCGCGACCGGAGGCCTCACATCCTTTGAAAACTCCAGAGGTACACGGAGATCAGTGCCTTCAAAGGAGACGATGCCTGACTCCTCGTAAAACTTGATAGGAGTCCCAGGATTCCTGTGGCACGTGGAAAGGGACCCTTGGTCTCCCGCCTCAGCTGGAGAGGCGTCCCAATTGCCCCGCCAAGCCTCGAGGAGAATCCCGAGTTCCTCCTCCCAACTAGGAAGGAGTCCTGACGTCGCTGAACAAACACGGGGGTGGAAGGGCCATCCCCGTCGTAACTCGAGAATATACCCCAGGTTCCCGCCGCAACTCGAGAAAAACCATGAGACTTCCCCCTCGCCGCGAGATGAGGCCCAATTCCCCTGCACTGCGTGCAGAGCAATTCCGTGTTGCACATCACACATGAAAGGAGCCTTGATTTCCTTGATGGCACTCCAGAGAATCCCCAAGAACACTGTTTCAAGGCTAGAGGGATCCTGAGGTCACTCTAGCCACACTAAAGAGCTCCGGGGACCAAAAATCAACTCGAGATGAAGGTTAGTCCCTGGCTTCAACTCCAGAGGAATACACCTTACCACAAGCACCTCAAGAGGAGGATTCTCTCAGCTCTAGGTATGTGAGAGGGACCCTGAGTTTGCGGCCTCAAGTGGAATGGACACCGTGATGCCCTGACTCGAAATAAGGCCGGATATCCCTGCAGTGACTTGAAACCAGGCTCGTCTTGCATCTCCCAAGACGAAAGGATTTCTGAATCCCCTGTGGAGATCACAGAAAAAGACCTAGTTCCCCACCTGATCGCGACCGGAGGCCTCACATCCTTTGAAAACTCCAGAGGTACACGGAGATCAGTGCCTCCAAAGCAGACGATGCCTGACTCCTCGTGAAACTTGATAGGAGTCCCAGGATTCCTGTGGAATGTGGAAAGGGCCCCTTGGTCTCCCGCCTCAGCTGGAGAGGCGTCCCAATTGCCCTGCCAAGCCTCAAGGAGAATCCCCAATTGTCCCTTGCAACTAGGCACAGTCCTGACGTCGCTGAACAAACACGTGTGTGGAAGGGCCATCCCCGTCGTAACTCGAGAATATACCCCAGGTTCCCGCCGCAACTCGAGAAAAACCATGAGACTTCCCCCTCGCCGCGAGATGAGGCCCGATTCCCCTGCACTGCGTGCAGAGCAATTCCGTGTTGCACATCACACATGAAAGGAGCCTTGATTTCCTTGATGGCACTCCAGAGAAACCCCAAGAACACTGTTTCAAGGCTAAAGGGATCCTGAGGTCACTCTAGCCACAGCAAAGAGCTCCAGGGACCAAAAATCAACTCGAGATGAGAGGTTAGTCCCTGGCTTCAACTCCAGAGGAATACCACCTTACCACAAGCACCACAGGAGCAGGCTTCTCTCAGCTCTAGGTATGTGAGAGGGACCCTGATTTTGCAGCCTCAAGTGGAATGGACACCGCGATGCCCTGACGCGAAATAATGCCGGATATCCCTGCAGTGACTTGAATGCAGGCTCGTCTTGCATCTCCCAAGACTAAAGGATGTCTGAATCCCCTGTGGAGACCACAGAGAAAGACCTAGTTCCCCGATTCATCGCGACCAGAGGCCTCACATCCTTTGAAAACTCCAGAGGTAGGCGGAGATCAGTCCTCCAAAGGAGACGATGCCTGACTCCTCCTGAAACTTGATAGGAGTCCCAGGATTCCTGTGGAATGTGGAAAGGGCCCCTTGGTCTCCCGCCTCAGCTGGAGAGGCGTCCCAATTGCCCTGCCAAGCCTCGAGGAGAATCCCGAGTTGTCCCTCGCAACTAGGCAGGAGTCCTGACGTGGCTGAACAAACACGTGGGTGGAAGGGCCATCCCCGTCGTAACTCGAGAATATACCCCAGGTTCCCGCCGCAGCTCGAGAAAAACCATGAGACTTCCCCCTCGCCGCGAGATGAGGCCCGATTCCCCTGCACTGCGTGCATAGCAATGCCGTTTTGCACATCACACATGAAAGGAGCCTTGATTTCCTTGATGGCACTCCAGAGAAACCCCAAGAACACTGTTTCAAGGCTAGAGGGATCCTGAGGTCACTGTAACAACACGAAAGAGCTCCGTGGACGAAAAATCAACTCGAGATGAGAGGTTAGTCCCTGGCTTCGACTCCAGAGGAATACCACCTTACCACAAGCACCTCAAGAGGAGGCTTCTCTCAGCTCTAGGTATGTGAGAGGGACCCTGAGTTTGTGGCCTCAAGTGGAATGGACACGGCGATGACCTGACTCGAAATAAGGCCGGATATCCCTGCAGTGAGTTGAATGCAGGCACTTCTTGCATCTCCCAAGACGAAAGGATGTCTGAATCCCCTGTGGAGACCACAGAGAAAGACCTAGTTCCCCACCTCATCGCGACCGGAGGCCTCACATCCTTTGAAAACTCCAGAGGTACGCGGAGATCAGTGCCTCCAAAGGAGACTATGCCGGACTCCTCCTGAAACTTGATAGGAGTCCCAGGATTCCTGTGGCACGTGGAAAGGGACACTTGGTCTCCCCCCTCAGCTGGAGAGGCGTCCCAATTGCCCTGCCAAGCCTCGAGCAGAATCCCCAATTGTCCCTTGCAACTAGGCACAGTCCTGACGTCGCTCAACAAACACGTGTGTGGAAGGGCCATCCCCGTCGTAACTCGAGAATATACCCCAGGTTCCCGCCGCAACTCGAGAAAAACCATGAGACTTCCCCCTCGCCGCGAGATGAGGCCCGATTCCCCTGCACTGCGTGCAGAGCAATTCCGTGTTGCACATCACACATGAAAGGAGCCTTGATTTCCTTGATGGCACTCCAGAGAAACCCCAAGAACACTAGAGGGATCCTGAGGTCACTCTAGCCACAGTAAAGATCTCCGGGGACAAAAAATCAACTCGAGATGAGAGGTTAGTCCCTGGCTTCGACTCCAGAGGAATACCACCTTACCACAAGCACCACAGGAGCAGGCTTCTCCCAGCTCTAGGTATGTGAGAGGGACCCTGATTTTGCAGCCTCAAGTGGAATGGACACCGCGATGCCCTGACTCATAATAAGGCCGGATATCCCTGCAGTGACTTGAATGCAGGCTCGTCTTGCATCTCCCAAGACGAAAGGATGTCTGAATCCCCTGTGGAGATCACAGAGAAAGACCTAGTTCCCCACCTCATCGCGACCGGAGGCCTCACATCCTTTGAAAACTCCAGAGGTACTTGGAGATCAGTGCCTCCAATTGAGACGATTCCGGACTCCTCGTGAAACTTGATAGGATTCCCAGGATTACTGTGGCACGTGGAAAGGGACATTTGTTCTCCCGCCTCAGCTGGAGAGGCGTCCCAATTGCCCCGCCAAGCCTCGAGGAGAATCCCGAGTTCCTCCTCGCAACTAGGCAGGAGTCCTGACGTCGCTGAACAAACACGCGGATGGAAGGGCCATCCCCGTCGTAACTCGAGAATATACCCCAGGTTCCCGCCGCAACTCGAGAAAAACCATGAGACTTCCCCCTGGCCGCGAGATGAGGCCCGATTCCCCTGCACTGCGTGCAGAGCAATTGCGTGTTGCACATCACACATGAAAGGAGCCTTGATTTCCTTGATGGCACTCCAGAGAAACCCCAAGAACACTGTTTCAAGGCCAGAGGGATCCTGAGGTCAGTGTAGCAACACAAAAGAGCTCCGTGGACCAAAAATCAACTCGAGATGAGAGGTTAGTCCCTAACTTCGACTCCAGAGGAAACCACCTTATCACAAGCACCTCAAGAGGAGGCTTCTTGCAGCTTTAGGTATGTGAGAGGGACGCTGAGTTTGCGGCCTCAAGTGGAATGGACACTGCGATGCCCTGACTCGAAATAAGGCCGGATATCCCTGCAGTGACTTGAATGCAGGCTCGTCTTGCATCTCCCAAGACGAAATGATGTCTGAATCCCCTGTGGAGATCACAGAGAAAGACCTAGTTCCCCACCTCATCGCGACCGGAGGCCTCACATCCTTTGAAAACTCCAGAGGTAGGCGGAGATCAGTGCCTCCAAAGGAGACGATGCCTGACTCCTCGTGAAACTTGATAGGAGTCCCAGGATTCCTCTGGCATGTGGAAAGGGCCCCTTGGTCTCCCGCCTCAGCAGGAGAGGCGTCCCAATTGCCCTGGCAAGCCTCGAGGAGAATCCCGAGTTGTCCCTCGCAACTAGACAGGAGTCCTGACGTCGCTGAAAAAACACGTGTGTGGAAGGGCCATCCCCGTCGTAACTCGAGAATATACCCCAAGTTCCCGCCGCAACTCGAGAAAAACCATGAGACTTCCCCCTCGCTGCGAGATGAGGCCTGATTCCCCTGCACTGCGTGCAGAGCAATTCCATGTTGAACATCACACATGAAAGGAGCCTTGATTTCCTTGATGGCACTCCAGAGAAACCCCAAGAACACTGTTTCAAGGCCAGAGGGATCCTGAGGTCAGTGTAGCAACACGAAAGAGCTCCGTGGACCAAAAATCAACTCGAGATGAGAGGTTGGTCCCTGGCTTCGACTCCAGAGGAATACCACCTTATCACAAGCACCACAGGAGCAGGCTTCTCTCAGCTCTAGGTATGTGAGAGGGACCCTGAGTTTGCGGCCTCAAGTGGAATGGACACGGCGATGACCTGACTCGAAATAAGGCCGGATATGCCTGCAGTGACTTGAATGCAGGCTCGTCTTGCATATCCCAAGACGAAAGGATGTCTGAATCCCCTGTGGAGACCACAGAGAAAGACCTAGTTCCCCACCTCATCGCGACCGGAGGCCTCACATCCTTTGAAAACTCCAGAGGTACGCGGAGATCAGTGCCTCCAAAGGAGATGATGCCTGACTCCTCGTGAAACTGGATAGGAGTCCCAGAATTCCTGTGGCACGTGGAAAGGGACGATTGGCCTCCCGCCTCAGCTGGAGAGGCGTCCCAATTTCCCTGCCAAGCCTCGAGGAGAATCCCGAGTTGTCCCTCGCAACTAGGCAGGAGTCCTGACGTCGCAGAACAAACACGTGGGTGGAAGGGCCATCCCCGTCGTAACTCGGGAATATACCCCAGGTTCCCGCCGCAACTCGAGAAAAACCATGAGACATCCCCCTCGCCGTGAGATGAGGCCTGATTCACCTGCACTGCATACAGAGTAATTCCGTGTTGCACATCACACATGAAAGGAGCCTTGATTTCCTTGATGGCACTCCAGAGAAACCCCAAGAACACTCTTTCAAGCCTACAGGGATCCTGAGGTCACTGTAGCAACACGAAAGAGCTCCGTGGACTAAAAATCAAGTCGAGATGAGAGGATAGTCCCTGGCTTCGACTCCAGAGGAATACCACCTCACCAGAAGTACCTCAAGAGGAGGCTTCTCTCAGGTCTAGGAATGAGAGAGGGACCCTGAGTTTGCGGCCTCAAGTGGAATGGACACCGCGATTCCCTGACTCAAAATAAGGCCAGATATCTCTGAAGTGACTTGAATGCCGGCTGGTCTTGCATCTCCCAAGATGAAAGGATGTTTGAATCCCCTGTGGAGACCACAGAGAAAGACCTAGTTCCCCACCTCATCGTGACCAGAGGTCTCAAATTCTTTGAAAACTCCAGAGGTACGCGGAGATCAGTGCCTCCAAAGGAGACGATGCCTGACTCCTCGTGAAACTTGATAGGAGTCCCAGGATTCCTGTGGCACGTGGAAAGGGACCCTTGGTCTCCCGCCTCAGCTGCAGAGGCGTCCCAATTGCCCTGCCAAGCCTCGAGGAGAATCCCGAGTTGTCCCTCGCAACTAGGCAGGAGTCCTGACGTCGCTGAACAAACACGTGTGTGGAAGGGCCATCCCAGTCGTTACTCGAGAATATAACCCAGGTTCCCGCCGCAACTCGGGAAAAACCATGAGACTTCCCCCTCGCCGCGAGATCAGGCCCGATTCCCCTGCACTGCGTGCAGAGCAATTCCGTGTTGCACATCACACATGAAAGGAAACTTGATTTCCTTGATGGCACTCCAGAGAAACCCCAAGAACACTGTTTCAAGGCTAGAGGGATCCTGAGGTCACTGTATCAACAAGAAAGATCTCCGTGGACAAAAAATCAACTCGAGATGAGAGGTTAGTGCCTGGCTTCGACTCCAGAGGAATACCACCTTACCACAAGCACCACAGGAGCAGGCTTCTCTCAGCGCTAGGTATGTGAGAGGGACCCTGATTTTGCAGCCTCAAGTGAAATGGACACTGCGATGCCCTGACGCGAAATAATGCCGGATATCCCTGCAGTGACTTGAATGCAGGCTCGTCTTGCATCTCCCAAGACGAAAGGATGTCTGAATCCCCTGTGGAGACCACAGAAAAAGACCTAGTTCCCCACCTCATCGCGACCGGAGGCCTCACATCCTTTGAAAACTCCAGAGGTACGCGGAGATCAGTGCCTCCAAAGGAGAAGATGCCTGACTCCTCGTGAAACTTGATAGGAGTCCCAGGATTCCTGTGGCACGTGGAAAGGGACACTTGGTCTCCCGCCTCAGCTGGAGAGGCGTCCCAATTGCCCTGCCAAGCCTCGAGGAGAATCCCGAGTTGTCCCTCGCAACTAGGCAGGAGTCCTGACGTCGCTGAACAAACACGTGTGTGGAAGGGCCATCCCCGTCGTAACTCGAGAATATACCCCAGGTTCCCGCCGCAACTCGAGAAAAACCATGAGACTTCCCCCTCGCCGCGAGATGAGGCCCGATTCCCCTGCACTGCGTGCAGAGCAATTCCGTGTTGCACATCACACATGAAAGGAGCCTTGATTTCCTTGATGGTACTCCAGAGAAACCCCAAGAACACTGTTTCAAGGCCAGAGGGATCCTGAGGTCACTGTAGCAACACAAAAGAGCTCCGTGGACAAAAAATCAACTCGAGATGAGAGGTTAGTCCCTAACTTCGACTCCAGAGGAAACCACCTTATCACAAGCACCTCAAGAGGAGGCTTCTCGCAGCTTTAGGTATGTGAGAGGGACGCTGAGTTTGCGGCCTCAAGTGGAATGGACACCGCGATGCCCTGACTCGAAATAAGGCCGGATATCCCTGCAGTGACTTGAATGCAGGCTCGTCTTGCATTTCCCAAGACGAAAGGATGTCTGAATCCCCTGTGGAGACCACAGAGAAAGACCTAGTTCCCCACCTCATCGCGACCGGAGGCCTCACATCCTTTGAAAACTCCAGAGGTACGCGGAGATCAGTGCCTCCAAAGGAGACGATGCCTGACTCCTCGTGAAACTTGATAGGAGTCCCAGAATTCCTGTGGCACGTGGAAAGGGACGATTGGTCTCCCGCCTAGGCTGGAGAGGCGTCCCAATTTCCCTGCCAAGCCTCGAGGAGAATCCCGAGTTGTCCCTCGCAACTAGGCAGGAGTCCTGACGTCGCAGAACAAACACGTGGGTGGAAGGGCCATCCCCGTCGTAACTCGGGAATATGCCCCAGGTTCCCGCCGCAACTCGAGAAAAACCATGAGACTTCCCCCTCGCCGTGAGATGAGGCCTGATTCACCTGCACTGCATACAGAGTAATTCCGTGTTGCACATCACACATGAAAGGAGCCTTGATTTCCTTGATGGCACTCCAGAGGAACCCCAAGAACACTCTTTCAAGCCTACAGGGATCCTGAGGTCACTGTAACAACACGAAAGAGCTCCGTGGACTAAAAATCAACTCGAGATGAGAGGTTAGTCCCTGGCTTCGACTCCAGAGGAATACCACCTCACCAGAAGTACCTCAAGAGGAGGCTTCTCTCAGGTCTAGGAATGAGAGAGGGACCCTGAGTTTGCGGCCTCAAGTGGAATGGACACCGCGATGCCCTGACTCAAAATAAGGCCAGATATCTCTGAAGTGACTTGAATGCCGGCTCGTCTTGCATCTCCCAAGATGAAAGGATGTTTGAATCCCTTGTGGAGACCACAGAGAAAGACCTAGTTCCCCACCTCATCGCGACCAGAGGTCTCAAATTCTTTGAAAACTCCAGAGGTACGCGGAGATCAGTGCCTCCAAAGGAGACGATGCCTGACTCCTCGTGAAACTTGATAGGAGTCCCAGGATTCCTGTGGCACGTGGAAAGGGCCCCTTGGTCTCCTGCCTCAGCTGCAGAGGCGTCCCAATTGCCCTGCCAAGCCTCGAGGAGAATCCCGAGTTGTCCCTCGCAACTAGGCAGGAGTCCTGACGTCGCTGAACAAACACGTGTGTGGAAGGGCCATCCCAGTCGTTACTCGAGAATATAACTCAGGTTCCCACCGCAACTCGGGAAAAACCATGAGACTTCCCCCTCGCCGCGAGATCAGGCCCGATTCCCCTGCACTGCGTGCAGAGCAATTCCGTGTTGCACATCACACATGAAAGGAGCCTTGATTTCCTTGATGGCACTCCAGAGAAACCCCAAGAACACTGTTTCAAGGCTAGAGGGATCCTGAGGTCACTGTAGCAACAAGAAAGATCTCCGTGGACAAAAAATCAACTCGAGATGAGAGGTTAGTCCCTGGCTTCGACTCCAGAGGAATACCACCTTACCACAAGCACCACAGGAGCAGGCTTCTCTCAGCTCTAGGTATGTGAGAGGGACCCTGATTTTGCAGCCTCAAGTGAAATGGACACCGCGATGCCCTGACGCGAAATAATGCTGGATATCCCTGCAGTGACTTGAATGCAGGCTCGTCTTGCATCTCCCAAGACGAAAGGATGTCTGAATCCCCTGTGGAGACCACAGAAAAAGACCTAGTTCCCCACCTCATCGCGACCGGAGGCCTCACATCCTTTGAAAACTCCAGAGGTACGCGGAGATCAGTGCCTCCAAAGGAGACGATGCCTGACTCCTCGTGAAACTTGATAGGAGTCCCAGGATTCCTGTGGCACGTGGAAAGGGACACTTGGTCTCCCGCCTCAGCTGGAGAGGCGTCCCAATTGCCCTGCCAAGCCTCGAGGAGAATCCCGAGTTGTCCCTCGCAACTAGGCAGGAGTCCTGACGTCGCTGAACAAACACGTGTGTGGAAGGGCCATCCCCGTCGTAACTCGAGAATATACCCCAGGTTCCCGCCGCAACTCGAGAAAAACCATGAGACTTCCCCCTCGCCGCGAGATGAGGCCCGATTCCCATGCACTGCGTGCAGAGCAATTCCGTGTTGCACATCACACATGAAAGGAGCCTTGATTTCCTTGATGGTACTCCAGAGAAACCCCAAGAACACTGTTTCAAGGCCAGAGGGATCCTGAGGTCACTGTAGCAACACAAAAGAGCTCCGTGGACAAAAAATCAACTCGAGATGAGAGGTTAGTCCCTAACTTCGACTCCAGAGGAAACCACCTTATCACAAGCACCTCAAGAGGAGGCTTCTCGCAGCTTTAGGTATGTGAGAGGGACGCTGAGTTTGCGGCCTCAAGTGGAATGGACACCGCGATGCCCTGACTCGAAATAAGGCCGGATATCCCTGCAGTGACTTGAATGCAGGCTCGTCTTGCATATCCCAAGACGAAAGGATGTCTGAATCCCCTGTGGAGACCACAGAGAAAGACCTAGTTCCCCACCTCATCGCGACCGGAGGCCTCACATCCTTTGAAAACTCCAGAGGTACGCGGAGATCAGTGCCTCCAAAGGAGACGATGCCTGACTCCTCGTGAAACTTGATAGGAGTCCCAGAATTCCTGTGGCACGTGGAAAGGGACGATGGGTCTCCCGCCTCAGCTGGAGAGGCGTCCCAATTTCCCTGCCAAGCCTCGAGGAGAATCCCGAGTTGTCCCTCGCAACTAGGCAGGAGTCCTGACGTCGCAGAACAAACACGTGGGTGGAAGGGCCATCCCCGTCGTAACTCGGGAATATGCCCCAGGTTCCCGCCGCAACTCGAGAAAAACCATGAGACTTCCCCCTCGCCGTGAGATTAGGCCTGATTCACCTGCACTGCATACAGAGTAATTCCGTGTTGCACATCACACATGAAAGGAGCCTTGATTTCCTTGATGGCACTCCAGAGGAACCCCAAGAACACTCTTTCAAGCCTACAGGGATCCTGAGGTCACTGTAACAACACGAAAGAGCTCCGTGGACTAAAAATCAACTCGAGATGAGAGGTTAGTCCCTGGCTTCGACTCCAGATGAATACCACCTCACCAGAAGTACCTCAAGAGGAGGCTTCTCTCAGGTCTAGGAATGAGAGAGGGACCCTGAGTTTGCGGCCTCAAGTGGAATGGACACCGCGATGCCCTGACTCAAAATAAGGCCAGATATCTCTGAAGTGACTTGAATGCCGGCTCGTCTTGCATCTCCCAAGATGAAAGGATGTTTGAATCCCTTGTGGAGACCACAGAGAAAGACCTAGTTCCCCACCTCAACGCGACCAGAGGTCTCAAATTCTTTGAAAACTCCAGAGGTACGCGGAGATCAGTGCCTCCAAAGGAGACAATGCCTGACTCCTCGTGAAACTTGATAGGAGTCCCAGGATTCCTGTGGCACGTGGAAAGGGCCCCTTGGTCTCCCGCCTCAGCTGGAGAGGCGTCCCAATTGCCCTGGCAAGCCTCGAGGAGAATCCCGAGTTGTCCCTCGCAACTAGGCAGGAGTCCTGACGTCGCTGAACAAACACGTGGGTGGAAGGGCCATCCCAGTTGTAACTCGAGAATATACTCCAGGTTCCCACCGCAACTCGAGAAAAACCATGGGACTTCCCCCTCGCCGCGAGATGAGGCCCGATTCCCCTGCACTGCGTGCAGAGCAATTCCGTGTTGCACATCACACATGAAAGGAGCCTTGATTTCCTTGATGGCACTCCAGAGAAACCCCAAGAACACTGTTTCAAGGCTAGAGGGATCCTGAGGTCACTGTAACAACACGAAAGTGCTCCGTGGACGAAAAATCAACTCGAGATGAGAGGTTAGTCCCTGGCTTCGACTCCAGAGGAATACCACCTTACCACAAGCACCTCAAGAGGAGGCTTCTCTCAGCTCTAGGTATGTGAGAGGGACCCTGAGTTTGCGGCCTCAAGTGGAATGCACACTGCGATGCCCTGACTCGATATAAGGCCGGATATCCCTGCAGTGACTTGAATGCAGGCTCGTCTTGCATCTCCCAAGACAAAAGGATGTCTGAATCCCCTGTGGAGACCACAGAAAAAGACCTAGTTCCCCACCTCATCGCGACCGGAGGCCTCACATCCTTTGAAAACTCCAGAGGTACACGGAGATCAGTGCCTCCAAAGCAGACGATGCCTGACTCCTCGTGAAACTTGATAGGAGTCCCAGGATTTCTGTGGCACGTGGAAAGGGCCTCTTGGTCTCCCGCCTCAGCTGGACAGGCGTCCCAATTGCCCTGCCAAGCCTCGAGGAGAATCCCGAGTTGTCCCTCGCAACTAGGCAGGAGTCCTGACGTCGCTGAACAAACACGTGTGTGGAAGGGCCATCCCCGTCGTAACTCGAGAATATACCCCAGGTTCCCGCCGCAACTCGAGAAAAACCATGAGACTTCCCCCTCGCCGCGAGATGAGGCCCGATTCCCATGCACTGCGTGCAGAGCAATTCCGTGTTGCACATCACACATGAAAGGAGCCTTGATTTCCTTGATGGTACTCCAGAGAAACCCCAAGAACACTGTTTCAAGGCCAGAGGGATCCTGAGGTCACTGTAGCAACACAAAAGAGCTCCGTGGACAAAAAATCAACTCGAGATGAGAGGTTAGTCCCTAACTTCGACTCCAGAGGAAACCACCTTATCACAAGCACCTCAAGAGGAGGCTTCTCGCAGCTTTAGGTATGTGAGAGGGACGCTGAGTTTGCGGCCTCAAGTGGAATGGACACCGCGATGCCCTGACTCGAAATAAGGCCGGATATCCCTGCAGTGACTTGAATGCAGGCTCGTCTTGCATATCCCAAGACGAAAGGATGTCTGAATCCCCTGTGGAGACCACAGAGAAAGACCTAGTTCCCCACCTCATCGCGACCGGAGGCCTCACATCCTTTGAAAACTCCAGAGGTACGCGGAGATCAGTGCCTCCAACGGAGACGATGCCTGACTCCTCGTGAAACTTGATAGGAGTCCCAGAATTCCTGTGGCACGTGGAAAGGGACGATGGGTCTCCCGCCTCAGCTGGAGAGGCGTCCCAATTTCCCTGCCAAGCCTCGAGGAGAATCCCGAGTTGTCCCTCGCAACTAGGCAGGAGTCCTGACGTCGCAGAACAAACACGTGGGTGGAAGGGCCATCCCCGTCGTAACTCGGGAATATGCCCCAGGTTCCCGCCGCAACTCGAGAAAAACCATGAGACTTCCCCCTCGCCGTGAGATGAGGCCTGATTCACCTGCACTGCATACAGAGTAATTCCGTGTTGCACATCACACATGAAAGGAGCCTTGATTTCCTTGATGGCACTCCAGAGGAACCCCAAGAACACTCTTTCAAGCCTACAGGGATCCTGAGGTCACTGTAACAACACGAAAGAGCTCCGTGGACTAAAAATCAACTCGAGATGAGAGGTTAGTCCCTGGCTTCGACTCCAGATGAATACCACCTCACCAGAAGTACCTCAAGAGGAGGCTTCTCTCAGGTCTAGGAATGAGAGAGGGACCCTGAGTTTGCGGCCTCAAGTGGAATGGACACCGCGATGCCCTGACTCAAAATAAGGCCAGATATCTCTGAAGTGACTTGAATGCCGGCTCGTCTTGCATCTCCCAAGATGAAAGGATGTTTGAATCCCTTGTGGAGACCACAGAGAAAGACCTAGTTCCCCACCTCATCGCGACCAGAGGTCTCAAATTCTTTGAAAACTCCAGAGGTACGCGGAGATCAGTGCCTCCAAAGGAGACAATGCCTGACTCCTCGTGAAACTTGATAGGAGTCCCAGGATTCCTGTGGCACGTGGAAAGGGCCCCTTGGTCTCCCGCCTCAGCTGGAGAGGCGTCCCAATTGCCCTGGCAAGCCTCGAGGAGAATCCCGAGTTGTCCCTCGCAACTAGGCAGGAGTCCTGACGTGGCTGAACAAACACGTCGGTGCAAGGTCCATCCCCGCCGAAAATCGAGAATATACCCCAGGTTCCCGCCGCAACTCGAGAAAAACCATGAGACTTCCCCCTCGCCGCGAGATGAGGCCCGATTCCCCTGCACTGCGTGCAGAGCAATTCCGTGTTGCACATCACACATGAAAGGAGCCTTGATTTCCTTGATGGCACTCCAGAGAAATCCCAAGAACACTGCTTCAAGGCTAGAGGGATCCTGAGGTCACTGTAAAAACACGAAAGAGCTCCGTGGGCCAAAAATCAACTCGAGATGAGAGATTAGTCCCTGGCTTCGACTCCAGAGGAATACCACCTTACCACAAGCACCTCAAGAGGAGGCTTCTCTCAGCTCTAGGTATGTGACAGGGACCCTGAGTTTGCGGCCTCAAGTGGAATGGACACAGCGATGCCCTGACTCGAAATAAGGCCGGATATCCCTGCAGTGACTTGAATGCAGGCTCGTCTTGCATCTCCCAAGACGAAAGGATGTCTGAATCCCCTGTGGAGACCATGGAGAAAGACCTAGTTCCCCACCTCATCGCTACCGGAGGCCTCACATTCTTTGAAAACTCCAGAGGTACGCGGAGATCAGTGCCTCCAAAGGAGACGATGCCTGACTCCTCGTGAAACTTGATAGGAGTCCCATGATTCCTGTGGCATGTGGAAAGGGATACTTGGTCTCCCCCCTCAGCTGGAGAGGCATCCCAATTGCCCTGCCAAGCCTCAAGGAGAATCCCGACTTGTTCCTAGCAACTAGGCAGGAGTCCTGACATCGCTGAACAAACACGTGTGTGGGAGGGCCATCCCCGTCGTAACTCGAGAATATACCCCAGGTTCCCGCCGCAACTCCAGAAAAACCATGAGACTTCCCTCTGGCCGCGAGATGAGGCTCGATTCCCCTACACTGCGTGCAGAGCAATTCCGTGTTGCACATCACACATGAAATGAGCCTTGATTTCCTTGATGGCACTCCAGAGAAACCCCAAGAAAACTGTTTCAAGGCTAGAGGGATCCTGAGGTCACTGTAGCAACACGAAAGAGCTCCGTGGACGAAAAATCAACTCAAGATGAGAGGTTAGTCCCTGGCTTCGACTCCAGAGGAATACCACCTTACCACAAGCACCTCAAGAGGAGGCTTCTCTCAGCTCTAGGTATGTGAGAGGGACCCTGAGTTTGCGGCCTCAAGTGGAATGGACACCGCGAGGCCTTTACTCGAAATAAGGCCGGATATCCCTGCAGTGACTTGAATGCCGGCTCGTCTTGCATCTCCCAAGACGAAAGGATGTCTGAATCCCCAGTGGAGATGACAGAGAAAGACCTAGTTCCCCACCTCATCTCGACCGGAGGCCTCACATCCTTTGAAAACTCCAGAGGTACGCGGAGATCAGTTCCTCCAAAGGAGACGATGCCTGACTCCTCGTGAAACTTGATAGGAGTCCCAGGATTCCTGTGGCACGTGGAAAGGGACACTTGGTCTCCCCCCTCAGCTGGAGAGGCATCCCAATTGCCCTGCCAAACCTCAAGGAGAATTCCGAGTTGGCCCTTGCAACTAGGCAGGAGTCCTGACGTCGCTGAACAAACACGTTTGTGGAAGGGCCATCCCCGTCGTAACTCGAGAATATACCCCAGGTTCCCGCCGCAACTCGAGAAAAACCATGAGATTTCCCCCTCGCCACGAGATGAGGCCCGATTCCCCTGCACTGCGTGCAGAGCAATTCCGTGTTGCACATCAAACATGAAATGAGCCTTGATTTCCTTGATGGCACTCCAGAGAAACCCCAAGAACACTGTTTCAAGGCTAGAGGGATCCTGAGGTCACTGTAGCAACAAGAAAGATCTCCGTGGACAAAAAATCAACTCGAGATGAGAGGTTAGTCCCTGGCTTCGACTCCAGAGGAATACCACCTTACCACAAGCACCTCAAGAGGAGGCTTCTCTCAGCTCTAGGTATGTGACAGGGACCCTGAGTTTTCGGCCTCAAGTGGAATGGACACCGCGATGCCCTGACTCGAAATAAGGCCGGATATCACTGCAGTGAGTTGAATGCAGGCTCGTCTTGCATCTCCCAAGACGAAAGGATGTCTGAATCCCCTGTGGAGACCACAGAAAAAGACCTAATTCCCCACCTCATCGCGACCAGAGGCCTCACATCCTTTGAAAACTCCAGAGGTACGCGGAGATCAGTGCCTCCAAAGGAGACGATGCCTGACTCCTCCTGAAACTTGATAGGAGTCCCAGGATTCCTGTGGCACGTGGAAAGGGACACTTGGTCTCCCGCCTCAGCTGGAGAGGCGTC
Source organism: Cervus elaphus (assembly GCF_910594005.1). Lineage (NCBI taxonomy): Eukaryota > Metazoa > Chordata > Mammalia > Artiodactyla > Cervidae > Cervus > Cervus elaphus. Next base: position 8,055,588 of record NC_057815.1, on the reverse strand, counting down.
CCAATTGCCCTGCCAAGCCTCGAGGAGAATCCCGAGTTGTCCCTCGCAACTAGGCAGGAGTCCTGACGTCGCTGAACAAACACGTGTGTGGAAGGGCCATCCCCGTCGTAACTCGAGAATATACCCCAGGTTCCCGCCACAACTCGAGAAAAACCATGAGACTTCCCCCTCGCCGCGAGATGAGGCCCGATGCCCGTGCACTGCGTGCAGAGCAATTCCGTGTTGCACATCACACATGAAAGGAGCCTTGATTTCCTTGATGGCACTCCAGAGAAACCCCAAGAACACTGTTTCAAGGCTAGAGGCATCCTGAGGTCACTGTAAGAACACGAAAGAGCTCCGTGGACGAAAAATCAACTGGAGACGAGAGATTAGTCCCTGGCTTCGACTCCAGAGGAATACCACCTTACCACAAGCACCTCAAGAGGAGGCTTCTCTCAGCTCTAGTTATGTGACAGGGACCCTAAAGTTGTGGCCTTAAGTGGAATGGACACGGCGATGCCTTGACTCGAAATAAGGCCGGATATCCCTGTAGTGACTTGAATGCAGGCTCGTCTTGAATCTCCCAAGACGAAAGGATGTCTGAATCCCCTGTGGAGACCACAGAGAAAGACCCAGTTCCCCACCTCATCGCTACCGGAGGCCTCACATCCTTTGAAAACTCCAGAGGTACGCCGAGATCAGTGCCTCCAAAGGAGACGATGCCTGACTCCTCGTGAAACTTGATAGGAGTCCCAGGATTCCTGTGGCACGTGGAAAGGGACACTTGGTCTCCCCCCTCAGCTGGAGAGGCGTCCCAATTGCCCAGCCAAGCCTCAAGGAGAATCCCGAGTTGTCCCTTGCAACTAGGCACTGTCCTGACGTCGCTGAACAAACACGTGTGTGGAAGAGGCATCCCCGTCATAACTCGAGAATATACCCCAGGTTCCCGTCGCAACTCGAGAAAAACCATGAGACTCCCCCCTCGCCGCAAAATGAGGCCCGATTCCCCTGCACTGAGTGCAGAGCAATTCCGTGTTGCACATCACACATGAAAGGAGCCTTGATTTCCTTGATGGCACTCCAGAGAAACCCCAAGAACACTGTTTCAAGGCTAGAGGGATCCTGAGGTCACTGTAGCAACAAGAAAGATCTCCGTGGACAAATAATCAACTCGAGATGAGAGGTTAGTCCCTGACTTCGACTCCAGAGGAATACCACCTTACCACAAGCAACACAGGAGCAGGCTTCTCTCAGCTCTAGGTATGTGAGTGGGACCCTGAGTTAGCAGCCTCAAGTGGAATGGACACCGCAATGCCCTGACTCGAAATAAGGCCGGACATCCCTGCAGTGACTTGAATGCAGGCTCGTCTTGCATATACCTAGACGAAAGGATGTCTGAATCCCCTGTGCAGACCACAGAGAAAGACCTAGTTCCCCACCTCATCGCGACCGGAGGCCTCACATCCTTTGACAACGCCAGATGTACACGGAGATCAGTGCCTCCAAAGCAGACGATGCCTGACTCCTCGTCAAACTTGATAGGAGTCCCAGGATTCCTGTGGCACGTGGAAAGGGACCCTGGGTCTCCCGCCTCAGCTGGAGAGGCATCCCAATTGCCTGCCAAGCCTCGAGGAGAATCGCGAGTTGTCCCTCGCAACTAGGCAGAAGTCCTGACATGGCTGAAGAAACACGTGGGTGGAAGGGCCATCCCCGTCGAAACTCGAGAATATACCCCAGGTTCCCGCCGCAACTCGAGAAAAACCATGAGACTTCCCCCTCGCCGCGAGATGAGGCCCGATTCCCCTACACTGCGAGCAGAGCAATTCCGGGTTGCACATCACACATGAAAGGAGCCTTGATTTCCTTGATGGCACTCCAGAGAAACCCCAAGAACACTGTTTCAAGGCTTGATGGATCCTGAGGTCACTGTAGAAACAAGAAAGAGCTCCGTGCACCAAAAATCAACTCGAGATGAGAGGTTGTCCCAGGCTCGACTCCAGAGGAATACCACCTTACCACAATCACCACAGGAGCAGGCTTCTCTCAGCCCTAGGTATGGGAGAGGGACCCTGAGTTTGCGGCCTCAAGTGGAATGGACACCGCGATGCCCTGAGTCGAAATAAGGCCAGATATCTCTGCAGTGACTTGAATGCCAGCTCGTCTTGCATCTCCCAAGATGAAAGGATGTCTGAATCCCCTGTGGAGACCACAGAGAAAGACCTAGTTCCCCACCTCATCGCGACCGGAGGCCGCAAATACTTTGAAAACTCCAGAGGTACACGGAGATCAGTGCCTGCAAAATGGACGATGCCTGACTCCTCGTGAAACTTGATAGGAGTCCCAGGATTCCTGTGGCACGTGGAAAGGGACCCTGGGTCTCCCGCCTCAGCTGGAGAGGCGTCCCAATTGCCCTGCCAAGCCTCGAGGAGAATCCCGAGTTGTCCCTCGCAACTAGAAAGGAGTCTTGACGTCGCTGAACAAACACGTGTGTGGAAGGGCCATCCCCGCCGTAACTCGAAAATATACCCCAGGTTCCCACCGCAACTCGAGAAAAACCATGAGACTTCCCCCTCGCCGGAAAATGAGGCCCGATACCCTGCACTGCGTGCAGAGCAATTCCGTGTTGCACATCACACATGAAAGGAGCCTTGATTTCCTTGATGGCACTCCAGAGAAACCCCAAGAATACTGTTTCAGGGCTCGAGGGATCCTGAGGTCACTGTAGCAACACGAAAGAGCTCCGTGGACCAAGAATCAACTCGAGATGAGAGGTTAGTCCCGGGCTTCGACTCCAGAGGAATACCACCTTACCACAAGCACCTCAAGAGGAGGCTTCTCTCAGCTCTAGGTATGTGAGAGAGACCCTGAGTTTGCGGCCTCAAGTGGAATGGACACCGCGATGCCCTGACTCGAAATAAGGCCGGATATCCCTGCAGTGACTTGAATGCAGGTTCGTCTTACATCTTCCAAGACGAAAGGATGTCTGAATTCCCTGTGGAGACCACAGAGAAAGACCTAGTTCCCCACCTCATCACGACCGGAGGCCTCACATCCTTTGAAAACTCCAGATGTACGCGGAGATCAGTGCCTCCAAAGGAGACGATGCCTGACTCCTCGTGAAACTTGATAGGAGTCCCAGGATTCCTGTGGCACGTGGAAAGGGACCCTGGGTCTCCCGCCTCAGCTGGAGAGGCATCCCAATTGCCTGCCAAGCCTCGAGGAGAATCGCGAGTTGTCCCTCGCAACTAGGCAGAAGTCCTGACATGGCTGAAGAAACACGTGGGTGGAAGGGCCATCCCCGTCGTAACTCGAGAATATACCCCAGGTTCCCGCCGCAACTCGAGAAAAACCATGAGACTTCCCCCTCGCCGAGAGATGAGGCCCGATTCCCCTACACTGCGAGCAGAGCAATTCCGGGTTGCACATCACACATGAAAGGAGCCTTGATTTCCTTGATGGCACTCCAGAGAAACCCCAAGAACACTGTTTCAAGGCTTGATGGATCCTGAGGTCACTGTAGAAACAAGAAAGAGCTCCGTGTACCAAAAATCAACTCGAGATGAGAGGTTGTCCCAGGCTCGACTCCAGAGGAATACCACCTTACCACAATCACCACAGGAGCAGGCTTCTCTCAGCCCTAGGTATGGGAGAGGGACCCTGAGTTTGCGGCCTCAAGTAGAATGGACACCGCGATGCCCTGAGTGGAAATAAGGCCAGATATCTCTGCAGTGACTTGAATGCCAGCGCGTCTTGCATCTCCCAAGATGAAAGGATGTCTGAATCCCCTGTGGAGACCACAGAGAAAGACCTAGTTCCCCACCTCATCGCGACCGGAGGCCTCAAATCCTTTGAAAATTCCAGAGGTACATGGAGATCAGTGCCTCCAAAATGGACGATGCCTGACTCCTCGTGAAACTTGATAGGAGTCTCAGGATTACTGTGGCACGTGGAAAGGGACACTTGGTCTCCCGCCTCAGCTGGAGAGGCGTCCCAATTGCCCTGCCAAGCCTCGAGGACAATCCCGAGTTGTCCCTCGCAACTAGAAAGGAGTCCTGGCGTCGCTGAACAAACACGTGTGTGGAAGGGCCATACCCGTCGTAACTCGAAAATATTCCCCAGGTTCCCACCGCAACTCGAGAAAAACCATGAGACTTCCCCCTCGCCGGAAAATGAGGCCCGATACCCTGCACTGCGTGCAGAGCAATTCCGTGTTGCACATCACACATGAAAGGAGCCTTGATTTCCTTGATGGCACTCCAGAGAAACCCCAAGAATACTGTTTCAGGGCTCGAGGGATCCTGAGGTCACTGTAGCAACACGAAAGAGCTCCGTGGACCAAGAATCAACTCGAGATGAGAGGTTAGTCCCGGGCTTCGACTCCAGAGGAATACCACCTTACCACAAGCACCTCAAGAGGAGGCTTCTCTCAGCTCTAGGTATGTGAGAGAGACCCTGAGTTTGCGGCCTCAAGTGGAATGGACACCGCGATGCCCTGACTCGAAATAAGGCCGGATATCCCGGCACTGACTTGAATGCAGGCTCGTCTTGCATTTCCCAAGATGAAAGGATGTCTGAATCCCCTGTGGAGACCTCAGAGAAAGATCTAGTTCCCCACCTCATCGCGACCGGAGGCCTCACATCCTTTGAAAACTCCAGAGGTACGCGGAGATCAGTGCCTCCAAATGAGATGATGCCTGACTCCTCGTGAAACTTGATAGGAGTCCCAGGATTCCTGTGGCACGTGGAAAGGGACCCTTGGTCTCCCGCCTCAGCTGGTGAGGCGTCCCAATTGCCCTGCCAAGCCTCGAGGAGAATCCCGAGTTGTCCCTCGCAACTAGGCAGGAGTCCTGACGTCGCTGAACAAACACGTGGCTGGAAGGGCCATCCCCGTCGTAACTCGAGAATATACCCCAGGGTCCCGCCGCAACTTGAGAAAAACCATGAGACTTCCCCCTCGCCGCGAGATGAGGCTCGATTCTCCTGCACTGCGAGCAGAGCAATTCCGTGTTGCACATCACACATGAAAGGAGCCTTGATTTCCTTGATGGCACTCCAGAGAAACCCCAAGAACACTGTTTCAAGGCTAGAGGGATCCTGAGGTCACTGTAGCAACACGAAAGAGCTCCGTGGCACAAAAATCAACTCGAGATGAGAGGTTAGTCCCGGGATTCGACTCCAGAGGAATACCACCTTACCACAAGCACCTCAAGAGGAGGCTTCTCTCAGCTTTAGGTATGTGAGAGGGAACCTGAATTTGCGGCCTCAAGTGGAATGGACACGGCGATGCCCTGACTCGAAATAAGGCCGGATATCCCTGCAGTGACTTGAATGCAGGCTCGTCTTGCATCTCCCAAGACGAAAGGATGTCTGAATCCCCTGTGGAGACCACAGAGAAACACCTAGTTCCCCACCTCATCGCGACCGGAGGCCTCACATCCTTTGAAAACTCCAGAGGTACGCGGAGATCAGTGCCTCCAAAGGAGACGATGCCTGACTCCTCGTCAAACTTGATAGGAGTCCCAGGATTCCTGTGGCACGTGGAAAGGGACCCTTGGTCTCCCGCCTCAGCTGGAGAGGCATCCCACTTGCCCTGCCCAGCCTCGAGGAGAATTCCGAGTTGCCCCTCGCAACTAGGCAGGAGTCCTGACGTCGCTGAACAAACACGTGGGTGGAAGAGCCATCCCCGTCATAACTCGAGAATATACCCCAGGTTCCCACCGGAACTCGAGAAAAACCATGAGACTTCCCCCTCGCCGCAAGATGAGGCCCGATATCCTGCACTGCGTGCAGAGCAATTCCGTGTTGCACATCACACATGAAAGGAGCCTTGATTTCCTTGATGGCACTCCAGAGAAACCCCAAGAACACTGTTTCAAGGCTAGAGGGAACCTGAGGTCACTGTAGCAAAACGAAAGAGCTCCGTGGACCAAAAATCAACTCGAGATGAGAGGTTAGTCCCTGTCTTCGACTCCACAGGAATACCATCTTACCACAAGGACCTCAAGAGGAGGCTTCTCTCAGCTCTAGGTATGTGAGAGGGACCCTGAGTTTGTGGCCTCAAGTGGAATGGACACGGCGATGCCCTGACTCGAAATAAGGCCGGATATCCCTGCAGTGACTTGAATGTAGGCTCGTCTTGCATCTCCCAAGATGAAAGGATGTCTGAATCCCCTGTGGAGACCACAGAGAAAGAACTAGTTCCCCACCTCATCGCGACCGGAGGCCTCACATCCTTTGAAAACTCCAGAGGTACGCGGAGATCAGTGCCTCCAAAGGAGACAATGCCTGACTCCTCGTGAAACTTGATAGGAGTCCCAGGATTCCTGTGGCACGTGGAAAGGGACTCTTGGTCTCCCGCCTCAGCTGTAGAGGCGTCCCAATTGCCCTGCCAAGCCTCGAGGAGAATCTCGAGTTGTCCCTCGCAACTAGGCAGAAGTCCTGACGTCACTGAACAAACACGTGTGTGGAAGGGCCATCCCTGTCGTAACTCGAGAATATATCCCAGGTTCTCGCCACAACTCGAGAAAAACCATGAGACTTCCCCCTCGCCGCGAGATGAGGCCCGATTCCCCTGCACTGCGTGCAGAGCAATTCCGTGTTGCACATCACACAGTAAAGGAGTCTTGATTTCCTTGATGGCACTCCAGAGAAAACCCAAGATCACTGTTTCAAGGCTAGAGGGATCCTGAGGTCACTGTAGCAACACGAAAGAGCTCCGTGGACCAAAATTCAACTCGAGATGAGATGTTAGTCCCAGGCTTAGACTCCAGAGGACTACCACCTTACCACAAGCAGGTCAAGAGGAGGCTTCTCTCAGGCCTAGGTATGTGACAGGGACCCTGAGTTTGCAGCCTCAAGTGGAATGGACACCGCGATGCCCTGACTCGATATAAGGCCGGATATCCCTGCAGTGACTTGAATGCAGGCTCGTCTTGCATCTCCCAAGACGAAACGTTGTCTGAATCCCCTGTGGAGAGCACAGAGAAAGACCTAGTTCCCCATCTCATCGCGACCAGAGGCCTCATATCCTTTGAAAACTCCAGAGGGACACGGAGATCAGTGCTTCGAAAGGAGACGATGCCTGACTCCACCTGAAACTTGATAGGAGTCCCAGGATTACTGTGGCAGGTGGAAACTGACACCTGGTCTCCCGCCTCAGCTGGAGAGTCGTCCCAATTGCCCTGGAAAGCCTCGAGGAGAATCCCGAGTTGTCCCTCGCAACTAGGCAGGAGTCCTGACGTCGCTGAACAAACACGTGTGTGGAAGGGCCATCCCTGCCGTAACTTGAGAATATACCCCAGGTTCCCGCCGCAACTCGAGAGAAACCATGAGACTTCCCCCTCGCCACGAGATGAGGCCCGATTCCCCTGCACTGCGAGCAGAGCAATTCCGTGTTGCACATCACACATGAAAGGAGCCTTGATTTCCTTGATGGCACTCCAGAGAAACCCCAAGAACACTGTTTCAAGGCTAGAGGGATCCTGAGGTCACTGTAGCAACACGAAAGAGCTCCATGGCCCAAAAATCAACTCGAGATGAGAGGTTAGTCCCTGGCTTCGACTCCAGAGGAATACCACCTTACCACAAGCACCTCAAGAGGAGGCTTCTCTCAGCTCTAGGTATGTGAGAGGGACCCTGATTTTGCGGCCTCAAGTGGAATGGACACCACGATGCCCTGACTCGAAATAAGGACAGATATCCCTGCAGTGACTTGAATGCAGGCTCCTCTTGCATTTCCCAAGACGAAAGGATGACTGAATCCCCTGTGGAGACCTCAGAGAAAGACCTAGTTCCCCACCTCATCGCGCTCAGAGGCCTCACATCCTTTGAAAACTCCAGAGGTACGCGGAGATCAGTGCCTCCAAAGGAGACGATGCCTGACTCCTCGTGAAACTTGATAGGAGTCCCAGGATTCCTGTGGCATGTGGAAAGGGACCCTTGGTCTCCTGCCTCAGCTGGAGAGGCGTCCCAATTGCCCTGCCAAGCCTCGAGGAGAATCCCGAGTTGTCCCTCGCAACTAGGCAGGAGTCCTGCCTTCGCTGAACAAACACGTGGGTGGAAGGACCATCCCCGTCGTAACTCGAGAATATACCCCAGGTTCCCGCCGCAACTCGAGAAAAACAATGAGACTTCCCCCTCGCGGCGAGATGAGGCTCGATTCTCCTGCCCTGCATGCAGAGCAATTTCGTGTTGCACATCAAACATGAAAGGAGCCTTGATTTCCTTGATGGCACTCCAGAGAAAGCCCAAGAACACTGTTTCAAGGCTAGAAGTATCCTGAAGTCACTGTAGCAACACGAAAGAACCCCGTGGACCAAAAATCCACTCGAGATGAGAGGTTAGTCCCTGGCTTCGACTCCAGAGTAATACCACCTTACCACCATCACCTCAAAAGGAGGCTTCTCTCAGCTCTAGGTATGTGAGAGGGACCCTGAGTTTGCGGCCTCAAATGGAATGGACACTGCGATGCCCTGACGCGAAATAAGGCCGGATATCCCTGCAGTGACTTGACTGCAGGCTCGTCTTGCATCTCCCAAGACGAAAGGATGTCTGAATCCCCTGTGGAGACCACAGAGAAAGACCTAGTTCCCCACCTCATCGCGAGGGGAGGCCTCACATCCTTTGAAAACTCCAGAGGTACGCGGAGATCAGTGCCTCCAAAGGAGACGATGCCTGACTCCTCGTGAAACTTGATAGGAGTCCCAAGATTCCTGTGGCACGTGGAAAGGGACACTTGGTCTCCCGCCTCAGCTGGACAGGCGTCCCTATTGACCTGCCAAGCCTCGAGGAGAATCCCGAGTTGTCCCTCGCAACTAGGCAGGAGTCCTGACGTCGCTGAACAAACACGTGTGTGGAAGGGCCATCCCCGTCGTAACTCGAGAATATAGCCCAGGTTCCCGCCGCAACTCGAGAAAAACCATGAGACTTCCCCCTCGCCGCGAGATGAGGCCCGATTCCCCTGCACTGCGTGCAGAGCAATTCCGTGTTGCACATCACACAGGAACGGAGCCGTGATTTCCTTGATGGCACTCCAGAGAAACCCCAAGAACACTGTTTCAAGGCTAGAGGGATCCTGAGGTCACACTAGCCACACGAAAGAGCTCCGTGGCCCAAAAATCAACTCGAGATGAGAGGTTAGTCCCTGGCTTCGACTCCAGAGGAATACCACCTTACCACAAGCACCTCAAAAGGAGGCTTCTCTCATCTCTAGGTATGTGAGAGGGACCCTGAGTTTGCGGCCTCAAGTGGAATGGACACCGTGAGGCCTTGACTCGAAAAAAGGCCGGATATCCCTGCAGTGACTTGAATGCCGGCTCGTCTTGCATCTCCCAAGACGAAACGTTGTCTGAATCCCCTGTGGAGAGCACAGAGAAAGACCTAGTTCCCCATCTCATCGCGACCAGAGGCCTCATATCCTTTGAAAACTCCAGAGGGACACGGAGATCAGTGCTTCGAAAGGAGACGATGCCTGACTCCACCTGAAACTTGATAGGAGTCCCAGGATTACTGTGGCACGTGGAAACTGACACCTGGTCTCCCGCCTCAGCTGGAGAGTCGTCCCAATTGCCCTGGAAAGCCTCGAGGAGAATCCCGAGTTGTCCCTCGCAACTAGGCAGGAGTCGTGACGTCGCTGAACAAACACGTGGGTGAAAGGGCCATCCCCGTCGAAACTCGAGAATATACCCCAGGTTCCCGCCGTAACTCGAGAAAAACCATGAGACTTCCCCCTCACCGCGAGATGAGGCCCGATTCCCCTGCACTACATGCAGAGCAATTCCGTGTTCCACATCAAACATGAAAGGAGCCTTGATTTCCTTGATGGCACTCCAGAGAAACCCCAAGAACACTGTTTCAAGGCTTGATGGATCCTGAGGTCACTGTAGAAACAAGAAAGAGCTCCGTGTACCAAAAATCAACTCGAGATGAGAGGTTAGTCCCAGGCTTCGACTCCAGAGGAATACCACCTTACCACAAGCACCTCAAGAGGAGACTTCTCTCAGCTCTAGGTATGGGAGAGGGACCCTGAGTTTGCGGCCTCAAGTGGAATGGACACCGCGATGCCCTGAGTCGAAATAAGGCCAGATATCTCTGCAGTGACTTGAATGCCAGCTCGTCTTGCATCTCCCAAGATGAAAGGATGTCTGAATCCCCTGTGGAGACCACAGAAAAAGACCTAGTTCCCCACCTCATCGCGACCGGAGGCCGCAAATACTTTGAAAACTCCAGAGGTACACGGAGATCAGTGCCTGCAAAATGGACGATGCCTGACTCCTCGTGAAACTTGATAGGAGTCCCAGGATTCCTGTGGCACGTGGAAAGGGACCCTGGGTCTCCCGCCTCAGCTGGAGAGGCGTCCCAATTGCCCTGCCAAGCCTCGAGGAGAATCCCGAGTTGTCCCTCGCAACTAGAAAGGAGTCTTGACGTCGCTGAACAAACACGTGTGTGGAAGGGCCATCCCCGCCGTAACTCGAAAATATACCCCAGGTTCCCACCGCAACTCGAGAAAAACCATGAGACTTCCCCCTCGCCGGAAAATGAGGCCCGATACCCTGCACTGCGTGCAGAGCAATTCCGTGTTGCACATCACACATGAAAGGAGCCTTGATTTCCTTGATGGCACTCCAGAGAAACCCCAAGAATACTGTTTCAGGGCTCGAGGGATCCTGAGGTCACTGTAGCAACACGAAAGAGCTCCGTGGACCAAGAATCAACTCGAGATGAGAGGTTAGTCCCGGGCTTCGACTCCAGAGGAATACCACCTTACCACAAGCACCTCAAGAGGAGGCTTCTCTCAGCTCTAGGTATGTGAGAGAGACCCTGAGTTTGCGGCCTCAAGTGGAATGGACACCGCGATGCCCTGACTCGAAATAAGGCCGGATATCCCTGCAGTGACTTGAATGCAGGTTCGTCTTACATCTTCCAAGACGAAAGGATGTCTGAATTCCCTGTGGAGACCACAGAGAAAGACCTAGTTCCCCACCTCATCACGACCGGAGGCCTCACATCCTTTGAAAACTCCAGATGTACGCGGAGATCAGTGCCTCCAAAGGAGACGATGCCTGACTCCTCGTGAAACTTGATAGGAGTCCCAGGATTCCTGTGGCACGTGGAAAGGGACCCTGGGTCTCCCGCCTCAGCTGGAGAGGCATCCCAATTGCCTGCCAAGCCTCGAGGAGAATCGCGAGTTGTCCCTCGCAACTAGGCAGAAGTCCTGACATGGCTGAAGAAACACGTGGGTGGAAGGGCCATCCCCGTCGTAACTCGAGAATATACCCCAGGTTCCCGCCGCAACTCGAGAAAAACCATGAGACTTCCCCCTCGCCGAGAGATGAGGCCCGATTCCCCTACACTGCGAGCAGAGCAATTCCGGGTTGCACATCACACATGAAAGGAGCCTTGATTTCCTTGATGGCACTCCAGAGAAACCCCAAGAACACTGTTTCAAGGCTTGATGGATCCTGAGGTCACTGTAGAAACAAGAAAGAGCTCCGTGTACCAAAAATCAACTCGAGATGAGAGGTTGTCCCAGGCTCGACTCCAGAGGAATACCACCTTACCACAATCACCACAGGAGCAGGCTTCTCTCAGCCCTAGGTATGGGAGAGGGACCCTGAGTTTGCGGCCTCAAGTAGAATGGACACCGCGATGCCCTGAGTGGAAATAAGGCCAGATATCTCTGCAGTGACTTGAATGCCAGCGCGTCTTGCATCTCCCAAGATGAAAGGATGTCTGAATCCCCTGTGGAGACCACAGAGAAAGACCTAGTTCCCCACCTCATCGCGACCGGAGGCCTCAAATCCTTTGAAAACTCCAGAGGTACATGGAGATCAGTGCCTCCAAAATGGACGATGCCTGACTCCTCGTGAAACTTGATAGGAGTCTCAGGATTCCTGTGGCACGTGGAAAGGGACACTTGGTCTCCAGCCTCAGCTGGAGAGGCGTCCCAATTGCCCTGCCAAGCCTCGAGGACAATCCCGAGTTGTCCCTCGCAACTAGAAAGGAGTCCTGACGTCGCTGAACAAACACGTGTGTGGAAGGGCCATACCCGTCGTAACTCGAAAATATACCCCAGGTTCCCACCGCAACTCGAGAAAAACCATGAGACTTCCCCCTCGCCGGAAAATGAGGCCCGATACCCTGCACTGCGTGCAGAGCAATTCCGTGTTGCACATCACACATGAAAGGAGCCTTGATTTCCTTGATGGCACTCCAGAGAAACCCCAAGAATACTGTTTCAGGGCTCGAGGGATCCTGAGGTCACTGTAGCAACACGAAAGAGCTCCGTGGACCAAGAATCAACTCGAGATGAGAGGTTAGTCCCGGGCTTCGACTCCAGAGGAATACCACCTTACCACAAGCACCTCAAGAGGAGGCTTCTCTCAGCTCTAGGTATGTGAGAGAGACCCTGAGTTTGCGGCCTCAAGTGGAATGGACACCGCGATGCCCTGACTCGAAATAAGGCCGGATATCCCGGCAGTGACTTGAATGCAGGCTCGTCTTGCATTTCCCAAGATGAAAGGATGTCTGAATCCCCTGTGGAGACCTCAGAGAAAGATCTAGTTCCCCACCTCATCGCGACCGGAGGCCTCACATCCTTTGAAAACTCCAGAGGTACGCGGAGATCAGTGCCTCCAAATGAGATGATGCCTGACTCCTCGTGAAACTTGATAGGAGTCCCAGGATTCCTGTGGCACGTGGAAAGGGACCCTTGGTCTCCCGCCTCAGCTGGACAGGCGTCCCAATTGCCCTGCCAAGCCTCGAGGAGAATCCCGAGTTGTCCCTCGCAACTAGGCAGGAGTCCTGACGTCGCTGAACAAACACGTGGCTGGAAGGGCCATCCCCGTCGTAACTCGAGAATATACCCCAGGGTCCCGCCGCAACTTGAGAAAAACCATGAGACTTCCCCCTCGCCGCGAGATGAGGCTCGATTCTCCTGCACTGCGAGCAGAGCAATTCCGTGTTGCACATCACACATGAAAGGAGCCTTGATTTCCTTGATGGCACTCCAGAGAAACCCCAAGAACACTGTTTCAAGGCTAGAGGGATCCTGAGGTCACTGTAGCAACACGAAAGAGCTCCGTGGCACAAAAATCAACTCGAGATGAGAGGTTAGTCCCGGGATTCGACTCCAGAGGAATACCACCTTACCACAAGCACCTCAAGAGGAGGCTTCTCTCAGCTTTAGGTATGTGAGAGGGAACCTGAATTTGCGGCCTCAAGTGGAATGGACACCGCGATGCCCTGACTCGAAATAAGGCCGGATATCCCTGCAGTGACTTGAATGCAGGCTCGTCTTGCATCTCCCAAGACGAAAGGATGTCTGAATCCCCTGTGGAGACCACAGAGAAACACCTAGTTCCCCACCTCATCGCGACCGGAGGCCTCACATCCTTTGAAAACTCCAGAGGTACGCGGAGATCAGTGCCTCCAAAGGAGACGATGCCTGACTCCTCGTGAAACTTGATAGGAGTCCCAGGATTCCTGTGGCACGTGGAAAGGGACCCTTGGTCTCCCGCCTCAGCTGGAGAGGCATCCCACTTGCCCTGCCCAGCCTCGAGGAGAATTCCGAGTTGCCCCTCACAACTAGGCAGGAGTCCTGACGTCGCTGAACAAACACGTGGGTGGAAGAGCCATCCCCGTCATAACTCGAGAATATACCCCAGGTTCCCACCGGAACTCGAGAAAAACCATGAGACTTCCCCCTCGCCGCAAGATGAGGCCCGATATCCTGCACTGCGTGCAGAGAATTTCGTGTTGCACATCACACATGAAAGGAGCCTTGATTTCCTTGATGGCACTCCAGAGAAACCCCAAGAACACTGTTTCAAGGCTTGATGGATCCTGAGGTCACTGTAGAAACAAGAAAGAGCTCCGTGTACCAAAAATCAACTCGAGATGAGAGGTTAGTCCCAGGCTTCGACTCCAGAGGAATACCACCTTACCACAAGCACCTCAAGAGGAGACTTCTCTCAGCTCTAGGTATGGGAGAGGGACCCTGAGTTTGCGGCCTCAAGTGGAATGGACACCGCGATGCCCTGAGTCGAAATAAGGCCAGATATCTCTGCAGTGACTTGAATGCCAGCTCGTCTTGCATCTCCCAAGATGAAAGGATGTCTGAATCCCCTGTGGAGACCACAGAGAAAGACCTAGTTCCCCACCTCATCGCGACCGGAGGCCGCAAATACTTTGAAAACTCCAGAGGTACACGGAGATCAGTGCCTGCAAAATGGACGATGCCTGACTCCTCGTGAAACTTGATAGGAGTCCCAGGATTCCTGTGGCACGTGGAAAGGGACCCTGGGTCTCCCGCCTCAGCTGGAGAGGCGTCCCAATTGCCCTGCCAAGCCTCGAGGAGAATCCCGAGTTGTCCCTCGCAACTAGAAAGGAGTCTTGACGTCGCTGAACAAACACGTGTGTGGAAGGGCCATCCCCGCCGTAACTCGAAAATATACCCCAGGTTCCCACCGCAACTCGAGAAAAACCATGAGACTTCCCCCTCGCCGGAAAATGAGGCCCGATACCCTGCACTGCGTGCAGAGCAATTCCGTGTTGCACATCACACATGAAAGGAGCCTTGATTTCCTTGATGGCACTCCAGAGAAACCCCAAGAATACTGTTTCAGGGCTCGAGGGATCCTGAGGTCACTGTAGCAACACGAAAGAGCTCCGTGGACCAAGAATCAACTCGAGATGAGAGGTTAGTCCCGGGCTTCGACTCCAGAGGAATACCACCTTACCACAAGCACCTCAAGAGGAGGCTTCTCTCAGCTCTAGGTATGTGAGAGAGACCCTGAGTTTGCGGCCTCAAGTGGAATGGACACCGCGATGCCCTGACTCGAAATAAGGCCGGATATCCCTGCAGTGACTTGAATGCAGGTTCGTCTTACATCTTCCAAGACGAAAGGATGTCTGAATTCCCTGTGGAGACCACAGAGAAAGACCTAGTTCCCCACCTCATCACGACCGGAGGCCTCACATCCTTTGAAAACTCCAGATGTACGCGGAGATCAGTGCCTCCAAAGGAGACGATGCCTGACTCCTCGTGAAACTTGATAGGAGTCCCAGGATTCCTGTGGCACGTGGAAAGGGACCCTGGGTCTCCCGCCTCAGCTGGAGAGGCATCCCAATTGCCTGCCAAGCCTCGAGGAGAATCGCGAGTTGTCCCTCGCAACTAGGCAGAAGTCCTGACATGGCTGAAGAAACACGTGGGTGGAAGGGCCATCCCCGTCGTAACTCGAGAATATACCCCAGGTTCCCGCCACAACTCGAGAAAAACCATGAGACTTCCCCCTCGCCGAGAGATGAGGCCCGATTCCCCTACACTGCGAGCAGAGCAATTCCGGGTTGCACATCACACATGAAAGGAGCCTTGATTTCCTTGATGGCACTCCAGAGAAACCCCAAGAACACTGTTTCAAGGCTTGATGGATCCTGAGGTCACTGTAGAAACAAGACAGAGCTCCGTGTACCAAAAATCAACTCGAGATGAGAGGTTGTCCCAGGCTCGACTCCAGAGGAATACCACCTTACCACAATCACCACAGGAGCAGGCTTCTCTCAGCCCTAGGTATGGGAGAGGGACCCTGAGTTTGCGGCCTCAAGTAGAATGGACACCGCGATGCCCTGAGTGGAAATAAGGCCAGATATCTCTGCAGTGACTTGAATGCCAGCGCGTCTTGCATCTCCCAAGATGAAAGGATGTCTGAATCCCCTGTGGAGACCACAGAGAAAGACCTAGTTCCCCACCTCATCGCGACCGGAGGCCTCAAATCCTTTGAAAACTCCAGAGGTACATGGAGATCAGTGCCTCCAAAATGGACGATGCCTGACTCCTCGTGAAACTTGATAGGAGTCTCAGGATTCCTGTGGCACGTGGAAAGGGACACTTGGTCTCCAGCCTCAGCTGGAGAGGCGTCCCAATTGCCCTGCCAAGCCTCGAGGACAATCCCGAGTTGTCCCTCGCAACTAGAAAGGAGTCCTGACGTCGCTGAACAAACACGTGTGTGGAAGGGCCATACCCGTCGTAACTCGAAAATATACCCCAGGTTCCCACCGCAACTCGAGAAAAACCATGAGACTTCCCCCTCGCCGGAAAATGAGGCCCGATACCCTGCACTGCGTGCAGAGCAATTCCGTGTTGCACATCACACATGAAAGGAGCCTTGATTTCCTTGATGGCACTCCAGAGAAACCCCAAGAATACTGTTTCAGGGCTCGAGGGATCCTGAGGTCACTGTAGCAACACGAAAGAGCTCCGTGGACCAAGAATCAACTCGAGATGAGAGGTTAGTCCCGGGCTTCGACTCCAGAGGAATACCACCTTACCACAAGCACCTCAAGAGGAGGCTTCTCTCAGCTCTAGGTATGTGAGAGAGACCCTGAGTTTGCGGCCTCAAGTGGAATGGACACCGCGATGCCCTGACTCGAAATAAGGCCGGATATCCCGGCAGTGACTTGAATGCAGGCTCGTCTTGCATTTCCCAAGATGAAAGGATGTCTGAATCCCCTGTGGAGACCTCAGAGAAAGATCTAGTTCCCCACCTCATCGCGACCGGAGGCCTCACATCCTTTGAAAACTCCAGAGGTACGCGGAGATCAGTGCCTCCAAATGAGATGATGCCTGACTCCTCGTGAAACTTGATAGGAGTCCCAGGATTCCTGTGGCACGTGGAAAGGGACCCTTGGTCTCCCGCCTCAGCTGGACAGGCGTCCCAATTGCCCTGCCAAGCCTCGAGGAGAATCCCGAGTTGTCCCTCGCAACTAGGCAGGAGTCCTGACGTCGCTGAACAAACACGTGGCTGGAAGGGCCATCCCCGTCGTAACTCGAGAATATACCCCAGGGTCCCGCCGCAACTTGAGAAAAACCATGAGACTTCCCCCTCGCCGCGAGATGAGGCTCGATTCTCCTGCACTGCGAGCAGAGCAATTCCGTGTTGCACATCACACATGAAAGGAGCCTTGATTTCCTTGATGGCACTCCAGAGAAACCCCAAGAACACTGTTTCAAGGCTAGAGGGATCCTGAGGTCACTGTAGCAACACGAAAGAGCTCCGTGGCACAAAAATCAACTCGAGATGAGAGGTTAGTCCCGGGATTCGACTCCAGAGGAATACCACCTTACCACAAGCACCTCAAGAGGAGGCTTCTCTCAGCTTTAGGTATGTGAGAGGGAACCTGAATTTGCGGCCTCAAGTGGAATGGACACCGCGATGCCCTGACTCGAAATAAGGCCGGATATCCCTGCAGTGACTTGAATGCAGGCTCGTCTTGCATCTCCCAAGACGAAAGGATGTCTGAATCCCCTGTGGAGACCACAGAGAAACACCTAGTTCCCCACCTCATCGCGACCGGAGGCCTCACATCCTTTGAAAACTCCAGAGGTACGCGGAGATCAGTGCCTCCAAAGGAGACGATGCCTGACTCCTCGTGAAACTTGATAGGAGTCCCAGGATTCCTGTGGCACGTGGAAAGGGACCCTTGGTCTCCCGCCTCAGCTGGAGAGGCATCCCACTTGCCCTGCCCAGCCTCGAGGAGAATTCCGAGTTGCCCCTCACAACTAGGCAGGAGTCCTGACGTCGCTGAACAAACACGTGGGTGGAAGAGCCATCCCCGTCATAACTCGAGAATATACCCCAGGTTCCCACCGGAACTCGAGAAAAACCATGAGACTTCCCCCTCGCCGCAAGATGAGGCCCGATATCCTGCACTGCGTGCAGAGAATTTCGTGTTGCACATCACACATGAAAGGAGCCTTGATTTCCTTGATGGCACTCCAGAGAAACCCCAAGAACACTGTTTCAAGGCTAGAGGGAACCTGAGGTCACTGTAGCAAAACGAAAGAGCTCCGTGGACCAAAAATCAACTCGAGATGAGAGGTTAGTCCCTGTCTTCGACTCCACAGGAATACCATCTTACCACAAGGACCTCAAGAGGAGGCTTCTCTCAGCTCTAGGTATGTGAGAGGGACCCTGAGTTTGTGGCCTCAAGTGGAATGGACACGGCGATGCCCTGACTCGAAATAAGGCCGGATATCCCTGCAGTGACTTGAATGTAGGCTCGTCTTGCATCTCCCAAGATGAAAGGATGTCTGAATCCCCTGTGGAGACCACAGAGAAAGAACTAGTTCCCCACCTCATCGCGACCGGAGGCCTCACATTCTTTGAAAACTCCAGAGGTACGCGGAGATCAGTGCCTCCAAAGGAGACAATGCCTGACTCCTCGTGAAACTTGATAGGAGTCCCAGGATTCCTGTGGCACGTGGAAAGGGACTCTTGGTCTCCCGCCTCAGCTGTAGAGGCGTCCCAATTGCCCTGCCAAGCCTCGAGGAGAATCTCGAGTTGTCCCTCGCAACTAGGCAGAAGTCCTGACGTCACTGAACAAACACGTGTGTGGAAGGGCCATCCCTGTCGTAACTCGAGAATATATCCCAGGTTCTCGCCGCAACTCGAGAAAAACCATGAGACTTCCCCCTCGCCGCGAGATGAGGCCCGATTCCCCTGCACTGCGTGCAGAGCAATTCCGTGTTGCACATCACACAGTAAAGGAGTCTTGATTTCCTTGATGGCACTCCAGAGAAAACCCAAGATCACTGTTTCAAGGCTAGAGGGATCCTGAGGTCACTGTAGCAACACGAAAGAGCTCCGTGGACCAAAATTCAACTCGAGATGAGATGTTAGTCCCAGGATTCGACTCCAGAGGACTACCACCTTACCACAAGCAGGTCAAGAGGAGGCTTCTCTCAGGCCTAGGTATGTGACAGGGACCCTGAGTTTGCAGCCTCAAGTGGAATGGACACCGCGATGCCCTGACTCGATATAAGGCCGGATATCCCTGCAGTGACTTGAATGCAGGCTCGTCTTGCATCTCCCAAGACGAAACGTTGTCTGAATCCCCTGTGGAGAGCACAGAGAAAGACCTAGTTCCCCATCTCATCGCGACCAGAGGCCTCATATCCTTTGAAAACTCCAGAGGGACACGGAGATCAGTGCTTCGAAAGGAGACGATGCCTGACTCCACCTGAAACTTGATAGGAGTCCCAGGATTACTGTGGCACGTGGAAACTGACACCTGGTCTCCCGCCTCAGCTGGAGAGTCGTCCCAATTGCCCTGGAAAGCCTCGAGGAGAATCCCGAGTTGTCCCTCGCAACTAGGCAGGAGTCCTGACGTCGCTGAACAAACACGTGTGTGGAAGGGCCATCCCTGTCGTAACTTGAGAATATACCCCAGGTTCCCGCCGCAACTCGAGAGAAACCATGAGACTTCCCCCTCGCCACGAGATGAGGCCCGATTCCCCTGCACTGCGAGCAGAGCAATGCCGTGTTGCACATCACACATGAAAGGAGCCTTGATTTCCTTGATGGCACTCCAGCGAAACCCCAAGAACACTGTTTCAAGGCTAGAGGGATCCTGAGGTCACTGTAGCAACACGAAAGAGCTCCATGGCCCAAAAATCAACTCGAGATGAGAGGTTAGTCCCTGGCTTCGACTCCAGAGGAATACCACCTTACCACAAGCACCTCAAGAGGAGGCTTCTCTCAGCTCTAGGTATGTGAGAGGGACCCTGATTTTGCGGCCTCAAGTGGAATGGACACCACGATGCCCTGACTCGAAATAAGGACAGATATCCCTGCAGTGACTTGAATGCAGGC
Organism: Cervus elaphus; assembly: GCF_910594005.1. Lineage (NCBI taxonomy): Eukaryota > Metazoa > Chordata > Mammalia > Artiodactyla > Cervidae > Cervus > Cervus elaphus. Next base: position 8,035,957 of record NC_057815.1, on the reverse strand, counting down.
TCCTCTTGCATTTCCCAAGACGAAAGGATGACTGAATCCCCTGTGGAGACCTCAGAGAAAGACCTAGTTCCCCACCTCATCGCGCTCAGAGGCCTCACATCCTTTGAAAACTCCAGAGGTACGCGGAGATCAGTGCCTCCAAAGGAGACGATGCCTGACTCCTCGTGAAACTTGATAGGAGTCCCAGGATTCCTGTGGCATGTGGAAAGGGACCCTTGGTCTCCTGCCTCAGCTGGAGAGGCGTCCCAATTGCCCTGCCAAGCCTCGAGGAGAATCCCGAGATGTCCCTCGCAACTAGGCAGGAGTCCTGACATCGCTGAACAAACACGTGGCTGGAAGGGCCATCCCCGTCGTAACTCGAGAATATACCCCAGGTTCCCGCCGCAACTCGAGAAAAAGCATGAGACTTCCCCCTCGCGGCGAGATGAGGCTCGATTCTCCTGCCCTGCATGCAGAGCAATTTCGTGTTGCACATCAAACATGAAAGGAGCCTTGATTTCCTTGATGGCACTCCAGAGAAACCCCAAGAACACTGTTTCAAGGCTAGAAGTATCCTGAAGTCACTGTAGCAACACGAAAGAACCCCGTGAACCAAAAATCCACTCGAGATGAGAGGTTAGTCCCTGGCTTCGACTCCAGAGTAATACCACCTTACCACCATCACCTCAAAAGGGGGCTTCTCTCAGCTCTAGGTATGTGAGAGGGACCCTGAGTTTGCGGCCTCAAATGGAATGGACACTGCGATGCCCTGACGCGAAATAAGGCCGGATATCCCTGCAGTGACTTGACTGCAGGCTCGTCTTGCATCTCCCAAGACGAAAGGATGTCTGAATCCCCTGTGGAGACCACAGAGAAAGACCTAGTTCCCCACCTCATCGCGACCGGAGGCCTCACATCCTTTGAAAACTCCAGAGGTACGCGGAGATCAGTGCCTCCAAAGGAGACGATGCCTGACTCCTCGTGAAACTTGATAGGAGTCCCAAGATTCCTGTGGCACGTGGAAAGGGACACTTGGTCTCCCGCCTCAGCTGGACAGGCGTCCCTATTGACCTGCCAAGCCTCGAGGAGAATCCCGAGTTGTCCCTCGCAACTAGGCAGGAGTCCTGACGTCGCTGAACAAACACGTGTGTGGAAGGGCCATCCCCGTCGTAACTCGAGAATATAGCCCAGGTTCCCGCCGCAACTCGAGAAAAACCATGAGACTTCCCCCTCGCCGCGAGATGAGGCCCGATTCCCCTGCACTGCGTGCAGAGCAATTCCGTGTTGCACATCACACAGGAAAGGAGCCGTGATTTCCTTGATGGCACTCCAGAGAAACCCCAAGAACACTGTTTCAAGGCTAGAGGGATCCTGAGGTCACACTAGCCACACGAAAGAGCTCCGTGGCCCAAAAATCAACTCGAGATGAGAGGTTAGTCCCTGGCTTCGACTCCAGAGGAATACCACCTTACCACAAGCACCTCAAGAGGAGGCTTCTCTCATCTCTAGGTATGTGAGAGGGACCCTGAGTTTGCGGCCTCAAGTGGAATGGACACCGCGAGGCCTTGACTCGAAAAAAGGCCGGATATCCCTGCAGTGACTTGAATGACGGCTCGTCTTGCATCTCCCAAGACGAAAGGATGTCTGAATCCCCTGTGGAGACCACAGAGAAAGACCTAGTTCCCCACCTCATGGCGACCGGAGGCCTCACATCCTTTGAAAACTCCAGAGGTACGCGGGGATCAGTGCCTCCAAAGGAGACGATGCCTGACTCCTCGTGAAACTTGATAGGAGTCCCAGGATTCCTGTGGCACGTGGAAAGGGACCCTTGGTCTCCCGCCTCAGCTGGAGAGGCGTCCCAATTGCCCTGCCAAGCCTCGAGCAGAATCCCGAGTTGTCCCTCGCAACTAGGCAGGAGTGCTGACGTAGCTGAACAAACACGTGTGTGGAAGGGCCATCCCTGTCGTAACTTGAGAATATACCCCAGGTTCCCGCCGCAACTCGAGAGAAACCATGAGACTTCCCCCTCGCCACGAGATGAGGCCCGATTCCCCTGCACTGCGAGCAGAGCAATTCCGTGTTGCACATCACACATGAAAGGAGCCTTGATTTCCTTGATGGCACTCCAGAGAAACCCCAAGAACACTGTTTCAAGGCTAGAGGGATCCTGAGCTCACTGTAGCAACACGAAAGAACTCCATGGCCCAAAAATCAACTCGAGATGAGAGGTTAGTCCCTGGCTTCGACTCCAGAGGAATACCACCTTACCACAAGCACCTCAAGAGGAGGCTTCTCTCAGCTCTAGGTATGTGAGAGGGACCCTGATTTTGCGGCCTCAAGTGGAATGGACACCACGATGCCCTGACTCGAAATAAGGACAGATATCCCTGCAGTGACTTGAATGCAGGCTCCTCTTGCATTTCCCAAGACGAAAGGATGACTGAATCCCCTGTGGAGACCTCAGAGAAAGACGTAGTTCCCCACCTCATCGCGCTCAGAGGCCTCACATCCTTTGAAAACTCCAGAGGTACGCGGAGATCAGTGCCTCCAAAGGAGACGATGCCTGACTCCTCGTCAAACTTGATAGGAGTCCCAGGATTCCTGTGGCACGTGGAAAGGGACTCTTGGTCTCCTGCCTCAGCTGGAGAGGCGTCCCAATTGCCCTGCCAAGCCTCGAGGAGAATCCCGAGTTGTCCCTCGCAACTAGGCAGGAGTCCTGACATCGCTGAACAAACACGTGTGTGGAAGGGCCATCCCCGTCGTAACTCGAGAATATACCCCAGGTTCCCGCCGCAACTCGAGAAAAAGCATGAGACTTCCCCCTCGCGGCGAGATGAGGCTCGATTCTCCTGCCCTGCATGCAGAGCAATTTCGTGTTGCACATCAAACATGAAAGGAGCCTTGATTTCCTTGATGGCACTCCAGAGAAACCCCAAGAACACTGTTTCAAGGCTAGAAGTATCCTGAAGTCACTGTAGCAACACGAAAGAACCCCGTGGACCAAAAATCCACTCGAGATGAGAGGTTAGTCCCTGGCTTCGACTCCAGAGGAATACCACCTTACCACAAGCACCTCAAGAGGAGGCTTCTCTCATCTCTAGGTATGTGAGAGGGACCCTGAGTTTGCGGCCTCAAGTGGAATGGACACCGCGAGGCCTTGACTCGAAAAAAGGCCGGATATCCCTGCAGTGACTTGAATGCAGGCTCGTCTTGCATCTCCCAAGACGAAAGGATGTCTGAATCCCCTGTGGAGACCACAGAGAAAGACCTAGTTCCCCACCTCATCGCGACCGGAGGCCTCACATCCTTTGAAAACTCCAGAGGTACGCGGAAATCAGTGCCTCCAAAGGAGACGATGCCTGACTCCTCATGAAACTTGATAGGAGTCCCAGGATTCCTGTGGCACGTGGAAAGGGAGCCGTGGTCTCCCGCCTCAGCTGGAGAGGCGTCCCAATTGCCCTGCCAAGCCTCGAGGAGAATCCCGAGTTGTCCCTCGCAACTAGGCAGGAGTCCTGACGTCACTGAACAAACACGTGGGTGGAAGGGCCATCCCCGTCGTAACTCGAGAATATACCCCAGGTTCCCGCCGCAACCCGAGAGAAACCATGAGACTTCCCACTCGCCGCGAGATGAGGCCCGATTCCCCTGCACTGCGTGCAGAGCAATTCCGTGTTGCACATCACACATGAAAGGAGCCTTGATTTCCTTGATGGCACTCCAGAGAAACCCGAAGAATACTGTTTCAGGGCTCGAGGGATCCTGAGGTCACTGTAGCAACACGAAAGAGCTCCGTGGACCAAGAATCAACTCGAGATGAGAGGTTAGTCCCGGGCTTCGACTCCAGAGGAATACCACCTTACCACAAGCACCTCAAGAGGAGGCTTCTCTCAGCTCTAGGTATGTGAGAGAGACCCTGAGTTTGCGGCCTCAAGTGGAATGGACACCGCGATGCCCTGACTCGAAATAAGGCCGGATATCCCTGCAGTGACTTGAATGCAGGTTCGTCTTGCATCTTCCAAGACGAAAGGATGTCTGAATCCCCTGTGGAGACCACAGAGAAAGACCTAGTTCCCCACCTCATCGCGACCGGAGGCCTCATATCCTTTGAAAACTCCAGATGTACGCGGAGATCCGTGCCTCCAAAGGAGACGATGCCTGACTCCTCGTGAAACTTGATAGGAGTCCCAGGATTCCTGTGGCACGTGGAAAGGGACCCTTGGTCTCCCGCCTCAGCTGGAGAGGCATCCCAATTGCCTGCCAAGCCTCGAGGAGAATCGCGAGTTGTCCCTCGCAACTGGGCAGAAGTCCTGACATGGCTGAAGAAACACGTGGGTGGAAGGGCCATCCCCGTCGTAACTCGAGAATATACCCCAGTTTCCCGCCACAACTCGAGAGAAACCATGAGACTTCCCCCTCACCGCGAGATGAGGCCCGGTTCCCCTGCACTGCGTGCAGAGAAATTCCGTGTTGCACATCACACATGAAAGGAGCCTTGATTTCCTTGATGGCATTCCAGAGAAACCCCAAGCACTCTGTTTCAGGGCTAGAGCGATCCTGAGGTCACTGTAGCAACACGAAAGATCTCCGTGGACGAAAAATCAACTCGAGATGAGAGGTTAGTCCCTGGCTTCGACTCCAGAGGAATTCCACCTTACCACAAGCACCTCAAGAGGAGGCTTCTCTCAGCTCTAGGTAAGTGAGAGGGACCCTGAGTTTGCGGCCTCAAGTGGAATGGACACCGCGATGCACTGACTTGAAATAAGGCCGGATATCCCTGCAGTGACTTGAATGCAGGCTCGTCTTGCATCTCACAAGATGAAAGGATGTCTGAATCCCCTGTGGAGACCACAGAGAAAGACCTAGTTCCCCACCTCATCGCGACCGGAGGCCTCACATCCTTTGAAAACTCCAGAGGTACGCGGAGATCAGTGTCTCCAAAGGAGACGATGCCTGACTCCTCGTGAAACTTGATAGGAGTCCCAGGATTCCTGTGGCACGTGGAAAGGGACCCTTGGTCTCCCGCCTCAGCTGGAGAGGCGTCCCAATTGCCCTGCCAAGCCTCGAGGAGAATCCCGAGTTGTCCCTCGCAACTAGGCAGGAGTCCTGACGTCGCTGAACAAACACGTGTGTGGAAGGGCCATCCCCGTCGTAACTCGGGAATATACCTCAGGTTCCCGCCGCAACTCGAGAAAAACCATGAGACTTCCCCCTCGCCGCGAGATGAGGCCCGATTCCCCTGCACTGCGTGCAGACCAATTCCGTGTTGCACATCACACATGAAAGGAGCCTTGATTTCCTTGATGGCAATCCAGAGAAACCCCAAGAACACTGTTTCAAGGCTAGAGGGATCCTGAGGTCACTGTAGCAACACGAAAGAGCTCCGTGGCAAAAAATCAATTCGAGATGAGAGGTTAGTCCCTGGCTTCGACTCCAGAGGAATACCACCTCACCAGAAGCACCTCAAGAGGAAGCTTCTCTCAGCTCTAGGTATGTGAGAGGGACCCTGAGTTTGCGGCCTCAAGTGGAATGGACACCGCGATGCCCTGACTCGAAATAAGGCCGGATATCCCTGCAGTGACTTGAATGCAGGCTCGTCTTGCATGTCCCAAGACGAAAGGATGTCCGAATTCCCTGTGGAGACCACAGAGAAGGACCTAGTTCCCCACCTCATCGCGACCTGAGGCCTCATCCTTTGAAAACACCAGATTTACCCGGAGATCAGTGCCTCCAAGGGGACGATGCCCGATTCCTCGTGAAACTTGATAGGAGTCCCAGGATTCCTGTGGCACGTGGAAAGGGACCCTTGGTCTCCCGCCTCAGCTGGAAAGGCGTCCCAATTGCCCTGCCAAGCCTCGAGGAGAATCCCGAGTTGTCCCTCGCAACTAGGCAGGAGTCCTGCCGTCGCTGAACAAACACGTGTGTGGAAGGGCCATACCCGTCTTAACTCGAGAATATACCCCTGGTTCCCGCCGCAACTCGAGAAAAACCATGAGACTTCCCCCTCGCCGCGAGATGAGGCCCGATTCCCCTGCACTGCGTGCAGAGCAATTCCATCTTGCACATCACACATGAAAGGAGCCTTGATTTCCTTTATGGCACTCCTGAGAAACCCCAAGAACACTCTTTCAAGGCTAGAGGGATCCTGAGGTCACTGTAGCAACAAGAAAGAGCTCCGTGGACCAAAAATCAACTCGAGATGAGAGGGTAGTCCCTGGCTTCGACTCCAGAGGAATACCACCTTACCACAAGCACCTCAAGAGGAGGCTTCTCTCAGCTCTAGGTATGTGAGAGGGACCCTGAGTTTGCGGCCTCAAGTGGAATGGACACCGCGATGCCCTGACTCGAAATAAGGCCAGATATCCCTGCAGTGACTTGAATGCAGGCTCGTCTTGCATCTCCCAAGACGAAAGGATGTCTGAATCCCCTGTGGAGACCACAGAGAAAGAACTAGTTCCCCACCTCATCGCGACCGGAGGCCTCACATCCTTTGAAAATTCCTGAGGGACGCGGAGATCAGTGACTCCACAGGAGACGATGCCTGACTCTTCGTGAAATTTTATAGGAGTCCCAGGATTCCTGTGGCACGTGGAAAGGGACCCTTGGTCTCCCGCCTCAGCTGGAGAGGCGTCCCAATTGCCCTGCCAAGCCTCGAGGAGAATCCCGAGTTGTCCCTCGCAACTAGGCAGGAGTCCTGACGTCGCTGAACAAACACGTGTGTGGAAGGGCCATCCCCGTCGTAACTCGGGAATATACCTCAGGTTCCCGCCGCAACTCGAGAAAAACCATGAGACTTCCCCCTCGCCGCGAGATGAGGCCCGATTCCCCTGCACTGCGTGCAGACCAATTCCGTGTTGCACATCACACATGAAAGGAGCCTTGATTTCCTTGATGGCAATCCAGAGAAACCCCAAGAACACTGTTTCAAGGCTAGAGGGATCCTTAGGTCACTGTAGCAACACGAAAGAGATCCGTGGCAAAAAATCAATTCGAGATGAGAGGTTAGTCCCTGGCTTTGACTCCAGAGGAATACCACCTCACCAGAAGCACCTCAAGAGGAAGCTTCTCTCAGCTCTAGGTATGTGAGAGGGACCCTGAGTTTGCGGCCTCAAGTGGAATGGACACCGCGATGCCCTGACTCGAAATAAGGCCGGATATCCCTGCAGTGACTTGAATGCAGGCTCGTCTTGCATGTCCCAAGACGAAAGGATGTCCGAATTCCCTGTGGAGACCACAGAGAAGGACCTAGTTCCCCACCTCATCGCGACCTGAGGCCTCATCCTTTGAAAACACCAGATTTACCCGGAGATCAGTGCCTCCAAAGGGACGATGCCCGATTCCTCGTGAAACTTGATAGGAGTCCCAGGATTCCTGTGGCACGTGGAAAGGGACCCTTGGTCTCCCGCCTCAGCTGGAAAGGCGTTCCAATTGCCCTGCCAAGCCTCGAGGAGAATCCCGAGTTGTCCCTCGCAACTAGGCAGGAGTACTGCCGTCGCTGAACAAACACGTGTGTGGAAGGGCCATCCCCGTCGTAACTCGAGAATATACCCCAGGTTCCCGCCGCAACTCGAGAAAAACCATGAGACTTCCCCCTCGCCGCGAGATGAGGCCCGATTCCCCTGCACTGCGTGCAGAGCAATTCCATCTTGCACATCACACATGAAAGGAGCCTTGATTTCCTTTATGGCACTCCTGAGAAACCCCAAGAACTCTCTTTCAAGGCTAGAGGGATCCTGAGGTCACTGTAGCAACAAGAAAGAGCTCCGTGGACCAAAAATCAACTCGAGATGAGAGGGTAGTCCCTGGCTTCGACTCCAGAGGAATACCACCTTACCACAAGCACCTCAAGAGGAGGCTTCTCTCAGCTCTAGGTATGTGAGAGGGACCCTGAGTTTGCGGCCTCAAGTGGAATGGACACCGCGATGCCCTGACTCGAAATAAGGCCAGATATCCCTGCAGTGACTTGAATGCAGGCTCGTCTTGCATCTCCCAAGACGAAAGGATGTCTGAATCCCCTGTGGAGACCACAGAGAAAGAACTAGTTCCCCACCTCATCGCGACCGGAGGCCTCACATCCTTTGAAAATTCCAGAGGGACGCGGAGATCAGTGACTCCACAGGAGACGATGCCTGACTCTTCGTGAAATTTTATAGGAGTCCCAGGATTCCTGTGGCACGTGGAAAGGGACCCTTGGTCTCCCGCCTCAGCTGGAGAGGCGTCCCAATTGCCCTGCCAAGCCTCGAGGAGAATCCCGAGTTGTCCCTCGCAACTAGGCAGGAGTCCTGACGTCGCTGAACAAACACGTGTGTGGAAGGGCCATCCCCGTCGAAACTCGAGAATATACCCCAGGCTCCCGCCGCAACTCGAGAAAAACCATGAGACTTCCCCTAGCCGCGAGATGAGGCCCGATTCCCCTGCACTGCGTGCAGAGCAATTCCGTGTTGCATATCACACATGAAAGGAGCCTTGATTTCCTTGATGGCACTCCAGAGAAACCCCAAGAACACTGTTTCAAGGCTAGAGGGATCCTGAGGTCACTGTAGCAACACGAAAGAGATCCGTGGACCAAAAATCAACTCGAGATGAGAGGTTAGTCCCTGGCTTCGACTCCAGAGTAATACCACCTTAGCACAAGCACCTCAAGAGGAGGCTTCTCTCAGCTCTAGGTATGTGAGAGGGACCCTGAGTTTGCGGCCTCAAGTGGAATGGACACCGCGATGCCCTGACTCGAAATAAGGCTGGATATCCCTGCAGTGACTTGAATGCAGGCTCGTCTTGCTTCTCCCAAGACGAAAGGATGTCTGAATCCCCTGTGGAGACCACAGAGAAAGACCTAGGTCCCCACCTCATCGCGACCGGAGGCCTCACATCCTTTGAAAACTTCAGAGTTACACGGAGATCAGTGCCTCCAAAGGAGACGATGCCTGACTCCTCGTGAAACTTTATAGGAGTCCCAGGATTCCTGTGGCACGTGGAAAGGGACCCTTGGTCTCCCGCCTCAGCTGGAGAGGCGTCCCAATTGCCCTGACAAGCCTCGAGGAGAATCCCGAGTTGTCCCTCGCATCTAGGCAGGAGTCCTGACGTCGCTGAACAAACACGTGGATGGAAGGGCCATCCCCGTCGTAACTCGAGAATATACCCCAGGTTCCCGCCGCAACTCGAGAAAAACCATGAGACTTCCCCCTCGCCGCGAGATGAGGCCCGATTCCCCTGCACTGCGTGCAGAGCAATTCCGTGTTGCACATCACACAGGAAAGGAGCCTTGATTTCCTTGATGGCATTCCAGAGAAACCCCAAGAACACTGTTTCAAGGCTAAAGGGATCCTGAGGTCACTGTAGCCACACGAAAGAGCTCCGTGGCCCAAAAATCAACTCGAGATGAGAGGTTAGTCCCTGGCTTCGACTCCAGAGGAATACCACCTTACCACAAGCACCTCAAGAGGAGGCTTCTCTCAGCTCTAGGTATGTGAGAGGGACCCTGAGTTTGCGGCCTCAAGTGAAATGGACACCACGATGCCCTGACTCGAAATAAGGACAGATATCCCTGCAGTGACTTGAATGCAGGCTCCTCTTGCATTTCCCAAGACGAAAGGATGACTGAATCCCCTGTGGAGATCTCAGAGAAAGACCTAGTTCCCCACCTCATCGCGCTCGGAGGCCTCAAATCCTTTGAAAACTCCAGAGGTACGCGGAGATCAGTGCCTCCAAAGGAGACGATGCCTGACTCCTCGTCAAACTTGATAGGAGTCCCAGGATTCCTGTGGCACGTGGAAAGGGACCCTTGGTCTCCCGCCTCAGCTGGAGAGGCGTCCCAATTGCCCTGCCAAGCCTCGAGGAGAATCCCGAGTTGTCCCTCGCAACTAAGCAGGAGTCCTAACGTCGCTGAGCAAACACATGGCTGGAAGGGCCATCCCCGTCATAACTCGAGAATATACCCCAGGTTCCCGCCGCAACTCGAGGAAAACCATGAGACTTCCCCCTCGCCGCGAGATGAGGCCCGATTCCCCTGCAGTTCGTGCAGAGCAATTCCGTGTTGCACATCACACAGGAAAGGAGCCTTGATTTCCTTGATGGCACTCCAGAGAAACCCCAAGAACACTGTTTCAAGGCTAGAGGGATCCTGAGGTCACTGTAGCAACACGAAAGAGCTCCGTGGACCAAAAATCAACTCGAGATGAGAGGTTAGTCCCTGGCTTCGACTCCAGAGGCATACAACCTTACCACAAGCACCTCAAGAGGAGGCTTCTCTCAGCTCTAGGTATGTGAGAGGGACCCTGAGTTTGCGGCCTCAAGTGGAATGGACACCGCGATGCCCTGACTCGAAATAAGGCCGGATATCCCTGCAGTGACTTGAATGCAGGCTCGTCTTGCATCTCCCAAGACGAAAAGATGTTTGAATCCCCTGTGGAGACGACAGACAAAGACCTAGTTCCCCACCTCATCGCGAGGGGAGGCCTCACATCCTTTGAAAACTCCAGAGGTACGCGGAGATCAGTGCCTCCGAAGGAGACGATGCCTGACTCCTCGTGAAACTTGATAGGAGTCCCAAGATTCCTGTGGCACGTGGAAAGGGACACTTGGTCTCCCGCCTCAGCTGGCCAGGCGTCCCAATTGCCCTGCCAAGCCTCGAGGAGAATCCCGAGTTGTCCCTCCCAACTAGGCAGGAGTCCTGACGTCACTGAACAAACACGTGTGTGGAAGGGCCATCCCCGTCGTAACTCGAGAATATACCCCAGGTTCCCGCCGTAACCCGAGAAAAACCAGGAGACTTCCCCCTCGCCGCGAGATGAGGCCCGATTCCCCTGCACTGCGAGCAGAGCAATTCCGTGTTGCACATCACACATGAAAGGAGCCTTGATTTCCTTGATGGCATTCGAGAGAAACCCCAAGAACACTGTTTCAAGGCTAGAGGGATCCTCAGGTCACTGTAGCCACAAGAAAGAGCTCCGTGGACCGAAAATCAACTCGAGATGAGAGGTTAGTCCCTGGCTTCGACTCCAGAGGAATAGCACCTTAACACAAGCACCTCAAGAGGAGGCTTCTCTCAGCTCTAGGTATGTGAGAGGGACCCTGAGTTTGCGGCTTCAAGTGGAATGGACACCGCGATGCCCTGACTCGAAATAAGGCCGGATATCCCTGACGTGACTTGAATGCAGGCTCGTCTTGCATCTCCCAAGATGAAAGGATGTTTGAATCCCCTGTGCAGACCACAGAGAAAGACCTAGTTCCCCACCTCATCGCGACCGGAGGCCTCACATCCTTTAAAAACTCCAGAGGTACGCGGAGATCAGTGCCTCCAAAGGAGACGATGCCTGACTCCTCGTGAAACTTGATAGGAGTCCCAGGATTCCTGTGGCACGTGGAAAGGGACCCTTGGTCTCCTGCCTCAGCTGGAGAGGCGTCCCAATTGCCCTGCCAAGCCTCGAGGAGAATCCCGAGTTGTCCCTCGCAACTAGGCAGGAGTCCTGACGTGGCTGAACAAACACGTGGGTGGAAGGGCCATCCCCGGTGTAACTCGAGATTATACCCCAGGTTCCCGCCTCAACTCGAGAAAAAACATGAGACTTCCCCCTCGCTGCCAGATGAGGCCCGCTTCCCCTGCACTGCATGCAGAGCAATTCCGTTTTGCCCATCATACATGAAAGGAGCCTTGATTTCCTTGATGGCACTCCAGAGAAACCCCAAGAACACTGTTTCAAGGCTAGAGGGATCCTGAGGTCACTGTAGCAACAAGAAAGAGATCCGTGGGCCAAAAATCAAGTCGAGATGAGAGGTTAGTCCCTGGCTTCGACTCCAGAGGAATACCACCTTACCACAAGCACCTCAAGAGGAGGCTTTTCTCAGCTATAGGTATGTGAGAGGGACCCTGAGTTTGCGGCCTCAAGTGGAATGGACACCACGATGCCCTGACTCGAAATAAGGCCGGATATCCCTGCAGTGACTTGAATGCAGGCTCGTCTTGCATCTCCCAAGACGAAAGGATGTCTGAATCCCCTGTGGAGACCTAAGAGAAAGACCGAGTTCTCCACCTCATCGCGACCTGAGGCCTCACATCCTATGAAAACTCCAGAGGTACACGGATATCAGTGCCTCCAAAGGAGACGATGCCTGACTCCTCGTGAAACTTGATAGGAGTCCCAGGATTCCTGTGGCACGTGGCAAGGGACTCTTGGTCTCCCGCCTCACCTGGAGAGGCGTCCCAATTGCCCTGCCAAGCCTCGAGGAAAATCCCGAGTTGTCGCTCGCAACTAGGCAGGACTCCTCACGTCACTGAACAAACACGTGGGTGGAAGGGCCATCCCCGTCATAAATCGAAAATATACCCCAGGTTCCCGCCGCAACTCGAGAAAAACCATGAGACTTCCCCCTCGCCGCGAGATGAGTCCCGATTCCCCTGCACTACGTGCAGAGCAATTCCGTGTTGCACATCACACATGAAAGGAGCCTTGATTTCCTTGATGGCACTCCAGAGAAACCCCAAGAACACTGTTTCAAGGCTAGAGGGATTCTGAGGTCACTGTAGCAACAGGAAAGAGCTCCGTGGGCCAAAAATGAACTCGAGATGAGAGGTTAATCCCTGGTTTCGACTCCAGAGGAATACTACCTTACCACAAGCACCTCAAGAGGAGGCTTCTCTCAGCTCTAGGTATGTGAGAGGGACCCTGAGTTTGCGGCTTCAAGTGGAATGGACACCGCGATGCCCTGACTCGAAATAAGGCCGGATATCCCTGACGTGACTTGAATGCAGGCTCGTCTTGCATCTCCCAAGATGAAAGGATGTTTGAATCCCCTGTGCAGACCACAGAGAAAGACCTAGTTCCCCACCTCATCGCGACCGGAGGCCTCACATCCTTTAAAAACTCCAGAGGTACGCGGAGATCAGTGCCTCCAAAGGAGACGATGCCTGACTCCTCGTGAAACTTGATAGGAGTCCCAGGATTCCTGTGGCACGTGGAAAGGGACCCTTGGTCTCCTGCCTCAGCTGGAGAGGCGTCCCAATTGCCCTGCCAAGCCTCGAGGAGAATCCCGAGTTGTCCCTCGCAACTAGGCAGGAGTCCTGACGTGGCTGAACAAACACGTGGGTGGAAGGGCCATCCCCGGTGTAACTCGAGATTATACCCCAGGTTCCCGCCTCAACTCGAGAAAAAACATGAGACTTCCCCCTCGCTGCCAGATGAGGCCCGCTTCCCCTGCACTGCATGCAGAGCAATTCCGTTTTGCCCATCATACATGAAAGGAGCCTTGATTTCCTTGATGGCACTCCAGAGAAACCCCAAGAACACTGTTTCAAGGCTAGAGGGATCCTGAGGTCACTGTAGCAACAAGAAAGAGATCCGTGGGCCAAAAATCAAGTCGAGATGAGAGGTTAGTCCCTGGCTTCGACTCCAGAGGAATACCACCTTACCACAAGCACCTCAAGAGGAGGCTTTTCTCAGCTATAGGTATGTGAGAGGGACCCTGAGTTTGCGGCCTCAAGTGGAATGGACACCACGATGCCCTGACTCGAAATAAGGCCGGATATCCCTGCAGTGACTTGAATGCAGGCTCGTCTTGCATCTCCCAAGACGAAAGGATGTCTGAATCCCCTGTGGAGACCTAAGAGAAAGACCGAGTTCTCCACCTCATCGCGACCTGAGGCCTCACATCCTATGAAAACTCCAGAGGTACACGGATATCAGTGCCTCCAAAGGAGACGATGCCTGACTCCTCGTGAAACTTGATAGGAGTCCCAGGATTCCTGTGGCACGTGGCAAGGGACTCTTGGTCTCCCGCCTCACCTGGAGAGGCGTCCCAATTGCCCTGCCAAGCCTCGAGGAAAATCCCGAGTTGTCGCTCGCAACTAGGCAGGACTCCTCACGTCACTGAACAAACACGTGGGTGGAAGGGCCATCCCCGTCATAAATCGAAAATATACCCCAGGTTCCCGCCGCAACTCGAGAAAAACCATGAGACTTCCCCCTCGCCGCGAGATGAGTCCCGATTCCCCTGCACTACGTGCAGAGCAATTCCGTGTTGCACATCACACATGAAAGGAGCCTTGATTTCCTTGATGGCACTCCAGAGAAACCCCAAGAACACTGTTTCAAGGCTAGAGGGATTCTGAGGTCACTGTAGCAACAGGAAAGAGCTCCGTGGGCCAAAAATGAACTCGAGATGAGAGGTTAATCCCTGGTTTCGACTCCAGAGGAATACTACCTTACCACAAGCACCTCAAGAGGAGGCTTCTCTCAGCTCTAGGTATGTGAGAGGGACCCTGAGTTTGCGGCCTCAAGTGGAATGGACACCGCGATGCCCTGACTCGAAATAAGGCCGGATATCCCTGCAGTGACTTGAATGCAGGCTCGTCTTGCATCTCCCAAGACGAAAGGATGTCTGAATCCCCTGCCGAGACCACAGAGAAAGACCTAGTTCCCCACCTCATCGCGACCGGAGGCCTCATATCCTTTGAAAACTCCAGAGGTACGCGGAGATCAGTGCCTCCAAAGGAGACTTTGCCTGACTCCTCAAGATATTTGATAAGAGTCCCAGGATTCCTATGGCACGTGGAAAGGGATCCTTGGTCTCCCGCCTCAGCTGGAGAGGCGTCCCAATTGCCCTGCCAAGCCTCGAGGAGAATCCCGAGTTGTCCCTCGCAACTAGGCAGGAGTCCTGACGTCACTGAACAAACACGTGTGTGGAAGGGCCATCCGCGTTGTAACTCGAGAATATACCCCAGGTTCCCGCCGCAACTCAAGAAAACCATGAGACTTCCCACTCGCCGGGAGATGAGGCCCGATTCCCCTGCACTGCGTGCAGAGCAATTCCGTGTTGCATATCACACATGAAAGGAGCCTTGATTTCCTTGATGGCACTCCAGAGAAACCTCAAGAACACTGTTTCAAGGCTATAGGGATCTTGAGGTCACTGTAGCAACATGAAAGAGCTCCGTGGCCAAAAATCAACTCGAGATGAGAGGTTAGTCCCTGGCTTCGACTCCAGAGGAATACCACCTTACCACCATCACCTCAAAAGGGGGCTTCTCTCAGCTCTAGGTATGTGAGAGGGACCCTGAATTTGCAGCCTCAAGTGAAATGGACACCGCGATGTCCTGACTCGAAATAAGGTCGGATATCCCTGCAGTGACTTGAATGCAGGCTCGTCTTGCATCTCCCAAGACAAAAGGATGTCTGAATCCCCTGTGGAGACCACAGAGAAAGACCGAGTTCTCCACCTCATCGTGACCGGAGGCCTCACATCCTTTGAAAACTCCAGAGGCACGCGGAGATCAGTGCCTACAATGGAGACGATGCCTGACTCCTCGAGATATTTGATAAGAGTCCCAGGATTCCTGTGGCACGTGGAAAGGGACCCTTCGTCTCCCGCCTCAGCTGGAGAGGCGTCCCAATTGCCCTGCTAAGCCTCAAGGAGAATCCCGAGTTGTCCCTCGCAACTAGGCAGGAGTCCTGACGTCGCTGAACAAACACGTGGGTGGAAGGGCCATCCCCGTTGTAACTCCAGAATATACCCCAGGTTCCCGCCGCAACTCGAGAAAAACCATGAGACTTTCCCCTCGCCGCGAGATGAGGCCCGCTTCTCCTGCACTGCGTGCAGAGCAATTCCCTGTTGCACATCATACATGAAAGGAGCCTTGATTTCCTTGATGGCACTCCAGAGAAACCCCAAGAACACTGTTTCAAGGCTAGAGCGATCCTGAGGTCACTGTAGCAACAAGAAAGAGATCCGTGGGCGAAAGATCAAGTCAAGATGAGAGGTTACTCCCTGGCTTCGACTCCAGAGGAATACCACCTTACCACAAGCACCTCAAGAGGAGGCTTCTCTCAGCTTTAGGTATGTGAGAGGGACCCTGAGTTTGCGGCCTCAAGTGGAATGGACACCGCGATGCCCTGACTCGAAATAAGGCCGGATATCCCTGCCGTGACTTGAATGCAGGCTCGTCTTGCATCTCCCAAGACGAAAGGATGTCTGAATCCCCTGTGGAGACCACAGAGAAAGACCTAGTTCCCCACCTCACCGTGACCGGAGGCCTCACATCCTTTGAAAACTCCCGAGGTATGCGGAGAACAAGGCCTCCAAAGGAGACGATGCCTGACTCCTCGTGAAACTTGATAGGAGTCCCAGGATTCCTGTGCCACGTGGAAAGGGACCCTTGGTCTCCCGCCTCACCTGGAGAGGCATCCCAATTGCCCTGCCAAGCCTCGAAGAGATTCCCGAGTTATCCCTTGCAACTAGGCAGGAGTCCTGACGTCGCTGAACAAACACGTGTGTGGCAGGGCCATCCCCGTCGTAACTCGAGAATATACCCCAGGTCCCACCGCAACTCGAGAAAAACCATGAGACTTCCCCCTCGCCGCGAGATGAGGCCCGATTCCCCTGCACTGCGTGCAGAGCAATTCCGTGTTGGACATCACAGATGAAAGGAGCCTTGATTTCGTTGATGGCACTCCAGAGAAACCCCAAGAACACTGTTTCAAGGCTAGAGGGATCCTGAGGTCACTGTAGCCACACGAAAGAGCTCCGTGGAAAAAATTCAACTCGAGATGAGAGGTTAGTCCCTGGCTTCGACTCCAGAGGAATACCACCTTACCACAAGCACCTCAAGAGGAGGCTTCTCTCAGCTCTAGGTATGTGAGAGGGACCCTGAGTTTGCGGCCTCAAGTGGAATGGACAGCGCGATGCCTTGACTCGAAATAAGGCCGGATATCCCTGCAGTGACTTCAATGCAGGCTCGTCTTGCATCTCCCAAGACGAAAGGATGTCTGAATCCCCTGTGGAGACCACAGAAGAAGACCTAGTTCCCCACCTCATCGCGACCGGAGGCCTCACATCCTTTGACAACTCCAGAGGTACGCGGAGATCAGTGCCTCCAAAGGAGACGATGCCTGACTCCTCGTGAAACTTGATAGGAGTCCCAGGATTACTGTGGCACGTGGCATGGGACCCTTGGTCTCCCGCCTCAGCTGGAGAGGCGTCCCAATTGCCCTGCCAAGCCTCGAGGAGAATCCCGAGTTGTTCCTCGCAACTAGGCAGGTGTCCTGACGTCGCTGAACAAACACGTGTGTGGAAGGGCCATCCCCGTCGTAACTCGAGAATATACCCCAGATTCCTGCCGCAACTCGAGAAAAACCATAAGACTTCCCCCTCGCCGCGAGATGAGGCGCGATTCCCCTGCACTGAGTGCAGAGCAATTCCGTGTTGCACATCACAGATGAAAGGAGCCTTGATTACCTTGATGGCACTCCAGAGAAACCCCAAGAACACTGTTTCAAGGCTAGAAGGATCCTGACGTCACTGTAGCAACACGAAAGAGCTCCGTGGACCAAGAATCAACTCGAGATGAGAGGTTAGTCCCTGGCTTCGACTCCAGAGGAATACCACCTTACCACAAGCACTTTAAGAGGAGGCTTCTCTCAGCTCTAGGTATGTGAGAGGGACCTTGAGTTTGCGGCCTCAAGTGGAATGGACACCGCGATGCCCTGACTCGAAATCAGGCCGGATATCCCTGCAGTGCCTTGAATGCAGGCTCGTCTTGCATCTCCCAAGATGAAAGGATGTCTGAATCCCCTGTGAAGACCACAGAAAAAGACCTAGTTCCCCACCTCATCGCGACCGGAGTCCTCACATCCTTTGAAAATTCCAGAGGTACGCGGAGATCAGTGCCTCCAAAGGAGACGATGCCTGACTCCTCGTGAAACTTGATAGGAGTCCCAGGATTCCTGTGGCACGTGGCAAGGGACCCTTGGTCTCCCGCCTCAGCTGGAGAGGCGTCCCAATTGGCCTGCCAAGCCTCGAGGAGAATCCCGAGTTGTCCCAAGCAACTAGGCAGGTGTCCTGACGTCGCTGAACAAACACGTGTGTGGAAGGGCCATCCCCGTCATAACTCGGGAATATACCCCAGGTTCCCGCCGCAACTCGAGAAAAACCATGAGACTTCCCCCTCGCCGCGAGATGAGGCCCGATTCCCCTGCACTGCGTTCAGAGCAATTCCGTGTTGGACATCACAGATGAAAGGAGCCTTGATTTCCTTGATGGGACTCCAGAGAAACCCCAAGAACACTGTTTCAAGGCTACAGGGATCCTGAGGTCTCTGTGGCAACACGAAAGAGCTCCGTGAATGCAGAATCAACTTGAGATGAGAGGTTAGTCCCTGGCTTCGACTCCAGAGGAATACCACCTTACCACAAGCACCTCAAGAGGAGGCTTCTCTCAGCTCTAGGTATGTGAGAGGGACCCTGAGTTTGTGGCCTCAAGTGGAATGGACACCACGATGCCCTGACTCGAAATAAGGCCGGATATCCCTGCAGTGCCTTGAATGCAGGCTCGTCTTGCATCTCCCAAGACGAAAGGATGTCTGAATCCCCTGTGGAGACCACAGAGAAAGACCTAGTCTCCCACCTCATCGCGACCGTAGGCCTCACATCCTTTGAAAACTCAAGAGGTACGCGGAGATCAGTGCCTCCAGAGGAGACGATGCCTGACTCCTCGTGAATCTTGATAGGAGTCCCAGGATTCCTGTGGCACGTGGCAAGGGACCCTTGGTCTCCCGCCTCAGCTGGAGAGGCGTCCCAATTGCCCTGACAAGCCTCGAGGAGAATCCCGAGTTGTCCCAAGCAACTAGGCAGGAGTCCTGACGTGGCTGAACAAACACGTGGGTGGAAGGGCCATCCCCGTCATAACTCGAGAATATACCCCAGGTTCCCGCTGCAACTCGAGAAAAACCATTAGACTTCCTCCTCGCCGCGAGATGAGGCCCGATTCCCCTGCACTGCGTGCAGAGCAATTCCGTGTTGCACATCACACATGAAAGGAGCCTTGATTACCTTGATGGCACTCCATAGAAACCCCAAGAACACTGTTTCAAGGCTAGAAGGATCCTGAGGTCACTGTAGCAACACGAAAGAGCTCCGTGGACCAAGAATCAACTCGAGATGAGAGGTTAGTCCCTGGCTTCGACTCCAGAGGAATACCACCTTACCACAAGCACCTTAATAGGAGGCTTCTCTCAGCTCTAGGTATGTGAGAGGGACCCTGATTTTGCGGCCTCAAGTGGAATGGACACCGCGATGCCCTGACTCGAAATCAGGCCGCATATCCCTGCAGTGACTTGAATGCAGGCTCGTCTTGCATCTCCCAAGTTGAAAGGATGTCTGAATCCCCTGTGGAGACCCCAGAGAAAGACCTAGTTCCCCACCTCATCGCGACCGGAGGCCTCACATCCTTTGAAAACTCCAGAGGTACGCGGAGATCACTGCCTCCAAAGGAGACGATGCCTGACTCCTCATGAAACTTGATATGAGTCCCAGGATTCCTGTGGCACGTGGAAAGGGACCCTTGGTCTCCCGCCTCAGTTGGAGAGGCGTCCCATTTGCCCTGGCAAGCCTCGAGGAGAATCCCGAGTTGTCCCTCGCAACTAAGCAGGTGTCCTGACGTCGCTGAACAAACACGTGGGTGGAAGGGCCATCCCCGTCCTAACTCGAGAATATACCCCAGGTTCCCGCTGCAACTCGAGAAAAACCATTAGACTTCCTCCTCGCCGCGAGATGAGGCCCGATTCCCCTGCACTGCGTGCAGAGCAATTCCGTGTTGCACATCACACATGAAAGGAGCCTTGATTACCTTGATGGCACTCCAGAGAAACCCCAAGAACACTGTTTCAAGGCTAGAAGGATCCTGACGTCACTGTAGCAACACGAAAGAGCTCCGTGCACCAAGAATCAACTCGAGATGAGAGGTTAGTCCCTGGCTTCGACTCCAGAGGAATACCACCTTACCACAAGCACCTTAAAAGGAGGCTTCTCTCAGCTCTAGGTATGTGAGAGGAACCCTGAGTTTGCGGCCTCAAGTGGAATGGACACCGCGATGCCCTGACTCGAAATCAGGCCGCATATCCCTGCAGTGACTTGAATGCAGGCTCGTCTTGCATCTCCCAAGATGAAAGGATGTCTGAATCCCCTGTGGAGACCACAGAGAAAGACCTAGTTCCCCACCTCATCGCGACCGGAGGCCTCACATCCTTTGAAAAATCCAGAGGTACGCAAAGATCAGTGCCTCCAAAGGAGACGATGCCTGACTCCTCGTGAAAATTGATAGGAGTCCGAGGATTCCTGTGACACGTGGAAAGGGACCCTTGGTCTCCCGCCTCAGCTGGATAGGCGCCCAAATGGCCCTGCCAAGCCTCGAGGAGAATCCCGAGTTGTCCCTCGCAACTAGGCAGGAGTCCTGACGTCACTGATCAAAAACGTGGGTGGAAGGGCCATCCCCGTTGTAACTCGAGAATATACCCCAGGTTTCCGCCGCAACTCGAGAAAACCATGAGACTTCCCCCTCGCTGCGAGATGAGGCCCGATTCCCCTGCACTGCGTGCAGAGCAATTCCGTGTTGCACATCACACATGAAAGGAGCCTTGATTTCCTTGATGGCACTCCAGAGAAACCCCATGAACACTGTTTCAAGGCTAGAGGGATCCTGAGGTCACTGTAGCAAGACGAAAGAGCTCCATGGACCAAAAATCAACTCGAGATGAGAGGTTAGTCCCTGGCTTCGACTCCAGAGGAATACCACCTTACCACAAGCACCTCAAGAGGAGGCTTCTCTCAGCTCTAGGTATGTGAGAGGGACCCTGAGTTTGCGGCCTCAAGTGGAATGGACACCGCGATGCCCTGACTGGAAATAAGGCCGGATATCCCTGCAGTGACTTGAATGCAGGCTCGTCTTGCATCTCCCAAGACGAAAGGATGTCTGAATCCCCTGTGGAGACCACAGAGACAGACCTAGTTCCCCACCTCATCGCGACCGGAGACCTGACATCCTTTGAAAACTCCAGAGGTACGCGGAGATCAGTGCCTCCAAAGGAGACGATGCCTGACTCCTCGAGATATTTGATAAGAGTCCCAGGATTCCTGAGGCACTTGGAAAGGGACCCTTGGTCTGCCGCCTCAGCTGGAGAGGCGTCCCAATTGCCCTGCCAAGCCTCGAGGAGAATCCCGAGTTGTCCCTCGCAACTAGGCAGGAGTCCTGACATCGCTGAACAAACACGTGTGTGGAAGAGTCATCCCCGTCGTAACTCGACAATGTACCCAAGATTCCAATCGCAACTCGAGAAAAACCATGAGACTTCCCCCTCGCCGCGAGATGAGGCCCGCTTCCCCTCCACTGCGTGCAGAGCAATTCCGTGTTGCACATCATACATGAAAGGAGCCTTGATTTCCTTGATGGCACTCCAGAGAAACCCCAAGAACACGGTTTCAAGGCTGGAGCGATCCTGAGGTCACTGTAGCAACAAGAAACAGATCCGTGGGTCAAAAATCAAGTCAAGATGAGAGGTTAGTCCCTGGCTTCGATTCCAGAGGAATACCACCTTACCACAAGCACCTCAAGAGGAGGCTTCTCTCAGCTCTAGGTATGTGAGAGGGACCCTGAGTTTGCGGCCTCAAGTGGAATGGACACCGCGATGCCCTGACTCGAAATAAGGCCGGATATCCCTGCAGTGACTTGAATGCAGGCTCGTCTTGCATCTCCCATGACGAAAGGATGTCTGAATCCGCTGTGGAGACCACAGAGAAAGACCGAGTTCTCCACCTCACCGCGACCGGAGGCCTCACATCCTTTGAAAACTCCAGAGGGACGCGGAGATCAGTGCCTCCAAATGAGACGATGCCTGACTCCTCGTGAAACTTGATAGGAGTCCCAGGATTCCTGTGGCACGTGGAAAGGGACCCTTGGTCTCCCGCCTCAGCTGGAGAGGCGTCCCAATTGCCCTGCCAAGCCTCGAGGAGAATCAGGAGTTGTCCCTCGCAACTAGGCAGGAGTCCTGACGTGGCTGAACAAACACGTGGGTGGAAGGGCCATCCCCGTCATAACTCAAGAATATACCCCAGGTTCCCGCTGCAACTCGAGAAAAACCATTAGACTTCCTCCTCGCCGCGAGATGAGGCCCGATTCCCCTGCACTGCGTGCAGAGCAATTCCGTGTTGCACATCACACATGAAAGGAGCCTTGATTACCTAGATGGCACTCCAGAGAAACCCCAAGAACACTGTTTCAAGGCTAGAAGGATACTGAGGTCACTGTAGCAACAGGAAAGAGCTCCGTGGACCAAGAATCAACTCGAGATGAGAGGTTAGTCTCTGGCTTCGACTCCAGAGGAATATCACCTTACCATAAGCACCTTAATAGGAGGCTTCTCTCAGCTCTAGGTATGTGAGAGGGACCCTGAGTTTGCGGCCTCAAGTGGAATGGACACCGCGATGCCCTGACTCGAAATCAGGCCGCATATCCCTGCAGTGACTTGAATGCAGGCTCGTCTTGCATCTCCCAAGATGAAAGGATGTCTGAATCCCCTGTGGAGACCCCAGAGAAAGACCTAGTTCCCCACCTCATCGCGACCGGAGGCCTCACATCCTTTGAAAACTCCAGAGGTACGCGGAGATCACTGCCTCCAAAGGAGACGATGCCTTACTCCTCGTGAAACTTGATATGAGTCCCAGGACTCCTGTGGCACGTGGAAAGGGACCCTTGGTCTCCCGCTTCAGCTGGAGTGGCGTCCCAATTGCGCTGCCAAGCCCTGAGGACAATCCCGAGTTGTCCCTCGCAACTAGACAGAAGTCCTGACTTCGCTGAACAAACACGTGGGTGGAAGGGCCATCCCCGTCGTAACTCAAGAATATACCCCAGGTTCCCACCGCAACTCGAGAAAAACCATGAGACTTCCGCCTCGCCACGAGATGAGGCCCGATTCCCCTGCACTGCGTGCAGAGCAATTTCGTGTTGCACATCACACATGAAAGGAGCCTTGATTTCCTTGATGGCACTCCAGAGAAACCTCAAGAACACTGTTTCAAGGCTATAGGGATCTTGAGGTCACTGTAGCAACATGAAAGAGCTCCGTGGCCAAAAATCAACTCGAGATGAGAGGTTAGTCCCTGGCTTCGACTCCAGAGGAATACCACCTTACCACAAGCACCTCAAGAGGAGGCTTCTCTCAGCTCTAGGTATGTGAGAGGGACCCTGAATTTGCAGCCTCAAGTGAAATGGACACCGCGATGTCCTGACTCGAAATAAGGTCGGATATCCCTGCAGTGACTTGAATGCAGGCTCGTCTTGCATCTCCCAAGACAAAAGGATGTCTGAATCCCCTGTGGAGACCACAGAGAAAGACCGAGTTCTCCACCTCATCGTGACCGGAGGCCTCACATCCTTTGAAAACTCCAGAGGCACGCGGAGATCAGTGCCTACAATGGAGACGATGCCGGACTCCTCGAGATATTTGATAAGAGTCCCAGGATTCCTGTGGCACGTGGAAAGGGACCCTTGGTCTCCCGCCTCAGCTGGAGAGGCGTCCCAATTGCCCTGCTAAGCCTCAAGGAGAATCCCGAGTTGTCCCTCGCAACTAGGCAGGAGTCCTGACGTCGCTGAACAAACACGTGGGTGGAAGGGCCATCCCCGTTGTAACTCCAGAATATACCCCAGGTTCCCGCCGCAACTCGAGAAAAACCATGAGACTTCCCCCTCGCCGCGAGATGAGGCCCGCTTCTCCTGCACTGCGTGCAGAGCAATTCCCTGTTGCACATCATACATGAAAGGAGCCTTGATTTCCTTGATGGCACTCCAGAGAAACCCCAAGAACACTGTTTCAAGGCTAGAGCGATCCTGAGGTCACTGTAGCAACAAGAAAGAGATCCGTGGGCGAAAAATCAAGTCAAGATGAGAGGTTAGTCCCTGGCTTCGACTCCAGAGGAATACCACCTTACCACAAGCACCTCAAGAGGAGGCTTCTCTCAGCTTTAGGTATGTGAGAGGGACCCTGAGTTTGCGGCCTCAAGTGGAATGGACACCGCGATGCCCTGACTCGAAATAAGGCCGGATATCCCTGCCGTGACTTGAATGCAGGCTCGTCTTGCATCTCCCAAGACGAAAGGATGTCTGAATCCCCTGTGGAGACCACAGAGAAAGACCTAGTTCCCCACCTCACCGTGACCGGAGGCCTCACATCCTTTGAAAACTCCCGAGGTATGCGGAGAACAAGGCCTCCAAAGGAGACGATGCCTGACTCCTCGTGAAACTTGATAGGACTCCCAGGATTCCTGTGCCACGTGGAAAGGGACCCTTGGTCTCCCGCCTCACCTGGAGAGGCATCCCAATTGCCCTGCCAAGCCTCGAAGAGATTCCCGAGTTATCCCTTGCAACTAGGCAGGAGTCCTGACGTCGCTGAACAAACACGTGTGTGGCAGGGCCATCCCCGTCGTAACTCGAGAATATACCCCAGGTCCCGCCGCAACTCGAGAAAAACCATGAGACTTCCCCCTCGCCGCGAGATGAGGCCCGATTCCCCTGCACTGCGTGCAGAGCAATTCCGTGTTGGACATCACAGATGAAAGGAGCCTTGATTTCGTTGATGGCACTCCAGAGAAACCCCAAGAACACTGTTTCAAGGCTAGAGGGATCCTGAGGTCACTGTAGCCACACGAAAGAGCTCCGTGGAAAAAATTCAACTCGAGATGAGAGGTTAGTCCCTGGCTTCGACTCCAGAGGAATACCACCTTACCACAAGCACCTCAAGAGGAGGCTTCTCTCAGCTCTAGGTATGTGAGAGGGACCCTGAGTTTGCGGCCTCAAGTGGAATGGACAGCGCGATGCCTTGACTCGAAATAAGGCCGGATATCCCTGCAGTGACTTCAATGCAGGCTCGTCTTGCATCTCCCAAGACGAAAGGATGTCTGAATCCCCTGTGGAGACCACAGAAAAAGACCTAGTTCCCCACCTCATCGCGACCGGAGGCCTCACATCCTTTGACAACTCCAGAGGTACGCGGAGATCAGTGCCTCCAAAGGAGACGATGCCTGACTCCTCGTGAAACTTGATAGGAGTCCCAGGATTACTGTGGCACGTGGCATGGGACCCTTGGTCTCCCGCCTCAGCTGGAGAGGCATCCCAATTGCCCTGCCAAGCCTCGAGGAGAATCCCGAGTTGTTCCTCGCAACTAGGCAGGTGTCCTGACGTCGCTGAACAAACACGTGTGTGGAAGGGCCATCCCCGTCGTAACTCGAGAATATACCCCAGATTCCTGCCGCAACTCGAGAAAAACCATAAGACTTCCCCCTCGCCGCGAGATGAGGCGCGATTCCCCTGCACTGAGTGCAGAGCAATTCCGTGTTGCACATCACAGATGAAAGGAGCCTTGATTACCTTGATGGCACTCCAGAGAAACCCCAAGAACACTGTTTCAAGGCTAGAAGGATCCTGACGTCACTGTAGCAACACGAAAGAGCTCCGTGGACCAAGAATCAACTCAAGATGAGAGGTTAGTCCCTGGCTTCGACTCCAGAGGAATACCACCTTACCACAAGCACTTTAAGAGGAGGCTTCTCTCAGCTCTAGGTATGTGAGAGGGACCTTGAGTTTGCGGCCTCAAGTGGAATGGACACCGCGATGCCCTGACTCGAAATCAGGCCGGATATCCCTGCAGTGCCTTGAATGCAGGCTCGTCTTGCATCTCCCAAGATGAAAGGATGTCTGAATCCCCTGTGGAGACCACAGAAAAAGACCTAGTTCCCCACCTCATCGCGACCGGAGTCCTCACATCCTTTGAAAATTCCAGAGGTACGCGGAGATCAGTGCCTCCAAAGGAGACGATGCCTGACTCCTCGTGAAACTTGATAGGAGTCCCAGGATTCCTGTGGCACGTGGCAAGGGACCCTTGGTCTCCCGCCTCAGCTGGAGAGGCGTCCCAATTGGCCTGCCAAGCCTCGAGGAGAATCCCGAGTTGTCCCAAGCAACTAGGCAGGTGTCCTGACGTCGCTGAACAAACACGTGTGTGGAAGGGCCATCCCCGTCATAACTCGGGAATATACCCCAGGTTCCCGCCGCAACTCGAGAAAAACCATGAGACTTCCCCCTCGCCGCGAGATGAGGCCCGATTCCCCTGCACTGCGTTCAGAGCAATTCCGTGTTGGACATCACAGATGAAAGGAGCCTTGATTTCCTTGATGGGACTCCAGAGAAACCCCAAGAACACTGTTTCAAGGCTACAGGGATCCTGAGGTCTCTGTGGCAACACGAAAGAGCTCCGTGGATGCAGAATCAACTCGAGATGAGAGGTTAGTCCCTGGCTTCGACTCCAGAGGAATACCACCTTACCACAAGCACCTCAAGAGGAGGCTTCTCTCAGCTCTAGGTATGTGAGAGGGACCCTGAGTTTGTGGCCTCAAGTGGAATGGACACCACGATGCCCTGACTCGAAATAAGGCCGGATATCCCTGCAGTGACTTGAATGCAGGCTCGTCTTGCATCTCCCAAGACGAAAGGATGTCTGAATCCCCTGTGGAGACCACAGAGAAAGACCTAGTCTCCCACCTCATCGCGACCGTAGGCCTCACATCCTTTGAAAACTCAAGAGGTACGCGGAGATCAGTGCCTCCAGAGGAGACGATGCCTGACTCCTCGTGAATCTTGATAGGAGTCCCAGGATTCCTGTGGCACGTGGCAAGGGACCCTTGGTCTCCCGCCTCAGCTGGAGAGGCGTCCCAATTGCCCTGCCAAGCCTCGAGGAGAATCAGGAGTTGTCCCTCTCAACTAGGCAGGAGTCCTGACGTGGCTGAACAAACACGTGGGTGGAAGGGCCATCCCCGTCATAACTCGAGAATATACCCCAGGTTCCCGCTGCAACTCGAGAAAAACCATTAGACTTCCTCCTCGCCGCGAGATGAGGCCCGATTCCCCTGCACTGCGTGCAGAGCAATTCCGTGTTGCACATCACACATGAAAGGAGCCTTGATTTCCTTGATGGCACTCCAGAGAAACCCCATGAACACTGTTTCAAGGCTAGAGGGATCCTGAGGTCACTGTAGCAAGACGAAAGAGCTCCATGGACCAAAAATCAACTCGAGATGAGAGGTTAGTCCCTGGCTTCGACTCCAGAGGAATACCACCTTACCACAAGCACATCAAGAGGAGGCTTCTCTCAGCTCTAGGTATGTGAGAGGGACCCTGAGTTTGCCGCCTCAAGTGGAATGGACACCGCGATGCCCTGACTCGAAATCAGGCCGGATATCCCTGCAGTGCCTTGAATGCAGGCTCGTCTTGCATCTCCCAAGATGAAAGGATGTCTGAATCCCCTGTGGAGACCACAGAAAAAGACCTAGTTCCCCACCTCATCGCGACCGGAGTCCTCACATCCTTTGAAAATTCCAGAGGTACGCGGAGATCAGTGCCTCCAAAGGAGACGATGCCTGACTCCTCGTGAAACTTGATAGGAGTCCCAGGATTCCTGTGGCACGTGGCAAGGGACCCTTGGTCTCCCGCCTCAGCTGGAGAGGCGTCCCAATTGGCCTGCCAAGCCTCGAGGAGAATCCCGAGTTGTCCCAAGCAACTAGGCAGGTGTCCTGACGTCGCTGAACAAACACGTGTGTGGAAGGGCCATCCCCGTCATAACTCGGGAATATACCCCAGGTTCCCGCCGCAACTCGAGAAAAACCATGAGACTTCCCCCTCGCCGCGAGATGAGGCCCGATTCCCCTGCACTGCGTTCAGAGCAATTCCGTGTTGGACATCACAGATGAAAGGAGCCTTGATTTCCTTGATGGGACTCCAGAGAAACCCCAAGAACACTGTTTCAAGGCTACAGGGATCCTGAGGTCTCTGTGGCAACACGAAAGAGCTCCGTGGATGCAGAATCAACTCGAGATGAGAGGTTAGTCCCTGGCTTCGACTCCAGAGGAATACCACCTTACCACAAGCACCTCAAGAGGAGGCTTCTCTCAGCTCTAGGTATGTGAGAGGGACCCTGAGTTTGTGGCCTCAAGTGGAATGGACACCACGATGCCCTGACTCGAAATAAGGCCGGATATCCCTGCAGTGACTTGAATGCAGGCTCGTCTTGCATCTCCCAAGACGAAAGGATGTCTGAATCCCCTGTGGAGACCACAGAGAAAGACCTAGTCTCCCACCTCATCGCGACCGTAGGCCTCACATCCTTTGAAAACTCAAGAGGTACGCGGAGATCAGTGCCTCCAGAGGAGACGATGCCTGACTCCTCGTGAATCTTGATAGGAGTCCCAGGATTCCTGTGGCACGTGGCAAGGGACCCTTGGTCTCCCGCCTCAGCTGGAGAGGCGTCCCAATTGCCCTGCCAAGCCTCGAGGAGAATCAGGAGTTGTCCCTCTCAACTAGGCAGGAGTCCTGACGTGGCTGAACAAACACGTGGGTGGAAGGGCCATCCCCGTCATAACTCGAGAATATACCCCAGGTTCCCGCTGCAACTCGAGAAAAACCATTAGACTTCCTCCTCGCCGCGAGATGAGGCCCGATTCCCCTGCACTGCGTGCAGAGCAATTCCGTGTTGCACATCACACATGAAAGGAGCCTTGATTTCCTTGATGGCACTCCAGAGAAACCCCATGAACACTGTTTCAAGGCTAGAGGGATCCTGAGGTCACTGTAGCAAGACGAAAGAGCTCCATGGACCAAAAATCAACTCGAGATGAGAGGTTAGTCCCTGGCTTCGACTCCAGAGGAATACCACCTTACCACAAGCACATCAAGAGGAGGCTTCTCTCAGCTCTAGGTATGTGAGAGGGACCCTGAGTTTGCCGCCTCAAGTGGAATGGACACCGCGATGCCGTGACTGGAAATAAGGCCGGATATCCCTGCAGTGACTTGAATGCAGGCTCGTCTTGCATCTCCCAAGACGAAAGGATGTCTGAATCCCCTGTGGAGACCACAGAGACAGACCTAGTTCCCCACCTCATCGCGACCGGAGACGTGACATCCTTTGAAAACTCCAGAGGTACGCGGAGATCAGTGCCTCCAAAGGAGACGATGCCTGACTCCTCGAGATATTTGATAAGAGTCCCAGGATTCCTGTGGCACTTGGAAAGGGACCCTTGGTCTCCCGCCTCATCTGGAGAGGCATCCCAATTACCCGGCGAAGCCTCGAGGAGAATCCCGAGTTGTCCCTCGCAACTAGGCAGGAGTCCTGACGTCGCTGAACAAACACGTTGGTTGAAGGGCTATCCCCGTCGTAACTCGAGAATATACCACAGGTTTCCACCGCAACTCGAGAAATCCATGAGACTCCCCCCTCGCCGCAAAATGAGGCCCGATACCCTGCACTGCGTGCAGAGCAATTCCGTGTTGCACATCACACATGAAAGGAGCCTTGATTTCCTTGATGGTACTCCAGAGAAACCCCAAGAACACTGTTTCAAGGCTAGAGGAAACCTGAGGTCACTGTAGCAACAAGAAAGAGCTCCGTGGACCAAAAATCAACTCGAGATGAGAGTTTAGTCCCTGGCTTCGACTCCAGAGGAATACACCTTTCCATAAGCACCTCAAGAGGAGGCTTCTCTCAGCTCTAGCTATGTGAGAGGGCCCCTGAGTTTGCGGCCTCAAGTGGAATGGACACCGCGAGGCCCTGACTCGAAATAAGGCCGGGTATCCCTGCAGTGACTTGAATGCAGGCTCGTCTTGCATCTCCCAAGGCGAAAGGATGTCTGAATCCCCTGTGAAGACCACAGAGAAAGACCTAGTTCCCCACCTCCTCACGACAGGAGGCCTCACATCCTTTGAAAACTCCAGAGGGACGCGGAGATCAGTGCCTCCAAAGGAGACGATTCCTGACTCCTCGTGAAACTTGATAGGAGTCCCAGGATTCCTGTGGCACGTGGAAAGGGACCCTTGGTCTCCCGCCTCACCTGGAGAGGCGTCCCAATGGCCCTGCCAAGCCTCGAGGAGAATCCCGAGTTGTCCCAAGCAACTAGGAAGGAGTCCTGACGTCGCTGAACAAACACGTGTGTGGAAGTGCCATCCCCGTCGTAACTCGAGAATATACCCCAGGTTCCCGCCGCAACTCGAGAAAAACCATGAGCCTCCCCCTCGCCACTAGATGATGCCCGATTCACCTGCACTACGTGCAGAGCAATGCCGTGTTGCACATCACACAGGAAAGGAGCCTTGATTTCCTTGATGGCACTCCAGAGAAACCCCAAGAACACTGTTTCAAGGCTAGAGGGATCCTGAGGTCACTGTAGCAAGACGAAAGAGCTCCGTGTACAAAAAATCAACTCGAAATGAGAGGTTAGTCCCTGGCTTCGACTCCAGAGGAATACCACCTTACCACAAGCACCTCAAGAGGAGGCTTCTCTCAGCTCTAGGTATGTGAGAGGGACCCTGAGTTTACGGCCTCAAATGGAATGGACACCGCGATGCCCTGACTCGAAATAAGGCCGTATATCCCTGCAGTGACTTGAATGCAGGCTCGTCTTGCATCTCCCAAGACGAAAGGATGTCTGAATCCCCTGTGGAGACCACAGAGAAAGACCTAGTTCCCCACCTCATCGCGACCGGAGGCCTCACATCCTTTGAAAACTCCAGAGGGACGCGGAGATCAGTGCCTCCAAAGGAGATGATGCCTGACTCCTCGTGAAATTTGATAGGAGTCCCAGGATTCCTGTGGCACGTGGAAAGGGACCCTTGGTCTCCCGCCTCACCTGGAGAGGCGTCCCAATGGCCCTGCCAAGCCTCGAGGAGAATCCCGAGTTGTCCCTCGCAACTAGGCAGGAGTCCTGAGGTCGCTGAACAAACACGTGTGTGGAAGGGCCATCCCCGTCGTAACTCGAGGATATACCCCAGGTTCCCGCCTCAACTCGAGAAAAACCATGAGACTTCCCCCTCGCCGCGAGATGAGGAAGGAATCCCCTGCACTGCGTGCAGAGCAATGCCGTGTTGCACATCACACAGGAAAGGAGCCTTGATTTCCTTGATGGCACTCCAGAGAAAGCCCAAGAACGCTGTTTAAAGGCTAGAGGGATCTTGAGATCGCTGTAGCAACACGAAAGAGCTCCGTGGACCAAAAATCAACTCGAGATGAGAGGTTAATCCCTGGCTTCGACTCCAGAGGAATCCCACCTTACCACAAGCACCTCAAGAGGAGGCTTCTCTCAGCTCTAGGTATGTGAGAGGGACCCTGAGTTTGCGGCCTCAAGTGGAATGGACACTGCCATGCCCTGACTCGAAATAAGGCCGGATATCCCTGCAGTGACTTGAATGCAGGCTCGTCTTGCATCTCCCAAGACGAAAGGTTGTCTGAATCCACTGTGGAGACCACAGAGAAAGAACTAGTTCCCCACCTCATCGCGACCGCAGGCCTGACATCCTTTGAAAACTCCAGAGGGACGCGGAGATCAGTGCCTCCAAAGGAGACGATGCCTGACTCCTCGTGAAACTTGATAGGAGTCCCAGGATTCCTGTGGCACGTGGAAAGGGACCCTTGGTCTCCCGCCTCAGCTGGAGAGGCGTCCCAATTGCCCTGCCAAGCCTCGAGGAGAATCCCGAGTTGTCCCTCGCAACTAGGCAGGAGTCCTGACGTCGCTGAACAAACACGTGTGTGGAAGGGCCATCCCCGTCGTAACTCGAGAATATACCCCAGGTTTCCGCCGCAACTCGAGAAAAACCATGAGACTTCCCCCTCGCCACTAGATGATGCCCGATTCACCTGCACTACGTGCAGAGCAATGTCGTGTTGCACATCACACAGGAAAGGAGACTTGATTTCCTTGATGGCACTCCAGAGAAACCCCAAGAACACTGTTTCAAGGCTAGAGGGATCCTGAGGTCAATGTAGCAACTCGAAAGAGCTCGGTGGACCAAAAATCAACTCGAGATGAGAGGTTAGTCCCTGGCTTCGACTCCAGAGGAATACCACCTTACCACAAGCACCTCAAGAGGAGGCTTCTCTCAGCTCTAGGTATGTGAGAGGGACCCTGAGTTTGCGGCCTCTAGTGGAATGGACACCGCAATGCCCTGACTCGAAATAAGGTCAGATATCCCTGCAGTGACTTGAATGCAGGCTCGTCTTGCATCCTCCAAGATGAGAGGTTGTCTGAATCCCCTGTGGAGACCACAGAGAAAGACCTAGTTCCCCACCTCTTCGCGACCGGAGGCCTGACATCCTTTGAAAACTCCAGAGGGACGCGGAGATCAGTGCCTCCAAAGGAGACGATGCCTGACTCCTCGTGAAACTTGATAGGAGTCCCAGGATTCTTGTGGCACGTGGAAAGGGACACCTGGTCTCCCGCTTCAGCTGGAGAGGCATCCCAATTGCCCTGCCATGCCTCGAGGAGAATTCCGAGTTGTCCCTCGCAACTAGGCAGGAGTCCTGATGTCGCTGAACAAACACGTGTGTGGAAGGGCCATCCCCGTCGTAACTCGAGAATATATCCCAGGTTCCCGCCGCAACTCGAGAAAAACCATGGAACTTCCCCCTCGCTGCGAGATGAGGCCCGATTCCCCTGCACTGCGTGCAGAGCAATGCCGTGTTGCACATCACACAGGAAAGGATCTTTGATTTCCTTGATGGCACTCCAGAGAAACCCCAAGAACACTGTTTCAAGGCTAGAGGGATCCTGAGGTCACTGTAGCAACACGAAAGAGCTGCGTGGACCACAAATCAACTCGAGATGAGAGGTTAGTCCCTGGCTTCGAATCCAGAGGAATACCACCTTACCACAAGCACCTCAAGAGGAGGCTTCTCTCAGCTCTAGGTATGTGAGAGGGACCCTGAGTTTGCGGCCTCTAGTGGAATGGACACCGCGATGCCCTGACTCGAAATAAGGCCAGATATCGCTGCAGTGACTTGAATACAGGCTCGATTTGCATCTCCCAAGATGAAAGGTTGTCTGAATCCCCTGTGGAGACCACAGAGAAAGACCTAGTTCCCCACCTCATCGCGACCCGAGGCCTCACATCCTTTGAAAACTCCAGACGTACGCGGAGATCAGTGCCTCCAAAGGAGACGATGCCAGACTCCTCGTGAAACTTGATAGGAGTCCCAGGATTCCTTTTGCACGTGGAAAGGGACCCTTGGTCTCCCGCCTCAGCTGGAGAGGCGTCCCAATTGCCCTGCCAAGCCTCGAGGAGAATCCCGAGTTGTCCCTCGCTTCTAGGAAGGAGTCCTGACGTCGCGGAACAAACACGTGTGTGGAAGGGCCATCCCCGTCGTAACTCGAGAATATACCCCAGGTTCCCGCCGCAACTCGAGAAAAACCATGAGACTTCCCCCTCGCCGCGAGATGAGGCCCGATTCCCCTGCACTGCGTTCAGAGCAATGCCGTGTTGCACATCACACAGGAAAGGAGCCTTGATTTCCTTGATGTCACTCCAGAGAAAGCCCAAGAACACTGTTTCAAGGCTAGAGGGATCCTGAGGTCACTGTAGCAACACGAAAGAGCGCCGTGGCCCAAAAATCCACTCGAGATGAGAGGTTAGTCCCTGGCTTCGACTCCAGAGGAATACCACCTTACCACAAGCACCTCAAGAGGAGGCTTCTCTCAGCTCTAGGTTTGTGAGAGGGACCCTGAGTTTGCGGCCTCAAGTGGAATGGGCCCCGTGATGCCCTGACTCGAAATCAGGCCGGATATCCCTGCAGTGACTAGAATGCAGGCTCGTCTTGCATCTCCCAAGACGAAAGGATGTCTGAATCCCCTGTGGAGACCACAGACAAAGACCTAGTTCCCCACCTCATCGTGACCGGAGGCCTCACATCCTTTGAAAACTCCAGAGGGACACGGAGATCAGTGCCTCCAAAGGAGACGATGCCTGACTCCTCGTGAAACTTGATAGGAGTCCCAGGATTCCTGTGGCACGTGGAAAGGGACCCTTGGTCTCCCGCCTCAGCTGGAGAGGCGTCACAATTGCCTTGCCAAGCCTCAAGGAAAATCCCCAGTTGTCCCTCGCAACTAGGCAGGAGTCCTGACGTCGCTGAACAAACACGTGTGTGGAAGGGCCATCCCCGTCGTAACTCGAGAATATACCCCAGGTTCCCGCCGCAACTCGAGAAAAACCATGAGACTTCCCACTCACCACGAGATGAGGCCCGATTCCCCTGCACTGCGTGCAGAGCAATGCCGTGTTGTACATCACACAGGAAAGGAGCCTTGATTTCCTTCATGGCACTCCAGAGAAACCCCAAGAACACTGTTTCAAGGCTAGAGGGATCCTGAGGTCACTGTAGCAAGACCAAAAACCTCCATGGACCAAAAATCAACTCGAGATGAGAGGTTAGTCACTGGCTTCGACTCCAGAGGAATACCACCTTACGACAAGCACCTCAAGAGGAGGCTTCTCTCAGCTCTAGGTATGTGAGAGGGACCCTGAGTTTGCGGCCTCTAGTGGAATGGACACCGCGATGCTCTGACTCGAAATAAGGCCAGATATCCCTGCAGTGACTTGAATGCAGGCTCGATTTGCATCTCCCAAAATGAAAGGATGTCTGAATCCCCTGTGGAGACCACAGAGAAAGACCTAGTTCCCCACCTCATCGCGACCCGAGGCCTCACATCCTTTGAAAACTCCAGAGGGACGCGGAGATCAGTGCCTCCAAAGGAGACGATGCCTGACTCCTCGTGAAACTTGATAGGAGTCCCAGGATTCCTGTGGCACGTGGAAAGGGACCCTTGGTCTCCCGCCTCAGCTGGAGAGGCGTCCCAATTGCCCTGCCAAGCCTCGAGGAGAATCCCGAGTTGTCCCTCGCAACTAGGCAGGAGGCCTGACGTCGCGGAACAAACACGTGTGTGGAAGTGCCATCCCCGTCGTAACTCGAGAATATACCCCATGTTCCCGCCGTAACTCGAGAAAAACCATGAGACTTCCCCCTTGCCTCGAGATGAGGCCCGATTCCCCTGCACTGCGTGCAAAGCAATGCCGTGTTGCACATCACACAGGAAAGTAGCCTTGATTTCCTTGATGGCACTTCAGAGAAAGCCCAAGAACACTGTTTCAAGGCTAAAGGGATCCTGAGGTCACTGTAGCAACACGAAAGAGCTCCGAGGACCAAAAATCAACTCGAGATGAGAGGTTAGTCCCTGGCTTCGACTCCAGAGGAATACCACCTTACCACAAGCACCTCAAGAGGAGGCTTCTCTCAGCTCTAGGTTTGTGAGAGGGACCCTGAGTTTGCGGCCTCAAGTGGAATGGACACCGCGATGCCCTGACTCGAAATCAGGCCGCATATCCCTGCAGTGACTTGAATGCAGGCTCGTCTTGCATCTCCCAAGACGAAAGGATGTCTGAATCCCCTGTGGAGACCACAGACAAAGACCTAGTTCCCCACCTCATCGCGACCGGAGGCCTCACATCCTTTGAAAACTCCAGAGGTACACGGAGATCAGTGCCTCCAAAGGAGACGATGCCTGACTCCTCGTGAAACTTGATAGGAGTCCCAGGATTACTGTGGCACGTGGAAAGGGACCCTTGCTCTCCCGCCTCAGCTGGAGAGGCGTCCCAATTGCCTTGCCAAGCCTCAAGGAAAATCCCGAGTTGTCCCTCGCAACTAGGCAGGAGTCCTGACGTCGCTGAACAAACACGTGTGTGGAAGGGCCATCCCCGTCGTAACTCGAGAATATACCCCAGGTTCCCGCCGCAACTCGAGAAAAACCATGAGACTTCCCACTCACCGCGAGATGAGGCCGGATTCCCCTGCACTGCGTGCAGAGCAATGCCGTGTTGCACATCACACAGGAAAGGAGCCTTGATTTCCTTGATGGCACTCCAGAGAAACCCCAAGAACACTGTTTCAAGGTTAGAGGGATCCTGAGGTCACTGTAGCAAGACCAAAAACCTCCATGGACCAAAAATCAACTCGAGATGAGAGGTTAGTCCCTGGCTTCGACTCCAGAGGAATGCCACCTTACCACAAGCACCTCAAGAGGAGGCTTCTCTCAGCTCTAGGTATGTGAGAGGGACCCTGATTTTGCTGCCTCAAGTGGAATGGACACCGCGATGCCTTGACTCGAAATAAGGCTGGATATGCCTGCAGTGACTTGAATGCAGGCTCGTCTTACATCTTCCAAGACGAAAGGATGTCTGAATCGCCTGTGTAGACCACAGAGAAAGACCTAGTTCCCCACCTCTACGTGACCGGAGTCCTCACATCCTTTGAAAACTCCAGAGGGACGCGGAGATCAGTGCCTCCAAAGGAGACGATGCCTGACTCCTCGTGAAACTTGATGGGAGACCCAGGATTCCTGTGGCACGTGGAAAGGGACCCTTGGTCTCCCGCCTCACCTGGAGAGGCGTCCCAATTGCCCTGCCAAGCCTCGAGGAGAATCCCGAGTTGTCCCAAGCAACTAGGCAGGAGTCCTGACGTCGCTGAACAAACACGGGTGTGGAAGGGCCATCCCCGTCGTAACTCGGGAATATACCCCAGGTTCCCGCCGCAACTCGAGAAAAACAATGAGACTTCCCCCTCGCCGCGAGATGAGGCCCGATTCCCCTGCACTGAGTACAGAGCAATGCGTATTGCTCATCACACAGGAAAGGAGCCTTGATTTCCTTGATGGGACTCCAGAGAAACCCCAAGAACACTGTTTCAAGGCTAGAGGGATCCTGAGGTCACTGTAGCAACAGGAAAGAGCTCCGTGGACCAAAATTCAACTCGAGATGAGAGGTTAGTCCCTGGCTTCGACTCCAGAGGAATGCCACCTTACCACAAGCACCTCAAGAGGAGGCTTCTCTCAGCTCTAGGTATGTGAGAGGGACCCTGATTTTGCGGCCTCAAGTGGAATGGACACCGCGATGCCTTGACTCGAAATAAGGCCGGATATGCCTGCAGTGAATTGAATGCTGGCTCGTGTTGCATATCACAAGACGAAAGGATGTCTGAATCACCTGTGGAGACCACAGAGAAAGACCTAGTTCCCCACCTCATCGCGACCGGAGGCCTCACATCCTTTGAAAACTCCAGAGGGACGCGGAGATCAGTGCCTCCAAAGGAGACGATGCCTGACTCCTCGTGAAATTTGATAGGATTCCCAGGATTCCTGTGGCACGTGGAAAGGGACCCTTGGTCTCCCGCCTCACCTGGAGAGGCGTCCCAATTGCCCTGCCAAGCCTCGAGGAGAATCCCGAGTTGTCCCAAGCAACTAGGCAGGAGTCCTGACGTCACTGAACAAACAAGTGTGTGGAAGTGCCATCCCCGTCGTAACTCGAGAATATACCCCAGGTTCCCGCCGCAACTCGAGAAAAACCATGAGACTTCCACCTCGCCGCGAGATGAGGGCCGATTCCCCTGTACTGCGTGCAGAGCAATGCCGTGTTGCACATCACACAGGAAAGGAGCCTTGATTTCCTTGATGGCACTCCAGAGAAAGCCCAAGAACACTGTTTCAAGGCTAGAGGGATCCTGAGGTCACTGTAGCAACACCAACGAGCTCCGTGGACCAAAATCAACTCGAGATGACAGGTTAGTCCCTGGCTTCAACTCCGGAGGAATACCACCTTACCACAAGCACCTCAAGAGGAGGCTTCTCTCAGCTCTAGGTATGTGAGAGGGACCCTGAGTTTGCGGCCTCAAGTGGAATGGACACCGCGATGCCCTGACTCGAAATAAGGCCGGATATGCCTTCAGTGACTTGAATGCCGGCTCGTCTTGCATCTCCCAAGACGAAAGGATGTCTGAATCCCCTGTGGAGACCACAGAGAAAGACCTAGTTCCCCACCTCATCGCGACCGCAGGCCTCACATCCTTTGAAAACTCCAGAGGGACGTGGAGATCAGTGCCTCCAAAGGAGACGATGCCTGACTCCTCGTGAAACTTCATAGGAGTCCCAGGATTCCTGTGGCACATGGAAAGGGACCCTTGGTCTCCCGCCACAGCTGGAGAGGCGTCCCAATTGCCTGCCAAGCCTCGAGGAGAATCCCGAGTTTTCCCTCGCAACTAGGCAGGAGTCCTGCCGTCGCTGAACAAACACGTGTGTGGAAGGGACATCCCCGTCATAACTCGGGAATATACCCCAGGTTCCCGCCGCAACTCGAGAAAAACCATGAGACGTCCCCCTCGCCGCGAGATGAGGCCAGATTCCCCTGCAGTGCGTGCAGAGCAATTCCGTGTTGCACATCACACATG
The DNA here is from genome assembly GCF_910594005.1 of Cervus elaphus. Taxonomy (NCBI): domain Eukaryota; kingdom Metazoa; phylum Chordata; class Mammalia; order Artiodactyla; family Cervidae; genus Cervus; species Cervus elaphus. The sequence continues at coordinate 7,998,087 of NC_057815.1, read as the reverse complement.
AAAGGAGCCTTGATTTCCTTGCTGGCATTCCAGAGAAACCCCAAGAACACTGTTTCAAGGCTAGAGGGATCCTGAGGTCAGTGTAGCTACACGAAAGACCTCCGTGGACCAAAAGTCAACTCGAGATGAGAGGTTAGTCCCTGGCTTCGACTCCAGAGGAAACCACCTTACCACAAGCACCTCAAGAGGTGGCTTCTCTCAGCTCTAGGTATGTGAGAGGGACCCTGAGTTTGCGGCCTCAAGTGGAATGGACACCGTGATGCCCTGTCTCGAAATAAGGCCGGATATCCGTGCAGTGACTTGAATGCAGGTTCGTCTTGCATCTCCCAAGACGAAAGGATGTCTGAATCCCCTGTGGAGACCACAGAGAAAGTCCTAGTTCCCCACTTCAATGCGACCGGAGGCCTCACAAACTTTGAAAATTCCAGAGGTACACTGAGATCAGTGCCTCCAAAGGAGACGATGCCTGACACCTCGTGAAACTTGATAGGAGTCCCAGGATTCCTGTGGCACGTGGAAAGGGACCCTTGGTCTCCCGCCTCAGCTGGAGAGGCGTCCTAATTGCCCTGCCAAGCCTCGAGGAGAATCCCGAGTTGTCCCTCGCAACTAGGCAGGAGTCCTGACGACGCTGAACCAACACGTGGGTGGAAGGGCCATCCCCGTCGTATCTCGAGAATATATCCCAGGTTCCCGCCGCAACTCGAGAAAAACCATGAGACTCCCCCCTCGCCGCAAGATGAGGCCCGATTCCCCTGCACTGCATTCAAAGCAATTCCGTACTGCACATCAAACATGAAAGGAGCCTTGATTTCCTTGATGGCACTCCAGAGAAACCCCAAGAACACTGTTTCAAGGCTAGAGGGATCCTGAGGTCACTGTAGCAACACGAAAGAGTTCCATGGACCACAAATCAACTCGAGATGAGAGGTTAGTCCCTGGCTTCGACTCCAGAGGAATACCACCTTACCACAAGCACCTCAAGAGGAGGCTTCTCTCAGCTCTAGGTATGTGAGAGGGACCCTGAGTTTGCAGCCTCTAGTGGAATGGACACCGCGATGCCCTGACTCGAAATAAGGCCAGATATCCCTGCAGTGACTTGAATGCAGGCTCGATTTGCATCTCCCAAGATGAAAGGATGTCTGAATCCCCTGTGGAGACACAGAGAAAGACCTAGTTCCCCACCTCATCGCGACCCGAGGCCTCACATCCTTTGAAAACTCCAGAGGGACGCGGAGATCAGTGCCTCCAAAGGAGACGATGCCTGACTCCTCGTGAAACTTGATAGGAGTCCCAGGATTCCTGTGGCACGTGGAAAGGGACCCTTGGTCTCCCGCCTCAGCTGGAGAGGCGTCCCAATTGCCCTGCCAAGCCTCGAGGAGAATCCCGAGTTGTCCCTCGCAACTAGGCAGGAGTCCTGACGTCGCTGAACAAACACGTGTTTGGAAGGGCCATCCCCGTCGTAACTCGAGAATATACCCCAGGTTCCCGCCGCAACTCGAGAAAAACCATGAGACTTCCCCCTCACCGCTAGATGAGGCCCGATTCCCCTGCACTGCGTGCAGAGCAATGCCGTGTTGCACATCACACAGGAAAGGAGCCTTGATTTCCTTGATGGCACTCCAGCGAAAGCCCAAGAACACTGTTTCAAGGCTAGAGGGATCCTGAGGTCACTGTAGCAACACTAAATAGCTCCGTGGACCAAAAATCAACTCGAGATGAGAGGTTAGTCCCTGGCTTCGACTCCAGAGGAATACCACCTTACCACAAACACCTCAAGAGGAGGCTTCTCTCAGCTCTAGGTTTGTGAGAGGGACCCTGAGGTTGCGGCCTCAAGTGGAATGGACACGGCGATGCCCTGACTCGAAATAAGGCCGGATATGCCTGCAGTGACTTGAATGCAGGTTCGTCTTGCATCTCCCAAGACGAAAGGATGTCTGAATCCCCTGTGGAGACCGCAGAGAAAGACCTAGTTCCCCACCTGATCACGACCGGAGGCCTTATATCCTTTGAAAACTCCAGAGGGACGCGGAGATCAGTGCCTCCAAAGGAGACGATGCCGGACTCCTCGTGAAATTTGATAGGAGTCCCAGGATTCCTGTGGCACGTGGAAAGGGACCCTTGGTCTCCCGCCTCAGCTGGAGAGGCGTCCCAATGGCCCTGCCAAGCCTCGAGGAGAATCCCGAGTTTTCCCAAGCAACTAGGCAGGAGTCCTGACGTCGCTGAACAAACACGTGTGTGGAAGGGCCATCCCCGTCGTAACTCGAGAATATACCCCTGGTTCCCGCCGCAACTCGAGAAAAACCATGGAACTTCCCCCTCGTTGCGAGATGAGGCCCGATTTCCTTGCACTGCGTGCAGAGCAATGCCGTGTTGCACATCACACAGGAAAGGATCCTTGATTTCCTTGATGGCACTCCAGAGAAAGCCCAAGAACACTGTTTCAAGGCTAGAGGGATCCTGAGGTCACTGTGGCAACACGGAAGAGCTCCGTGGACCAAAAATCAACTTGAGATGAGAGGTTAGTCCCTGGCTTCTACTCCAGAGGAATACCACCTTACCACAAGCACCTCAAGAGGAGACTTCTCTCAGCTCTATGTATGTGAGAGGGACCCTGAATTTGCGGCCTCAAGTGAAATGGACACCGCGATGCCCTGACTCGAAATAAGGCCGGATATCCCTGCAGTGACTTGAATGCAGGCTCGTCTTGCATCTCCCAAAAAGAAAGGTTGTCTGAATCCACTGTGGAGACCACAGAGAAAGACCTAGTTCCCCACCTCATGGCGACCGGAGGCCTCACATCCTTTGAAAAATCCAGAGGGACGCAGAGATCAGTGCCTCCAAAGGAGACGATGCCTGACTCCTCGTGAAACTTGATAGGAGTCCCAGGATTCCTGTGGCACGTGGAAAGGGACCCTTGGTCTCCCGCCTCATCTGGAGAGGCGTCCCAATTGCCCTGCCAAGCCTCGAGGAAAATCCCGAGTTGTCCCTCGCAACTAGGCAGGAGTCCTGACTTCGCTGAACAAACAGGTGTGTGGAAGGTCCATCCCCGTCGTAACTCGAGAATATACCCCATGTTCCCGCCGCAACTCGAGAATAACCATGAGACTTCCCCCTCGCCACGAGATGAGGGCCGAATTCCCTGCACTGCGTGCAGAGCAATGCCGTGTTGCACATCACACAGGAAAGGAGCCTTGATTTCCTTGATGGCACACCAGAGAAAGCCCAAGAACACTGTTTCAAGGCTAGAGGGATCCTGAGGTCACCGTAGCAACACGAAAGAGCTCCGTGGACCAAAAGTCAACTCGAGATGAGAGGTTAATCCCTGGCTTCGACTCCAGAGGAATACCACCTTACCACAAGCACCTCAAGAGGAGGCTTCTCTCAGCTCTAGGTATGTGAGAGGGACCCTGAGTTTGCGGCCTCAAGTGGAATGGACACCGCGATGCCCTGACTCGAAATAAGGCCGGATATCCCTGCAGTGACTTGAATGCTGGCTCGTCTTGCATCTCCCAAGAAGAAAGGTTGTCTGAATCCACTGTGGAGACCACAGAGAAAGACCGAGTTCCCCACCTCATGGCGACCGGAGGCCTCACATCCTTTGAAAACTTCAGAGGGATGCGGAGATCAGTGCCTCCAAAAGAGACGATGCCTGACTTCTCGTGAAACTTGATAGGAGTCCCAGGATTCCTGTGGCACGTGGAAAGGGACCCTTGCTCTCCCGCCTCACCTGGAGAGGCGTCCCAATTGCCCTGCCAAGCCTCGAGGAGAATCCCGAGTTGTCCCAAGCAACTAGGCAGGAGTCCTGACGTCGCTGAACAAACACGTGTGCGGAAGGGCCATCCCCGTCGTAACTCGAGAATGTACCCCAGGTTCCCGCCGCAACTCGAGAAAAACCATGAGACTTCCCCCTCGCCGCGAGATGAGGGCCGATTCCCCTGCACTGCGTGCAGAGCAATGCCGTGTTGCACATCACACAGGAAAGGAGCCTTGATTTCCTTGGTGGCACTTCAGAGAAAGCCCAAGAACACTGTTTCAAGGCTAGAGGGATCCTGAGGTCACTGCAGCAACACCAACGAGCTCCGTGGACCAAAATCAACTCGAGATGACAGGTTAGTCCCTGGCTTCGACTCCGGAGGAATACCACCTTACCACAAGCACCTCAAGAGGAGGCTTCTCTCAGCTCTAGGTATGTGAGAGGGACCCTGAGTTTGCGGCCTCAAGTGGAATGGACACCGCGATGCCCTGACTCGAAATAAGGCCGGATATGCCTGCAGTGACTTGAATGCAGGCTCGTCTTGCATCTCCCAAGACGAAAGGATGTCTTAATCCCCTGTGGAGACCACAGAGAAAGACCTATTTCCCCACCTCATCCCGACCGGAGGCCTCACATCCTTTGAAAACTCCAGAGGGACGCGGAGATCAGTGCCTCCAAAGGAGACGATGCCTGACATCTCGTGAAACTTGATAGGAGTTCCAGGATTCCTGTGGCACGTGGAAAGGGACCCTTGGTCTCCCGCCTCAGCTGGAGAGGCGTCCCAATTCCCTGCCAAGCCTCGAGGAGAATCCCGAGTTGTCCCTCGCAACTAGGCAGGAGTCCTGACGTCGCTGAACAAACACGTGTGTGGAAGGGCCATCCACGTCGTAACTCGAGAATATACCCCAGGTTCCCGCCGCAACTCGAGAAAAACCATGAGACTTCCCCATCGCCGCGAGATGTGGCCCGATTCCCCTGCACTGCGTGCAGAGCAATGACGTGTTGCACATCACACAGGAAAGGAGCCTTGATTTCTTTGATGGCAATCCAGAGAAACCCCAAGAACACTGTTTCAAGGCTAGAGGGATCCTGAGGTCACTGTAGCAACAAGAAAGAGCTCCGTGGACCACAAATCAAATCGAGATGAGAGGTTAGTCCCTGGCTTTGACTCCAGAGGAATACCACCTTACTACAAGCACCTCAAGAGGAGGATTCTCTCAGCTCTAGGTATCTGACAAGGAACCTGACTTTGCGGCCTCAAGTGGAATGGACACCGCGATGCCCTGACTTGAAATAAGGCCGGATATCCCTGCAGTGACTTGAATACAGGCTCGTCTTGCATCTCCCAAGACGAAAGGATGTCTGAATCCCCTGAGGAGGCCACAGAGAAAGACCCAGTTCCCCACCTCAACGCGACCGGAGGCCTCACATCCTTTGAAAACTCCAGAGGGACGCGGAGATCAATGTCTCCAAAGGAGACGATGCCTGACTCCTCGTGAATCTTGATAGGAGTCCCAGGAATCCTGTGGCACGTGGAAAGGGACCCTTGGTCTCCCGCCTCAGCTGGAGAGGCGTCCCAATTGCCCTGACAAGCCTCGAGGAGAATCCCGAGTTGTCCCTCGCAACTAGGCCGGAGTCTTGACGTCGCTGAACAAACAGGTGTGTGGAAAAGCCATCCCCGTCGTAACTCGAGAATATACCCCAGGCTCCCGCCTCAACTCGAGAAAAACCATGAGACTTCCCCCTCGCCGCGAGATGAGGCCCGATTCCCATGCACTGCGTGCAGAGCAATGCCGTGTTGCACATCACACAGGAAAGGAGCCTTGATTTCCTTGATGGCACTCCAGAGAAAGCCCAAAAACAGTGTTTCAAGGCTAGTGGGATCCTGAGGTCACTGTAGCAACACGAAAGAGCTCCGTGGACCAAAATTCAACTCGAGATGAGAGGTTAGTCCCTGGCTTCGACTCCAGAGGAATGCCACCTTACCACAAGCACCTCAAGAGGAGGCTTCTCTCAGCTCTAGGTATGTGAGAGGGACCCTGATTTTGCAGCCTCAAGTGGAATGGACACCGCGATGCCTTGACTCGAAATAAGGCCGGATATGCCTGCAGTGACTTGAATGCAGGCTCGTCTTGCATCTTCCAAGACGAAAGGATGTCTGAATCCCCTGTGGACACCACAGAGAAAGAACTAGTTCCCCACCTCATCGCGACCGGAGGCCTCACATCCTTTGAAAACTCCAGAGGGACGCGGAGATCAGTGCCTCCAAAGGAGACGATGCCTGACTCCTCGTGAAACTTGATAGGAGTCCCAGGATTCCTGTGGCACGTGGAAAGGGACCCTTGGTCTCCCGCCTCAGCTGGAGAGGCGTCCCAATTGCCCTGCCAAGCCTCGAGGAGAATCCCGCGTTGTCCCTCGCAACTAGGCAGGAGTCCTGACGTCGCTGAACAAACACGTGTGTGGAAGGGCCATACCCGCCGTAACTCGAGAATATACCCCAGGTTCCCGCCGCAACTCGAGAAAAACCATGAGACTTCCCCCTCGCCGCGAGATGAGGCCCGATTCCCCTGCACTGAGTGCAGAGCAATGCGTGTTGCTCATCACACAGGAAAGGAGCCTTGATTTCCTTGATGGGACTCCAGAGAAAGCCCAAGAACACTGTTTCAATGCTAGAGGGATCCTGAGGTCACTGTAGCAACAAGAAAGAGCTCCGTGGACCAAAAATCAACTCGAGATGAGAGGTTAGTCCCTGGCTTCGACTCCAGAGGAATACAACCTTACCAGAAGCAGCTCAAGAGGAGGCTTCTCTCAGCTCTAGGTATGTGAGAGGGACCCTGAGTTTGCGGCCTCAAGTGGAATGGTCACCGCGATGCCCTGACTCGAAATAAGGCCGGATATGCCGGCAGTGAATTGAATGCAGGCTCGTGTTGCATCTCACAAGACGAAAGGATGTCTGAATCACCTGTGGAGACCACAGAGAAAGACCTAGTTCCCCACCTCATCGCGACCGGAGGCCTCACATCCTTTGAAAACTCCAGAGGGACGCGGAGATCAGTGCCTCCAAAGGAGACGATGCCTGACTCCTCGTGAAATGTGATAGGATTCCCAGGATTCCTGTGGCTCGTGGAAAGGGACCCTTGGTCTCCCGCCTCACCTGGAGAGGCGTCCCAATTGCCCTGACAAGCCTCGAGGAGAATCCCGAGTTGTCCCAAGCAACTAGGCAGGAGTCCTGACGTCGCTGAACAAACACGTGTGTGGAAGGGCCATCCCCGTCGTAACTCGAGAATATACCCCAGGTTCCCGCCGCAACTCGAGAAAAACCATGAGACTTCCACCTCGCCGCGAGATGAGGGCCGATTCCCCTGCACTGCGTGCAGAGCAATGCCGTGTTGCACATCACACAGGAAAGGAGCCTTGATTTCCTTGATGGCACTCCAGAGAAAGCCCAAGAACACTGTTTCAAGGCTAGTGGGATCATGAGGTCACTGTAGCAACACGAAAGAGCTCCGTGGACCAAAATTCAACTCGAGATGAGAGGTTAGTCCCTGGCTTCGACTCCAGAGGAATGCCACCTTACCACAAGCACCTCAAGAGGAGGCTTCTCTCAGCTCTAGGTATGTGAGAGGGATCCTGATTTTGCTGCCTCAAGTGGAATGGACACCGCAATGCCTTGACTCGAAATAAGGCCGGATATGCCTGCAGTGACTTGAATGCAGGCTCGTCTTGCATCTTCCAAGACGAAAAGATGTCTGAATCGCCTGTGTAGACCACAGAGAAATAGCTAGTTCCCCACCTCATCGCGACCGGAGGCCTCACATCCTTTGAAAACTCCAGAGGGACGCGGAGATCAGTGCCTCCAAAGGAGACGATGCCTGACTCCTCGTGAAACTTGATAGGAGTCCCAGGATTCCTGTTGCACGTGGAAAGGGACCCTTGGTCTCCCGCCTCACCTGGAGAGGCGTCCCAATTGCCCTGCCAAGCCTCGAGGAGAATCCCGAGTTGTCCCTCGCAACTAGGCAGGAGTCCTGACGTCGCTGAACAAACACGTGGGTGGAAGGGCCATCCCCGTCGTAACTCGAGAATATACCCCAGGTTCCCGCGGCAACTCGAGAAAAACCATGAGACTTCCCCCTCGCCGCGAGATGAGGCCCGATTCCCCTGCACTGAGTGCAGAGCAATGCGTGTTGCTCATCACACAGGAAAGGAGCCTTGATTTCCGTGATGGGACTCCAGAGAAACCCCAAGAACACTGTTTCAAGGCTAGAGGCATCCTGAGGTCACTGTAGCAACAAGAAAGAGCTCCGTGGACCACAAATCAAATCGAGATGAGAGGTTAGTCCCTGGCTTCGACTCCAGAGGAATACAACCTTACCAGAAGCAGCTCAAGAGGAGGCTTCTCTCAGCTCTAGGTATGTGAGAGGGACCCTGAGTTTGCGGCCTCAAGTGGAATGGTCACCGCGATGCCGTGACTCGAAATAAGGCCGGATATGCCTGCAGTGAATTGAATGCAGGCTCGTGTTGCATATCACAAGACGAAAGGATGTCTGAATCCCCTGTGGAGACCACAAAGAAAGACGTACTTCCCCACCTCATCGTGACCGGAGGCCTCACATCCTTTGACAACTCCAGAGGGACGTGGAGATCAGTGCCTCCAAAGGAGACGATACCTGACTCCTCGTGAAACTTGATAGGAGTCCCAGGATTCCTGTGGCACGTGGAAAGGGACGCTTGGTCTCCCGCCTCAGCTGGAGAGGCGTCCCAACTGCCCTGCCAAGCCTCGAGGAGAATCCTGAGTTTTCCCTCGCAACTAGGCAGGAGTCCTGCCGTCGCTGAACAAACATGTGTGTGGAAGGGACATCCCCGTCGTAACTCGAGAATATACCCCAGGTTCCCGCCGCAACTCGAGAAAAACCATGAGACGTCCCCCTCGCCGCGAGATGAGGCCAGATTGCCCTGCAGTGCGTGCAGAGCAATTCCGTGTTCCACATCACACATGAAAGGAGTCTTGATTTCCTTGCTGGCACTCCAGAGAAACCCCAAGAACACTTTTTCAAGGCTAGAGGGATCCTGAGGTCAGTGTAGCTACACGAAAGACCTCCGTGGACCAAAAGTCAACTCGAGATGAGAGGTTAGTCCCTGGCTTCGACTCCAGAGGAAACCACCTTACCACAAGCACCTCAAGAGGAGGCTTCTCTCAGCTCTAGGTATGTGAGAGGGACCCTGAGTTTGCGGCCTCAAGTGGAATGGACACCGCGATGCCCTGACTCGAAATAAGGCCGGATATCCCTGCAGTGACTTGAATGCAGGCTCGTCTTGCATCTCCCAAGATGAAAGGATGTCTGAATTCCCTGTGGAGACCACAGAGAAAGTCCTAGTTCCCCACTTCAATGCAACCGGAGGCCTCACATCCTTTGAAAACTCCAGAGGTATGCGGAGATCAGTGCCTCCAAAGGAGACGATGCCTGATTCCTCGTGAAACTTGATAGGAGTCCCAGGATTCCTGTGGCACGTGGAAAGGGACATTTGGTCTCCCGCCTCAGCTGGAGAGGCGTCCCAATTGCCCTGCCAAGCCTCGAGGAGAATCCCGAGTTGTCCCTCGCAACTAGGCAGGAGTCCTGACGTCGCTGAACAAACACGTGGGTGGAAGGGCCATCCCCGTCGTAACTCGAGAATATACCCCAGGTTCCCGCCGCAACTCGAGAAAAACCATGAGACTTCCCCCTCGCCGCGAGATGAGGCCCGATTCCCCTGCACTGCATGCAGAGCAATGCCGTGTTGCACATCACACATGAAAGGAGCCTTGATTTCCTTGATGGCACTCCAGCGAAACCCCAAGAACACTGTTTCAAGGCTAGAGGGATCCTGAGGTCACTGTAGCAACACGAAAGAACTCCGTGGACCAAAAATCAACTCGAGATGAGAGGATAGTCCCTGGCTTGGACTCCAGAGGAATACCACCTTACCACAAGCACCTGAAGAGGAGGCTTCTCTCAGCTCTAGGTATGTGAGAGGGACCCTGAGTTTGTGGCCTCAAGTGAAATGGACACCGCGACGCCCTGACTCGAAATAAGGCCGGATATCCCTCCAGTGACTTGAATGCAGGATCGTCTTGTATCTCCCAAGACGAAAGGATGTCTGAATCCCCTGTGGAGACCACAGAGAAAGACCTAGTTCCCCACCTCATCGCGACCGGAGGCCTCACATCCTTTGAAAACTCCAGAGGTATGCGGAGATCAGTGCCTCCAAAGGAGACGATGCCTGACTCCTCGTGAAACTTGAGAGGAGTCCCAGGATTCCTGTGGCACATCGATAGGGACCCTTGGTCTTCCGCCTCAGCTGGAGAGGCGTCCCAATTGCCCTGCCAAGCCTCGAGGAGAATTCCGAGTTTTCCCTCGCAACTAGGCACGAGTCCTGCCGTCGCTGAACAAACACGTGGGTGGAAGGGCCATCCCCGTTGTAACTCGAGAATATACCCCAGGTTCCCGCCGCAACTCGAGAATAACCATGAGACTTCCCCCTCGCCGCGAGATGAGGCCCGATTCCCCTGCACTGCGTGCAGAGCAATTCCGTGTTGCACATCACACATGAAAGGAGCCTTGATTTCCTTGATGGCACTCCAGAGAAACCCCAAGAACACTGTTTCAAGGCTAGAGGGATCCTGAGGTCACTGTAGCAACACGAAAGAACTCCGTGGACCACAAATTAACTCGAGATGAGAGGTTAGTCCCTGGCTTCGACTCCAGAGGAATACCACCTTACCACAAACACCTCAAGAGGAGGCTTCTCTCAGCTCTAGGTATGTGAGAGGGACCCTGAGTTTGCGGCCACAAGTAAAATGGACACCGCGAAGCCCTGACTCGAAATAAGGCCAGATATCTCTGCAGTGACTTGAATGCCAGCTCGTCTTGCTTCTCCCAAGATGAAAGGATGTCTGAAACCCTGTGGAGACCACAGAGAAAGACCTACTTCCCACCTCATCGCGACCGGAGGCCTCACATCCTTTGAAAACTCCAGACGTACGCGTAGATCAGTGCCTCCAAAGCAAACGATGGCTGACTCCTCGTGAAACTTGATAGGAGTCCCAGGATTCCTGTGGCACGTGGAAAGGGACCCTTGGTCTCCCGCCTCAGCTGGAGAGGCGTCCCAATTGCCCTGCCAAGCCTCGAGGAGAATCCCGAGTTGTTCCTCACAACTAGGGTGGAGTCCTGACGTCGCTGAACAAACACGTGGGTGGAAGGGCCATCCCCGTCGTAACTCGAGAATATACCCCAGGTTCCCGCCGCAACTCGAGAAAATCCATGAGACTTCCCCCTCGCCGCGAGATGAGGCCCGATTCTCCTGCACTGTGTGCAGAGCAATTCCCTGTTGCACATCACACATGAAAGGATCCTTGATTTCCTTGATGGCACTCCAGAGAAACCCCAAGAACACTGTTTCAAGGCTAGAGGGATCCTGAGGTCAGTGTAGCTACACGAAAGACCTCCGTGGACCAAAAGTCAACTCGAGATGAGAGGTTAGTCCCTGGCTTCGACTCCAGAGGAATACCACCTTACCACAAGCACCTGAAGAGGAGGCTTCTCTCAGCTCTAGGTATGTGAGAGGGACCCTGAGTTTGCGGCCTCAAGTGGAATGGACACCGCGATGCCCTGACTCGAAATAAGGCCGGATATCCCTGCAGTGACTTGAATGCAGGCTCGTCTTGCATCTTCCAAGACGAAAGGATGTCTGAATCCCCTGTGGAGACCACAGAGAAAGAAATAGTTCCCAACCTCATCGCGACCGGAGGCCTCACATCCTTTGAAAACTCCAGAGGGATGCGGAGATCAGTGCCTCCAAAGGAGACGATGCCTGACTCCTCGTGAAACTTGATAGGAGTCCCAGGATTCCTGTGGCACGTGGAAAGGGACCCTTGGTCTCCCGCCTCAGCTGGAGAGGCATCCAAATTGCCTGCCAAGCCTCGAGGAGAATCCCGAGTTGTCCCTCCCAACTAGGCAGGAGTCCTGACGTCCCTGAATAAACACGTGGGTGGAAGGGCCATCCCCGTCGTACCTCGAGAATATACCCCAGTTACCCGCCACAACTCGAGAGAAACCATGAGACTTCCCCCTCGCCGCGAGATGAGGCCCGATTCCCCTGCACTGCGTGCAGAGCAATTCCGTGTTGCACATCACACATGAAAGGAGCCTTGATTTCCTTGATGGCACTCCAGAGAAACCCCAAGAACACTGTTTCAAGGCTAGAGGGATCCTGAGGTCACTGTAGCGACACGAAAGAGCTCCGTGGATCAAGAATCAACTCAAGATGAGAGGTTAGTCCCTGGCTTCGATTCCAGAGGAATACCACCTTACCACAAGCACCTGAAGAGGAGGCTTCTCTCAGCTCTAGGTATGTGAGAGGGACCCTGAGTTTGCGGCCTCAAGTGGAATGGACACCGCGATGCCCTGACTCGAAATAAGGCCGGATATCCCTGCAGTGACTTGAATGCAGGCTCGTCTTGCATCTCCCAAGACGAAAAGATGTCTGAATCCCCTGTGGAGACCACAGAGAAAGACCTAGTTCCCCACCTCATCGTGACCGGAGCCTCACATCCTTTGAAAACTCCAGAGGTACGCGGAGATCAGTGCCTTCAAAGGAGACGATGCCTGACTCCTCGTGAAACTTGATAGGAGTCCCAGGATTCCTGTGGCACGTGGAAAGGGACACTTGGTCTCCCGCCTCAGCTGGAGAGGCGTCCCAATTGCCCTGCCAAGCCTCGAGGAGAATCCCAAGTTGTCCCTCGCAACTAGGCAGGAGTCCTGACGTCGCTGAACAAACACGTGGGTGGAAGGGCCATCCCCGTCGTAACTCGAGAATATACCCCAGGTTCCCGCCGCAACTCGAGAAAAACCATGAGACTTCCCCCTCGCCGCAAGATGAGGCCCGATTCCCCTGCACTGCATTCAAAGCAATTCCGTACTGCACATCAAACATGAAAGGAGCCTTGATTTCCTTGATGGCACTCCAGAGAAACCCCAAGAACACTGTTTCAAGGCTAGAGGGATCCTGAGGTCACTGTAGCAACACGAAAGAGCTCCATGGACCAAAAATCAACTCGAGATGAGAGGTTAGTCCCTCGTTTCGAATCCAGAGGAATACCACCTTACCACAAGCACCTCAAGAGGAGGCTTCTCTCAGCTCTAGGTATGTGAGAGGGACCCTGAGATTGCGGCCTCAAGTGGAATGGACACTGCAATGCCCTGACTCGAAATAAGGCCGGATATCCCTGCAGTGACTTGAATGCAGGCTCGTCTTGCATCTCCCAAGACAAAAGGATGTCTGAATCCCCTGTGGAGACCACAGAGAAAGACCTAGTTCCCCACTTCATCGCGACCGGAGTCCTCACATCCTTTGAAAACTCCAGACGTATGCGGAGATCAGTGCCTCCAAGGGAGACGATGCCTGACTCCTCGTGAAACTTCTTAGGAGTCCCAGGATTCCTGTGGCACTTGGAAAGGGACCCGTGGTCTCCCGCCACAGCTGGAGAGGCGTCCCAATTGCCCTGCCAAGCCTCGAGGAGAATCCCGAGTTTTCCCTCGCAACTAGGCACGAGTCCTGCCGTCACGGAACAAACACGTGTGTGGAAGGGCCATCCCCGTTGTAACTCGAGAATATACCCCAGGTTCCCGCCGCAACTCGAGAAAAACCATGAGACGTCCCCCTCGCTGCGAGATGAGGCCATATTCCCCTGCAGTGCGTGCAGAGCAATTCCGTGTTGCACGTCACACATGAAAGGAGCCTTGATTTCCTTGATGGCACTCCAGAGAAACCCCAAGAACACTGTTTCAAGGCTAGAGGGATCCTGAGGTCACTGTAGCAACACGAAAGAGCTCCGTGGACGAAAAATCAACTCGAGATGAGAGGTCAGTCCCAGGTTTCAACTCCAGAGTAATACCACCTTACCACAAGCACCTCAAGAGGAGGCTTCTCTCAGCTCTAGCTATGTGAGAGGGACCCTGAGTTTGCGGCCTCAAGTGGAATGAACACTGCGATGCCCTGGCTCGAAATAAGGCTGGATATCCCTGCAGTGACTTGAATGCAGGCTCGTCTTGCATCTCCCAAAACGAAAGGATGTCTGAATCCCCTGTGGAGACCACAGAGATAGACCTAGTTCCCCACCTCATCGCGACTGGAGGCCTCACATCCTTTGAAAATTTCAGAGGTACACGGAGATCAGTGCCTCCAAAGGAGACGATGCCTGACTCCTCGTGAAACTTGATAGGAGTCCCAGGATTCCTGTGGCACGTGGAAAGGGAACCTTGGTCTCCCGCCTCAGCTGGAGAGGCGTCCCAATTGCCCTGCCAAGCCTCGAGGAGAATCCCGAGTTGTCCCTCGCAACTAGGCAGGAGTCCTGACGTCGCTGAACAAACACGTGGGTGGAAGGGCCATCCCCGTCGTAACTCGAGAATATACCCCAGGTTCCCGCCGCAACTCGAGAAAAACCATGAGACTTCCCCCTCGCCGTGAGATGAGTCCCGATTCCCCTACACTGCATCAAAGCAATTCCGTACTGCACATCAAACATGAAAGGAGCCTTGATTTCCTTGATGGCACTCCAGAGAAACCCCAAGAACACTGTTTCAAGGCTAGAGGGATCCTGAGGTCACTGTAGCAACACGAAAGAGCTCCATGGACCAAAAATCAACTCGAGATGAGAGGTTAGTCCATGGCTTCGACTCCAGAGGAATACAACCTTACCAGAAGCAGCTCAAGAGGAGGCTTCTCTCAGCTCTAGGTATCTGACAAGGAACCTGACTTTGCGGCCTCAAGTGGAATGGACACCGCGATGCCCTGACTTGAAATAAGGCCGGATATCCCTGCAGTGACTTGAATGCAGGCTCGTCTTGCATCTCCCAAGAAGAAAGGATGTCTGAATCCCCTGAGGAGGCCACAGAGAAAGACCCAGTTCCCCACCTCAACGCGACCGGAGGCCTCACATCCTTTGAAAACTCCAGAGGGACGCGGAGATCAATGTCTCCAAAGGAGACGATGCCTGACTCCTCGTGAATCTTGATAGGAGTCCCAGGAATCCTGTGGCACATGGAAAGGGACCCTTGGTCTCCCGCCTCAGCTGGAGAGGCGTCACAATTGCCCTGACAAGCCTCGAGGAGAATCCCGAGTTGTCCCTCGCAACTAGGCCGGAGTCTTGATGTCGCTGAACAAACACGTGTGTGGAAGGGCCATCCCCGTCGTAACTCGAGAATATACCCCAGGTTCCCGCCGCAACTCGAGAAAAACCATGAGACTTCCCCCTCGCCGCGAGAAGAGGCCCGATTCCCCTGCACTGAGTGCAGAGCAATGCGTGTTGCTCATCACACAGGAAAGGAGCCTTGATTTCCGTGATGGGACTCCAGAGAAACCCCAAGAACACTGTTTCAAGGCTAGAGGGATCCTGAGGTCACTGTAGCAACACGAAAGAACTCCGTGGACCACAAATTAACTCGAGATGAGAGGTTAGTCCCTGGCTTCGACTCCAGAGGAATACCACCTTACCACAAGCACCTGAAGAGGAGGCTTCTCTCAGCTCTAGGTATGTGAGAGGGACCCTGAGTTTGCGGCCTCAAGTGGGATGGACACCGCGATGCCCTGACTCGAAATAAGGCCCGATATCCCTGCAGTGACTTGAATGCAGGCTCGTCTTGCATCTTCCAAGACGAAAGGATGTCTGAATCCCCTGTTTAGACCACAGAGAAAGAAATAGTTCCCAAGTTCATCGCGACCGGAGGCCTCACATCCTTTGAAAACTCCAGAGGGATGCGGAGATCAGTGCCTCCAAAGGAGACGATGCCTGACTCCTCGTGAAACTTCTTAGGAGTCCCAGGATTCCTGTGGCACGTGGAAAGGGACCCTTGGTCTCCCGCCTTAGGTGGAGAGGCTTACAAATTGCCTGCCAAGCCTCGAGGAGAATCCCGAGTTGTCCCTCGCAACTAGGCAGGAGTCCTGACATCGCTGAACAAACACGTGTGTGGAAGGGCCGTCCCCGTCGTAACTCGAGAATATACCCCAGTTTCCCGCCACAACTCGAGAGAAACCATGAGACTTCCCCCTCGCCGCGAGATGAGGCCCGATTCCCCTGCACTGCGTGCAGAGCAATTCCGTGTTGCACATCACACATGAAAGGAGCCTTGATTTCCTTGATGGCACTCCAGAGAAACCCCAAGAACACTGTTTCAAGGCTAGAGGGATCCTGAGGTCACTGTAGCGACACGAAAGAGCTCCGTGGATCAAGAATCAACTCAAGATGAGAGGTTAGTCCCTGGCTTCGACTCCAGAGGAATACCACCTTACCACAAACACCTCAAGAGGAGGCTTCTCTCAGCTCTAGTTATGTGAGAGGGACCCTGAGTTTCCGGCCACAAGTAAAATGGACACCGCGAAGCCCTGACTCGAAATAAGGCCAGATATCTCTGCAGTGACTTGAATGCCAGCTCGTCTTGCTTCTCCCAAGATGAAAGGATGTCTGAAACCCTGTGGAGACCACAGAGAAAGACCTACTTCCCACCTCATCGCGACCCGAGGCATCAAATCCTTTGAAAACTCCAGAGGTACGCGGAGATGAGTGCCTCCAAAAGGGACGATGCCTGACTCCTCGTGAAACTTGATAGGAGTCCCAGGATTCCTGTGGCACGTGGAAAGGGACCCTTCGTCTCCCGCCTCAGCTGGAGAGGCGTCCCAATTGCCCTGCCAAGCCTCGAGGAGAATCCCGAGTTGTCCCTCGCAACTAGGCAGGAGTCCTGACGTCGCTGAACAAACACGTGGGTGGGAGGGCCATCCTCGTCGTAACTCGAGAATATACCCCAGGTTACCACCGCAACTCGAGAAAAACCATGAGACTTCCCCCTCGCCGGAATATGAGGCCCGATTCCCCCGCACTGTGTGCAGAGCAATTCCGTGTTGCACATCACACATGAAAGGAGCCTTGATTTCCTTGATGGCACTCCAGAGAAACCCCAAGAACACTGTTTCAGGGCTAGAGTGAACCTGAGGTCACTGTAGCAACACGAAAGAGCTCCTTGGACCAAAAACCAACTCGAGATGAGCGGTTAGTCCCTGGCTTCGACTCCAGAGGAATACCACCTTACCACAAGCACCTGAAGAGGAGGCTTCTCTCAGCTCTAGGTATGTGAGAGGGACCCTGAGTTTGCGGCCTCAAGGGGAATGGACACCGCGATGCCCTGACTCGAAATAAGGCCCGATATCCCTGCAGTGACTTGAATGCAGGCTCGTCTTGCATCTTCCAAGACGAAAGGATGTCTGAATCCCCTGTTTAGACCACAGAGAAAGAAATAGTTCCCAAGTTCATCGCGACCGGAGGCCTCACATCCTTTGAAAACTCCAGAGGGATGCGGAGATCAGTGCCTCCAAAGGAGACGATGCCTGACTCCTCGTGAAACTTCTTAGGAGTCCCAGGATTCCTGTGGCACGTGGAAAGGGACCCTTGGTCTCCCGCCTCAGGTGGAGAGGCTTCCAAATTGCCTGCCAAGCCTCGAGGAGAATCCCGAGTTGTCCCTCGCAACTAGGCAGGAGTCCTGACATCGCTGAATAAACACGTGGGTGGAAGGGCCATCCCCGTCGTAACTCGAGAATATACCCTAGTTTCCCGCCACAACTCGAGAGAAACCATGAGACTTCCCCCTCGCCGCGAGATGAGGCCCGATTCCCCTGCACTGCGTGCAGAGCAATTCCGTGTTGCACATCACACATGAAAGGAGCCTTGATTTCCTTGATGGCACTCCAGAGAAACCCCAAGAACACTGTTTCAAGGCTAGAGGGATCCTGAGGTCACTGTAGCGACACGAAAGAGCTCCGTGGATCAAGAATCAACTCAAGATGAGAGGTTAGTCCCTGGCTTCGACTCCAGAGGAATACCACCTTACCACAAGCACCTCAAGAGGAGGTTTCTCTCAGCTCTAGGTATGCGAGAGGGACCCTGAGTTTGCAGCCTCAAGTGGAATGGAGACCGCGATGCCCTGACTCGAAATAAGGCCGGATATCCCTGTAGTGACTTGAATGCAGGCTCGTCTTTCATCTCCCAAGACGAAAGGATGTCTGAATCCCGTGTGGAGACCACAGAGAAAGACCTAGTTCCCCACCTCATCGTGACCGGAGCCTCACATCCTTTGAAAACTCCAGAGGTACGCGGAGATCAGTGCCTTCAAAGGAGACGATGCCTGACTCCTCGTGAAACTTGATAGGAGTCCCAGGATTCCTGTGGCACGTGGAAAGGGACCCTTGGTCTCCCGCCTCAGCTGGAGAGGCGTCCCAATTGCCCTGCCAAGCCTCGAGGAGAATCCCAAGTTGTCCCTCGCAACTAGGCAGGAGTCCTGACGTCGCTGAACAAACACGTGGGTGGAAGGGCCATCCCCGTCGTAACTCGAGAATATACCCCAGTTTCCGGCCGCAACTCGAGAAAAACCATGAGACTTCCCCCTCGCCGCGAGATGAGGCCCGATTCCCTTGCACTGCATTCAAAGCAATTCCGTACTGCACATCAAACATGAAAGGAGCCTTGATTTCCTTGATGGCACTCCAGAGAAATCCCAAGAACACTGTTTCAAGGCTAGAGGGATCCTGAGGTCACTGTAGCAACACGAAAGAGCTCCATGGACCAAAAATCAACTCGAGATGAGAGGTTAGTCCATCGCTTCGACTCCAGAGGAATACCACCTTACCACAAGCACCTCAAGAGGAGGCTTCTCTCAGATCTAGGTATGTGAGAGGGACCCTGAGATTGCGGCCTCAAGTGGAATGGACACTGCAATGCCCTGACTCGAAATAAGGCCGGATATCCCTGCAGTGACTTGAATGCAGGCTCGTCTTGAATCTACCAAGACAAAAGGATGTCTGAATCCCATGTGGAGACAACAGAGAAAGACCTACTTCCCCACTTCATCGCGACCTGAGTCCTCACATCCTTTGAAAACTCCAGACGTATGCGGAGATCAGTGCCTCCAAGGGAGACGATGCCTGACTCCTCGTGAAACTTCTTAGGAGTCCCAGGATTCCTGTGGCACTTGGAAAGGGACCCGTGGTCTCCCGCCACAGCTGGAGAGGCGTCCCAATTGCCCTGCCAAGCCTCGAGGAGAATCCCGAGTTTTCCCTCGCAACTAGGCACGAGTCCTGCCGTCACGGAACAAACACGTGTGTGGAAGGGCCATCCCCGTTGTAACTCGAGAATATACCCCAGGTTCCCGCCGCAACTCGAGAAAAACCATGAGACGTCCCCCTCGCTGCGAGATGAGGCCATATTCCCCTGCAGTGCGTGCAGAGCAATTCCGTGTTGCACGTCACAGATGAAAGGAGCCTTGATTTCCTTGATGGCACTCCAGAGAAACCCCAAGAACACTGTTTCAAGGCTAGAGGGATCCTGAGGTCACTGTAGCAACACGAAAGAGCTCCGTGGACGAAAAATCAACTCGAGATGAGAGGTCAGTCCCAGGCTTCAACTCCAGAGGAATACCACCTTACCACAAGCACCTCAAGAGGAGGCTTCTCTCAGCTCTAGCTATGTGAGAGGGACCCTGAGTTTGCGGCCTCAAGTGGAATGAACACTGCGATGCCCTGGCTCGAAATAAGGCTGGATATCCCTGCAGTGACTTGAATGCAGGCTCGTCTTGCATCTCCCAAGACGAAAGGATGTCTGAATCCCCTGTGGAGACCACAGAGATAGACCTAGTTCCCCACCTCATCGCGACTGGAGGCCTCACATCCTTTGAAAATTTCAGAGGTACACGGAGATCAGTGCCTCCAAAGGAGACGATGCCTGACTCCTCGTGAAACTTGATAGGAGTCCCCGGATTCCTGTGGCACGTGGAAAGGGACCCTTGGTCTCCCGCCTCAGCTGGAGAGGC
This sequence comes from Cervus elaphus, assembly GCF_910594005.1. Taxonomy (NCBI): domain Eukaryota; kingdom Metazoa; phylum Chordata; class Mammalia; order Artiodactyla; family Cervidae; genus Cervus; species Cervus elaphus. The sequence continues at coordinate 7,978,446 of NC_057815.1, read as the reverse complement.
GTCCCAATTGCCCTGCCAAGCCTCGAGGAGAATCCCGAGTTGTCCCTCGCAACTAGGCAGGAGTCCTGACATCGCTGAACAAACACGTGTGTGGAAGGGCCATCCCCGTCGTAACTCGAGAATATACCCCAGGTTCCCGCCGCAACTCGAGAAAAACCATGAGACTTCCCCCTCGCCGTGAGATGAGGCCCGATTCCCCTGCACTGCATTCAAAGCAATTCCGTACTGCACATCAAACATGAAAGGAGCATTGATTTCCTTGATGGCACTCCAGAGAAACCCCAAGATCACTGTTTCAAGGCTAGAGGGATCCTGAGGTCACTGTAGCAACACGAAAGAGCTCCATGGACCAAAAATCAACTCGAGATGAGAGGTTAGTCCCTGGCTTCGACTCCAGAGGAATATCACCATAGCACAAGCACCTCAAGAGGAGGCTTCTCTCAGCTCTAGGTATGTGAGAGGGACCCTGAGATTGCGGCCTCAAGTGGAATGGACACTGCAATGCCCTGACGCGAAATAAGGCCGGATATCCCTGCAGTGACTTGAATGCAGGCTCGTCTTGCATCTCCCAAGACAAAAGGATGTCTGAATCCCCTGTGGAGACCACAGAGAAAGACCTAGTTCCCCACTTCATCGCGACCGGAGTCCTCACATCCTTTGAAAACTCCAGACGTATGCGGAGATCAGTCCCTCCAAGGGAGACGATGCCTGACTCCTCGTGAAACTTCTTAGGAGTCCCAGGATTCCTGTGGCACGTGGAAAGGGACCCGTGGTCTCCCGCCACAGCTGGAGAGGCGTCCCAATTGCCCTGCCAAGCCTCGAGGAGAATCCCGAGTTTTCCCTCGCAACTAGGCACGAGTCCTGCCGTCGCTGAACAAACACGTGTGTTGAAGGGACATCCCCGACGTAACTCGAGAATATACCACAGGTTCCCACCGCAACTCGAGAAAAACCATGAGACGTCCCCCTCGCCGCGAGATGAGGCCATATTCCCCTGCAGTGCGTGCAGAGCAATTCCGTGTTGCACATCACACATGAAAGGAGCCTTGATTTCCTTGACGGCACTCCAGAGAAACCCCAAGAACACTGTTTCCAAGCTAGAGGGATCCTGAGGTCACTGTAGCAACACGAAAGAGCTCCGTGGACGAAAAATCAACTCGAGATGAGAGGTTAGTCCCAGGCTTCAACTCCAGAGGAATACCACCTTACCACAAGCACCTCAAGAGGAGGCTTCTCTCAGCTCTAGCTATGTGAGAGGGACCCTGAGTTTGCGGCCTCAAGTGGAATGGACACTGCGATGCCCTGGCTCGAAATAAGGCTGGATATCCCTGCAGTGACTTGAATGCAGGCTGGTCTTGCATCTCCCAAGACGAAAGGATGTCTGAATCCCCTGTGGAGACCACAGAGATAGACCTAGTTTCCCACCTCATCGCGACCGGAGGCCTCACATCCTTTGAAAATTCCAGAGGTACACGGAGATCAGTGCCTCCAAAGGAGACGATGCCTGACTCCTCGTGAATCTTGATAGGAGTCCCAGGATTCCTTTTGCACGTGGAAAGGGACCCTTGGTCTCCCGCCTCAGCTGGAGAGGCGTCCCAATTGCCCTGCCAAGCCTCATGGAGAATCCCGAGTTGTCCCTCGCAACTAGGCAGGAGTCCTGACGTCGCTGAACAAACACGTGGGTGGAAGGGCCATCCCCGTCGTAACTCGAGAATATACCCCAGGTTCCCGCCGCAACTCGAGAAAAACCATGAGACTTCCCCCTCGCCGTGAGATGAGGCCCGATTCCCCTGCACTGCATGCAGAGCAATTTCGTGTTGCACATCAAACATGAAAGGAGCCTTGATTTCCTTGGTGGCACTCCAGAGAAACCCCAAGAACACTGTTTCAAGGCTAGAGGGATCCTGAGGTCACTGTAGCAACACGAAAGAGCTCCGTGGACCAAAAATCAACTCGAGATGAGAGGTTAGTCCCTGGCTTCGACTCCAGAAGAATACCACCTTACCACAAGCACCTCAAGAGGAGGCTTCTCTCAGCTCTAGGTATGTGAGAGGGACCCTGAGTTTGCGGCCTCAAGTGGAATGGACACTGCGATGCCCTGACGCGAAATAACGCCGGATATTCCTGCAGTGCCTTGAATGCAGGCTCGTCTTGCATCTCCCAAGACGAAAGGATGTCTGAATCCCCTTTGGAGACCACAGAGAAAGACCTAGTTCCCCACCTCATCGCGACCAGAGGCCTCACATCCTTTGAAAACTCCAGACGTACGCGGAGATCAGTGCCTCGAAGGGAGACGATGCCTGACTCCTCGTGAAACTTGAGAGGGGTCCCAGGATTCCTGTGGAACGTGGAAAGGGACCCTTGGTCTCCCGCCTAAGCTGGAGAGGCTTCCCAATTGCCCTGCCAAGCCTCGAGGAGAATCCCAAGTAGTCCCTCGCAACTAGGCAGGAGTCCTGACGTGGCTGAACAAACACGTGGTTGGAAGGGCCATCCCCGTCGTAACTCGAGAATATACCCCAGGTTCACGCGCAACTCGAGGAAAACCAGGAGACTTCCCCCTCGCTGCGAGATGAGGCCCGATTCCCCTGCACTGCGTGCAGAGCAATTCCGTGTTGCACATCACACATGAAAGGAGCCTTGATTTCCTTGATGGCACTCCAGAGAAACCCCAAGAACACTGTTTCAAGGCGAGAGTGAACCTGAGGTCACTGTAGCAACACAAAAGAGCTCCGTGGACCAAAAATCAACTCAAGATGAGAGGTTAGTCCCTGGTTTCGTCTCCAGAGGAATACCACCTTACCACAAGCACCTCAAGAGGAGGCTTCTCTCAGCTCTGGGTATGTGAGAGGGACCCTGAGTTTGCGGCCTCAAGTACAATGGACACCGCGATGCCCTGACTCGAAATAAGGCCGGATATCCCTGCAGTGATTTGAATGCAGGCTCGTCTTGCATCTCCCAAGACGAAAGGATGTCTGAATCCCTGTGGAGACCACAGAGAAAGTCTTAGTTCCCCACCTCATCGTGACCGGAGGCCTCACATCCTTTGAAAACTCCAGAGGTACGCGGAGATCAGTGCCTCCAAAGGAGGCGATGCCTGACTCCTCGTGAAACTTGATAGGAGTTCCAGGATTCCTGTGGCACGTGGAAAGGGACCCTTGGTCTCCCGCCTCAGCTGGAGAGGCGTCCCAATTGCCCTGCCAAGCCTCGAGGAGAATCCCGAGTTGTCCCTCGCGACTAGGCAGGAGTCCTGACGTCGCTGAACAAACACGTGTGTGGAAGGGCCATCCCCGTCGTAACTCGAGAATATACCCCAGGTTCCCGCCGCAACTCGAGAAAACCATGAGACTTCCCCCTCGCCGCGAGATGAGGCCCGATTCCCCTGCACTGCGTGCACAGCAATTCCGTGTTTCACATCACACATGAAAGGAGCCTTGATTTCCTTGATGGCATTCCAGGAAACCCCAAGAACACTGTTTCAAGGCTAGAGGGATCCTGAGGACACTGTAGCAACACGAAAGAGCTCCGTGGACCAAAAATCAACTCGAGATGAGAGGTTAGTCCCTGGCTTCGACTCCAGAGGAATACCACCTTACCACAAGCACCTCAAGAGGAGGCTTCTCTCAGCTCTAGGTATGTGAGAGGGACCCTGAGTTTGCGGCCTCAAGTGGAATGGACACCGCTATGCCCTGACTCGAAATAAGGCCAGATATATCTGCAGTGACTTGAATGCCAGCTCGTCTTGCATCTCCCAAGATGAAAGGATGTCTGAATCCCCTGTGGAGACCACAGAGAAAGACCTAGTTCCCCACCTCATCCCGACCGGAGGACTCACATCCTTTGAAAACTACAGAAGTACGCGGAGATCAGTACCTCCAAAAGTGACTATGCCTGACTCATAGTGAAACTTGATAGGAGTCCCAGGATTCCTGTGGCACGTGGAAAGGGACCCTTGGTCTCCCGCCTCAGCTGGAGAGGCGTCCCAATTGCCCTGGCCAGCCCCGAGGAGAATCCCGAGTTGTCCCTCACAACTAGGCAGGAGTCCTGACGTCGCTGAACAAGCACGTGGGTGGAAGGGCCATCCGCATCATAACTCGAGAATATACCCCAGGTTCCCGCCGCAACTCGAGAAAAACCATGAGACTTCCCCCTCGCCGCGAGATGAGGCCCGATTCCCCTGCACTGCATGCACAGCAATTCCGTGTTGCACATCACACATGAAAGGAGCCTTGATTTCCTTGATGGCACTCCAGAGAAACCTCAAGAACACTGTTTCAAGGCTAGAGGGATCCTGAGGTCACTGTAGCAACACGAAAGAGCTCCGTGGACCAAGAATCAACTCGAGATGAGCGGTTAGTCCTTGGCTTCGACTCCAGAGGAATACAACCTTACCACAAGCACCTCAAGAGGAGGCTTCTCTCAGCTCTAGGTATGTGAGAGGGACCCTGAGTTTGCGGCCTCAAGTGGAATGGACACCGCGATGCCCTGACTCGAAATAAGGCCGGATATCCCTGCAGTGACTTGAATGCAGGCTCGTCTTGCATCTTCTAAGACGAAAGGATGTCTGAATCCCCTGTGGAGACCACAGAGAAAGACCTAGTTCCCCACCTCATCGCGACCGGAGGCCTCACATCATTTGAAAACTCCAGAGGTACGCGGAGATCAGTGCCTCCAAAGGAGACGATGCCTGACTCCTCGTGAAACTTGATAGGAGTCCCAGGATTCCTGTGGCACGTGGAAAGGGACCCTTGGTCTCCCGCCTCAGCTGGAGAGGCATCCAAATTGCCTGCCAAGCCTCGAGGAGAATCCCGAGTTGTCCCTCGCAACTAGGCAGGAGTCCTGACATGGCTGAAGAAACACGTGGGTGGAAGGGCCATCCCCGTCGTATCTCGAGAATATACCCCAGTTTCCCGCCACAACTCGAGAGAAACCATGAGACTTCCCCCTCGCCGCGAGATGAGCTCCGATTCCCCTGCACCGTGTGCAGAGCAATTCCGTGTTGCACATCACACATGAAAGGAGCCTTGATTTCCTTGATGGCACTCCAGAGAAACCCCAAGGACCCTGTTTCAGGGCTAGAGGGATCCTGAGGTCACTGTAGCAACATGAAAGAGCTCAGTGGACCAAAAATCAACTCGAGATGAGAGGTTAGTCCTTGGCTTCGACTCCAGAGGAATACCACCTTACCACAAGCACCTGAAGAGGAGGCTTCTCTCAGCTCTAGATATGTGAGAGGGACCCTGAGTTTGCGGCCTCAAGTGGAATGGACACCGCGATGCCCTGACTCGAAATAAGGCCGGATATCCCTGCAGTGACTTGAATGCAGGCTCGTCTTGCATCTTCTAAGACGAAAGGATGTCTGAATCCCCTGTGGAGACCACAGAGAAAGACCTAGTTCGCCACCTCATCGCGACCGGAGGCCTCACATCATTTGAAAACTCCAGAGGTACGCGGAGATCAGTGCCTCCAAAGGAGAGGACGCCTGACTCCTCGTGAAACTTGATAGGAGTCCCAGGATTCCTGTGGCACGTGGAAAGGGACCCTTGGTCTCCCGCCTCAGCTGGAGAGGCATCCAAATTGCCTGCCAAGCCTCGAGGAGAATGCCGAGTTGTCCCTCGCAACTAGGCAGGAGTCCTGACGACGCTGAACAAACACGTGGGTGGAAGGGCCATCCCCGTCGTAACTCGAGAATATACCCCAGGTTCCCGCCGCAACTCGAGAAAAACCATGAGACTTCCCCCTCGCCGCGAGATGAGGCCCGATTCCCCTGCACTGCGTGCAGAGCAATTCCGTGTTGCACATCACACATGAAAGGAGCCTTGATTTCCTTGATGGCACTCCAGAGAAACCTCAAGAACTCTGTTTCAAGGCTAGAGGGATCCTGAGGTCACTGTAGCAACACGAAAGAGCTCCGTGGACCAAGAATCAACTCGAGATGAGCGGATAGTCCCTGGCTTCGACTCCAGAGGAATACCACCTTACCACAAGCACCTCAAGAGGAGGCTTCTCTCAGCTCTAGGTATGTGAGAGGGACCCTGAGTTTGCGGCCTCAAGTGGAATGGACACCGCGATGCCGTGACTCGAAATAAGGCCGGATATCCCTGACGTGACTTGAATGCAGGCTCGTCTTGCATCTCCCAAGACGAAAGGATGTCTGAATCCCCTGTGGAGACCACAGAGAAAGACCTAGTTCCCCACCTCATCGCGACCGGAGGCCTCATATATTTGAAAACTCCAGAGGTACACTGAGATCAGTGCCTCCAAAGGAGACGATGCCTGACTCCTCGTGAAACTTGATAGGAGTCCCAGGATTCCTGTGCACGTGGAAAGGGACCCTTGGTCTCCCGCCTCAGCTGGAGAGGCGTCCCAATTGCCCTGCCAAGCCTCGAGGAGAATCCCGAGATGTCCCTCGCAACTAGTTAGGAGTCCTGACGTCGCTGAACAAACACGTGTGTGGAAGGGCCATCCCCGTCGTAACTCGAGAATATACCCCAGGTTCCCACAGCAACTCGAGAAAAACCATGAGACATCCCCCTCGCCGCTAGATTTGGCCCGATTCCCCTGCACTGCATTCAAAGCAATTCTGTATTGCACATCACACATGAAAGGAGCCTTGATTTCCTTGATGGCACTCCAGAGAAACCCCAAGAACACTGTTTCAAGGCTAGAGGGATCCTGAGGTCACTGTAGCAACACGAAAGAGCTCCGTGGACCAAAAATCAACTAGAGATGAGAGGTTAGTCCCTAACTTCGACTCCATAGGAATACCACCTTACCACAAGCACCTCAAGAGGAGGCTTCTCTCAGCTCTAGGTATGTGAGAGGGACCCTGATTTTGCGGCCTCAAGTGGAATGGACACTGCGATGCCCTGACTCGAAATAAGGCCGGATATCCCTGCAGTGACTTGAATGCAGGCTCGTCTTGAATCTCCCAAGATGAAAGGATGTCTGAATCCCCTGTGGAGACCACAGAGAAAGACCTAGTTCCCCACCTCATCGCGACCGGAGGCCTCATATCCTTTGACAACTCCAGAGGTACGCGGAGATCAGTGCCTCCAAAGGAGACGATGCCTGACTCTTCGTGAAACTTGATAGGAGTCCCAGGATTCCTGTGGCACGTGGAAAGGGACACTTGGTCTCCTGCCTCAGCTGGAGAGGCATCCCAATGGCCCTGCCAAGCCTCGAGGAGAATCCCGAGTTGTCCCTCGCAACTAGGCAGGAGTCCTGACGTCGCTAAACAAACACGTGCGTGAAAGGGCCATCCCCATCGTTATTCGAGAATATACCCCGGGTTCCCGCCGCAACTCGAGAAAAACCATGAGACTTCCCCCTCGCCGCGATATGAGGCCCGATTCCCCTGCACTGCGTGCAGAGCAATTCCGTGTTGCACATCACACATGAAAGGAGCCTTGATTTCCTTGATGGCACTCCAGAGAAACCCCAAGAACACTGTTTCAAGGCTAGCGGGATCCTGAGGTCACTGTAGCAACAGGAAAGGGCTCCGTGGACCAACAATCAACTCGAGATGAGAGGTTAGTCCCTGGCTTCGACTCCAGAGGAATACCACCTTACCACAAGCACCTCAAGACGAGGCTTCTCTCAGCTCTAGGTATGTGAGAGGGACCCTGATTTTGCGGCCTCAAGTGGAATGGACACCGCGATGCCCTGATTCGAAATAAGGCGGGATATCCCTGCAGTGACTTGAATGCAGGCGCATCTTGCATCTCCCAAGACGAAAGGATGTCTGAATCCCCTGTGGAGACCTCAGAGAAAGATCTAGTTCCCCATCTCATCGCGACCGGAGGCCTCACATCCTTTGAAAACTCCAGAGGTATGCGGAGATCAGTGCCTCCAAAGGAGACGATGCCTGACTCCTCGTGAAACTTGATAGGAGTCCCAGGATTCCCTTGGCACATGGAACGGGACCCTTGGTCTCCCGCCTCAGCTGGAGAGGCGTGCCAACTGCCCTGCCAAGCCTCGAGGAGAATCCCGAGTTGTCCCTCGCAAATAGGCAGGAGTCCTGACGTCGCTGAACAAACACGTGGGTGGAAGGGCCATCCCCGTCATAACTCGAGAATATACCCCAGGGTCCCGCCGCAACTCGAGAAAAACCATGAGACTTCCCCCTCGCCGCGAGATGAGGCCCGATTCTCCTGCACTGCATGGAGAGCAATTCCGTATTGCACATCAAACATGAAAGGAGCCTTGATTTCCTTGATGGCACTCCAGAGAAACCCCAAGAACACTGTTTCAAGGCTAGAGGGATCCTGAGGTTACTGTAGCAACACGAAAGAGGTCCGTGGACCAAAAATCAACTCGAGATTAGAGGTTTGTCCCTGGGTTCGACTCCAGAGGACTACCACCTTACCACAAGCACCTCAAGAGGAGGCTTCTCTCAGCTCTAGGTATGTGAGTGGGACCCTGAGTTTGCGGACTCAAGTGGAATGGACACTGCGATGCACTGACGCGAAATAAGGCCGGATATCCGTGCAGTGACTTGAATGCAGGCTCGTCTTGCATCTCCCAAGATGAAAGGATGTCGGAATCCCCTGTGGAGACCACAGAGAAAGACCTAGTTCCCCACCTCATGGCGACCAGAGGCACACATCCTTTGAAAACTCCAGAGGTACGCGGAGATCAGTGCCTCCAAAGGAGACGATGCCTGAATCCTCGTGAAACTTGATAGGAGTCCCAGGATTCCTGTGGCACATGGAAAGGGACCCTTGGTCTCCCGCCTCAGCTGGAGACGCGTCCCAATTGCCCTGCCAAGCCTCGAGGAGAATCCCGAGTTGTCCCTCGCAACTAGGCAGGAGTCCTGACGTCGCTGAACAAACACGTGTGTGGAAGGGCCATCCCCGTCGTAACTCGAGAATATACCCCAGGTTCCCGCCGCAACTCGAGAAAAACCATGAGACTTCCCCCTCGCCGCGAGATGAGGCCCGATTCCCCGACACTGCGTGCAGAGCAATTCCGTGTTGCACATCACACATGAAAGGAGCCTTGATTTCCTTGGTGGCACTCCAGAGAAACCCCAAGAACACTGTTTCAAGGCTAGAGGGATCCTGAAGTCACTGTAGCAACACGAAAGAGCTCCGTGGACCAAAAATCAAGTCGAGATGAGAGGTTAGTCCCTGGATTCAACTCCAGAGGAATACCACCTTAAGACAAGCACCTCAAGAGGAGGCTTCTCTCAGCTCTAGGTATGTGAGAGGGACCCTGAGTTTGAGGCCTTAAGTGGAATGGACACCACGATGCCCTGACTCGAAATAAGGCCGGATATCCCTGCAGTGACTTGAATGCAGGCTCGTCTTGCATCTCCCAAGATGAAAGGATGTCTGAATCCCCTGTGGAGACCACAGAGAAAGACCTAGTTCCCCACCTCATCTCGACCGGAGGCCTCATATCCTTTGAAAACTCCAGAGGTATGCGGAGATCAGTGCCTCCAAAGGAGACGATGCCTGACTCCTCGTGAAACTTGATAGGAGTCCCAGGATTCCTTTGGCACGTGGAAAGGGACCCTTGGTCTCCCGCCTCAGCTGGAGAGGCGTCCCAATTGCCCTGCCAAGCCTCGAGGAGAATCCCGAGTTGTCCCTCGCAACTAGGCAGGAGTCCTGACGTCGCTGAACAAACCCGTGCGTGGAAGGGCCATCCCCATCGTAATTCGAGAATATACCACAGGTTCCTGCAACAACTCGAGAAAAAACATGAGACATCCCCCTCACCCCGAGATGAGGCCCGATTCCCCTGCACTGCGTGCAGAGCAATTCCGTGTTGCACATCACACATGAAAGGAGCCTTGATTTCCTTGATGGCACTCCAGAGAAACTCCAAGAACACTGTTTCAAGGCTAGCGGGATCCTGAGGTCACTGTAGCAACAGGAAAGGGCTCCGTGGACCAACAATCAACTCGAGATGAGAGGTTAGTCCCTGGATTCGACTCCAGAGGAATACCACCTTACCACAAGCACCTCAAGAGGAGGCTTCTCTCAGCTCTAGGTATGTGAGAGGGACCCTGAGTTTGCAGCCTCAAGTCGAATGAACACCACGATGCCCTGACTCGAAATAAAGCCGGTAATCCCTGCAGTGACTTGAATGCAGGCTCGTCTTGCATCTCCCAAGACGAAAGGATGTCTGAATCCCCTGTGGAGACCACAGAGAAAGACCTAGTTCCCCAACTCATCGCGACCAGAGGCATCACATCCTTTGAAAACTCCAGAGGTACACGGAGATCAGTGCCTCCAAAGGAGAAGATGCCTGACTCCTCGTGAAACGTGATAGGAGTCCCAGGATTCCTGTGGCACGTGGAAAGGGACCCTTGGTCTCCCGCCTCAGCTGGAGAGGCGTCCCAATTGCCCTGCCAAGCCTCGAGGAGAATCCCGAGTTGTCCCTCGCAACTAGGCAGGAGTCCTGACGTCCCTGAACATACACGGTTGTGGAAGGGCCATCCTCGTCGTAACTCGAGAATATACCCCAGGTACCCGCCGCAACTCGAGAAAAACCATGAGACTTCCCCCTCGCCGCGAGATGAGGCCCGATTCCCCTGCCCTGCGTGCTGAGCATTTCCGTGTTGCACATCACACATGAAAGGAGCCTTGATTTCCTTGATGTCACTCCAGAGAAACCCCAAGAACACTGTTTCAAGGCTAGAGGGATCCTGAGGTCACTGTAGCAACACCAAAGAGCTCCGTGGACCAAAAAGCAACTCGAGATGAGGGGTTAGTCCCTGGCTTCGACTCCAGAGGAATACCACCTTACCACAAGCACCTCAAGACGAGGCTTCTCTCAGCTCTAGGTATGTGAGAGGGACCCTGAGTTAGCGGCCTCAAGTGGAATGGACACCGCTATGCCCTGACTCGAAAAAAGGCCGGATATTCCTGCAGTGACTATAATGCAGGTTCGTCTTGCATCTCCCAAGACGAAAGGATGTCTGAATCCCCTGTGGAGACCACAGAGAAAGACCTATTTCCCCACCTCATCGCGACTGGAGGCCTCACATCCTTTGAAAACTCCAGAGGTACGCGGAGATCAGTGCCTCCAAAGAAGACGATGCCTGACTCCTCGTGAAACATGATAGGAGTCCTAGGATTCCTGTGGCACGTGGAAAGGGACCCTTGGTCTCCCGCCTCAGCTGGAGAGGCGTCCCAATTGCCCTGCCAAGCCTCGAGGAGAATCCCGAGTTGTCCCTCGCAACTAGGCAGAGTCCTGACGTGAATGAACAAACACGTGGGTGGAAGGGCCATCCCCGTCGTAACTCGAGAATACACCCCAGGTTCCCGCCGCAATTCGAGAAAAACCATGAGACTTCCCCCTCGCTGAGAGATGAGGCCCGATTCCCCTACTCTGCAGGCAGAGAAATTCCGTGTTGCACATCACACGTGAAAGGAACCTTGATTTCCTTCATGGCACTCCAGAGAAACCCCAAGAACACTTTTTCCAGGCTAGAGGGATCCTGAGGTCACTGTAGCAACACGAAAGAGCTCCGTGGACCAAAAATCAACTCGAGATGAGGGGTTAGTCCCTGGCTTCGACTCCAGAGGAATACCACCTTACCACAAGCACCTCAAGAGGAGGCTTCTCTCAGCTCTAGGTATGTGAGAGGGACCATGAGTTTGCAGCCTCAAGTCGAATGGACACCACGATGCCCTGACTCGAAATAAGGCCGGATATCCCTGCAGTGACTTGAATGCAGGCTCGTCTTGCATCGCCCAAGACGAAAGGATGTCTGAATCCCCTGTGGATACAACAGAGAAAGACCTAGTTCCCCACCTCATCGCGACCGGAGGCATCACATCCTTTGAAAACTCCAGAGGTACGCGGAGATCAGTGCCTCCAAAGGAGCCAATGCCTGTCTCCTCCTCAAACTTGATAGGAGTCCCAGGATTCCTGTGGCACGTGGAAAGGGACCCTTGGTCTCCCGCCTCAGCTGGAGAGGCGTCCCAATTGCCCTGCCAAGCCTCGAGGAGAATCCCGAGTTGTCGCTCGCAACTAGGCAGGAGTCCTGTTGTCGCTGAACAAACACGTGGGTGGAAGGGCCATCCCCGTCGTAACTCGACAATATAGCCCAGGTTCCCGCCGCAACTCGAAAAAGCCATGAGACTTCCCCCTCGCCGCGAGATGAGGCCCGATTCCCCTACACTGCGTGCAGAGCAATTCCGTGTGGCACATCACACATGAAAGGAGCCTTGATTTCCTTGATGGCACTCCAGAGAAACCCCAAGAACACTGTTTCAAGGCTAGAGGGATCCTGAGGTCACTGTAGCAACACGAAAGAGCTCCGTGGACCAAAAATCAACTCGAGATGAGAGGTTAGTCCCTGGCTTCGACTCCAGAGGACTACCACCTTACCACAAGCACCTCAAGAGGAGGCTTCTCTCAGCTCTAGGTATGTGAGAGGGACCCTGAGTTTGCAGCCTCAAGTCGAATGAACACCACGATGCCCTGACGCGAAATAAGGCCGGATATCCCTGCAGTGACTTGAATGCAGGCTCGTCTAGCATCTCCCAAGACGAAAGGATGTCTGAATCCCCTTTGTAGACCACAGAGAAAGACCTAGTTCCCCAACTCATCGCGACCGGAGGCATCACATCCTTTGAAAACTCCAGAGGTACGCAGAGATCAGTGCCTCCAAAGGAGACGATGCCTGACTCCTAGTCAAACTTGATAGGAGTCCCAGGATTCCTGTGGCACGTGGAAAGGGACTCTTGGTCTCCCGCCTCAGCTGGAGAGGCGTCCCAATTGCCCTACCAAGCCTCGAGGAGAATCCCGAGTTGTCCCTCGCAACTAGGCAGGAGTCCTGACGTCGCTGAACAAACACGTGGGTGGAAGGGCCTTCCCCGTCGTAAATCGATAATATAGCACAGGTTCCCGCTGTAACTGGAGAAAAAACATGAGACTTCCCCCTCGCCGCGAGATGAGGCCCGATTCCCCTACACTGCGTGCAGAGCAATTCCGTGTTGCACATCACACATGAAAGGAGCCTTGATTTCCTTGATGGCACTCCAGAGAAACCCCAAGAACACTGTTTCAAGGCTAGAGGGATCCTGAGGTCACTGTAGCAACACGAAAGAGCTCCGTGGACCAGAAATCAACTCGAGATGAGAGGTTAGTCCCTGGCTTCGACTCCAGAGGAATACCACCTTACCACAAGCACCTCAAGACGAGGCTTCTCTCAGCTCTAGGTATGTGAGAGGGACCCTGATTTTGCGGCCTCAAGTGGAACGGACACTGCGATGCCCTGACTCGAAATAAGGCCGGATATCCCTGCAGTGACTTGAATGCAGGCTCGTCTTGCATCTCCCAAGACGAAAAGATGTCTGAATCCCCTGTGCAGACGACAGAGAATGACCTAGTTCCCCACCTCATCGCGACCGGAGGCCTCACATCCTTTGATAACTCCAGAGGTACACGGAGATCAGTGCCTCCAAAGGAGAAGATGCCTGACTCCTCGTGAAACGTGATAGGAGTCCCAGGATTCCTGTGGCACGTGGAAAGGGACACTTGGTCTCCCGCCTCAGCTGGAGAGGCGTCCCAATTGCCCTGCCAAGCCTCGAGGAGAATCCCGAGTTGTCCCTCGCAACTAGGCAGGAGTCCTGACGTCCCTGAACATACACGGTTGTGGAAGGGCCATCCTCGTCGTAACTCGAGAATATACCCCAGGTACCCGCCGCAACTCGAGAAAAACCATGAGACTTCCCCCTCGCCGCGAGATGAGGCCCGATTCCCCTGCCCTGCGTGCTGAGCATTTCCGTGTTGCACATCACACATGAAAGGAGCCTTGATTTCCTTGATGTCACTCCAGAGAAACCCCAAGAACACTGTTTCAAGGCTAGAGGGATCCTGAGGTCACTGTAGCAACACCAAAGAGCTCCGTGGACCAAAAAGCAACTCGAGATGAGGGGTTAGTCCCTGGCTTCGACTCCAGAGGAATACCACCTTACCACAAGCACCTCAAGAGGAGGCTTCTCTCAGCTCTAGGTATGTGAGAGGGACCCTGAGTTTGCGGCCTCAAGTGGAATGGACACTGCGATGCCTTGACTCGAAATAAGGCCGGATATCCCTGCAGTGACTTGAATGCAGGCTCGTCTTGCTTCTCCCAAGACGAAAGGATGTCTGAATCCCCTGTGGAGACCACAGAGAAAGACCTAGTTCCCCACCTCATGGCGACCGGAGGCCTCACACCCTTTGAAAACTCCAGAGGCACGCGGAGATCAGTGCCTCCAAAGGAGACGATGCCTGACTCCTCGTGAAACTTGATAGGAGTCCCAGGATTCCTGTGGCACGTGGAAAGGGACCCTTGGTCTCCCGCCTCAGCTGGAGAGGCGTCCCAATTGCCCTGCCAAGCCTCGAGGAGAATCCCGAGTTGTCCCTCGCAAATAGGCAGGAGTCCTGACGTCGCTGAACAAACACGTGAGTGGAAGGGCCATCCCCGTCATAACTCGAGAATATACCCCAGGTTCCCGCCGCAACTCGAGAAAAACCATGAGACTTCCCCCTCGGCGTGAGATGAGGCCCGATTCCCCTGCACTGCGTGCAGAGCAATTCCGTGTTGCACATTACACATGAAAGCAGCCTTGATTTCCTTGGTGGCACTCCAGAGAAACCCCAAGAACACTGTTTCAAGGCTAGAGGGATCCTGAGGTCACTGTAGCAACAGGAAAGGGCTCCGTGGACCAACAATCAACTCGAGATGAGAGATTAGTCCCTGGCTTCGACTCCAGAGGAATACCACCTTACCACAAGCACCTCAAGAGGAGGCTTCTCTCAGCTCTAGCTATGTGCTGAGTTTGCGGCCTCAAGTGGAATGGACACCGCGATGCCCTGACTCGAAATAAAGCCGGATATCCCTGCAGTGACTTGAATGCAGGCTCGTCTTGCTTCTCCCAAGACGAAAGGATGTCTGAATCCCCTGTGGAGACATCAGAGAAAGATCTAGTTCCCCACCTCATCGCGACCGGAGGCCTCACATCCTTTGAAAACTCCAGAGGTACGCGGAGATCAGTGCCTCCAAAGGAGACGATGCCTGACTCCTCGTGAAACTTGATAGGAGGCCCAGGATTCCTGTGGCACATGGAAAGGGACCCTTGGTCTCCCGCCTCAGCTGGAGAGGCGTCCCAATTGCCCTGCCAAGCCTCGAGGAGAATCCCGAGTTGTCCCTCGCAACTAGGCAGGAGTCCTGACGTCGCTGAACAAACACGTGGGTGGAAGGGCAATCCCCGTCGTAACTCGAGAATATACCCCAGGGTCCTGCCGCAACTCGAGAAAAACCATGAGACTTCCCCCTCGCCGCGAGATGAGGCCCGATTCTCCTGCACTGCATGGAGAGCAATTCCGTATTGCACATCAAACATGAAAGGAGCCTTGATTTCCTTGATGGCACTCCAGAGAAACCCCAAGAACACTGTTTCAAGGCTAGAGGGATCCTGAGGTTACTGTAGCAACACGAAAGAGGTCCGTGGACCAAAAATCAAATCGAGATTAGAGGTTTGTCCCTGGGTTCGACTCCAGAGGAATACCACCTTACCACAAGCACCTCAAGAGGAGGCTTCTCTCAGCTCAAGTATGTGAGAGGGACCCTGATTTTGCGGACTCAAGTGGAATGGACACTGCGATGCACTGACGCGAAATAAGGCCGGATATCCCTGCAGTGACTTGAATGCAGGCTCGTCTTGCATCTCCCAAGATGAAAGGATGTCTGAATCCCCTGTGGAGACCACAGAGAAAGACCTAGTTCCCCACCTCATCGCGACCGGGGGCCTCACATCCTTTGAAAACTCCAGAGGTACGCGGAGATCAGTGCCTCCAAAGGAGACGATGCCTGACTCCTCGTGAAACTTGATAGGAGTCCCAGGATTCCTGTGGCACATGGAAAGGGACCCTTGGTCTCCCGCCTCAGCTGGAGAGGCGTCCCAATTGCCCTGCTAAGCCTCGAGGAGAATCCCGAGTTGTCCCTCGCAACTAGGCAGGAGTCCTGACGTCGCTGAACAAACACGTGGGTGGAAGGGCCATCCCCGTCGTAACTCGAGAATATACACCAGGTTCCCGCCGCAACTCGAGAAAAACCATGAGACTGCCCCCTCGCCGCGAGATGAGGCCCGATTCCCCGACACTGCGTGCAGAGCAATTCCGTGTTGCACATCACACATGAAAGGAGCCTTGATTTCCTTGGTGGCACTCCAGAGAAACCCCAAGAACACTGTTTCAAGGCCAGAGGGATCCTGAAGTCACTGTAGCAACACGAAAGAGCTCCGTGGACCAAGAATCAACTCGAGATGAGAGGTTAGTCCCTGGATTCGACTCCAGAGGAATACCACCTTACCACAAGCACCTCAAGAGGAGGCTTCTCTCAGCTCTAGGTATGTGAGAGGGACCCTGAGTTTGCGGCCTCAAGTGGAATGGACACTGCAATGCCCTGACGCGAAATAAGGCCGGATATCCCTGCAGTGCCTTGAATGCAGGCTCTTCTTGCATCTCCCAAGATGAAAGGATGTCTGAATCCCCTGTGGAGACCACAGAGAAAGACCTAGTTCCCCACCTCATCGTGACCGGAGGCCTCACATCCTTTGAGAACTCCAGAGGTATGCAGAGATCAGTGCTTCCAAAGGAGACGATGCCTGACTCCTCGTGAAACTTGATAGGAGTCCCAGGATTCCTGTGGCACGTGGAAAGGGACCCTTGGTCTCCCGCCTCAGCTGGAGAGGCATCCCAATTGCCCTGCCAAGACTCGAGTAGAATCCCGAGTTGTCCCTCGCAACTAGGCAGGAGTCCTGTCGTCGCTGAGCAAACATGTGGGTGGAAGGGCCATCCCCGTCGTAACTCGAGAATATACCCCAGGTTCCCGCCGCAACTCGAGAAAAACCATGAGACTTCCCCCTCGCCGCGAGATGAGGCCCGATCCCCTACACTGCGTGCAGAGCAATTCCGTGTGGCTCATCACACATGAAAGGAGCCTTGATTTCCTTGATGGCACTCCAGAGAAACCCCAAGAACACTGTTTCAAGGCTAGAGGGATCCTGAGGTCACTGTAGCAACACAAAAGAGCTCCGTGGACCAAAAATCAACTCGAGATGAGGGGTTAGTCCCTGGCTTCGACTCCAGAGGAATACCACCTTACCACAAGCACCTCAAGAGGAGGCTTCTCTCAGCTCTAGGTATGTGAGAGGGACCCTGAGTTAGCGGCCTCAAGTGGAATGGACACCGCTATGCCCTGACTCGAAAAAAGGCCGGATATTCCTGCAGTGACTATAATGCAGGTTCGTCTTGCATCTCCCAAGACGAAAGGATGTCTGAATCCCCTGTGGAGACCACAGAGAAAGACCTATTTCCCCACCTCATCGCGACTGGAGGCCTCACATCCTTTGAAAACTCCAGAGGTACGCGGAGATCAGTGCCTCCAAAGAAGACGATGCCTGACTCCTCGTGAAACATGATAGGAGTCCTAGGATTCCTGTGGCACGTGGAAAGGGACCCTTGGTCTCCCGCCTCAGCTGGAGAGGCGTCCCAATTGCCCTGCCAAGCCTCGAGGAGAATCCCGAGTTGTCCCTCGCAACTAGGCAGAGTCCTGACGTGAATGAACAAACACGTGGGTGGAAGGGCCATCCCCGTCGTAACTCGAGAATATACCCCAGGTTCCCGCCGCAACTCGAAAAAGCCATGAGACTTCCCCCTCGCCGCGAGATGAGGCCCGATTCCCCTACATTGCGTGCAGAGCAATTCCGTGTGGCACATCACACATGAAAGGAGCCTTGATTTCATTGATGGCACTCCAGAGAAACCCCAAGAACACTGTTTCAAGGCTAGAGGGATCCTGAGGTCACTGTAGCAACACGAAAGAGCTCCGTGGACCAAAAATCAACTCGAGATGAGAGGTTAGTCCCTGGCTTCGACTTCAGAGGACTACCACCTTACCACAAGCACCTCAAGACGAGGCTTCTCTCAGCTCTAGCTATGTGAGAGGGACCCTGAGTTTGCAGCCTCAAGTCGAATGAACACCACGATGCCCTGACGCGAAATAAGGCCGGATATCCCTGCAGTGACTTGAATGCAGGCTCGTCTTGCATCTCCCAAGACGAAAGGATGTCTGAATCCCCTTTGTAGACCACAGAGAAAGACCTAGTTCCCCAACTCATCGCGACCGGAGGCATCACATCCTTTGAAAACTCCAGAGGTACGCAGAGATCAGTGCCTCCAAAGGAGACGATGCCTGACTCCTAGTCAAACTTGATAGGAGTCCCAGGATTCCTGTGGCACGTGGAAAGGGACTCTTGGTCTCCCGCCTCAGCTGGAGAGGCGTCCCAATTGCCCTACCAAGCCTCGAGGAGAATCCCGAGTTGTCCCTCGCAACTAGGCAGGAGTCCTGACGTCGCTGAACAAACACGTGGGTGGAAGGGCCTTCCCCGTCGTAACTCGAGAATATACCCCAGGTACCCGCCGCAACTCGAGAAAAACCATGAGACTTCCCCCTCGCCGCGAGATGAGGCCCGATTCCCCTGCCCTGCGTGCTGAGCATTTCCGTGTTGCACATCACACATGAAAGGAGCCTTGATTTCCTTGATGTCACTCCAGAGAAACCCCAAGAACACTGTTTCAAGGCTAGAGGGATGCTGAGGTCACTGTAGCAACACCAAAGAGTTCCGTGGACCAAAAATCAACTCGAGATGAGGGGTTAGTCCCTGGCTTCGACTCCAGAGGAATACCACCTTACCACAAGCACCTCAAGACGAGGCTTCTCTCAGCTCTAGGTATGTGAGAGGGACCCTGAGTTTGCGGCCTCAAGTGGAATGGACACCGCGATGCTCTGACTCCAAATAAGGCCGGATATCCCTGCAGTGACTTGAATGCAGGATCGTCTTGCATCTCCGAAGATGAAAGGATGTCTGAATCCCCTGTGGAGACCACAGAGAAAGACCTGGTTCCCCACCTCATCGCGACCGGAGGACTCACATCCTTTGAAAACTCCAGAGGTACGCGGAGATCAGTGCCTCCAAAGGAAACGATGCCTGACTCGTGAAACTTGATAGGAGTCCCAGGATTCCTGTGCACGTGGAAAGGGACCCTTGGTCTCCCGCCTCAGCTGGAGAGGCGTCCCAATTGCCCTGCCAAGCCTCGAGGAGAACCCCGAGTTGTCCCTCGCAACTAGGCAGGAGTCCTGACGTCGCTGAACAAACACGTGGGTGGAAGGGCCATCCCCGTCGTAACTCGAGAATATACCCCAGGTTCCCGCCGCAACTCGAGAAAAACCATGAGACTTCCCCCTCGCAGCGATATGAGGCCCGATTCCCCTGCACTGCGTGCAGAGCAATTCCGTGTTGCACATCACACATGAAAGGAGCCTTGATTTCCTTGATGGCACTCCAGAGAAACCCCAAGAACACTGTTTCAAGGCTAGTGGGATCCTGAGGTCACTGTAGCAACAGGAAAGGGCTCCATGGACCAACAATCAACTCGAGATGTGAGGTTAGTCCCTGGCTTCGACTCCAGAGGAATACCACCTTACCACAAGCACCTCAAGAGGAGGCTTCTCTCAGCTCTAGGTATGTGAGAGGGACCCTGAGTTTGCGGCCTCAAGTGGAATGGACACTGCGATGCCTTGACTCGAAATAAGGCCGGATATCCCTGCAGTGACTTGAATGCAGGCTCGTCTTACTTCTCCCAAGACGAAAGGATGTCTGAATCCCCTCTGGAGACCACAGAGAAAGACCTAGTTCCCCACCTCATGGCGACCGGAGGCCTCACACCCTTTGAAAACTCCAGAGGCACGCGGAGATCAGTGCCTCCAAAGGAGACGATGCCTGACTCCTCGTGAAACTTGATAGGAGTCCCAGGATTCCTGTGGCACGTGGAAAGGGACCCTTGGTCTCCCGCCTCAGCTGGAGAGGCGTCCCAATTGCCCTGCCAAGCCTCGAGGAGAATCCCGAGTTGTCCCTCGCAAATAGGCAGGAGTCCTGACGTCGCTGAACAAACACGTGAGTGGAAGGGCCATCCCCGTCATAACTCGAGAATATACCCCAGGTTCCCGCCGCAACTCGAGAAAAACCATGAGACTTCCCCCTCGGCGTGAGATGAGGCCCGATTCCCCTGCACTGCGTGCAGAGCAATTCCGTGTTGCACATCACACATGAAAGCAGCCTTGATTTCCTTGGTGGCACTCCAGAGAAACCCCAAGAACACTGTTTCAAGGCTAGAGGGATCCTGAGGTCACTGTAGCAACAGGAAAGGGCTCCGTGGACCAACAATCAACTCGAGATGAGAGGTTAGTCCCTGGCTTCGACTCCAGAGGAATACCACCTTACCACAAGCACCTCAAGAGGAGGCTTCTCTCAGCTCTAGCTATGTGCTGAGTTTGCGGCCTCAAGTGGAATGGACACCGCGATGCCCTGACTCGAAATAAGGCCGGATATCCCTGCAGTGACTTGAATGCAGGCTCGTCTTGCTTCTCCCAAGACGAAAGGATGTCTGAATCCCCTGTGGAGACATCAGAGAAAGATCTAGTTCCCCACCTCATCGCGACCGGAGGCCTCACATCCTTTGAAAACTCCAGAGGTACGCGGAGATCAGTGCCTCCAAAGGAGACGATGCCTGACTCCTCGTGAAACTTGATAGGAGGCCCAGGATTCCTGTGGCACATGGAAAGGGACCCTTGGTCTCCCGCCTCAGCTGGAGAGGCGTCCCAATTGCCCTGCTAAGCCTCGAGGAGAATCCCGAGTTGTCCCTCGCAACTAGGCAGGAGTCCTGACGTCGCTGAACAAACACGTGGGTGGAAGGGCCATCCCCGTCGTAACTCGAGAATATACACCAGGTTCCCGCCGCAACTCGAGAAAAACCATGAGACTGCCCCCTCGCCGCGAGATGAGGCCCGATTCCCCGACACTGCGTGCAGAGCAATTCCGTGTTGCACATCACACATGAAAGGAGCCTTGATTTCCTTGGTGGCACTCCAGAGAAACCCCAAGAACACTGTTTCAAGGCTAGAGGGATCCTGAAGTCACTGTAGCAACACGAAAGAGCTCCGTGGACCAAGAATCAACTCGAGATGAGAGGTTAGTCCCTGGATTCGACTCCAGAGGAATACCACCTTACCACAAGCACCTCAAGAGGAGGCTTCTCTCAGCTCTAGGTATGTGAGAGGGACCCTGAGTTTGCGGCCTCAAGTGGAATGGACACTGCAATGCCCTGACGCGAAATAAGGCCGGATATCCCTGCAGTGCCTTGAATGCAGGCTCTTCTTGCATCGCCCAAGACGAAAGGATGTCTGAATCCCCTGTGGAGACCACAGAGAAAGACCTAGTTCCCCACCTCATCGTGACCGGAGGCCTCACATCCTTTGATAACTCCAGAGGTATGCAGAGATCAGTGCTTCCAAAGGAGACGATGCCTGACTCCTCGTGAAACTTGATAGGAGTCCCAGGATTCCTGTGGCACGTGGAAAGGGACCCTTGGTCTCCCGCCTCAGCTGGAGAGGCATCCCAATTGCCCTGCCAAGACTCGAGTAGAATCCCGAGTTGTCCCTCGCAACTAGGCAGGAGTCCTGTCGTCGCTGAGCAAACATGTGGGTGGAAGGGCCATCCCCGTCGTAACTCGAGAATATACCCCAGGTTCCCGCCGCAACTCGAGAAAAACCATGAGACTTCCCCCTCGCCGCGAGATGAGGCCCGATCCCCTACACTGCGTGCAGAGCAATTCCGTGTGGCTCATCACACATGAAAGGAGCCTTGATTTCCTTGATGGCACTCCAGAGAAACCCCAAGAACACTGTTTCAAGGCTAGAGGGATCCTGAGGTCACTGTAGCAACACAAAAGAGCTCCGTGGACCAAAAATCAACTCGAGATGAGGGGTTAGTCCCTGGCTTCGACTCCAGAGGAATACCACCTTACCACAAGCACCTCAAGAGGAGGCTTCTCTCAGCTCTAGGTATGTGAGAGGGACCCTGAGTTAGCGGCCTCAAGTGGAATGGACACCGCTATGCCCTGACTCGAAAAAAGGCCGGATATTCCTGCAGTGACTATAATGCAGGTTCGTCTTGCATCTCCCAAGACGAAAGGATGTCTGAATCCCCTGTGGAGACCACAGAGAAAGACCTATTTCCCCACCTCATCGCGACTGGAGGCCTCACATCCTTTGAAAACTCCAGAGGTACGCGGAGATCAGTGCCTCCAAAGAAGACGATGCCTGACTCCTCGTGAAACATGATAGGAGTCCTAGGATTCCTGTGGCACGTGGAAAGGGACCCTTGGTCTCCCGCCTCAGCTGGAGAGGCGTCCCAATTGCCCTGCCAAGCCTCGAGTAGAATCCCGAGTTGTCCCTCGCAACTAGGCAGAGTCCTGACGTGAATGAACAAACACGTGGGTGGAAGGGCCATCCCCGTCGTAACTCGAGAATACACCCCAGGTTCCCGCCGCAATTCGAGAAAAACCATGAGACTTCCCCCTCGCTGAGAGATGAGGCCCGATTCCCCAACTCTGCAGGCAGAGAAATTCCGTGTTGCACATCACACGTGAAAGGAACCTTGATTTCCTTCATGGCACTCCAGAGAAACCCCAAGAACACTGTTTCAAGGCTAGAGGGATCCTGAGGTCACTGTAGCAACACGAAAGAGCTCCGTGGACCAAAAATCAACTCGAGATGAGGGGTTAGTCCCTGGCTTCGACTCCAGAGGAATACCACCTTACCACAAGCACCTCAAGAGGAGGCTTCTCTCAGCTCTAGGTATGTGAGAGGGACCATGAGTTTGCAGCCTCAAGTCGAATGGACACCACGATGCCCTGACTCGAAATAAGGCCGGATATCCCTGCAGTGACTTGAATGCAGGCTCGTCTTGCATCGCCCAAGACGAAAGGATGTCTGAATCCCCTGTGGATACAACAGAGAAAGACCTAGTTCCCCACCTCATCGCGACCGGAGGCCTCACATCCTTTGAAAACTCCAGAGGTACGCGGAGATCAGTGCCTCCAAAGGAGCCAATGCCTGACTCCTCCTCAAACTTGATAGGAGTCCCAGGATTCCTGTGGCACGTGGAAAGGGACCCTTGGTCTCCCGCCTCAGCTGGAGAGGCGTCCCAATTGCCCTGCCAAGCCTCGAGGAGAATCCCGAGTTGTCGCTCGCAACTAGGCAGGAGTCCTGTTGTCGCTGAACAAACACGTGGGTGGAAGGGCCATCCCCGTCGTAACTCGACAATATAGCCCAGGTTCCCGCCGCAACTCGAAAAAGCCATGAGACTTCCCCCTCGCCGCGAGATGAGGCCCGATTCCCCTACATTGCGTGCAGAGCAATTCCGTGTGGCACATCACACATGAAAGGAGCCTTGATTTCCTTGATGGCACTCCAGAGAAACCCCAAGAACACTGTTTCAAGGCTAGAGGGATCCTGAGGTCACTGTAGCAACACGAAAGAGCTCCGTGGACCAAAAATCAACTCGAGATGAGAGGTTAGTCCCTGGCTTCGACTTCAGAGGACTACCACCTTACCACAAGCACCTCAAGAGGAGGCTTCTCTCAGCTCTAGGTATGTGAGAGGGACCCTGAGTTTGCAGCCTCAAGTCGAATGAACACCACGATGCCCTGACGCGAAATAAGGCCGGATATCCCTGCAGTGACTTGAATGCAGGCTCGTCTTGCATCTCCCAAGACGAAAGGATGTCTGAATCCCCTTTGTAGACCACAGAGAAAGACCTAGTTCCCCAACTCATCGCGACCGGAGGCATCACATCCTTTGAAAACTCCAGAGGTACGCAGAGATCAGTGCCTCCAAAGGAGACGATGCCTGACTCCTAGTCAAACTTGATAGGAGTCCCAGGATTCCTGTGGCACGTGGAAAGGGACTCTTGGTCTCCCGCCTCAGCTGGAGAGGCGTCCCAATTGCCCTACCAAGCCTCGAGGAGAATCCCGAGTTGTCCCTCGCAACTAGGCAGGAGTCCTGACGTCGCTGAACAAACACGTGGGTGGAAGGGCCTTCCCCGTCGTAAATCGATAATATAGCACAGGTTCCCGCTGTAACTGGAGAAAAAACATGAGACTTCCCCCTCGCCGCGAGATGAGGCCCGATTCCCCTACACTGCGTGCAGAGCAATTCCGTGTTGCACATCACACATGAAAGGAGCCTTGATTTCCTTGATGGCACTCCAGAGAAACCCCAAGAACACTGTTTCAAGGCTAGAGGGATCCTGAGGTCACTGTAGCAACACGAAAGAGCTCCGTGGACCAGAAATCAACTCGAGATGAGAGGTTAGTCCCTGGCTTCGACTCCAGAGGAATACCACCTTACCACAAGCACCTCAAGACGAGGCTTCTCTCAGCTCTAGGTATGTGAGAGGGACCCTGATTTTGCGGCCTCAAGTGGAACGGACACTGCGATGCCCTGACTCGAAATAAGGCCGGATATCCCTGCAGTGACTTGAATGCAGGCTCGTCTTGCATCTCCCAAGACGAAAAGATGTCTGAATCCCCTGTGCAGACGACAGAGAATGACCTAGTTCCCCACCTCATCGCGACCGGAGGCCTCACATCCTTTGATAACTCCAGAGGTACACGGAGATCAGTGCCTCCAAAGGAGAAGATGCCTGACTCCTCGTGAAACTTGATAGGAGTCCCAGGATTCCTGTGGCACGTGGAAAGGGACCCTTGGTCTCCCGCCTCAGCTGGAGAGGCGTCCCAATTGCCCTGCCAAGCCTCGAGGAGAATCCCGAGTTGTCCCTCGCAACTAGGCAGGAGTCCTGACGTCCCTGAACATACACGGATGTGGAAGGGCCATCCTCGTCGTAACTCGAGAATATACCCCAGGTACCCGCCGCAACTCGAGAAAAACCATGAGACTTCCCCCTCGCCGCGAGATGAGGCCCGATTCCCCTGCCCTGCGTGCTGAGCATTTCCGTGTTGCACATCACACATGAAAGGAGCCTTGATTTCCTTGATGTCACTCCAGAGAAACCCCAAGAACACTGTTTCAAGGCTAGAGGGATCCTGAGGTCACTGTAGCAACACCAAAGAGCTCCGTGGACCAAAAAGCAACTCGAGATGAGGGGTTAGTCCCTGGCTTCGACTCCAGAGGAATACCACCTTACCACAAGCACCTCAAGACGAGGCTTCTCTCAGCTCTAGGTATGTGAGAGGGACCCTGAGTTTGCGGCCTCAAGTGGAATGGACACCGCGATGCTCTGACTCCAAATAAGGCCGGATATCCCTGCAGTGACTTGAATGCAGGATCGTCTTGCATCTCCGAAGATGAAAGGATGTCTGAATCCCCTGTGGAGACCACAGAGAAAGACCTGGTTCCCCACCTCATCGCGACCGGAGGACTCACATCCTTTGAAAACTCCAGAGGTACGCGGAGATCAGTGCCTCCAAAGGAAACGATGCCTGACTCGTGAAACTTGATAGGAGTCCCAGGATTCCTGTGCACGTGGAAAGGGACCCTTGGTCTCCCGCCTCAGCTGGAGAGGATTCCCAATTGCCCTGCCAAGCCTCGAGGAGAACCCCGAGTTGTCCCTCGCAACTAGGCAGGAGTCCTGACGTCGCTGAACAAACACGTGGGTGGAAGGGCCATCCCCGTCGTAACTCGAGAATATACCCCAGGTTCCCGCCGCAACTCGAGAAAAACCATGAGACTTCCCCGTCGCAGCGATATGAGGCCCGATTCCCCTGCACTGCGTGCAGAGCAATTCCGTGTTGCACATCACACATGAAAGGAGCCTTGATTTCCTTGATGGCACTCCAGAGAAACCCCAAGAACACTGTTTCAAGGCTAGTGGGATCCTGAGGTCACTGTAGCAACAGGAAAGGGCTCCATGGACCAACAATCAACTCGAGATGAGAGGTTAGTCCCTGGCTTCGACTCCAGAGGAATACCACCTTACCACAAGCACCTCAAGAGGAGGCTTCTCTCAGCTCTAGGTATGTGAGAGGGACCCTGAGTTTGCGGCCTCAAGTGGAATGGACACTGCGATGCCTTGACTCGAAATAAGGCCGGATATCCCTGCAGTGACTTGAATGCAGGCTCGTCTTGCTTCTCCCAAGACGAAAGGATGTCTGAATCCCCTGTGGAGACCACAGAGAAAGACCTAGTTCCCCACCTCATCGCGACCGGAGGCCTCACACCCTTTGAAAACTCCAGAGGCACGCGGAGATCAGTGCCTCCAAAGGAGACGATGCCTGACTCCTCGTGAAACTTGATAGGAGTCCCAGGATTCCTGTGGCACGTGGAAAGGGACCCTTGGTCTCCCGCCTCAGCTGGAGAGGCGTCCCAATTGCCCTGCCAAGCCTCGAGGAGAATCCCGAGTTGTCCCTCGCAAATAGGCAGGAGTCCTGACGTCGCTGAACAAACACGTGAGTGGAAGGGCCATCCCCGTCATAACTCGAGAATATACCCCAGGTTCCCGCCGCAACTGGAGAAAAACCATGAGACTTCCCCCTCGGCGTGAGATGAGGCCCGATTCCCCTGCACTGCGTGCAGAGCAATTCCGTGTTGCACATCACACATGAAAGCAGCCTTGATTTCCTTGGTGGCACTCCAGAGAAACCCCAAGAACACTGTTTCAAGGCTAGAGGGATCCTGAGGTCACTGTAGCAACAGGAAAGGGATCCGTGGACCAACAATCAACTCGAGATGAGAGGTTAGTCCCTGGCTTCGACTCCAGAGGAATACCACCTTACCACAAGCACCTCAAGAGGAGGCTTCTCTCAGCTCTAGCTATGTGCTGAGTTTGCGGCCTCAAGTGGAATGGACACCGCGATGCCCTGACTCGAAATAAGGCCGGATATCCCTGCAGTGACTTGAATGCAGGCTCGTCTTGCTTCTCCCAAGACGAAAGGATGTCTGAATCCCCTGTGGAGACATCAGAGAAAGATCTAGTTCCCCACCTCATCGCGACCGGAGGCCTCACATCCTTTGAAAACTCCAGAGGTACGCGGAGATCAGTGCCTCCAAAGGAGACGATGCCTGACTCCTCGTGAAACTTGATAGGAGGTCCAGGATTCCTGTGCCACATGGAAAGGGACCCTTGCTCTCCCGCCTCAGCTGGAGAGGCGTCCCAATTGCCCTGCCAAGCCTCGAGGAGAATCCCGAGTTGTCCCTCGCAACTAGGCAGGAGTCCTGACGTCGCTGAACAAACACGTGGGTGGAAGGGCCATCCTCGTCGTAACTCGAGAATATACCCCAGGGTCCCGCCGCAACTCGAGCAAAACCATGAGACTTCCCCCTCGCCGCGAGATGAGGCCCGATTCTCCTGCACTGCATGGAGAGCAATTCCGTATTGCACATCAAACATGAAAGGAGCCTTGATTTCCTTGATGGCAATCCAGAGAAACCCCAAGAACACTGTTTCAAGGCTAGAGGGATCCTGAGGTTACTGTAGCAACACGAAAGAGGTCCGTGGACCAGAAATCAACTCGAGATTAGAGGTTTGTCCCTGGGTTCGACTCCAGAGGAATACCACCTTACCACAAGCACCTCAAGAGGAGGCTTCTCTCAGCTCAAGTATGTGAGAGGGACCCTGATTTTGCGGACTCAAGTGGAATGGACACCGCGATGCACTGACGCGAAATAAGGCCGGATATCCGTGCAGTGACTTGAATGCAGGCTCGTCTTGCATCTCCCAAGATGAAAGGATGTCAGAATCCCCTGTGGAGACCACAGAGAAAGACCTAGTTCCCCACCTCATCGCGACCGGAGGCCTCACATCCTTTGAAAACTCCAGAGGTACGCGGAGATCAGTGCCTCCAAAGGAGACGATGCCTGACTCCTCGTGAAACTTGATAGGAGTCCCAGGATTCCTGTGGCACATGGAAAGGGACCCTTGGTCTCCCGCCTCAGCTGGAGAGGCGTCCCAATTGCCCTGCTAAGCCTCGAGGAGAATCCCGAGTTGTCCCTCGCAACTAGGCAGGAGTCCTGACGTCGCTGAACAAACACGTGGGTGGAAGGGCCATCCCCGTCGTAACTCGAGAATATACCCCAGGTTCCCGCCGCAACTCGAGAAAAACCATGAGACTGCCCCCTCGCCGCGAGATGAGGCCCGATTCCCCGACACTGCGTGCAGAGCAATTCCGTGTTGCACATCACACATGAAAGGAGCCTTGATTTCCTTGATGGCACTCCAGAGAAACCCCAAGAACACTGTTTCAAGGCTAGAGGGATCCTGAAGTCACTGTAGCAACACGAAAGAGCTCCGTGGACCAAGAATCAACTCGAGATGAGAGGTTAGTCCCTGGATTCGACTCCAGAGGAATACCACCTTACCACAAGCACCTCAAGAGGAGGCTTCTCTCAGCTCTAGGTATGTGAGAGGGACCCTGAGTTTGCGGCCTCAAGTGAATGGACACTGCAATGCCCTGACGCGAAATAAGGCCGGTTATTCCTGCAGTGCCTTGAATGCAGGCTCTTCTTGCATCGCCCAAGACGAAAGGATGTCTGAATCCCCTGTGGAGACCACAGAGAAAGACCTAGATTCCCACCTCATGGCGACCGGAGGCCTCACATCCTTTGAAAACTCCAGAGGTACGCGGAGATCAGTGCCTCCAAAGGAGACGATGCCTGACTCCTCGTGAAACTTGATAGGAGTCCCAGGATTCCTGTGGCACGTAGATAGGGACACTTGGTCTCCCGTCTCTGTTGGAGAGGCGTCGTAATTGCCCTGCCAAGCCTCGAGGAGAATCCCGAGTTGTCCCTCGCAACTAGGCAGGAGTCCTGACGTCGCTGAACAAACACGTGGGTGGAAGGGCCATCCCCGTCGTAACTCGAGAATATACCCCAGGTTCCCGACGCAACTCGAGAAAAACCATGAGACTTCCCCCTCGCCGCTAGATGAGGCCTGATTCCCCTGCACTGCGTGCAGAGCAATTCCGTGTTGCACATCAAACATGAAAGGAGCCTTGATTTCCTTGATGGCACTCCAGAAAAACACCAAGAACACTGTTTCAAGGCTAGAGGGATCCTGAGGTCACTGTAGCAACAGGAAAGAGCTCCGTGGACCAAAAATCAACTCGAGATGAGAGGTTAGTCCCTGGCTTCGACTCCAGAGGAATACCACCTTACCACAAGCACCTCAAGAGGAGGCTTCTCTCAGCTCTAGGTATGTGAGAGGGACCCTGAGTTTGCGGCCTCAAGTGGAATGGACACCGCGATGCCCTGACTCGAAATAAGGCCGGATATCCATGCAGTGACTTAAATGCAGGCTCCTCTTGCTTCTCCGAAGATGAAAGCATGTCTGAATCCCCTGTGGAGACCACAGAGAAAGACCTAGATCCCCACCTCATGGCGACCGGAGGCCTCACATCCTTTGAAAACTCCAGAGGTGCGCGGAGATCAGTGCCTCCAAAGGAGCCAATGCCTGACTCCTAGTCAAACTTGATAGGAGTCCCAGGATTCCCTTGGCACATGGAACGGGACCCTTGGTCTCCCGCCTCAGCTGGAGAGGCGTGCCAATTGCCCTGCCAAGCCTCGAGGAGAATCCCGAGTTGTCCCTCGCAAATAGGCAGGAGTCCTGACGTCGCTGAACAAACACGTGGGTGGAAGGGCCATCCCCGTCATAACTCGAGAATATACCCCAGGGTCCCGCCGCAACTCGAGAAAAACCATGAGACTTCCCCCTCGCCGCGAGATGAGGCCCGATTCTCCTGCACTGCATGGAGAGCAATTCCGTATTGCACATCAAACATGAAAGGAGCCTTGATTTCCTTGATGGCACTCCAGAGAAACCCCAAGAACACTGTTTCAAGGCTAGAGGGATCCTGAGGTTACTGTAGCAACACGAAAGAGGTCCGTGGACCAAAAATCAACTCGAGATTAGAGGTTTGTCCCTGGGTTCGACTCCAGAGGACTACCACCTTACCACAAGCACCTCAAGAGGAGGCTTCTCTCAGCTCTAGGTATGTGAGTGGGACCCTGAGTTTGCGGACTCAAGTGGAATGGACACTGCGATGCACTGACGCGAAATAAGGCCGGATATCCGTGCAGTGACTTGAATGCAGGCTCGTCTTGCATCTCCCAAGATGAAAGGATGTCTGAATCCCCTGTGGAGACCACAGAGAAAGACCTAGTTCCCCACCTCATGGCGACCAGAGGCACACATCCTTTGAAAACTCCAGAGGTACGCGGAGATCAGTGCCTCCAAAGGAGACGATGCCTGACTCCTCGTGAAACTTGATAGGAGTCCCAGGATTCCTGTGGCACATGGAAAGGGACCCTTGGTCTCCCGCCTCAGCTGGAGAGGCGTCCCAATTGCCCTGCCAAGCCTCGAGGAGAATCCCGAGTTGTCCCTCGCAACTAGGCAGGAGTCCTGACGTCGCTGAACAAACACGTGGGTGGAAGGGCCATCCCCGTCGTAACTCGAGAATATACCCCAGGTTCCCGCCGCAACTCGAGAAAAACCATGAGACTGCCCCCTCGCCGCGAGATGAGGCCCGATTCCCCGACACTGCGTGCAGAGCAATTCCGTGTTGCACATCACACATGAAAGGAGCCTTGATTTCCTTGATGGCACTCCAGAGAAACCCCAAGAACACTGTTTCAAGGCTAGAGGGATCCTGAAGTCACTGTAGCAACACGAAAGAGCTCCGTGGACCAAGAATCAACTCGAGATGAGAGGTTAGTCCCTGGATTCGACTCCAGAGGAATACCACCTTACCACAAGCACCTCAAGAGGAGGCTTCTCTCAGCTCTAGGTATGTGAGAGGGACCCTGAGTTTGCGGCCTCAAGTGAATGGACACTGCAATGCCCTGACGCGAAATAAGGCCGGTTATTCCTGCAGTGCCTTGAATGCAGGCTCTTCTTGCATCGCCCAAGACGAAAGGATGTCTGAATCCCCTGTGGAGACCACAGAGAAAGACCTAGATTCCCACCTCATGGCGACCGGAGGCCTCACATCCTTTGAAAACTCCAGAGGTACGCGGAGATCAGTGCCTCCAAAGGAGACGATGCCTGACTCCTCGTGAAACTTGATAGGAGTCCCAGGATTCCTGTGGCACGTAGATAGGGACACTTGGTCTCCCGTCTCTGTTGGAGAGGCGTCGTAATTGCCCTGCCAAGCCTCGAGGAGAATCCCGAGTTGTCCCTCGCAACTAGGCAGGAGTCCTGACGTCGCTGAACAAACACGTGGGTGGAAGGGCCATCCCCGTCGTAACTCGAGAATATACCCCAGGTTCCCGACGCAACTCGAGAAAAACCATGAGACTTCCCCCTCGCCGCTAGATGAGGCCTGATTCCCCTGCACTGCGTGCAGAGCAATTCCGTGTTGCACATCAAACATGAAAGGAGCCTTGATTTCCTTGATGGCACTCCAGAAAAACACCAAGAACACTGTTTCAAGGCTAGAGGGATCCTGAGGTCACTGTAGCAACAGGAAAGAGCTCCGTGGACCAAAAATCAACTCGAGATGAGAGGTTAGTCCCTGGCTTCGACTCCAGAGGAATACCACCTTACCACAAGCACCTCAAGAGGAGGCTTCTCTCAGCTCTAGGTATGTGAGAGGGACCCTGAGTTTGCGGCCTCAAGTGGAATGGACACCGCGATGCCCTGACTCGAAATAAGGCCGGATATCCATGCAGTGACTTAAATGCAGGCTCCTCTTGCTTCTCCGAAGATGAAAGCATGTCTGAATCCCCTGTGGAGACCACAGAGAAAGACCTAGATCCCCACCTCATGGCGACCGGAGGCCTCACATCCTTTGAAAACTCCAGAGGTGCGCGGAGATCAGTGCCTCCAAAGGAGCCAATGCCTGACTCCTAGTCAAACTTGATAGGAGTCCCAGGATTCCCTTGGCACATGGAACGGGACCCTTGGTCTCCCGCCTCAGCTGGAGAGGCGTGCCAATTGCCCTGCCAAGCCTCGAGGAGAATCCCGAGTTGTCCCTCGCAAATAGGCAGGAGTCCTGACGTCGCTGAACAAACACGTGGGTGGAAGGGCCATCCCCGTCATAACTCGAGAATATACCCCAGGGTCCCGCCGCAACTCGAGAAAAACCATGAGACTTCCCCCTCGCCGCGAGATGAGGCCCGATTCTCCTGCACTGCATGGAGAGCAATTCCGTATTGCACATCAAACATGAAAGGAGCCTTGATTTCCTTGATGGCACTCCAGAGAAACCCCAAGAACACTGTTTCAAGGCTAGAGGGATCCTGAGGTTACTGTAGCAACACGAAAGAGGTCCGTGGACCAAAAATCAACTCGAGATTAGAGGTTTGTCCCTGGGTTCGACTCCAGAGGACTACCACCTTACCACAAGCACCTCAAGAGGAGGCTTCTCTCAGCTCTAGGTATGTGAGTGGGACCCTGAGTTTGCGGACTCAAGTGGAATGGACACTGCGATGCACTGACGCGAAATAAGGCCGGATATCCGTGCAGTGACTTGAATGCAGGCTCGTCTTGCATCTCCCAAGATGAAAGGATGTCTGAATCCCCTGTGGAGACCACAGAGAAAGACCTAGTTCCCCACCTCATGGCGACCAGAGGCACACATCCTTTGAAAACTCCAGAGGTACGCGGAGATCAGTGCCTCCAAAGGAGACGATGCCTGACTCCTCGTGAAACTTGATAGGAGGCCCAGGATTCCTGTGGCACATGGAAAGGGACCCTTGGTCTCCCGCCTCAGCTGGAGAGGCGTCCCAATTGCCCTGCCAAGCCTCGAGGAGAATCCCGAGTTGTCCCTCGCAACTAGGCAGGAGTCCTGACGTCGCTGAACAAACACGTGTGTTGAAGGGCCATCCCCGTCGTAACTCGAGAATATACCCCAGGTTCCCGCCGCAACTCGAGAAAAACCATGAGACTTCCCCCTCGCCGCGAGATGAGGCCCGATTCCCCGACACTGCGTGCAGAGCAATTCCGTGTTGCACATCACACATGAAAGGAGCCTTGATTTCCTTGGTGGCACTCCAGAGAAACCCCAAGAACACTGTTTCAAGGCTAGAGGGATCCTGAAGTCACTCTAGCAACACGAAAGAGCTCCGTGGACCAAAAATCAAGTCGAGATGAGAGGTTAGTCCCTGGATTCAACTCCAGAGGAATACCACCTTAAGACAAGCACCTCAAGAGGAGGCTTCTCTCAGCTCTAGGTATGTGAGAGGGACCCTGAGTTTGAGGCCTTAAGTGGAATGGACACCACGATGCCCTGACTCGAAATAAGGCCGGATATCCCTGCAGTGACTTGAATGCAGGCTCGTCTTGCATCTCCCAAGATGAAAGGATGTCTGAATCCCCTGTGGAGACCACAGAGAAAGACCTAGTTCCCCACCTCATCTCGACCGGAGGCCTCATATCCTTTGAAAACTCCAGAGGTATGCGGAGATCAGTGCCTCCAAAGGAGACGATGCCTGACTCCTCGTGAAACTTGATAGGAGTCCCAGGATTCCTTTGGCACGTGGAAAGGGACCCTTGGTCTCCCGCCTCAGCTGGAGAGGCGTCCCAATTGCCCTGCCAAGCCTCGAGGAGAATCCCGAGTTGTCCCTCGCAACTAGGCAGGAGTCCTGACGTCGCTGAACAAACCCGTGCGTGGAAGGGCCATCCCCATCGTAATTCGAGAATATACCCCAGGTTCCTGCAACAACTCGAGAAAAAACATGAGACTTCCCCCTCACCCCGAGATGAGGCCCGATTCCCCTGCACTGCGTGCAGAGCAATTCCGTGTTGCACATCACACATGAAAGGAGCCTTGATTTCCTTGATGGCACTCCAGAGAAACCCCAAGAACACTGTTTCAAGGCTAGCGGGATCCTGAGGTCACTGTAGCAACAGGAAAGGGCTCCGTGGACCAACAATCAACTCGAGATGAGAGGTTAGTCCCTGGCTTCGACTCCAGAGGAATACCACCTTACCACAAGCACCTCAAGAGGAGGCTTCTCTCAGCTCTAGGTATGTGAGAGGGACCCTGAGTTTGCAGCCTCAAGTCGAATGAACACCACGATGCCCTGACTCGAAATAAGGCCGGATATCCCTGCAGTGACTTGAATGCAGGCTCGTCTTGCATCTCCCAAGACGAAAGGATGTCTGAATCCCCTGTGGAGACCACAGAGAAAGACCTAGTTCCCCAACTCATCGCGACCGGAGGCATCACATCCTTTGAAAACTCCAGAGGTACGCGGAGATCAGTGCCTCCAAAGGAGCCAATGCCTGACTCCTAGTCAAACTTGATAGGAGTCCCAGGTTTCCTGTGGCACGTGGAAAGGGACTCTTGGTCTCCCGCCTCAGCTGGAGAGGCGTCCCAATTGCCCTACCAAGCCTCGAGGAGAATCCCGAGTTGTCCCTCGCAACTAGGCAGGAGTCCTGACGTCGCTGAACAAACACGTGGGTGGAAGGGCCATCCCCGTCGTAAATCGATAATATAGCACAGGTTCCCGCCGCAACTCGAGAAAAACCATGAGACTTTCCCCTCGCGGCGAGATGAGGTCCGATTCCCCTGCCCTGCGTGCAGAGCATTTCCGTGTTGCACATCACACATGAAAGGAGCCTTGATTTCCTTGATGGCACTCCAGAGAAACCCCAAGAACACTGTTTCAAGGCTAGAGGGATCCTGAGGTCACTGTAGCAACACGAAAGAGCTCCGTGGACCAGAAATCAACTCGAGATGAGAGGTTAGTCCCTGGCTTCGACTCCAGAGGAATACCACCTTACCACAAGCACCTCAAGACGAGGCTTCTCTCAGCTCTAGCTATGTGAGAGGGACCCTGAGTTTGCGGCCTCAAGTGGAATGGACACCGCGATGCCCTGACTCCAAATAAGGCAGGATATCCCTGCAGTGACTTGAATGCAGGCTCGTCTTGCATCTCCCAAGATGAAAGGATGTCTGAATCCCCTGTGGAGACCACAGAGAAAGACCTAGTTCCCCACCTCATCGTGACCGGAGGCCTCACATCCTTTGATAACTCCAGAGGTATGCAGAGATCAGTGCTTCCAAAGGAGACGATGCCTGACTCCTCGTGAAACTTGATAGGAGTCCCAGGATTCCTGTGGCACGTGGAAAGGGACCCTTGGTCTCCCGCCTCAGCTGGAGAGGCATCCCAATTGCCCTGCCAAGACTCGAGTAGAATCCCGAGTTGTCCCTCGCAACTAGGCAGGAGTCCTGTCGTCGCTGAGCAAACATGTGGGTGGAAGGGCCATCCCCGTCGTAACTCGAGAATATACCCCAGGTTCCCGCCGCAACTCGAGAAAAACCATGAGACTTCCCCCTCGCCGCGAGATGAGGCCCGATCCCCTACACTGCGTGCAGAGCAATTCCGTGTGGCTCATCACACATGAAAGGAGCCTTGATTTCCTTGATGGCACTCCAGAGAAACCCCAAGAACACTGTTTCAAGGCTAGAGGGATCCTGAGGTCACTGTAGCAACACAAAACAGATCCGTGGACCAAAAATCAACTCGAGATGAGGGGTTAGTCCCTGGCTTCGACTCCAGAGGAATACCACCTTACCACAAGCACCTCAAGAGGAGGCTTCTCTCAGCTCTAGGTATGTGAGAGGGACCCTGAGTTAGCGGCCTCAAGTGGAATGGACACCGCTATGCCCTGACTCGAAAAAAGGCCGGATATTCCTGCAGTGACTATAATGCAGGTTCGTCTTGCATCTCCCAAGACGAAAGGATGTCTGAATCCCCTGTGGAGACCACAGAGAAAGACCTATTTCCCCACCTCATAGCGACTGGAGGCCTCACATCCTTTGAAAACTCCAGAGGTACGCGGAGATCAGTGCCTCCAAAGAAGACGATGCCTGACTCCTCGTGAAACATGATAGGAGTCCTAGGATTCCTGTGACACGTGGAAAGGGACCCTTGGTCTCCCGCCTCAGCTGGAGAGGCGTCCCAATTGCCCTGCCAAGCCTCGAGGAGAATCCCGAGTTGTCCCTCGCAACTAGGCAGAGTCCTGACGTGAATGAACAAACACGTGGGTGGAAGGGCCATCCCCGTCGTAACTCGAGAATACACCCCAGGTTCCCGCCGCAATTCGAGAAAAACCATGAGACTTCCCCCTCGCTGAGAGATGAGGCCCGATTCCCCTACTCTGCAGGCAGAGAAATTCCGTGTTGCACATCACACGTGAAAGGAACCTTGATTTCCTTCATGGCACTCCAGAGAAACCCCAAGAACACTTTTTCCAGGCTAGAGGGATCCTGAGGTCACTGTAGCAACACGAAAGAGCTCCGTGGACCAAAAATCAACTCGAGATGAGGGGTTAGTCCCTGGCTTCGACTCCAGAGGAATACCACCTTACCACAAGCACCTCAAGAGGAGGCTTCTCTCAGCTCTAGGTATGTGAGAGGGACCCTGAGTTTGCAGCCTCAAGTCGAATGGACACCACGATGCCCTGACTCGAAATAAGGCCGGATATCCCTGCAGTGACTTGAATGCAGGCTCGTCTTGCATCGCCGAAGACGAAAGGATGTCTGAATCCCCTGTGGATACAACAGAGAAAGACCTAGTTCCCCACCTCATCGCGACCGGAGGCCTCACATCCTTTGAAAACTCCAGAGGTACGCGGAGATCAGTGCCTCCAAAGGAGCCAATGCCTGACTCCTCCTCAAACTTGATAGGAGTCCCAGGATTCCTGTGGCACGTGGAAAGGGACCCTTGGTCTCCCGCCTCAGCTGGAGAGGCGCACCATTGCCCTGCCAAGCCTCGAGGGGAATCCCGAGTTGTCCCTCGCAACTAGGCAGGAGTCCTGACCTCGCTGAACAAACACGTGTGTGGAAGGGCCATCCCCGTCGGAACTCGAGAATATACCCCAGGTTCCCGCCGCAACTCGAGAAAAATCATAAGACTTCCCCCTCGCCGCGAGATGAGGCCCGATTCCCCTGCACTGCATGCAGAGCAATTCCGTGTTGCACATCACACATGAAAGGAGCCTTGATTTCCTTGATGGTACTCCAGAGAAACCCCAAGAACACTGTTTCAAGCTAGAGGGATCCTGAGGTCACTGTAGCAAAACGAAAGAGCTCCATGGACCAAAAATCAACTCGAGATGAGAGGTTAGTCCCTGGATTCGACTCCAGACGGACACCACCTTACCACAAGCACCTCAAGAGGAGGCTTCTCCCAGCTCTAGGTATGTGAGAGGAACCCTGAGTTTGCGGCCTCAATTGGAATGGACACCGCGATGCCCTGACTCGAAATAAGGCCGGATCTCCCTGCAGTGACTTGAATGCAGGCTCGTGTTGCATTTCCCAAGACGAAAGGATGTCTGAATCCCCTGTGGAGACCACAGAGAAAGACCTAGTTGCCCACCTCATCGCGACCGGAGGCCTCAAATCTTTTGAAAACTCGAGAGGTATGCGGAGATCAGTGCCTCCAAAGGAGACGATGCCTGACTCCTCGTGAAACTTGATAGGAGTCCCAGGATATCTGTGGCACGTGGAAAGGGACCCTTGGTCTCCCACCTCAGCTGGAGAGGCGTCCCAATTGCCCTGCCAAGCCTCGAGGAGAATCCCGAGTTGTCCCTCGCAACTAGGCAGTAGTCCTGAAGTCGCTGAACAAACACGTGTGTGGAATGGCCATCCCCGTCGGAACACGAGAATATACCCCAGGTTCCCGCCGCAACGCGAGAAAAACCATGAGACTTCCCTCTCGCCGTGAGATGAGGCCCGATTCCTCTGCACTGCGTGAAAGCAATTCCGTGTTGCACATCAAACATGAAAGGAGCCTTGATTTCCTTGATGGCACTCCAGAGAAACCCCAAGAACACTGTTTCAAGGCTAGAGGGATCCTGACGTCACTGTAGCAACACGAAAGAGCTCCGTGGACCAAAAATCAACTCGAGATGAGAGGTTAGTCCCTGGCTTCGAATCCAGAGGAATACCACCTTACCACAAGCACCTCAAGAGGAGGCTTCTCTCAGCTCTAGGCATATGTGAGAGGGACCCTGAGTTTGCGGCCTCAAGTGGAATGGACACCGCGATGCCCTGACTCGAAATAAGGCCGGATATCTCTGCAGTGACTTGAATGCAGGGTCGTCTTGCATCTCCCAAGACGAAAAGATGTCTGAATCCCCTGTAGAGACCACAGAGAAAGACCTAGTTCCCCACCTCAATGCGACTGCAGGCCTCACATCTTTTGAAAACTCCAGAGGTACGCGGAGATCAGTGCCTCCAAAGGAGACGATGCCTGACTCCTCGTGAAACTTGATAGGAGTCTCAGGATTCCTGTGGCACGTGGAAAGGGACCCTTGGTCTCCCGCCTCAGCTGGATAGGCTTCCCAATTGCCCTGCCAAGCCTCGAGGGGAATCCCGAGTTGTCCCTCGCAACTAGGCAGGAGTCCTGACGCCGCTGAAGAAACACGTGTGTGGAAGGGCCATCCCCGTCGTAACTCGAGAATATACCCCAGGTTCCCGCCGCAACTCGAGAAAAACCATGAGACTTCCCCCTCGCCGCGAGATGAGGCCCGATTCCCCTGTACTGCGTGCAGAGCAATTCCGTGTTGCACATCACACATGAAAGGAGCCTTGATTTCCTTGATGGCACTCCAGAGAAACCCCAAGAACACTGTTTCAAGGCTAGAGGGATCCTGACGTCACTGTAGCAACACGAAAGAGCTCCGTGGACCAAAAATCAACTCGAGATGAGAGGTTAGTCCCTGGCTTCGAATCCAGAGGAATACCACCTTACCACAAGCACCTAAAGAGGAGGCTTCTCTCAGCTCTAGGCATATGTGAGAGGGACCCTGAGTTTGCGGCCTCAAGTGGAATGGACACCGTGATGCCCTAACTCGAAATAAGGCCGGATATCTCTGCAGTGACTTGAATGCAGGGTCGTCTTGCATCTCCCAAGACGAAAGGATGTCTGAATCCCCTGTAGAGACCACAGAGAAAGACCTAGTTCCCCACCTCATCGCGTCAGGAGGCCTCACATCCTTTGACAACTCCAGAGGGACCCGGAGATCAGTGCCTCCAAAGGAGACGATGCCTGACTCCTCGTGAAACTTGATAGGAGTCCAGGATATCTGTGGCACGTGGAAAGGGACCCTTGGTCTCCCGCCTCAGCTGGAGAGGCGTCCCAATTGCCCTGCCAAGCCTCGAGGAGAATCCCGAGTTGTCCCTCGCAACTAGGCAGGAGTCCTGAAGTCGCTGAACAAACACGTGTGTGGAAGGGCCATCCCTGTCGGAACTCGAGAATATACCCCAGGTTCCCGCCGCAAAGCGAGAAAAATCATGAGACTTCCCCCTCGCCGCGAGATGAGGCCCGATTCCCCTGCACTGCGTGCAAAGCAATTCCGTGTTGCACATCAAACATGAAAGGAGCCTTGATTTTCTTGATGGCACTCCAGGGAAACCCCAAGAACACTGTTTCAAGGCTAGAGGGATCCTGACGTCACTATAGCAACACGAAAGAGCTCCGTGGACCAAAAATCAACTAGAGATGAGAGGTTAGTCCCTGGCTTCGAATCCAGAGGAATACCACCTTACCACAAGCACCTCAAGAGGAGGCTTCTCTCAGCTCTAGGTATGTGAGAGGGACCCTGAGTTTGCGGCCTCAAGTGGAATGGACACCCCGATGCCCTGACTCGAAATAAGGCTGGATCTCCCTGCAGTGACTTGAATGCAGGCTCAACTTGCATCTCCCAAGACGAAAGGATGTCTGAATCCCCTGTTGAGACCACAGAGAAAGACCTAGTTCCCCACCTCAACGCGACCAGAGGCCTCACATCCTTTGAAAACTCCAGAGGGACGCGGAGATCAGTGCCTCCAAAGGAGACGATGCCTGACTCCTCGTGAAACTTGATAGGAGTCCCAGGATTCCTGTGGCACGTGGAAAGGGACCCTTGGCCTCCCGCCTCAGCTGAAGAGGCGTCCCAATTGCCCTGCCAAGCCTCGAGGAGAATCCCGAGTTGTCCCTCGCAACTAGGCAGGAGTCCTGACGTCGCAGAACAACCACGTGTGTGGAAGGGCCATCCCCGTCGTAACTCGAGAATATACCCCAGGTTCCCGCCGCAACTCGCGAAAAACCATGAGACTTCCCCCTCGCCGCGAGATGAGGCCCGATTCCCCTGCGCTGCATGCAGAGCAATTCCGTGTTGCACATCAAACATGAAAGGAGCCTTGATTTCCTTGATGGCACTCCAGAGTAACCCCAGGAACACTGTTTCAAGGCTAGAGGGATCCTGAGGTCACTGTAGCAACACGAAAGAGCTCCGTGGACCAAAAATCAACTCTAGATGAGAGGTTAGTCCCTGGCTTCGACTCCAGAGGAATACCACCTTACCACAAGCACCTCAAGAGGAGGCTTCTCTCAGCTCTAGGTATGTGAGAAGGACCCTGAGTTTGCGGCCTCAAGTGGAATGGACACCGTGATGCCCTAACTCGAAATAAGGCCGGATATCTCTGCAGTGACTTGAATGCAGGGTCGTCTTGCATCTCCCAAGACGAAAGGATGTCTGAATCCCCTGTAGAGACCACAGAGAAAGACCTAGTTCCCCACCTCATCGCGTCAGGAGGCCTCACATCCTTTGAAAACTCCAGAGGGATGCGGAGATCAGTGCCTCCAAAGAAGACGATGCCTGACTCCTCGTGAAACTTGATAGGAGTCCAGGATATCTGTGGCACGTGGAAAGGGACCCTTGGTCTCCCGCTTCAGCTGGAGAGGCGTCCCAATTGCCCTGCCAAGCCTCGAGGAGAATCCCGAGTTGTCCCTCGCAACTAGGCAGGAGTCCTGAAGTCGCTGAACAAACACGTGTGTGGAAGGGCCATCCCCGTCGGAACTCGAGAATATACCCCAGGTTCCCGCCTAAAAGCGAGAAAAACCATGAGACTTCCCCCTCGCCGCGAGATGAGGCCCGATTCCCCTGCACTGCGTGCAAAGCAATTCCGTGTTGCACATCAAACATGAAAGGAGCCTTGATTTCCTTGATGGCACTCCAGAGCAAGCCCAAGAACACTGTTTCAAGGCTAGAGGGATCCTGAGGTCACTGTAGCAACACGAAAGAGCTGCGTGGACCAAAAATCAAATAGAGATGAGAGGTTAGTCCCTGGCTTCGACTCCAGAGGAATACCACCTTACCACAAGCACCTCAAGAGGAGGCTTCTCTCAGCTCTAGGTATGTGAGAGGGACCCTGAGTTTGCGGCCTCAAGTGGAATGGACACCCCGATGCCCTGACTCGAAATAAGGCCGGATCTCCCTGCAGTGACTTGAATGCAGGCTCGTGTTGCTTCTCCCAAATCAAGGATGAATGAATCCCCTTTGGAGACCACAGAGAAAGACCTAGTTCCCCACCTCATCGCGACCGGAGGCCTCACATCCTTTGAAAATTCCAGAGGTATGCGGAGATCAGTGCCTCCAAAGGAGACGATGCCTGACTCCTCGTGAAACTTGATAGGAGTCCCAGGATTCCTGTGGCACGTGGAAAAGGACCCTTGGTCTCCCTCCTCAGCTGGAGAGGTGTCCCACTTGCCCTGCCAAGCCTCAA
This sequence comes from Cervus elaphus, assembly GCF_910594005.1. Classification (NCBI taxonomy): domain Eukaryota; kingdom Metazoa; phylum Chordata; class Mammalia; order Artiodactyla; family Cervidae; genus Cervus; species Cervus elaphus. The sequence goes on along the minus strand of NC_057815.1, from coordinate 7,937,091 downwards.
GGAGAATCCCGAGTTGTTCCTCGCAACTAGGATGGAGTCCTGACGTCGCAGAACAAACACGTGTGTGGAAGGGCCATCCCCGTCGTAACTCGGGAATATACCTCAGGTTCCCGCCGCAACTCGAGAAAAACCATGAGACTTCCCCCTCGCCGCGAGTTGAGGCCCGATTCCCCTGCACTGCGTGCAGAGCAATTCCGTGTTGCCCATCACACATGAAAGGAGCCTTGAGTTCCCTCATGGCACTCCAGAGAAACCCCAAGAACACTGTTTCAAGGCTAGAGGGATCCTGAGGTCACTGTAGCAACAGGAAAGAGCTCCGTGGACCAAAAATCAACTCGAGATGACAGGTTAGTCCGTGGCTTCGACTCCAGAGGAATACCACCTTAGCACAAGCACCTCAAGAGGAGGCTTCTCTCAGCTCTAGGTATGTGAGAGGGACCCTGAGTTTTCGGCCTCAAGTGGAATGGACACCGCGATGCCCTGACTCGAAATAAGGCCGGATATCCCTGCAGTGACTTGAATGCAGGCTCGTCTTGCATCTCCCAAGACGAAAGGATGTCTGAATCCCCTGTGGAGACCACAGAGAAAGACCTAGTTCCCCACCTCTTCACGACCGTAGGCCTCACATCCTTTGAAAACTCCAGAGGTACGCGGAGATCAGTGCCTCCAAAGGGGACGATGCCTGACTCCTCGTGATACTTGATAGGAGTCCCAGGATTCCTGTGGCACGTGGAAAGGGACACTTGGTCTCCCGCCTCAGCTGGAGGCGCGTCCCTATTGCCCTGCCAAGCCTCGAGGAGAATCCCGAGTTGTCCCTCTCAACTAGGCAGGAGTCCTGACGTCGCTGAACAGACACGTGTGTGGAAGGGCCAACCCCGTCGTAACTCGAGAATATACCCCAGGTTCCCGCCGCAACTCGAGAAAAACCATGAGACTTCCCCCTCGCCGCGAGATGAGGCCCGATTCCCCTGCACTGCGTGCAGAGCAATTCCGTGTTGCACATCACACATGAAAGGATCATTGATTTTCTTGATGGCACTCCAGAGAAAACCCAGGAACACTTTTTCAAGGCTAGAGGGATCCTGAGGTCACTGTAGCAACACGTAAGAGCGCCGTGGACCAAAAATCAACTCGAGATGAGAGGTTAGTCCCTGGCTTCGACTCCAGAGGAATACCACCTTACCACAAGCACCTCAAGAGGAGGCTTCTCTCAGCTCTAGGTATGTGAGAGGTACCCTGAGTTTGTGGCCTCAAATGAAATGGACACGGGGATGCCCTGACTCGAAATAAGGCCGGATATCCCTGCAGTGACTTGAATGCAGGCTCGTCTTGCATCTCACAAGAGGAAATCATGCCTGAATCCCCTGTAGAGACCACAGAGAAAGACCTAGTTCCCCACCTCATTGCTTCCCGAGGACTCACATCCTTTGAAAATTCCAGAGGGACGCGGAGATCAGTGCCTCCAAAGGAGACGATGCCTGACTCCTCGTGAAACTTGATAGGAGTCCCAGGATTCCTGTGGAACTTGGAAAGGGACCCTTGGTCTCCCGCCTCAGCTGGAGAGGCGTCCCAATTGCCCTTTTAAGCCTCGAGGAGAATCCCGAGTTGTCCCTCGCAACTAGGCAGGAGTCCTGACATCGCTGAACAAACAGGTGTGTGGAAGGGCCATCCCCATCGAAACTCGAGAATATACCCCAGGTTCCCCCCGCAACTCAATAAAAACCATGAGACTTCCCCCTCGCCACGTGATGAGGCCCGATTCCCCTGCAATGCGTGCAGAGGAATTCCGTGTTGCACATCACACATGAAAGGAGCCTTGATTTCCTTGATGGCACTCCAGAGAACCCCCAAGAACACTGTTTCAAGGCTAGAGGAATCCTGAGGTCACTGTAGCAACACAAAACAGATCCGTGGACCAAAAGTCAACTCGAGATGAGAGGTTAGTCCCTGGCTTCGACTCCAGAGGAATACCACCTTACCACAAGCACCTCAAGAGGAGGCTTCTCTCAGCTCTAGGTATGTGAGAGGGACCCTGAGTTTGCGGCCTCAAGTGGAATGGACACCGCGATGCCCTGACTCGAAATAAGGCTGGATATCCCTGCAGTGACTTGAATGCAGGCTCGTCTTGCATCTCCCAAGACGAAAGGATGTATGAATCCCGTGTGGAGACCACAGAGAAAGACCTAGTTCCCCACTTCATCGCGACCGGAGGCCTCACATCCTTTGAACACTCCAGAGGTACGCGGAGATCAGTGCCTCCAAAGGAGACGATGCCTGACTCCTCGTGAAACTTGATAGGAGTCCCAGGATTCCTTTGGCACGTGGAAAGGGACCCTTGGTCTCCCGCCTCAGCTGGTGAGGCGTCCCAAATGCGCTGCCAAGCCTCGAGGAGAATCCCGAGTTGTCCCTCGCAACTAGGCAGGAGTCCTGACGTCGCTGAACAAACACGTGTGTGGAAGGGCCATCCCCGTCGTAACTCGAGTATATACCCCAGGTTCCCGCGGCAACTCGAGAAAAACCATGAGACTTCCACCTCGCCGCGAGATGAGGCCCGATTCCCCTGCACTGCGTGCAGAGCAATTCCGTGTTGCACATCACACATGAAAGGAGCCTTGAGTTCCTTGATGGCACTCCAGAGAAACCCCAAGAACACTGTTTCAAGGCTAGAGGGATCCTGAAGTAACTGTAGCAACAAGTAAGAGGTCCGTGGGCCAAAAATCAACTCGAGATGAGAGGTTAGTCCCTGGCTTCGACTCCAGAGGAATACCACCTTACCACAAGCACCTCAAAAGGAGGCTTCTCTCAGCTCTAGGTATGTGAGAGGGACCCTGAGTTTGCGGCCTCAAGTGGAATGGACACTGTGATGCCCTGACTCGAAATAAGGCTGAATATCCCTGCAGTGACTTGAATGCAGGCTCGTCTTGCATCTCCCAAGACGAAAGGATGTCTGAATCCCCTGTGGAGACCACAGGGAAAGACCTAGTTCCCAACCTCATCGCGACCGGAGGCCTCACATCCTTTGAAAACTCCAGAGGTACACGGAGATCAGTGCCTCCAAAGGAGACGATGCCTGACTCCTCGTGAAACTTGATAGGAGTCCCAGGATTCCTGTGGCACGGGGAAAGGGACCCTTTATCTCCCGCCTCAGCTGGATAGGCGTCCCAATTGCCCTGCCAAGCCTCAAGGAGAATCCCGAGTTGTCCCTCACAACTAGGCAGAAGTCCTAACGTCGCTGAACAAACACGTGTGAGGAAGGGCCATCCCCGTCGTAACTCGAGAATATACCCCACGTTTTCGCCGCAACTCGAGAAAAACAATGAGATTTCCCCCTCGTCGCGAGATGAGGCCCGATTCCCCTGCACTGAGTGAGGAGCAACTCTGTATTGCACATCACACAGGAAAGGAGCCTTGATATTCTTGATGGCAATCCAGAGAAACCCCAAGAACACTGTTTCAAGGCTAGAGGGACCCTGAGGTCACTTTAGCAACACGAAAGAGCTCCTTGGACCAAAAATCAACTCGAGATGACAGGTTAGTCCCTGGTTTCGACTCCAGAGGAATACACCCTTACCGCAAGCACCTCAAGAGGAGGCTTCTCTCAGCTCTAGGTATGTGAGAGGGACCCTGAGTTTGCGGCCTCAAGTGGAATGGACACCGTGATGCCCTAACTCGAAATAAGGCCGGATATCTCTGCAGTGACTTGAATGCAGGGTCGTCTTGCATCTCCCAAGACGAAAGGATGTCTGAATCCCCTGTAGAGACCACAGAGAAAGACCTAGTTCCCCACCTCATCGCGTCAGGAGGCCTCACATCCTTTGACAACTCCAGAGGGACCCGGAGATCAGTGCCTCCAAAGGAGACGATGCCTGACTCCTCGTGAAACTTGATAGGAGTCCAGGATATCTGTGGCACGTGGAAAGGGACCCTTGGTCTCCCGCGTCAGCTGGAGAGGCGTCCCAATTGCCCTGCCAAGCCTCGAGGAGAATCCCGAGTTGTCCCTCGCAACTAGGCAGGAGTCCTGAAGTCGCTGAACAAACACGTGTGTGGAAGGGCCATCCCTGTCGGAACTCGAGAATATACCCCAGGTTCCCGCCGCAAAGCGAGAAAAATCATGAGACTTCCCCCTCGCCGCGAGATGAGGCCCGATTCCCCTGCACTGCGTGCAAAGCAATTCCGTGTTGCACATCAAACATGAAAGGAGCCTTGATTTTCTTGATGGCACTCCAGGGAAACCCCAAGAACACTGTTTCAAGGCTAGAGGGATCCTGACGTCACTATAGCAACACGAAAGAGCTCCGTGGACCAAAAATCAACTAGAGATGAGAGGTTAGTCCCTGGCTTCGAATCCAGAGGAATACCACCTTACCACAAGCACCTCAAGAGGAGGCTTCTCTCAGCTCTAGGTATGTGAGAGGGACCCTGAGTTTGCGGCCTCAAGTGGAATGGACACCCCGATGCCCTGACTCGAAATAAGGCTGGATCTCCCTGCAGTGACTTGAATGCAGGCTCAACTTGCATCTCCCAAGACGAAAGGATGTCTGAATCCCCTGTTGAGACCACAGAGAAAGACCTAGTTCCCCACCTCAACGCGACCAGAGGCCTCACATCCTTTGAAAACTCCAGAGGGACGCGGAGATCAGTGCCTCCAAAGGAGACGATGCCTGACTCCTCGTGAAACTTGATAGGAGTCCCAGGATTCCTGTGGCACGTGGAAAGGGACCCTTGGCCTCCCGCCTCAGCTGAAGAGGCGTCCCAATTGCCCTGCCAAGCCTCGAGGAGAATCCCGAGTTGTCCCTCGCAACTAGGCAGGAGTCCTGACGTCGCAGAACAACCACGTGTGTGGAAGGGCCATCCCCGTCGTAACTCGAGAATATACCCCAGGTTCCCGCCGCAACTCGCGAAAAACCATGAGACTTCCCCCTCGCCGCGAGATGAGGCCCGATTCCCCTGCGCTGCATGCAGAGCAATTCCGTGTTGCACATCAAACATGAAAGGAGCCTTGATTTCCTTGATGGCACTCCAGAGTAACCCCAGGAACACTGTTTCAAGGCTAGAGGGATCCTGAGGTCACTGTAGCAACACGAAAGAGCTCCGTGGACCAAAAATCAACTCTAGATGAGAGGTTAGTCCCTGGCTTCGACTCCAGAGGAATACCACCTTACCACAAGCACCTCAAGAGGAGGCTTCTCTCAGCTCTAGGTATGTGAGAAGGACCCTGAGTTTGCGGCCTCAAGTGGAATGGACACCGTGATGCCCTAACTCGAAATAAGGCCGGATATCTCTGCAGTGACTTGAATGCAGGGTCGTCTTGCATCTCCCAAGACGAAAGGATGTCTGAATCCCCTGTAGAGACCACAGAGAAAGACCTAGTTCCCCACCTCATCGCGTCAGGAGGCCTCACATCCTTTGAAAACTCCAGAGGGATGCGGAGATCAGTGCCTCCAAAGAAGACGATGCCTGACTCCTCGTGAAACTTGATAGGAGTCCAGGATATCTGTGGCACGTGGAAAGGGACCCTTGGTCTCCCGCTTCAGCTGGAGAGGCGTCCCAATTGCCCTGCCAAGCCTCGAGGAGAATCCCGAGTTGTCCCTCGCAACTAGGCAGGAGTCCTGAAGTCGCTGAACAAACACGTGTGTGGAAGGGCCATCCCCGTCGGAACTCGAGAATATACCCCAGGTTCCCGCCTAAAAGCGAGAAAAACCATGAGACTTCCCCCTCGCCGCGAGATGAGGCCCGATTCCCCTGCACTGCGTGCAAAGCAATTCCGTGTTGCACATCAAACATGAAAGGAGCCTTGATTTCCTTGATGGCACTCCAGAGCAAGCCCAAGAACACTGTTTCAAGGCTAGAGGGATCCTGAGGTCACTGTAGCAACACGAAAGAGCTGCGTGGACCAAAAATCAAATAGAGATGAGAGGTTAGTCCCTGGCTTCGACTCCAGAGGAATACCACCTTACCACAAGCACCTCAAGAGGAGGCTTCTCTCAGCTCTAGGTATGTGAGAGGGACCCTGAGTTTGCGGCCTCAAGTGGAATGGACACCCCGATGCCCTGACTCGAAATAAGGCCGGATCTCCCTGCAGTGACTTGAATGCAGGCTCGTGTTGCTTCTCCCAAATCAAGGATGAATGAATCCCCTTTGGAGACCACAGAGAAAGACCTAGTTCCCCACCTCATCGTGACCGGAGGCCTCACATCCTTTGAAAATTCCAGAGGTATGCGGAGATCAGTGCCTCCAAAGGAGACGATGCCTGACTCCTCGTGAAACTTGATAGGAGTCCCAGGATTCCTGTGGCACGTGGAAAAGGACCCTTGGTCTCCCTCCTCAGCTGGAGAGGTGTCCCACTTGCCCTGCCAAGCCTCAAGGAGAATCCCGAGTTGTTCCTCGCAACTAGGATGGAGTCCTGACGTCGCAGAACAAACACGTGTGTGGAAGGGCCATCCCCGTCGTAACTCGGGAATATACCTCAGGTTCCCGCCGCAACTCGAGAGAAACCATGAGACTTCCCCCTCGCCGCGAGTTGAGGCCCGATTCCCCTGCACTGCGTGCAGAGCAATTCCGTGTTGCCCATCACACATGAAAGGAGCCTTGAGTTCCCTCATGGCACTCCAGAGAAACCCCAAGAACACTGTTTCAAGGCTAGAGGGATCCTGAGGTCACTGTAGCAACAGGAAAGAGCTCCGTGGACCAAAAATCAACTCGAGATGACAGGTTAGTCCGTGGCTTCGACTCCAGAGGAATACCACCTTAGCACAAGCACCTCAAGAGGAGGCTTCTCTCAGCTCTAGGTATGTGAGAGGGACCCTGAGTTTTCGGCCTCAAGTGGAATGGACACCGCGATGCCCTGACTCGAAATAAGGCCGGATATCCCTGCAGTGACTTGAATGCAGGCTCGTCTTGCATCTCCCAAGACGAAAGGATGTCTGAATCCCCTGTGGAGACCACAGAGAAAAACCTAGTTCCCCACCTCTTCACGACCGTAGGCCTCACATCCTTTGAAAACTCCAGAGGTACGCGGAGATCAGTGCCTCCAAAGGGGACGATGCCTGACTCCTCGTGATACTTGATAGGAGTCCCAGGATTCCTGTGGCACGTGGAAAGGGACACTTGGTCTCCCGCCTCAGCTGCAGGCGCGTCCCTATTGCCCTGCCAAGCCTCGAGGAGAATCCCGAGTTGTCCCTCTCAACTAGGCAGGAGTCCTGACGTCGCTGAACAGACACGTGTGTGGAAGGGCCAACCCCGTCGTAACTCGAGAATATACCCCAGGTTCCCGCCGCAACTCGAGAAAAACCATGAGACTTCCCCCTCGCCGCGAGATGAGGCCCGATTCCCCTGCACTGCGTGCAGAGCAATTCCGTGTTGCACATCACACATGAAAGGATCATTGATTTTCTTGATGGCACTCCAGAGAAAACCCAGGAACACTTTTTCAAGGCTAGAGGGATCCTGAGGTCACTGTAGCAACACGTAAGAGCGCCGTGGACCAAAAATCAACTCGAGATGAGAGGTTAGTCCCTGGCTTCGACTCCAGAGGAATACCACCTTACCACAAGCACCTCAAGAGGAGGCTTCTCTCAGCTCTAGGTATGTGAGAGGGACCCTGAGTTTGTGGCCTCAAATGAAATGGACACGGGGATGCCCTGACTCGAAATAAGGCCGGATATCCCTGCAGTGACTTGAATGCAGGCTCGTCTTGCATCTCACAAGAGGAAATCATGCCTGAATCCCCTGTAGAGACCACAGAGAAAGACCTAGTTCCCCACCTCATTGCTTCCCGAGGACTCACATCCTTTGAAAATTCCAGAGGGACGCGGAGATCAGTGCCTCCAAAGGAGACGATGCCTGACTCCTCGTGAAACTTGATAGGAGTCCCAGGATTCCTGTGGAACTTGGAAAGGGACCCTTGGTCTCCCGCCTCAGCTGGAGAGGCGTCCCAATTGCCCTTTTAAGCCTCGAGGAGAATCCCGAGTTGTCCCTCGCAACTAGGCAGGAGTCCTGACATCGCTGAACAAACAGGTGTGTGGAAGGGCCATCCCCATCGAAACTCGAGAATATACCCCAGGTTCCCCCCGCAACTCAATAAAAACCATGAGACTTCCCCCTCGCCACGTGATGAGGCCCGATTCCCCTGCAATGCGTGCAGAGGAATTCCGTGTTGCACATCACACATGAAAGGAGCCTTGATTTCCTTGATGGCACTCCAGAGAACCCCCAAGAACACTGTTTCAAGGCTAGAGGAATCCTGAGGTCACTGTAGCAACACAAAACAGATCCGTGGACCAAAAGTCAACTCGAGATGAGAGGTTAGTCCCTGGCTTCGACTCCAGAGGAATACCACCTTACCACAAGCACCTCAAGAGGAGGCTTCTCTCAGCTCTAGGTATGTGAGAGGGACCCTGAGTTTGCGGCCTCAAGTGGAATGGACACCGCGATGCCCTGACTCGAAATAAGGCCGGATATCCCTGCAGTGACTTGAATGCAGGCTCGTCTTGCATCTCCCAAGACGAAAGGATGTATGAATCCCGTGTGGAGACCACAGAGAAAGACCTAGTTCCCCACTTCATCGCGACCGGAGGCCTCACATCCTTTGAACACTCCAGAGGTACGCGGAGATCAGTGCCTCCAAAGGAGACGATGCCTGACTCCTCGTGAAACTTGATAGGAGTCCCAGGATTCCTTTGGCACGTGGAAAGGGACCCTTGGTCTCCCGCCTCAGCTGGTGAGGCGTCCCAAATGCGCTGCCAAGCCTCGAGGAGAATCCCGAGTTGTCCCTCGCAACTAGGCAGGAGTCCTGACGTCGCTGAACAAACACGTGTGTGGAAGGGCCATCCCCGTCGTAACTCGAGTATATACCCCAGGTTCCCGCGGCAACTCGAGAAAAACCATGAGACTTCCACCTCGCCGCGAGATGAGGCCCGATTCCCCTGCACTGCGTGCAGAGCAATTCCGTGTTGCACATCACACATGAAAGGAGCCTTGAGTTCCTTGATGGCACTCCAGAGAAACCCCAAGAACACTGTTTCAAGGCTAGAGGGATCCTGAAGTAACTGTAGCAACAAGTAAGAGGTCCGTGGGCCAAAAATCAACTCGAGATGAGAGGTTAGTCCCTGGCTTCGACTCCAGAGGAATACCACCTTACCACAAGCACCTCAAAAGGAGGCTTCTCTCAGCTCTAGGTATGTGAGAGGGACCCTGAGTTTGCGGCCTCAAGTGGAATGGACACTGTGATGCCCTGACTCGAAATAAGGCTGAATATCCCTGCAGTGACTTGAATGCAGGCTCGTCTTGCATCTCCCAAGACGAAAGGATGTCTGAATCCCCTGTGGAGACCACAGGGAAAGACCTAGTTCCCAACCTCATCGCGACCGGAGGCCTCACATCCTTTGAAAACTCCAGAGGTACTCGGAGATCAGTGCCTCCAAAGGAGACGATGCCTGACTCCTCGTGAAACTTGATAGGAGTCCCAGGATTCCTGTGGCACGGGGAAAGGGACCCTTTATCTCCCGCCTCAGCTGGATAGGCGTCCCAATTGCCCTGCCAAGCCTCAAGGAGAATCCCGAGTTGTCCCTCACAACTAGGCAGAAGTCCTAACGTCGCTGAACAAACACGTGTGAGGAAGGGCCATCCCCGTCGTAACTCGAGAATATACCCCACGTTTTCGCCGCAACTCGAGAAAAACAATGAGATTTCCCCCTCGTCGCGAGATGAAGCCCGATTCCCCTGCACTGAGTGAGGAGCAACTCTGTATTGCACATCACACAGGAAAGGAGCCTTGATATTCTTGATGGCACTCCAGAGAAACCCCAAGAACACTGTTTCAAGGCTAGAGGGACCCTGAGGTCACTTTAGCAACACGAAAGAGCTCCTTGGACCAAAAATCAACTCGAGATGACAGGTTAGTCCCTGGTTTCGACTCCAGAGGAATACACCCTTACCGCAAGCACCTCAAGAGGAGGCTTCTCTCAGCTCTAGGTATGTGAGAGGGACCCTGAGTTTGCGGCCTCAAGTGGAATGGACACCGCGATGCCCTGACTCGAAATAAGGCCGGATATCCCTGCAGTGACTTGAATGCAGGCTTGTCTTGCATCTCCCAAGACGAAATGATGTCTGAATTCCCTGTGGAGAAAACAGAGAAAGACCTAGTTCCCCACCTCATCGCGAACGGAGGCCTCACATCCTTTGAAAACTTCAGAGGTACGCGGAGATCAGTGCCTCCAAAGGAGAGGATGCCTGACCCCACGTGAATCTTGATAGGAGTCCCAGGATTCCTGTGGCCTGTGGAAAGGGACACTTGGTCTCCCGCCTCAGCTGGAGAGGCGTCCCAATTGCCCTGCCAAGCCTCGAGGAGAATCCCGAGTTGTCTGTCACAACTAGGCAGGAGTCCTGATCGCTGAACAAACACCTGTGTGGAAGAGCCATCCCCGTCGTAATTCGATAATATACCGCAGGTTCCTGCCGCAACTCAAGAAAAACCATGAGACTTCCCCCTCGCCGCGAGATGAGGCCCAATTGCCCTTCACTGCGTGCAGAGCAATTCCGTGTTGCACATCACACATGAAAGGAGACTTGATTTCCTTGATGGCACTCCAGGGAAACCCCAAGAACACTGTTTCAAGGCTAGACTGACCCCGAGGTCACTGTAGCAACACGAAAGAGCTCCGTGGACCAAAGATCAACTCGAGATGAGAGGTTAGTCCCTGGCTTCGACTCCAGAGGAATACCACCTTACCACAAGCACCTCAAGAGGAGGCTTCTCTCAACTCTATGTATGTGAGAGGGACCCTGAGTTTGCGGCCTCAAGTGGAATGGACACCGCGATGCCCTGACTCGAAATAAGGCCGGATATCCCTGCAGTGACTTGAATGCAGGCTCGTCTTGCATCTCCCAAGACGAAAGGATGTCTGAATTCCCTGTGGAGAAAACAGAAAAAGACCTAGTTCCCCACCTCATCGCGACCGGAGGCCTCACATCCTTTGAAAACTCCAGAGGTACGCGGAGTTCAGTGCCTCCAAAGGAGACGATGCCTGACTCTTCGTGAAACTTGATAGGAGTCCCAGGATTCCTGTGGCAGGTGGAAAGGGACCCTTGGTCTCCCGCCTCAGCTGGAGAGGCGTCCCAATTGCCCTGCCAAGCCTCAAGGAGAATCCCGAGTTTTCCCTAGCAACTAGCCAGGAGTCCTGACGTCGCTGAACAAACACGTGTGTGGAAGCGCCATTCCCGTCGTAACTCGAGAATATACCCCAGGTTACCGCGGCAACTCGAGAAAAACCATGAGACTTCCCCCTCGTCGCGAGATGAGGCTCGATTCCCCTGCACTGTGTGCAGAGCAATTCCGTGTTGCACATCACACATGAAAGGAGCCTTAATTTCCTTGATAGTACTCCAGAGAAACCCCAAGAACACTGTTTCAAGGCTAGTGGGACCCACAGGTCACTGTAGCAACACGAAAGAGCTCCGTGGACCACAAATCAACTCGAGATGAGAGGTTAGTCCCTCGCTTCGACTCCAGAGGAATACCACCTTACCACAAGCACCTCAAGAGGAGGCTTCTCTCAACTCTAGTTATGTGAGAGGGTCCCTGAGTTTGCCGCCTCAAGTGGAATGGACACCGCGATGCCCTGACTCGAAATAAGGCCGGATATCCCTGCAGTGACTTGAATGCAGGCTCGTCTTGCATCTCCCAAGACGAAAGGATGTCTGAATTCCCTGTGGAGAAAACAGAGAAAGACCTAGTTCCCCACCTCATCGCGACCAGAGGCCTCACATCCTTTGAAAACTCCAGAGGTACGCGGAGATCAGTGCCTCCAAAGGAGACGATGCCTGACTCTTCGTGAAACTTGATAGGAGTCCCAGGATTCCTGTGGCAGGTGGAAAGGGACCCTTGGTCTCCCGCCTCAGCTAGAGAGGCGTCACAATTGCCCTGCCAAGCCTCGAGGAGAATCCCGAGTTGTCCCTCGCAACTAGGCCGGAGTCCTGACGTCGCTGAACAAACACGTGTGTGGAAGGGCCATCCCCGTCGTAACTCGAAAATATACCCAGGGTGCCCGCCGCAACTCGAGAAAAACCATGAGACTTCCCCGTCGCCGCGAGATGAGGCCCGATTCCCCTGCACTGCGTGCAGAGCAATTCCGTCTTGCATATCACACAGGAAAGGAGCCTTGATTTCCTTGATGGCACTCCAGAGAAACCCCAAGAACAATGTTTCAAGGCAAGAGGGACCCTGAGGTCACTGTAGCAACACGAAAGAGCTCCGTGGACCAAAAATCAACTCGAGATGAGAGGTTAGTCCCTGGCTTCGACTCCAGAGGAATACCACCTTACCACAAGCACCTCATGAGGAGGCTTCTCTCAGCTCTATGTATGTGAGAGGGACCCTGAGTTTGCGGCCTCAAGTGGAATGGACACCGCGATGCCCTCACACGAAATAAGGCCGGATATCCCTGCAGTGACTTGAATGCAGGCTCGTCTTGCATTTCCCAAGACGAAAGGATGTCTGAATCCCCTGTGGGGACCACAGAGAAAGACCTAGTTCCCCACCTCATCGCGACCGGAGGCCTCACATCCTTTGAAAACTCCAAAGGTACGCGCAGATCAGTGCTTCCAAAGGAGACGATGTCTGACTCCTCGTGAAACTTGATAGGAGTCCCAGGATTCCTGTGGCACGTGGAAAGGGACCCTTGGTCTCCCCCCTCAGCTGGAGAGGCCTCCCAATTGCCCTGCCAAGCTTCGAGGAGAATCCCGACTTGTCCCTCGCAACTAGCCAGGAGTCCTGACGTCGCTGAACAAACACCTGTGTGGAAGAGCCAATCCCGTCCTTACTCGAGAATATACCCCAGGTTCCCGGCGCAACTCTAGAAAAACCTTGAGACTTCCCCCTCGTCGCGAGATGAGGCCCGATTCCCCTACACTGCGTGCAGAGCAATTCCGTGTTGCACATCACACATGAAAGGAGCCTTGATTTCCTTGATAGCAATCCAGAGAATCCCCAAGAACACTGTTTCAAGGCTAGAGGGATCCTGAGGTCACTGTAGCAGCACGAAAGAGCTCTGAGGACCAAAAATCAACTCGAGATGAGAGGTTAGTCCCTGGCTTCGACTCCAGAGGAATACCACCTTACCACAAGCACCTCAAGAGGAGGCTTCTCTCACCTCTAGGTATGTGAGAGGGACCCTGAGTGTGTGGCCTCAAGTGGAATGGACACCACGATGCCCTGACTCGAAATAAGGCCGGATATCCCTGCAGTGACTTGAATGCAGGCTCGTCTTCCATCTCCCAAGACGAAAGGATGTCTGAATCCCCTGTGGAGACCACAGATTAAGACCTAGTTCCCCACCTCATTGCGACCGGGGGCCTCACATCCTTTGAAAACTCCAGAGGTACGCGGAGATCAGTGCCTCCAAAGGAGACGATGCCTGACTCCTCGTGAAACTTGATAGGAGTCCCAGGATTCCTGTGGCTCGGGGAAAGGGACCCTTAGTCTCACGCCTCAGCTGGAGAGGCGTCCCAATTGCCCGGCCAAGCCTCGAGGAGAATCCCGAGTTGTCCCTCGCAACTAGGCAGGAGTCCTGACATCGCTGAACAAACACGTGGGTTGAAGGGCCATCCCCGTCGTAACTCGAGAATATACCCCAGGTTCCCGCCGCACCTCAAGAAAACCTAGACTTCCCCCTCGCCGCGAGATGAGGTCCGATTCCCCTGCACTGCGTGCAGAGCAATTCCGTGTTGCACATCACACATGAAAGGAGCCTTAATTTCCTTGATGGCACTCCAGAGAAACCCCAAGAACACTGTTTCAAGGCTAGTGGGACCCACAGGTCACTGTAGCAACACGAAAGAGCTCCGTGGACCACAAATCAACTCGAGATGAGAGGTTAGTCCCTGGCTTCGACACCAGAGGAATACCACCTTACCACAAGCACCTCAAGAGGAGGCTTCTCTCAACTCTAGTTATGTGAGAGGGTCCCTGAGTTTGCGGCCTCAAGTGGAATGGACACCGCGATGCCCTGACTCGAAATAAGGCCGGATATCCCTGCAGTGACTTGAATGCAGGCTCGTCTTGCATCTCCCAAGACGAAAGGATGTCTGAATCCCTGTGGAGAAAACAGAGAAAGACCTAGTTCCCCACCTCATCGTGACCAGAGGCCTCACATCCTTTGAAAACTCCAGAGGTACGCGGAGATCAGTGCCTCCAAAGGAGACGATGCCTGACTCTTCGTGAAACTTGATAGGAGTCCCAGGATTCCTGTGGCACGTGGAAAGGGACCCTTGGTCTCCCGCCTCAGCTGGAGAGGCGTCCCAATTGCCCTGCCAAGCCTCGAGGAGAATCCCGAGTTGTCCCTCGCAACTAGGCAGGAGTCCTGACGTCGCTGAACAAACACGTGTGTGGTAGGGCCATCCCCGTCGTAACTCGAGAATATACCCCAGGTTACCCCCGCAACTCGAGAAAAACCCTGAGACTTCCCCCTCGCTGCGAGATGAGGCCCGATTCCCCTGCACTGCGTGCAGAGCAATTCCGTGTTGCACATCACACAGAAAAGGAGCCTTTATTTCCTTGATGGCACTCCAGAGAAACCCCAAGAACACTGTTTCAAGTATCGAGGGACCCTGAGGTCACTGTAGCAATATGAAAGAGCTCCTTGGACCAAAAATCAACTCGAGATGAGAGGTTAGTCCCTGGCTTGGACTCCAGAGGAATACCACCTTACCACAAGCACCTCAAAAGGAGGCTTCTCTCAGCTCTAGGTATGTGAGCGGGACCTTGAGTTTGCAGCCTCAAGTGGAATGGACACCGCGATGCCCTGACTCAAAATAAGGCCGGATATCCCTGCAGTGACTTGAATGCAGGCTCGTCTTGCATCTCCCAAGACGAAAGGATGTCTGAATCCCCTGTGGAGAAGACAGAGAAAGACCTAGTTCCCCACCTCATTGCGACCGGAGGCCTCACATCCTTTGAAAACTCCAGAGGTACGCGGAGATCACTGCCTCCAAAGGAGACGATGCCTGACTCCTCGTGAAACTTGATAGGAGTCCCAGGATTCCTGTGGCATGTGGAAAGGGACCCTTGGTCTCCCGCCTCAGCTGGTGAGGCGTCCCAATTGCCCTGCCAAGCCTCGAGGAGAATCCCGACTTGTCCCTCGCAACTAGCCAGGAGTCCTGACGTCGCTGAACAAACACGTGTGTGGAAGGGCCATCCCCGACATAACTCGAAAATATACCCAGGGTGCCCGCCGCAACTCGAGAAAAACCTTGAGACTTCCCCCTCGCCGCGAGATGAGGCCCGATTCCCCTGCACTGCGTGCAGAGCAATTCCGTGTTGCACATCACACATGAAAGGAGCCTTGATTTCCTTGATGGCACTCCAGAGAATCCCCAAGAACACTGTTTCAAGGCTAGAGGGATCCTGAGGTCACTGTAGCAGCACGAAAGAGCTCTGAGGACCAAAAATCAACTCGAGATGAGAGGTTAGTCCCTGGCTTCGACTCCAGAGGAATACCACCTTACCACAAGCACCTCAAGAGGAGGCTTCTCTCACCTCTAGGTATGTGAGAGGGACCCTGAGTGTGTGGCCTCAAGTGGAATGGACACCACGATGCCCTGACTCGAAATAAGGCCGGATATCCCTGCAGTGACTTGAATGCAGGCTCGTCTTCCATCTCCCAAGACGAAAGGATGTCTGAATCCCCTGTGGAGACCACAGATTAAGATCTAGTTCCCCACCTCATTGCGACCGGGGGCCTCACATCCTTGGAAAACTCCAGATGTACGCGGAGATCAGTGCCTGCAAAGGAGACGATGCCTGACTCCTCGTGAAACTTGATAGGATTCCCAGGATTACTGTGGCTCGGGGAAAGGGACCCTTAGTCTCACGCTTCAGCTGGAGAGGCGTCCCAATTGCCCGGCCAAGCCTCGAGGAGAATCCCGAGTTGTCCCTCGCAACTAGGCAGGAGTCCTGACATCGCTGAACAAACACGTGGGTGGAAGGGCCATCCCCGTCCTAACTCGAGAATATACCCCAGGTTCCCGCCGCACCTCAAGAAAACCTAGACTTCCCCCTCGCCGCGAGATGAGGTCCGATTCCCCTGCACTGCGTGCAGAGCAATTCCGTGTTGCACATCAAACATGAAAGGAGCCTTAATTTCCTTGATGGCACTCCAGAGAAACCCCAAGAACACTGTTTCAAGGCTAGTGGGACCCACAGGTCACTGTAGCAACACGAAAGAGCTTCGTGGACCACAAATCAACTCGAGATGAGAGGTTAGTCCCTGGCTTCGACTCCAGAGGAATACCACCTTACCACAAGCACCTCAAGAGGAGGCTTCTCTCAACTCTAGTTATGTGAGAGGGTCCCTGAGTTTGCGGCCTCAAGTGGAATGGACACCGCGATGCCCTGACTCGAAATAAGGCCGGATATCCCTGCAGTGACTTGAATGCAGGCTCGTCTTGCATCTCCCAAGACGAAAGGATGTCTGAATCCCGTGTGGAGACAACAGAGAAAGACCTAGTTCCCCACTTCATCGCGACCAGAGGCCTCAGATACTTTGAAAACTCCAGAGGTACGCGGAGATCAGTGCGTCCAAAGGAGACGATGCCTGACTCCTCGTGAAACTTGATAGGAGTCCCAGGATTCCTGTGGCACGTGGAAAGGGAACCTTGGTCTCCCGCCTCAGCTGGAGAGTCGTCCGAATTGCCCTGCCAAGCCTCGAGGAGAATCCCGAGTTGTCCCTCCCAACTAGGAAGGAGTCCCGAAGTCGCTGAACAAACACGTGTGTGGAAGGGCCATCCCCGTCGTAACTCGAGAATATACCCCAGGTTCCCGCCGCAACTCGAGAAAAACCATGAGACTTCCCCCTCGCCGCGAGATGAGGCCCGGTTCCCCTGCATTGTGTGCAGAGCAATTCCATGTTGCACATCAAACATGAAAGGAGCATTGATTTCCTTGATGGCACTCCAGGGAAATCCCAAGAACACTGTTTCAAGGCTAGAGGGATCCTGAGGTCACTGGAGCAACAGGAAAGAGCTGCGTGGACCAAAAATCAACTCGAGATGTGAAGTTAGTCCCTGGCTTCGACTCCAGAAGAATACCACCTTACCACAAGCACCTCAAGAGGAGGCTTCTCTCAGCTCTAGGTATGTGTGAGGGACCCTGAGTTTGCGGCCTCAAGTGGAATGGACACCGCGATGCCCTGACTCGATATAAGGCCGGATGTCCCTGCAGTGACTTGAATGCAGGCTCGTCTTGCATCTGCCACGACGAAAGGATGTTTGAATACCCTGTGGAGACCACAGAGAAAGACCTAGTTCCCCACCTCATCGCGACCGGAGGCCTCACATCCTTTGAAAACTCCAGAGGTACGCAGAGATCAGTGCCTCCAAAGGAGTCGATGCCTTACTCCTCGTGAAACTTGATTGGAATCCCAGGATTCCTGTGGCACGTGGGAAGGGACACTTGGTCTCCCGCCTGAGCTGGAGAGGCGTCCCAATTGCCCTGCCAAGCCTCGAGGAGAATCCCGAGTTGTCCCTCCCAACTAGGAAGGAGTCCCGACGTCGCTGAACAAACACGTGTGTGGAAGGGCCATCCCCGTCGTAACTCGAGAATATACCCCAGGTTCCCGCCGCAACTCGAGAAAAACCATGTACTTCCCACTCGCCACGAGATGACACCCGATTCTCCTGCACTGCGTGCAGAGCAATTCCGTGTTGCACATCACACATGAAAGGAGCCTTGATTTCCTTGATGGCACTCCAGATAAACCCCAAGAACACTGTTTCAAGGCTAGAGGGATCCTGAGGTCACTGCAGCAACACGAAAGAGCTCCGTGGACAAAACATCAACTCGAGATGAGAGGTTAGTCCCCGGCTTCGACTCCAGACGAATACCACCTTACCGCAAGCACATCAAGAGGAGGCTTCTCTCAGCTCTAGGTATATGAGAGGGACCCTGAGTTTGCGGCCTCAAGTGGAATGGACACCGCGATGCCCTGCCTCGAAATAAGGCCGGATATCCCTGCAGTGACTTGAATGCAGGCTCGTCTTGCATCTCCCAAGACAAAAGGATGTCTGAATCCCATGTGGAGACCACAGAGAAAGACCTAGTTCCCCACCTCATCGCGACCGGAGGCCTCACATCCTTTGAAAACTCCAGAGGTACGCGGAGATCAGTGCCTCAAAAGGAGACGATGCCTGTCTCCTGGTGAAACTTGATAGGAGTCCCAGGATTCCTGTGGCATGTGGAAAGGGACCCTAGGTCTCCCGCCTCAGCTGGAGAGCCGTCCCTATTTCCCTGCCAAGCCTCGAGGAGTATCCCGAGTTCTCCCTCGCAACTAGGCAGGAGTCCTGACGTCGCTGAACAAACACGCGAGTGGAAGGGCCATCCCCGTCGTAACTCGAGAATATAGCCCATGTTCCCGCCACAACTCGAGAAAAACCATGAGACTTCCCCCTCGCCGCGAGATGAGGCCCGATTCCCCTGCACTGCGTGCAGAACAATTTCGTTTTGCACATCACACATGAAAGGAGCCTTGATTTCCTTGATGGCACTCCAGAGAAACCCCAAGAACACTGCTTCAAGGCTAGAGGGATCCTGAGGTCACTGTAGCAACACGAAAGAGCTCTGTGGAACAAGAATCAACTCGAGATGAGAGGTTAGTCCCTGGCTTCGACTCCAGAGGAATACCACCTTACCACAAGCACCTCAAGAGGAGGCGTCTCGCAGCTCTAGGTATGTGAGAGAGACCCTGAGTTTGCGGCCTCAAGTGGAACGGACACCGCGATGCCCTGACTCGAAATAAGTCCGGATATCCCTGCAGTGCCTTGAATGCAGGCTCGTCTTGCATCTCCCAAGACGAAAGGGTGTCTGAATGCCCTGTGGTGACCACAGAGAAAGACCTAGTTCCCCACCTCATCGCGACCGGAGGCCTCACATCATTTGAAAACTCCAGACGTACACGGAGATCAGTGCCTCCAAAGGAGACGATGCCTGACTCCTCGTGAAACTTGATAGGAGTCCCAGGATTCCTGTGGCACGTGGAAAGGGAACCTTGGTCTCCCGCCTCAGCTGGAGAGGCGTCCCAATTGCCCTGCCAAGCCTCGAGGTGAATCCCAAGTCGTCGCTCGCAACTAGGCAGGAGTCCTGACGTCGCTGAACAAACACGTGTGTGGAAGGGCCATCCCCATCTAAACTCGAGAATATACCCCAGGTTCCCGCCGCAACTCGAGAAAAACCATGAGACTTCCCCCTCGCCGAGAGATGAGGCCCGATTCCCCTGCACTGCGTGCAGAGCAATTCCGTGTTACACATCACACATGAAAGGAGCCTTGATTTCCTTGATGGCACTCCAGAGAAACCCCAAGAACACTGTTTCAAGGCTAGAGGGATCCTGAGGTCACTGGAGCAACACCAAAGAGCTCCGTGGACCAAGAATGAACTCGAGATGAGAGGTTAGTCCCTGGCTTCGACTCAGAGGAATACCACCTTACCACAAGCACCTCAAGAGGAGGCTTCTCTCAGCTCTAGGTATGTGAAAGGGACCCTGAGTTTGCGGCCTCAAGTGCAATGGACACCGCGATGCCCTGACTCGAAATAAGGCCGGATATCCCTGCAGTGACTTGAATGCAGGCTCGTCTTGCATCTCCCAAGACGAAAGGATGTCTGAATCCCCTGTGGAGACCACAGAGAAAGACCTAGTTCCCCACCTCATCGCGACCGGAGGCCTCACATCCTTTGAAAATTCCAGAGCTATGCGGAGATCAGTGCCTCCAAAGGAGACGATGCCTGACTCCTCGTGAAATTGATCGCAGTCCCAGGATTCCTGTGGCACGTGGAAAGGGACCCTTGGTCTCCCGCCTCAGCTGGAGAGGCGTCCCAATTGCCCTGCCAAGCCTCGAGGAGAATCCCGAGTTGTCCCTTGCAACTAGGCAGGAGTCCTGACATCGCTGAACAAACACGTGTGTGGAAGGGCCATCCCCATCGTAACTCGAGAATATAACCCAGGTTGCCGCCGCAACTCGAGAAAAACAATGAGACTTCCCCCTCGCCGAAAGATGAGGCCCGATTCCCCTGCAAGGTGTGCAGAGCAATTCCGTGTTGCACATCACACATGAAAGGAGCCTTGATTTCTTTGCTGGCACTCCAGAGAAACCCCAAGAACACTGTTTCAAGGCTAGAGGTATCCTGAGGTCACTGTAGTAACACGAAAGATCTCCGTGGACCAGAAATCAACTCGAGATGAGAGGTTAGTCCCTGGCTTCGACTCCACAGGAATACCACCTTACCACAAGCACCTCAAGAGGAGGCTTCTCTCAGCTCTAGGTATGTGAGAAGGACCCTGATTTTACGGTCTCAAGTGGAATGCACACCACGATACCCTGACTCGAAATAAGGCCGGATATCACTTCAGTGACTTGAATGCAGGCTCGTCTTGCATCTCCCAAGACGAAAGCATGTCTGAATCCCCTGTGGAGAACACAGCGAAAGACCTAGTTCCCCACGTCATCATGATCTGAGGCCTCACATCCTTTGAAAACTCCAGAGGTACGCGGAGATCGTTGCCTCCAAAGGAGACGATGCCTGACTCCTCGTGAAACTTGATAGGAGTCCCAGGATTCCTGTGGCATGTTGAAAGGGACCCGTGGTCTCCCGCCTCAGCTGGAGAGGCGCCCCAATTGCCTACCAAGCCTCGTGGAGAATACCGAGATGTCCCTCGCAAATAGGAAGGAGTCCTGTCGTCGCTGAACAAACACGAGTGTGGAAGGGCCAACCCCGTCGTAACTCGAGAATATAACCCAGGTTGCCGCCGCAACTCGAGAAAAACCATCAGACTTCCCCCTCGCCGCTGATGAGGCCCGATTCCCCTGCACTGCGTGCAGAGCAATTCCATGTTGCACATCACACATGAAAGGAGCCTTGATTTCCTTGATGGCACTCCAGAGAAACCCCAAGAACACTGTTTCAAGGCTAGAGGGATCCTGAGGTAACTGTAGCAACACGAAAGAGCTCTCTGGACCAAGAATCAACTCGAGATGAGAGGTTAGTCCCTGGCTTCGACTCCAGAGGAATACCACCTTACCACAAGCACCTCAAGAGGAGGCTTCTCTCAGCTCTAGGTATGTGAGAGGCACCCTGAGTTTGCGGCCTAAAGTGGAATGGACACCGCGATGCCCTGACTCGAAATAAGGCCGGATATCCCTGCAGTGACTTGAATGCAGGCTCCTCTTGCATCTCCCAAGACGAAAGGATATCTGAATCCCCTGTGGAGACCACAGAGAAAGACCTAGTTCCCCACCTCATCACGACCGGAGGCCTCACATCCTTTGAAAATTCCAGAGGTATGCGGAGATCAGTGCCTCCAAAGGAGACGATGCCTGACTCCTCGTGAAACTTGATAGCAGTCCCAGGATTCCTGTGGCACGTGGAAAGGGACACTTGGTCTCCCGCCTCAGCTGGAGAGGCGTCCCAATTGCCCTGCGAAGCCTCGAAGAGAATCCCGAGTTGTCCCTCGCAACAAGGCAGGAGTCCTGTCGTCGCTAAACAAACACGTGTGTGGAAGGGCCATCCCCATCGTAACTCGAGAATATAACCCAGGTTGCCGCCACAACTCGAGAAAAACCATGAGACTTCCCCCTCGCCGAGAGATGAGGCCCGATTTCCCTGCAAGGTGTGCAGAGCAATTCCGTGTTGCACGTCACACATGAAAGGAGCCTTGATTTCCTTAATGCCACTCCAGAGAAACCCCAAGAACACTGTTTCAAGGCTAGAGCGATCCTGAGGTCACTGTAGCAACACTAAAGAGCTCCGTGGACCAAAAATCAACTCGAGAAGAGAGGTTAGTCCCTGGCTTCGACTCCAGAGGAATACCACCTTACCACAAGCACCTCAAGAGGAGGCTTCTCTCAGCTCTAGGTATGTGAGAGGGACCCTGAGATTGCGGCCTCAAGTGGAATGGACACCGCGATGCCCTGACTCGAAATAAGGCCAGATATCCCTGCAGTGACTTGATTGCAGGCTGGTCTTGCATCTCCCAAGATGAAAGAATGTCTGAATCCCCTGTGCAGACCACAGAGAAAAACCTAGTTCCCCCCCTCATCGCGACGGGAGGCCTCACATCATTTGAAAACTCCTGAGGTACGCGGAGATCAGTGCTTCCAAAGGAGACGATGCCTGACTCCTCGTGAAACTTGATAGGAGTCCCAGGATTCCTGTGGCACGTGCAAAGGGACCCTTGGTCTCCCGCCTCAGCTGGAGAGGCGTCCCAATTGCCTACCAAGCCTCAAGGAGAATCCCGAGTTGTCCCTTGCAACTAGGCAGGAGTCCTGACGTCGCTGAACAAACACGTGTGTGGAAGGGCCATCCCCGTCGTAACTCGAGAATATACCCCAGGTTCCCGCCGCAACTCGAGAGAAACCATGAGACTTCCCCCTCGCCGCGAGATGAGGCCGGATTCCCCTGCACTGCGTGCAGAGCAATTCCGTGTTGCACATCACACGTGAAAGAAGCCTTGATTTCCTTGATGGCACTCCAGAGAAACCCCAAGAACACTGTTTCAAGGCTAGAGGGATCCTGAGGTCACTGGAGCAACACAAAAGAGCTCTGTGGACAAAGAATCAACTCGAGATGAGAGGTTAGTCCCTGGCTTTCACTCCAGAGGAATACCACCTTATCACAAGCACCTCAAGAGGAGGCTTCTCTCAGCTCTAGGTATGTGAGAGGGACCCTGAGTTTGCGGCCTCAAGTGGAATGGACACCGCGATGCCCTTACTCGAAATAAGGCCGGATATCCCTGCAGTGACTTGAATGCAGGCTCGTCTTGCATCTCCCAAGACGAAAGGATGTCTGAATCCCCTGTGGAGACCACAGAGAAAGACGTAGTTCCCCACCTCATCGCGACCGGAGGCCTCACATCCTTTGAAAACTCCAGAGGTACGCGGAGATCAGTGCCTCCAAAGGAGACGATGCCTGACTCCTCGTGAAACTTGATACGAGTCCCAGGATTCCTGTGGCACGTGGAAAGGGACACTTGGTCTCCCGCCTCAGCTGGAGAGGCGTCCCAATTGCCCTGCCAAGCCTTGAGGAGAATCCCGAGTTGTCCCTCGAAACTAGGCAGGAGTCCTGACGTCGCTGAGCAAACACGTGTGTGGAAGGGCCATCCCCGTCGTAACTCGAGAATATACCCCAGGTTCCCGCCGCAACTCGAGAAAATCCATGAGACTTACCCCTCGCCAGAGATGAGGTCCGATTCCCCTGCACTGCATGCAGAGCAATTCCGTGTTGCACATCAAACAGGAAAGGAGCCTTGATTTCCTTGATGGCACTCCAGAGAAACCCCAAGAACACTGTTTCAAGGCTAGAGGGATCCTGAGGTCAATGTAGCAACACGAAAGAGCTCCGTGGACCAAGAATCAACTCGAGATGAGAGGTTAGTCCCTGGATTCGACTCCAGAGGAATACCACCTTACCACAAGCACCTCAAGAGGAGGCTTCTGTCAGCTCTAGGTATGTGAGAGGCACCCTAAGTTTGCGGCCTCAAGTGGAATGTACACCGCGATGCCCTGACTCGAAATAAGACCGGATATCCCTGCAGTGACTTGAATGCAGGCTCGTCTTGCATCTCCCAAGACGAAAGGATGTCTGAATCCCCTGTGGAGAACACAGAGAAAGACCTAGTTCCCCACGTCATCATGATCGGAGGCCTCACATCCTTTGAAAACTCCAGAGGTACGCGGAGATCAGTGCCTCCAAAGGAGACGATGCCTGACTCCTCGTGAAACTTGATAGGAGTCCCAGGATTCCTGTGGCACGTTGAAAGGGACCCGTGGTTTCCCGCCTCTGCTGGAGAGGCGTCCCAATTGCCTCCCAAGCCTCGAGGAGAATCCCGAGATGTCCCTCGCAAATGGGAAGGAGTCCTGTCGTCGCTGAACAAACACGTGTGTGGAAGGGCCAACCCCGTCGTAACTCGAGAATATAACCCAGGTTGCCGCCGCAACTCGAGAAAAACCATCAGACTTCCCCCTCGCCGCTGATGAGGCCCGATTCCCCTGCACTGCGTGCAGAGCAATTCCATGCTGCACATCACACATGAAAGGAGCCTTGATTTCCTTGATGGCACTCCAGAGAAACCCCAAGAACACTGTTTCAAGGCTAGAGGGATCCTGAGGTCACTGTAGCAAGACCAAAAACCTCCATGGACCAAAAATCAACTCGAGATGAGAGGTTAGTCCCTGGCTTCGACTCAGAGGAATACCACCTTACCACAAGCACCTCAAGAGGAGGCTTCTCTCAGCTCTAGGTATGTGAGAAGAACCCTGAGTTTGCGGACTCAAGTGGAATGGACACCGTGATACCCTGACTCAAAATAAGGCAGGATATCCCTGCAGTGACTTGAATGCAGGCTCATCTTGCATCTCCCAAGATGAAAGGATGTCTGAATCCCCTGTGGAGACCACAGAGAAAGACCTCGTTGTCCACCTCATCGCGACCGGAGGCCTCACATCATTTTGAAACTCCAGAGGTACGCGGAGATCAGTGCCTCCAAAGGAGACGAAGCCTGACTTCTCGTGAAAATTGATAGGAGTCCCAGGATTCCTGTGGCACGTGGAAAGGGACCCTTGGTCTGCCGCCTCAGCTGGAGAGGCGTCCCAATTGCCCTGCCAAGTCTCGAGGAGAATCCCGAGTTGTTCCTCGCAACTAGGCAGGAGTCCTGTCGTCGCTAAACAAACACGTGTGTGGAAGGGCCATCCCCATCGTAACTCGAGAATATAACCCAGGTTGCCGCCGCAACTCGAGAAAAACAATGAGACTTCCCCCTCGCCGAGAGATGAGGCCCGATTCCCCTGCACGGTGTGCAGAGCAATTCCGTGTTGCACATCACACATGAAAGGAGCCTTGATTTCCTTGATGCCACTCCAGAGAAACCCCAAGAACACTGTTTCAAGGCTAGAGGGATCCTGAGGTCACTGTAGCAACACGAAAGAGCTCCGTGGACCAAAAATCAACTCGAGATGAGAGGTTAGTCCCTGGCTTCGACTCCAGAGGAATACCACCTTACCACAAGCACCTCAAGAGGAGGGTTCTCTCAGCTCTACGTATGTGAGAGGCACCCTGAGTTTGCGGCCTCAAGTGGAATGCACACCGCGATGCCCTGACTCGAAATAAGTCCGGATATACCCTCAGTGACTTGAATGCAGGCATGTCTTGCATCTCCCAAGACGGAAGGATGTCTGAATCCCCTGTGGAGACCACAGAGAAAGAACAAGTTACCCACCTAATTGCGACCGGAGGCCTCACATCCTTTGAAAACTCCAGAGGTACGCGGAGATCAGTGCCTCCAAAGGAGACGATGCCTGACTCCTCGTGAAACTTGATAGGAGTCCCAGGAATCCTGTGGCACGTGGAAAGGGACCCTCAGTCTCCCGCCTCAGCTGGACAGGCGTCCCAATTGCCCTGCCAAGCCTCAAGGAGAATCCCGAGTTGTCCCTCGCAACTGGGCAGGAGTCCTGACGTCGCTGAACAAACACGTGTGTGGAAGGGCCATCCCCGTCGTAACTCGAGAATATACCCCAGGTTCCCGCCGCAACTCGAGAAAAACCATGAGACTTCCCCCTCGCTGCGAGATGAGGCCCGATTCCCCTGCACTGCGTGCAGAGCAATTCCGTGTTGCACATCACACATGAAAGGAGCCTTGATTTCCTTGATGGCACTCCAGAGAAACCCCAAGAACACTGTTTCAAGGCTAGAGGTTTCCTGAGGTCACTGTAGCAACACGAAAGAGCTCCGTGGACCAAAAATCAACTCGAGATGAGAGGTTAGTCCCTGGATTCGACTCCAGAGGAATACAACCTTACCACAAGCACCTCAAGAGGAGGCTTCTCTCAGCTCTAGGTATGTGAGAAGGACCCTGAGTTTGCGGCCTCAAGTGGAATGGACACCGCGGTGCCCTGACTCAAAATAAGGCAGGATATCCCTGCAGTGACTTGAATGCAGGCTCGTCTTGCATCTCCCAAGATGAGAGGATGTCTGAATCCCCTGTGGAGACCACAGAGAAAGACCTAGTTGCCCACCTCATCGCGACCGGAGGCCTCACATCCTTTGGAAACTCCAGAGGAATGCGGAGATCAGTGCCTCCAAAGGAGACGATGCCTGACTCCTCGTGAAACTTGATAAGAGTCCCAGGATTCCTGTGGCACGTGGAAAGGGACCCTTGGTCTCCCGCCTCAGCTGGAGAGGCATCCCAATTGTCCTGCCAAGCCTCGAGGAGAATCCCGAATTGTCCCTCCTAACTAGGCAGGAGTCCTGACGTCGCTGAACAAACATGTGTGTGGAAGGGCCATCCCCGTCGTAACTCGAGAATATACCCCATGTTCCCGCCGCAACTCGAGAGAAACCATGAGACTTCCCCCTCGCCGCGAGATGAGGCCCGATTCCTCTGCACTGCGTGCAGAGCAATTCCGTGTTGCACATCACACGTGAAAGGAGCCTTGATTTCCTTGATGGCACTCCAGAGAAACCCCAAGAACACTGTTTCAAGGCTAGAGGGATCCTGAGGTCACTGTAGCAACACGAAAGAGCTCCGTGGACCAAGAATCAACTCGAGATGAGAGGTTAGTCCCTGGCTTCGACTCCAGAGGAATACCACCTTACCACAAGCACCTCAAGAGGAGGGTTGTCTCAGCTATAGGTATGTGAGAGGCATCCTGAGTTTGCGGCCTCAAGTGGAATGCACACCGCGATGCCCTGACTCGAAATAAGTCCGGATATACCCTCAGTGACGTGAATGCAGGCATGTCTTGCATCTCCCAAGACGGAAGGATGTCTGAATCCCCTGTGGAGACCACAGAGAAAGAACAAGTTACCCACCTCATTGCGACCGGAGGGCTCACATCCTTTGAAAACTCCAGAGGTACGCGGAGATCAGTGCCTCCAAATGAGACGATGCCTGACTCCTCGTGAAACTTGATAGGAGTCCCAGGATTCCTGTGGCACGTGGAAAGGGGCCCTCGGTCTCCCGCCTCAGCTGGACAGGCGTTCCAATTGCCCTGCCAAGCCTCAAGGAGAATCCCGAGTTGTCCCTCGCAACTGGGCAGGAGTCCTGACGTCGCTGAACAAACACGTGTGTGGAAGGGCCATCCCCGTCGTAACTCGAGAATATACCCCAGGTTCCCGCCGCAACTCGAGAAAAACCATGAGACTTCCCCCTCGCCGCGAGATGAGGCCCGATTCCCCTGCACTGCGTGCAGAGCAATTCCGTGTTGCACATCACACATGAAAGGAGCCTTGATTTCCTTGATGGCACTCCAGAGAAACCCCAAGAACACTGTTTCAAGGCTAGAGGGATCCTGAGGTCACTGTAGCAACACGAAAGAGCTCCGTGGACCAAAAATCAACTCGAGATGAGAGGTTAGTCCCTGGCTTCGACTCCAGAGGAATACCACTTTACCGCAAGCACCTCAAGAGGAGGCTTCTCAGAGCTCTAGGTATGTGAGAAGGACCCTGAGTTTGCGGTCTCAAGTGGAATGCATACCACGATGCCCTGACTCGGAATAAGGCCGGATATCCCTTCAGTGACTTGAATGCAGGCTCGTCTTGCATCTCCCAAGACGAAAGGATGTCTGAATCCCCTGTGGAGAACACAGAGAAAGACCTAGTTCCCCACGTCATCATGATCAGAGGCCTCACATCCTTTGAAAACTCCAGAGGTACGCGGAGATCAGTGCCTCCAAAGGAGACGATGCCTGACTCCTCGTGAAACTTGATAGGAGTCCCAGGATTCCTGTGGCACGTTGAAAGGGACCCGTGGTCTCCCGCCTCAGCTGGAGAGGCGTCCCAATTGCCTACCAAGCCTCGAGGAGAATCCCGAGATGTCCCTCGCAAATAGGAAGGAGTCCTGTCGTCGCTGAACAAACACGTGTGTGGAAGGGCCAACCCCGTCGTAACTCGAGAATATAACCCAGGTTGCCGCCGCAACTCGAGAAAAACCATCAGAGTTCCCCCTCGCCGCTGATGAGGCCCGATTCCCCTGCACTGCGTGCAGAGCAATTCCATGCTGCACATCACACATGAAAGGAGCCTTGATTTCCTTGATGGCACTCCAGAGAAACCCCAAGAACACTGTTTCAAGGCTAGAGGGATCCTGAGGTCACTGTAGCAACACGAAAGAGCTCCGTGGACCAAAAATGAACTCGAGAT
Source organism: Cervus elaphus (assembly GCF_910594005.1). NCBI lineage: Eukaryota > Metazoa > Chordata > Mammalia > Artiodactyla > Cervidae > Cervus > Cervus elaphus. The sequence continues at coordinate 7,908,914 of NC_057815.1, read as the reverse complement.
GAGAGGTTAGTCCCTGGCTTCGACTCAGAGGAATACCACCTTACCACAAGCACCTCAAGAGGAATCTTCTCTCAGCTCTAGGTATGTGAGAAGGACCCTGAGTTTGCGGACTCAAGTGGAATGGACACCGCGATACCCTGACTCAAAATAAGGCAGGATATCCCTGCAGTGACTTGAATGCAGGCTCATCTTGCATCTCCCAAGATGAAAGGATGTCTGAATCCCCTGTGGAGACCACAGAGAAAGACCTCGTTGTCCACCTCATCGCGACCGGAGGCCTCACATCCTTTTGAAACTCCAGAGGTACGCGGAGATCAGTGCCTCCAAAGGAGACGAAGCCTGACTCCTCGTGAAAATTGATAGGAGTCCCAGGATTCCTGTGGCACGTGGAAAGGGACCCTTGGTCTGCCGCCTCAGCTGGAGAGGCGTCCCAATTGCCCTGCCAAGCCTCGAGGAGAATCCCGAGTTGTTCCTCGCAACTAGGCAGGAGTCCTGTCGTCGCTAAACAAACACGTGTGTGGAAGGGCCATCCCCATCGTAACTCGAGAATATAACCCAGGTTGCCGCCGCAACTCGAGAAAAACAATGAGACTTGCCCCTCGCCGAGAGATGAGGCCCGATTCCCCTGCACGGTGTGCAGAGCAATTCCGTGTTGCACATCACACATGAAAGGAGCCTTGATTTCCTTGATGGCACTCCAGAGAAACCCCAAGAACACTGTTTCAAGGCTAGAGGGATCCTGAGGTCACTGTAGCAACACGAAAGAGCTCCGTGGACCAAAAATCAACTCGAGATGAGAGGTTAGTCCCTGGCTTCGACTCCAGAGGAATACCACCTTACCACAAGCACCTCAAGAGGAGGGTTCTCTCAGCTCTAGGTATGTGAGAGGCACCCTGAGTTTGCGGCCTCAAGTGGAATGCACACCGCGATGCCCTGACTCGAAATAAGTCCGGATATACCCTCAGTGACTTGAATGCAGGCATGTCTTGCATCTCCCAAGACGGAAGGATGTCTGAATCCCCTGTGGAGACCACAGAGAAAGAACAAGTTACCCACCTAATTGCGACCGGAGGCCTCACATCCTTTGAAAACTCCAGAGGTACGCGGAGATCAGTGCCTCCAAAGGAGACGATGCCTGACTCCTCGTGAAACTTGATAGGAGTCCCAGGATTCCTGTGGCACGTGGAAAGGGACCCTCGGTCTCCCGCCTCAGCTGGACAGGCGTCCCAATTGCCCTGCCAAGCCTCAAGGAGAATCCCGAGTTGTCCCTCGCAACTGGGCAGGAGTCCTGACGTCGCTGAACAAACACGTGTGTGGAAGGGCCATCCCCGTCGTAACTCGAGAATATACCCCAGGTTCCCGCCGCAACTCGAGAAAAACCATGAGACTTCCCCCTCGCTGCGAGATGAGGCCCGATTCCACTGCACTGCGTGCAGAACAATTCCGTGTTGCACATCATACATGAAAGGAGTTTGATTTCCTTCATGGCACTCCAGAGAAACCCCAAGAACACTGTTTCAAGGCTAGAGGTTTCCTGAGGTCACTGTAGCAACACGAAAGAGCTCCGTGGACCAAAAATCAACTCGAGATGAGAGGTTAGTCCCTGGATTCGACTCCAGAGGAATACCACCTTGCCACAAGCACCTCAAGAGGAGGCTTCTCTCAGCTCTAGGTATGTGAGAAGGACCCTGAGTTTGCGGCCTCAAGTGGAATGGACACCGCGGTGCCCTGACTCAAAATAAGGCAGGATATCCCTGCAGTGACTTGAATGCAGGCTCGTCTTGCATCTCCCAAGATGAGAGGATGTCTGAATCCCCTGTGGAGACCACAGAGAAAGACCTAGTTGCCCACCTCATCGCGACCGGAGGCCTCACATCCTTTGGAAACTCCAGAGGAACGCGGAGATCAGTGCCTCCAAAGGAGACGATGCCTGACTCCTCGTGAAACTTGATAAGAGTCCCAGGATTCCTGTGGCACGTGGAAAGGGACCCTTGGTCTCCCGCCTCAGGTGGAGAGGCGTCCCAATTGTCCTGCCAAGCCTCGAGGAGAATCCCGAATTATCCCTCGCAACTAGGCAGGAGTCCTGACGTCGCTGAACAAACATGTGTGTGGAAGGGCCATCCCCGTCGTAACTCGAGAATATACCCCAGGTTCCCGCCGCAACTCGAGAGAAACCATGAGACTTCCCCCTCGCCGCGAGATGAGGCCGGATTCCCCTGCACTGCGTGCAGAGCAATTCCGTGTTGCACATCACACGTGAAAGGAGCCTTGATTTCCTTGATGGCACTCCAGAGAAACCCCAAGAACACTGTTTCAAGGCTAGAGGGATCCTGAGGTCACTGGAGCAACACAAAAGAGCTCTGTGGAGAAAGAATCAACTCGAGATGAGAGGTTAGTCCCTGGCTTTCACTCCAGAGGAATACCACCTTATCACAAGCACCTCAAGAGGAGGCTTCTCTCAGCTCTAGGTATGTGAGAGGGACCCTGAGTTTGCGGCCTCAAGTGGAATGGACACCGCGATGCCCTTACTCGAAATAAGGCCGGATATCCCTGCAGTGACTTGAATGCAGGCTTGTCTTGCATCTCCCAAGACGAAAGGATGTCTGAATCCCCTGTGGAGACCACAGAGAAAGACGTAGTTCCCCACCTCATCGCGACCGGAGGCCTCACATCCTTTGAAAACTCCAGAGGTACGCGGAGATCAGTGCCTCCAAAGGAGACGATGCCTGACTCCTCGTGAAACTTGATTGGAGTCCCAGGATTCCTGTGGCACGTAGAAAGGGACACTTGGTCTCCCGCCTCAGCTGGAGAGGCGTCCCAATTGCCCTGCCAAGCCTTGAGGAGAATCCCGAGTTGTCCCTCGCAACTAGGCAGGAGTCCTGACGTCGCTGAACAAACACGTGTGTGGAAGGGCCATCCCCGTCGTAACTCGAGAATATACCCCAGGTTCCCGCCGCAACTCGAGAAAATCCATGAGACTTACCCCTCGCCAGAGATGAGGTCCGATTCCCCTGCACTACATGCAGAGCAATTCCGTGTTGCACATCAAACAGGAAAGGAGCCTTGATTTCCTTGATGGCACTCCAGAGAAACCCCAAGAACACTGTTTCAAGGCTAGAGGGATCCTGAGGTCAATGTAGCAACACGAAAGAGCTCCGTGGACCAAGAATCAACTCGAGATGAGAGGTTAGTCCCTGGATTCGACTCCAGAGGAATACCACCTTACCACAAGCACCTCAAGAGGAGGCTTCTGTCAGCTCTAGGTATGTGAGAGGCACCCTAAGTTTGCGGCCTCAAGTGGAATGTACATCGCGATGCCCTGACTCGAAATAAGACCGGATATCCCTGCAGTGACTTGAATGCAGGCTCGTCTTGCATCTCCCAAGACGAAAGGATGTCTGAATCCCCTGTGGAGAACACAGAGAAAGACCTAGTTCCCCACGTCATCATGATCGGAGGCCTCACATCCTTTGAAAACTCCAGAGGTACGCGGAGATCAGTGCCTCCAAAGGAGACGATGCCTGACTCCTCGTGAAACTTGATAGGAGTCCCAGGATTCCTGTGGCACGTTGAAAGGGACCCGTGGTCTCCCGCCTCTGCTGGAGAGGCGTCCCAATTGCCTACCAAGCCTCGAGGAGAATCCCGAGATGTCCCTCGCAAATGGGAAGGAGTCCTGTCGTCGCTAAACAAACACGTGTGTGGAAGGGCCAACCCCGTCGTAACTCGAGAATATAACCCAGGTTGCCGCCGCAACTCGAGAAAAACCATCAGACTTCCCCCTCGCCGCTGATGAGGCCCGATTCCCCTGCACTGCGTGCAGAGCAATTCCATGCTGCACATCACACATGAAAGGAGCCTTGATTTCCTTGATGGCACTCCAGAGAAACCCCAAGAACACTGTTTCAAGGCTAGAGGGATCCTGAGGTCACTGTAGCAACACGAAAGAGCTCCGTGGACCAAAAATGAACTCGAGATGAGAGGTTAGTCCCTGGCTTCGACTCAGAGGAATACCACCTTACCACAAGCACCTCAAGAGGAGGCTTCTCTCAGCTCTAGGTATGTGAGAAGGACCCTGAGTTTGCGGCCTCAAGTGGAATGGACACCGCGGTGCCCTGACTCAAAATAAGGCAGGATATCCCTGCAGTGACTTGAATGCAGGCTCGTCTTGCATCTCCCAAGATGAGAGGATGTCTGAATCCCCTGTGGAGACCACAGAGAAAGACCTAGTTGCCCACCTCATCGCGACCGGAGGCCTCACATCCTTTGGAAACTCCAGAGGAACGCGGAGATCAGTGCCTCCAAAGGAGACGATGCCTGACTCCTCGTGAAACTTGATAAGAGTCCCAGGATTCCTGTGGCACGTGGAAAGGGACCCTTGGTCTCCCGCCTCAGCTGGAGAGGCGTCCCAATTGCCCTGCCAAGCCTCGAGGAGAATCCCGAATTATCCCTCGCAACTAGGCAGGAGTCCTGACGTCGCTGAACAAACATGTGTGTGGAAGGGCCATCCCCGTCGTAACTCGAGAATATACCCCAGGTTCCCGCCGCAACTCGAGAGAAACCATGAGACTTCCCCCTCGCCGCGAGATGAGGCCGGATTCCCCTGCACTGCGTGCAGAGCAATTCCGTGTTGCACATCACACGTGAAAGGAGCCTTGATTTCCTTGATGGCACTCCAGAGAAAGCCCAAGAACACTGTTTCAAGGCTAGAGGGATCCTGAGGTCACTGGAGCAACACAAAAGAGCTCTGTGGACAAAGAATCAACTCGAGATGAGAGGTTAGTCCCTGGCTTTCACTCCAGAGGAATACCACCTTATCACAAGCACCTCAAGAGGAGGCTTCTCTCAGCTCTAGGTATGTGAGAGGGACCCTGAGTTTGCGGCCTCAAGTGGAATGGACACCGCGATGCCCTTACTCGAAATAAGGCCGGATATCCCTGCAGTGACTTGAATGCAGGCTCGTCTTGCATCTCCCAAGACGAAAGGATGTCTGAATCCCCTGTGGAGACCACAGAGAAAGACGTAGTTCCCCACCTCATCGCGACCGGAGGCCTCACATCCTTTGAAAACTCCAGAGGTACGCGGAGATCAGTGCCTCCAAAGGAGACGATGCCTGACTCCTCGTGAAACTTGATTGGAGTCCCAGGATTCCTGTGGCACGTAGAAAGGGACACTTGGTCTCCCGCCTCAGCTGGAGAGGCGTCCCAATTGCCCTGCCAAGCCTTGAGGAGAATCCCGAGTTGTCCCTCGAAACTAGGCAGGAGTCCTGACGTCGCTGAACAAACACGTGTGTGGAAGGGCCATCCCCGTCGTAACTCGAGAATATACCCCAGGTTCCCGCCGCAACTCGAGAAAATCCATGAGACTTACACCTCGCCAGAGATGAGGTCCGATTCCCCTGCACTGCATGCAGAGCAATTCCGTGTTGCACATCAAACAGGAAAGGAGCCTTGATTTTCTTGATGGCACTCCAGAGAAACCCCAAGAACACTGTTTCAAGGCTAGAGGGATCCTGAGTTCAATGTAGCAACACGAAAGAGCTCCGTGGACCAAGAATCAACTCGAGATGAGAGGTTAGTCCCTTGATTCGACTCCAGAGGAATACCACCTTACCACAAGCACCTCAAGAGGAGGCTTCTGTCAGCTCTAGGTATGTGAGAGGCACCCTAAGTTTGCGGCCTCAAGTGGAATGTACATCGCGATGCCCTGACTCGAAATAAGACCGGATATCCCTGCAGTGACTTGAATGCAGGCTCGTCTTGCATCTCCCAAGACGAAAGGATGTCTGAATCCCCTGTGGAGAACACAGAGAAAGACCTAGTTCCCCACGTCATCATGATCGGAGGCCTCACATTCTTTGAAAACTCCAGAGGTACGCGGAGATCAGTGCCTCCAAAGGAGACGATGCCTGACTCCTCGTGAAACTTGATAGGAGTCCCAGGATTCCTGTGGCACGTTGAAAGGGACCCGTGGTCTCCCGCCTCTGCTGGAGAGGCGTCCCAATTGCCTACCAAGCCTCGAGGAGAATCCCGAGATGTCCCTCGCAAATGGGAAGGAGTCCTGTCGTCGCTGAACAAACACGTGTGTGGAAGGGCCAACCCCGTCGTAACTCGAGAATATAACCCAGGTTGCCGCCGCAACTCGAGAAAAACCATCAGACTTCCCCCTCGCCGCTGATGAGGCCCGATTCCCCTGCACTGCGTGCAGAGCAATTCCATGCTGCACATCACACATGAAAGGAGCCTTGATTTCCTTGATGGCACTCCAGAGAAACCCCAAGAACACTGTTTCAAGGCTAGAGGGATCCTGAGGTCACTGTAGCAACACGAAAGAGCTCCGTGGACCAAAAATGAACTCGAGATGAGAGGTTAGTCCCTGGCTTCGACTCAGAGGAATACCACCTTACCACAAGCACCTCAAGAGGAGGCTTCTCTCAGCTCTAGGTATGTGAGAAGGACCCTGAGTTTGCGGACTCAAGTGGAATGGACACCGTGATACCCTGACTCAAAATAAGGCAGGATATCCCTGCAGTGACTTGAATGCAGGCTCATCTTGCATCTCCCAAGATGAAAGGATGTCTGAATCCCCTGTGGAGACCACAGAGAAAGACCTCGTTGTCCACCTCATCGCGACCGGAGGCCTCACATCCTTTTGAAACTCCAGAGGTACGCGGAGATGAGTGCCTCCAAAGGAGACGAAGCCTGACTTCTCGTGAAAATTGATAGGAGTCCCAGGATTCCTGTGGCACGTGGAAAGGGACCCTTGGTCTGCCGCCTCAGCTGGAGAGGCGTCCCAATTGCCCTGCCAAGCCTCGAGGAGAATCCCGAGTTGTTCCTCGCAACTAGGCAGGAGTCCTGTCGTCGCTAAACAAACACGTGTGTGGAAGGGCCATCCCCATCGTAACTCGAGAATATAACCCAGGTTGCCGCCGCAACTCGAGAAAAACAATGAGACTTCCCCCTCGCCGAGAGATGAGGCCCGATTCCCCTGCACAGTGTGCAGAGCAATTCCGTGTTGCACATCACACATGAAAGGAGCCTTGATTTCCTTGATGCCACTCCAGAGAAAGCCCAAGAACACTGTTTCAAGGCTAGAGGGATCCTGAGGTCACTGTAGCAACACGAAAGAGCTCCGTGGACCAAAAATCAACTCGAGATGAGAGGTTAGTCCCTGGCTTCGACTCCAGAGGAATACCACCTTACCACAAGCACCTCAAGAGGAGGGTTCTCTCAGCTCTAGGTATGTGAGAGGCACCCTGAGTTTGCGGCCTCAAGTGGAATGCACACCGCGATGCCCTGACTCGAAATAAGTCCGGATATACCCTCAGTGACTTGAATGCAGGCATGTCTTGCATCTCCCAAGACGGAAGGATGTCTGAATCCCCTGTGGAGACCACAGAGAAAGAACAAGTTACCCACCTAATTGCGACCGGAGGCCTCACATCCTTTGAAAACTCCAGAGGTATGCGGAGATCAGTGCCTCCAAAGGAGACGATGCCTGACTCCTCGTGAAACTTGATAGGAGTCCCAGGAATCCTGTGGCACGTGGAAAGGGACCCTCGGTCTCCCGCCTCAGCTGGACAGGCGTCCCAATTGCCCTGCCAAGCCTCAAGGAGACTCCCGAGTTGTCCCTCGCAACTGGGCAGGAGTCCTGACGTCGCTGAACAAACACGTGTGTGGAAGGGCCATCCCCGTCGTAACTCGAGAATATACCCCAGGTTCCCGCCGCAACTCGAGAAAAACCATGAGACTTCCCCCTCGCTGCGAGATGAGGCCCGATTCCCCTGCACTGCATGCAGAGCAATTCCGTGTTGCACATCAAACAGGAAAGGAGCCTTGATTTCCTTGATGGCACTCCAGAGAAACCCCAAGAACACTGTTTCAAGGCTAGAGGGATCCTGAGGTCACTGTAGCAACACGAAAGAGCTCCGTGGACCAAGAATCAACTCGAGATGAGAGGTTAGTCCCTGGATTCGACTCCAGAGGAATACCACCTTACCACAAGCACCTCAAGAGGAGGCTTCTGTCAGCTCTAGGTATGTGAGAGGCACCCTAAGTTTGCGGCCTCAAGTGGAATGTGCACCGCGATGCCCTGACTCGAAACAAGACCGGATATCCCTGCAGTGACTTGAATGCAGGCTCGTCTTGCATCTCCCAAGACGAAAGGATGACTGAATCCCCTGTGGAGACCACAGAGAAAGACCTAGTTCCCCACCTCATCGCGACCGGAGGCCTCACATCCTTTGAAAACTCCAGAGGTACGCGGAGATCAGTGCCTCCAAAGGAGACGATGCCTGACTCCTCGTGAAACTTGATAGGAGTCCCAGGATTCCTGTGGCACGTGGAAAGGTCCCTTGGTCTCCCGCCTCAGCTGGAGAGGCGTCCCAATTGCCCTGCCAAGCCTCGAGGAGAATCCCGAGTTGTCCCTCGCAACTAGGCAGGAGTCCTGACGTCGCTGAACAAACATGTGTGTGGAAGGGCCATCCCCGTCGTAACTCGAGAATATACCCCAGGTTCCCGCCGCAACTCGAGAGAAACCATGAGACTTCCCCCTCGCCGCGAGATGAGGCCGGATTGCCCTGCACTGCGTGCAGAGCAATTCCGTGTTGCACATCACACGTGAAAGGAGCCTTGATTTCCTTGATGGCACTCCAGAGAAACCCCAAGAACACTGTTTCAAGGCTAGAGGGATCCTGAGGTCACTGGAGCAACACAAAAGAGCTCTGTGGACAAACAATCAACTCGAGATGAGAGGTTAGTCCCTGGCTTTCACTCCAGAGGAATACCACCTTATCACAAGCACCTCAAGAGGAGGCTTCTCTCAGCTCTAGGTATGTGAGAGGGACCCTGAGTTTGCGGCCTCAAGTGGAATGGACACCGCGATGCCCTTACTCGAAATAAGGCCGGATATCCCTGCAGTGACTTGAATGCAGGCTCGTCTTGCATCTCCCAAGACGAAAGGATGTCTGAATCCCCTGTGGAGACCACAGAGAAAGACGTAGTTCCCCACCTCATCGCGACCGGAGGCCTCACATCCTTTGAAAACTCCAGAGGTACGCGGAGATCAGTGCCTCCAAAGGAGACGATGCCTGACTCCTCGTGAAACTTGATAGGAGTCCCAGGATTCCTGTGGCTCGTGGAAAGGGACACTTGGTCTCCCGCCTCAGCTGGAGAGGCGTCCCAATTGCCCTGCCAAGCCTTGAGGAGAATCCCGAGTTGTCCCTCGCAACTAGGCAGGAGTCCTGACGTCGCTGAAGAAACACGTGTGTGGAAGGGCCATCCCCGTCGTAACTCGAGATTATACCCCAGGTTCCCGCCGCAACTCGAGAAAATCCATGAGACTTACCCCTCGCCAGAGATGAGGTCCGATTCCCCTGCACTGCATGCAGAGCAATTCCGTGTTGCACATCAAACAGGAAAGGAGCCTTGATTTCCTTGATGGCACTCCAGAGAAACCCCAAGAACACTGTTTCAAGGCTAGAGGGATCCTGAGGTCACTGTAGCAACACGAAAGAGCTCCGTGGACCAAGAATCAACTCGAGATGAGAGGTTAGTCCCTGGATTCGACTCCAGAGGAATACCACCTTACCACAAGCACCTCAAGAGGAGGCTTCTGTCAGCTCTAGGTATGTGAGAGGCACCCTAAGTTTGCGGCCTCAAGTGGAATGTACATCGCGATGCCCTGACTCGAAATAAGACCGGATATCCCTGCAGTGACTTGAATGCAGGCTCGTCTTGCATCTCCCAAGACGAAAGGATGTCTGAATCCCCTGTGGAGAACACAGAGAAAGACCTAGTTCCCCATCTCATCGCGACCGGAGGCCTCACATCCTTTGAAAACTCCAGAGGTACGCGGAGATCAGTGCCTCCAAAGGAGACGATGCCTGACTCCTCGTGAAACTTGATAGGAGTCCCAGGATTCCTGTGGCACGTTGAAAGGGACCCGTGGTCTCCCGCCTCTGCTGGAGAGGCGTCCCAATTGCCTACCAAGCCTCGAGGAGAATCCCGAGATGTCCCTCGCAAATGGGAAGGAGTCCTGTCGTCGCTGAACAAACACGTGTGTGGAAGGGCCAACCCCGTCGTAACTCGAGAATATAACCCAGGTTGCCGCCGCAACTCGAGAAAAACCATCAGACTTCCCCCTCGCCGCTGATGAGGCCTGATTCCCCTGCACTGCGTGCAGAGCAATTCCATGCTGCACATCACACATGAAAGGAGCCTTGATTTCCTTGATGGCACTCCAGAGAAACCCCAAGAACACTGTTTCAAGGCTAGAGGGATCCTGAGGTCACTGTAGCAACACGAAAGAGCTCCGTGGACCAAAAATGAACTCGAGATGAGAGGTTAGTCCCTGGCTTCGACTCAGAGGAATACCACCTTACCACAAGCACCTCAAGAGGAGGCTTCTCTCAGCTCTAGGTATGTGAGAAGGACCCTGAGTTTGCGGACTCAAGTGGAATGGACACCGTGATACCCTGACTCAAAATAAGGCAGGATATCCCTGCAGTGACTTGAATGCAGGCTCATCTTGCATCTCCCAAGATGAAAGGATGTCTGAATCCCCTGTGGAGACCACAGAGAAAGACCTCGTTGTCCACCTCATCGCGACCGGAGGCCTCACATCCTTTTGAAACTCCAGAGGTACGCGGAGATGAGTGCCTCCAAAGGAGACGAAGCCTGACTTCTCGTGAAAATTGATAGGGGTCCCAGGATTCCTGTGGCACGTGGAAAGGGACCCTTGGTCTGCCGCCTCAGCTGGAGAGGCGTCCCAATTGCCCTGCCAAGCCTCGAGGAGAATCCCGAGTTGTTCCTCGCAACTAGGCAGGAGTCCTGTCGTCGCTAAACAAACACGTGTGTGGAAGGGCCATCCCCATCGTAACTCGAGAATATACCCCAGGTTGCCGCCGCAACTCGAGAAAAACAATGAGACTTGCCCCTCGCCGAGAGATGAGGCCCGATTCCCCTGCACGGTGTGCAGAGCAATTCCGTGTTGCACATCACACATGAAAGGAGCCTTGATTTCCTTGATGGCACTCCAGAGAAACCCCAAGAACACTGTTTCAAGGCTAGAGGGATCCTGAGGTCACTGTAGCAACACGAAAGAGCTCCGTGGACCAAAAATCAACTCGAGATGAGAGGTTAGTCCCTGGCTTCGACTCCAGAGGAATACCACCTTACCACAAGCACCTCAAGAGGAGGGTTCTCTCAGCTCTAGGTATGTGAGAGGCACCCTGAGTTTGCGGCCTCAAGTGGAATGCACACCGCGATGCCCTGACTCGAAATAAGTCCGGATATACCCTCAGTGACTTGAATGCAGGCATGTCTTGCATCTCCCAAGACGGAAGGATGTCTGAATCCCCTGTGGAGACCACAGAGAAAGAACAAGTTACCCACCTAATTGCGACCGGAGGCCTCACATCCTTTGAAAACTCCAGAGGTACGCGGAGATCAGTGCCTCCAAGGAGACGATGCCTGACTCCTCGTGAAACTTGATAGGAGTCCCAGGAATCCTGTGGCACGTGGAAAGGGGCCCTCGGTCTCCCGCCTCAGCTGGACAGGCGTCCCAATTGCCCTGCCAAGCCTCAAGGAGAATCCCGAGTTGTCCCTCGCAACTGGGCAGGAGTCCTGACGTCGCTGAACAAACACGTGTGTGGAAGGGCCATCCCCGTCGTAACTCGAGAATATACCCCAGGTTCCCGCCGCAACTCGAGAAAAACCATGAGACTTCCCCCTCGCTGCGAGATGAGGCCCGATTCCCCTGCACTGCGTGCAGAGCAATTCCGTGTTGCACATCACACATGAAAGGAGCCTTGATTTCCTTGATGGCACTCCAGAGAAACCCCAAGAACTCTGTTTCAAGGCTAGAGGTTTCCTGAGGTCACTGTAGCAACACGAAAGAGTTCCGTGGACCAAAAATCAACTCGAGATGAGAGGTTAGTCCCTGGATTCGACTCCAGAGGAATACCACCTTACCACAAGCACCTCAAGAGGAGGCTTCTCTCAGCTCTAGGTATGTGAGAAGGACCCTGAGTTTGCGGCCTCAAGTGGAATGGACACCGCGGTGCCCTGACTCAAAATAAGGCAGGATATCCCTGCAGTGACTTGAATGCAGGCTCGTCTTGCATCTCCCAAGATGAGAGGATGTCTGAATCCCCTGTGGAGACCACAGAGAAAGACCTAGTTGCCCACCTCATCGCGACCGGAGGCCTCACATCCTTTGGAAACTCCAGAGGAACGCGGAGATAAGTGCCTCCAAAGGAGACGATGCCTGACTCCTCGTGAAACTTGATAAGAGTCCCAGGATTCCTGTGGCACGTGGAAACAGACCCTTGGTCTCCCGCCTCAGCTGGAGAGGCGTCCCAATTGTCCTGCCAAGCCTCGAGGAGAATCCCGAATTGTCCCTCGCAACTAGGCAGGAGTCCTGACGTCGCTGAACAAACATGTGTGTGGAAGGGCCATCCCCGTCGTAACTCGAGAATATACCCCAGGTTCCCGCCGCAACTCGAGAGAAACCATCAGACTTCCCCCTCGCCGCGAGATGAGGCCGGATTCCCCTGCACTGCGTGCAGAGCAATTCCGTGTTGCACATCACACGTGAAAGGAGCCTTGATTTCCTTGATGGCACTCCAGAGAAACCCCAAGAACACTGTTTCAAGGCTAGAGGGATCCTGAGGTCACTGGAGCAACACAAAAGAGCTCTGTGGACAAAGAATCAACTCGAGATGAGAGGTTAGTCCCTGGCTTTCACTCCAGAGGAATACCACCTTATCACAAGCACCTCAAGAGGAGGCTTCTCTCAGCTCTAGGTATGTGAGAGGGACCCTGAGTTTGCGGCCTCAAGTGGAATGGACACCGCGATGCCCTGACTCGAAATAAGGCCGGATATCCCTGCAGTGACTTGAATGCAGGCTCGTCTTGCATCTCCCAAGACGAAAGGATGTCTGAATCCCCTGTGGAGACCACAGAGAAAGACGTAGTTCCCCACCTCATCGCGACCGGAGGCCTCACATCCTTTGAAAACTCCAGAGGTACGCGGAGATCAGTGCCTCCAAAGCAGACGATGCCTGACTCCTCGTGAAACTTGATACGAGTCCCAGGATTCCTGTGGCACGTGGAAAGGGACACTTGGTCTCCCGCCTCAGCTGGAGAGGCGTCCCAATTGCCCTGCCAAGCCTTGAGGAGAATCCCGAGTTGTCCCTCGCAACTAGGCAGGAGTCCTGACGTCGCTGAACAAACACGTGTGTGGAAGGGCCATCCCCGTCGTAACTCGAGAATATACCCCAGGTTCCCGCCGCAACTCGAGAAAATCCATGAGACTTACACCTCGCCAGAGATGAGGTCCGATTCCCCTGCACTGCATGCAGAGCAATTCCGTGTTGCACATCAAACAGGAAAGGAGCCTTGATTTCCTTGATGGCACTCCAGAGAAACCCCAAGAACACTGTTTCAAGGCTAGAGGGATCCTGAGGTCACTGTAGCAACACGAAAGAGCTCCGTGGACCAAGAATCAACTCGAGATGAGAGGTTAGTCCCTGGATTCGACTCCAGAGGAATACCACCTTACCACAAGCACCTCAAGAGGAGGCTTCTCTCAGCTCTAGGTATGTGAGAGGGACCCTGAGTTTGGGGCCTCAAGTGGAATGGACACCGTGATGCCCTGACTCGAAAGAAGTCCGAATATACCCTCAGTGACGTGAATGCAGGCTTGTCTTGCATCTCCCAAGACGGAAGGATGTCTGAATCCCCTGTGGAGACCACAGAGAAAGACCTTGTTCCCCACCTCATCGCGACCGGAGGCCTCACATCCTTTGAAAACTCCAGAGGTACGCGGAGATCAGTGCCTGCAAAGGAGAAGATGCCTGACTCCTCGTGAAACTTGATAGGAGTCCCAGGATTCCTTTGGCACGTGGAAAGGGACCCTTGGTCTCCCGCCTCAGCTGGAGAGGCGTCCCAATTGCCCTGCCAAGCCTCGAGGAGAATCCCGAGTTGTCCCTCGCAACTAGGCAGGAGTCCTGACGTCGCTGAACAAACACGTGTGTGGAGGGGCCATCCCCGTCGTAACTCGAGATTTACCCCAGGTTCCCGCCGCAACTCGAGAAAAACCATGAGACTTCCCGCTCGCCGCGAGATGAGGCCCGATTCTCCTGCACTGCGTGCAGCGCAATTCCGTGTTGCACATCACCCATGAAAGGAGCCTTGATTTCCTTGATGGCACTCCAGAGAAACCCCAAGAACACTGTTTCAAGGCTAGAGGGATCCTGAGGTCACTGGAGCAACACGAAAGAGGTCCGTGGACCAAGAATCAACTCGAGATGAGAGGTTAGTCCCTGGCTTCGACTCCAGAGGAATACAACCTTACCACAAGCACCTCAAAGGAGGCTTCTCTCAGCTCTAGGTATGTGAGAGGGACCCTGAGTTTGCGGCCTTAAGTGGAATGGACACCGCGATGCCCTGACTCGCAATAAGTCCGGATATCCCTGCAGTGACTTGAATGCAGGCTCGTCTTGCATCTCCCAAGACGAAAGGATGTCTGAATGCCCTCTGGAGTCCACAGAGAAAGAGCTAGTTCCCCACCTCATCGCTAGGGGAGGCCTCACATCATTTGAAAACTCCAGAGGTACGCGGAGATCAGTGCCTCCAAAGGAGACGATGCCTGACTCCTCGTGAAACTTGATAGGAGTCCCAGGATTCCTGTGGCACGTGGAAAGGGACCCTTGGTCTCCCGCCTCAGCTGGAGAGGCGTCCCAATTGCCCTGCCAAACCTTGAGGAGAATCCCGAGTTGTCCCTCGCAACTAGGCAGGAGTCCTGACGTCGCTGAAGAAACACGTGTGTGGAAGGGCCATCACCGTCTTAACTCGAGAATATACTCTAGGTTCCCGCCGCAACTCGAGAAAAATCATGAGAATAACCCCTCGCCGGAGATGAGGTCCGATTCCCCTGCACTGCATGCAGAGCAATTCCGTGTTGCACATCACACATGAAAGGAGCCTTGATTTCCTTGATCGCACTCCAGAGAAACCCCAAGAACACTGTTTCAAGGCTAGAGGGATCCTGAGGTCACTGTAGTAACACGAAAGAGCTCTGTGGACCAAGAATCAACTCCAGATGAGAGGTTAGTCCCTGGCTTCGACTCCAGAGGAATACCACCTTACCACAAGCACCTCAAGAGGAGGGGTTTCTCAGCTCTAGGTATGTGAGAGGGACCCTGAGTTTGCGGCCTCAAGTGGAATGGACACCGCGATGCCCTGACTCGAAATAAGTTCGGATATCCCTGCACTGACTTGAATGCAGGCTCGTCTTGCATCTCCCAAGACGAAAGGATGTCTGAATCCCCTGTGGAGACCACAGAGAAAGACCTAGTTGCCCACCTCATCGCGACCGGAGGCCTCACATCCTTTGGAAACTCCAGAGGAACGCGGAGATCAGTGCCTCCAAAGGAGACGATGCCTGACTCCTCGTGAAACTTGATAAGAGTCCCAGGATTCCTGTGGCACGTGGAAAGGGACCCTTGGTCTCCCGCCTCAGCTGGAGAGGCGTCCCAATTGTCCTGCCAAGCCTCGAGGAGAATCCCGAATTGTCCCTCGCAACTAGGCAGGAGTCCTGACGTCGCTGAACAAACATGTGTGTGGAAGGGCCATCCCCGTCGTAACTCGAGAATATACCCCAGGTTCCCGCCGCAACTCGAGAGAAACCATGAGACTTCCCCCTCGCCGCTGATGAGGCCCGATTCCCCTGCACTGCGTGCAGAGCAATTCCATGCTGCACATCACACATGAAAGGAGCCTTGATTTCCTTGATGGCACTCCAGAGAAACCCCAAGAACACTGTTTCAAGGCTAGAGGGATCCTGAGGTCACTGTAGCAACACGAAAGAGCTCCGTGGACCAAAAATGAACTCGAGATGAGAGGTTAGTCCCTGGCTTCGACTCAGAGGAATACCACCTTACCACAAGCACCTCAAGAGGAGGCTTCTCTCAGCTCTAGGTATGTGAGATGGACCCTGAGTTTGCGGACTCAAGTGGAATGGACACCGTGATACCCTGACTCAAAATAAGGCAGGATATCCCTGCAGTGACTTGAATGCAGGCTCATCTTGCATCTCCCAAGATGAAAGGATGTCTGAATCCCCTGTGGAGACCACAGAGAAAGACCTCGTTGTCCACCTCATCGCGACCGGAGGCCTCACATCCTTTTGAAACTCCAGAGGTACGCGGAGATGAGTGCCTCCAAAGGAGACGAAGCCTGACTTCTCGTGAAAATTGATAGGAGTCCCAGGATTCCTGTGGCACGTGGAAAGGGACTCTTGGTCTGCCGCCTCAGCTGGAGAGGCGTCCCAATTGCCCTGCCAAGCCTCGAGGAGAATCCCGAGTTGTTCCTCGCAACTAGGCAGGAGTCCTGTCGTCGCTAAACAAACACGTGTGTGGAAGGGCCATCCCCATCGTAACTCAAGAATATAACCCAGGTTGCCGCCGCAACTCGAGAAAAACAATGAGACTTGCCCCTCGCCGAGAGATGAGGCCCGATTCCCCTGCACGGTGTGCAGAGCAATTCCGTGTTGCACATCACACATGAAAGGAGCCTTGATTTCCTTGATGGCACTCCAGAGAAACACCAAGAACACTGTTTCAAGGCTAGAGGGATCCTGAGGTCACTGTAGCAACACGAAAGAGCTCCGTGGACCAAAAATCAACTCGAGATGAGAGGTTAGTCCCTGGCTTCGACTCCAGAGGAATACCACCTTACCACAAGCACCTCAAGAGGAGGGTTCTCTCAGCTCTAGGTATGTGAGAGGCACCCTAAGTTTGCGGCCTCAAGTGGAATGCACACCGCGATGCCCTGACTCGAAATAAGTCCGGATATACCCTCAGTGACTTGAATGCAGGCATGTCTTGCATCTCCCAAGACGGAAGGATGTCTGAATCCCCTGTGGAGACCACAGAGAAAGAACAAGTTACCCACCTAATTGCGACCGGAGGCCTCACATCCTTTGAAAACTCCAGAGGTACGCGGAGATCAGTGCCTCCAAAGGAGACGATGCCTGACTCCTCGTGAAACTTTATAGGAGTCCCAGGATTCCTGTGGCACGTGGAAAGGGACCCTCGGTCTCCCGCCTCAGCTGGACAGGCGTCCCAATTGCCCTGCCAAGCCTCAAGGAGAATCCCGAGTTGTCCCTCGCAACTGGGCAGGAGTCCTGACGTCGCTGAACAAACACGTGTGTGGAAGGGCCATCCCCGTCGTAACTCGAGAATATACCCCAGGTTCCCGCCGCAACTCGAGAAAAACCATGAGACTTCCCCCTCGCTGCGAGATGAGGCCCGATTCCCCTGCACTGCGTGCAGAGCAATTCCGTGTTGCACATCACACATGAAAGGAGCCTTGATTTCCTTGATGGCACTCCAGAGAAACCCCAAGAACACTGTTTCAAGGCTAGAGGTTTCCTGAGGTCACTGTAGCAACACGAAAGAGTTCCGTGGACCAAAAATCAACTCGAGATGAGAGGTTAGTCCCTGGATTCGACTCCAGAGGAATACCACCTTACCACAAGCACCTCAAGAGGAGGCTTCTCTCAGCTCTAGGTATGTGAGAAGGACCCTGAGTTTGCGGCCTCAAGTGGAATGGACACCGCGGTGCCCTGACTCAAAATAAGGCAGGATATCCCTGCAGTGACTTGAATGCAGGCTCGTCTTGCATCTCCCAAGATGAGAGGATGTCTGAATCCCCTGTGGAGACCACAGAGAAAGACCTAGTTCCCCACCTCATCGCGACCGGAGGCCTCACATCCTTTGGAAACTCCAGAGGAACGCGGAGATCAGTGCCTCCAAAGGAGACGATGCCTGACTCCTCGTGAAACTTGATAAGAGTCCCAGGATTCCTGTGGCACGTGGAAAGGGACCCTTGGTCTCCCGCCTCAGCTGGAGAGGCATCCCAATTGTCCTGCCAAGCCTCGAGGAGAATCCCGAATTGTCCCTCGCAACTAGGCAGGAGTCCTGACGTCGCTGAACAAACATGTGTGTGGAAGGGCCATCCCCGTCGTAACTCGAGAATATACCCCAGGTTACCGCCGCAACTCGAGAGAAACCATGAGACTTCCCCCTCGCCGCGAGATGAGGCCGGATTCCCCTGCACTGCGTGCAGAGCAATTCCGTGTTGCACATCACACGTGAAAGGAGCCTTGATTTCCTTGATGGCACTCCAGAGAAACCCCAAGAACACTGTTTCAAGGCTAGAGGGATCCTGAGGTCACTGGAGCAACACAAAAGAGCTCTGTGGACAAAGAATCAACTCGAGATGAGAGGTTAGTCCCTGGCTTTCACTCCAGAGGAATACCACCTTATCACAAGCACCTCAAGAGGAGGCTTCTCTCAGCTCTAGGTATGTGAGAGGGACCCTGAGTTTGCGGCCTCAAGTGGAATGGACACCGCGATGCCCTGACTCGCAATAAGTCCGGATATCCCTGCAGTGACTTGAATGCAGGCTCGTCTTGCATCTCCCAAGACGAAAGGATGTCTGAATGCCCTCTGGAGTCCACAGAGAAAGAGCTAGTTCCCCACCTCATCGCTAGGGGAGGCCTCACATCATTTGAAAACTCCAGAGGTACGCGGAGATCAGTGCCTCCAAAGGAGACGATGCCTGACTCCTCGTGAAACTTGATAGGAGTCCCAGGATTCCTGTGGCACGTGGAAAGGGACCCTTGGTCTCCCGCCTCAGCTGGACAGGCGTCCCAATTGCCCTGCCAAACCTTGAGGAGAATCCCGAGTTGTCCCTCGCAACTAGGCAGGAGTCCTGACGTCGCTGAAGAAACACGTGTGTGGAAGGGCCATCACCGTCTTAACTCGAGAATATACTCTAGGTTCCCGCCGCAACTCGAGAAAAATCATGAGAATTACCCCTCGCCGGAGATGAGGTCCGATTCCCCTGCACTGCATGCAGAGCAATTCCGTGTTGCACATCACACATGAAAGGAGCCTTGATTTCCTCGATCGCACTCCAGAGAAAACCCAAGAACACTGTTTCAAGGCTAGAGGGATCCTGAGGTCACTGTAGTAACACGAAAGAGCTCTGTGGACCAAGAATCAACTCCAGATGAGAGGTTGGTCCCTGGCTTCGACTCCAGAGGAATACCACCTTACCACAAGCACCTCAAGAGGAGGGGTTTCTCAGCTATAGGTATGTGAGACGGACCCTGAGTTTGCGGCCTCAAGTGGAATGGACACCGCGATGCCCTGACTCGAAATAAGTTCGGATATCCCTGCAGTGACTTGAATGCAGGCTCGTCTTGCATCTCCCAAGACGAAAGGATGTCTGAATCCCCTGTGGAGACCACAGAGAAAGACCTAATTCCCCACTTCATCGCGACCGGAGGACTCACATCCTTTGAAAACTCCAGAGGTACGCGGAAATCAGTGCCTCCAAAGGAGACGATGCCTGACTCCTCGTGAAAGTTGATAGGAGTCCCAGGATTCCTGTGGCACGTGGAAAGGGACACTTGGTCTCCCGCCTCAGCTGGAGAGGCGTCCCAATTGCCCTGCCAAGCCTCGAGGAGAATCCCGAGTTGTCCCTCGCAACTAGGCAGGAGTAGTGACGTCGCTGAACAAACACGTGTGTGGAAGGGCCATCCCCGTCGTAACTCGAGACTATACCCCAGGTTCCCGCCGCAACTCGAGAAAAACCATGAGACTTCCCCATCGCCGCGAGATGAGGCCCGATTCCCCTGCACTGCGTGCAGAGCAGTTCCGTGTTGCACATCACACATGAAAGGAGCCTTGATTTCCTTGATGGCACTCCAGAGAAACCCCAAGAACACTGTTTAAAGGCTAGAGGGATCCTGAGGTCACTGGAGCAACACGAAAGAGCTCCGTGGACCAAGAATCAACTCGAGATGAGAGGTTAGTCCCTGGCTTCGACTCCAGAGGAATACCACCTTACCACAAGCACCTCAAGAGGAGGCTTCTCTCAGCTCTAGGTATGTGAGAGGGACCCTAAGTTTGCGGCCTCAAGTGGAATGGACACCGCGATGCCCTGACTCGAAATAAGGCCGGATATCCCTGCAGTGACTTGAATGCAGGCTCGTCTTGCATCTGCCAAGACGAAAGGATGTCTGAATGCCCTGTGGAGACCACAGAGAAAGACCTAGTTCCCCACCTCATCACGACCGGAGGTCTCACATCCTTTGAAAACTCCAGAGGAACGCGGAGATCAGTGCCTCCAAAGGAGACGATGCCTGACTCCTCGTGAAACTTGATATTGGTCCCAGGATTCCTGTGGCACGTGGAAAGGGACCCTTGCTCTCCCACCTCAGCTGGAGAGGCGTTCCAACTGCCCTGCCAAGCCTCGAGGAGAATCCCGAATTGTCCCTCGCAACTAGGAAGGAGTCCTGACGTCGCTGAACAAACACGTGTGTGGAAGGGCCATCCCCGTCGTAACTCGAGAATATACCCCAGGTTCCCGCCGCAACTCGAGAAAAACCATGAGACTTCCCACTCGCCACGAGATGAGGCCCGATGCGCCTGCACTGCGTGCAGAGCAATTCCGTGCTGCACATCACCCATGAAAGGAGCCTTGATTTCCTTGATGGTACTCCAGCGAAAACCCAAGAACACTGTTTCAAGGCTAGAGGGATCCTGAGGTCACTGGAGCAACACAAAAGAGCTCTGTGGACCAAGAATCAACTCGAGATGAGAGGTTAGTCCCTGGCTTCGACTCCAGAGGAATACCACCTTACCACAAGCACCTCAAGAAGAGGCTGCTCACAGCTCTAGGTAT
Organism: Cervus elaphus; assembly: GCF_910594005.1. Lineage (NCBI taxonomy): Eukaryota > Metazoa > Chordata > Mammalia > Artiodactyla > Cervidae > Cervus > Cervus elaphus. Next base: position 7,888,155 of record NC_057815.1, on the reverse strand, counting down.
GTGAGAGGGACCCTGAGTTTGCGACCTCAAGTGGAATGGACACCGCGATGCCCTGACTCGAAATAAGTTCGGATATCCCTGCAGTGACTTGAATGCAGGCTCGTCTTGCATCTCCCAAGACGAAAGGTTGTCTGAATCCTCTGTGGAGACCACAGAGAAAGACGTAGTTCCCCACCTCATCGCAACCGGAGGCCTCACATCCTTTGAAAACTCCAGAGGTACGCGGAGATCAGTGCCTCCAAAGGAGACGATTCTGACTCCTCGTGAAACTTGATAGGAGTCCCAGGATTCCTGTGGCACGTGGAAAGGGACCCTTGGTCTCCCGCCTCAGCTGGAGAGGCATCCCAATAACCCTGCCAAGCCTCCAGGAGAATCCCGAGTTGTCCCTCGCAATCATTCAGGAGTCCTGACGTCGCTGAACAAACACGTGTGTGGAAGGGCCATCCCCGTCGTAACTCGAGAATGTACCCCAGGTTCCCGCCGCAACTCGAGAAAAACCATGAGACTTCCCCCTCGCCACGAGATGAGGCCCGATTCCCCTGCACTGCGTGCAGAGCAATTCCCTGTTGCACATCACACATGAAAGGAGCCTTGATTTCCTTGATGCCACTCCAGAGAACCCCGAAGAACCCTGTTTCAAGGCTAGAGCGATCCGGAGGTCACTGTAGCAACACGAAAGAGCTCCGTGGGCCAAAAATCAACTCGAGATGAGAGGTTAGTCCCTGGCTTCGACTCCAGAGGAATACCACCTTACCACAAGCACCTCAAGAGGAGGCTTCTCCCATCTCTAGTTATGTGAGAAGGACCCTGAGTTTGCGGCCTCAAGTGGAATGGATACCGCGATGCCCTGACTCGAAATAAGTCCGGATATACCTGCAGTGACGTCAATGCAGGCTCGTCTTGCATCTCCCAAGACGAAAGGTTGTCTGATTCCCCTGTGGAGACCACAGAGAAAGACCTAGTTCCCCACCTCATAGCGACCGGAGGCCTCACATCCTTTGAAAACTCCAGAGGTACGCGGAAATCAGTGCCTCCAAAGGAGACGATGCCTGACTCCTCGTGAAACTTGATAGGGGTCCCAGGATTCCTGTGGCACGTGGAAAGGGACCCTTGGTCTCCCGCCTCAGCTGGAGAGGCGTCCCAATTGCCCTGCCAAGCCTCGAGGAGAATCCCAAGTCGTCGCTCGCAACTAGGCAGGAGTCCTGACGTCGCTGAACAAACACGTGTGTGGAAGGGCCATCCCCATCTAAACTCGAGAATATACCCCAGGTTCCCGCCGCAACTCGAGAGAAACCATGAGACTTCCCCCTCGCCGCGAGATGAGGCCCGATTCCCCTGCACTTCGTGCATAGCAATTCCGTGTTGAACATCACACATGAAAGGAGCCCTGATTTGCTTGATGGCACTCCAGAGAAACCCCAAGAACACTGTTTCAAGGCTAGAGGGATCCTCAGGTCACTGGAGTAACACGAAAGAGCTCCGTGGACCAGGAATCAACTCGAGATGAGAGGTTAGTCCCTGGCTTCGACTTCAGAGGAATACCACCTTACCACAAGCACCTCAAGAGGAGGCTTCTCTCAGCTCTAGGTATGTGAGAGGGACCCTGAGTTTGCGGCCTCAAGTGGAATGGACACCGCGATGCCCTGACTCGAAATAAGGCCGGATATCCCTGCAGTGACTTGATTGCAGGCTGGTCTTGCATCTCCCAAGACTAAAGAATGTCTGAATCCCCTGTGGATACCACAGAGAAAGACCTAGTTTCCCCCCTCATCGCGACCGGAGGCCTCACATCCTTTGAAAACTCCAGAGGTACGCGGAGATCAGTGCTTCCAAAGGAGACGATGCCTGATTCGTCGTGAAACTTGATAGGAGTCCCAGGATTCCTGTGGCACGTGGAAAGGGACCCTTGGTCTCCCGCCTCAGCTGGAGAGGCGTCCCAATTGCCTACCAAGCCTCGTGGAGAATCCCGAGACGTCCCTCGCAAATAGGAAGGAGTCCTGTCGTCGCTGAACAAACACGTGTGTGGAAGGGCCATCCCCGTCGTAACTCGAGAATATACCCCAGGTTCCCGCCGCAACTCGAGAAAAACCATGAGACTTCTCCCTCGCCGCGAGATGAGTCCCGATTCCCCTGCACTGCCTGCAGAGCAATTCCGTGTTGCACATCACACATGAAAGGAGCCTTGATTTCCCTGTTGAGACTCCAGAGAAACCCCAAGAACACTGTTTCAAGGCTAGAGGATCCTGAGTTCACTGGAGCAACACAGAAGAGCTCTCTGCACCAAGAATCAACTCGAGATGAGAGGTTAGTCCCTGGCTTCGACTGCAGAGGAATACCACCTTACCACAAGCACCTCAAGAGGAGGCTTTTCTCAGCTCTAGGTATGTGAGAGGAAACCTGAGTTTGCGGCCTCAAGTGGAATGGACACCGCGATGCCCTGACTCTAAATAAGGTCGGATATCCCTTCAGTGACTTGAATGCAGGCTCGTCTTGCATCTCCCAAGACGAAAGGATGTCTGAATCCCCTGTGGAGACCACAGAGAAAAACCTAGTTCCCCACCTCATCGCGACCGGAGGCCTCACATCCTTTGAAAACTCCAGAGGTACGCGGAGATCAGTGCCTCCAAAGGAGACGATGCCTGACTCCTTGTGAAACTTGATAGGAGTCCCAGGATTCCTGTGGCACGTGGAAAGGGGCACTTGGTCTCCTGCCTCAGCTGGAGAGACGTCCCATTTGCCCTGCCAAGCCTCGAGGAGAATCCCGAGTTGTCCCTCGCAACTAGGCAGGAGTCCTGACATCGCTGAACAAACACGTGTGTGGAAGGGCCATCCCCGTCGTAACTCGAGAATATACCCCAGTTTCCCACCGCAACTCGAGGAAAACCATGAGAATTCCACCTCACCGCGAGATGAGGCCCGATTCCCCTGCACTGCGTGCAGAGCAGTTCCGTGTTGCACATCACACACGAAAGGAGCCTTGATTTCCTTGATGGCACTACAGAGAAACCCCAAGAACACTGTTTCAAGGCTAGATGGATCCTGAGGTCACTGTAGCAACACGAAAGAGCTCCGTGGACCAAAAATCAACTCGAGATTAGAGGTTAGTCCCTGGCTTCGACTCCAGAGGAATACCACCTTACCAGAAGCACCTCAAGAGGAGGCTTCTCTCAGCTCTAGGTATGTGAGAGGGACCCTGAGTTTGCGTCCTTAAGTGGAATGGACACGGTGATGCCCTGACTCGAAATAAGGCCAGATATCCCTGCAGTGACTTGAATGCAGACTCGTCTTGCATCTCCCAAGAAGAAAGGATGTCTGAATCCCCTGTGGAGACCACAGAGAAAGACCTAGTTCCCCACCTCATCGCGACCGGAGGCCTCATATCCTTTGAAAACTCCAGAGGTACGCGGAGATCAGTGTCTCCAAGGAGACGATGCCTGACTCCTCGTGAAACTTGATTGGAGTCCCAGGATTCCTGTGGCACGTGGAAAGGGAACCTTGGTCTCCCGCCTCAGCTGGAGAGGCGACCCAATTGCCCTGCCAAGCCTCCAGGAGAATCCCGAGTTGTCCCTCACAACTAGGCAGGAGTCCTGACGTCACTGAACAAACACGTGTGTGGAAGGGCCATCCCCGTCGTAACTCGAGAATATACCCCAGGTTCCCGCCGCAACTCGAGAAAAACCATGAGACTTCACCCTCGCCGCGAGATGAGTCCCGATTCCCCTGCACTGTGTGCAGAGCAATTCCGTGTTGCACATCACACATGAAAGGAGCCTTGATTTCCTTGATGGCACTCCAGAGAAACCCCAAGAACACTGTTTCAGGGCTAGAAGGATCCTGAGGTCACTGTAGCAACAAGAAAGAGCTCCGTGGACCAAAAATCAACTCGAGATGAGAGGTGAGTCCCTGGCTTCCACTCCAGAGGAATACCACCTTACCACAAGCACCTCAAGAGGAGACTTCTCTCAGCTCTAGGTATGTGAGAGGGACCCTGAGTTTGCGGCCTCAAGTGGAATGGACACCGCGATGCCCTGACTCGAAATTAGGCCGAATATCCCTGCAGTGGCTTGAATGCAGGCTCATCCTGCATCTCCCAAGACGAAAGGATGTCTGAATCCCCTGTGGAGACCACAGAAAGACCTAGTTCCCCACCTCATCGCCACCAGAGCCCTCACATCCTTTGAAAACTCCAGAGGTACGCGGAGATCATTGCCTCCAAAGGAGACGATGCCTGACTCCTCGTGAAACTTGTTAGGAGTCCCAGGATTCCTGTGGCACGTGGAAAGGGACCCTTGGTCTCTCGCCTCAGCTGAAGAGGCGTCCCAATTGCCCTGCCAAGCCTCGAGGAGAATCCCGAGTTGTCCCTCGCAACTCGGCATTAGTCCTGACGTCGCTGAACAAACACGTGTGTGGAAGGGCCATCCCCGTCGGAACTCGAGAATATACCCCAGGTTCCCGCCGCAACTCCAGAAAAACCATGAGACTTCCCCCTCGCCGCGAGATGAGGCCCGATTCCCCTGCACTGTGAGCAGAGCAATTCCGTGTTTCCCATCACACAAGAAAGGAGCCTTGATTTCCTTGCTGGCACTCCAGAGAACCCCCAAGAACACTATTTCAAGGCTAGAAGGATCCTGAGGTCACTGTAGCAACATGAAAGAGCTCCGTGGACCAAAAATCAACTCGAGATGAGAGGTTAGCCCCTGGCTTCGACTCCAGAGGAATACCACCTTACCACAAGCACCTCAAGAGGAGGCTTCTCTCAGCTCTAGGTATGTGAGAGGGACCCTGAGTTTGCGTCCTCAAGTGGAATGGACACCGCGATGCCCTGACTCGAAATAAGGCCGGATATCCCTGCAGTGACTTGAATGCAGGCTCATCTTGCATCTCCCAAGAAGAAAGGATGTCTGAATCCCCTGTGGAGACCACAGAGAAAGACCTAGTTCCCCACCTCATCGCGACCGGAGGCCTCACATCCTTTGAAAATTCCAGTGGTACTCGGAGATCATTGCCTCCAGAGGAGACGATGCCTGACTCTTCGTGAAACTTGTTAGAAGTCCCAGGATTTCTGTGGCACGTGGAAAGGGACCCTTGGTCTCCCGCCTCAGCTGGAGAGGCGTCCCAATTGCCCTGCCAAGCCTCGAGGAGAATCCCGAGTTGTCCCTCGCAACTAGGCAGGAGTCCTGACGTCGCTGAACAAACACGTGTGTGGAAGGGCCATCCCCTTTGTAACTCGAGAATATACCTCAGGTTCCCGCTGCAACTCGAGAAAAACCATGAGACTTCCCCCTCGCCGTGAGATGAGGCCCGATTCCCCCGGACTGCTTGCAGAGCAATTCCGTGTTGCACATCAAACATGAAAGGAGCCTTGATTTCCTTGATGGCACTCCAGAGAAACCCCAAGAACACTGTATCAAGGCTAGAGGGATCCTGAGGTCACTGGAGCAACAAAAAAGAGCTCCGTGGACCACAAATCAACTCGAGATGAGAGGTTAGTCCCTGGCTTCGACTCCAGAGGAATACCACCTTACCACAAGCACCTCAACAGGAGGCTTTTCTCAGCTCTAGGTATGTGAGAGGGAACCTGAGTTTGCGGCCTCAAGTGGAATGGACACCGCGATGCCCTGACTCTAAATAAGGTCGGATATCTCTTCAGTGACTTGAATACAGGCTCGTCTTGCATCCCTCAAGATGAAAGGATTTCTGAATCCCCTGTGGAGACCACAAAGAAAGACCTAGTTCCCCACCTCATCCGACCGGGGGCCTCACATCCTTTGAAAACACCAGAGGTACACGGTGATCAGTGCCTCCAAAGGAGACGATGCCTGACTCCTCGTGAAACTTGATAGGTGTCCCAGGATTCCTGTTGCACGTGGAAAGGGACCCTTGATCTCCCGCCTCAGCTGGAGACGCGACCCATTTGTACTGCCAAGCCTCGAGGAGAATCCCGAGTTGTCCCACGCAACTAGGCAGGAGTCCTGACGTCGCTGAACAAACACGTGTGCGGAAGGGCCATCCCCATCTTAACTCCAGAATATACCCCAGGTTCCCGCCGAAACTCGAGAAAAACCATGCGACTTCCCCCTTGCAGCGAGATGAGTCCCGATTCCCCTGCACTGCGTGCAGAGCAATTCGGTGTTTCACATCACACATGAAAGGAGCCTTGATTTCCTTGATGGCATTCCAGATAAACCCCAAGAACTCTGTTTCCAGTCTAGAGGGATCCTGAGGTCACTGTGACAACACGAAAGAGCTCCGTGGACCAAAAATCAACTCGAGATGAGAGGTTAGTCCCTGGCTTCGACTCCAGAGGAATACCACCTTACCACAAGCACCTCAAGAGGAGGCTTCTCTCAGCTCTAGGTATGTGAGAGGGACCCTGAGTTTGTGGCCTCAAGTGGAATGGACACGGGGATGCCCTGACTCGAAATAAGGCCAGATATCCCTGCAGTGACTTGAATGCAGGCTCGTCTTGCATCTCCCAAGACGAAAGGATGTCTGAATCCCCTGTGGAGACCACAGAGAAAGACCTAGTTCCCCACCTCATCGCCACCGGAGGCCTCACATCCGTCGAAAACTCCAGAGGTACGCGGAGATAAGTGCCTCCAAGGAGACGATGCCTGACTCCTCGTGAAACTTGATTGGAGTCCCAGGATTCCTGTGGCACGTGGAAAGGGACCCTTGGTCCCCCGCCTCAGCTGGAGAGGCGACACAATTGCCCTGCCAAGCGTCCAGGAGAATCCCGAGTTGTCCCTCACAACTAGGCAGGAGTCCTGACGTCACTGAACAAACACGTGTGTGGAAGGGCCATCCCCGTCGTAACTCGAGAATATACCCCAGGTTCCCGCCGCAACTCGAGAAAATCCATGAGACTTCCCCCTCGCCGCGAGATGAGGCCCGATTGCCCTGCACTGCGTGTAGAGCAATTCCGCGTTGCACATCACACATGAAAGGAGCCTTGATTTCCTTGATGGCACTCCAGAGAAACACCAAGAACACTGTTTCAAGGCTAGAGGGATCCTGAGGTCACTGTAGCAACACGAAAGAGCTCCGTGGACCAAAAATCAACTCGAGATAAGAGGTTAGTCCCTGGCTTCGACTCCAGAGGAATACCACCTTACCACAAGCACCTCAAGAGGAGGCTTCTCTCAGCTCTAGGTATGTGAGAGGAACCCAGAGTTTGCGGCCTCAAGTGAATTTACACGGGGATGCCCTGACTCGAAATAAGGCCAGATATCCCTGCAGTGACTTGAATGCAGGCTCGTCTTGCATCTCCCAAGAAGAAAGGATGTCTGAATCCCCTGTGGAGACCACAGAGAAAGACCTAGTTCCCCACCTCATCGCGACCGGAGGCCTCACATCCGTTGAAAACTCCAGAGGTACGCGGAGATCAGTGCCTCCAAGGAGACGATGCCTGACTCCTCGTGAAACTTGATTGGAGTCCCAGGATTCCTGTGGCACGTGGAAAGGGAACCTTGGTCTCCCGCCTCAGCTGGAGAGGCGACACAATTGCCCTGCCAAGCCTCCAGGAGAATCCCGAGTTGTCCCTCACAACTAGGCAGGAGTCCTGACGTCACTGAACAAACACGTGTGTGGAAGGGCCATCCCCGTCGTAACTCGAGAATATACCCCAGGTTCCCGCCGCAACTCCAGAAAAACCATGAGACTTCCTCCTCGCCGCGAGATGAGGCCCGATTCCCCTGCACTGTGAGCAGAGCAATTCCGTGTTTCCCATCACACAAGAAAGGAGCCTTGATTTCCTTGCTGGCACTCCAGAGAACCCCCAAGAACACTATTTCAAGGCTAGAAGGATCCTGAGGTCACTGTAGCAACATGAAAGAGCTCCGTGGACCAAAAATCAACTCGAGATGAGAGGTGAGCCCCTGGCGTCGACTCCAGAGGAATACCACCTTACCACAAGCACCTCAAGAGGAGGCTTCTCTCAGCTCTAGGTATGTGAGAGGGACCCTGAGTTTGCGGCCTCAAGTGGAATGGACACCGCGATGCCCTGACTCGAAATAAGGCCGGATATCCCTGCAGTGACTTGAATGAAGGCTCATCTTGCATCTCCCAAGAAGAAAGGATGTCTGAATCCCCTGTGGAGACCACAGAGAAAGACCTAGTTCCCCACCTCATCGCGACCGGAGGCCTCACATCCTTTGAAAACTCCAGTGGTACTCGGAGATCATTGCCTCCAGAGGAGACGATGCCTGACTCTTCGTGAAACTTGTTAGGAGTCCCAGGATTCCTGTGGCACGTGGAAAGGGACCCTTGGTCTCCCGCCTCAGCTGGAGAGGCGTCCCAATTGCCCTGCCAAGCCTCGAGGAGAATCCCGAGTTGTCCCTCGCAACTAGGCAGGAGTCCTGACGTCGCTGAACAAACACGTGTGTGGAAGGGCCATCCCCTTTGTAACTCGAGAATATACCTCAGGTTCCCGCTGCAACTCGAGAAAAACCATGAGACTTACCCCTCGCCGTGAGATGAGGCCCGATTCCCCCGGACTGCTTGCAGAGCAATTCCGTGTTGCACATCAAACATGAAAGGAGCCTTGATTTCCTTGATGGCACTCTAGAGAAACCCCAAGAACACTGTATCAAGGCTAGAGGGATCCTGAGGTCACTGGAGCAACACGAAAGAGCTCCGTGGACCAAAAATCAACTCGAGATGAGAGGTTAGTCCCTGGCTTCGACTCCAGAAGAATACCACCTTACCACAAGCACCTCAACAGGAGGCTTTTCTCAGCTCTAGGTATGTGAGAGGGAACCTGAGTTTGCGGCCTCAAGTGGAATGGACACCGCGATGCCCTGACTCTAAATAAGGTCGGATATCTCTTCAGTGACTTGAATACAGGTTCATCTTGCATCCCTCAAGATGAAAGGATTTCTGAATCCCCTGTGGAGACCACAGAGAAAGACCTAGTTCCCCACCTCATCCGACCGGGGGCCTCACATCCTTTGAAAACACCAGAGGTACACGGTGATCATTGCCTCCAGAGGAGACGATGCCTGACTCCTCGTGAAACTTGATAGGAGTCCCAGGATTCCTGTGGCACGTGGAAAGGGACCCTTGATCTCCCGCCTCAGCTGGAGAGGCGACCCATTTGTACTGCCAAGCCTCGAGGAGAATCCCGAGTTGTCCCACGCAACTAGGCAGGAGTCCTGACGTCGCTGAACAAACACGTGTGTGGAAGGGCCATCTCCATCTTAACTCCAGAATATACCCCAGGTTCCCGCCGAAACTCGAGAAAAACCATGCGACTTCCCCCTTGCAGCGAGATGAGTCCCGATTCCCCTGCACTGCGTGCAGAGCAATTCCGTGTTTCACATCACACATGAAAGGAGCCTTGATTTCTTTGATGGCATTCCAGATAAACCCCAAGAACTCTGTTTCCAGTCTAGAGGGATCCTGAGGTCACTGTAGCAACATGAAAGAGCTCCGTGGACCAAAAATCAACTCGAGATGTGAGGTTAGTCCCTGGCTTCGACTCCAGAGGAATACCACCTTACCACAAGCACCTCAAGAGGAGGCTTCTCTCAGCTCTAGGTATGTGAGAGGGACCCTGAGTTTGCGGCCTCAAGTGGAATGGACACCGCGATGCCCTGACTAGAAATACGTCCGGATATTCCTGCAGTGACTTGAATGCAGGCTCGCCTTGCATCTCCAAAGACGAAAGGATGTCTGAATCCCCTGTGAGGACCACAGAGAAAGACCTAGTTCCCGACCTCATTGCGACCGGAGGCCTCACATCCTTTGAAAACTCCAGAGGTACGCGGAGATCAGTGCCTCCAAAGGAGACGATGCCTGACTCCTCGTGAAACTTGATTGGAGTCCCAGGATTCCTGTGGCACGTGCAAAGGGACCCTTGGATTCCCGCCTCAGCTGGAGAGGCGTCCTAATTGCCCTGCCAAGCCTCGAGGAGAATCCCAAGTTGTCCCTCGCAACTAGGCAGGAGTCCTGACGTCGCTGAAGAAACATGTTTGTGGAAGGGCCATCCCCGTCGTAACTCGAGAATATATCCCAGGTTCCCGCCGCAACTCGAGAAAAACCATGAGACTTCCCCCTCGCCGAGAGATGAGGCCCGATTCCCGTGCACTACGTGCAGAGCAATTCCGTGTTGCACATCAAACATGAAAGGAGCCTTGATTTCCTTGATGGCACTCCAGAGAAACACCAAGAACACTGTTTCAAGGCTAGAGGGATCCTGAGGTCACTGGAGCAAAACGAAAGAGCTCCGTGGACCAAAAATCAACTCGAGATGAGAGGTGAGACCCTGGCTTCGACTCCAGAGGAATACCACCTTACCAGAAGCACCTCAAGAGGAGGCTTCTCTCAGCTCTAGGTATGTGAGAGGGACCCTGAGTTTGTGGCCTCAAGTGGAATGGACACGGGGATGCCCTGACTCGAAATAAGGCCAGATATCAATGCAGTGACTTGAATGCAGGCTCGTCTTGCATCTCCCAAGACGAAAGGATGTCTGAATCCCCTGTGGAGACCACAGAGAAAGACCTAGTTCCCCACCTCATCGCGACCGGAGGCCTCACATCCGTTGAAAACTCCAGAGGTACGCGGAGATCAGTGCCTCCAAGGAGACGATGCCTGACTCCTCGTGAAACTTGATTGGAGTCCCAGGATTCCTGTGGCACGTGGAAAGGGACCCTTGGTCCCCCGCCTCAGCTGGAGAGGCGACACAATTGCCCTGCCAAGCGTCCAGGAGAATCCCGAGTTGTCCCTCACAACTAGGCAGGAGTCCTGACGTCACTGAACAAACACGTGTGTGGAAGGGCCATCCCCGTCGTAACTCGAGAATATACCCCAGGTTCCCGCCGCAACTCGAGAAAATCCATAAGACTTCCCCCTCGCCGCGAGATGAGGCCCGATTGCCCTGCACTGCGTGTAGAGCAATTCCGCGTTGCACATCACACATGAAAGGAGCCTTGATTTCCTTGATGGCACTCCAGAGAAACACCAAGAACACTGTTTCAAGGCTAGAGGGATCCTGAGGTCACTGTAGCAACACGAAAGAGCTCCGTGGACCAAAAATCAACTCGAGATAAGAGGTTAGTCCCTGGCTTCGACTCCAGAGGAATACCACCTTACCACAAGCACCTCAAGAGGAGGCTTCTCTCAGCTCTAGGTATGTGAGAGGAACCCAGAGTTTGCGGCTTCAAGTGAATTTACACGGGGATGCCCTGACTCGAAATAAGGCCAGATATCCCTGCAGTGACTTGAATGCAGGCTCGTCTTGCATCTCCCAAGAAGAAAGGATGTCTGAATCCCCTGTGGAGACCACAGAGAAAGACCTAGTTCCCCACCTCATCGCGACCGGAGGCCTCACATCCGTTGAAAACTCCAGAGGTACGCGGAGATCAGTGCCTCCAAGGAGACGATGCCTGACTCCTCGTGAAACTTGATTGGAGTCCCAGGATTCCTGTGGCACGTGGAAAGGGAACCTTGGTCTCCCGCCTCAGCTGGAGAGGCGACACAATTGCCCTGCCAAGCCTCCAGGAGAATCCCGAGTTGTCCCTCACAACTAGGCAGGAGTCCTGACGTCGCTGAACAAACACGTGTGTGGAAGGGCCATCCCCGTCGTAACTCGAGAATATACCCCAGGTTCCCGCCGCAACTCGAGAAAAACCATGAGACTTCCCCCTCGCCGCGAGATGAGTCCCGATTCCCCTGCACTGCGTGCAGAGCAATTCCGTGTTGCACATCACACATGAAAGGAGCCTTGATTTCCTTGATGGCACTCCAGAGAACCCCCAAGAACACTATTTCAAGGCTAGAAGGATCCTGAGGTCACTGTAGCAACATGAAAGAGCTCCGTGGACCAAAAATCAACTCGAAATGAGAGGTGAGCCCCTGGCTTTGAATCCAGAGGAATACCACCTTACCACAAGCACCTCAAGAGGAGGCTTCTCTCAGCTCTAGGTATGTGAGAGGGACCCTGAGTTTGCGGCCTCAAGTGGAATGGACACCGGGATGCCCTGACTCGAAATAAGGCCGGATATCCCTGCAGTGACTTGAATGAAGGCTCATCTTGCATCTCCCAAGAAGAAAGGATGTCTGAATCCCCTGTGGAGAAAACAGAGAAAGACCTAGTTCCCCACCTCATCGTGACCGGAGGCCTCACATCCTTTCAAAACTCCAGTGGTACTCGGAGATCATTGCCTCCAGAGGAGACGATGCCTGACTCTTCGTGAAACTTGTTAGGAGTCCCAGGATTTCTGTGGCACGTGGAAAGGGACCCTTGGTCTCCCGCCTCAGCTGGAGAGGCGTCCCAATTGCCCTGCCAAGCCTCGAGGAGAATCCCGAGTTGTCCCTCGCAACTAGGCAGGAGTCCTGACGTCGCTGAACAAACACGTGTGTGGAAGGGCCATCCCCTTTGTAACTCGAGAATATACCTCAGGTTCCCGCTGCAACTCGAGAAAAACCATGAGACTTCCCCCTCGCCGTGAGATGAGGCCCGATTCCCCCGGACTGCTTGCAGAGCAATTCCGTGTTGCACATCAAACATGAAAGGAGCCTTGATTTCCTTGATGGCACTCCAGAGAAACCCCAAGAACACTGTATCAAGGCTAAAGGGATCCTGAGGTCACTGGAGCAACACAAAAGAGCTCCGTGGACCACAAATCAACTCGAGATGAGAGGTTAGTCCCTGGCTTCGACTCCAGAGGAATACCACCTTACCACAAGCACCTCAACAGGAGGCTTTTCTCAGCTCTAGGTATGTGAGAGGGAACCTGAGTTTGCGGCCTCAAGTGGAATGGACACCGCGATGCCCTGACTCTAAATAAGGTCGGATATCTCTTCAGTGACTTGAATACAGGCTCGTCTTGCATCCCTCAAGATGAAAGGATTTCTGAATCCCCTGTGGAGACCACAGAGAAAGACCCAATTCCCCACCTCATCCGACCGGGGGCCTCACATCCTTTGAAAACACCAGAGGTACACGGTGATCAGTGCCTCCAAAGGAGACGATGCCTGACTCCTCGTGAAACTTGATAGGAGTCCCAGGATTCCTGTGGCACGTGGAAAGGGACCCTTGATCTCCCGCCTCAGCTGGAGAGGCGACCCATTTGTACTGCCAAGCCTCGAGGAGAATCCCGAGTTGTCCCACGCAACTAGGCAGGAGTCCTGACGTCGCTGAACAAACACGTGTGTGGAAGGGCCATCTCCATCTTAACTCCAGAATATACCCCAGGTTCCCGCCGAAACTCGAGAAAAACCATGCGACTTCCCCCTTGCAGCGAGATGAGTCCCGATTCCCCTGCACTGCGTGCAGAGCAATTCCGTGTTTCACATCACACATGAAAGGAGCCTTGATTTCTTTGATGGCATTCCAGATAAACCCCAAGAACTCTGTTTCCAGTCTAGAGGGATCCTGAGGTCACTGTAGCAACATGAAAGAGCTCCGTGGACCAAAAATCAACTCGAGATGAGAGGTTAGTCCCTGGCTTCGACTCCAGAGGAATACCACCTTACCACAAGCACCTCAAGAGGAGGCTTCTCTCAGCTCTAGGTATGTGAGAGGGACCCTGAGTTTGCGGCCTCAAGTGGAATGGACACCGCGATGCCCTGACTAGAAATACGTCCGGATATTCCTGCAGTGACTTGAATGCAGGCTCGCCTTGCATCTCCAAAGACGAAAGGATGTCTGAATCCCCTGTGAGGACCACAGAGAAAGACCTAGTTCCCGACCTCATTGCGACCGGAGGCCTCACATCCTTTGAAAACTCCAGAGGTACGCGGAGATCAGTGCCTCCAAAGGAGACGATGCCTGACTCCTCGTGAAACTTGATTGGAGTCCCAGGATTCCTGTGGCACGTGCAAAGGGACCCTTGGATTCCCGCCTCAGCTGGAGAGGCGTCCTAATTGCCCTGCCAAGCCTCGAGGAGAATCCCAAGTTGTCCCTCGCAACTAGGCAGGAGTCCTGACGTCGCTGAAGAAACATGTGTGTGGACGGGCCATCCCCGTCGTAACTCGAGAATATATCCCAGGTTCCCGCCGCAACTCGAGAAAAACCATGAGACTTCCCCCTCGCCGAGAGATGAGGCCCGATTCCCGTGCACTACGTGCAGAGCAATTCCGTGTTGCACATCAAACATGAAAGGAGCCTTGATTTCCTTGATGGCACTCCAGAGAAACACCAAGAACACTGTTTCAAGGCTAGAGGGATCCTGAGGTCACTGGAGCAACACGAAAGAGCTCCGTGGACCAAAAATCAACTCGAGATGAGAGGTGAGACCCTGGCTTCGACTCCAGAGGAATACCACCTTACCAGAAGCACCTCAAGAGGAGGCTTCTCTCAGCTCTAGGTATGTGAGAGGGACCCTGAGTTTGTGGCCTCAAGTGGAATGGACACGGGGATGCCCTGACTCGAAATAAGGCCAGATATCAATGCAGTGACTTGAATGCAGGCTCGTCTTGCATCTCCCAAGACGAAAGGATGTCTGAATCCCCTGTGGAGACCACAGAGAAAGACCTAGTTCCCCACCTCATCGCGACCGGAGGCCTCACATCCGTTGAAAACTCCAGAGGTACGCGGAGATCAGTGCCTCCAAGGAGACGATGCCTGACTCCTCGTGAAACTTGATTGGAGTCCCAGGATTCCTGTGGCACGTGGAAAGGGACCCTTGGTCCCCCGCCTCAGCTGGAGAGGCGACACAATTGCCCTGCCAAGCGTCCAGGAGAATCCCGAGTTGTCCCTCACAACTAGGCAGGAGTCCTGACGTCACTGAACAAACACGTGTGTGGAAGGGCCATCCCCGTCGTAACTCGAGAATATACCCCAGGTTCCCGCCGCAACTCGAGAAAATCCATGAGACTTCCCCCTCGCCGCGAGATGAGGCCCGATTGCCCTGCACTGCGTGTAGAGCAATTCCGCGTTGCACATCACACATGAAAGGAGCCTTGATTTCCTTGATGGCACTCCAGAGAAACACCAAGAACACTGTTTCAAGGCTAGAGGGATCCTGAGGTCACTGTAGCAACACGAAAGAGCTCCGTGGACCAAAAATCAACTCGAGATAAGAGGTTAGTCCCTGGCTTCGACTCCAGAGGAATACCACCTTACCACAAGCACCTCAAGAGGAGGCTTCTCTCAGCTCTAGGTATGTGAGAGGAACCCAGAGTTTGCGGCCTCAAGTGAATTTACACGGGGATGCCCTGACTCGAAATAAGGCCAGATATCCCTGCAGTGACTTGAATGCAGGCTCGTCTTGCATCTCCCAAGAAGAAAGGATGTCTGAATCCCCTGTGGAGACCACAGAGAAAGACCTAGTTCCCCACCTCATCGCGACCGGAGGCCTCACATCCGTTGAAAACTCCAGAGGTACGCGGAGATCAGTGCCTCCAAGGAGACGATGCCTGACTCCTCGTGAAACTTGATTGGAGTCCCAGGATTCCTGTGGCACGTGGAAAGGGAACCTTGGTCTCCCGCCTCAGCTGGAGAGGCGACACAATTGCCCTGCCAAGCCTCCAGGAGAATCCCGAGTTGTCCCTCACAACTAGGCAGGAGTCCTGACGTCACTGAACAAACACGTGTGTGGAAGGGCCATCCCCGTCGTAACTCGAGAATATACCCCAGGTTCCCGCCGCAACTCCAGAAAAACCATGAGACTTCCTCCTCGCCGCGAGATGAGGCCCGATTCCCCTGCACTGTGAGCAGAGCAATTCCGTGTTTCCCATCACACAAGAAAGGAGCCTTGATTTCCTTGCTGGCACTCCAGAGAACCCCCAAGAACACTATTTCAAGGCTAGAAGGATCCTGAGGTCACTGTAGCAACATGAAAGAGCTCCGTGGACCAAAAATCAACTCGAGATGAGAGGTGAGCCCCTGGCGTCGACTCCAGAGGAATACCACCTTACCACAAGCACCTCAAGAGGAGGCTTCTCTCAGCTCTAGGTATGTGAGAGGGACCCTGAGTTTGCGGCCTCAAGTGGAATGGACACCGGGATGCCCTGACTCGAAATAAGGCCGGATATCCCTGCAGTGACTTGAATGAAGGCTCATCTTGCATCTCCCAAGAAGAAAGGATGTCTGAATCCCCTGTGGAGACCACAGAGAAAGACCTAGTTCCCCACCTCATCGCGACCGGAGGCCTCACATCCTTTGAAAACTCCAGTGGTACTCGGAGATCATTGCCTCCAGAGGAGACGATGCCTGACTCTTCGTGAAACTTGTTAGGAGTCCCAGGATTCCTGTGGCACGTGGAAAGGGACCCTTGGTCTCCCGCCTCAGCTGGAGAGGCGTCCCAATTGCCCTGCCAAGCCTCGAGGAGAATCCCGAGTTGTCCCTCGCAACTAGGCAGGAGTCCTGACGTCGCTGAACAAACACGTGTGTGGAAGGGCCATCCCCTTTGTAACTCGAGAATATACCTCAGGTTCCCGCTGCAACTCGAGAAAAACCATGAGACTTACCCCTCGCCGTGAGATGAGGCCCGATTCCCCCGGACTGCTTGCAGAGCAATTCCGTGTTGCACATCAAACATGAAAGGAGCCTTGATTTCCTTGATGGCACTCTAGAGAAACCCCAAGAACACTGTATCAAGGCTAGAGGGATCCTGAGGTCACTGGAGCAACACGAAAGAGCTCCGTGGACCAAAAATCAACTCGAGATGAGAGGTTAGTCCCTGGCTTCGACTCCAGAAGAATACCACCTTACCACAAGCACCTCAACAGGAGGCTTTTCTCAGCTCTAGGTATGTGAGAGGGAACCTGAGTTTGCGGCCTCAAGTGGAATGGACACCGCGATGCCCTGACTCTAAATAAGGTCGGATATCTCTTCAGTGACTTGAATACAGGCTCATCTTGCATCCCTCAAGATGAAAGGATTTCTGAATCCCCTGTGGAGACCACAGAGAAAGACCTAGTTCCCCACCTCATCCGACCGGGGGCCTCACATCCTTTGAAAACACCAGAGGTACACGGTGATCAGTGCCTCCAAAGGAGACGATGCCTGACTCCTCGTGAAACTTGATAGGAGTCCCAGGATTCCTGTGGCACGTGGAAAGGGACCCTTGATCTCCCGCCTCAGCTGGAGAGGCGACCCATTTGTACTGCCAAGCCTCGAGGAGAATCCCGAGTTGTCCCACGCAACTAGGCAGGAGTCCTGACGTCGCTGAACAAACACGTGTGTGGAAGGGCCATCTCCATCTTAACTCCAGAATATACCCCAGGTTCCCGCCGAAACTCGAGAAAAACCATGCGACTTCCCCCTTGCAGCGAGATGAGTCCCGATTCCCCTGCACTGCGTGCAGAGCAATTCCGTGTTTCACATCACACATGAAAGGAGCCTTGATTTCTTTGATGGCATTCCAGATAAACCCCAAGAACTCTGTTTCCAGTCTAGAGGGATCCTGAGGTCACTGTAGCAACATGAAAGAGCTCCGTGGACCAAAAATCAACTCGAGATGTGAGGTTAGTCCCTGGCTTCGACTCCAGAGGAATACCACCTTACCACAAGCACCTCAAGAGTAGGCTTCTCTCAGCTCTAGGTATGTGAGAGGGACCCTGAGTTTGCGGCCTCAAGTGGAATGGACACCGCGATGCCCTGACTAGAAATACGTCCGGATATTCCTGCAGTGACTTGAATGCAGGCTCGCCTTGCATCTCCAAAGACGAAAGGATGTCTGAATCCCCTGTGAGGACCACAGAGAAAGACCTAGTTCCCGACCTCATTGCGACCGGAGGCCTCACATCCTTTGAAAACTCCAGAGGTACGCGGAGATCAGTGCCTCCAAAGGAGACGATGCCTGACTCCTCGTGAAACTTGATTGGAGTCCCAGGATTCCTGTGGCACGTGCAAAGGGACCCTTGGATTCCCGCCTCAGCTAGAGAGGCGTCCTAATTGCCCTGCCAAGCCTCGAGGAGAATCCCAAGTTGTCCCTCGCAACTAGGCAGGAGTCCTGACGTCGCTGAAGAAACATGTTTGTGGAAGGGCCATCCCCGTCGTAACTCGAGAATATATCCCAGGTTCCCGCCGCAACTCGAGAAAAACCATGAGACTTCCCCCTCGCCGAGAGATGAGGCCCGATTCCCGTGCACTACGTGCAGAGCAATTCCGTGTTGCACATCAAACATGAAAGGAGCCTTGATTTCCTTGATGGCACTCCAGAGAAACACCAAGAACACTGTTTCAAGGCTAGAGGGATCCTGAGGTCACTGGAGCAACACGAAAGAGCTCCGTGGACCAAAAATCAACTCGAGATGAGAGGTGAGACCCTGGCTTCGACTCCAGAGGAATACCACCTTACCAGAAGCACCTCAAGAGGAGGCTTCTCTCAGCTCTAGGTATGTGAGAGGGACCCTGAGTTTGTGGCCTCAAGTGGAATGGACACGGGGATGCCCTGACTCGAAATAAGGCCAGATATCAATGCAGTGACTTGAATGCAGGCTCGTCTTGCATCTCCCAAGACGAAAGGATGTCTGAATCCCCTGTGGAGACCACAGAGAAAGACCTAGTTCCCCACCTCATCGCGACCGGAGGCCTCACATCCGTTGAAAACTCCAGAGGTACGCGGAGATCAGTGCCTCCAAGGAGACGATGCCTGACTCCTCGTGAAACTTGATTGGAGTCCCAGGATTCCTGTGGCACGTGGAAAGGGACCCTTGGTCCCCCGCCTCAGCTGGAGAGGCGACACAATTGCCCTGCCAAGCGTCCAGGAGAATCCCGAGTTGTCCCTCACAACTAGGCAGGAGTCCTGACGTCACTGAACAAACACGTGTGTGGAAGGGCCATCCCCGTCGTAACTCGAGAATATACCCCAGGTTCCCGCCGCAACTCGAGAAAATCCATAAGACTTCCCCCTCGCCGCGAGATGAGGCCCGATTGCCCTGCACTGCGTGTAGAGCAATTCCGCGTTGCACATCACACATGAAAGGAGCCTTGATTTCCTTGATGGCACTCCAGAGAAACACCAAGAACACTGTTTCAAGGCTAGAGGGATCCTGAGGTCACTGTAGCAACACGAAAGAGCTCCGTGGACCAAAAATCAACTCGAGATAAGAGGTTAGTCCCTGGCTTCGACTCCAGAGGAATACCACCTTACCACAAGCACCTCAAGAGGAGGCTTCTCTCAGCTCTAGGTATGTGAGAGGAACCCAGAGTTTGCGGCCTCAAGTGAATTTACACGGGGATGCCCTGACTCGAAATAAGGCCAGATATCCCTGCAGTGACTTGAATGCAGGCTCGTCTTGCATCTCCCAAGAAGAAAGGATGTCTGAATCCCCTGTGGAGACCACAGAGAAAGACCTAGTTCCCCACCTCATCGCGACCGGAGGCCTCACATCCGTTGAAAACTCCAGAGGTACGCGGAGATCAGTGCCTCCAAGGAGACGATGCCTGACTCCTCGTGAAACTTGATTGGAGTCCCAGGATTCCTGTGGCACGTGGAAAGGGAACCTTGGTCTCCCGCCTCAGCTGGAGAGGCGACACAATTGCCCTGCCAAGCCTCCAGGAGAATCCCGAGTTGTCCCTCACAACTAGGCAGGAGTCCTGACGTCGCTGAACAAACACGTGTGTGGAAGGGCCATCCCCGTCGTAACTCGAGAATATACCCCAGGTTCCCGCCGCAACTCGAGAAAAACCATGAGACTTCCCCCTCGCCGCGAGATGAGTCCCGATTCCCCTGCACTGCGTGCAGAGCAATTCCGTGTTGCACATCACACATGAAAGGAGCCTTGATTTCCTTGATGGCACTCCAGAGAACCCCCAAGAACACTATTTCAAGGCTAGAAGGATCCTGAGGTCACTGTAGCAACATGAAAGAGCTCCGTGGACCAAAAATCAACTCGAAATGAGAGGTGAGCCCCTGGCTTTGAATCCAGAGGAATACCACCTTACCACAAGCACCTCAAGAGGAGGCTTCTCTCAGCTCTAGGTATGTGAGAGGGACCCTGAGTTTGCGGCCTCAAGTGGAATGGACACCGGGATGCCCTGACTCGAAATAAGGCCGGATATCCCTGCAGTGACTTGAATGAAGGCTCATCTTGCATCTCCCAAGAAGAAAGGATGTCTGAATCCCCTGTGGAGACCACAGAGAAAGACCTAGTTCCCCACCTCATCGTGACCGGAGGCCTCACATCCTTTGAAAACTCCAGTGGTACTCGGAGATCATTGCCTCCAGAGGAGACGATGCCTGACTCTTCGTGAAACTTGTTAGGAGTCCCAGGATTTCTGTGGCACGTGGAAAGGGACCCTTGGTCTCCCGCCTCAGCTGGAGAGGCGTCCCAATTGCCCTGCCAAGCCTCGAGGAGAATCCCGAGTTGTCCCTCGCAACTAGGCAGGAGTCCTGACGTCGCTGAACAAACACGTGTGTGGAAGGGCCATCCCCTTTGTAACTCGAGAATATACCTCAGGTTCCCGCTGCAACTCGAGAAAAACCATGAGACTTCCCCCTCGCCGTGAGATGAGGCCCGATTCCCCCGGACTGCTTGCAGAGCAATTCCGTGTTGCACATCACACATGAAAGGAGCCTTGATTTCCTTGATGGCACTCCAGAGAAACCCCAAGAACACTGTATCAAGGCTAAAGGGATCCTGAGGTCACTGGAGCAACACAAAAGAGCTCCGTGGACCACAAATCAACTCGAGATGAGAGGTTAGTCCCTGGCTTCGACTCCAGAGGAATACCACCTTACCACAAGCACCTCAAGAGGAGGCTTCTCTCAGCTCTAGATATGTGAGACTGAACCTGAGTTTGCGGCCTCAAGTGGAATTGGCACCGCGATGCCCAGACTTGAAATAAGGCAGGATATCAATGCAGTGACTAAAATGCAGGCTCGTCTTGCACCTCCCAAGACAAAAGGATGTCTGAATCTCCTGTGGAGACCACAGAGAAAGACCTAGATCCCCACCTCATCGCGACCGGAGGCCTCACCTCCTTTGAAAAGTCCAGAGGTACGCGGAGATCAGTGCCTACAAAGAAGAAGTTGCCTGACTCCTTGTGAAACTTGATAGGAGTCCCAGGATTCCTGTGGCACGTGGAAAGGGGCACTTGGTCTCCTGCCTCAGCTGGAGAGACGTCCCATTTGCCCTGCCAAGCCTCGAGGAGAATCCCGAGTTGTCCCTCGCAACTAGGCAGGAGTCCTGACATCGCTGAACAAACACGTGTGGGGAAGGGCCATCCCCGTCGTAACTCGAGAATATACCCCAGGTTCCCACCGCAACTCGAGGAAAACCATGAGAATTCCACCTCACCGCGAGATGAGGCCCGATTCCCCTGCACTGCGTGCAGAGCAATTCCGTGTTGCACATCACACACGAAAGGAGCCTTGATTTCCTTGATGGCACTCCAGAGAAACCCCAAGAACACTGTTTCAAGGCTAGAGGGATCCTGAGGTCACTGTAGCAACACGAAAGAGCTCCGTGGACCAAAAATCAACTCGAGATGAGAGGTTAGTCCCTGGCTTCGTCTCCAGAGGAATACCACCTTACCACAAGCACCTCAAGAGGAGGCTTCTCTCAGCTCTAGATATGTGAGAGGGACCCTGAGTTTGCGTCCTCAAGTGGAATGGACACGGTGATGCCCTGACTCGAAATAAGGCCAGATATCCCTGCAGTGACTTGAATGCAGGCTCGTCTTGCATCTCCCAAGAAGAAAGGATGTCTGAATCCCCTGTGGAGACCACAGAGAAAGACCTAGTTCCCCACCTCATCGCGACCGGAGGCCTCACATCCGTTCAAAACTCCAGAGGTACGCGGAGATCAGTGCCTCCAAGGAGACGATGCCTGACTCCTCGTGAAACTTGATTGGAGTCCCAGGATTCCTGTGGCTCGTGGAAAAGGACCCTGGGTCTCCCGCCTCAGCTGGAGAGGCGTCCCAATTTCCCTGCGAAGCCTCGAGGAGAATCCCGAGTTGTCCCTCACAACTAGGCAGGAGTCCTGACGTCGCTGAACAAACACGAGTGTGGAAGAGCCATCCCCGTCGTAACTCGAGAATATACCCCAGGTTCCCGCCGCAACTCGAGAAAAATCATGAGACTTGCCCCTCGCCGCGAGATGAGGCCCGATTCCCCTGCAGTGCGTGCAGAGCAATTCCGTGTTGGACATCACACATGAAAGGAGCCTTGATTTCCTTGATGGCACTCCAGAGAAACCCCAAGAACACTGTTTCAAGGCTAGTGGGATGCTGAGGTCACTGTAGCAACACGAAAGAGCTCCGTGGGCCAAAAATCAACTCGAGATGAGAGGTTAGTCCCTGGCTTCGACTCCAGAGGAATCCCCCGTTACCACAAGCACCTCAAGAGGAGGCTTCTCTCAGCTCTAGGTATGTGAGAGGGACCCTGAATTTGTGGCCTCAAGTGGAATGGACACCGCGATGCCCTGACTCGAAATAAGGCCGGATATCCCTGCAGTGACTTGAATGCAGGCTCGTCTTGCATCTCCCAAGACGAAAGGATGTCTGAATCCCCTGTGGAGACCACAGAGAAAGACCTAGTTCCCCACCTCATCACCACCGGATGCCTCACATCCTTTGAAAACTCCAGAGGTACGCGGAGATCAGTGCCTCCAAAGGAGACGATGCCTGACTCATCGTGAATATTGATAGGAGTCCCAGGATCCCTGTGAAACGTGGTAAGGGACCCTTGGTCTCCCGCCTCAGCTGGAGAGGCGTCCCAATTGCCCTGCCAAGCCTCGAGGAGAATCCCGAGTTGTCCTTCGCAACTAGGCAGGAGTCCTGACGTCGCTGAACAAACACGTGTGTGGAAGGGCCATCCCCGTCGTAACTCGAGAATATACCCCAGATTCCCGCCGCAACTCGAGAAAAACCATGAGACTTGCCCCTCGCCGCGAGATGAGGCTCGATTCCCCTGCACTGCGTGCAGAGCAATTCTGTGTTGCACATCACACATGAAAGGAACCTTAATTTCCTTGATGGCACTCCAGAGAATCCAAAGAACACTGTTTCAAGGCTAGAGGGATCCTGAGGTGACTGTAGCAACACGAAAGAGCTCCGTGGACCAAAAATCAACTCGAGATGAGAGGTTAGTCCCTGGCTTCGACTCCAGAGGAATACCACCTTAACACAAGCACCTCAAGAGGAGGTTTCTCTCAACTCTCTGTATGTGACGAGAGCCTGAGTTTGCGGTCTCAAGTGGAATGGACACCGCGATGACCTGACTCGAAATAAGGCCGGATATCCCTGCAGTGACTTGAATGCACGCTCGTCTTGCATCTCCCAAAACGAAAGGATGTCTGAAGCCCCTGTGGAGACCACAGAGAAAGACCTAGTTCCCCACCTCATCGCGACCGGAGGCCTCACATCCTTTGAAAACTCGAGAGGTGGGCGGAGATCAGTGCCTCCAAAGAAGACGATGCCTGACTCCTCGTGAAATTTGATAGGAGTCCCAGGATTCCTGTGGCACGTGGAAAGGGACACTTGGTCTCCCGCCTCAGCTGGAGAGGTGTCCCAATTGCCCTGCCAAGCCTCAAGGAGAATCCAGAGTTGTCCCTCGCAACTAGGCAATACTCCTGACGTCGCTGAACAAACACGTGTGTGGAAGGGCCATCATCGTCGTAACTCAAGAATATACCCCAGGTACCCGCCGCAAATCGAGAATAACCATGAGACTTCCCCCTCGCCGCGAGTTGAGGCCCAATTCCCCTGCACTGCGTGCAGAGCAAATCCGTGTGGCACATCACACATGAAAGGAGCCTTGGTATCCTTGATGGCACTCCAGAGAAATCCCAAGAACACGGTTTCAAGGCGAGAGGGATCCTGAGGTCACTGTAGCAACACGAAAGAGCTCCGTGGACCAAACATCAACTTGAGATGAGAGGTTCGTCCCTTGCTTCGTCTCCAGAGGAATCCCACCTTACCACAAGCACCTCAAGAGGAGGCTTCTCTCAGCTCTAGGTATGTGAGAGGGACCCTGAGATTGCGGCCTCAAGTGGAATGGACACGGGGATGCCCTGACTCGAAATAAGGCCAGATATCCCTGCAGTGACTTGAATGCAGGCTCCTCTTGCATCTCCCAAGACGAAAGGATGTCTGAAGCCCCTGTGGAGACCACAGAGAAAGACCTAGTTCCCCATCTCATCGCGACCGGAGGACTCACATCCTTTGAAAACTCCAGAGGGACGCGGAGATCAGTGCCTCCAAAGGAGACGATGTCTGACTCCTCGTGAAACTTGATAGGAGTCCCAGGATTCCTGTGGCAAGAAGGGACCCTTGGTCTCCCTCCTCCGCTGGAGAGGCGTCCCAATTGCCCTGTCAAGCCTCGAGGAGAATCCCGAGTTGTCCGTCGCAACTAGGCAGGAGTCCTGACGTCGCTGAACAAACACGTGTGTGGAAGGGCCATCCCCGTCGGAACTCGAGAATATACCCCAGGTTCCCACCGCAACTCGAGAAAAACCATGAAACTTCCCCCTCGCCGCGAGATGAGGCCCGATTAACCTGCAGTGCGTGCAGAGCAATTCTGTGTTGCACATCACACATGAAAGAGCCTTGATTTCCTTGATGGCACTCCAGAGAAACCAAAGAACACTGTTTCAAGGCTAGAGGGATCCTGAGGTCACTGTAGCAACACGAAAGAGCTCCGTGGACCAAACATCAAGTCGAAATGAGAGGTTAGTCCCTGGCTTCGACTCCAGAGGAATACCACCTTAACACAAGCACCTCAAGATGAGGTTTCTCTCAACTCTATGTATATGACGGGAGCCTGAGTTTGCGGTCTCAAGTGTAATGGACACCGCGATGACCTGGCTCGAAGTAAGGCCGGATATCCCTGCAGTGACTTGAATGTAGGCTCGTCTTGCATCTTCCAAAACGAAAGGATGTCTGAATCCCCTGTGGAGACCACAGAGAAAGACCTAGTTCCCCACCTCATCGCGACCGGAGGCCTCACATCCTTTGAAAACTCGAGAGGTGGGCGAAGATCAGTGCCTCCAAAGAAGACGATGCCTGACTCCTCGTGAAACTTGATAGGAGTCCCAGGATTCCTGTGGCACGTAGAAAGGGACCATTGGTCTCCCGCCTCAGCTGGAGAAGGGTCCCAATTGCCCTGCCAAGCCTCAAGGAGAATCCCGAGTTGTCCCTCGCAACTAGGCAATACTCCTGACGTCGCTGAACAAACACGTGTGTGGAAGGGCCATTCCCGTCGTAACTCGAGAATATACCCCAGGTTCCCGCCGCAAATCGAGAATAACCATGAGACTTCCCCCTCGCCGCGAGTTGAGGCCCGATTCCCCTGCACTGCGTGCAGAGCAATTCCGTGTTGCACATCACACATGAAAGGAACCTTGGTATCCTTGATGGCACTCCAGAGAAACCCCATGAACACGGTTTCAAGGCGAGAGGGATCCTGAGGTCACTGTAGCAACACGAAAGAGCTCCGTGGACCAAAAATCAACTTGAGATGAGAGGTTAGTCCCTGGCTTCGTCTCCAGAGGAATTCCACCTTACCACAAGCACCTCAAGAGGAGGCTTCTCTCAGCTCTAGGTATGTGAGAGGGACCGTGAGATTGCGGCCTCAAGTGGAATGGACACGGGGATGCCCTGACTCGAAATAAGGCCAGATATCCCTGCAGTGACTTGAATGAAGGCTCCTCTTGCATCTCCCAAGACGAAAGGATGTCTGAAGCCCCTGTGGAGACCACAGAGAAAGACCTAGTTCCCCACCTCATCGCGACCGGAGGACTCACATCCTTTGAAAACTCGAGAGGTGGGCGGAGATCAGTGCCTCCAAAGGAGACGATGCCTGACTCCTCGTGAAACTTGATAGGAGTCCCAGGATTCCTGTAGCACGAAGGGACCCTTGGTCTCCCTCCTCAGCTGGAGAGGCGTCCCAATTGCCCTGCCAAGCCTCGAGGAGAATCCCGAGTTGTCCCTCGCAACTAGGCAGGAGTCCTGACGTCGCTGAACAAACACGTGTGTGGAAGGGCCATCCCCGTCGGAACTCGAGAATATACCCCAGGTTCCCGCCGCAACTCGAGAAAAACCATGAAACTTCCCCCTCGCCGCGAGATGAGGCTCGATTCCCCTGCACTGCGTGCAGAGCAATTCCGTGTTGCACATCACATATGAAAGTAGCATTCATTTCCTTGATGGCACTCCAGAGAAACCCCAAGAACACTGTTTCAAGGCTAGAGGGATCCTGAGGTCAGTGTAGCAACTTGAAAGAGCTCCGTGGACCAAAAATCAACTCGAGATGAGAGGTTAGTCCCTGGCTTCGAATCCAGAGGAATCCCACCTTACCACAAGCACCTCAAGAGGAGGCTTCAATCAGCTCTAGGTATGTGAGAGGGAGCCTGAGTTTGCGGCCTCAAGTGGAATGGATACCGCGATGCCCTGCCTCAAAATAATGCCGGATATCCCTGCAGTGACTTGAATGCAGGCCCGTCTTGCATCTGCCAAGACGAAAGGATGTCTGAATCCCCTGTGGAGACCACAGAGGAAGACCTAGTTCCCCATCTCATCGCGACCGGAGGCCTCACATCCTTTGAAAACTCCAGAGGTACGCGGAGATCAGTGCCTACAAAGGAGACGTTGCCTGACTCCTCGTGAAACTTAATAGGAGTCCCAGGATTCCTGTGGCACGTGGAAAGGGACCCTTGGTCTCCCGCCTCAGCTGGAGAGGCATCCCAATTGCCCTGCCAAGCCTCGAGGAGAATCCCGAGTTGTCCCTCGCAACTAGGCAGGAGTCCTGACGTCGCTGAACAAAAACGTGTGTGGAAGTGCCATCCCCGTTGTAATTCGAGAATATACCCCAGGTTCCCGCCACAACTCGAGAAAAACCATGAGATTTCCCCCTCGCCGCGAGATGAGGCCCGATTCGCCTGCACTGCGTGCAGAGCAATTCCGTATTGCACATCACACATGAAAGGAGCCTTGATTTCCTTGATGGCACTCCAGAGAAACCCCAAGAACACTGTTTCAAGGCTAGAGGGATCCTGTGGTCACTGAGGCAACACGAAAGAGCTCCGTGGACCAAAAATCAACTCGAGATGAGAGGTTAGTCCCTGGCTTCGACTCCAGAGGAATACCACCTTACCACAAGCACCTCAAGAGGAGGCTTCTCTCAGCTCTAGGTATGTGAGAGGGACGCTGAGTTTGCGACCTCAAGTGGAATGGACACCGCGATGCCCTGACTCGAAATAAGGCCGGATATCCCTGCAGTGACTTGAATGCAGGCTCGTCTTGCATCTCCCAAGACGAAAGGATGTCTGAATCCCCTGTGGAGACCACAGAGAAAGACCTAGTTCCCCACCTCATCACCACCGGATGCCTCACATCCTTTGAAAACTCCAGAGGTACGCGGAGATCAGTGCCTCCAAAGGAGACGATGCCTGACTCATCGTGAATATTGATAGGAGTCCCAGGATCCCTGTGAAACGTGGTAAGGGTCCCTTGGTCTCCCGCCTCAGCTGGAGAGGCGTCCCAATTGCCCTGCCAAGCCTCGAGGAGAATCCCGAGTTGTCCTTCGCAACTAGGCAGGAGTCCTGACGTCGCTGAACAAACACGTGTGTGGAAGGGCCATCCCCGTCGTAACTCGAGAATATACCCCAGATTCCCGCCGCAACTCGAGAAAAACCATGAGACTTGCCCCTCGCCGCGAGATGAGGCTCGATTCCCCTGCACTGCGTGCAGAGCAATTCTGTGTTGCACATCACACATGAAAGGAACCTTAATTTCCTTGATGGCACTCCAGAGAATCCAAAGAACACTGTTTCAAGGCTAGAGGGATCCTGAGGTGACTGTAGCAACACGAAAGAGCTCCGTGGACCAAAAATCAACTCGAGATGAGAGGTTAGTCCCTGGCTTCGACTCCAGAGGAATACCACCTTAACACAAGCACCTCAAGAGGAGGTTTCTCTCAACTCTCTGTATGTGACGAGAGCCTGAGTTTGCGGTCTCAAGTGGAATGGACACCGCGATGACCTGACTCGAAATAAGGCCGGATATCCCTGCAGTGACTTGAATGCACGCTCGTCTTGCATCTCCCAAAACGAAAGGATGTCTGAATCCCCTGTGGAGACCACAGAGAAAGACCTAGTTCCCCACCTCATCGCGACCGGAGGCCTCACATCCTTTGAAAACTCGAGAGGTGGGCGGAGATCAGTGCCTCCAAAGAAGACGATGCCTGACTCCTCGTGAAATTTGATAGGAGTCCCAGGATTCCTGTGGCACGTGGAAAGGGACACTTGGTCTCCCGCCTCAGCTGGAGAGGTGTCCCAATTGCCCTGCCAAGCCTCAAGGAGAATCCAGAGTTGTCCCTCGCAACTAGGCAATACTCCTGACGTCGCTGAACAAACACGTGTGTGGAAGGGCCATCATCGTCGTAACTCAAGAATATACCCCAGGTACCCGCCGCAAATCGAGAATAACCATGAGACTTCCCCCTCGCCGCGAGTTGAGGCCCAATTCCCCTGCACTGCGTGCAGAGCAAATCCGTGTGGCACATCACACATGAAAGGAGCCTTGGTATCCTTGATGGCACTCCAGAGAAATCCCAAGAACACGGTTTCAAGGCGAGAGGGATCCTGAGGTCACTGTAGCAACACGAAAGAGCTCCGTGGACCAAACATCAACTTGAGATGAGAGGTTCGTCCCTTGCTTCGTCTCCAGAGGAATCCCACCTTACCACAAGCACCTCAAGAGGAGGCTTCTCTCAGCTCTAGGTATGTGAGAGGGACCCTGAGATTGCGGCCTCAAGTGGAATGGACACGGGGATGCCCTGACTCGAAATAAGGCCAGATATCCCTGCAGTGACTTGAATGCAGGCTCCTCTTGCATCTCCCAAGACGAAAGGATGTCTGAAGCCCCTGTGGAGACCACAGAGAAAGACCTAGTTCCCCATCTCATCGCGACCGGAGGACTCACATCCTTTGAAAACTCCAGAGGGACGCGGAGATCAGTGCCTCCAAAGGAGACGATGTCTGACTCCTCGTGAAACTTGATAGGAGTCCCAGGATTCCTGTGGCAAGAAGGGACCCTTGGTCTCCCTCCTCCGCTGGAGAGGCGTCCCAATTGCCCTGTCAAGCCTCGAGGAGAATCCCGAGTTGTCCGTCGCAACTAGGCAGGAGTCCTGACGTCGCTGAACAAACACGTGTGTGGAAGGGCCATCCCCGTCGGAACTCGAGAATATACCCCAGGTTCCCACCGCAACTCGAGAAAAACCATGAAACTTCCCCCTCGCCGCGAGATGAGGCCCGATTAACCTGCAGTGCGTGCAGAGCAATTCTGTGTTGCACATCACACATGAAAGAGCCTTGATTTCCTTGATGGCACTCCAGAGAAACCAAAGAACACTGTTTCAAGGCTAGAGGGATCCTGAGGTCACTGTAGCAACACGAAAGAGCTCCGTGGACCAAACATCAAGTCGAAATGAGAGGTTAGTCCCTGGCTTCGACTCCAGAGGAATACCACCTTAACACAAGCACCTCAAGATGAGGTTTCTCTCAACTCTATGTATATGACGGGAGCCTGAGTTTGCGGTCTCAAGTGTAATGGACACCGCGATGACCTGGCTCGAAGTAAGGCCGGATATCCCTGCAGTGACTTGAATGTAGGCTCGTCTTGCATCTTCCAAAACGAAAGGATGTCTGAATCCCCTGTGGAGACCACAGAGAAAGACCTAGTTCCCCACCTCATCGCGACCGGAGGCCTCACATCCTTTGAAAACTCGAGAGGTGGGCGAAGATCAGTGCCTCCAAAGAAGACGATGCCTGACTCCTCGTGAAACTTGATAGGAGTCCCAGGATTCCTGTGGCACGTAGAAAGGGACCATTGGTCTCCCGCCTCAGCTGGAGAAGGGTCCCAATTGCCCTGCCAAGCCTCAAGGAGACTCCCGAGTTGTCCCTCGCAACTAGGCAATACTCCTGACGTCGCTGAACAAACACGTGTGTGGAAGGGCCATTCCCGTCGTAACTCGAGAATATACCCCAGGTTCCCGCCGCAAATCGAGAATAACCATGAGACTTCCCCCTCGCCGCGAGTTGAGGCCCGATTCCCCTGCACTGCGTGCAGAGCAATTCCGTGTTGCACATCACACATGAAAGGAGCCTTGGTATCCTTGATGGCACTCCAGAGAAACCCCATGAACACGGTTTCAAGGCGAGAGGGATCCTGAGGTCACTGTAGCAACACGAAAGAGCTCCGTGGACCAAAAATCAACTTGAGATGAGAGGTTAGTCCCTGGCTTCGTCTCCAGAGGAATTCCACCTTACCACAAGCACCTCAAGAGGAGGCTTCTCTCAGCTCTAGGTATGTGAGAGGGACCGTGAGATTGCGGCCTCAAGTGGAATGGACACGGGGATGCCCTGACTCGAAATAAGGCCAGATATCCCTGCAGTGACTTGAATGAAGGCTCCTCTTGCATCTCCCAAGACGAAAGGATGTCTGAAGCCCCTGTGGAGACCACAGAGAAAGACCTAGTTCCCCACCTCATCGCGACCGGAGGACTCACATCCTTTGAAAACTCGAGAGGTGGGCGGAGATCAGTGCCTCCAAAGGAGACGATGCCTGACTCCTCGTGAAACTTGATAGGAGTCCCAGGATTCCTGTAGCACGAAGGGACCCTTGGTCTCCCTCCTCAGCTGGAGAGGCGTCCCAATTGCCCTGCCAAGCCTCGAGGAGAATCCCGAGTTGTCCCTCGCAACTAGGCAGGAGTCCTGACGTCGCTGAACAAACACGTGTGTGGAAGGGCCATCCCCGTTGGAACTCGAGAATATACCCCAGGTTCCCGCCGCAACTCGAGAAAAACCATGAAACTTCCCCCTCGCCGCGAGATGAGGCTCGATTCCCCTGCACTGCGTGCAGAGCAATTCCGTGTTGCACATCACATATGAAAGTAGCATTCATTTCCTTGATGGCACTCCAGAGAAACCCCAAGAACACTGTTTCAAGGCTAGAGGGATCCTGAGGTCAGTGTAGCAACTTGAAAGAGCTCCGTGGACCAAAAATCAACTCGAGATGAGAGGTTAGTCCCTGGCTTCGAATCCAGAGGAATCCCACCTTACCACAAGCACCTCAAGAGGAGGCTTCAATCAGCTCTAGGTATGTGAGAGGGAGCCTGAGTTTGCGGCCTCAAGTGGAATGGATACCGCGATGCCCTGCCTCAAAATAATGCTGGATATCCCTGCAGTGACTTGAATGCAGGCTCGTCTTGCATCTGCCAAGACGAAAGGATGTCTGAATCCCCTGTGGAGACCACAGAGGAAGACCTAGTTCCCCATCTCATCGCGACCGGAGGCCTCACATCCTTTGAAAACTCCAGAGGTACGCGGAGATCAGTGCCTACAAAGGAGACGTTGCCTGACTCCTCGTGAAACTTAATAGGAGTCCCAGGATTCCTGTGGCACGTGGAAAGGGACCCTTGGTCTCCCGCCTCAGCTGGAGAGGCATCCCAATTGCCCTGCCAAGCCTCGAGGAGAATCCCGAGTTGTCCCTCGCAACTAGGCAGGAGTCCTGACGTCGCTGAACAAAAACGTGTGTGGAAGTGCCATCCCCGTTGTAATTCGAGAATATACCCCAGGTTCCCGCCACAACTCGAGAAAAACCATGAGATTTCCCCCTCGCCGCGAGATGAGGCCCGATTCGCCTGCACTGCGTGCAGAGCAATTCCGTATTGAACATCACACATGAAAGGAGCCTTGATTTCCTTGATGGCACTCCAGAGAAACCCCAAGAACACTGTTTCAAGGCTAGAGGGATCCTGTGGTCACTGAGGCAACACGAAAGAGCTCCGTGAACCAAAAATCAACTCGAGATGAGAGGTTAGTCCCTGGCTTCGACTCCAGAGGAATACCACCTTACCACAAGCACCTCAAGAGGAGGCTTCTCTCAGCTCTAGGTATGTGAGAGG
This sequence comes from Cervus elaphus, assembly GCF_910594005.1. Lineage (NCBI taxonomy): Eukaryota > Metazoa > Chordata > Mammalia > Artiodactyla > Cervidae > Cervus > Cervus elaphus. The sequence goes on along the minus strand of NC_057815.1, from coordinate 7,856,356 downwards.
GACGCTGAGTTTGCGACCTCAAGTGGAATGGACACCGCGATGCCCTGACTCGAAATAAGGCCGGATATCCCTGCAGTGACTTGAATGCAGGCTCGTCTTGCATCTCCCAAGAAGAAAGGGTGTCTGAATCCCCTGTGGAGACCACAGAGAAAGACCTAGTTGCCCACCTCATCGCGACCGGAGGCCTCACATCCTTTGAAAACTCCAGAGGTACGCGGAGATCAGTGCCTCCAAAGGAGACGATGCCTGACTCCTCGTGAAACTTGATAGGAGTCCCAGGATTCCTGTGGCACGTGGAAAGGGACCCTTGGTCTCCCGCCTCAGCTGGAGAGGCATCCAAATTGCCCTGCCAAGCCTCGAGGAGAATCTCGAGTTGTCCCTCGCAACTATGCAGGAGTCCTGACGTCGCTGACCAAACACGTGTTTGGAAGGGACATCCCCGTCGTAACTCGAGAATATACCCCAGATTCCCGCTGCAACTCGAGAAAAATCATGAGACTTGCCCCTCGCCGCGAGATGAGGCCCGATTCCCCTGCAGTGCGTGCAGAGCAATTCCGTGTTGGACATCACACATGAAAGGAGCCTTGATTTCCTTGATGGCACTCCAGAGAAACCCCAAGAACACTGTTTCAAGGCTAGTGGGATGCTGAGGTCACTGTAGCAACACGAAAGAGCTCCGTGGGCCAAAAATCAACTCGAGATGAGAGGTTAGTCCCTGACTTCGACTCCAGAGGAATCCCCCGTTACCACAAGCACCTCAAGAGGAGGCTTCTCTCAGCTCTAGGTATGTGAGAGGGACCCTGAATTTGTGGCCTCAAGTGGAATGGACACCGCGATGCCCTGACTCGAAATAAGGCCGGATATCCCTGCAGTGACTTGAATGCAGGCTCGTCTTGCATCTCCCAAGACGAAAGGATGTCTGAATCCCCTGTGGAGACCACAGAGAAAGACCTAGTTCCCCACCTCATCACCACCGGATGCCTCACATCCTTTGAAAACTCCAGAGGTACGCGGAGATCAGTGCCTCCAAAGGAGACGATGCCTGACTCATCGTGAATATTGATAGGAGTCCCAGGATCCCTGTGAAACGTGGTAAGGGACCCTTGGTCTCCCGCCTCAGCTGGAGAGGCGTCCCAATTGCCCTGCCAAGCCTCGAGGAGAATCCCGAGTTGTCCTTCGCAACTAGGCAGGAGTCCTGACGTCGCTGAACAAACACGTGTGTGGAAGGGCCATCCCCGTCGTAACTCGAGAATATACCCCAGATTCCCGCCGCAACTCGAGAAAAACCATGAGACTTCCCCCTCGCCGCGAGATGAGGCTCGATTCCCCTGCACTGCGTGCAGAGCAATTCTGTGTTGCACATCACACATGAAAGGAACCTTAATTTCCTTGATGGCACTCCAGAGAATCCAAAGAACACTGTTTCAAGGCTAGAGGGATCCTGAGGTGACTGTAGCAACACGAAAGAGCTCCGTGGACCAAAAATCAACTCGAGATGAGAGGTTAGTCCCTGGCTTCGACTCCAGAGGAATACCACCTTAACACAAGCACCTCAAGAGGAGGTTTCTCTCAACTCTCTGTATGTGACGAGAGCCTGAGTTTGCGGTCTCAAGTGGAATGGACACCGCGATGACCTGACTCGAAATAAGGCCGGATATCCCTGCAGTGACTTGAATGCACGCTCGTCTTGCATCTCCCAAAACGAAAGGATGTCTGAATCCCCTGTGGAGACCACAGAGAAAGACCTAGTTCCCCACCTCATCGCGACCGGAGGCCTCACATCCTTTGAAAACTCGAGAGGTGGGCGGAGATCAGTGCCTCCAAAGAAGACGATGCCTGACTCCTCGTGAAATTTGATAGGAGTCCCAGGATTCCTGTGGCACGTGGAAAGGGACACTTGGTCTCCCGCCTCAGCTGGAGAGGTGTCCCAATTGCCCTGCCAAGCCTCAAGGAGAATCCAGAGTTGTCCCTCGCAACTAGGCAATACTCCTGACGTCGCTGAACAAACACGTGTGTGGAAGGGCCATCATCGTCGTAACTCAAGAATATACCCCAGGTACCCGCCGCAAATCGAGAATAACCATGAGACTTCCCCCTCGCCGCGAGTTGAGGCCCAATTCCCCTGCACTGCGTGCAGAGCAAATCCGTGTGGCACATCACACATGAAAGGAGCCTTGGTATCCTTGATGGCACTCCAGAGAAATCCCAAGAACACGGTTTCAAGGCGAGAGGGATCCTGAGGTCACTGTAGCAACACGAAAGAGCTCCGTGGACCAAACATCAACTTGAGATGAGAGGTTCGTCCCTTGCTTCGTCTCCAGAGGAATCCCACCTTACCACAAGCACCTCAAGAGGAGGCTTCTCTCAGCTCTAGGTATGTGAGAGGGACCCTGAGATTGCGGCCTCAAGTGGAATGGACACGGGGATGCCCTGACTCGAAATAAGGCCAGATATCCCTGCAGTGACTTGAATGCAGGCTCCTCTTGCATCTCCCAAGACGAAAGGATGTCTGAAGCCCCTGTGGAGACCACAGAGAAAGACCTAGTTCCCCATCTCATCGCGACCGGAGGACTCACATCCTTTGAAAACTCCAGAGGGACGCGGAGATCAGTGCCTCCAAAGGAGACGATGTCTGACTCCTCGTGAAACTTGATAGGAGTCCCAGGATTCCTGTGGCAAGAAGGGACCCTTGGTCTCCCTCCTCCGCTGGAGAGGCGTCCCAATTGCCCTGTCAAGCCTCGAGGAGAATCCCGAGTTGTCCGTCGCAACTAGGCAGGAGTCCTGACGTCGCTGAACAAACACGTGTGTGGAAGGGCCATCCCCGTCGGAACTCGAGAATATACCCCAGGTTCCCACCGCAACTCGAGAAAAACCATGAAACTTCCCCCTCGCCGCGAGATGAGGCCCGATTAACCTGCAGTGCGTGCAGAGCAATTCTGTGTTGCACATCACACATGAAAGAGCCTTGATTTCCTTGATGGCACTCCAGAGAAACCAAAGAACACTGTTTCAAGGCTAGAGGGATCCTGAGGTCACTGTAGCAACACGAAAGAGCTCCGTGGACCAAACATCAAGTCGAAATGAGAGGTTAGTCCCTGGCTTCGACTCCAGAGGAATACCACCTTAACACAAGCACCTCAAGATGAGGTTTCTCTCAACTCTATGTATATGACGGGAGCCTGAGTTTGCGGTCTCAAGTGTAATGGACACCGCGATGACCTGGCTCGAAGTAAGGCCGGATATCCCTGCAGTGACTTGAATGTAGGCTCGTCTTGCATCTTCCAAAACGAAAGGATGTCTGAATCCCCTGTGGAGACCACAGAGAAAGACCTAGTTCCCCACCTCATCGCGACCGGAGGCCTCACATCCTTTGAAAACTCGAGAGGTGGGCGAAGATCAGTGCCTCCAAAGAAGACGATGCCTGACTCCTCGTGAAACTTGATAGGAGTCCCAGGATTCCTGTGGCACGTAGAAAGGGACCATTGGTCTCCCGCCTCAGCTGGAGAAGGGTCCCAATTGCCCTGCCAAGCCTCAAGGAGAATCCCGAGTTGTCCCTCGCAACTAGGCAATACTCCTGACGTCGCTGAACAAACACGTGTGTGGAAGGGCCATCCCGTCGTAACTCGAGAATATACCCCAGGTTCCCGCCGCAAATCGAGAATAACCATGAGACTTCCCCCTCGCCGCGAGTTGAGGTCCGATTCCCCTGCACTGCGTGCAGAGCAATTCCGTGTTGCACATCACACATGAAAGGAGCCTTGGTATCCTTGATGGCACTCCAGAGAAACCCCATGAACACGGTTTCAAGGCGAGAGGGATCCTGAGGTCACTGTAGCAACACGAAAGAGCTCCGTGGACCAAAAATCAACTTGAGATGAGAGGTTAGTCCCTGGCTTCGTCTCCAGAGGAATTCCACCTTACCACAAGCACCTCAAGAGGAGGCTTCTCTCAGCTCTAGGTATGTGAGAGGGACCGTGAGATTGCGGCCTCAAGTGGAATGGACACGGGGATGCCCTGACTCGAAATAAGGCCAGATATCCCTGCAGTGACTTGAATGAAGGCTCCTCTTGCATCTCCCAAGACGAAAGGATGTCTGAAGCCCCTGTGGAGACCACAGAGAAAGACCTAGTTCCCCACCTCATCGCGACCGGACGCCTCACATCCTTTGAAAACTCGAGAGGTGGGCGGAGATCAGTGCCTCCAAAGGAGACGATGCCTGACTTCTCGTGAAACTTGATAGGAGTCCCAGGATTCCTGTAGCACGAAGGGACCCTTGGTCTCCCTCCTCAGCTGGAGAGGCGTCCCAATTGCCCTGCCAAGCCTCGAGGAGAATCCCGAGTTGTCCCTCGCAAATAGGCAGGAGTCCTGACGTCGCTGAACAAACACGTGTGTGGAAGGGCCATCCCCGTCGTAACTCGAGAATATACCCCAGGTTCCCGCCGCAACTCGAGAAAAACCATGAAACTTCCCCCTCGCCGCGAGATGAGGCTCGATTCCCCTGCACTGCGTGCAGAGCAATTCCGTGTTGCACATCACATATGAAAGTAGCATTCATTTCCTTGATGGCACTCCAGAGAAACCCCAAGAACACTGTTTCAAGGCTAGAGGGATCCTGAGGTCAGTGTAGCAACTTGAAAGAGCTCCGTGGACCAAAAATCAACTCGAGATGAGAGGTTAGTCCCTGGCTTCGAATCCAGAGGAATCCCACCTTACCACAAGCACCTCAAGAGGAGGCTTCAATCAGCTCTAGGTATGTGAGAGGGAGCCTGAGTTTGCGGCCTCAAGTGGAATGGATACCGCGATGCCCTGCCTCAAAATAATGCCGGATATCCCTGCAGTGACTTGAATGCAGGCTCGTCTTGCATCTGCCAAGACGAAAGGATGTCTGAATCCCCTGTGGAGACCACAGAGGAAGACCTAGTTCCCCATCTCATCGCGACCGGAGGCCTCACATCCTTTGAAAACTCCAGAGGTACGCGGAGATCAGTGCCTACAAAGGAGACGTTGCCTGACTCCTCGTGAAACTTAATAGGAGTCCCAGGATTCCTGTGGCACGTGGAAAGGGACCCTTGGTCTCCTGCCTCAGCTGGAGAGGCATCCCAATTGCCCTGCCAAGCCAAGAGGAGAATCCCGAGTTGTCCCTCGCAACTAGGCAGGAGTCCTGACGTCGCTGAACAAAAACGTGTGTGGAAGTGCCATCCCCGTTGTAATTCGAGAATATACCCCAGGTTCCCGCCACAACTCGAGAAAAACCATGAGATTTCCCCCTCGCCGCGAGATGAGGCCCGATTCGCCTGCACTGCATGCAGAGCAATTCCGTATTGCACATCACACATGAAAGGAGCCTTGATTTCCTTGATGGCACTCCAGAGAAACCCCAAGAACACTGTTTCAAGGCTAGAGGGATCCTGTGGTCACTGAGGCAACACGAAAGAGCTCCGTGGACCAAAAATCAACTCGAGATGAGAGGTTAGTCCCTGGCTTCGACTCCAGAGGAATACCACCTTACCACAAGCACCTCAAGAGGAGGCTTCTCTCAGCTCTAGGTATGTGAGAGGGACGCTGAGTTTGCGACCTCAAGTGGAATGGACACCGCGATGCCCTGACTCGAAATAAGGCCGGATATCCCTGCAGTGACTTGAATGCAGGCTCGTCTTGCATCTCCCAAGAAGAAAGGGTGTCTGAATCCCCTGTGGAGACCACAGAGAAAGACCTAGTTGCCCACCTCATCGCGACCGGAGGCCTCACATCCTTTGAAAACTCCAGAGGTACGCGGAGATCAGTGCCTCCAAAGGAGACGATGCCTGACTCCTCGTGAAACTTGATAGGAGTCCCAGGATTCCTGTGGCACGTGGAAAGGGACCCTTGGTCTCCCGCCTCAGCTGGAGAGGCGTTCCAATTGCCCTGCCAACCTCGAGGAGAATCCCGAGTTGTCCCTCGGAACTAGGCAGGAGTCCTGACGTCGCTCAAGAAACACGTGTGTGGAAGGGCCATCATCGTCTCGAGAATATACCCCAGGGTCCCACCGCAACTGGAGAAAAACCATGAGACTTCCCCCTCGCCGCCAGATGAGGCCCGACTCCCCTGCACTGCGTGCAGAGCAATTCCATGTTGCACATCCCACAGGAAAGGAGCCTTGATTTCCTTGATGGCACTCCAGAGAACCCCCAAGAACAGTGTTTCAAGGCTAGAGGGATCCTGAGGTCACTGTAGCAACAAGAAAGAGCTCCGTGGACCAAAAATCAACTCGAGATGAGAGGTTAGTCCCTGGCTTCGACTCCAGAGGAATCCCACCTTACCACAAGCACCTCAAGACGAGACTACTCTCAGCTCTAGGAATGTGAGAGGGACCCTGAGTTTGCTGCCTCCAGTGGAATGTACACCGCGATGCCCTGAGTCGAAATAAGGGCGGATATCCCTGCAGTGACTTGAATGCAGGCTCGTCTTGCATTTTCCAAAACGAAAGGGTGTCTGAATCCCCTGTGGAGACCACAGAGAAAGACCTAGTTCCCACCTCATTGCGACCGGAGGCCTCACATTCTTTGAAAACTCCAGAGGTACGCGGAGATCAGTGCCTCCAAAGGAGACGATGCCTGACTCCTCGTGAACCTTGATAGGAGTCCCAGGATTCCTGTTGCACGTGGAAAGGGACCCTTGGTCTCCCGCCTCAGCTGAAGAGGCGTCCCAAATGCCCTGCCAAGCCTCGAGGAGAATCCCGTGATGTCCCTCGCAACTAGGCAGGAGTCCTGACGTCGCCGAACAAACATGTGTGTGAAAGGGCCATCCCCGTCGTAACTCGAGAATATACCCCAGGTTCCCGCCGCAACTCGAGAAAAACCATGAGACTTCCCCCTCGCCGCGAGATGAGGCCCGATTCCCCTGCACTGCGTGCAGAGCAATTCCGTGTTGCACATCACACATGAAAGGAACCTTGATTTCCTTGATGGCACTCCAGAGAAACCCCAAGAACAGTTTTTCAAGGCTAGAGGGATCCTGAGGTCACTGTAGCAACATGAAAGAGCTCCGTGGACCAAGAATCAACTCGAGATGACAGGTTATTCCCGGGCTTCGACTCCAGAGGAATACCATCTTACCACAAGAACCTCAAGAGGAGGCTTCTCTCAGCTCGAGGTATGTGAGAGGGACCCTGAGTTTGCGGGCTTAAGTGGAATGGACACCGCGATGCCCTGACTCGAAATAAGGCCGGATATCCCTGCAGTGACTTGAATGCAGGGTCATCTTGCATCTCCCAAGACGAAGGGATATCTGAATCCCCTGTGGAGACCACAAAGAAAGACCTAGTTCCCCACCTCATCGCGACCGGAGGCCTCACATCCTTTGAAAACTCCAGAGGTACGCGGAGATCAGTGCCTCCAAAGGAGACGATGCCTGACACCTCGTGAACCTTGATAGGAGTCCCAGGATTCCTATTGCACGTGGAAAGGGACCCTTGGTCTCCCGCCTCAGCTGGAGAGGCATCCCAATTGCCCTGCCAAGCCTCGAGGAGAATCCCGAGTTGTCGCTCGCAACTAAGAAGGAGTCCTGACGTCGCTGACCAAACACCTGTGTGGAAGGGCCATCCCCGTCGTAACTCGAGAATATACCCCAGGTTCCCGCCGCAACTCGAGAAAAACCATGAGACTTCCCCCTCGCCGCCAGATGAGGCCAGATTCCCCTGCACTGCGTGCAGAGCAATTCCGTGTTGCACATCACACATGAAAGGAACCTTGATTTCCTTGATGGCACTGCAGAGAAAACCCAAGAACACTGTTTCAAGGCTAGAGGGATCCTGAGGTCACTGTAGCAACACGAAAGAGCTCCGTGGACCAAGAATCAACTCGAGATGAGAGGTTAGTCCCTGGCTTCGACTCCAGAGGAATACCACCTTACCACAAGCACCTCAAGAGGAGGCTTCTCTCAGCTCTAGGTATGTGAGAGGGACCCTGAGTTTGCGGCCTCACGTGGAATAGACACCGCGATGCGCTGACTCGAAATAAGGCCGGATATCCCTGCAGTGACTTGAATGCAGGCTCGTCTTGCATCTCCCAAGACGAAAGGACGTCTCAATCCCCTGTGGAAACCACAGAGAAAGGCCTAGTTCCCCACCTCATTGCGACCGGAGGCCTCACATCCTTTGAAAACTCCAGAGGTACGCGGAGATCAGTGCCTCCAAAGGAGAGGATGCCTGACTCCTCGTGAAACTTGATAGGAGTCCCAGGATTAGAGTGGCACGTGGGAAGGGACCCTTGGTTTCCTGCCTCAGCTGGAGAGGCGTCCCAATTGCCCTGCCAAGCCTCGAGGAGAATCCCAACTTGTCCTTCGCAACTAGGCAGGAGTCCTGACGTCGCTGAACAAACACGTGTGTGGAAGGGCCATCCCCGTCGTAACTCGAGAATATACCCCAGGTTCCCGCCACAACTCGAGAAAAACCATGAGACTTCCCCCTCGCCGCGAGATGAGGCCTAACTCCCCTGCACTGCGTGCAGAGCAATTCCCTGTTGCACATCACACATGAAAGGAGCCTTGATTTCCTTGATGGCACTCCAGAGAAACCCCAAGAACACTGTTTCAAGGCTAGAGGGATCCTGAGGTCACCGTAGCAACACGAAAGAGCTCCGTGGACCAAAAATCAACTCGAGATGAGAGGTTATTCCCTGGCTTCGCCTCCAGAGGAATACCACCTTACAACAAGCACCTCAAGAGTAGGCTTCTCACAGCTCTAGGTATGTGAGTTGGACCCTGAGTTTGCAGCGTCAAGTGGAAAGGACACCGCGATGCCCTGACTCGAAATAAGGCCAGATATCCCTGCAATGACTTGAATGCAGGCTCGTCTTGCATCTCCCAAGAGGAAAGGATGTCTGAATCCCCTGTGGAAACCACAGAGAGAGGCCTAGATCCCCACCTCATCGCGACTGGAGGCCTCACATCCTTTGAAAACTCCAGAGGTACGGGGAGATCAGTGCCTCCGAGGGAGACGATGACTGACACCTCGTGAACCTTGATAGGAGTCCCAGGATTCCTGTGGCACGTGAAAAGGGACCCTTGGTCTCCCGCCTCAGCTGGAGAGGCATCCCAATTGCCCTGCCAAGCCTCGAGGAGAATCCCGAGTTGTCCTTCGCAACTAGGCAGGAGTCCGGACGTCGCTGAACAAACACGTGTGTGGAAGGGCCATCGCCGTCGTAACTCGAGAATATACCCCAGGTTCCCGCCACAACTCGAGAAAAACCATGAGACTTCCCCCTCGTCGCGAGATGAGGCCCAATCCGCCTGCACTGCGTGCAGAGCAATTCCGTGTTGCACATCACACATGAAAGGAGCCTTGATTTCCTTGATGGCACTCCAGAGAAACCCCAAGAACACTGTTTCAAGGCTAGAGGGATCCTGCGGTCACTGTAGCAACTCGACAGAACTCTGTGGACCAAAAATCAACTCGAGATGAGAGGTTATTCCCTGGCTTCGCCTCCAGAGGAATACCACCTTACCACAAGCACCTCAAGAGGAGGCTTCTCTCAGCTCTAGGTATTTGAGAGGGACCCTGAGTTTGCGGCCTCAAGTGTAATGGACACCGCGATGCCCTGACTCGAAATAAGGCTGGATATTCCTGCAGTGACTTGAATGCAGGCTCGTCTTGCATCTCCCAAGACGAAAGGATGTCTGAATCCCCTGTGGAGACCACAGAGAAAGACCTAGTTCCCCACCTCATTGCGACCGGAGGCCTCACATTCTTTGAAAACTCCAGAGGTACGCGGAGATCAGTGCCTCCAAAGGTGATGATGCCTGACTCCTCGTGATCCTTGATAGGAGTCCCAGGATTCCTGTGGCACGTGGAAAGGGACCCTTGGTCTCCCGCCTCAGCTGGAGAGGCGTCCCAATTGCCCTGCCAAGTCTCGAGGAGAATCCCGAGTTGTCCCTCGCAACTAGGCAGGAGTCCTGACTTCGCTGAGCAAACACGTGTGTGGAAGGGCCATCCCCGTCGTAACTCGAGAATATACCCCAGGTTCCCGCCGCAACTCGAGAAAAACCATGAGACTTCTCCCTCGCCGCCAGATGAGGCCCGATTCCCCTGCACTGCATGCAGAACAATTCCGTGTTGCACATCACACAGGAAAAGAGCCTTGATTTCCTTGATGGCACTCCAGAGAAACCCCAAGAACACGGTTTCAAGGCTAGAGGGATCCTGAGGTCACTGTAGCAACACGAAAGAGCTCCGTGGACCAAGAATCAACTCGAGATGAGAGGTTAGTCCCTGGCTTCGAAGCCAGAGGAATACCACCTTACCACAAGCACCTCAAGAGGAGGCTTCTCTCAGCTCTAAGTATGGGAGTGGGACCCTGAATTTGCGGCTTCAAGTGGAACGGACACGGGGATGCCCTGACTCGAAATAAGGCCGGATATCCCTGCACTGACGTGAATGCAGGCTCGTCTTGCTTCTCAGAAGACGAAAGGATATCTGAATCCCCTGTGGAGACCACAGAGAAAGACCTAGTTGCCCACCTCATCGCGACCGGAGACCTCACATCTTTTGAAAATTCCAGAGGTACGCGGAGATCAGTGCCTCCAAAGGAGACGATGCCTGACTCCTCGTGAACCTTGATAGGAGTCCCAGGATTCCTGTTGCACGTGGAAAGGGACCCTTGGTCTCCCGCCTCAGCTGAAGAGGCGTCCCAATTGCCCTGCCAAGCCTCGAGGAGAATCCCGTGATGTCCCTCGCAACTAGGCAGGAGTCCTGACGACGCCGAATAAACATGTGTGTGAAAGGGCCATCCCCATCGTAACTCGAGAATATACCCCAGGTTCCCGCCGCAACTCGAGAAAAACCATGAGACTTCCCCCTCGCCGCGAGATGAGGCCCGATTCCGCTGCACTGCGTGCAGAGCAATTCCGTGTTGCACATCACACATGAAAGGAACCTTGATTTCCTTGATGGCACTCCAGAGAAACCCCAAGAACAGTTTTTCAAGGCTAGAGGGATCCTGAGGTCACTGTAGCAACATGAAAGAGCTCCGTGGACCAAGAATCAACTCGAGATGACAGGTTATTCCCGGGCTTCGACTCCAGAGGAATACCATCTTACCACAAGAACCTCAAGAGGAGGCTTCTCTCAGCTCGAGGTATGTGAGAGGGACCCTGAGTTTGCGGGATTAAGTGGAATGGACACCGCGATGCCCTGACTCGAAATAAGGCCGGATATCCCTGCAGTGACTTGAATGCAGGGTCGTCTTGTATCTCCCAAGACGAAGGGATGTCTGAATCCCCTGTGGAGACCACAAAGAAAGACCTAGTTCCCCACCTCATCGCGACCGGAGGCCTCACATCCTTTGAAAACTCCAGAGGTACGTGGAGATCAGTGTCTCCAAAGGAGACGATGCCTGACACCTCGTGAACCTTGATAGGAGTCCCAGGATTCCTATTGCACGTGGAAAGGGACCCTTGGTCTCCCGCCTCAGCTGGAGAGGCGTCCCAATTGCCCTGCCAAGCCTCGAGGAGAATCCCGAGTTGTCGCTCGCAACTAAGAAGGAGTCCTGACGTCGCTGACCAAACACCTGTGTGGAAGGGCCATCCCCGTCGTAACTCGAGAATATACCCCAGGTTCCCGCCGCAACTCGAGAAAAACCATGAGACTTCCCCCTCGCCGCCAGATGAGGCCAGATTCCCCTGCACTGCGTGCAGAGCAATTCCGTGTTGCACATCACACATGAAAGGAACCTTGATTTCCTTGATGGCACTGCAGAGAAAACCCAAGAACACTGTTTCAAGGCTAGAGGGATCCTGAGGTCACTGTAGCAACACGAAAGAGCTCCGTGGACCAAAAATCAACTCGAGATGAGAGGTTAGTCCCTGGCTTCGACTCCAGAGGAATACCACCTTACCACAAGCACCTCAAGAGGAGGCTTCTCTCAGCTCTAGGTATGTGAGAGGGACCCTGAGTTTGCGGCCTCACGTGGAATAGACACCGCGATGCGCTGACTCGAAATAAGGCCGGATATCCCTGCAGTGACTTGAATGCAGGCTCGTCTTGCATCTCCCAAGACGAAAGGACGTCTCAATCCCCTGTGGAAACCACAGAGAAAGGCCTAGTTCCCCACCTCATTGCGACCGGAGGCCTCACATCCTTTGAAAACTCCAGAGGTACGCGGAGATCAGTGCCTCCAAAGGAGACGATGCCTGACTCCTCGTGAAACTTGATAGGAGTCCCAGGATTCCAGTGGCACGTGGGAAGGGACCCTTGGTTTCCTGCCTCAGCTGGAGAGGCGTCCCAATTGCCCTGCCAAGCCTCGAGGAGAATCCCGAGTTGTCCCTCGCAACTAGGCAGGAGTCCTGACGTCGCTGAACAAACACGTGTGTGGAAGGGCCATCCCCGTCGTAACTCGAGAATATACCCCAGGTTCCCGCCACAACTCGAGAAAAACCATGAGACTTCCCCCTCGCCGGGAGAGGAGGCCCGATTCCCCTGCACTGCGTGCAGAGCAATTCCGGGTTGCATATCACACATGAAAGGAGCCTTGATTTCCTTGATAGCACTTCAGAGAAACGCCAAGAACACTGTTTCAAGGCTAGAGGGATCCTGAGGTCACTGGAGCAACACGAAACAGCTCCGTGGACCAAAAATCAACTCGAGATGAGAGGTTAGTCCCTGGCTTCGACTCCAGAGGAATACCACCTTACCACAAGCACCTCAAGAGGAGGCTTCTCTCAGCTCTAGGTATGTGAGAGAGACCCTGAGTTTTCGGCCTCAAGTGGAATGGACACCGTGATGCCTTGACTCGAAATAAGGCCGGATATTCCTGCAGTGACTTGAATGCAGGCTCGTCTTGCATCTCCCAAGACGAAAGGATGTCTGAATCCCCTGTGGAGACCGCAGAGAAAGACCTAGTTCCCCACCTCATCGCGACCGGAGGCCTCACATCCTTTGAAAACTCCAGAGGTACGCGGAGATCAGTGCCTCCAAAGGAGACGATGCCTGACTCCTCGTGAAACTTGATAGGAGTCCCACGATTCCTGTGGCACGTTGAAAGGGACGCTTGGTCTCCCGCCTCTGCTGGAGAGGCGTCCCAATTGCCCTGCCAAGCCTCGAGGAGAATCCCGAGTTGTCCCTCGCAACTAGGCAGGAGTCCTGACGTCGCTGAACAAACACGTGTGTGGAAGGGCCATCCCCCTCGTAACTCGAGAATATAGCTCAGGTTCCCGCCACAACTCGAGAAAATCCATGATACTTCCCCCTCGCCGTGAGATGACGTCCGTTTCCCCTGAACTGCATGCAGAGCAATTCCGTGTTGCACATCACACATGAAATGAGCCTTGATTTCCTTGATGGCACTCCAGAGAAACCGCAAGAAGACTGTTTCAAGGCAAGAGGGATCCTGAGGTCACTGTAGCAACACGAAAGAGCTCCGTGGACCAGAAATCAATACGAGATGAGAGTTTTGTCCCTGGCTTCGACTCCAGAGGAATCCCACCATACCACAAGCACCTCAAGAGGAGGCTTCTCTCAGGTCTAGGTATGTGAGAGGGTCCCTGATTTTGCGGCCTCAAGTGGAATGGACACGTGGATGCCCTGACTCGAAATAAGGCCGGATATCCCTGCAGTGAGTTGAATGCAGGCTCGTCTTGCATCTCCCAAGACGAAAGCATGTCTGAATCCCCTGTGGAGACCACATAGAAAGACCTAGATCCCCACCTCATCGCGAGCGGAGGTCTAACATCCTTTGAAAACTCCAGAGGTACGCGGAGATCAGTGCCTCCAAAGGAGACGATGCCTGATTCCCGTGAAACTTCATAGGAGTCCCAGGATTCCTGTGGCATGTGGAAAGGGTCCCTTGGTCTCCCGCTTCAGCTGGAGAGGGGTCCCAATTGCCCTGCCAAGCCTCCAGGAGAATCACGAGTTGTCCCTGGCAACTAGGCAGGAGTCCTGACGTCGCTGAACAAACACGTGTGTTGAAGGGCCATCCCCGACGCAACTCGAGAATATATTCCAGTTTCCCGCCGCAACTCGAGAAGAACCATGAGACTTCCCCCACGCCGAGAGATGAGGCCCGTTTCCCCTGCACTGCATGCAGAGCAATTCCTTGTTGCACATCACACATGAAATGAGCCTTGATTTCCTTGATGGCACTCCAGAGAAACCCCAAGAACACTTTTTCAATGCTTGAGGAATCCTGAGGTCACTGTAGCCACACGGAAGAGCTCCCTTGACCAAAAATCAACTCGAGATGAGAGGTTAGTCCCTGGCTTCGACTCCAGAGGTATACCACCTTGCCACAAGGACCTCAAGAGGAGGCTTCTCTCAGCTCTAGGTATGTGAGAGGGACCCTGATTGTGGGGCCTCAAATGGGATCGATACCGAGATGCCCTGACTCGAAATAAGGCTGGATATCCCTGCAGTGGCTTGAATGCAGGCTCGTCTTGCATCTCCCAAGACGGAAGGATGTCTGAATCCCCTGTGGAGACCACAGAGAAAGACCTAGTTCCCCACCTTCGCGACCGGAGGCCTCACATCCTTTGAAAACTCCAGAGGTACGTGGAGATCAATGCCTCAAAAGGAGACGATGCCTGACTCCTCGTGAAACTTGATAGGAGTCCCAGGATTCCGGTGGCAGGTGGAAAGGGACCCTTGGTATCCTGCCTCAGCTGGAGAGGCATCCCAATTGCCCTGCCAAGCCTCGAGGAGAATCCCGAGTTCTCCCTCACAACTAGGCAGGTTTCCTGACGTTGCTGAATAAACACAAGTGTGGAAGGGCCATCCCCGGCGTAACTCGAGAATACACCCCAAGTTCCCGCCGCAACTCGAGAAAAACCATGAGACTTCCGCCTCGCCACGAGATGAGGACCGATTCCCCTGCACTGCGTGCAGAGCAATTTCCTGCGGCACATCAACATGAAAGGAGTCTTGATTTCCTTGATGGCACTCCAGAGAAACCCCAAGAACACTGTTTCAAGGCTGGAGGGATCCTGAGGTCACTGTAGCAACAAGAAAGAACTCCGTGGAACAAAATTCAACTCGAAATGAGAGGTTAGTCCCTTGCTTGAACTCCAGAGGAATACCACCTTACCACAAGGATCTCAAGAGGAGGTTTCTCTCAGCTCTCGCTATGTGATAGGGACCCTGAGTTTGTGGCCTCAAGTGGAATGGACACCGCGATGCCCTGACTCGAAATAAGTTCGGATATCCCTGCTGTGACTTGAATGCAGGCTCGTCTTGCATCTCGTAAGACGAAAGGATGACTGAATTCCCTGTGGAGACCACAGAGAAAGACCTAGTTACCCACCTCATCGCGCCCGGAGAGCTCATGTCCTTTGAAAACTCCAAACGTATGTGGAGATCAATGCCTCAAAAGTACACGATGCCTGACTCATCGTGAAACTTGATAGGAGTCCCACGATTCCTGTGGCACGTGGAAAGCACACTTGGTCTCCCGCCTCCTCTGGAAAGGCGTCCCAATTGCCCTGGCAAGCCTCGAGTAGAATCCCGAGTTGTCCCTCGCAACTAGGCAGGAGTCCGGACGTCGCTGAACAAACACGTGTGTGGAAGGGCCATCCCCGTCGTAACTCGAGAATATACCCCAGGTTCCCGCCTCAACTCAAGAAAAACCATGAGACTTCCCCCTCGCCGTGAGATTAGGCCCGATTCCCCTGCACTGCGTGCAGAGCAATTCCGTGTTGCACATCACACATGAAAGGAACCTTGATTTCCTTGATGGCACTCCAGACAAACCCCAAGAACACTGTTTCAAGGCTAGAGGGATCCTGAGGTCACTGTAGCAACACAAAAGAGCTCCGTGGACCAAAAATCAACTTGAGATGAGAAGTTAGTTCCTGGCTTCGACTACAGAGGAATACCACCTTACCACAAGCACCTCAAGAGGAGGCTTCTCTCAGCTCTAGGTATGTGAGAGGGACCCTGAGTTTGCGGCCTCAAGTGGATGGACACCGCGATGCCCTGACTCGAAATAAGGCCGGATATCCCTGCAGTGACTTGAATGAAGGCTCGTTTTGCATCTCCGAAGACGGAAGGATGTCTGAATCCCCTGTGGAGACAAAGAGAAAGACCTAGTTCCCTACCTCATCGCGACCGGAGGCCTCACATCCTTTCAAAAGTCCAGAGGTACGCAGAGATCAGTGCCTCGAAAGGAGACGATGCCTGACTCCTCGTGAAACTTGATAGGAGTCCCAGGATTTCTGTGGCACGTGGAAAGGGACACTTGGTCTCCCGCCTCAGCTGGAGAGGCGTCCCAATTGCCCTGCCAAGCCTCGAGGAGAATCAAGAATTGTCCCTCGCAACTAGGCAGGAGTCCTGACGTCGCTGAACAAACACGTGTGTGGAAGGGCCATCCCCGTCGTAACTCGAGAATATACCCCAGGTTCCCGCCGCAACTCGAGAGAAACCATGAGACTTCCCCCTCGCCACGAGATGAGGCCCCATTTTCCTGCACTGCATGCAGAGCAATTCCGTGTTGCACATCACACATGAAAGGAGCCTTGATTTCCTTGATGGCACTCCAGAGAATCCCCATGAACACTGTTTCAAGGCTAGAGAGATTCTGAGGTCAGTGTAGCAACACGAAAGAGCTCCGTGTACCAAAAATCAACTCGAGATGAGAGGGTAGGCCATGGCTTCAACTCCAGAGGAATACCACATTACCACAAGCACCTCAAGAGGAGGCTTCTCTCAGCTCTAGGTATGTGCCAGGGACCCTGAGTTTGCGGCCTCAAGTGGAATGGACACGGGGATGCCCTGCCTTGAAATAAGGCTGGATATCCCTGCAGTGACTTGAATGCAGTCTCGTCTTGCATCTCCCAAGAGGAAAGGATGTCTGAATCCACTGTGGAGACCACAGAGAAAGACATAGTTCCCCACCCCATCGCAACCGGAAGACTCACATCCTTTGAAAACTCCAGAGGTACGGGGAGATCAGTGCCTCCAAAGGAGACGATGCCTGACTCCTCGTCAAACTTGATAGGAGTCCCAGGATTCCTGCGGTACGTGGAAAGGGACCCTTGGTCTCCCGCCACAGCTGGAGAGGCGTCCTAATTGCCCTGCCAAGCCTCGAGGAGAATCCTGAGTTGTCCCTCCCAAATAGGCAGGAGTCCTGACCTCGCTGAACAAACACGTGTTTGATTCAGTTTTGTTATCCTCATATTTTTCACACCTTTATATTCTCCTCATATTTTTGACTCCTTTTCATGCTCTTCATATTTTTCCACCTTTCCTGCTCCTCATATTTTTGACACCTTTTCATGCTCTTCATATTTTTGACACCTTTTCATGCTCCTCGTATTTTTCAGACCTTTTCATGCTCCTCGTATATTTCAGACTTTTTCATGCTCCTCGTATTTTTCAAACCTTTTCATGCTCCTCGTATATTTCAGACTTTTTCATGCTCCTCGTATTTTTCAAACCTTTTCATGCTCCTCGTATTTTTCAGACCTTTTCATGCTCCTCGGATTTTTCACAGCTTTTCATGCTCTTCGTATTTTTCACACCATTTCATGGGCTTCGTGCTTTTCACACCTTTTCATATTCTTCGTATTTTTCACACCTTTTCATGCTGTTCATATTTTTCACACTGTTTCATGCTCCTCATATTTTAGACACCTTTTCATGCTCCTCGTATTTATCAGAGTGTTTCATGCTCCTCTTATATTTCAGACAGTTTCATGCTCCTCATATTTTTCTGACCGTTCATGCTCCTCTTATTTTTCTCAGTTTTTCATGGTCCCCATATATTTCACACCTTTTCATGCTCTTCAAATTTTTCATACCGTTTCATGCTCCTCATATTTTTCATGCAGATTCATGCTACTCATATTATTCACACCTTTACATGCCCCTCATGTTTTTGACACCTTTTCATGCCTTTATAATTTTCACACCTTTTCATGCTGCTCATATTTTTGACACCTTTTCATGCTCTTCACATTTTAGACAACTTTTGAAGCCCTTCATATTTTTCACACAGTTTCATCCTCTTCATGTTTTCATAACGTTTCATGCTGCTCATATTTTTGACACCTTTTCATGCTCCTCATATTTTTGACAACTTTTGAAGCTCTTCAAATTTTTCACACAGTTTCATGCTTTCATATTTTTCACAACTTTTCGTGCTCCTCCTATTTTTCACACCTTTTCATGCTCCTCCTATTTTTCAGACCTTTTCATGCTCCTCCTATTTTTCAGACCTTTTCATGCTCCTCCTATTTTTCAGAGCTTTTCATGCTCCTTGTATTTCTCAGAGCTTTTCATGCTCCTCCTATTTTGCAGGCCTTTTCATCCTCTCCTATTTTTCAGGACTTTTCATGCTCCTCGTATTTTTCACGCCTTTTCATGCTCCTCGTATTTTTCACACCTTTTCATGCTCTTCATATTTTTCTCAGCGTTTCATGCTCCTCATATTTTTGACAGTTTTTCATGCTCCTCATATTTTTCAGACCGTTTCATGCTCCTCATATTTTTCAGACCGTCATGCTCCTCATATTTTTCACACCTTTACATGCTCCTCATGTTTTTCACACCTTTTCATGCTGATCATATTTTTCACAGCATTTCATGCTCCTCATATTTTTCATACTGATACATGCTCCTCTTATTTTTCTCACCTTTACATTCTACTCATATTTTTGACCCCTTTTCATGCTCTTCATATTTTTGACACCTTTTCAAGCTCCTCCTCTTTTTCACACCTTCTCGTGCTGCTCGTATTTTTCACACCTCTTCATGTTCGACGTATATTTCACACCGTTTCATGCTACTCGTATTTTTCACACCTTTTCATGCTCTTCATATTTTTCGCACCTTTTCAGGCTCTTCATATTTTTCAGATCTTTTTCTGCTACTCCTATTTTTCAGGCCTTTTCATACTCTTCATATTTTTCACACCTTTTCTCTCCTCGTATTTTTCAAACCTTTTCATGCTCCTCGTATTTTTCAGATTTTTTATGCTCCTCCTATTTCTCAGACCTTTTCATGCTCCTCGTATTTTTCACACCTTTTCATTCTCCTCGTATTTTTCAGTCCTTTTCATGCTCCTCGTATTCTTCACACCTTTTCACGCTCCTCGTTTTTTTCAACAACTTTTCATTTTCCTCGTATTTTTCACACCTTTTCATGCTCCTCGTATTTTTGACACCTTTTCATGCTCCTCGTGGTTTTCACACCTTTTCATGCTCCTTGTAATTCTCACGCCTTTTCGTGCTCCTCCTATTTGTCACACCTTTTCGTGCTCCTCCTATTTGTCACACCTTTTCATGCTCCTCGTACTTTTTCACACCTTTTCATGCTCCTTGTATTTTTCACACCTTTTCATGCTCTTCATATTTTTTACACCTCTTCAGGCTCTTTATATTTCGCAGACCTTTTCATGCTCCTCATATTTTTCAGACCTTTCCATGCTCCTCGTATTTATCAAGCCTTTTCATGATCCTCTTATTTTCCACTCCTTTTCATGCTCCTCGTATTTTTCACACCTTTTCATGCTCCTCATATTTTAACACCTATTCATGCTCTTAGTATTTTTCACACCTTTTCGTGCTCCTCCTGTTTTTCACACCTTGTCGTGCTCTTCGTATTTTTCAGACCTCTTCTTGCGCCTCGTGTTTTTCAGACCTGTTCATGCTCCAGGTATATCTCATACCTTTTCATGCTCCTCGTATTTTTGACACCTTTTCATGCTCCTCGTGGTTTTCACACCTTTTCATGCTCCTTGTAATTCTCACGCCTTTTCGTGCTCCTCCTATTTGTCACACCTTTTCGTGCTCCTCCTATTTGTCACACCTTTTCATGCTCCTCGTACTTTTTCACACCTTTTCATGCTCCTTGTATTTTTCACACCATTTCATGCTCTTCATATTTTTCACAACTTCAGGCGCTTCATATTTTTCAGACCTTTTCAGGCTCCTCGTATTTTTCAACCTTTCTGTGTTCCTCCAATTTTTCACACCTTTTCATGCTCCTCATATTTTTCACACATTTTCATGCCCGTTGTATATTTCACACCTTTTCATGCTTCTCCTATTTTTCACACCTTTTCATGCTCCTCGTATTTTTCAGATCTTTCCGTGCTCTTCATATTTTTCACACCTTTTCATGCTGTTCATATTTTTCACAGCTTTTCATGCTCCTCCTATTTTTCACAGCTTTTCGTGCTCTTCGTGTTTTTCAAACCTTTTCATGCCCCTCGTATTTTTCAGACTTTTTCATGCTCCTCGTATTTCTCACATCGTTTCATGCTCCTCCTATTTTTCACACCTTTTCGTGCTCCTCGTATTTTTCAGAGCTTTTCATGCTCCTCGTATTTTTCACCCGTTTTCATGCTCCACATATTTTTCACACCTTTTCATGGTCCTCGTATTTTTCACACAGTTTTATGCTCATCGTATTCTTCACACCTTTTCAAGCTCCTCATGTTTTTCAGACCTTTTCATGCTCCTCGTATTTTTCAGACCTTTTCATGCTCCTCCTGTTTTTCAGACCTTTCCATGCTCCTCGTATTTTTCACACCTTTTCCTGCTCCTCCTATTTTTCACACCTTTTCGTGCTCTTCGTGTTTTTCAAAACTTTTCATGCCCCTCGTAATTTTCAGACCTTTTCATGCTCCTCGTATTTATCAGACCTTTTCATGCTCCTCGTATTTTTCACACCTTTTCCTACTCCTCCTATTTTTCACACCTTTTTGTGCTCTTTGTGTTTACAAACCTTTTCATGCCCCTCGTATTTTTCAGACTTTTTCATGCTCCTCGTATGTCTCAGATCGTTTCATGCTCCTAGT
This sequence comes from Cervus elaphus, assembly GCF_910594005.1. Taxonomy (NCBI): domain Eukaryota; kingdom Metazoa; phylum Chordata; class Mammalia; order Artiodactyla; family Cervidae; genus Cervus; species Cervus elaphus. The sequence continues at coordinate 7,835,594 of NC_057815.1, read as the reverse complement.
ATTTTTCACACCTTTTTGTGCTCCTCCTATTTTTCACACGTTTTCGTGCTCTTCGTATTTGTCAGACCTTATCATGCTCCTCGTATATTTCAAACCTATTCATGCTCCTCGTATTTATCAGACTTTTTCATGCTCCTCGTATTTCTCAGACGTTTTCATGCTCCCCTGTATTTTTCACACCTTTTCATGCTCCTCGTATTTTTCACACCTTTCCATGCTCCTCGTGTTTTTCACACCTTTCCATGCTCCTCGTTTTTTTCACACCTTTTCATGCTCCTCTTATTTTACACACCTTTTCATGCTCTTCATATATTTCTCACCTTTTCATGCTCTTCATATTTTTCACACCATTTCCTGCTCCACGTATTTTTAAGACCTTTTCGTGCTATTCATATTTTTCACACGTTTTCGTGCTCTTCATATTTTTCATACCATTTCATGCTCTTAATATTTTTCACTAATTTTCAGGGACTTCATATTTTTCAGACCTTTTCATGCTGCTCGTATTTTTCAAACCTTTTCATGCTCCTCGTATTTTTCACACCTTTTCAGGCTCCTCTTATTTTTCACACCTTTTCATGCTCCTTGAATTTTTCACACCTTTTCAGGCTCTTCATATTTTTCGGACCTTTTCATGCTCCTCATATTTTTCAGACCTTTTCATTCTCGTCATATTTTTCACACCTTTTTGTGGCCCTCTTATTTTTCACACCTTTTGGTGCTCCTCGTTTTTTTCACACTTTTCCCTGTTCCTCTTATTTTTCACACCTTTTCATGCTCCTCGTATTTTTCACCCGTTTTCATGCTCCTCGTATTTTTCACACCTTTTCACGGTCCTGGTATTTTTCACATGATTTTATGCTCATCTTATTCTTCACACCTTTTCAAGCTCCTCGTGTTTTTCAGACCTTTTCATGCCCCTCGTATTTTTCAGACTTTTTCATGGTCCTCGTATTTCTCACATCGTTTCATGCTCCTCGTATTTATCAGACTTTTTCATGCTCCTCGTATTTCTCAGACCTTTTCATGCTCCCTTGTATTTTTCACTCCTCTTCATGCTCCTCGTATATTTCACACCTTTCAATGCTCCTCATATATTTCACACCTCTTCATGCTCCTCGTATATTTCACAACTTTTCATGCTCCTCATATTTTTCACACCTTTTCATGCTCCTCGTATTTTTCACACCTTTTCATGCTCCTCATATTTTTTACGACTTTTCATGCTCCAACTATTTTTCACACCTTTTCATGCTCATCATAATTTTCACACCTTTTCATGGTCCTCGTATTTTTCATACCTTTTCATGCTCCTCGTATTTTTCACCCGTTTTCATGCTCCACGTATTTTTCACACCTTTTCATGGTCCTCGTATTTTTCACACGGTTTTATGCTCATCTTATTCTTCACACCATTTCAAGCTCCTCATGTTTTTCAGACCTTTTCATGCTCCTCGTACTTTTCAGACCTTTTCATGCTCCTCGTGTTTTTCAGACCTTTCCATGCTCCTCGTATTTTTCACACCTTTTCGTGCTCCTCCTGTTTTTCACACCTTGTCGTGCTCTTCGTATTTTTCAGACCTCTTCTTGCGCCTCGTGTTTTTCAGACCTGTTCATGCTCCAGGTATATCTCATACCTTTTCATGCTCCTCATATTTTTCACACCTTTTCATGCTCCTCGTATTTTTCAGTCCTTTTCATGCTCCTCGTATTTTTCACACCGTTTCATGATCTTCGTATTTTTCACACATTTTCATGATCTTCGTATTTTTCAGACCTTTTCGTGCTCCTCGTATTTTTCACACCTTTTCGTGGTCCTCATATTTTTCAGACCTTATCGTGCTCTTCATATTTTTCACACCTTTTCGTGCTCTTTATATCTTTCAGACCTTTTCATGCTCTTCATATATTTCACACTTTTTCAGGTTCTTCATATATTTCAGACCTTTTCATGCTTCTCATATTTTTCATACCTTTTCATGCTCCTCGTATTTTTCACACCTTTTCATGCTCCTCGTTTTTCAGATCTTTTTATGCTCGTCATATTTTTCACACCTTTTCATGCTCCTCCTATTTGTCACACCTTTTCATGCTCTTCATATTTTTCAGACCTTTTCATGTTCTTCATATTGTTCACACCTTTCAGGCTCTCCATATTTTCCACAAATATTCATGCTCCTTGTATTATTCAGACTTTTATATGCTCCTCCTATTTTTCAGGCCTTTTCATGGTCCTCGTATTTCTCAGACTTTTTCATGCTCCTCGTATTTCTCAGACCCTTTCATGCTCCTCGTATTTCTCAGATGTTTTCATGTTCCTCGTATTTCTCAGACCTTTTCATGCTCCTCGAATTTTTCACACCTTTTTATGCTCCTCGTATTTTTCACAACTTTTCATGCTAGTCGTATTTTTCAAAGCTTTTCATGCTCCTCGTATTTTTCACACCTTTTCATGCTTCTCGTATTTTTCACACCTTTTCATGCTCCTCGTACTTTTCACACCTTTTCATGCTAGTCGTATTTTTCACAGCATTTCCTGCTCCTCGTATTTTTCACACCTTTTCATGCTTCTCGTATTTTTCACACCTTTTCATGCTCCTCGTATTTTTCACACCTTTTCATGCTCTTTGTATTTTTCACACCTTTTCATGCTCCTCATATTTTTCAGACCTTTTCATGCTCTTCATATTTTTCAGACTTTTTCATGCTCTTCATATTTTTCAGACCTTTTCATGTTCCTCGTATTATTCACACCTTTTCGTGCTCCTCGTATTTTTCACACGTTTTCGTGCTCCTCCTATTTTTCACACCTTTTTGTGCTCTTCATATTTAGAAGACCTTTTCATACTCCTGGTATTATTCACACCTTTTCATGTTCCTCGCATTTTTCAGACCTTTTCATGCTCTTCATATTTTTAAGACATTTGCTTGATCTTCGTATTTTTCACAGCTTTATAGGCTCTTTGTATTTTTCAGGCCATTTCATGCTCCTTGTATTTTTAAGGGCTTTTCATGCTCCCCGTAGTTTTCACACCTTTTCATGCTCCTCATATTTTTCAGACCTTTTCATACTCCTCGTAATTTTCACACCTTTTCATGCCCCTCATATTTTTCACACCTTTCATGCTCCTCCTATTTTTCACAAAATTTCGTGCTCTTCATATTTTTCAGACCTTTTCATTCTCTTTATATTTTTCAGACATTTTCATGCTCCTCGTATTTTTCAGACCTTTTCATGATCCTCGTATTTTTCAGACCTTTTCATGCTCTTTATATTTTTCAGACCTTTTCATGCTCTTTACATTTTTCAGACCTTTTCATGCTCCTCGTATTCTTCAGACCTTTTCAAGTTCCTCATATTTCTCAGACCTTTTCATGCTCCTCTTATTATTCAGGGCTTTGCATGCTCCTTGTATTTTTTAGGCCTTTTCATGCTCCTCCTATTTTTCACACCTTTACATGCTCCTCGTATTTTTGACACCTTTTCATGCTCCTCGTATTCTTCACACCTTTTCATGCTCCTCGTATTTTTCACACCTTTTCATGCTCCTAGTATTTTTCAGAACTTTTAGTGCTCTTCATATTTTTCACACCTTTTCGTGCTCTTCATATTTTTCAAACATTTTCATGCTCCTTGTATTTTTCAGACTTTTTCATGCTCCTCATATTTCTCAGACCTTTTCATGCTCTTCGTATTTTTCAGACTTTTCCATGCTCCTCTTATTTCTCAGACCTTTTTATTCTCCTCGTTTTTTCCACACCTTTTCATGATCCTCGTGTTTTTAACACCTTTTCATGCTCCTAGTAAATTTCACACCTTTTCATGCTCCTCGTATTTTTCACACCTTTTCATGCTCCGCGTATTTTTCACACCTTTCGTGATACTCATATTTTTCACACCTTTTCGGGATCCTCGTATATTTCAGACCTTTTCATGCTCTTCATATATTTCAGACCTTTTCATGCTCCTCGTATTTTTCACGCCTTTTCATGGTCCACCGAATTTTCACTGCTTTTCATGCTCTTCATATTTTCAGACAATTTCATGCTCTTCATATTTTTCACAGCATTTCCTGCTCCTCGTATATTTCAGACCTTTTCGTCCTCTTCATACGTTTCACACCGTTTCGTGCTCTTCATATTTTTCAGACCATTTCATGCTCTTCATATTTTTCACAACTTCAGGCGCTTCATATTTTTCAGACCTTTTCAGGCTCCTCGTATTTTTCAACCTTTCTGTGCTCCTCCAATTTTTCACACCTTTTCATGCTCCTCATATTTTTCACACATTTTCATGCCCGTTGTATATTTCACACCTTTTCATGCTTCTCCTATTTTTCACACCTTTTCATGCTCCTCGTATTTTTCAGATCTTTCCGTGCTCTTCATATTTTTCACACCTTTTCATGCTGTTCATATTTTTCACAGCTTTCCATGCTCCTCCTATTTTTCACAGCTTTTCGTGCTCTTCGTGTTTTTCAAACCTTTTCATGCTCCTCGTATTTATCAGACTTTTTCATGCTCCTCATATTTCTCAGACCTTTTCATGCTCCCTTGTACTTTTCACTCCTCTTCATGCTCCTCGTATATTTCACACCTTTCAATGCTCCTCATATATTTCACACCTCTTCATGCTCCTCGTATATTTCACAACTTTTCATGCTCCTCATATTTTTCACACCTTTTCATGCTCCTCGAATTTTTCACACCTTTCATCCTCCTCATATTTTTTACGACTTTTCATGCTCCAACTATTTTTCACACCTTTTCATGCTCATCGTAATTTTCACACCTTTTCATGGTCCTCGTATTTTTCACACCTTTTCATGCTCCTCGTATTTTTCACCCGTTTTCATGCTCCACGTATTTTTCACACCTTTTCATGGTCCTCGTATTTTTCACACGGTTTTATGCTCATCTTATTCTTCACACCATTTCAAGCTCCTCATGTTTTTCAGACCTTTTCATGCTCCTCGTACTTTTCAGACCTTTTCATGCTCCTCGTGTTTTTCAGACCTTTCCATGCTCCTCGTATTTTTCACACCTTTTCGTGCTCCTCCTGTTTTTCACACCTTGTCGTGCTCTTCGTATTTTTCAGACCTCTTCTTGCGCCTCGTGTTTTTCAGACCTGTTCATGCTCCAGGTATATCTCATACCTTTTCATGCTCCTCATATTTTTCACACCTTTTCATGCTCCTCGTATTTTTCAGTCCTTTTCATGCTCCTCATATTTTTCACACCTTTTCATGATCTTCGTATTTTTCACACATTTTCATGATCTTCGTATTTTTCAGACCTTTTCATGCTCCTCGTATTTTTCACACCTTTTCGTGGTCCTCATATTTTTCAGACCTTATCGTGCTCTTCATATTTTTCACACCTTTTCGTGCTCTTTATATCTTTCAGACCTTTTCATGCTCTTCATATATTTCACACTTTTTCAGGTTCTTCATATATTTCAGACCTTTTCATGCTTCTCATATTTTTCATACCTTTTCATGCTCCTCGTATTTTTCACACCTTTTCATGCTCCTCGTTTTTCAGATCTTTTTATGCTCGTCATATTTTTCACACCTTTTCATGCTCCTCCTATTTGTCACACCTTTTCATGCTCTTCATATTTTTCAGACCTTTTCATGTTCTTCATATTGTTCACACCTTTCAGGCTCTCCATATTTTCCACAAATATTCATGCTCCTTGTATTATTCAGACTTTTATATGCTCCTCCTATTTTTCAGGCCTTTTCATGGTCCTCGTATTTCTCAGACTTTTTCATGCTCCTCGTATTTCTCAGACCCTTTCATGCTCCTCGTATTTCTCAGATGTTTTCATGTTCCTCGTATTTCTCAGACCTTTTCATGCTCCTCGAATTTTTCACACCTTTTTATGCTCCTCGTATTTTTCACAACTTTTCATGCTAGTCGTATTTTTCAAAGCTTTTCATGCTCCTCGTATTTTTCACACCTTTTCATGCTTCTCGTATTTTTCACACCTTTTCATGCTCCTCGTATTTTTCACACCTTTTCATGCTAGTCGTATTTTTCAAAGCTTTTCATGCTCCTCGTATTTTTCACACCTTTTCATGCTTCTCGTATTTTTCACACCTTTTCATGCTCCTCGTATTTTTCACACCTTTTCATGCTCTTTGTATTTTTCACACCTTTTCATGCTCCTCATATTTTTCACACCTTTTCATGCTCTTCATATTTTTCAGACTTTTTCATGCTCTTCATATTTTTCAGACCTTTTCATGTTCCTCGTATTATTCACACCTTTTCGTGCTCCTCGTATTTTTCACACGTTTTCGTGCTCCTCCTATTTTTCACACCTTTTTGTGCTCTTCATATTTAGAAGACCTTTTCATACTCCTGGTATTATTCACACCTTTTCATGTTCCTCGCATTTTTCAGACCTTTTCATGCTCTTCATATTTTTAAGACATTTGCTTGATCTTCGTATTTTTCACAGCTTTATAGGCTCTTTGTATTTTTCAGGCCATTTCATGCTCCTTGTATTTTTAAGGGCTTTTCATGCTCCCCGTAGTTTTCACACCTTTTCATGCTCCTCATATTTTTCAGACCTTTTCATACTCCTCGTAATTTTCACACCTTTTCATGCCCCTCATATTTTTCACACCTTTCATGCTCCTCCTATTTTTCACAAAATTTCGTGCTCTTCATATTTTTCAGACCTTTTCATTCTCTTTATATTTTTCAGACATTTTCATGCTCCTCGTATTTTTCAGACCTTTTCATGATCCTCGTATTTTTCAGACCTTTTCATGCTCTTTATATTTTTCAGACCTTTTCATGCTCTTTACATTTTTCAGACCTTTTCATGCTCCTCGTATTCTTCAGACCTTTTCAAGTTCCTCATATTTCTCAGACCTTTTCATGCTCCTCTTATTATTCAGGGCTTTGCATGCTCCTTGTATTTTTTAGGCCTTTTCATGCTCCTCCTATTTTTCACACCTTTACATGCTCCTCGTATTTTTGACACCTTTTCATGCTCCTCGTATTCTTCACACCTTTTCATGCTCCTCGTATTTTTCACACCTTTTCATGCTCCTAGTATTTTTCAGAACTTTTAGTGCTCTTCATATTTTTCACACCTTTTCGTGCTCTTCATATTTTTCAAACATTTTCATGCTCCTTGTATTTTTCAGACTTTTTCATGCTCCTCATATTTCTCAGACCTTTTCATGCTCTTCGTATTTTTCAGACTTTTCCATGCTCCTCTTATTTCTCAGACCTTTTTATTCTCCTCGTTTTTTCCACACCTTTTCATGATCCTCGTGTTTTTAACACCTTTTCATGCTCCTAGTAAATTTCACACCTTTTCATGCTCCTCGTATTTTTCACACCTTTTCATGCTCCGCGTATTTTTCACACCTTTCGTGATACTCATATTTTTCACACCTTTTCGGGATCCTCGTATATTTCAGACCTTTTCATGCTCTTCATATATTTCAGACCTTTTCATGCTCCTCGTATTTTTCACGCCTTTTCATGGTCCACCGAATTTTCACTGCTTTTCATGCTCTTCATATTTTCCGACAATTTCATGCTCTTCATATTTTTCACAGCATTTCCTGCTCCTCGTATATTTCAGACCTTTTCGTCCTCTTCATACGTTTCACACCGTTTCGTGCTCTTCATATTTTTCAGACCATTTCATGCTCTTCATATTTTTCACAACTTCAGGCGCTTCATATTTTTCAGACCTTTTCAGGCTCCTCGTATTTTTCAACCTTTCTGTGCTCCTCCAATTTTTCACACCTTTTCATGCTCCTCGTATTTTTCACACCTTTTCATGCTCCTCGTTTTTCAGATCTTTTTATGCTCGTCATATTTTTCACACCTTTTCATGCTCCTCCTATTTGTCACACCTTTTCATGCTCTTCATATTTTTCAGACCTTTTCATGTTCTTCATATTGTTCACACCTTTCAGGCTCTCCATATTTTCCACAAATATTCATGCTCCTTGTATTATTCAGACTTTTATATGCTCCTCCTATTTTTCAGGCCTTTTCATGGTCCTCGTATTTCTCAGACTTTTTCATGCTCCTCGTATTTCTCAGACCCTTTCATGCTCCTCGTATTTCTCAGATGTTTTCATGTTCCTCGTATTTCTCAGACCTTTTCATGCTCCTCGAATTTTTCACACCTTTTTATGCTCCTCGTATTTTTCACACCTTTTCATGCTAGTCGTATTTTTCAAAGCTTTTCATGCTCCTCGTATTTTTCACACCTTTTCATGCTTCTCGTATTTTTCACACCTTTTCATGCTCCTCGTACTTTTCACACCTTTTCATGCTAGTCGTATTTTTCAAAGCTTTTCATGCTCCTCGTATTTTTCACACCTTTTCATGCTTCTCGTATTTTTCACACCTTTTCATGCTCCTCGTATTTTTCACACCTTTTCATGCTCTTTGTATTTTTCACACCTTTTCATGCTCCTCATATTTTTCAGACCTTTTCATGCTCTTCATATTTTTCAGACTTTTTCATGCTCTTCATATTTTTCAGACCTTTTCATGTTCCTCGTATTATTCACACCTTTTCGTGCTCCTCGTATTTTTCACACGTTTTCGTGCTCCTCCTATTTTTCACACCTTTTTGTGCTCTTCATATTTAGAAGACCTTTTCATACTCCTGGTATTATTCACACCTTTTCATGTTCCTCGCATTTTTCAGACCTTTTCATGCTCTTCATATTTTTAAGACATTTGCTTGATCTTCGTATTTTTCACAGCTTTATAGGCTCTTTGTATTTTTCAGGCCATTTCATGCTCCTTGTATTTTTAAGGGCTTTTCATGCTCCCCGTAGTTTTCACACCTTTTCATGCTCCTCATATTTTTCAGACCTTTTCATACTCCTCGTAATTTTCACACCTTTTCATGCCCCTCATATTTTTCACACCTTTCATGCTCCTCCTATTTTTCACAAAATTTCGTGCTCTTCATATTTTTCAGACCTTTTCATTCTCTTTATATTTTTCAGACATTTTCATGCTCCTCGTATTTTTCAGACCTTTTCATGATCCTCGTATTTTTCAGACCTTTTCATGCTCTTTATATTTTTCAGACCTTTTCATGCTCTTTACATTTTTCAGACCTTTTCATGCTCCTCGTATTCTTCAGACCTTTTCAAGTTCCTCATATTTCTCAGACCTTTTCATGCTCCTCTTATTATTCAGGGCTTTGCATGCTCCTTGTATTTTTTAGGCCTTTTCATGCTCCTCCTATTTTTCACACCTTTACATGCTCCTCGTATTTTTGACACCTTTTCATGCTCCTCGTATTCTTCACACCTTTTCATGCTCCTCGTATTTTTCACACCTTTTCATGCTCCTAGTATTTTTCAGAACTTTTAGTGCTCTTCATATTTTTCACACCTTTTCGTGCTCTTCATATTTTTCAAACATTTTCATGCTCCTTGTATTTTTCAGACTTTTTCATGCTCCTCATATTTCTCAGACCTTTTCATGCTCTTCGTATTTTTCAGACTTTTCCATGCTCCTCTTATTTCTCAGACCTTTTTATTCTCCTCGTTTTTTCCACACCTTTTCATGATCCTCGTGTTTTTAACACCTTTTCATGCTCCTAGTAAATTTCACACCTTTTCATGCTCCTCGTATTTTTCACACCTTTTCATGCTCCGCGTATTTTTCACACCTTTCGTGATACTCATATTTTTCACACCTTTTCGGGATCCTCGTATATTTCAGACCTTTTCATGCTCTTCATATATTTCAGACCTTTTCATGCTCCTCGTATTTTTCACGCCTTTTCATGGTCCACCGAATTTTCACTGCTTTTCATGCTCTTCATATTTTCCGACAATTTCATGCTCTTCATATTTTTCACAGCATTTCCTGCTCCTCGTATATTTCAGACCTTTTCGTCCTCTTCATACGTTTCACACCGTTTCGTGCTCTTCATATTTTTCAGACCATTTCATGCTCTTCATATTTTTCACAACTTCAGGCGCTTCATATTTTTCAGACCTTTTCAGGCTCCTCGTATTTTTCAACCTTTCTGTGCTCCTCCAATTTTTCACACCTTTTCATGCTCCTCATATTTTTCACACATTTTCATGCCCGTTGTATATTTCACACCTTTTCATGCTTCTCCTATTTTTCACACCTTTTCATGCTCCTCGTATTTTTCAGATCTTTCCGTGCTCTTCATATTTTTCACACCTTTTCATGCTGTTCATATTTTTCACAGCTTTTCATGCTCCTCCTATTTTTCACAGCTTTTCGTGCTCTTCGTGTTTTTCAAACCTTTTCATGCCCCTCGTATTTTTCAGACTTTTTCATGCTCCTCGTATTTCTCACATCGTTTCATGCTCCTCCTATTTTTCACACCTTTTCGTGCTCCTCGTATTTTTCAGAGCTTTTCATGCTCCTCGTATTTTTCACCCGTTTTCATGCTCCACATATTTTTCACACCTTTTCATGGTCCTCGTATTTTTCACACAGTTTTATGCTCATCGTATTCTTCACACCTTTTCAAGCTCCTCATGTTTTTCAGACCTTTTCATGCTCCTCGTATTTTTCAGACCTTTTCATGCTCCTCCTGTTTTTCAGACCTTTCCATGCTCCTCGTATTTTTCACACCTTTTCCTGCTCCTCCTATTTTTCACACCTTTTCGTGCTCTTCGTGTTTTTCAAAACTTTTCATGCCCCTCGTAATTTTCAGACCTTTTCATGCTCCTCGTATTTATCAGACCTTTTCATGCTCCTCGTATTTTTCACACCTTTTCCTACTCCTCCTATTTTTCACACCTTTTCACGGTCCTGGTATTTTTCACACGATTTTATGCTCATCTTATTCTTCACACCTTTTCAAGCTCCTCGTGTTTTTCAGACCTTTTCATGCCCCTCGTATTTATCAGACTTTTTCATGCTCCTCGTATTTCTCAGACCTTTTCATGCTCCCTTGTATTTTTCACTCCTCTTCATGCTCCTCGTATATTTCACACCTTTCAATGCTCCTCATATATTTCACACCTCTTCATGCTCCTCGTATATTTCACAACTTTTCATGCTCCTCATATTTTTCACACCTTTTCATGCTCCTCGAATTTTTCACACCTTTCATCCTCCTCATATTTTTTACGACTTTTCATGCTCCAACTATTTTTCACACCTTTTCATGCTCATCGTAATTTTCACACCTTTTCATGGTCCTCATATTTTTCACACCTTTTCATGCTCCTCGTATTTTTCACCCGTTTTCATGCTCCACGTATTTTTCACACCTTTTCATGGTCCTCGTATTTTTCACACGGTTTTATGCTCATCTTATTCTTCACACCATTTCAAGCTCCTCATGTTTTTCAGACCTTTTCATGCTCCTCGTACTTTTCAGACCTTTTCATGCTCCTCGTGTTTTTCAGACCTTTCCATGCTCCTCGTATTTTTCACACCTTTTCGTGCTCCTCCTGTTTTTCACACCTTGTCGTGCTCTTTGTATTTTTCAGACCTCTTCTTGCGCCTCGTGTTTTTCAGACCTGTTCATGCTCCAGGTATATCTCATACCTTTTCATGCTCCTCATATTTTTCACACCTTTTCATGCTCCTCGTATTTTTCAGTCCTTTTCATGCTCCTCGTATTTTTCACACCGTTTCATGATCTTCGTATTTTTCACACATTTTCATGATCTTCGTATTTTTCAGACCTTTTCGTGCTCCTCGTATTTTTCACACCTTTTCGTGGTCCTCATATTTTTCAGACCTTATCGTGCTCTTCATATTTTTCACACCTTTTCGTGCTCTTTATATCTTTCAGACCTTTTCATGCTCTTCATATATTTCACACTTTTTCAGGTTCTTCATATATTTCAGACCTTTTCATGCTTCTCATATTTTTCATACCTTTTCATGCTCCTCGTATTTTTCACACCTTTTCATGCTCATCGTAATTTTCACACCTTTTCATGGTCCTCATATTTTTCACACCTTTTCATGCTCCTCCTATTTGTCACACCTTTTCATGCTCTTCATATTTTTCAGACCTTTTCATGTTCTTCATATTGTTCACACCTTTCAGGCTCTCCATATTTTCCACAAATATTCATGCTCCTCGTATTATTCAGACTTTTATATGCTCCTCCTATTTTTCAGGCCTTTTCATGGTCCTCGTATTTCTCAGACTTTTTCATGCTCCTCGTATTTCTCAGACCCTTTCATGCTCCTCGTATTTCTCAGATGTTTTCATGTTCCTCGTATTTCTCAGACCTTTTCATGCTCCTCGAATTTTTCACACCTTTTTATGCTCCTCGTATTTTTCACACCTTTTCATGCTAGTCGTATTTTTCAAAGCTTTTCATGCTCCTCGTATTTTTCACACCTTTTCATGCTTCTCGTATTTTTCACACCTTTTCATGCTCCTCGTACTTTTCACACCTTTTCATGCTAGTCGTATTTTTCAAAGCTTTTCATGCTCCTCGTATTTTTCACACCTTTTCATGCTTCTCGTATTTTTCACACCTTTTCATGCTCCTCGTATTTTTCACACCTTTTCATGCTCTTTGTATTTTTCACACCTTTTCATGCTCCTCATATTTTTCAGACCTTTTCATGCTCTTCATATTTTTCAGACTTTTTCATGCTCTTCATATTTTTCAGACCTTTTCATGTTCCTCGTATTATTCACACCTTTTCGTGCTCCTCGTATTTTTCACACGTTTTCGTGCTCCTCCTATTTTTCACACCTTTTTGTGCTCTTCATATTTTGAAGACCTTTTCATACTCCTGGTATTATTCACACCTTTTCATGTTCCTCGCATTTTTCAGACCTTTTCATGCTCTTCATATTTTTAAGACATTTGCTTGATCTTCGTATTTTTCACAGCTTTATAGGCTCTTTGTATTTTTCAGGCCATTTCATGCTCCTTGTATTTTTAAGGGCTTTTCATGCTCCCCGTAGTTTTCACACCTTTTCATGCTCCTCATATTTTTCAGACCTTTTCATACTCCTCGTAATTTTCACACCTTTTCATGCCCCTCATATTTTTCACACCTTTCATGCTCCTCCTATTTTTCACAAAATTTCGTGCTCTTCATATTTTTCAGACCTTTTCATTCTCTTTATATTTTTCAGACATTTTCATGCTCCTCGTATTTTTCAGACCTTTTCATGATCCTCGTATTTTTCAGACCTTTTCATGCTCTTTATATTTTTCAGACCTTTTCATGCTCTTTACATTTTTCAGACCTTTTCATGCTCCTCGTATTCTTCAGACCTTTTCAAGTTCCTCATATTTCTCAGACCTTTTCATGCTCCTCTTATTATTCAGGGCTTTGCATGCTCCTTGTATTTTTTAGGCCTTTTCATGCTCCTCCTATTCTTCACACCTTTTCATGCTCCTCGTATTTTTCACACCTTTTCATGCTCCTAGTATTTTTCAGAACTTTTAGTGCTCTTCATATTTTTCACACCTTTTCGTGCTCTTCATATTTTTCAAACATTTTCATGCTCCTTGTATTTTTCAGACTTTTTCATGCTCCTCATATTTCTCAGACCTTTTCATGCTCTTCGTATTTTTCAGACTTTTCCATGCTCCTCTTATTTCTCAGACCTTTTTATTCTCCTCGTTTTTTCCACACCTTTTCATGATCCTCGTGTTTTTAACACCTTTTCATGCTCCTAGTAAATTTCACACCTTTTCATGCTCCTCGTATTTTTCACACCTTTTCATGCTCCGCGTATTTTTCACACCTTTCGTGATACTCATATTTTTCACACCTTTTCGGGATCCTCGTATATTTCAGACCTTTTCATGCTCTTCATATATTTCAGACCTTTTCATGCTCCTCGTATTTTTCACGCCTTTTCATGGTCCACCGAATTTTCACTGCTTTTCATGCTCTTCATATTTTCCGACAATTTCATGCTCTTCATATTTTTCACAGCATTTCCTGCTCCTCGTATATTTCAGACCTTTTCGTCCTCTTCATACGTTTCACACCGTTTCGTGCTCTTCATATTTTTCAGACCATTTCATGCTCTTCATATTTTTCACAACTTCAGGCGCTTCATATTTTTCAGACCTTTTCAGGCTCCTCGTATTTTTCAACCTTTCTGTGCTCCTCCAATTTTTCACACCTTTTCATGCTCCTCATATTTTTCACACATTTTCATGCCCGTTGTATATTTCACACCTTTTCATGCTTCTCCTATTTTTCACACCTTTTCATGCTCCTCGTATTTTTCAGATCTTTCCGTGCTCTTCATATTTTTCACACCTTTTCATGCTGTTCATATTTTTCACAGCTTTTCATGCTCCTCCTATTTTTCACAGCTTTTCGTGCTCTTCGTGTTTTTCAAACCTTTTCATGCCCCTCGTATTTTTCAGACTTTTTCATGCTCCTCGTATTTCTCACATCGTTTCATGCTCCTCCTATTTTTCACACCTTTTCGTGCTCCTCGTATTTTTCAGAGCTTTTCATGCTCCTCGTATTTTTCACCCGTTTTCATGCTCCACATATTTTTCACACCTTTTCATGGTCCTCGTATTTTTCACACAGTTTTATGCTCATCGTATTCTTCACACCTTTTCAAGCTCCTCATGTTTTTCAGACCTTTTCATGCTCCTCGTATTTTTCAGACCTTTTCAAGCTCCTCATGTTTTTCAGACCTTTTCATGCTCCTCGTATTTTTCAGACCTTTTCATGCTCCTCCTGTTTTTCAGACCTTTTCATGCTCCTCGTATTTTTCACACCTTTTCCTGCTCCTCCTATTTTTCACACCTTTTCGTGCTCTTCGTGTTTTTCAAAACTTTTCATGCCCCTCGTTATTTTCAGACCTTTTCATGCTCCTCGTATTTATCAGACCGTTTCATGCTCCTCGTATTTTTCACACCTTTTCCTACTCCTCCTATTTTTCACACCTTTTTGTGCTCTTTGTGTTTACAAACCTTTTCATGCCCCTCGTATTTTTCAGACTTTTTCATGCTCCTCGTATTTCTCAGATCGTTTCATGCTCCTAGTATTTTTCACACCTTTTTGTGCTCCTCCTATTTTTCACACGTTTTCGTGCTCTTCGTATTTGTCAGACCTTATCATGCTCCTCGTATATTTCAAACCTATTCATGCTCCTCGTATTTATCAGACTTTTTCATGCTCCTCGTATTTCTCAGACGTTTTCATGCTCCCCTGTATTTTTCACACCTTTTCATGCTCCTCATATTTTTCACACCTTTTCATGCTCCTCGTGTTTTTCACACCTTTCCATGCTCCTCGTTTTTTTCACACCTTTTCATGCTCCTCTTATTTTACACACCTTTTCATGCTCTTCATATATTTCTCACCTTTTCATGCTCTTCATATTTTCACACCATTTCCTGCTCCACGTATTTTTAAGACCTTTTCGTGCTATTCATATTTTTCACACGTTTTCGTGCTCTTCATATTTTTCATACCATTTCATGCTCTTAATATTTTTCACTAATTTTCAGGGACTTCATATTTTTCAGACCTTTTCATGCTCCTCGTATTTTTCAAACCTTTTCATGCTCCTCGTATTTTTCACACCTTTTCAGGCTCCTCTTATTTTTCACACCTTTTCATGCTCCTTGAATTTTTCACACCTTTTCAGGCTCTTCATATTTTTCGGACCTTTTCATGCTCCTCATATTTTTCAGACCTTTTCATTCTCGTCATATTTTTCACACCTTTTTGTGGCCCTCTTATTTTTCACACCTTTTGGTGCTCCTCGTTTTTTTCACACTTTTCCCTGTTCCTCTTATTTTTCACACCTTTTCATGCTCCTCGTATTTTTCACCCCGTTTTCATGCTCCTCGTATTTTTCACACCTTTTCACGGTCCTGGTATTTTTTCACACGATTTTATGCTCATCTTATTCTTCACACCTTTTCAAGCTCCTCGTGTTTTTCAGACCTTTTCATGCCCCTCGTATTTTTCAGACTTTTTCATGGTCCTCGTATTTCTCACATCGTTTCATGCTCCTCGTATTTATCAGACTTTTTCATGCTCCTCGTATATTTCACACCTTTCAATGCTCCTCGTATATTTCACACATCTTCATGCTCCTCGTATATTTCACAACTTTTCATGCTCCTCATATTTTTCACACCTTTTCATGCTCCTCGAATTTTTCACACCTTTCATCCTCCTCATATTTTTCACGACTTTTCATGCTCCAACTATTTTTCACACCTTTTCATGCTCATCGTAATTTTCACACCTTTTCATGGTCCTCGTATTTTTCACACCTTTTCATGCTCCTCGTATTTTTCACCCGTTTTCATGCTCCACGTATTTTTCACACCTTTTCATGGTCCTCGTATTTTTCACACGGTTTTATGCTCATCTTATTCTTCACACCATTTCAAGCTCCTCATGTTTTTCCGACCTTTTCATGCTCCTCGTACTTTCAGACCTTTTCATGCTCCTCGTGTTTTTCAGACCTTTCCATGCTCCTCGTATTTTTCACACCTTTTCCTGCTCCTCCTATTTTTCACACCTTTTCATGCTCTTCGTGTTTTCAAACCTTTTCATGCGCCTCATATTTTTGAGAGTTTTTCATGCTCCTCGTATTTCTCACATCGTTTCATGCTCCTCCTATTTTTCACACCTTTTCGTGCTCCTCGTATTTTTCAGACCTTTTCATGCTACTCGTATTTATCAGACTTTTTCATGCTCCTCGTATTTCTCAGAGCTTTTCATGCTCCCCTGTATTGTTCAGACCTTTCCATGCTCCTCGTATTTTTCACACCTTATCATGCTCCTCGTATTTTACACACCTTTTCATGCTCTTCACATTTTTCTCACCTTTTTGTGCTCTTCATATTTTTCAGGCCATTTCATGCTCTTCATATTTTTCACTACTTTTCAGGGACTTCATATTTTTCAGACCTTTTCATGCTCCTCGTAATTTTCACACCTTTTAGTGCTCCTCGTGTTTTTCACACCTTTTCAGGCTCTTCATATTTTTTGGACTTTTTGATGCTCCTCATATTTTTCAGACCTTTTCATGCGCCTCCTATTTTTCACACGTTTTCATGCTCATCGTATTTTTCACACCTTTTCAAGCTCCTCGTGTTTTTCACACGTTTTCATGCTCCTTGTATTTTTCTGACCTTTTCATGCTCCTCGTGTTTTTCAGACCTTTTCTTTCTCCTCGTATTTTTCACACCTTTTCCTGCTCCTCCTTTTTTTCACAGCTTTTCATGCTCTTCGTGTCTCTCAAACCTTTTGATGCCCCTCGTATTTTTCAGACTTTTTCATGCTCCTCGTATTTCTCACGTCGTTTCATGCTCCTAGTATTTTTCACACCATTTCCTGCTCCTCGTATATTTCAGACTTTTTCGTGCTCTTCATATTTTTCACAGCTTTTCAGGCTCTTAATATTTTTTACACCTTTTCATGCTCCTCATATATCAGGCCTTTTTATTCTCCTCGTGTTTTTCAGACCTTTTCATGCTCCTCGTATTTTTCAGACCTTTTCATGCTCGTCGTATTTTTCAGACCTTTTCATGCTCCTCCTATTTTTCACACCTTTTCGTGCTCCTCGTATTTTTCAGACCTTTTCATGCTCCTCGTATTTATCAGACTTTTTCATGCTCCTCGTATTTCTCAGAGCTTTTCATGCTCCCCTGTATTGTTCAGACCTTTCCATGCTCCTCGTATTTTTCACACCTTATCATGCTCCTCGTATTTTACACACCTTTTCATGCTCTTCACATTTTTCTCACCTTTTTGTGCTCTTCATATTTTTCAGACCATTTCATGCTCTTCATATTTTTCACTACTTTTCAGGGACTTCATATTTTTCAGACCTTTTCATGCTCCTCGTAATTTTCACACCTTTTAGTGCTCCTCGTGTTTTTCACACCTTTTCAGGCTCTTCATATTTTTTGGACTTTTTGATGCTCCTCATATTTTTCAGACCTTTTCATGCGCCTCCTATTTTTCACACGTTTTCATGCTCATCGTATTTTTCACACCTTTTCAAGCTCCTCGTGTTTTTCACACGTTTTCATGCTCCTTGTATTTTTCTGACCTTTTCATGCTCCTCGTGTTTTTCAGACCTTTTCTTGCTCCTCGTATTTTTCACACCTTTTCCTGCTCCTCCTTTTTTTCACAGCTTTTCATGCTCTTCGTGTCTCTCAAACCTTTTGATGCCCCTCGTATTTTTCAGACTTTTTCATGCTCCTCGTATTTCTCACGTCGTTTCATGCTCCTAGTATTTTTCACACCATTTCCTGCTCCTCGTATATTTCAGACTTTTTCGTGCTCTTCATATTTTTCACAGCTTTTCAGGCTCTTAATATTTTTTACACCTTTTCATGCTCCTCATATATCAGGCCTTTTTATTCTCCTCGTGTTTTTCAGACCTTTTCATGCTCCTCGTATTTTTCAGACCTTTTCATGCTCGTCGTATTTTTCAGACCTTTTCATGCTCCTCCTATTTTTCACACCTTTTCGTGCTCCTCGTATTTTTCAGACCTTTTCATGCTCCTCGTATTTATCAGACTTTTTCATGCTCCTCGTATTTCTCAGAGCTTTTCATGCTCCCCTGTATTGTTCAGACCTTTCCATGCTCCTCGTATTTTTCACACCTTATCATGCTCCTCGTATTTTACACACCTTTTCATGCTCTTCACATTTTTCTCACCTTTTTGTGCTCTTCATATTTTTCAGACCATTTCATGCTCTTCATATTTTTCACTACTTTTCAGGGACTTCATATTTTTCAGACCTTTTCATGCTCCTCGTAATTTTCACACCTTTTAGTGCTCCTCGTGTTTTTCACACCTTTTCAGGCTCTTCATATTTTTTGGACTTTTTGATGCTCCTCATATTTTTCAGACCTTTTCATGCGCCTCCTATTTTTCACACGTTTTCATGCTCATCGTATTTTTCACACCTTTTCAAGCTCCTCGTGTTTTTCACACGTTTTCATGCTCCTTGTATTTTTCTGACCTTTTCATGCTCCTCGTGTTTTTCAGACCTTTTCTTTCTCCTCGTATTTTTCACACCTTTTCCTGCTCCTCCTTTTTTTCACAGCTTTTCATGCTCTTCGTGTCTCTCAAACCTTTTGATGCCCCTCGTATTTTTCAGACTTTTTCATGCTCCTCGTATTTCTCACGTCGTTTCATGCTCCTAGTATTTTTCACACCATTTCCTGCTCCTCGTATATTTCAGACTTTTTCGTGCTCTTCATATTTTTCACAGCTTTTCAGGCTCTTAATATTTTTTACACCTTTTCATGCTCCTCATATATCAGGCCTTTTTATTCTCCTCGTGTTTTTCAGACCTTTTCATGCTCCTCGTATTTTTCAGACCTTTTCATGCTCGTCGTATTTTTCAGACCTTTTCATGCTCCTCATATTTTTCACACCTTTTCATGCTCCTCGTATTTTTCACACCTTTTCATGCTCCTCATATTTTTAAGGGCTTTTCATGCTCCTCTTATTTTTCACACCTTTTCATGCTCCTAGTATTTTTCACACCTTTTCATGCTCTTCGTATATTTCACACATTTTCATGCTCGTCATATTTTTCACACCTTTTCATGCTCCTTGCAATTTTCACTCCTTTTCATGCTCATCATATTTTTCACACCTTTTCATGCTACTCGTATTTTCACACCTTTTCATGCTCCTCGTATTTATCAGAATTTTTCATGCTCCTCATATTTTTCAGACCGTTTCATGCTCCTGATATATTTCAGACCTTTTCATGCTCCCTCTTTTTTTTCACACCTTTTTGTGTCCCTCGTATTTTTCAGACCTTTTCGTGCAGTTCATATTGTTCACATCTTTCGTGCTCCTAATATTTTTCAGATATTTTCATGCTCTCGTATGTTTCAGGCCTGTTCATGCTCCTCGTATTTTTCACACCTTTTCATGCTCCTCATATTTTTCACACCTTTCATCCTTCTCGTATTTTTCACGCCTTTTCTTGCTCCACCTATCTTTCATGGCTTTTCATGTTCTTCGTAGTTTTCACAGCTTTTCAAGCTCCTAGTATTTTTCATGCCTTTTCATGCTCCTCGTATGTTTCACGCCTTTTCCTGCTCCTCATATGTTTCACACCTTTTCGTGGTCCTCGTATTTTTCTGGGCTTTTCATTCTCCTTGTAATTTTCACAACTTTTCAGGCTACTCATATATTTCACACCTTTTCATGCTCCTCATATTTTTCACCCGTTTTCATGCTCCGGTAGTTTTCACAACTTTTCGTGGTCCTCGTATTTTTCACACGGTTTTATGCTCATCATATTCTTCACACCTTTTCAAGCTCCTCGTGTTTTTCAGACCTGTTCATGCTCCTCGTATATTTCACACCTTTTCATGCTCCTCGAATTTTTCAGACCTTTTCATCTGCCTCGTATTTTTGATGCCTTTTCATGCTCCTCGTATTTTTGACACCTTTTCATGCTGCTCATATTTTTCACCCGTTTTCATGCTCCTCGTATTTTTCACACCTTTTCATGGTCCTCGTATTTTTCACACGGTTTTATGCTCATCGTATTTTCCACACCGTTTCAAGCTCCTCGTGTTTTTCAGACCTTTTCATGCTCCTCGTATATTTCACACCTTTTCATGCTCCTCGTATTTTTCACACCTTTACATCCCCCTCATATGTTTCACACGTTTTCATGTTCCTCTTATTTTTCACACGTTTTCATGCTCCTTGTATTTTTTAGACATTTTCATGCTCCTAGTGTTTTTCAGACCTTTTCTTTCTCCTCGTATTTTTCAGACCTTTTCATGCTCCTCGTACTTTTCTCACCTTTTCATGCTCCTCGTATTTTTCACACCTTTTCCTGCTCCTCCTATTTTTCTCACCTTTTCGTGCTCTTCGTGATTTTCAAACCTTTTCATGACCCTCGTATTTTTCAGACTTTTTCATGCTTCTCATATTTCTCACATCGTTTCACGCTCCTAGTATTTTTCACACCATTTCCTGCTTCTCGTATTTTTCAGACCTTTTCATGCTCTTCATATTTTTCACACGTTTTCGTGCTCTTCGTATTTTTCAGACCATTTCATGCTCTTCAAATTTTTCACTACTTTTCAGGGACTTCATATTTTACAGACCTCTTCATGCTCCTCGTATTTTTCAAACCTTTTCATGCTCCTCGTATTTTTCACACCTTTTCACTCTCCTGTATTTTTCACACATTATCGTGCTCCTCGTATTTTTCAGATCTTTTCGTGCTCTTCATATTTTTCACACCTTTTCGTGCTGTTCATATTTTTCACAATTTTCATGTTCCTCCTATTTTTCACACCTTTTCATGCTCCTCGTATTTTTCACAACTTTTCATGCTCCTCGTATTTTTCACACCTTTTCACTCTCCTGTATTTTTCACACATTATCGTGCTCCTCGTTTTTTTCAGATCTTTTCGTGCTCTTCATATTTTTCACACCTTTTCGTGCTGTTCATATTTTTCACAATTTTCATGTTCCTCCTATTTTTCACACCTTTTCATGCTCCTCGTATTTTTCACAACTTTTAGTGCTCCATGTATTTTTCACACCTTTTCATGCTCCTCGTATTTTTCAATGCTCTTCATGCTCCTCGTACTTTACAGGGCTTTTCATGCTCATCTTATTTTTCACACCTTTTCATGCCCCTCGTAATTTTCACACCTTTTCGTGTCCCTTGTATTTTTCACACCTTTTCATGGTCCTCGTGTTTTTCACACCATTTCTTGCTCCTCATTTTTTTCACACCTTTTCCTGCACCTCTGATTTTTCACACCTTTTCATGCTCCTTGTAATTTTCACACCTTTTCATGCTCCTCGTGTTTTTCACACCTTTTCATGCTCCTCGTATTTTTCACACCTTATAGTGCTCCTCGTATTTCTCAGATCTTTCGTGCTCTTTATATTTTTCACACCTTTTCGTGCTCTTCATATTTTTCACACCTTTTCGTGCTCGTCATATTTTTCAGACTTTTTCATGCTCCTCGTATTTTTCAAAACTTTTCATGCTCCTCGTATTTTTCACACCTTTTCATGCTCCGCGTATTTTTCACACCTTTCGTGATACTCATATTTTTCACACCTTTTCGGGATCCTCGTATATTTCAGACCTTTTCATGCTCTTCATATATTTCAGACCTTTTCATGCTCCTCGTATTTTTCACGCCTTTTCATGGTCCACCGAATTTTCACTGCTTTTCATGCTCTTCATATTTTCCGACAATTTCATGCTCTTCATATTTTTCACAGCATTTCCTGCTCCTCGTATATTTCAGACCTTTTCGTCCTCTTCATACGTTTCACACCGTTTCGTGCTCTTCATATTTTTCAGACCATTTCCTGCTCTTCATATTTTTCACAACTTCAGGCGCTTCATATTTTTCAGACCTTTTCAGGCTCCTCGTATTTTTCAACCTTTCTGTGCTCCTCCAATTTTTCACACCTTTTCATGCTCCTCATATTTTTCACACATTTTCATGCCCGTTGTATTTTTCACACCTTTTCATGCTTCTCCTATTTTTCACACCTTTTCATGCTCCTCGTATTTTTCAGATCTTTCCGTGCTCTTCATATTTTTCACACCTTTTCATGCTGTTCATATTTTTCACAGCTTTTCATGCTCCTCCTATTTTTCACAGCTTTTCGTGCTCTTCGTGTTTTTCAAACCTTTTCATGCCCCTCGTATTTTTCAGACTTTTTCATGCTCCTCGTATTTCTCACATCGTTTCATGCTCCTCCTATTTTTCACACCTTTTCGTGCTCCTCGTATTTTTCAGAGCTTTTCATGCTCCTCGTATTTTTCACCCGTTTTCATGCTCCTCGTATTTTTCACACCTTTTCATGGTCCTCGTATTTTTCACACAGTTTTATGCTCATCGTATTCTTCACACCTTTTCAAGCTCCTCATGTTTTTCAGACCTTTTCATGCTCCTCGTATTTTTCAGACCTTTTCATGCTCCTCGTATTTTTCAGACCTTTTCATGCTCCTCGTATTTTTCAGACCTTTTCATGCTCCTCCTGTTTTTCAGACCTTTCCATGCTCCTCGTATTTTTCACACCTTTTCCTGCTCCTCCTATTTTTCACACCTTTTCGTGCTCTTCGTGTTTTTCAAAACTTTTCATGCCCCTCGTTATTTTCAGACCTTTTCATGCTCCTCGTATTTATCAGACCGTTTCATGCTCCTCGTATTTTTCACACCTTTTCCTACTCCTCCTATTTTTCACACCTTTTTGTGCTCTTTGTGTTTACAAACCTTTTCATGCCCCTCGTATTTTTCAGACTTTTTCATGCTCCTCGTATTTCTCAGATCGTTTCATGCTCCTAGTATTTTTCACACCTTTTTGTGCTCCTCCTATTTTTCACACGTTTTCGTGCTCTTCGTATTTGTCAGACCTTATCATGCTCCTCGTATATTTCAAACCTATTCATGCTCCTCGTATTTATCAGACTTTTTCATGCTCCTCGTATTTCTCAGACGTTTTCATGCTCCCCTGTATTTTTCACACCTTTTCATGCTCCTCATATTTTTCACACCTTTCCATGCTCCTCGTGTTTTTCACACCTTTCCATGCTCCTCGTTTTTTTCACACCTTTTCATGCTCCTCTTATTTTACACACCTTTTCATGCTCTTCATATATTTCTCACCTTTTCATGCTCTTCATATTTTCACACCATTTCCTGCTCCACGTATTTTTAAGACCTTTTCGTGCTATTCATATTTTTCACACGTTTTCGTGCTCTTCATATTTTTCATACCATTTCATGCTCTTAATATTTTTCACTAATTTTCAGGGACTTCATATTTTTCAGACCTTTTCATGCTCCTCGTATTTTTCAAACCTTTTCATGCTCCTCGTATTTTTCACACCTTTTCAGGCTCCTCTTATTTTTCACACCTTTTCATGCTCCTTGAATTTTTCACACCTTTTCAGGCTCTTCATATTTTTCGGACCTTTTCATGCTCCTCATATTTTTCAGACCTTTTCATTCTCGTCATATTTTTCACACCTTTTTGTGGCCCTCTTATTTTTCACACCTTTTGGTGCTCCTCGTTTTTTTCACACTTTTCCCTGTTCCTCTTATTTTTCACACCTTTTCATGCTCCTCGTATTTTTCACCCGTTTTCATGCTCCTCGTATTTTTCACACCTTTTCACGGTCCTGGTATTTTTTCACACGATTTTATGCTCATCTTATTCTTCACACCTTTTCAAGCTCCTCGTGTTTTTCAGACCTTTTCATGCCCCTCGTATTTTTCAGACTTTTTCATGGTCCTCGTATTTCTCACATCGTTTCATGCTCCTCGTATTTATCAGACTTTTTCATGCTCCTCGTATATTTCACACCTTTCAATGCTCCTCGTATATTTCACACATCTTCATGCTCCTCGTATATTTCACAACTTTTCATGCTCCTCATATTTTTCACACCTTTTCATGCTCCTCGAATTTTTCACACCTTTCATCCTCCTCATATTTTTCACGACTTTTCATGCTCCAACTATTTTTCACACCTTTTCATGCTCATCGTAATTTTCACACCTTTTCATGGTCCTCGTATTTTTCACACCTTTTCATGCTCCTCGTATTTTTCACCCGTTTTCATGCTCCACGTATTTTTCACACCTTTTCATGGTCCTCGTATTTTTCACACGGTTTTATGCTCATCTTATTCTTCACACCATTTCAAGCTCCTCATGTTTTTCCGACCTTTTCATGCTCCTCGTACTTTCAGACCTTTTCATGCTCCTCGTGTTTTTCAGACCTTTCCATGCTCCTCGTATTTTTCACACCTTTTCCTGCTCCTCCTATTTTTCACACCTTTTCATGCTCTTCGTGTTTTCAAACCTTTTCATGCGCCTCATATTTTTGAGAGTTTTTCATGCTCCTCGTATTTCTCACATCGTTTCATGCTCCTCCTATTTTTCACACCTTTTCGTGCTCCTCGTATTTTTCAGACCTTTTCATGCTACTCGTATTTATCAGACTTTTTCATGCTCCTCGTATTTCTCAGAGCTTTTCATGCTCCCCTGTATTGTTCAGACCTTTCCATGCTCCTCGTATTTTTCACACCTTATCATGCTCCTCGTATTTTACACACCTTTTCATGCTCTTCACATTTTTCTCACCTTTTTGTGCTCTTCATATTTTTCAGGCCATTTCATGCTCTTCATATTTTTCACTACTTTTCAGGGACTTCATATTTTTCAGACCTTTTCATGCTCCTCGTAATTTTCACACCTTTTAGTGCTCCTCGTGTTTTTCACACCTTTTCAGGCTCTTCATATTTTTTGGACTTTTTGATGCTCCTCATATTTTTCAGACCTTTTCATGCGCCTCCTATTTTTCACACGTTTTCATGCTCATCGTATTTTTCACACCTTTTCATGCTCCTCGTATTTTTCACACGTTTTCATGCTCCTCGTATTTTTCTGACCTTTTCATGCTCCTCGTGTTTTTCAGACCTTTTCTTTCTCCTCGTATTTTTCACACCTTTTCCTGCTCCTCCTTTTTTTCACAGCTTTTCATGCTCTTCGTGTCTCTCAAACCTTTTGATGCCCCTCGTATTTTTCAGACTTTTTCATGCTCCTCGTATTTCTCACGTCGTTTCATGCTCCTAGTATTTTTCACACCATTTCCTGCTCCTCGTATATTTCAGACTTTTTCGTGCTCTTCATATTTTTCACAGCTTTTCAGGCTCTTAATATTTTTTACACCTTTTCATGCTCCTCATATATCAGGCCTTTTTATTCTCCTCGTGTTTTTCAGACCTTTTCATGCTCCTCGTATTTTTCAGACCTTTTCATGCTCGTCGTATTTTTCAGACCTTTTCATGCTCCTCATATTTTTCACACCTTTTCATGCTCCTCGTATTTTTCACACCTTTTCATGCTCCTCATATTTTTAAGGGCTTTTCATGCTCCTCTTATTTTTCACACCTTTTCATGCTCCTAGTATTTTTCACACCTTTTCATGCTCTTCGTATATTTCACACATTTTCATGCTCGTCATATTTTTCACACCTTTTCATGCTCCTTGCAATTTTCACTCCTTTTCATGCTCATCATATTTTTCACACCTTTTCATGCTACTCGTATTTTCACACCTTTTCATGCTCCTCGTATTTATCAGAATTTTTCATGCTCCTCATATTTTTCAGACCGTTTCATGCTCCTGATATATTTCAGACCTTTTCATGCTCCCTCTTTTTTTTCACACCTTTTTGTGTCCCTCGTATTTTTCAGACCTTTTCGTGCACTTCATATTGTTCACATCTTTCGTGCTCCTAATATTTTTCAGATATTTTC
This sequence comes from Cervus elaphus, assembly GCF_910594005.1. NCBI lineage: Eukaryota > Metazoa > Chordata > Mammalia > Artiodactyla > Cervidae > Cervus > Cervus elaphus. The sequence continues at coordinate 7,809,313 of NC_057815.1, read as the reverse complement.
ATGCTCTCGTATGTTTCAGGCCTGTTCATGCTCCTCGTATTTTTCACACCTTTTCATGCTCCTCATATTTTTCACACCTTTCATCCTTCTCGTATTTTTCACGCCTTTTCTTGCTCCACCTATCTTTCATGGCTTTTCATGTTCTTCGTAGTTTTCACAGCTTTTCAAGCTCCTAGTATTTTTCATGCCTTTTCATGCTCCTCGTATGTTTCACGCCTTTTCCTGCTCCTCATATGTTTCACACCTTTTCGTGGTCCTCGTATTTTTCTGGGCTTTTCATTCTCCTTGTAAATTTCACAACTTTTCAGGCTACTCATATATTTCACACCTTTTCATGCTCCTCATATTTTTCACCCGTTTTCATGCTCCTGGTAGTTTTCACAACTTTTCGTGGTCCTCGTATTTTTCACACGGTTTTATGCTCATCGTATTCTTCACACCTTTTCAAGCTCCTCGTGTTTTTCAGACCTGTTCATGCTCCTCGTATATTTCACACCTTTTCATGCTCCTCGAATTTTTCAGACCTTTTCATCTGCCTCGTATTTTTGATGCCTTTTCATGCTCCTCATATTTTTGACACCTTTTCATGCTGCTCGTATTTTTCACCCGTTTTCATGCTCCTCGTATTTTTCACACCTTTTCATGGTCCTCGTATTTTTCACACGGTTTTATGCTCATCGTATTTTTCACACCGTTTCAAGCTCCTCGTGTTTTTCAGACCTTTTCATGCTCCTCGTATATTTCACACCTTTTCATGCTCCTCGTATTTTTCACACCTTTACATCCCCCTCATATGTTTCACACGTTTTCATGTTCCTCTTATTTTTCACACGTTTTCATGCTCCTTGTATTTTTTAGACATTTTCATGCTCCTCGTGTTTTTCAGACCTTTTCTTTCTCCTCGTATTTTTCAGACCTTTTCATGCTCCTCGTACTTTTCTCACCTTTTCATGCTCCTCGTATTTTTCACACCTTTTCCTGCTCCTCCTATTTTTCTCACCTTTTCGTGCTCTTCGTGATTTTCAAACCTTTTCATGACCCTCGTATTTTTCAGACTTTTTCATGCTTCTCATATTTCTCACATCGTTTCACGCTCCTAGTATTTTTCACACCATTTCCTGCTCCTTGTATTTTTCAGACCTTTTCATGCTCTTCATATTTTTCACACGTTTTCGTGCTTTTCGTATTTTTCAGACCATTTCATGCTCTTCAAATTTTTCACTACTTTTCAGGGACTTCATATTTTACAGACCTCTTCATGCTCCTCGTATTTTTCAAACCTTTTCATGCTCCTCGTATTTTTCACACCTTTTCATTCTCCTGTATTTTTCACACATTATCGTGCTCCTCGTATTTTTCAGATCTTTTCGTGCTCTTCATATTTTTCACACCTTTTCGTGCTGTTCATATTTTTCACAATTTTCATGTTCCTCCTATTTTTCACACCTTTTCATGCTCCTCGTATTTTTCACAACTTTTAGTGCTCCATGTATTTTTCACACCTTTTCATGCTCCTCGTATTTTTCAATGCTCTTCATGCTCCTCGTACTTTACAGGGCTTTTCATGCTCATCTTATTTTTCACACCTTTTCATGCCCCTCGTAATTTTCACACCTTTTCGTGTCCCTTGTATTTTTCACACCTTTTCGTGGTCCTCGTGTTTTTTACACCATTTCTTGCTCCTCATTTTTTTCACACCTTTTCCTGCACCTCTGATTTTTCACACCTTTTCATGCTCCTTGTAATTTTCACACCTTTTCATGCTCCTCGTGTTTTTCACACCTTTTCATGCTCCTCGTATTTTTCACACCTTATAGTGCTCCTCGTATTTCTCAGATCTTTCGTGCTCTTTATATTTTTCACACCTTTTCGTGCTCTTCATATTTTTCACACCTTTTCGTGCTCGTCATATTTTTCAGACTTTTTCATGCTCCTCGTATTTTTCAAAACTTTTCATGCTCCTCGTATTTTTCACACCTTTTCATGCTCCTCGTATTTTTCACACCTTTTCATGCTCCTCCAATTTTTCACACCTTTCATCCTCCTCGTATTTTTCACGCCGTTTCATGCTCCTCCTATTTTTCATATCTTTTCGTGCTCTTCACATTTTTCACACCTTTTCGTGCTATTCATATTTTTCACACCTTTTCGTGCTCCTCATAATATTCAGACTTTTTCATGCTCGTCATATTTTTCAGACTTTTTCATGCTCCTCGTATTTTTCACACCTTTTCAGGCTCCTCTTATTTTTCACGCCTTTTCATGCTCCATGTATTTTTCACACCTTTTCATGCTCCTCGTATTTTTCACACCTTTTCATGCTCCTTGTAATTTTCACATCTTTTCATGCTCATCGTATTTTTCACACCTTTTCATGCTACTCGTATTTTTCACACCTTTTCATGCTCCTCGTATTTATCAGAATTTTTCATGCTCCTCGTATTTTTCAGACCGTTTCATGCTCCTCGTATTTTTCATACCTTTTCATGCTCCTCGTATTTTTCACACCTTTTCCTGTCCCTCGTATTTTTCAGACTTTTTCGTGCAATTTGTATTTTTCACACCTTTTCATGCTCCACATATTTTTCTGATATTTTCATGCTTTCGTATTTTTCAGGCCTGTTCATGCTCCTCATATTTTTCAGACCTTTTTATGCTCCTCATATTTTTCACTCTTTTTCGTGGTCCTCGTATTTTTCACACCTTTTCAAGGTCCTCGTATTTTTCACACCATTTCTTGCTCCTCGTTTTTTCACAACTTTTCCTGCTCCTCTTATTTTTCACACCTTTTCATGCTCCTCATAAATTTCACACCTTTTAATGCTCCTCGTCTTTTTCACACCTTTTCGTGGTCCTCGTATTTTTCACACCTTTACGTGGTCCTCGTATATTTCACACCATTTCGTGCTTCTCGTTTTTTTCCCACGTTTTCCTGCTCCTCTTTTTTTCCCACCTTTTCATGCTCCTCGTATTTTTCACACCTTTTCATGCTCCTCGTATTTTTCACAACTTTTCATGCTCCATGTATTTTTCACACCTTTTCAGGGTCCTCGTATTTTTCACCCGTTTTCATGCTCATCGTATTTTTCACACCTTTTCAAACTCCTCGTGTTTTTCAGACCTTTTAATGCTCCTGGTAATTTCACAACTTTTAATGCTCCTCGTATTCTTCAAACCTTTACATGCCCCTTGTATTTTTCACACGTTTTCATGCTCCTTGTATTTTTCAGACCTTTTCATGCTGCTCGTGTTTTTCAGAGCTTTTCATGCTTCTCGTATTTTTCAGACCTTTTCATGCTCCTCGTATTTTTCAGGCCTTTTCATGCTGCTCGAATTTTTCAGACCTTTTCATGCTCCTCGTGTATTTCAGACCTTTTCATGCTCCTCGTATTTTTCAGACCTTTTCATGCTCCTCGTATTTTTCAGACCTTTTCATGCTCCCCGTATTTTTCACACCTTTTCATGCTTCTCGTATTTTTCACACCTTTTAACTCCTCCTATTTTTCACATCTTTTCGTGCTCTTCGTGTTTTTCAAACCTTTTCATGCTCCTCGTATTTTTCACACCTTTACATGCCCCTCGTATTTTTCACACGTTTTCATGCTCCTCGTATTTTTCACACCTTTTCATGCTCCTCGTGTTTTTCAGACCTTCTCATTCTCCTCATATTTATCACACCTTTTCATGCTCCTCGCGTTTTTCAGACCTTCTCATTCTCCTCATATTTTTCAGACCTTTTCATGCTCCTCCTATTTTTCACACCTTGTCGTGCTCTTTGTGTTTTCAAACCTTTTCATGCTCTTCGTATTTTTCAGACTGTTTCATGCTCCTCGTATTTCTCAGATCGTTTTATGCTGCTAGTATTTTTCACACCTTTTTTGCTCCTCCTATTTTTCACACGTTTTTGTGCTCTTCGTATTTGTCAGACCTTTTCATTCTCCTCGTATATTTCAGACCTTTTCATGCTCCTAGTATATTTCAGACCTTTTCATGCTCCTCGTATTTATCAGACTTTTTCATGCTCCTCGTATTTCTCAGACCTTTTCATGCTCCCCTGTATTTTTCACACCTTTTCATGCTCCTCGTATTTTTCACGCCTTTTTATTCTGCTCCTATTTTTCATATATTTTCGTGCTCTTCATATTTTTCACACCTTTTCGTGCTACTCATAATTTTCAGACCTTTTCATGCTCGTCATATTTTTCAAACTGTTTCATGCTCCTCGTATTTTTCACACATTTTCATGCTCCTCGTCTTTTTCACGCCTTTTCATACCCCATGTATTTTTCACACCTTTTCATGCTCCTCGTATTTTTCATAACTTTTCATGCTCCTTGTAATTTTCACACCTTTTCATGCTCATCGTATTTTTCTCACCTTTTCATGCTTCTCGTATTTTCCACACCTTTTCATGCTCCTCGTATTTATCAGAATTTTTCATGCTCCTCGTATTTTTCAGAACGTTTCATGTTCCTCGTATTTTTCATACCTTTTCATGCTCCTCGTTTTTCTCACACCTTTTCCTGTCCCTCGTATTTTTGAGACTTTTTCGTGCACTTCATATTTTTCATACCTTTTCATTCTCCACATATTTTTCAGATATTTTCATGCTCTCGTATTTTTCAGGCCTGTTCATGCTCCTCGTATTTTTCACACCTTTTCATGCGCCTCATATTTTTCACACCTTTTCATGCCTCTCGTATTTTTCACTCCTTTTCATGCTCTACGTATTTTTCACACGTTTCATCCTCCTTGTATTTTTCACGCCTTTTCAATCTCCACCTATTTTTCACGGCTTTTCATGCTCCTCGTATTTTTCACACCATTTCATGCTCCTCGTTTTTTTCACACATTTCCTGCACCTCTTATTTTTCACACCTTTTCATGCTCCACATATTTTTCAGACCTTTTCATGCTCTTTGTATTTTTCACTCGTTTTCATGCTCAACGTAGTTTTCACACCTTTTCAAGCTCCTCGTGTTTTTCAGACCTTTTCATACTCTTCGTATATTTCACACCTTTTAATGCTCCTCGTATTTTTCAAACCTTTACATGCCCCTCGTATTTTTCACACGTTTTCATGCTCCTTGTATTTTTCAGGCCTTTTCATGCTTCTCGTGTTTTTCAGACCTTCTCATTCTCCTCGTAATTTTCAGACCTTTTCATGCTCCTCTTATTTTTCACACCTCTTCGTGCTCTTCGTTTCTTTCAAACCTTTTGATGCCCCTCGTATTTTTCAGACTTTTTCATGCTCTTCGTATTTCTCACATCATTTGATGCTCCTAGTATTTTCCCAACATTTCTTGCTCCTCGTATTTTTCAGACTTTTTCGTGCTCTTCATATTTTTACACGTTTTCGTGCTCTTCATATTTTTCAGACCATTTCATGCTCTTCATATTTTTCACTACTTTTCATGGACTTCATATTTTTCAAACCTTTTCATGCTCCTCGTATTTTACAGGGCTTTTCATGCTATTTGTATTTTCACACCTTTTCATGCTCCTCGTATTTATCAGAATTTCTCATGCTCCTCGTATTTTTCAGACCGTTTCATGCTCCTCATATACATCAGACCTTTTCATGCTCCACGAATTTTTCACACCTTTTCGTGTCCCTCGTATTTTTCCGACCATTTTGTGCACTTCATATTGTTCACACCTTTCGTGCTCCTCATATTTTTCAGATATTTTCATGCTCTCGTATTTTTCTGGCCTGTTCATGGTCCTCGTATTTTTCACACCTTTTCATGCTCCACCTATCTTTCATGGCTTTTCGTGCTCTTCGTAGGTTTCACACCTTTTCAAGCTCCTAGTATTTTTCGTGCCTTTTCATGCTCCTCCTATTTTTCACCCGTTTTCATGCTCCTCATACTTTTCACAACTTTTCGTGGTCCTCGCTTTTTTCACACGGTCTTTTGCTCATCGTATTCTTCACACCTTTTCAAGCTACTCGTGTTTCTCAGACCTGTTCATGCTCCTAGTATATTTCACACCTTTTCATGCTCCTCTTATTTTTCACACCTTTTCATGCTCCTCTTATTTTTCACACCTTTTCATGCTCCTTGAATTTTTCACACCTTTTCATGTTCCTCGTATTTTTCAGACCTTTTCATCCGCCTCATATTTTTGACACCTTTTCATGCTCCTCGTATTTTTGACACCTTTTCATGCTCCTCGTATTTTTCACCCGTTTTCATGCTCCTCGTATTTTTCACACCTTTTCATGGTCCTCGTATTTTTCACACGGTTTTATGCTCATCGTATTTTTCAAACCTTTTCAAGCTCCTCGTGTTTTTCAGACCTTTTCATGCTCCTCGTATATTTCACATCTTTTCATGCTCCTCGTACTTTTCACACCTTTACATACCCCTCATATATTTCACACGTTTTCATGCTCCTCTTATTTTTCACACCTTTTCATGCTCCTCGTATTTTTCACATCTTTTCATGCTCCTCGTATTTTTCACACCTTTTCCTGCTCCTCCTATTTTTCACACCTTTTCGTGCTCTTCGTGATTTTCAAGCCTTTTCATGCCCCTCGTATTTTTCAGACCTTTTTGTGCACTTCATATTTTTCACACCTTTTCGTGCTCCACATACTTTTCGATATTTTCATGCTCTCGTATTTTTCAGGCCTGTTCATGTGCCTCGTATTTTTCACACCTTTTCATGCTCCTCATATTTTTCACACCTTTTCATTCCTCTCGTATTTTTCACTCCTTTTCATGCTCTACATATTTTTCAAACCTTTCATCCTCCTCGTATTTTTCACAACTTTTCATGCTGCTCGAATTTTTCACACCTTTTCAGGCTCTTCATATTTTTCAGACCTTTACATTCTCCTCATATTTTTCAGACCTTTTTATGCTCCTCATATTTTTCACACCTTTTCGTGGTCCTCGTATTTTTCACACCTTTTCTTGCTCTTTGTATTTTTCAGACCTTGTCATGCTCCTCGTATTTTTCACACCTTGTCATGCTCCTCGTATTTTTCACACCTTTTCATGCTCCTCTTTTTTTTCAGACCTTTTCATGCTCCTCGTATTTTTCAGGCCTTTTCATGCTCCTCGTATTTTTCAGGCCTTTTCATGCTCCTCGTATTTTTCACACCTTTTCATGCTCCTCATATTTTTCAGACATTTTCTTTCTCCTCATATTTTTCACACCTTTTCATACTCCTCGTATTTTCAGACATTTTCATGACCCTCGTATTTTTGAGGCCTTTTCATGCTCCTCGAATATTTCACACCATTTCATGCTCCTTCTATTTTTCACACCTTTTCATGCTCCTCCTATTTTGACACCTTTACGTGCTCTTCATATTTTTCACACTTTTTCATGCTCCTCATAATTTTCACACATTTTCATGCTCCTCGTATTTTTCACAGCTTTTCATGCTCCTCAAACTTTTCACACCTTTTCGTGGTCCTCCTATTTTTCACACCTTTTCGTGCTCTTCATATTTTTCACACCTTTTCATGCTCCTTGTAATTTTCACACCTTTTCATGCTCCTCCTATTTTTCACACCTTTTCATGCCCTTCATATTTTTCAGACCTTTTCATGCTCCTCATATATTTCAGACTTTTTCATGTTCCTCGTATCTTTCAGACTTTTTTATGCTCCTAGTATTTTTCATACCTTTTCATTCGCCTCTTACTTTTCACATGTTTTCGTGTTCCTCCTATTTTCACACCTTTTGTGCTGCTCCTATTTTCCAGAACTTTTCGTGCTCTCATATTTTTCAGACTTTTTCATGCTCCTCGTACTTTTCAGACATTTTTGTGAAAATACACGGAGCATGAAAAGGCGTGAAAACTACGAGGAGCATGAAAATTTGTGAAAAATCGAGGAGCATGAAAAGGTGTGAAAAATAAGAGGAGCATGGAAAGGTCTGAAAAATATGAAGACCTGAAAAGGTGTGAAAAATACGAGAAGCATGAAAAGCTGTGAAAAATACGAGGAGCATGAAAAGATCTGAAAAATATGAGGAGCATAAATAGGGGTGAAAAATATGAGGAGCATGAAAAGGTCTTCTAAATACGAGGTCATGAAAAGGACTGAGAAAAACGACGAGCATGATAAGGTGTGAAAAATATGAGGAGCATGAAGAGGTGTGAAAAATACGAGAGGCTGGAAGAAGTTTGAGAAAAACCAGGAGCATGAAAAGGTCTGAAAAATACGAGGAACATGAAAAAGTCTGACAAATACAGGAGCATGAAAAGGTCTGAAAAATATGAAGAGCATGAAATGGTCTGAAAAATACGAGGAGAATGAAAAGGTCTGAAAAAAACAAGATCCCAAAAAAGTGTGAAAAATATGATGAGCATGATAAGGTTTGAAAATTATGAAGAGCATGAAAAGGAGTGAAAAATATGAAGAGCACGAAAAGGTCTGAAAAATGCGAGGAGCACGAACAGGTCTGAAAAATACGACGAGCATGAAACGGTGTGAAAAATACGAGGAGCGTGAAAATGTCTAGAAATAAGAGGAGCATAAAAAGGTCTGAAAAATACGAGGAGCATGAAAATGTGTGAAAAATACGAGGAGCATGAAAAGGTCTGAAAAATACGAGGGGAATGAAAATGTGTGAAAAATACGGGGATCATGAAAAGGTGTGAGAAACACGAGAAGTGTGAAAAGCTGTGAAAAATATGAGGAGCATGAAAAGGTCTGAAAAATACGAAGAGCCCAAAAAGGTGTGAAAAACACGTGGAGCATGAAAAGGTGTGAAAAATACGAGGAGGATGAAAAGGTGTGAAATATACGAGGAGCATGAGAAGGTATAGAAATATGAGGAGCATGAATAGGTGTGAATAATATGAGGTGCATGAAGAGGTGTGAAAAATATGAGGAGCAGGAAAAGTTTTGAAAAATACAGGGAGCTAGAAAAGGTGTGAAAAATATGAGGAGCAAGAAAAGGTCTGAAAAATACGAGGATCATGAAAACGTGTCAAAAATACGAGGAGCATGAAAGGGTGTGAAAAATACGAGGAGGAAGAAAACGTCTGAAAATTAAGAGGATCATGAAAAGGCATGAAAAATACGAGGAGCATGAAAAGGCTTGAAAATTACGAGGATCATGAAAAGGCATTAGAAATACGAGGTGCATGAAAAGTTGAGAAAAATATGTGGAGCATGAAAAGGTGAGAACAATACGAGGAGCATGAAAAGGTGTGGAAAATTCGAGGAGCATGAAAAGGTCTGAAAAATATGAGGAGCATGAAAAGGGGTGAAAAATATGAGGAGCATGAAAAGGTCTGAAAAATACGAGGAGCATGAAAAGGACTGAGAAATACGACGAGCATGAAAAGGTGTGAAAAATACGAGGAGCATGAAAAGGTGTGGAAAATACGAGGAGCATGAAAAGGTGTGGAAAATACGAGGAGCATGAAAAGGTCTGAAAAATACGAGGGGCATGAAAAGTTGTGAAAATTATGAAGAGCAAGAAAAGGTCTGAAAAATATGAAGAGAATGAAAAGGTGTGAAAAATATGTAGGACACGATAAGGTCTCAAAAATATGAGGAGCATAAAAAGGACTTAGAAATACGACTAGCATGAAATGGTGTGAAAAATACGAGGAGCATGAAAAGGTGTGAAAAAAAAAGAGGAGCATGAAAAGGTGTGAAATATATGAATAGCACGAAAATGTCTAAAAAATACGAGGAGCATGAAAATGACTGAGAAATACGACGAGCATGAAAAGGTCTGAAAAATATGAGGAGCATGAAAAGGTGTGAAACATACGAGTACGATGAAAAGGCCTGAAAAACAGGAGGAGAATTAAAAGGTCTGAAAAATATGAGGAGCATGAAAAGGTGTGAAAATAAGAGGAGCATTAAGAGGTGTCAAAAATATGAGGAGCAGGAAAAGGTGTGAAAAATACGGGAAGCTAGAAAAGGTCTGAAGAATACAAGGAGAATGAAACGGACTGAGAAATATGAGGAGCATGAAAAAGTCTGAGAAATACTAGGAGCATGAAAAGTTCTGAGAAATACGAGGAGCATGAAAAACTCTGAGAAATACGAGCAGCATGAAAAGGCGTGAAAAATACGAGGAGCATGAAAAGTTCTGAGAAATATGAGGAGCATGAAAAAGTCTGAGAAATACTAGGAGCATGAAAAGGTGTGAAAAATACGAGGAGCATGAATTGGCGTGAAAAATACGAGGAGCATGAAAAGGTGTGAAAAATGCAAGGATTAGGAAAAGGTGTGAAAAATATGAGGACCATGAAAATGTCTGAAATATAAGAGGAGCATGAAAAGGTGTGAAAAATACTAGGAGCATGAAAAGGTGTGAAAAATATGAGGAGCATGAAAACGTGTGAAAAAGTCGAGGAGAATGAAAAGCTATGAAATGCGAGGAGCATGAAAAAGTGTGATAATATGAGGAGCCTGAAAATGTGTGAAAAATAGGTGGAGCACAAAAAGGTGTGAAAAATACAAGCAGCATCAAAAGGTGTGAAACATATGAGGAGCATGAAAAGGTGTTAAAAATTCGAGGAGTGTGAAAGGGTGTGAAAAATACGAGGAGCATGAAAAGTTCTGAGAAACACTAGGAGCATGAATAAGTCTGAAAAATACGAGGAGCATGAAAAGGTCTGAAAAATACGAGGAGCTTGAAAAATTCTGAAATATACAAAGAGCCCGAAATGGTGTGAAAAATAGGAGGAGCATGAAAAGGTGTGAAATATACGAGGAACATGAAAAGGTGTGAAAAATACGATAAGCATGAAAAGATCTGAGAAATAGGAGGAGCATAAAAAGGTCTGCAAAATAAGAGGAGCATGAAAAGGTGTGAAAAAGACGAGGAGCAAGAAAAGGTCTGAAAATACGAGGAGCAAGAAAAGGTCTGAAAAATATCTAGAGCCTGAAAAGGTGTGAAAAATATGAAGAGCATGAAAAGGTCTGAAAAATATGAAGAGCACACAAAGGTGTGAAAAAGAGGAAGAGCCCGAAAATGTGTGAAAAATACGAAGAGCATGAAAAGTTGTGAAATATATGAGGAGCATGAAAAAGTCTGAAAAATATGAGAAGCATGAAAAGGTCTGAAAAATACGAGGAGCATGAAAAGGTGTGAAAACAACGAAGAGCATGAAAAGGTCTGAAATATACAAGGAGCATGAAAAGGTGTCAAAAATATAAGGAGCATGAAAAGGTGTGACAATACGAGGAGCATGAAAAGGTCTGAAAAATACGAGGAGCATTAAAAGTTTGGAGAAATATGAGGAGCATGAAAAGTTCTGAAAAGTACGAGGAGCATGAAAAGGTGTGAATGATACGAGGAGCATGAAAAGGTGTGAAAGATACGAGGAGCATGAAAAGATGTGAAGCATACGAGGAGCCTGAAAAGGTGTGAAAAATACGAGGAGCATGAAAAGTGAAAAATACTAGGAGCGTGAAAAGCTGTGAAAAATATGAGGACCATGAAGAGGTTTGAAAAATACGAGGAGCATAAAAAAGTCTGAAAAATACGAGAAGTATGAAAACGTCTGAAAAAAAAGAGGAGAATGAAAAGTCCTGAAAAATACAAGCAGCAGGAAAAGGCCTGAAAAATACGAGGGAAATGAAAAGGCATGAAATATACGAGGAGCATGAAAAGGGGTGAAAAATACGAGGAGCACGAAAAGGTGTGAAAAATACGAGGAGCACGAAAAAGTGTGAAATATACAAGGAGCATGAAAAGGTGTGAAAAATATGAAGAGCCTGAACAATGTGTGAAAAATATGAAGGGCCTGAAAAGGTCTGAAAAATATGAAGAACATGAAAAGTTCTGAAAAATATGAGGAGCATGAAACTGTATGAAATATATGAAGAGCATGAAAAGGTGAGAAAAATAGGAAGAGCACGAAAAAGTCTGAAAAATATGAAGGGCATAAAAAGTGTGAAAAATATGAAGAGCACAAAAAGGTCTGAAAATTATGAGGAGCAGGAAAAGGTGTGAAAAATAGGAGGAGCACGAAAGGTGTGAAAAATACGAGGACAATGAAAAGGCCTGAAAAATAGGAGGAGCATGAAAAGGTCTGAAAAATACGAGGAGCACGAAAAGGTGTGAAAAAGACGAGGAGCATGAAAAGGTCTGAAAAATACGAGGAGCATGAAAAGGTCTGAGAAAAATAGGAGAATGAAAAGTCCTGAAAAATACGAGGAGGACGAAAAGGCCTGAAAAATACGAGGAGCGTGAAAAGGTCTGAAAAATACAAGGATCATGAAAAGGCATGAAATATACGAGGAGCATGAAAAGGCGTGAAAAATACTAGGAGCATGAAAAGGTGTGAAAAATAAGAGGAGCATGAAAAGCCCTGAAATATAGGTGGAGCGTGAAAAGGCGTGAAAAATACGAGGAGGATGAAAATGTGTGAAAAATACGAGGCACATGAAAAGGTATGAAAATACGAGGAGCATGAAGAGGTGTGAAAAATACGAGGTGCACGAAAAGGTGTGAAAAATACAAGGAGCATGAAAACGTCTGAAAAATATGAGGAGCATGAAAAGGTGTGAAAACTACGAAGAGCATGAAAAGGTGTGAAATATACGAGGAGCATGACAAGGTTTGAAAAATACGATAAGCATGAAAAGATCTGAGAAATAGGAGGAGCATAAAAAGGTCTGAAAATACGAGGAGCAAGAAAAGGTCTGAAAAATATGAAGAGCCAGAAAAGGTGTGAAAAATATGAAGAGCATGAAAAGGTCTGAAAAATATGAAGAGCACACAAAGGTGTGAAAAAGAGGAAGAGCCCGAAAAGGTGTGAAAAATACGAAGAGCATGAAATGTTGTGAAATATATGAGGAGCATGAAAAAGTCTGAAAAATTCGATGAGCATGAAAAGGTCTGAAAAATACGAGGAGCATGAAAAGGTGTGAAAACTATGAAGAGCATGAAAAGGGCTGAAATATACGAGGAGCATGAAAAGGTGTCAAAAATATGAAGAGCATGAAAAGGTGTGAAAATACGAGGAGCATGAAAAGTTGTGAAAAATACGAGGAGCATAAAAAGGTCTAAAAATACGAGGAGCATTAAAAGTTTGGAGAAATATGAGGAGCATGAAAATGTCTGAGAAATACGAGGAGCATGAAAAGGTCTGAAAAATACGAGGAGCATGAAAAGTTCTGAAAAATACGAGGAGCATGAAAAGGTCTGAAAAATACGAGGAGCAAGAAATGATCTGAAATATACGAGAAGCATGAAAAGGTCTGAAAAATACGAAGAGCTTGAAAAGGTGTAAAAATACGAAGAGAATGAAAAGTTCTGAAAATTATGAAGTGCATGAAAAGGTGTGAAAAATACGAGGAGTGTGAAAAGGTGTGAAAAATACGAGGAGCATGAAAAGGTGTGAAAAATACGAGGAGCATGAAAAGGTTTTAAAAATACGAGGAGCATGAAAACTTCTGAAAAGTACGAGGAGCATGAAAAGGTGTGAAGCATACGAGGAGCCTGAAAAGGTGTGAAAAATACGAGGAGCATGAAAAGTGAAAAATACTAGGAGCGTGAAAAGCTGTGAAAAATACGAGGACCATGAAGAGGTTTGAAAAATACGAGGAGCATAAAAAAGTCTGAAAAATACGAGAAGCATGAAAACGTCTGAAAAAAAAGAGGAGAATGAAAAGTCCTGAAAAATACGAGCAGAAGGAAAAGGCCTGAAAAATACGAGGAAAATGAAAAGGTCTGAAAAATACGAGGAGCATGAAAAGGCGTGAAATATACGAGGAGCATGAAAAGGCGTGAAAAATACGGGAAGCATGAAAAGGCGTGAAAAATACTAGGAGCATGAAAATGTGTGAAAAATACAAGGAGCATGAAAAGCCCTGAAAATAGGTGGAGCATGAAAAGGCGTGAAATATACGAGGAGGATGAAAATGTGTGAATAATACGAGGAGCATGAAAAGGTGTTAAAAAAACGAGGAGCATGAAAAGGTATTAAAATACGAGGAGCATGAAGAGGTGTGAAAAATACGAGGAGCACGAAAAGGTGTGAAAAATACGAGGAGCACGAAAAAGTGTGAAAAATACGAGGAGCATGAAAAGGTGTGAAAAATATGAAGAGCCTGAACAATGTGTGAAAAATATGAAGGGCCTGAAAAGGTCTGAAAAATATGAAGAACATGAAAAGTTCTGAAAAATATGACGAGCATGAAACTGTCTGAAATATATGAAGAGCATGAAAAGGTGAGAAAAACATGAAAAGCAGGAAAAGGTGTGGAATATACGAAAAGCTTCAAAAGGTGTCAAAAATATGAGGAGCATGAAATAGTCTGAAAGATATGAGGAGCATGAAACGGTGTGAAAAATACGAGGAGCATGAAACGTTCTGAAAATTATGAGGATCATGAAATGTTGTTGAAAAACATGTAGAGCATGAAAATGTGTGAAAAATATGAAGAGCTTCAAACAGGGTCAAAAATATGAGGAGAGTGAAATGGTCTGAAAAATATGAGGGGCATCAAAAGGTGTGGAAAAACATGAAGAGCATGAAACGGTGTTGAGAACATGAAGAGAATGAAAAAGTGTGGAAAACATGAAGAGCTTCAAAAGGTGTCCAATATATGAGGAGCATGAAACGGTCTGAAAAATATGAGGAGCATGAAACGGTGTTGAAAAACATGAAGAGCATGAAACGGTGTGGAGAAACACGAAGAGCATGAAAAATTGTGAAAATTATGAAGAGATTCAAAAGGTGTCAAAAGTATGAGGAGCATGAAACGGTCTGAAAAATACGAGTTGCATGAAACGGTGTTCAAAAATATAAAGAGCATGAAACGGTGTTGAAAAAAAGAAGAGCATGAAAAGGTGTGAAAAACATGAAGAGCTTCAAAGGGTGTCAAAAATATGAGAAGCATGAAACGGTGTTAAAAAACATGAAGAGCATGAAAAGGTGTGAAATATATGAAGAGCTTCAAAAGGTGTCAAAATATGAGGAGCTGGAAACGGTCTGAAAAATATGAGGAGCATGAAACGGTGTTGAAAATCATGAAAAGCAGGAAAAGGTGGGGAAAATATGAAAAGCTTCAAAAGGTGTCAAAAATATGAGATGCATGAAACAGTCTGAAAGATATGAGGAGCATGAAACGGTGTGAAAAATACGAGGAGCATGAAACGTTCTGAAAAATATGAGGAGCATGAAACGCTGTTGAAAAATATGAGGAGCAAGAAACGGGTTTGAAAAACATGAGGAGCATGAAAAGGTGGGAAAAACATGAAGAGCTTCAAAAGGTGTCAAAATATCAGGAGCATGAAACAGTCTGAAATATATGAGGAGCAAGAAACGGTGTTGAAAAACATAAAGAGCATGAAAAGTTGGGAAAAATATGAAGATCTTCAAAAGGTGTCAAAAATATGAGGAGCATGAAACGGTCTGAAAAATATGAGGAGCATGAAATGGTCTGAAATATAGGAGGAGCATGAAACGGTGTTGAGAAATATGAAGAGCACGAAAAGGTGGGAAAAATATGAATAGCTCCAAAAGGTGTCAAAAATATGAGGAGCATGAAATGGTCTGAAAAATATGAGGAGGATGAAATGGTGTTGAAAAATATAAGGAGCATGAAACGTCTGAAATATAGGAGGAGCATGAAACGGTGTGGAAAAACATGAAGCGCATGAAACGGTGTTGAAAAACATGAAGAGCATGAAAAGGTGTGAAAAGTATGAAGACCTTCAAAAGGTGTCAAAAATATGAGGAGCATGAAAAGGTTTGGAATATATGAAGAGCTTCAAAAGGTGCCAAAATATGAGGAGCTGGAAACGGTCTGAAAAACATGAGGAGGATAAAAGGGTGTGAAAAATATGAGGAGCATGAAACGTTCTGTAAAATATGAAGAGAATGAAACGGTGTAGAAAAACATGAAGAACATGAAAAGGTGTGAAAAATATGAAGAGCTTCAAAAGGTGGAAAAATAAGAGGAGCTGGAAACGGTTTGAAAATTATGAGGAGCATGAAACGGTGTTGAGAAATAAGAAGAGCATGAAAAGGTGTGAAAAATATGAAGAGCTTCAAAAGGTGTCCAATATATGAGGAGCATGAAACGGTCTGAAAAATATGAGGAGCATGAAACGGTGTTGAAAAACATGAAGAGCATGAAACGGTGTGGAGAAACACGAAGAGCATGAAAAATTGTGAAAATTATGAAGAGATTTAAAAGGTGTCAAAAGTATGAGGAGCATGAAACGGTCTGAAAAATACGAGTTGCATGAAACGGTGTTCAAAAATATAAAGAGCATGAAACGGTGTTGAAAAAAAAGAAGAGCATGAAAAGGTGTGAAAAACATGAAGAGCTTCAAAGGGTGTCAAAAATATGAGAAGCATGAAACGGTGTTAAAAAACATGAAGAGCATGAAAAGGTGTGAAATATATGAAGAGCTTCAAAAGGTGTCAAAAATATGAGGAGCACGTAACGGTCTGAAAAATATGAGGAGAATGAAACGGTGTTGAAAAACATTAGAAAATGAAAAGGTGTGAAAAATATAAGGAGCATGAAACGTCTGAAATATAGGAGGAGCATGAAACGGTGTGGAAAAACATGAAGCGCATGAAACGGTGTTGAAAAACATGAAGAGCATGAAAAGGTGTGAAAAGTATGAAGACCTTCAAAAGGTGTCAAAAATATGAGGAGCATGAAAATGTGTGGAAAATATGAAGAGCTTCAAACGGTGTCAAAAATATGAGGAGCATGAAACGGTCTGAAAAACAGGAGGAGCAGGAAACGGTGTTGAAAAACATGAAGAGCATGAAAAAGTATGAAAAATATGAAGAGCTTCAAATGGCGTCAAAAATATGAATAGCATGAAAAGTTGTGATAAATATGAGGAGCATGAAATGGTGTAGAAAAACATGAAGAGCATGAAAATGTGTGAAATATATGAAAAGCTTCAAAAGGTGTCACAATATGAGGAGCATGAAAAGGTGTGAAACATATGAGGAGCATGAAATGGTGTTGAAAACATGAAGAGCATGGAAACGTATGAAAAATATGAAGAGCTTCAAAAGGTGTCAAAATATGAGGAGCTGTAAACGGTCTGAAAAATATGAGGAGCATGAAACGGTGTTGAAAAACATGAAAAGCAGGAAAAGGTGTGGAAAATATGAAAAGCTTCAAAAGGTGTCAAAAATATGAGGAGCATGAAACAGTCTGAAAGATATGAGGAGCATGAAACGGTGTGAAAAATACGAGGAGCATGAAACGTTCTGAAAAATATGAGGAGCATGAAAGTGTGTTGAAAAACATGAAGAGCAGGAAAATGTGTGAAAAATATGAAGAGCTTCAAACAGGGTCAAAAATATGAGGAGAGTGAAATGGTCTGAAAAATATGAGGGGCATCAAAAGGTGTGGAAAAAACATGAAGAGCATGAAACGGTGTTGAGAACATGAAGAGAATGAAAAAGTGTGGAATATATGAAGAGCTTCAAAAGGTGTCAAAAATATGAGGATCATGAATCGGTCTGAAAAATTTGAGGAGCATCAAATGGTCTGAAATATAGGAGGAGCATGAAACGGTGTTGAGAAACATGAAGAGCATGAAAAGCTGGGAAAAATATGAAGAGCTTCAAAAGGTGTCAAAAATATGAGGAGCATGAAACGGTCTGAAAAATGAGGAGCATGAAATGGCCTGAAAAATATGAGGAGCATGAAACGGTCTGAAAAATAGGAGAAGCATGAAATGGTGTTGAAAAACATGAAGAACTTAAAAAGGTGTGAAAAACATGAAGAGCTTCAAAAGGTGTCAAAAATATGAGGAGCATGAAAAGGCGTGAAAAATATGAGGAGCATGAAAAGGTGTGAAAAATACAAGGAGCATGAAACGTTCTGAAAAATATGAGGAGCATGAAACGATGTTGAAAACATGAAGAGCATGAAAAGGTGTGAAAAATATGACGGGCTTCAAAAGGTGTCAAAAATAGGAGGAGCATGAAACGGTCTGAAAAACATGAGGAGGATGAAAGAGTGCTAAAAATATGAGGAGCTTCAAAAGGTGGCAAAAATAAGAGGAGCTGGAAAAGGTTTGAAAATTATGAGGAACATGAAACGGTGTTGAGAAACATGAAGAGCATGAAAATGTGTGAAAAATATGAGGAGCATGAAATGGTGTTGAAAAACATGAAGAGCATGAAAATGTGTGAAAAATATGAAGAGCTTCAAAGGGTGTCAAAATGAGGAGCATTAAACGGAGTTGAAAAACATGAAGAGCATGAAATTTTGTGAAATATATGAAGAGCTTCAAAAGGTGTCAAATATATCAGGAGCATGAAAAGTTGTGAAAAATATGAGAAGCATGAAAAGGTGTGAAAACTATGAGGAGCATGAAACGGTGTGAAAAAAAAGGAGGAGCATGAAACTGTGTTGACAAACACGAAGGGCATGAAAACGTGTGAAAAATAAAACAGCTTCGAAAGGTGTCAAAAATATGAGGAGCATGAAACGGTGTTGAAAAACATGAAGAGCATGCAAATGTGTGAAAAATATGAAAAGCTTCAAAAGGTTTCAAAAATATGAGGAGCATGAAAATGTGTGAAAAATATGAGGAGCATGAAACGGTGTTGAAAAACATGAAGAGCATGAAAATGTGTGAAAAATATGAAGTGCTTCAAAGGGTGTCAAAAATATGAAGAGCATTAAAAAGAGTTGAAAAACATGAAGAGCATGAAATTGTGTGAAAAATATGAAGAGCTTCAAAAGGTGTCAAATATATGAGGAGCATGAAAAGTTGGGAAAATTTGAGAAGCATGAAAAGGTGTGAAAACTATGAGGAGCATGAAACGTTCTGAAAATACGAGGAGCATGAAAAGGTCTGAAAAATACGAGAAGCATGAAAAGATATGAAAAATACGAGCAGCATGAAAAGGTGTGAAAAATACGAGGAGCATGAAAAGGTTTTAAAAATACGAGGAGCATGAAAAGGTGTTAAAAATACGAGGATGATGAAATGGTCTGAAAAATATGAGGAGCATGAAAATGTGTGAAAAATATGAGGAGCATGAAATGGTGTTGAAAAACATGAAGAGCATGAAAAAGTATGAAAAATATGAAGAGCTTCAGAAGATGTCAAAAATATGAGGAAATGGAAACGGTCTGAAAAATATGAGGAGCATGAAACGGTGTTGAAAAACATAAAGAGCATGAAAAGGTGTGAAAAATATGAAAAGCTTCAAAAGGTGTCAAAAATATGAGGAGCATGAAAAGTTGTGAAAAATATGAGAAGCATGAAAAGGTGTGAAAACTATGAGGAGCATGAAATGTTCTGAAAAATACGAGGAGCATGAAAAGGTGTGAAAATTACGAGGAGCATGAAAAGCTGTGAAAAATACGAGGAGCATGAAAAGGTGTGAAAAATACGAGGAGCATGAAAAGGTTTTAAAAATACGAGGAGCATGAAAAGGTGTTAAAAATACGAGGAGGATGAAATCGTCTGAAAAATATGAGGAGCATAAAAAGGTGTGAAAAATATGAGGAGCATGAAAGGGTGTGAAAAATACGAGGAGCATGAAAAGTTGTGAAAACAACGAGCATGAAACGTGTGAAAAATACAAGGAGCATGAAAAGGTTTGAAAAATACGAGGAGCATGAAAAGGTCTGAAAAATATTAGGAGGATGAAAAGTTGTGAAAAATATGAGGAGCATGAGAAAGAGTGAAAAATATGAGGAGCATGAAAAGATGTGAAAAATATGAGGAGCATGAAAAGGTGTGAAAAATATGAGGAGCATGAAAAGGTGTCAAAAATACGAGGAGCATGAAAAGTTGTGAAAAATACGAGGAGAATGAAAATGTGTGAAAAATATGAAGAGCATGAAAATGTCTGAAAAATACGAGAAGCATGAAAAGGTGTGAAAAATACGAGGAGCAAGAAAAGGTCTGAGATATACGAGGAGCATGAAAAGATGTGAAAAATACGAGGAGCATGAAAAGGTCTGAGAAATACGAGCAACATGAAAAGGTTTGAAAAATTACGAGGAGCATGAAAAGGTGTGAAAAATACTGGAGCATGAAAAGATGTGAAAAATCTGAGGAGCACGAAAAGGTGTGAAAAATACGAGGAGAGAAAAGGTGTCAAAAATATGAGGAGCATGAAACGGTTTGAAAAATATGAGGAGCATGAATCGGTGTTGAAAAACATGAAGAGCATGAAACGGTGTGAAAAATATGAAGAGCTTCAAAGGGTGTCCAACATATGAGGAGCATTAAACGGTCTGAATAATATGAGGAGCATGAAACGGTGTTGAAAAACATAAACAGCATGAAATGGTGTCAAAAATATGAAGAGCTTCAAAAGGTGTCAAAAATATGAGGAGCAGGAAACGGTCTGAAAAAATGAGGAGCAAGAAATGGTGTTGAAAAACACGAAGAGCAAGAAAAGGTGTAAAAAATATGAAGAGTTTCAAAAGGTGTCAAAAATATGAGGAGCATGAAAGGGTGTTGACAAACATGAAGAGCATGAAAAGGTGTGAAAAATACGAGGAGGATGAAATAGTCTGAAAAATACGAGAGGACGAAATCGTCTTAAAAGTACGAGGAGCATTACAACGTGTGAAAAATACAAGAAGCCTGAAACGGTGTGAAAAATACGAGGAGCATGAAAAGGTGTGAAAAATATGAAGAGCATGAAAAGGTCTGAGAAATACGAGGAGCAGGAAAAGGTCTGAGATATATGAGGAGCATGAAAAAGTCTGAAAAATACGAGGAACATGAAAAGGTCTGAGAAATACAAGGAGCATGAAAAGGTGTGAAAAATACAGGGAGCAGGAAAAGGTTTGAAACATTACGAGGAACATGGAAAGGTGTGAAAAATAGACTTTAGCTTTCACACGGTCCGTGGCTGTGGGATAGACTTTATCTTTCACACGGTCCGTGGTTGTGGAATAGACTTTATCTTTCACACGGTCCATGCCTGTGGGATAGACTTTTTCACACGGTCCTTGGCGTGGGGTAGACTTTATCTTTCACATGGTCCGTGGCTGTGGGAGTAGTCTTTATGTTTCGCACAGGTCCGTGGCTGTGGGAATAGACTTTATGTTTCACAAGGTCCGTGGCTCTGGGAATAGAATTTATCTTTCACATGGTCCATGGCTGTGTGATAGACTGTATCTTTCACACGGTCCGTGGCTGTGGGATAGACTTTATCTTTCACACGGTACGTGCCAGTGGAATAGACTTTATCTTTCACACGGTCCGTGCCTCTAGGACAGACTTTATCTTTCACACGGTCCGTGGCTGTGGGATAGACTTTTTCACACGGTCCGTGCCTGTGGGATAGACTTTATCTTTCACACGGTCCGTCCCTGTGGGATAGACTTTATCTTTCACACGGTCCGTGACTGTGGGAATAGACTCTATCTTTCACACGCTCCGTGCTTGTGGGATAGACTTTATCTTTCACACGGTCCGTGCCTGTGGGATAGACTTTATCTTTCTCACGGTCCGTGGCTGTGGGGTAGACTTTATCTTTCACACGGTCCGTGCCTGTGGGATAGACTTTATCTTTCACACGTTCCGTGTCTGTGGGGTAGTCTTTATCTTTCACACGGTCCCAGGCTGTGGGAGTAGACTTTATCGTTCATACGGTCCATGTCTGTGGGAATAGACTTTATGTTTCACAAGGTCCGTGACTCTGGGAAGAGACTTTATTTTTCACATGGTCCGTGGCTGTGGGGTAGACTTTCTCTTTCACATGGTCCGTGGCTGTGGGATAGACTTTATCTTTCACATGGTCCGTGGCTGTGGGGTAGACTTTAACTTTCGCATTGCCCGTGGCTGTGGGATAGCCTCTATCACTCACACAGTCCGTGGCTGTGGGAATAGACTCTATCTTTCACAGGGTCCATGGCTGTGGGATAGACGTTATCTTTCACACGGTCCGTGGCTGTGGGGTAGACTTTATTTTTCACACGGTCCGTGGCTGTGGTAGTAGACTTTATCTTTCACACGGTCCGTGGCTGTGGGAATAGACTTTATGTTTCACACAGTCCGTGGCTCTGCGAATAGACTTTATCTTTCACACGGTCCGTGCCTGTGGGGTAGACATTATCTTTCACATGGTCCGTGCCTGTGGGATAGACTCTATCTTGCACATGGTCTGTCGCTGTAGGAATAGACTCTATCTTTCACACGGTCCGTGCCTGTGGAATAAACTTTATCTTTCACACGGTCCGTGGCTGTGGGATAGAGTTTATCTTTCACACGGTCCGTGGCTCTGGGAATAGAGTTTATCTTTCTCACAGTCCGTGCCTGTGGGATAGACTTTATCATTCACACGGTCCGTGCCTGTGGGATAGACTCTATCTTTCACATGGTCCGTGGCTGTGGGATTAGACTCTATCTTTCACACGGTCCATGGCTGTGGGGTAGACTTTATCTTTCACATGGTCCGTGCCTGTGGGATAGACTCTATCTTGCACATGGTCTGTCGCTGTAGGAATAGACTCTATCTTTCACACGGTCCGTGCCTGTGGGATAAACTTTATCTTTCACACGGTCCGTGGCTGTGGGATAGACTTTATCTTTCACACGGTCCGTGGCTCTGGGAATAGAGTTTATCTTTCTCACAGTCCGTGCCTGTGGGGTAGACTTTATCTTTCACATGGTCCGTGGCTGTGGGGTAGACTTTATCATTCACATGGTCCGTGCCTGTGGGATAGACTCTATCTTTCACATGGTCCGTGCCTGTGGGATAGACTCTGTCTTTCAAATGGTCCGTTGCTGTGGGATTAGACTCTATCTTTCACACGGTCCATGGCTGTGGGGTGGACTTTATCTTTCACATGGTCCGTGGATGTGGGGTAGACTTTATCTTTCACACGGTATGTGGTTGTGGGGTAGATTTTATCTTTCACACGGTCCGTGGCTGTGGGATAGGCTTTATCTTTCACACGGTCCGTGGCTGGGAGGTAGACTTTATCTTTCAAATGGAATGTGGCAGTGGGGTAGACTTCATCTTTCACACGGCCCATGCCTGTGGGATAGACTTTATCTTTCACACGGCCCGTGGCTGCGGGGTAGACTTTACCTTTCACACGGCCAGTGGCCGTAGATTAGACTTTATCTTTCACACGTTCCGTGCCTGTGGGGTAGACTTTATCTTTCACATGGTCCGTGCCTGTGGGATAGACTCTATCTTGCACATGGTCTGTCGCTGTCTGAATAGACTCTATCTTTCACACGGTCCGTGCCTGTGGGATAAACTTTATCTTTCACACGGTCCGTGGCTGTGGGATAGAATTTATCTTTCACACGGTCCGTGGCTCTGGGAATAGAGTTTATCTTTCTCACAGTCCGTGCCTGTGGGATAGACTTTATCTTTCACATGGTCCGTGCCTATGGGATAGACTCTATCATTCACCCGGTCCGTGGCTGTGGAATAGACTCTATCTTTCACATGGTCCGTGGCTGTGTGATTAGACTCTATCTTTCACACGGTCCATGGCTGTCGGGTAGAGTTTATCTTTCACATGGTCCGTGGCTGTGGGGTAGACTTTATCTTTCACACGATATATGGCTGTGGGATAGATTTTATCTTTCACATGATCCGTGGCTGTGGGGTAGACTTTATCTTTCACACGGTCCGTGGCTGTGGGAACAGACTCTATCTTTCACACTGTCCCTGCCTGTGGGATAGACTTTATCTTTCACACGGTCCGTGGCTGTGGGATTCGACTCTATCTTTCACATGGTCCATGGCTGTGGGGTAGACTTTATCTTTCACATGTTCCGTGGCTGTGTGGTAGACTTTATCTTTCACACGGTATGTGGCTGTGGGATAGATTTTATCTTTCACACGGTCCGTGGCTGTGGGAGAGACTTTATCTTTCACACGGTCCGTGGCTGGGGGGTAGACTTTATCTTTCAAATGGCCCGTGGCAGTGGGGTAGACTTTATCTTTCACACGGCCCATGCCTGTGGGATAGAGTTTATCTTTCACATGGCCCGTGGCTGTGGGGTAGACTTTATCTTTCATATGGCCCGTTCCTGTGGGAAAGACTTTATCTTTCACACGGTCCGTGCCTATGGGATAGACTTTGTCTTTCACACGGCCTGTGACTGCGGGGTAGACTTTATCTTTCACACGGCCAGTGGCTGTGGATTAGACTTTATCTTTCACACGTTCCGTGCCTATGGGGTAGACTTTATCTTTCACACGGTTCGTGCCTGTGGGATAGACTTTATCTTTCACATGGTCCGTGCCTGTGGGATAGACTCTATCATTCACCCGGTCCGTGGCTGTGGAATAGACTCTATCTTTCACATGGTCCGTGGCTGTGGGATTAGACTCTATATTTCACAAGGTCCATGGCTGTCGGGTAGACTTTATCTTTCACATGGTCCGTGGCTGTGGGGTAGACTTTATCTTTCACACGGTATATGGCTATGGGATAGATTTTATCTTTCACATGGTCCGTGGCTGTGGGGTAGACTTTATCTTTCAAACGGTCCGTGGCTGTGGGAACAGACTCTATCTTTCACACTGTCCGTGCCTGTGGGATAGACTTTATCTTTCACACGGTCCGTGGCTGTGCGGGAGACTTTGTCTTTCACACGGTCCGTGCCTGTGGGATAGACTTTATCTTTCACACGGTCCATGCCTGCGGGATAGACTTTTTCACACGGTCCGTGCCTGTGGGAAAGACTTTCTCTTTCACACGGTCCGTGCCTGTGGGATAGACTTTATCTTTCACATGGTCCGTGGCTGTGGGATAGACTTTATCTTTCACACGGTCCGTGGCTGTGGAAATAGACTTTATCTTTCACATGGTTTGTACCTGTGGGATAGACCTTATCTTTCACATGGTCCGTGTCAGTGGGGTAGACTTTATCTTTCACACGGTCCATTCATGTGGGATAGACTTTTTCACACGGTCCGTGTCTGTGGGGTAGACTGTATCTTTCACACGGTCCGTGCCTGTGGGATCGTCTCTATCTTTCACAAGGTCCGTGACTGTGGGAATAGACTCTATCTTTCACACGCTCCGTGCTTGTGGGATAGACTTTATCTTTCACACGGTCCGTGCCTGTGGGATAGACTTTATCTTTCTCACGGTCCGTGGCTGTGGGGTAGACTTTATCTTTCACACGGTCCGTGCCTGTGGGATAGACTTTATCTTTCACACGTTCCGTGTCTGTGGGGTAGTCTTTATCTTTCACACGGTCCCAGGCTGTGGGAGTAGACTTTATCGTTCATACGGTCCATGTCTGTGGGAATAGACTTTATGTTTCACAAGGTCCGTGACTCTGGGAAGAGACTTTATTTTTCACATGGTCCGTGGCTGTGGGGTAGACTTTCTCTTTCACATGGTCCGTGGCTGTGGGATAGACTTTATCTTTCACATGGTCCGTGGCTGTGGGGTAGACTTTAACTTTCGCATTGCCCGTGGCTGTGGGATAGCCTCTATCACTCACACAGTCCGTGGCTGTGGGAATAGACTCTATCTTTCACAGGGTCCATGGCTGTGGGATAGACGTTATCTTTCACACGGTCCGTGGCTGTGGGGTAGACTTTATTTTTCACACGGTCCGTGGCTGTGGTAGTAGACTTTATCTTTCACACGGTCCGTGGCTGTGGGAATAGACTTTATGTTTCACACAGTCCGTGGCTCTGCGAATAGACTTTATCTTTCACACGGTCCGTGCCTGTGGGGTAGACTTTATCTTTCACATGGTCCGTGCCTGTGGGATAGACTCTATCTTGCACATGGTCTGTCGCTGTAGGAATAGACTCTATCTTTCACACGGTCCGTGCCTGTGGAATAAACTTTATCTTTCACACGGTCCGTGGCTGTGGGATAGAGTTTATCTTTCACACGGTCCGTGGCTCTGGGAATAGAGTTTATCTTTCTCACAGTCCGTGCCTGTGGGATAGACTTTATCATTCACACGGTCCGTGCCTGTGGGATAGACTCTATCTTTCACATGGTCCGTGGCTGTGGGATTAGACTCTATCTTTCACACGGTCCATGGCTGTGGGGTAGACTTTATCTTTCACATGGTCCGTGCCTGTGGGATAGACTCTATCTTGCACATGGTCTGTCGCTGTAGGAATAGACTCTATCTTTCACACGGTCCGTGCCTGTGGGATAAACTTTATCTTTCACACGGTCCGTGGCTGTGGGATAGACTTTATCTTTCACACGGTCCGTGGCTCTGGGAATGGAGTTTATCTTTCTCACAGTCCGTGCCTGTGGGGTAGACTTTATCTTTCACATGGTCCGTGGCTGTGGGGTAGACTTTATCATTCACATGGTCCGTGCCTGTGGGATAGACTCTATCTTTCACATGGTCCGTGCCTGTGGGATAGACTCTGTCTTTCAAATGGTCCGTTGCTGTGGGATTAGACTCTATCTTTCACACGGTCCATGGCTGTGGGGTGGACTTTATCTTTCACATGGTCCGTGGATGTGGGGTAGACTTTATCTTTCACACGGTATGTGGTTGTGGGGTAGATTTTATCTTTCACACGGTCCGTGGCTGTGGGATAGGCTTTATCTTTCACACGGTCCGTGGCTGGGAGGTAGACTTTATCTTTCAAATGGAATGTGGCAGTGGGGTAGACTTCATCTTTCACACGGCCCATGCCTGTGGGATAGACTTTATCTTTCACACGGCCCGTGGCTGCGGGGTAGACTTTACCTTTCACACGGCCAGTGGCCGTAGATTAGACTTTATCTTTCACACGTTCCGTGCCTGTGGGGTAGACTTTATCTTTCACATGGTCCGTGCCTGTGGGATAGACTCTATCTTGCACATGGTCTGTCGCTGTCTGAATAGACTCTATCTTTCACACGGTCCGTGCCTGTGGGATAAACTTTATCTTTCACACGGTCCGTGGCTGTGGGATAGAATTTATCTTTCACACGGTCCGTGGCTCTGGGAATAGAGTTTATCTTTCTCACAGTCCGTGCCTGTGGGATAGACTTTATCTTTCACATGGTCCGTGCCTATGGGATAGACTCTATCATTCACCCGGTCCGTGGCTGTGGAATAGACTCTATCTTTCACATGGTCCGTGGCTGTGTGATTAGACTCTATCTTTCACACGGTCCATGGCTGTCGGGTAGAGTTTATCTTTCACATGGTCCGTGGCTGTGGGGTAGACTTTTTCTTTCACACGATATATGGCTGTGGGATAGATTTTATCTTTCACATGATCCGTGGCTGTGGGGTAGACTTTATCTTTCACACGGTCCGTGGCTGTGGGAACAGACTCTATCTTTCACACTGTCCCTGCCTGTGGGATAGACTTTATCTTTCACACGGTCCGTGGCTGTGGGATTCGACTCTATCTTTCACATGGTCCATGGCTGTGGGGTAGACTTTATCTTTCACATGTTCCGTGGCTGTGTGGTAGACTTTATCTTTCACACGGTATGTGGCTGTGGGATAGATTTTATCTTTCACACGGTCCGTGGCTGTGGGAGAGACTTTATCTTTCACACGGTCCGTGGCTGGGGGGTAGACTTTATCTTTCAAATGGCCCGTGGCAGTGGGGTAGACTTTATCTTTCACACGGCCCATGCCTGTGGGATAGAGTTTATCTTTCACATGGCCCGTGGCTGTGGGGTAGACTTTATCTTTCATATGGCCCGTTCCTGTGGGAAAGACTTTATCTTTCACACGGTCCGTGCCTATGGGATAGACTTTGTCTTTCACACGGCCTGTGACTGCGGGGTAGACTTTATCTTTCACACGGCCAGTGGCTGTGGATTAGACTTTATCTTTCACACGTTCCGTGCCTATGGGGTAGACTTTATCTTTCACACGGTTCGTGCCTGTGGGATAGACTTTATCTTTCACATGGTCCGTGCCTGTGGGATAGACTCTATCATTCACCCGGTCCGTGGCTGTGGAATAGACTCTATCTTTCACATGGTCCGTGGCTGTGGGATTAGACTCTATATTTCACAAGGTCCATGGCTGTCGGGTAGACTTTATCTTTCACATGGTCCGTGGCTGTGGGGTAGACTTTATCTTTCACACGGTATATGGCTATGGGATAGATTTTATCTTTCACATGGTCCGTGGCTGTGGGGTAGACTTTATCTTTCAAACGGTCCGTGGCTGTGGGAACAGACTCTATCTTTCACACTGTCCGTGCCTGTGGGATAGACTTTATCTTTCACACGGTCCGTGGCTGTGCGGGAGACTTTGTCTTTCACACGGTCCGTGCCTGTGGGATAGACTTTATCTTTCACACGGTCCATGCCTGCGGGATAGACTTTTTCACACGGTCCGTGCCTGTGGGAAAGACTTTCTCTTTCACACGGTCCGTGCCTGTGGGATAGACTTTATCTTTCACATGGTCCGTGGCTGTGGGATAGACTTTATCTTTCACACGGTCCGTGGCTGTGGAAATAGACTTTATCTTTCACATGGTTTGTACCTGTGGGATAGACCTTATCTTTCACATGGTCCGTGTCAGTGGGGTAGACTTTATCTTTCACACGGTCCATTCATGTGGGATAGACTTTTTCACACGGTCCGTGTCTGTGGGGTAGACTGTATCTTTCACACGGTCCGTGCCTGTGGGATAGTCTCTATCTTTCACAAGGTCCGTGGCTGTGGGATTAGACTCTATCTTTCACATGGTCCGTGGCTGTGGGATTAGACTCTATCTTTCACACGGTCCATGGCTGTGGGGTAGACTTTATCTTACACATGGTCCTTGCCTGTGGGATAGATTTATCTTTCGCATGGTCCGTGCCTGTGTGATAGACTTTATCTTTCACACGGTCCTTGCCTATGGGATAGACTCTATCTTTCACACTGTCCGTGGCTGTGGGATAGACTCTATCTTGCACATGGTCAGCGGCTGTGGGAATAGACTGTATCTTTCACACGGTCCCTGGCGGTGGGGTAGACTTTATCTTTCACATGGTCCGTGGCTGCGGGGTAGACTTTATCTTTCACTCGGTCCGTGGCTGTGCGATAGACTATCTTTCACACGGTCCGTGCCTGTGGGATAGACTTTATCTTTCACACGGTCCGTGCCTGTGGGATAGACTTTATCTTTCACACGGTCCGTGGCTGTGGGATAGACTTTATCTTTGACACGGTCCGTGCCTGTGGGATAGACTTTATCTTTCACACGGTCCGTGGCTGTGGAGTAGACTTTAACTTTCACACGGTCCGTGCCTGTGGGATAGACTTTTTCCTTCACCCGGTCCATGCCTGTGGGATAGAGTTTTCCCCACAGTCCCTGGCTGTGGGATAGACTTTATCTTTCAGAAGGTCCGTGGCTGTGGGATAGACTTTATCTTTCACACGGTCCGAGGCTGTGGGGCAGACTTTATCTTTCACACAGTCTGTGGCTGTTTGGTAGACTTTATCTTTCACTCGGTCCGTGGCTGTTTGATAGACTTTATCTTTCACACGGTCACTGGCTGTGGGGTAGACTTTATCTTACTCACGGTCCGTGGTTGTCGGATAGACTTTATCTTTCACACGGTCCGTGCCTGTGGGATAGACCTTTTCACACGGTCTGTGGCTGTGGTTTAGACTTTATCTTTCACACGGTCCGTGCCTGTGGGATAGACCTTTTCACACGGTCTGTGGCTGTGGTTTAGACTTTATCTTTCACATGGTCCGTGGCTGTGGGAGTAGTCTTTATCTTTCACACGGTCCGTGGCTCTGGGAATAGACTTTATGTTTCACAAGGTCCGTGGCTCTGGGAATAGAATTTATCTTTCACATGGTCTGTGGCTCTGGGGTAGAATTTATCTTTCATACGGTCCGTGCCTGTGGGATAGACTTTATATTTCACACGGTCTGTGCCTGTCGGATAGACTTTTTCACAAGGTCCGTGGCTGTGGGATAGACTTTATCTTTCACACGGTCCGTGCATGTGGGATAGACTTTGTCTTTCACACGGTCCGTGGTTGTGGGATAGACTTTATCTTTCACACGGTCCGTGCCTGTGGTATAGACTTTATCTTTCACATGGTCCGTGGCTGTGGGGTAGATTTTATCTTTCACATGATCTGTGGCTGTGGGATAGACTTTATCTATCACATGGTCCGTGTCTGTGGGGTAGACTTTATCTTTCACACGGTCCGTGGCTGTGGAGTAGACTTCATCTTTCACACGGTCCGTGGCTGTGGGTAGACTTTATCTTTCACACGGTCTGTGGCTGTGGTGTAGACTTTAGCTTTCACACGGTCCGTGGCTGTGGGATAGACTTTATCTTTCACACGGTCCGTGGTTGTGGAATAGACTTTATCTTTCACACAGTCCATGCCTGTGGGATAGACTTTTTCACACGGTCCTTGGCGTGGGGTAGACTTTATCTTTCACATGGTCCGTGGCTGTGGGAGTAGTCTTTATGTTTCGCACAGGTCCGTGGCTGTGGGAATAGACTTTATGTTTCACAAGGTCCGTGGCTCTGGGAATAGAATTTATCTTTCACATGGTCCATGGCTGTGTGATAGACTGTATCTTTCACACGGTCCGTGGCTGTGGGATAGACTTTATCTTTCACACGGTACGTGCCAGTGGAATAGACTTTATCTTTCACACGGTCCGTGCCTCTAGGACAGACTTTATCTTTCACAAGGTCCTTGCCTGTGGGATAGACTTTTTCACACGGCCCGTGCCTGTGGGATAGACTTTATCTTTCACACGGTCCATGCCTGTGCAATAGACTTTATCTTTCACATGGTCCGTCCCTGTGGGATAGACTTTATCTTTCACACGGTCCGTGACTGTGGGAATAGACTCTATCTTTCACACGCACCGTGCTTGTGGGATAGACTTTATCTTTCACACGGTCCGTACCTGTGGGATAGACTTTATCTTTCTCACGGTCCGTGGCTGTGGGGTAGACTTTATCTTTCACACGGTCCGTGCCTGTGGGATAGACTTTATCTTTCACACGTTCCGTGTCTGTGGGGCAGTCTTTATCTTTCACACGGTCCCAGGCTGTGGGAGTAGACTTTATCGTTCATACGGTCCATGTCTGTGGGAATAGACTTTATGTTTCACAAGGTCCGTGGCTCTGGGAAGAGACTTTATTTTTCACATGGTCCGTGGCTGTGGGGTAGACTTTATCTTTCACATGGTCCGTGGCTGTGGGATAGCCTCTATCACTCACACAGTCCATGGCTGTGGGAATAGACTCTATCTTTCACAGGGTCCAGGGCTGTGGGATAGACTTTATCTTTCACACGGTCCGTGGCTGTGGGGTAGACTTTATTTTTCACATGGTCCGTGGCTGTGATAGTAGACTTTATCTTTCACACGGTCCGTGGCTGTGGGAATAGACTTTATGTTTCACACAGTCCGTGGCTCTGCGAATAGACTTTATCTTTCACACGGTCCGTGCCTGTGGGGTAGACTTTATCTTTCACACGGTCCATGCCTGAGGGATAGACTCTATCTTGCACATGGTCTGTCGCTGTAGGAATAGACTCTATCTTTCACACGGTCCGTGTCTGTGGAATAAACTTTATCTTTCACACGGTCCGTGGCTGTGGGATAGAGTTTATCTTTCACACGGTCCGTGGCTCTGGGAATAGAGTTTATCTTTCTCACAGTCCGTGCCTGTGGGATAGACTTTATCTTTCACACGGTCCGTGGCTGTGGGATTCGACTCTATCTTTCACACGGTCCATGGCTGTGGGGTAGACTTTATCTTTCACATGGTCCGTGGCTGTGTGGTAGACTTTATCTTTCACACGGTATGTGGCTGTGGGATAGATTTTATCTTTCACACGGTCCGTGGCTGTGGGAGAGACTTTATCTTTCACACGGTCCGTGGCTGGGGGGTAGACTTTATCTTTCAAATGGCCCGTGGTAGTGGGGTAGACTTTATCTTTCACACGGCCCATGCCTGTGGGATAGAGTTTATCTTTCACACGGCCCGTGGCTGTGGGGTAGACTTTATCTTTCATATGGCCCGTTCCTGTGGGAAAGACTTTATCTTTCACACGGTCCGTGCCTATGGGATAGACTTTGTCTTTCACACGGCCCGTGACTGCGTGGTAGACTTTATCTTTCACACGGCCAGTGGCTGTGGATTAGACTTTATCTTTCACACGTTCCGTGCCTATGGGGTAGACTTTATCTTTCACACGGTTCGTGCCTGTGGGATAGACTTTATCTTTCACATGGTCCGTGCCTGTGGGATAGACTCTATCATTCACCCGGTGCGTGGCTGTGGAATAGACTCTATCTTTCACATGGTCCGTGGCTGTGGGATTAGACTCTATCTTTCACAAGGTCCATGGCTGTCGGGTAGACTTTATCTTTCACATGGTCCGTGGCTGTGGAAATAGACTTTATCTTTCACACGGTCCGTGGCTGTGGAAATAGACTTTATCTTTCACATGATCCGTGGCGGTGGGATAGACTTTTTGATACGGTCCATGCCTGTGGGATAGACTTTATCTTTCACACGATCCGTGGCTGTCGGATAGACTTTATCTTTCACAAGGTCCGTGCCTGTGGGACAGACTTTATCTTTCAAACGGTCCGTGGCTGTGGGATAGACTTTATCTTTCACAAGGTCCGTGCCTGTGGGGTAGACATTATCTTTCACACGGTCCGTGGATGTGGGGTAGACTTTATCTTTCAAACGGTCCATGGCTGTGGGAATAGACTCTATCTTTCACACGGTCCGTGCCTGTGGGATAGACTTTATCTTTCACAAGGTCCGTGCCTGTGGGACAGACTTTATCTTTCAAACGGTCCGTGGCTGTGGGATAGACTTTATCTTTCACAAGGTCCGTGCCTGTGGGGTAGACATTATCTTTCACACGGTCCGTGGATGTGGGGTAGACTTTATCTTTCAAACGGTCCATGGCTGTGGGAATAGACTCTATCTTTCACACGGTCCGTGCCTGTGGGATAGACTTTATCTTTCAAACGGTCCGTGCCTGTGGGGTAGACATTATCTTTCACACGGTTCGTGGATGTGGGGTAGACTTTATCGTTCACACGGTCCGTGGCTGTGGGGTAGACTTTATCTTTCACACGGTCCGTGTCTGTGGGATAGACTTTATCTTTCACACGGTCCGTGGCTGTGGGATAGACTCTATCTTTCACACGGTCGTTTCCTGTGGGGTAGACTCTATCTTTCACACGGTTCATGGCTGTTGGAATAGACTTTATCTTTCACACGGTCCGTGGCTGTGGGGTAGAGTTTATCTTTCATACAGTCCGTGGCTGTGGGGTAGAGTTTATCTTTCATACAGTCCGTGGCTGTGGGGTAGACTTTATCTTTCACATGGTCCGTGGCTGTGGGAACAGACTTTATCATTCACACTGTCCACGGCTGTGGGGTGGACTTTATCTTTCACACGGTCCGTGCCTGTGGGATAGACTTTATCTTTCACATGGTCTGTGGCTGAGGGATAGACTTTTTCACACGGTCCGTGGCTGTGGGATAGACTTTATCTTTCACACGGTCCGTTCCTGTGGGATAGACTTTATCTTTCACACGGTCCGTGCCTGTGGGATAGACTTTATCTTTCACATGATCCGTGTCTGTGGGATAGACTTTTTCACACGGTCCGTGGCTGTGGGATAGACTTTATCTTTCACACGGTCCGTTCCTGTGGGATAGACTTTATCTTTCACACGGTCCGTGCCTGTGGGATAGACTTTATCTTTCACATGATCCGTGGCTGTGGGATAGACTTTATCTTTCACACGTTCGTTAGATGTTGGAACAGACTCTATCTTTCACACGGTCCGTGGCTGTGGGATAGCCTCTATCTTTCACACGGTACGTGTCTGTGGGGTAGACTTTATCTTTCACACGGTCCGTGGCTGTGGGGTAGACTTTATCTTTCACACGGCCCGTGGCTGTGGGGTAGAGTTTATCTTTCACACGGCCCGTGGCTGTGGAGTAGACTTTATCTTTCACACGGTCCGTGTCTGTGGGGTAGACTTTATCTTTCACACGGTCCGTGTCTGTGGGGTAGACTTTATCTTTCACACGGCCCGTGGCTGTGGGGTAGACTTTATCTTTCACACGGCCCGTGGCTGTGGGAACAGACTGTATCATTCACACTGTCCACGGATGTGGGGTGGACTTTATCTTTCACACGGTCCGTGCCTGTGGGATAGACTTTATCTTTCACATGGTCTGTGGCTGAGGGATAGACTTTTTCACACGGTCCGTGGCTGTGGGATAGACTTTATCTTTCACACGGTCCGTTCCTGTGGGATAGACTTTATCTTTCACACGGTCCGTGCCTGTGGGATAGACTTTATCTTTCACATGATCCGTGTCTGTGGGATAGACTTTTTCACACGGTCCGTGGCTGTGGGATAGACTTTATCTTTCACACGGTGCGTTCCTGTGGGATAGACTTTATCTTTCACACGGTCCGTGCCTGTGGGATAGACTTTATCTTTCACATGATCCGTGGCTGTGGGATAGACTTTATCTTTCACACGTTCGTTAGATGTTGGAACAGACTCTATCTTTCACACGGTCCGTGGCTATGGGATAGCCTCTATCTTTCACACGGTCCGTGTCTGTGGGGTAGACTTTATCTTTCACACGGTCCGTGGCTGTGGGGTAGACTTTATCTTTCACACGGCCCGTGGCTGTGGGGTAGAGTTTATCTTTCACACGGCCCGTGGCTGTGGAGTAGACTTAATCTTTCACACGGCCGGTGGCTGTGGTGTAGACTTTATGTTTCACACGGTCCGTGGCTGTGGGATAGACTCTATCTTTCCCTCGGTCCATGACTGTGGGATAGCCTCTATCTTTCACACGGTCTGTGGCTGTGGAAATAGACTTTATCTTTCACACAGTCCATGCCTGTGGGATAGACTCTATCTTTCACATGGTCCGTGGCTGTGGGATAGCCTCTATCTTTCACACGGTCCGTGGCTGTGTGAATAGGCTTTATCTTTCACACGGTCCGTGGCTGTGGGGTAGACTTTATCTTTCACAAGCTCCGTGGCTGTGGGATAGACTTTATCTTTCACACGGTCCGTGTCTTTGTGGTAGACTTTATCTTTCACACGGTAGGTGGCTGTGGGAGTAGACTTTATCTTTCACACGGTCCGTGGCTGTGCGAATAGACTTTATCTTTAACATGGTCCGTGGCTGTGGGATAGACTTTTTCACACGGTCCGTGGCTGTGGGATAGACTTTATCTTTCACAAGGTCCGTGCCTGTGGGATAGACTTTATCTTTCACACGGTCCGTGCCTGTGGGATAGACTTTATCTTTCATATGATCCGTGGCTGTGGGATAGACTTTATCTTTCACAGGTTCTTTAGCTGTGGGAACAGACTCTATCTTTCACACGGTCCGTGGCTGTGGGATAGCCTCTATCTTTCACACGGTCCGTGGCTGTGGGGTAGACTTTATCTTTCACACGGTCCGTGGCTGTGGGGTAGACTTTATCTTTCACACGGCCCGTGGCTGTGGGGTAGACTTTATCTTTCACATGGTCCGTGGCTGAGGGGTAGACTTTATCTTTCACACGGTCCGTGCCTGTGGGAAAGACTCCATCGTTCACATGGTCCGTGGCTTGGGATACACCTTTTCTTTCACATGGTCCGTGGCTGTGGGAATAGACTCTATCTTTCACACGGTCTGTGGCTGTGGGATAGACTTTATCTTTCACACGGTCCATGGCTGTGGGAATAGACTCTATCTTTCACACGGTCCGTGGCTGTGGGAAAGAATTTATCTTTCACACGGTCCTTGGCTGTGGGGTAGACTTTATTTTTCACAAGGTCCGTGGCTGTGGTAGTAGACTTTATCTTTCACACGGTCCGTGGCTGTGGGAATAGACTTTATGTTTCACACGGTCCGTGGCTCTGGGAATAGACTTTATCTTTCACACGGTCCGTGCCTGTGGGGTAGACTTTATCTTTCACACGGTCCGTGCCTGAGGGATAGACTCTATCTTGCACATGGTCTGTCGCTGTGGGAATAGACTCTAACTTTCACACGGTCCATCGCTGTGGGTTAGACTTTATCTTTCACACGGTCCCTGGCTGTGGGGTAGACTTTATCTTTCACACGGTCCGTGGTTGTCGGATAGACTTTATCTTTCACACGGTCCTTGCCTGTGGGATAGACCTTTTCACACGGTCTGTGGCTGTGGTTTAGACTTTATCTTTCACATGGTCCATGGCTGTGGGAGTAGTCTTTATCTTTCACACGGTCCGTGGCTCTGGGAATAGACTTTATGTTTCACAAGGTCCGTGGCTCTGGGAATAGAATTTATCTTTCACATGGTCTGTGGCTCTGGGGTAGAATTTATCTTTCATACGGTCCGTGCCTGTGGGATAGACTTTATATTTCACACGGTCCGTGCCTGTCGGATAGACTTTTTCACAAGGTCCGTGGCTGTGGGATAGACTTTATCTTTCACATGGTCCGTGGCTGTGGGGTAGATTTTATCTTTCACATGATCTGTGGCTGTGGGATAGACTTTATCTATCACATGGTCCGTGTCTGTGGGGTAGACTTTATCTTTCACAACACCCGTGGCTGTGGGGTAGGCTTTATCTCTCACACGGTCCATGGCTGTGGGAAAGACTTTATCTTTCGCACAGCCCGTGGCTGTGTGGTAGACTTTATCTTTCATACAGTCCGTGGCTTTGGGGTAGACATTATCTTTCACACGGTCCGTGCCTTTGGAATAGATTTTATCTTTCACATGGTCCGTGGCTCTGGTATAGACTTTATCTTTCACACGGTAAGTGGCTGTGTGATAGACTTTTTCACACGGTCCGTGCCTGTGGGATAGACTTTATCTTTCACATGGTCCATGGCTGTGGGATAGACTTTTTGACACGGTCCGTGCCTGTGGGATAGACTTTATCTTTCACACGATCCGTGGCTGTCGGATAGACTTTATCTTTCTCAAGGTCCGTGCCTGTGGGACAGACTTTATCTTTCAAACGGTCCGTGGCTGTGGGATAGACTTTATCTTTCACAAGGTCCGTGCCTGTGGGGTAGACATTATCTTTCACACGGTCCGTGGATGTGGGGTAGACTTTATCTTTCAAACGGTCCATGGCTGTGGGAATAGACTCTATCTTTCACACGGTCCGTGCCTGTGGGATAGACTTTATCTTTCACACGGTCCGTGCCTGTGGGATAGACTTTATCTTTCACATGATCCGTGGCTGTGGGATAGACTTTATCTTTCACATGTTCGTTAGGTGTGGGAACAGACTCTATCTTTCACACGGTCCGTGGCTGTGGGATAGACTCTATCTTTCACACGGTCCGTGGCTGTGGGGTAGACTTTATCTTTCACACGGTCCGTGCATGTGGGGTAGGCTTTATCTTTCACACGGTCCGTGGTTGTGGGATAGAGTTTATCTTTCACACGGTCCGTGGCTGTGGGAAAGACTTTATCTTTCCCACGGCCCGTGGCTGTGTGGTAGACTTTATCTTTCATACAGTCCGTGGCTGTGGGGTAGACTTTATCTTTCACACGGTCCGTGCCTGTGGAGTAGACTTTATCTTTCACATGGTCCGTGGCTCTGGTATAGACTTTATCTTTCACACGGTAAGTGGCTGTGTGATAGACTTTTTCACACGGTCCGTGCCTGTGGGATAGACTTTATCTTTCACACGATTCCGTGGCTGTCGGATAGACTTTATCTATCACAAGGTCCGTGCCTTTGGGATAGACTTTATCTTTCACACGGTCCATGGCTGTGGGAATAGACTCTATCTTTCACACGGTCCGTGGCTGTGGGATAGACTCTATCTTTCCCTCGGTCCATGCCTGTGGGATACCCTCTATCTTTCACACGGTCCGTGGCTGTGGGAATAGACTTTATCTTTCACACAGTCCATGCCTGTGGGATAGACTCTATCTTACACATGGTCCGTGGCTGTGGGATAGCCTCTATCTATCACACGGTCCGTGGTTGTGTGAATAGGCTTTATCTTTCACACGGTCTGTGGCTGTGGGGTAGACTTTATCTTTCACAAGCTCCGTGGCTGTGGGAAAGACTTTATCTTTCACACGGTCCGTGTCTTTGTGGTAGACTTTATCTTTCACACGGTAGGTGGCTGTGGGGTAGACTTTATCTTTCACACGGTCCGTGGCTGTGCGAATAGACTTTATCTTTCACATGTCCGTGGCTGTGGGATAGACTTTATCTTTCACACGGTCCGTGCCTGTGGGATAGACTTTATCTTTCACACGGTCCGTGCCTGTGGGATAGACTTTATCTTTCACATGGTCCGTGGCTGTGGGATAGACTTTATCTTTCACACGTTCGTTAGATGTGGGAACAGACTCTATCTTTCACACGGTCTGTGGCTGTGGGATAGACTCTATCTTTCACACGGTCCATGGCTGTGGAGTAGACTTTATCTTTCACACGGTCTGTGGCTGTGGGGTAGACTTTATCTTTCAACACGGCCCGTGGCTGTGGGGTAGACTTTATCTTTCACATGGCCCGTGCCTGTGGGGTAGACTTTATCTTTCACACGGTCCGTGCCTGTGGGGTAGACTTTATCTTTCACATGGTCCGTGGCTGTGGGATAGACTTTATCTTTCACACGGCCCGTGGCTGTGGGGTAGAGTTTATCTTTCACACGGCCCGTGGCTGTGGAGTAGACTTTATCTTTCACATGGTCCGTGGCTGTGGGGTAGACTTTATCTTTCACTCGGTCCGTGTCTGTGGGAAAGACTCCATCTTTCACACGGTCCGTGGCTGTGGGATAGACTTTTTCTTTCACATGGTCCGTGGCTGTGGGAATAGACTCTATCTTTCACACGGTCCGTGGCTGTGGGATAGACTTTATCTTTCACACGGTCCATGGCTGTGGGAATAGACTCTATCTTTCACACGGTCCGTGGCTGTGGGAAAGACTTTATCTTTCGCACGGCCCGTGGCTGTGTGGTAGACTTTATCTTTCATACAGTCCGTGGCTGTGGGGTAGACATTATCTTTCACACGGTTCGTGCCTTTGGAATAGATTTTATCTTTCACATGGTCCGTGGCTCTGGTATAGACTTTATCTTTCACACGGTAAGTGGCTGTGTGATAGACTTTTTCACACGGTCCGTGCCTGTGGGATAGACTTTATCTTTCACATGGTCCATGGCTGTGGGATAGACTTTTTGACACGGTCCGTGCCTGTGGGATAGACTTTATCTTTCACACGATCCGTGGCTGTCGGATAGACTTTATCTTTCACAAGGTCCGTGCCTGTGGGACAGACTTTATCTTTCAAACGGTCCGTGGCTGTGGGATAGACTTTATCTTTCACAAGGTCCGTGCCTGTGGGGTAGACATTATCTTTCACACGGTCCGTGGATGTGGGGTAGACTTTATCTTTCAAACGGTCCATGGCAGTGGGAATAGACTCTATCTTTCACACGGTCCGTGCCTGTGGGATAGACTTTATCTTTCACACGGTCCGTGCCTGTGGGGTAGACATTATCTTTCACACGGTTCGTGGCTGTGGGGTAGACTTTATCTTTCACACGGTCCGTGCCTGTGGGATAGACTTTATCTTTCACACGGTCCGTGGCTGTGGGATAGACTCTATCTTTCACACGGTCGTTTCCTGTGGGGTAGACTCTATCTTTCACACGGTTCATGGCTGTTGGAATAGACTTTATCTTTCACACGGTCCGTGGTGTGGGATAGACTTTATCTTTCACACGGTCCGTGCCTGTGGGATAGACTTTATCTTTCACACGGTCCGTGCCTGTGGGATAGACTTTATCTTTCACATGATCCGTGGCTGTGGGATAGACTTTATCTTTCACATGTTCGTTAGATGTGGGAACAGACTCTATCTTTCACACGGTCCGTGGCTGTGGGATAGACTCTATCTTTCACACGGTCCGTGGCTGTGGGGTAGACTTTATCTTTCATACAGTCCGTGGCTGTGGGGTAGACTTTATCTTTCACACGGTCCGTGCCTGTGGGGTAGACTTTATCTTTCACATGGTCCGTGGCTCTGGGATAGACTTTATCTTTCACACGGTAAGTGGCTGTGTGATAGACTTTTTCACACGGTCCGTGCCTGTCGGATAGACTTTATCTTTCACATGGTCCGTGGCTGTGGGATAGACTTTTTGACACGGTCCGTGCCTGTGGGATAGACTTTATATTTCACACGGTCCGTGGCTGTGGGAACAGACTGTATCATTCACACGGTCCACGGCTGTGGGGTGGAGTTTATCTTTCACACGGTCCGTGCCTGTGGGATAGACTTTATCTTTCACATGGTCTGTGGCTGAGGGATAGACTTTTTCACACGGTCCGTGGCTGTGGGATAGACTTTATCTTTCACACGGTCCGTTCCTGTGGGATAGACTTTATCTTTCACACGGTCCATGTCTGTGGGATAGACTTTATCTTTCACACGGTCCGTTCCTGTGGGATAGACTTTCTCTTTCACACGGTCCGTGCCTGTGGGATAGACTTTATCTTTCACATGATCCGTGGCTGTGGGATAAACTTTATCTTTCACACGTTCGTTAGATGTTGGAACAGACTCTATCTTTCACACGGTCCGTGGCTGTGGGATAGCCTCTATCTTTCACACGGTCCGTGTCTGTGGGGTAGACTTTATCTTTCACACGGTCCGTGGCTGTGGGGTAGACTTTATCTTTCACACGGCCCGGGGCTGTGGGGTAGACTTTATCTTTCACATGGCCCGTGCCTGTGGGGTAGACTTTATCTTTCACACGGTCCGTGCCTGTGGGGTAGACATTATCTTTCACATGGTCCGTGGATGTGGGGTAGACTTTATCTTTCACACGGTCCGTGGCTGTGGGGTAGACTTTATCTTTCACACGGCCCGTGGCTGTGGGGTAGAGTTTATCTTTCACACGGCCCGTGGCTGTGGAGTAGACTTTATCTTTCACATGGTCCGTGGCTGTGGGGTAGACTTTATCTTTCACACGGTCCGTGCCTGTGGGAAAGACTCCATCTTTCACACGGTCCGTGGCTGTGGGATAGACTTTTTCTTTCATATGGTCCGTGGCTGTGGGAATAGACTCTATCTTTCACACGGTCCGTGGCTGTGGGATAGACTTTATCTTTCACACGGTCCGTGGCTGTGGGAAAGACTTTATCTTTCCCACGGCCCGTGGCTGTGTGGTAGACTTTATCTTTCATACAGTCCGTGGCTGTGGGGTAGACTTTATCTTTCACACGGTCCGTGCCTGTGGAGTAGACTTTATCTTTCACATGGTCCGTGGCTCTGGTATAGACTTTATCTTTCACACGGTAAGTGGCTGTGTGATAGACTTTTTCACACGGTCCGTGCCTGTGGGATAGACTTTATCTTTCACACGATTCCGTGGCTGTCGGATAGACTTTATCTTTCACAAGGTCCGTGCCTGTGGGATAGACTTTATCTTTCACACGGTCCATGGCTGTGGGAATAGACTCTATCTTTCACACGGTCCGTGGCTGTGGGAAAGACTTTATCTTTCGCACGGTCCATGGCTGTGGGAATAGACTCTATCTTTCACACGGTCCGTGGCTGTGGGAAAGACTTTATCTTTCGCACGGCCCGTGGCTGTGTGGTAGACTTTACCTTTCATACAGTCCGTGGCTGTGGGGTGTACATTATCTTTCACACGTTCCGTGCCTTTGGAATAGACTTTATCTTTCACATGGTCCGTGGCTCTGGTATAGACTTTATCTTTCACACGGTAAGTGGCTGTGTGATAGACTTTTTCACACGGTCCGTGCCTGTGGGATAGACTTTATCTTTCACATGGTCCGTGGCTGTGGGATAGACTTTTTGACACGGTCCGTGCCTGTGGGATAGACTTTATCTTTCACACGTTCCGTGGCTGTCGGGTAGACTTTATCTTTCACAAGGTCCGTGCCTGTGGGACAGACTTTATCTTTCAAACGGTCCGTGGCTGTGGGATAGACTTTATCTTTCACAAGGTCCGTGCCTGTGGGGTTGACATTATCTTTCACACGGTCCGTGGATGTGGGGTAGACTTTATCTTTCAAACGGTCCGTGGCTGTGGGAATAGACTCTACCTTTCACACGGTCCGTGCCTGTGGGATAGACTTTATCTTTCACACGGTCCGTGCCTGTGGGGTAGACATTATCTTTCACACGGTTCGTGGATGTGGGATAGACTTTATCATTCACACGGTCCGTGCCTGTGGGATAGAATTTATCTTTCACACGGTCCGTGCCTGTGGGATAGACTTTATCTTTCACACGGTCCGTGGCTGTGGGATAGACTTTATCTTTCACACGGTCCGTGCCTGTGGGATAGACTTTATCTTTCACACGGTCCGTGCCTGTGGGATAGACTTTATCTTTCACATGATCCGTGGCTGTGGGATAGACTCTATCTTTCACACGGTCGCTGGCTGTGGGAATAGACTCTATCTTTCACACGGTCCGTGCCTGTGGGATAGACTTTATTTTTCACACGGTCCGTGGCTGTGTGGAAGACTTTATCTTTCACACGGTCCGTGGCTGTGGGATAGACTTTATCTTTCACACGGTCCGTGTCTTTGTGGTAGACTTTATCTTTCACACAGTAGGTTGCTGTGGGAGTAGACTTTATCTTTCACACGGTCCGTGGCTCTGCGAATAGACTTTATCTTTCACATCGTCCGTGGCTGTGGGATAGACTTTTTCACACGGTCCGTGGCTGTGGGATAGACTTTATCTTTCACACGGTCCGTTCCTGTGGGATAGACTTTATCTTTCACACGGTCCGTGCCTGTGGGATAGACTTTATCTTTCACATGATCTGTGGCTGTGGGATAGACTTTATCTTTCACACGTTCGTTAGATGTTGGAACAGACTCTATCTTTCACACGGTCCGTGGCTGTGGGATAGCCTCTATCTTTCACACGGTCCGTGTCTGTGGGGTAGACTTTATCTTTCACACGGTCCGTGGCTGTGGGGTAGAC
The DNA here is from genome assembly GCF_910594005.1 of Cervus elaphus. Lineage (NCBI taxonomy): Eukaryota > Metazoa > Chordata > Mammalia > Artiodactyla > Cervidae > Cervus > Cervus elaphus. The sequence continues at coordinate 7,766,481 of NC_057815.1, read as the reverse complement.
TTTATCTTTCACACGGCCCGGGGCTGTGGGGTAGACTTTATCTTTCACATGGCCCGTGCCTGTGGGGTAGACTTTATCTTTCACACGGTCCGTGCCTGTGGGGTAGACATTATCTTTCACATGGTCCGTGGATGTGGGGTAGACTTTATCTTTCACACGGTCCGTGGCTGTGGAGTAGACTTTATCTTTCACACGGCCCGTGGCTGTGGGGTAGAGTTTATCTTTCACACGGCCCGTGGCTGTGGAGTAGACTTTATCTTTCACATGGTCCGTGGCTGTGGGGTAGACTTTATCTTTCACACGGTCCGTGCCTGTGGGAAAGACTCCATCTTTCACACGGTCCGTGGCTGTGGGATAGACTTTTTCTTTCATACGGTCCGTGGCTGTGGGAATAGACTCTATCTTTCACACGGTCCGTGGCTGTGGGAAAGACTTTATCTTTCCCAAGGCCCGTGGCTGTGTGGTAGACTTTATCTTTCATACAGTCCGTGGCTGTGGGGTAGACTTTATCTTTCACACGGTCCGTGCCTGTGGAGTAGACTTTATCTTTCACATGGTCCGTGGCTCTGGTATAGACTTTATCTTTCACACGGTAAGTGGCTGTGTGATAGACTTTTTCACACAGTCCGTGCCTGTGGGATAGACTTTATCTTTCACACGATTCCGTGGCTGTCGGATAGACTTTATCTTTCACAAGGTCCGTGCCTGTGGGATAGACTTTATCTTTCACACGGTCCATGGCTGTGGGAATAGACTCTATCTTTCACACGGTCCGTGGCTGTGGGAAAGACTTTATCTTTCGCACGGTCCATGGCTGTGGGAATAGACTCTATCTTTCACACGGTCCGTGGCTGTGGGAAAGACTTTATCTTTCGCACGGCCCGTGGCTGTGTGGTAGACTTTATCTTTCATTCAGTCCGTGGCTGTGGGGTAGACATTATCTTCCACACGGTCCGTGCCATTGCAATAGACTTTATCTTTCACATGGTCCGTGGCTCTGGTATAGACTTTATCTTTCACACGGTAAGTGGCTGTGTGATAGACTTTTTCACACGGTCCGTGCCTGTGGGATAGACTTTATCTTTCACATGGTCCATGGCTGTGGGATAGACTTTTTGACACGGTCCGTGCCTGTGGGATAGACTTTATGTTTCACACGTTCCGTGGCTGTCGGATAGACTTTATCTTTCACAAGGTCCGTGCCTGTCGGACAGACTTTATCTTTCAAACGGTCCGTGCCTGTGGGGTAGACATTATCTTTCACACGGTCCGTGGATGTGGGGTAGACTTTATCTTTCAAACGGTCCGTGGCTGTGGGAATAGACTCTATCTTTCACACGGTCCGTGCCTGTGGGATAGACTTTATCTTTCACACGGTCCGTGCCTGTGGGGTAGACTTTATCTTTCACACGGTTCGTGGATGTGGGGTAGACTTTATCGTTCACACGGTCTGTGGCTGTGGGGTAGACTTTATCTTTCACACGGTCCGTGCCTGTGGGATAGACTTTATCTTTCACACGGTCCGTGGCTGTGGGATAGACTCTATCTTTCACACGGTCGTTTCCTGTGGGGTAGACTCTATCTTTCACACGGTTCATGGCTGTTGGAATAGACTTTATCTTTCACACGGTCCGTGGTGTGGGATAGACTTTATCTTTCACACGGTCCGTGGCTGTGGGATAGACTTTATCTTTCACACGGTCCGTGCCTGTGGGATAGACTTTATCTTTCACATGATCCGTGGCTGTGGGATAGACTGTATCTTTCACACGTTCGTTAGATGTGGGAACAGACTCTATCTTTCACACGGTCCGTGGCTGTGGGATAGACTCTATCTTTCACACGGTCCGTGGCTGTGGGGTAGACTTTATCTTTCATACAGTCCGTGGCCGTGGGGTAGACTTTATCTTTCACACGGTCCGTGCCTGTGGGGTAGACTTTATCTTTCACATGGTCCGTGGCTCTGGTATAGACTTTATCTTTCACACGGTAAGTGGCTGTGTGATAGACTTTTTCACACGGTCCGTGCCTGTCGGATAGACTTTATCTTTCACATGGTCCGTGGCTGTGGGATAGACTTTTTGACACGGTCCGTGCCTGTGGGATAGACTTTATATTTCACACGGTCCGTGGCTGTCGGAAAAACTTTATCTTTCACAAGGTCCGTGCCTGTGGGATAGACTTTATCTTTCAAACGGTCCGTGGCTGTGGGATAGACTTTATCTTTCACACGGTCCATGGCTGTGGGAATAGACTCTATCTTTCACACGGTCCGTGCATGTGGGGTAAACATTATCTTTCACACGGTCCGTGGCTGTGGGGTAGACTTCATCTTGCACACGGTCCGTGGCTGTGGGATAGACTTTATCTTTCACACGGTCCGTGGCTGTGGGAACAGACTGTATCATTCACACTGTCCACGGATGTGGGGTGAACTTTATCTTTCACACGGTCCGTGCCTGTGGGATAGACTTTATCTTTCACATGGTCTGTGGCTGAGGGATAGACTTTTTCACACGGTCCGTGGCTGTGGGATAGACTTTATCTTTCACACGGTCCGTTCCTGTGGGATAGACTTTATCTTTCACACGGTCCTTGCCTGTGGGATAGACTTTATCTTTCACATGATCCGTGGCTGTGGGATAGACTCTATCTTTCACACGGTCACAGGCTGTGGGAATAGACTCTATCTTTCACACGGTCCGTGCCTGTGGGATAGACTTTATTTTTCACACGGTCCGTGGCTGTGGGGTAGACTTTATCTTTCACACGGTCCGTGGCTGTGGGATAGACTTTATCTTTCACACGGCCCGTGGCTGTGGGCAAGACTTTATCTTTCACACGGCCCGTGGCTGTGAGAATAGACTTTATCTTTCACACGGTCCGTGACTGTGGGGCAGACTTTATCTTTCACATGGTCCGTGGCTGTGGGAACAGACTGTATCATTCACACTGTCCATGCCTGTGGGATAGACTTTTTCACACGGTCCTTGGCGTGGGGTAGACTTTATCTTTCACATGGTCCGTGGCTGTGGGAGTAGTCTTTATGTTTCGCACAGGTCCGTGGCTGTGGGAATAGACTTTATGTTTCACAAGGTCCGTGGCTCTGGGAATAGAATTTATCTTTCACATGGTCCATGGCTGTGTGATAGACTGTATCTTTCACACGGTCCGTGGCTGTGGGATAGACTTTATCTTTCACACGGTACGTGCCAGTGGAATAGACTTTATCTTTCACACGGTCCGTGCCTCTAGGACAGACTTTATCTTTCACACGGTCCGTGCCTGTGGAATAGACTTTTTCACACGGCCCGTGCCTGTGGGATAGACTTTATCTTTCACACGGTCCATGCCTGTGCAATAGACTTTATCTTTCACACGGTCCGTGGCTGTGGGATAGACTTTTTCACACGGTCCGTGCCTGTGGGATAGACTTTATCTTTCACACGGTCCATCCCTGTGGGATAGACTTTATCTTTCACACGGTCCGTGCCTGTGGGATGGACTTTATCTTTCACACGTTCCGTGTCTGTGGGGTAGTCTTTATCTTTCACACGGTCCCAGGCTGTGGGAGTAGACTTTATCTTTCACAACACCCGTGGCTGTGGGGTAGGCTTTATCTTTTACACGGTCCGTGGCTGTGGAGTAGACTTCATCTTTCACACGGTCCGTGGCTGTGGGTAGACTTTATCTTTCACACGGTCCGTGGCTGTGGTGTAGACTTTAGCTTTCACACGGTCCGTGGCTGTGGGATAGACTTTATCTTGCACACGGTCCGTGGCTGTGGAATAGACTTTATCTTTCACACGGTCCATGCCTGTGGGATAGACTTTTTCACACGGTCCTTGGCGTGGGGTAGACTTTATCTTTCACATGGTCCGTGGCTGTGGGAGTAGTCTTTATGTTTCGCACAGGTCCGTGGCTGTGGGAATAGACTTTATGTTTCACAAGGTCCGTGGCTCTGGGAATAGAATTTATCTTTCACATGGTCCATGGCTGTGTGATAGACTGTATCTTTCACACGGTCCGTGGCTGTGGGATAGACTTTATCTTTCACACGGTACGTGCCAGTGGAATAGACTTTATCTTTCACACGGTCCGTGCCTCTAGGACAGACTTTATCTTTCACACGGTCCGTGCCTGTGGAATAGACTTTTTCACACGGCCCGTGCCTGTGGGATAGACTTTATCTTTCACACGGTCCATGCCTGTGCAATAGACTTTATCTTTCACACGGTCCGTGGCTGTGGGATAGACTTTTTCACACGGTCCGTGCCTGTGGGATAGACTTTATCTTTCACACGGTCCGTCCCTGTGGGATAGACTTTATCTTTCACACGGTCCGTGACTGTGGGAATAGACTCGATCTTTCACACGCTCCGTGCTTGTGGGATAGACTTTATCTTTCACACGGTCCGTGCCTGTGGGATGGACTTTATCTTTCACACGTTCCGTGTCTGTGGGGTAGTCTTTATCTTTCACACGGTCCCAGGCTGTGGGAGTAGACTTTATCGTTCATACGGTCCATGTCTGTGGGAATAGACTTTATGTTTCACAAGGTTCGTGACTCTGGGAAGAGACTTTATTTTTCACATGGTCCGTGGCTGTGGGGTAGACTTTAACTTTCACATTGCCCGTGGCTGTGGGATAGCCTCTATCACTCACACAGTCCGTGGCTGTGGGAATAGACTCTATCTTTCACAGGGTCCATGGCTGTGGGATAGACTTTATCTTTCACACGGTCCGTGGCTGTGGGGTAGACTTTATTTTTCACACGGTCCGTGGCTGTGGTAGTAGACTTTATCTTTCTCACGGTCCGTGGCTGTGGGAATAGACTTTATGTTTCACACAGTCCGTGGCTCTGCGAATAGACTTTATCTTTTACACGGTCCGTGCCTGTGGGGTAGACTTTATCTTTCACATGGTCCGTGCCTGTGGGATAGATTCTATCTTGCACATGGTCTGTCGCTGTAGGAATAGACTCTATCTTTCACACGGTCCGTGCCTGTGGGATAAACTTTATCTTTCACACGGTCCGTGGCTGTGGGATAGACTTTATCTTTCACACGGTCCGTGGCTCTGGGAATAGAGTTTATCTTTCTCACAGTCCGTGCCTGTGGGATAGACTTTATCATTCACACGGTCCGTGCCTGTCGGATAGACTCTATCTTTCACACGGTCCGTGGCTGTGGGATTAGACTCTATCTTTCACATGGTCTGTGGCTGTGGGATTAGACTCTATCTTTCACACGGTCCGTGGCTGTGGGAGTAGTCTTTATCTCTCACACGGTCCGTGGCTGTGGGAATAGACTTTATGTTTCACAAGGTCCGTGGCTCTGGGAATAGAATTTATCTTTCACATGGTCCGTGGCTGTGGGGTAGACTTTAACTTTCATATGGTCCGTGCCTGTGGGATAGACTTTATCTTTCACATGGTCCGTGACTGTGGTACACACTTTATCTTTCTCACGGTCCGTGGCTGTGGGATAGTCTTTATCTTTCACATGGTCCGTGCCTGTGGGATAAACTTTATGTTTCACATGGTCCGTGGCTGTGCGATAGACTTTTTCACACGGTCCGTGCCTGTGGGATAGACTTTATCTTTCACACGGTCCGTGGTGGTGGGATAGATTTTATCTTTCACACGGTCCATGCCTGTGGGATAGACTTTATCTTTTGCATGATCCGTGCCTGTGGGATAGACTTTATCTTTCACACGGTCCGTGGCTGTGGGATAGACTTTATCTTTCACAAGGTACGTGCCTGTGGGATAGACTTTATCTTTCACATGGTCTGTGCCTCTAGGATAGATTTTATCTTTCACACGGTCCGTGGTTGTGGGATAGACTTTATCTTTCACACGGTCCGTGCCTGTGGGATAGACTTTATCTTTCACACGGTCCGTGGTTGTGGGGTAGACTTTATCTTTCACACGGTCCGTGCCTGTGGGATAGACTTTATCTTTCACACGGTCCGTGGCTGTGGTGTAGACTTTATCTTTCACACGGTTCGTGGCGTTGGTGTAGACTTTATATTTCACACGGTCCGTGGCTGGGGTGTAGACTTTATCTTTCACACGGTCCGTGGCTGTGGGAATAGACTCTATCTTCCCACGGTCCGTGCTTGTGGGATAGACTTTATCTTTCACACGGTCCATGCCTGTGGGATAGACTTTATCTTTCACACGGTCCGTGGCTGTGGGGAAGACTTTATCTTTCACACGGTCCGTGGCTGTGGGATAGACTTTATCTTTCACATGGTCCGTGTCTTTGGGGTAGACTTTATCTTTCACACGGTCCCAGGCTGTGGGAGTAGACTTTATCGTTCATACGGTCCATGTCTGTGGGAATAGACTTTATGTTTGACAAGGTCCGTGGCTCTGGGAAGAGACTTTATCTTTCACATGGTCCATGGATGTTGGCTAGACTTTATCTTTCACACGGTCCGTGCCTGAGGGATAGACTCTATCTTGCACATGGTCTGTCGCTGTGGGAATAGACTCTATCTTTCACACGGTCCATCGCTGTGGGTTAGACTTTATCTTTCACACGGTCCCTGGCTGTGGGGTAGACTTTATCTTTCACACGGTCCGTGGTTGTCGGATAGACTTTATCTTTCACACGGTCCGTGCCTGTGGGATAGACTTTTTCACACGGTCTGTGGCTGTGGGTTAGACTTTATCTTTCACATGTTCCGTGGCTGTGGGAGTAGTCTTTATCTTTCACACAGTCCGTGGCTCTGGGAATAGACTTTATGTTTCACAAGGTCCGTGGCTGTGGGGTAGAATTTATCTTTCATACGGTCCGTGCTTGAGGGATAGACTTTATATTTCACACGGTCCGTGCCTGTCGGATAGACTTTTTCACAAGGTCCGTGGCTGTGGGATAGACTTTATCTTTCACACGGTCAGTGCATGTGGGATAGACTTTATCTTTCACACGGTCCGTGGCTGTGGGATAGACTTTATCTTTCATATGGTCCGTGTCTGTGGGGTAGACTTTATCTTTCACAACACCCGTGGCTGTGGGGTAGGCTTTATCTTTCACACGGTCTGTGGCTGTGGAGTAGACTTCATCTTTCACACGGTCCGTGGCTGTGGGTAGACTTTATCTTTCACACGGTCCGTGGCTGTGGTGTAGACTTTAGCTTTCACACGGTCCGTGGCGGTGGGATAGACTTTATCTTTCATACGGTCCGTGGCTGTGGGATAGACTTTATCTTTCACATGGTCCGTGGCTGTGGGAATAGACTTTATGTTTCACAAGTTCCGTGGCTCTGGGAATAGAATTTATCTTTCACATGGTCCGTGGCTGTGTGATAGCCTGTATCTTTCACACGGTCCGTGGCTGTGGGATAGACTTTATCTTTCACACGGTACGTGCCTGTGGAATAGACTTTATCTTTCACACGGTCCGTGCGTCTAGGACAGACTTTATCTTTCACACGGTTCGTGCCTGTGGGATCGACTTTTTCACACGGTCCGTGCATGTGGGATAGACTTTATCTTTCACACGGTCCATGCCTGTGGAATAGACTTTATCTTTCACACGGTCCGTGGCTGTGGGATAGACTTTTTCACACGGTCCGTGCCTGTGGGATAGACTTTATCTTTCACACGGTCCGTTCCTGTGGGATAGACTTTATCTTTCACACGGTCCGTGACTGTGGGATAGACTTTATCTTTCACATGGTCCGTTGCTGTGGGATAGACTTTATCTTTCACACGGTATGTGACTGTGGGATTAGACTCTATCTTTCACACGGTCCGTGGCTGTGGGGTAGACTTTATCTTTCACACGGTCCGTGGCTGAGGGTAGTCTTTATCTTTCACACGGTCCTTGGCTGTGGGGTAGACTTTATTTTTCACATGGTCCGTGGCTGTGGTAGTAGACTTTATCTTTCACACGGTCCGTGGCTGTGGGAATAGACTTTATGTTTCACACGGTCCGTGGCTCTGGGAATAGACTTTATCTTTCACACGGTCCGTGCCTGTGGGGTAGACTTTATCTTTCACATGGTCCGTGCCTGAGGGATAGACTCTATCTTGCACATGGTCTGTCGCTGTGGGAATAGACTCTATCTTTCACACGGTCCATCGCTGTGGTTTAGACTTTATCTTTCACACGGTCCCTGGCTGTGGGGTAGACTTTATCTTTCACACGGTCCGTGGTTGTCCAATAGACTTTATCTTTCACATGGTCCGTGCCTGTGGGATAGACTTTTTCACACGGTCTGTGGCTGTGGGTTAGACTTTATCTTTCACATGTTCTGTGGCTGTGGGAGAAGTCTTTATCTTTCACACAGTCCGTGGCTCTGGGAATAGACTTTATGTTTCAAAAGGTCCGTGGCTCTGGGAATAGAATATATCTTTCACATGGTCCGTGGCTCTGGGGTAGAATTTATCTTTCATACGGTCCGTGCTTGTGGGATAGACTTTATATTTCACACGGTCCGTGCCTGTCGGATAGACTTTTTCACAAGGTCCGTGGCTGTGGGATAGACTTTATCTTTCACACGGTCCGTGCACGTGGGATAGACTTTATCTTTCACACGGTCCGTGGTTGTGGGATAGACTTTATCTTTCACACGGTCCGTGCCTGTGGGATAGACTTTATCTTTCACATGGTCCGTGGCTGTGGGCAGATTTTATCTTTCACATGGTCTGTGGCAGTGGGATAGACTTTATCTTTCACATGGTCCGTGTCTGTGGGGTAGGCTTTATCTTACACACGGTCTGTGGCTGTGGAGTAGACTTTATCTATCACACGGTCCGTGGCTGTCGGTAGACTTTATCTTTCACTCGGTCCGTGGCTGTGGTGTAGACTTTAGCTTTCACACGGTCCGTGGCTGTGGAATAGACTTTATCATTCACACGGTCCGTGGCTGTGGGATCGACTTTTTCACATGGCCCGTGCCTGTGGGATAGACTTTATCTTTCACACGGTCCATGCCTGTGGAATAGACTTTATCAATCACACGGTCCTTGGCTGTGGGATAGACTTTATCTTTGACATGGTCCGTGTCTGTGGGGTAGACTTTATCTTTCACAACACACGTGGCTGTGGGATAGACTTTATCTTTCACACGGTCCGTGGCTGTGGAGTAGACTTTATCTTTCACATGTTCCGTGGCTGTGGGTAGACTTTATCTTTCACACGGTCCGTGGCTGTGGTGGAGACTTTAGCTTTCACACGGTCCGTGGCTGTGGGATAGACTTTACCTTTCACACGGCCCGTGGCTGTGGGATAGACTTTACTTTCACACGGTCCGTGCCTGTGGGATAGACTTTTTCAAACGGTCCTTGGCTGTGGGGTAGATTTTATCTTTCACATGGTCCGTGGCTGTGGGAATAGTCTTTATGTTTCGCACAGGTCCATGGCTGTGGGAATAGACTTTATGTTTCACAAGGTCCGTGGCTCTGGGAATAGAATTTATCTTTCACATGGTCCGTGGCTGTGTGATAGACTGTATCTTTCACACGGTACATGCCTGTGGAATAGACTTTATCTTACACATGGTCCGTGCCTCTAGGACAGACTTTATCTTTCTCACGGTGGGTGCCTGTGGGATAGACTTTTTCACACGGCCCGTGCCTGTGGAATAGACTTTATCTTGCACACGGTCCGTGGCTGTGGGATAGACTTTTTCACACGGTCCGTGCCTGTGGGATAGACTTTATCTTTCACACGGTCCGTTCCTGTGTGATAGACTTTATCTTTCACACGGTCCGTGACTGTGGGATAGACTTTATCTTTCACATGGTCCGTTGCTGTGGGATAGACTTTATCTTTCACACGATCCGTGGCTGTGGGAATAGACTCTATCTTTCACACGCTCCGTGCTTGTGGGATAGACTTTATCTATCACACGGTCTGTGCCTGTGGGATAGACTTTTCTTTCTCACGGTCCGTGGCTATGGGGTAGACTTTATCTTTCACACGGTCCGTGCCTGTGGGATAGACTTTATCTTTCACACGTTCCGTGTCTGTGGGGTAGACTTTATCTTTCACACGGTCCCAGGCTGTGGGAATAGACTTTATCATTCATACGGTCCATGTCTGTGGGAATAGACTTTATGTTTCACAAGGTCCGTGGCTCTGGGAAGAGACTTTATCTTTCACATGGTCCGTGGCTGTGGGGTAGACTTTATCTTTCACATGGTTCGTTTCTGTGGGATAGACTTTATCTTTCACATGGTCCGTGGCTGTGGGGTAGACTTTATCTTTCACATGGTCCGTGGCTGTGGGATAACCTCTATCTTTCACACAGACCATGGCTGTTGGAATAGACTCTATCTTTCATACGGTCCATGGCTGTGGGATAGACTTTATCTTTCACACGGTCCTTGGCTGTGGGGTTGACTTTATTTTTCACATGGTCCGTGGCTGTGGTAGTAGACTTTATCTTTCATACGGTCCGTGGCTGTGGGAATAGACTTTATGTTTCACACGGTCCGTGGCTCTGGGAATAGACTTTATGTTTCACAAGGTCCGTGGCTCTGGGAATAGAATTTATCTTTCACATGGTCCGTGGCTCTGGGGTAGAATTTATCTTTCATACGGTCCGTGCCTGTGGGATAGACTTTATATTTCACAAGGTCCGTGCCTGTCGGATAGACTTTTTCACAAGGTCCATGGCTGTGCGATAGACTTTATCTTTCACATGGTCCGTGGCTATTGGGTAGATTTTATCTTTCACATGGTCTGTGGCTGTGGGATAGACTTTATCTTTCACATGGTCCGTGTCTGTGGCGTAGACTTTATCTTTCACAACACCCGTGGCTGTGGGGTAGGCTTTATCTTTCACACGGTCCCTGGCTGTGGTGTAGACTTTATCTTTCACACGGTACGTGCCTGTGGAATAGATTTTATCTTTCACACGGTCCGTGCCTCTAGGACAGACTTTATCTTTCACACGGTCCGTGACTGCGGGATAGACTTTATCTTTCACATGGTCCTTTGCTGTGGGATAGACTTTATCTTTCACACGATCCGTGGCTGTGGGAATAGACTCTATCTTTCACACGCTCCGTGCTTGTGGGATAGACTTTATCTTTCACACGGTCTGTGCCTGTGGGATAGACTTTTCTTTCTCACGGTCCGTGGCTGTGGGGTAGACTTTATCTTTCACATGGTCCGTGCCTGTGGGATAGACTTTATCTTGCACATGGTCTGTCGCTGTGGGAATAGACTCTATCTTTCACACGGTCCGTGCCTGTGGGATAAACTTTATCTTTCACATGGTCCGTGGCTGTGGGGTAGACTTTATCATTCACATGGTCCGTGCCTGTGGGATAGACTCTGTCTTTCAAATGGTCCGCTGCAGTGGGATTAGACTCTATCTTTCACATTGTCCATGGCTGTGGGATTAGACTCTATCTTTCACACGGTCCATGGCTGTGGGTTAGACTTTATCTTTCACATGGTCCGTGGCTGTGGGGTAGACTTTATCATTCACATGGTCCGTGCCTGTGGGATAGACTCTAACTTTCACATGGTCCGTGCCTGTGGGATAGACTCTGTCTTTCAAATGGTCCGCTGCTGTGGGATTAGACTCTATCTTTCACACGTTCCATGGCTGTGGGGTGGACTTTATCTTTCACATGGTCCCAGGATGTGGGGTAGACTTTATCTTTCACACGGTATGTGGCTGTGGGGTAGATTTTATCTTTCACACTGTCCGTGGCTGTGGGATAGACTTTATCTTTCACACGGTCCGTGGCTGGGGGGTAGACTTTATCTTTCAAATGGCCCGTGGCAGTGGGGTAGACTTTATCTTTCACACGGCCCATGCCTGTGTGATAGACTTTTTCTTTCACACTGCCCGTGGCTGTGGGGTAGACTTTATCTTTCATATGGCCCGTTCCTGTGGGATAGACTTTATCTTTCACACGGTCCGTGCCTATGGGATAGACTTTGTCTTTCACACGGCCCGTGGCTGCGGGGTAGACTTTATCTTTCACACGGCCAGTGGCTGTGGATTAGACTTTATCTTTCACATGTTCCGTGCCTGTGGGGTAGACTTTATCTTCACACGGTCCGTGCCTGTGGGATAGACTTTATCTTTCACATGGTCCGTGCCTGTGGGATAGACTCTATCATTCATCCGGTCCGTGGCTGTGGGATAGACTCTATCTTTCACATGGTCCGTGGCTGTGGGATTAGACTCTATCTTTCACACGGTCCATGGCTGTCGGGTAGACTTTATCTTTCACATGGTCCGTGGCTGTGGGGTAGACTTTATCTTTCACACGGTCCGTGGCTGTGGGAACAGACTCTATCTTTCACACTGTCCGTGCCTGTGGGAAAGACTTTATCTTTCACACGGTCCGTGGCTGTGCGGTAGACTTTATCTTTCACACGGTCCGTGGCTGTGGGATAGACTTTATCTTTCACACGGTCCATGCCTGAGGGATAGACTTTTTCATACGGTCCGTGCCTGTGGGATAGACTTTATCTTTCACACGGTCCGTGGCTTTGGTGTAGACTTTATCTTTCGCACGGTTCGTGGCTGTGGTGTAGACTTTATCTTTCACACGGTCCGTGGCTGGGGGGTAGACTTTATCTTTCACATGGTCCGTGGCTGTGGGAATAGACTCTATCTTTCCCACGGTCCGTGCTTGTGGGATAGACTTTATCTTTCACACGGTCCATGCCTGTGGGATAGACTTTATCTTTCACACGGTCCGTGGCTCTGGGGTAGACTTTATCTTTCACACGGTCCGTGCCTGTGGGATAGACTTTATCTTTCACACGGTCCGTGTCTGTGGGTTAGACTTTATCTTTCAAACGGTCCCAGGCTGTGGGAGTAGACTTTATCGTTCATACGGTCCATGTCTGTGGGAATAGACTTTATGTTTCACAATGTCCGTGGCTCTGGGAAGAGACTTTATCTTTCACATGGTCCGTGGCTGTGGGGTAGACTTTATCTTTCACATGGTCCATGACTGTGGGATAGACTTTATCTTTCACATGGTCCGTGGCTGTGGGATAACCTCTATCTTTCACACAGTCCGTGGCTGTTGGAATAGACTCTATCTTTCATACGGTCCATGGCTGTGGGATAGACTTTATCTTTCACACGGTTCGTGGCTGTGGGGTAGACTTTATTTTTCACATGGTCCGTGCCTGTGGGGTAGACTTTATCTTTCACACGGTCCGTGCCTGAGGGATAGACTCTATCTTGCACATGGTCTGTCGCTGTGGGAATAGACTCTATCTTTCACACGGTCCATCGCTGTTGGTTAGACTTTATCTTTCACACGGTCCCTGGCTGTGGGGTAGACTTTATCTTTCACACGGTCCCTGGCTGTGGGATAGAGTTTATCTTTCACACGGTCCGTGGCTGTGGGAAAGACTTTATCTTTCCCACGGCCCGTGGCTGTGTGGTAGACTTTATCTTTCATACAGTCCGTGGCTGTGGGGTAGACTTTATCTTTCACACGGTCCGTGCCTGTGGAGTAGACTTTATCTTTCACATGGTCCGTGGCTCTGGTATAGACTTTATCTTTCACACGGTAAGTGGCTGTGTGATAGACTTTTTCACACGGTCCGTGCCTGTGGGATAGACTTTATCTTTCACACGATTCCGTGGCTGTCGGATAGACTTTATCTATCACAAGGTCCGTGCCTTTGGGATAGACTTTATCTTTCACACGGTCCATGGCTGTGGGAATAGACTCTATCTTTCACACGGTCCGTGGCTGTGGGATAGACTCTATCTTTCCCTCGGTCCATGCCTGTGGGATACCCTCTATCTTTCACACGGTCCGTGGCTGTGGGAATAGACTTTATCTTTCACACAGTCCATGCCTGTGGGATAGACTCTATCTTACACATGGTCCGTGGCTGTGGGATAGCCTCTATCTATCACACGGTCCGTGGTTGTGTGAATAGGCTTTATCTTTCACACGGTCTGTGGCTGTGGGGTAGACTTTATCTTTCACAAGCTCCGTGGCTGTGGGAAAGACTTTATCTTTCACACGGTCCGTGTCTTTGTGGTAGACTTTATCTTTCACACGGTAGGTGGCTGTGGGGTAGACTTTATCTTTCACACGGTCCGTGGCTGTGCGAATAGACTTTATCTTTCACATGTCCGTGGCTGTGGGATAGACTTTATCTTTCACACGGTCCGTGCCTGTGGGATAGACTTTATCTTTCACACGGTCCGTGCCTGTGGGATAGACTTTATCTTTCACATGATCCGTGGCTGTGGGATAGACTTTATCTTTCACACGTTCGTTAGATGTGGGAACAGACTCTATCTTTCACACGGTCTGTGGCTGTGGGATAGACTCTATATTTCACACGGTCCATGGCTGTGGAGTAGACTTTATCTTTCACACGGTCTGTGGCTGTGGGGTAGACTTTATCTTTCAACACGGCCCGTGGCTGTGGGGTAGACTTTATCTTTCACATGGCCCGTGCCTGTGGGGTAGACTTTATCTTTCACACGGTCCGTGCCTGTGGGGTAGACATTATCTTTCACATGGTCCGTGGCTGTGGGGTAGACTTTATCTTTCACACGGCCCGTGGTTGTGGGGTAGAGTTTATCTTTCACACGGCCCGTGGCTGTGGAGTAGACTTTATCTTTCACATGGTCCGTGGCTGTGGGGTAGACTTTATCTTTCACACGGTCCGTGTCTGTGGGAAAGACTCCACCTTTCACACGGTCCGTGGCTGTGGGATAGACTTTTTCTTTCACATGGTCCGTGGCTGTGGGAATAGACTCTATCTTTCACACGGTCCGTGGCTGTGGGATAGACTTTATCTTTCACACGGTCCATGGCTGTGGGAATAGACTCTATCTTTCACACGGTCCGTGGCTGTGGGAAAGACTTTATCTTTCGCACGGCCCGTGGCTGTGTGGTAGACTTTATCTTTCATACAGTCCGTGGCTTTGGGGTAGACATTATCTTTCACACGGTTCGTGCCTTTGGAATAGATTTTATCTTTCACATGGTCCGTGGCTCTGGTATAGACTTTATCTTTCACACGGTAAGTGGCTGTGTGATAGACTTTTTCACACGGTCCGTGCCTGTGGGATAGACTTTATCTTTCACATGGTCCATGGCTGTGGGATAGACTTTTTGACACGGTCCGTGCCTGTGGGATAGACTTTATCTTTCACACGATCCGTGGCTGTCGGATAGACTTTATCTTTCACAAGGTCCGTGCCTGTGGGACAGACTTTATCTTTCAAACGGTCCGTGGCTGTGGGATAGACTTTATCTTTCACAAGGTCCGTGCCTGTGGGGTAGACATTATCTTTCACACGGTCCGTGGATGTGGGGTAGACTTTATCTTTCAAACGGTCCATGGCAGTGGGAATAGACTCTATCTTTCACACGGTCCGTGCCTGTGGGATAGACTTTATCTTTCACACGGTCCGTGCCTGTGGTGTAGACATTATCTTTCACACGGTTCGTGGCTGTGGGGTAGACTTTATCTTTCACACGGTCCGTGCCTGTGCGATAGACTTTATCTTTCACACGGTCCGTGGCTGTGGGATAGACTCTATCTTTCACACGGTCGTTTCCTGTGGGGTAGACTCTATCTTTCACACGGTTCATGGCTGTTGGAATAGACTTTATCTTTCACACGGTCCGTGGTGTGGGATAGACTTTATCTTTCACACGGTCCGTGCCTGTGGGATAGACTTTATCTTTCACACGGTCCGTGCCTGTGGGATAGACTTTATCTTTCACATGATCCGTGGCTGTGGGATAGACTTTATCTTTCACATGTTCGTTAGATGTGGGAACAGACTCTATCTTTCACACGGTCCGTGGCTGTGGGATAGACTCTATCTTTCACACGGTCCGTGGCTGTGGGGTAGACTTTATCTTTCATACAGTCCGTGGCTGTGGGGTAGACTTTATCTTTCACACGGTCCGTGCCTGTGGGGTAGACTTTATCTTTCACATGGTCCGTGGCTCTGGTATAGACTTTATCTTTCACACGGTAAGTGGCTGTGTGATAGACTTTTTCACACGGTCCGTGCCTGTCGGATAGACTTTATCTTTCACATGGTCCGTGGCTGTGGGATAGACTTTTTGACACGGTCCGTGCCTGTGGGAGAGACTTTATATTTCACACGGTCCGTGGCTGTGGGAACAGACTGTATCATTCACACTGTCCACGGCTGTGGGGTGGAGTTTATCTTTCACACGGTCCGTGCCTGTGGGATAGACTTTATCTTTCACATGGTCTGTGGCTGAGGGATAGACTTTTTCACACGGTCCGTGGCTGTGGGATAGACTTTATCTTTCACACGGTCCGTTCCTGTGGGATAGACTTTATCTTTCACACGGTCCGTGTCTGTGGGATAGACTTTATCTTTCACACGGTCCGTTCCTGTGGGATAGACTTTATCTTTCACACGGTCCGTGCCTGTGGGATAGACTTTATCTTTCACATGATCCGTGGCTGTGGGATAAACTTTATCTTTCACACGTTCGTTAGATGTTGGAACAGACTCTATCTTTCACACGGTCCGTGGCTGTGGGATAGCCTCTATCTTTCACACGGTCCGTGTCTGTGGGGTAGACTTTATCTTTCACACGGTCCGTGGCTGTGGGGTAGACTTTATCTTTCACACGGCCCGGGGCTGTGGGGTAGACTTTATCTTTCACATGGCCCGTGCCTGTGGGGTAGACTTTATCTTTCACACGGTCCGTGCCTGTGGGGTAGACATTATCTTTCACATGGTCCGTGGATGTGGGGTAGACTTTATCTTTCACACGGTCCGTGGCTGTGGGGTAGACTTTATCTTTCACACGGCCCGTGGCTGTGGGGTAGAGTTTATCTTTCACACGGCCCGTGGCTGTGGAGTAGACTTTATCTTTCACATGGTCCGTGGCTGTGGGGTAGACTTTATCTTTCACACGGTCCGTGCCTGTGGGAAAGACTCCATCTTTCACACGGTCCGTGGCTGTGGGATAGACTTTTTCTTTCATATGGTCCGTGGCTGTGGGAATAGACTCTATCTTTCACACGGTCTGTGGCTGTGGGATAGACTTTATCTTTCACACGGTCCGTGGCTGTGGGAAAGACTTTATCTTTCCCACGGCCCGTGGCTGTGTGGTAGACTTTATCTTTCATACAGTCCGTGGCTGTGGGGTAGACTTTATCTTTCACACGGTCCGTGCCTGTGGAGTAGACTTTATCTTTCACATGGTCCGTGGCTCTGGTATAGACTTTATCTTTCACACGGTAAGTGGCTGTGTGATAGACTTTTTCACACGGTCCGTGCCTGTGGGATAGACTTTATCTTTCACACGATTCCGTGGCTGTCGGATAGACTTTATCTTTCACAAGGTCCGTGCCTGTGGGATAGACTTTATCTTTCACACGGTCCATGGCTGTGGGAATAGACTCTATCTTTCACACGGTCCGTGGCTGTGGGAAAGACTTTATCTTTCGCACGGTCCATGGCTGTGGGAATAGACTCTATCTTTCACACGGTCCGTGGCTGTGGGAAAGACTTTATCTTTCGCACGGCCCGTGGCTGTGTGGTAGACTTTACCTTTCATACAGTCCGTGGCTGTGGGGTGTACATTATCTTTCACACGGTCCGTGCCTTTGGAATAGACTTTATCTTTCACATGGTCCGTGGCTCTGGTATAGACTTTATCTTTCACACGGTAAGTGGCTGTGTGATAGACTTTTTCACACGGTCCGTGCCTGTGGGATAGACTTTATCTTTCACATGGTCCGTGGCTGTGGGATAGACTTTTTGACACGGTCCGTGCCTGTGGGATAGACTTTATCTTTCACACGTTCCGTGGCTGTCGGGTAGACTTTATCTTTCACACGGTCCGTGCCTGTGGGACAGACTTTATCTTTCAAACGGTCCGTGGCTGTGGGATAGACTTTATCTTTCACAAGGTCCGTGCCTGTGGGGTTGACATTATCTTTCACACGGTCCGTGGATGTGGGGTAGACTTTATCTTTCAAACGGTCCGTGGCTGTGGGAATAGACTCTACCTTTCACACGGTCCGTGCCTGTGGGGTAGACTTTATCTTTCACACGGTCCGTGGCTGTGGGGTAGACATTATCTTTCACACGGTTCGTGGATGTGGGATAGACTTTATCGTTCACACGGTCCGTGGCTGTGGGGTAGACTTTATCTTTCACACGGTCCGTGCCTGTGGGATAGACTTTATCTTTCACACGGTCCGTGGCTGTGGGATAGACTTTATCTTTCACACGGTCCGTGCCTGTGGGATAGACTTTATCTTTCACACGGTCCGTGCCTGTGGGATAGACTTTATCTTTCACATGATCCGTGGCTGTGGGATAGACTCTATCTTTCACACGGTCGCTGGCTGTGGGAATAGACTCTATCTTTCACACGGTCCGTGCCTGTGGGATAGACTTTATTTTTCACACGGTCCGTGGCTGTGTGGAAGACTTTATCTTTCACACGGTCCGTGGCTGTGGGATAGACTTTATCTTTCACACGGTCCGTGTCTTTGTGGTAGACTTTATCTTTCACACAGTAGGTTGCTGTGGGAGTAGACTTTATCTTTCACACGGTCCGTGGCTCTGCGAATAGACTTTATCTTTCACATCGTCCGTGGCTGTGGGATAGACTTTTTCACACGGTCCGTGGCTGTGGGATAGACGTTATCTTTCACACGGTCCGTTCCTGTGGGATAGACTTTATCTTTCATACGGTCCGTGCCTGTGGGATAGACTTTATCTTTCACATGATCTGTGGCTGTGGGATAGACTTTATCTTTCACACGTTCGTTAGATGTTGGAACAGACTCTATCTTTCACACGGTCCGTGGCTGTGGGATAGCCTCTATCTTTCACACGGTCCGTGTCTGTGGGGTAGACTTTATCTTTCACACGGTCCGTGGCTGTGGGGTAGACTTTATCTTTCACACGGCCCGGGGCTGTGGGGTAGACTTTATCTTTCACATGGCCCGTGCCTGTGGGGTAGACTTTATCTTTCACACGGTCCGTGCCTGTGGGGTAGACATTATCTTTCACATGGTCCGTGGATGTGGGGTAGACTTTATCTTTCACACGGTCCGTGGCTGTGGAGTAGACTTTATCTTTCACACGGCCCGTGGCTGTGGGGTAGAGTTTATCTTTCACACGGCCCGTGGCTGTGGAGTAGACTTTATCTTTCACATGGTCCGTGGCTGTGGGGTAGACTTTATCTTTCACACGGTCCGTGCCTGTGGGAAAGACTCCATCTTTCACACGGTCCGTGGCTGTGGGATAGACTTTTTCTTTCATATGGTCCGTGGCTGTGGGAATAGACTCTATCTTTCACACGGTCCGTGGCTGTGGGAAAGACTTTATCTTTCCCACGGCCCGTGGCTGTGGGGTAGACTTTATCTTTCATACAGTCCGTGGCTGTGGGGTAGACTTTATCTTTCACACGGTCCGTGCCTGTGGAGTAGACTTTATCTTTCACATGGTCCGTGGCTCTGGTATAGACTTTATCTTTCACACGGTAAGTGGCTGTGTGATAGACTTTTTCACACAGTCCGTGCCTGTGGGATAGACTTTATCTTTCACACGATTCCGTGGCTGTCGGATAGACTTTATCTTTCACAAGGTCCGTGCCTGTGGGATAGACTTTATCTTTCACACGGTCCATGGCTGTGGGAATAGACTCTATCTTTCACACGGTCCGTGGCTGTGGGAAAGACTTTATCTTTCACACGGTCCATGGCTGTGGGAATAGACTCTATCTTTCACACGGTCCGTGGCGGTGGGAAAGACTTTATCTTTCGCACGGCCCGTGGCTGTGTGGTAGACTTTATCTTTCATTCAGTCCGTGGCTGTGGGGTAGACATTATCTTCCACACGGTCCGTGCCATTGCAATAGACTTTATCTTTCACATGGTCCGTGGCTCTGGTATAGACTTTATCTTTCACACGGTAAGTGGCTGTGTGATAGACTTTTTCACACGGTCCGTGCCTGTGGGATAGACTTTATCTTTCACATGGTCCATGGCTGTGGGATAGACTTTTTGACACGGTCCGTGCCTGTGGGATAGACTTTATGTTTCACACGTTCCGTGGCTGTCGGATAGACTTTATCTTTCACAAGGTCCGTGCCTGTGGGACAGACTTTATCTTTCAAACGGTCCGTGCCTGTGGGGTAGACATTATCTTTCACACGGTCCGTGGATGTGGGGTAGACTTTATCTTTCAAACGGTCCGTGGCTGTGGGAATAGACTCTATCTTTCACACGGTCCGTGCCTGTGGGATAGACTTTATCTTTCACACGGTCCGTGCCTGTGAGGTAGACATTATCTTTCACACGGTTCGTGGATGTGGGGTAGACTTTATCTTTCACACGGTCTGTGGCTGTGGGGTAGACTTTATCTTTCACACGGTCCGTGCCTGTGGGATAGACTTTATCTTTCACACGGTCCGTGGCTGTGGGATAGACTCTATCTTTCACACGGTCGTTTCCTGTGGGGTAGACTCTATCTTTCACACGGTTCATGGCTGTTGGAATAGACTTTATCTTTCACACGGTCCGTGGTGTGGGATAGACTTTATCTTTCACACGGTCCGTGCCTGTGGGATAGACTTTATCTTTCACACGGTCCGTGGCTGTGGGATAGACTTTATCTTTCACATGATCCGTGGCTGTGGGATAGACTGTATCTTTCACACGTTCGTTAGATGTGGGAACAGACTCTATCTTTCACACGGTCCGTGGCTGTGGGATAGACTCTATCTTTCACACGGTCCGTGGCTGTGGGGTAGACTTTATCTTTCATACAGTCCGTGGCTGTGGGGTAGACTTTATCTTTCACACGGTCCGTGCCTGTGGGGTAGACTTTATCTTTCACATGGTCCGTGGCTCTGGTATAGACTTTATCTTTCACACGGTAAGTGGCTGTGTGATAGACTTTTTCACACGGTCCGTGCCTGTCGGATAGACTTTATCTTTCACATGGTCCGTGGCTGTGGGATAGACTTTTTGACACGGTCCGTGCCTGTGGGATAGACTTTATATTTCACACGGTCCGTGGCTGTCGGAAAAACTTTATCTTTCACAAGGTCCGTGCCTGTGGGATAGACTTTATCTTTCAAACGGTCCGTGGCTGTGGGATAGACTTTATCTTTCACACGGTCCATGGCTGTGGGAATAGACTCTATCTTTCACACGGTCCGTGCATGTGGGGTAAACATTATCTTTCACACGGTCCGTGGCTGTGGGGTAGACTTCATCTTGCACACGGTCCGTGGCTGTGGGATAGACTTTATCTTTCACACGGTCCGTGGCTGTGGGAACAGACTGTATCATTCACACTGTCCACGGATGTGGGGTGAACTTTATCTTTCACACGGTCCGTGCCTGTGGGATAGACTTTATCTTTCACATGGTCTGTGGCTGAGGGATAGACTTTTTCACACGGTCCGTGGCTGTGGGATAGACTTTATCTTTCACACGGTCCGTTCCTGTGGGATAGACTTTATCTTTCACACGGTCCTTGCCTGTGGGATAGACTTTATCTTTCACATGATCCGTGGCTGTGGGATAGACTCTATCTTTCACACGGTCACTGGCTGTGGGAATAGACTCTATCTTTCACACGGTCCGTGCCTGTGGGATAGACTTTATCTTTCACACGGTCCGTGGCTGTGGGGTAGACTTTATCTTTCACACGGTCCGTGGCTGTGGGATAGACTTTATCTTTCACACGGCCCGTGGCTGTGGGCAAGACTTTATCTTTCACACGGCCCGTGGCTGTGAGAATAGACTTTATCTTTCACACGGTCCGTGACTGTGGGGCAGACTTTATCTTTCACATGGTCCGTGGCTGTGGGAACAGACTGTATCATTCACACTGTCCATGCCTGTGGGATAGACTTTTTCACACGGTCCTTGGCGTGGGGTAGACTTTATCTTTCACATGGTCCGTGGCTGTGGGAGTAGTCTTTATGTTTCGCACAGGTCCGTGGCTGTGGGAATAGACTTTATGTTTCACAAGGTCCGTGGCTCTGGGAATAGAATTTATCTTTCACATGGTCCATGGCTGTGTGATAGACTGTATCTTTCACACGGTCCGTGGCTGTGGGATAGACTTTATCTTTCACACGGTACGTGCCAGTGGAATAGACTTTATCTTTCACACGGTCCGTGCCTCTAGGACAGACTTTATCTTTCACACGGTCCGTGCCTGTGGAATAGACTTTTTCACACGGCCCATGCCTGTGGGATAGACTTTATCTTTCACACGGTCCATGCCTGTGCAATAGACTTTATCTTTCACACGGTCCGTGGCTGTGGGATAGACTTTTTCACACGGTCCGTGCCTGTGGGATAGACTTTATCTTTCACACGGTCCATCCCTGTGGGATAGACTTTATCTTTCACACGGTCCGTGCCTGTGGGATGGACTTTATCTTTCACACGTTCCGTGTCTGTGGGGTAGTCTTTATCTTTCACACGGTCCCAGGCTGTGGGAGTAGACTTTATCTTTCACAACACCCGTGGCTGTGGGGTAGGCTTTATCTTTTACACGGTCCGTGGCTGTGGAGTAGACTTTATCTTTCACACGGTCCGTGGCTGTGGGTAGACTTTATCTTTCACACGGTCCGTGGCTGTGGTGTAGACTTTACCTTTCACACGGTCCGTGGCTGTGGGATAGACTTTATCTTGCACACGGTCCGTGGCTGTGGAATAGACTTTATCTTTCACACGGTCCATGCCTGTGGGATAGACTTTTTCACACGGTCCTTGGCGTGGGGTAGACTTTATCTTTCACATGGTCCGTGGCTGTGGGAGTAGTCTTTATGTTTCGCACAGGTCCGTGGCTGTGGGAATAGACTTTATGTTTCACAAGGTCCGTGGCTCTGGGAATAGAATTTATCTTTCACATGGTCCATGGCTGTGTGATAGACTGTATCTTTCACACGGTCCGTGGCTGTGGGATAGACTTTATCTTTCACACGGTACGTGCCAGTGGAATAGACTTTATCTTTCACACGGTCCGTGCCTCTAGGACAGACTTTATCTTTCACACGGTCCGTGCCTGTGGAATAGACTTTTTCACACGGCCCGTGCCTGTGGGATAGACTTTATCTTTCACACGGTCCATGCCTGTGCAATAGACTTTATCTTTCACACGGTCCGTGGCTGTGGGATAGACTTTTTCACACGGTCCGTGCCTGTGGGATAGACTTTATCTTTCACACGGTCCGTCCCTGTGGGATAGACTTTATCTTTCACACGGTCCGTGACTGTGGGAATAGACTCGATCTTTCACACGCTCCGTGCTTGTGGAATAGACTTTATCTTTCACACGGTCCGTGCCTGTGGGATGGACTTTATCTTTCACACGTTCCGTGTCTGTGGGGTAGTCTTTATCTTTCACACGGTCCCAGGCTGTGGGAGTAGACTTTATCGTTCATACGGTCCATGTCTGTGGGAATAGACTTTATGTTTCACAAGGTTCGTGACTCTGGGAAGAGACTTTATTTTTCACATGGTCCGTGGCTGTGGGGTAGACTTTAACTTTCACATTGCCCGTGGCTGTGGGATAGCCTCTATCACTCACACAGTCCGTGGCTGTGGGAATAGACTCTATCTTTCACAGGGTCCATGGCTGTGGGATAGACTTTATCTTTCACACGGTCCGTGGCTGTGGGGTAGACTTTATTTTTCACACGGTCCGTGGCTGTGGTAGTAGACTTTATCTTTCTCACGGTCCGTGGCTGTGGGAATAGACTTTATGTTTCACACAGTCCGTGGCTCTGCGAATAGACTTTATCTTTTACACGGTCCGTGCCTGTGGGGTAGACTCTATCTTTCACACGGTCCGTGCCTGTGGGATAGATTCTATCTTGCACATGGTCTGTCGCTGTAGGAATAGACTCTATCTTTCACACGGTCCGTGCCTGTGGGATAAACTTTATCTTTCACACGGTCCGTGGCTGTGGGATAGACTTTATCTTTCACACGGTCCGTGGCTCTGGGAATAGAGTTTATCTTTCTCACAGTCCGTGCCTGTGGGATAGACTTTATCATTCACACGGTCCGTGCCTGTCGGATAGACTCTATCTTTCACACGGTCCGTGGCTGTGGGATTAGACTCTATCTTTCACATGGTCCGTGGCTGTGGGATTAGACTCTATCTTTCACACGGTCCATGGCTGTGGGGTAGACTTTATCTTTCACATGGTCCGTGCCTGTGGGATAGACTCTATCTTGCATATGGTCTGTCGCTGTAGGAATAGACTCTATCTTTCACACGGTCCGTGCCTGTGGGATAAACTTTATCTTTCACACGGTCCGTGGCTGTGGGATAGACTTTATCTTTCACATGGTCCGTGCCTGTGGGATGGACTTTATCTTTCACACGTTCCGTGTCTGTGGGGTAGTCTTTATCTTTCACACGGTCCCAGGCTGTGGGAGTAGACTTTATCGTTCATACGGTCCATGTCTGTGGGAATAGACTTTATGTTTCACAAGGTCCGTGACTCTGGGAAGAGACTTTATTTTTCACATGGTCCGTGGCTGTGGGGTAGACTTTAACTTTCACATTGCCCGTGGCTGTGGGATAGCCTCTATCACTCACACAGTCCGTGGCTGTGGGAATAGACTCTATCTTTCACAGGGTCCATGGCTGTGGGATAGACTTTATCTTTCACACGGTCCGTGGCTGTGGGGTAGACTTTATTTTTCACACGGTCCGTGGCTGTGGTAGTAGACTTTATCTTTCTCACGGTCCGTGGCTGTGGGAATAGACTTTATGTTTCACACAGTCCGTGGCTCTGCGAATAGACTTTATCTTTCACACGGCCCGTGGCTGTGTGGTAGACTTTATCTTTCATATGGCCCGTTCCAGTGGGATAGACTTTATCTTTCTCACGGTCCGTGCCTATGGGATAGACTTTGTCTTTCACACGGCCCGTGGCTGCGGGGTAGACTTTACCTTTCACACGGCCAGTGGCCGTAGATTAGACTTTATCTTTCACACGTTCCGTGCCTGTGGGGTAGACTTTATCTTTCACATGGTCCGTGCCTGTGGGATAGACTCTATCTTGCACATGGTCTGTCGCTGTCTGAATAGACTCTATCTTTCACACGGTCCGTGCCTGTGGGATAAACTTTATCTTTCACACGGTCCGTGGCTGTGGGATAGAATTTATCTTTCTCACAGTCCGTGGCTCTGGGAATAGAGTTTATCTTTCTCACAGTCCGTGCCTGTGGGATAGACTTTATCTTTCACATGGTCCGTGCCTATGGGATAGACTCTATCATTCACCCGGTCCGTGGCTGTGGAATAGACTCTATCTTTCACATGGTCCGTGGCTGTGTGATTAGACTCTATCTTTCACACGGTCCATGGCTGTCGGGTAGAGTTTATCTTTCACATGGTCCGTGGCTGTGGGGTAGACTTTATCTTTCACACGATATATGGCTGTGGGATAGATTTTATCTTTCACATGGTCCGTGGCTGTGGGGTAGACTTTATCTTTCACACGGTCCGTGGCTGTGGGAACAGACTCTATCTTTCACACTGTCCGTGCCTGTAGGATAGACTTTATCTTTCACACGGTCCGTGGCTGTGGGATTAGACTCTATCTTTCACATGGTCCGTGGCTGTGGGATTCGACTCTATCTTTCACACGGTCCGTGTCTGTGGGGTAGACTTTATCTTTCACACGGTCCGTGGCTGTGGGGTAGACTTTATCTTTCACACGGCCCTTGGCTGTGGGGTAGACTTTATCTTTCACATGGCCCGTGGCGGTGGGGTAGACTTTATCTTTCACACGGTCCGTGCCTGTGGGGTAGACATTATCTTTCACATGGTCCGTGGATGTGGGGTAGACTTTATCTTTCACACGGTCCGTGGCTGTGGGGTAGACTTTATCTTTCACACGGCCCGTGGCTGTGGGGTAGAGTTTATCTTTCACATGGTCCGTGGCTGTGGGGTAGACTTTATCTTTCACACGGTCCGTGCCTGTGGGAAAGACTCCATCTTTCACACGGTCCGTGGCTGTGGGATAGACTTTTTCTTTCATATGGTCCGTGGCTGTGGGAATAGACTCTATCTTTCACACGGTCCGTGGCTGTGGGATAGACTTTATCTTTCACACGGTCCGTGGCTGTGGGAAAGACTTTATCTTTCCCACGGCCCGTGGCTGTGTGGTAGACTTTATCTTTCATACAGTCCGTGGCTGTGGGGTAGACTTTATCTTTCACACGGTCCGTGCCTGTGGAGTAGACTTTATCTTTCACATGGTCCGTAGCTCTGGGAATAGAGTTTATCTTTCTCACAGTCCGTGCCTGTGGGATAGACTTTATCTTTCACACGGTCCGTGGCTCTGGGAATAGAGTTTATCTTTCTCACAGTCCGTGCCTGTGGGATAGACTTTATCATTCACACGGTCCGTGCCTGTCGGATAGACTCTATCTTTCACACGGTCCGTGGCTGTGGGATTAGACTCTATCTTTTACATGGTCCGAGGCTGTGGGATTAGACTCTATCTTTCACACGGTCCATGGCTGTGGGGTAGACTTTATCTTTCACATGGTCCGTCCCTGTGGGATAGACTCTATCTTGCATATGGTCTGTCGCTGTAGGAATAGACCCTATCTTTCACACGGTCCGTGCCTGTGGGATAAACTTTATCTTTCACACGGTCCGTGGCTGTGGGATAGACTTTATCTTTCACACGGTCCGTGGCTCTGGGAATAGAGTTTATCTTTCTCACAGTCCGTGCCTGTGGGGTAGACTTTATCTTTCACATGGTCCGTGGCTGTGGGGTAGACTTTATCATTCACATGGTCCGTGCCTGTGGGATAGACTCTATCTTTCACATGGTCCGTGCCTGTGGGATAGACTCTGTCTTTCAAATGGTCCGTTGCTGTGGGATTACACTCTATCTTTCACACGGTCCATGGCTGTGGGGTGGACTTTATCTTTCACATGGTCCGTGGATGTGGGGTAGACTTTATCTTTCACACGGTATGTGGCTGTGGGGTAGATTTTATCTTTCACACGGTCCGTGGCTGTGGGATAGGCTTTATCTTTCACACGGTCCGTGGCTGGGGGGTAGACTTTATCTTTCAAATGGCCTGTGGCAGTGGGGTAGACTTTATCTTTCACACGGCCCATGCCTGTGGGATAGACTTTATCTTTCACACGGCCCGTGGCTGTGTGGTAGACTTTATCTTTCATATGGCCCGTTCCAGTGGGATAGACTTTATCTTTCACACGGTCCGTGCCTATGGGATAGACTTTACCTTTCACACGGCCAGTGGCCGTAGATTAGACTTTATCTTTCACACGTTCCGTGCCTGTGGGGTAGACTTTATCTTTCACATGGTCCGTGCCTGTGGGATAGACTCTATCTTGCACATGGTCTGTCGCTGTCTGAATAGACTCTATCTTTCACACGGTCCGTGCCTGTGGGATAAACTTTATCTTTCACACGGTCCGTGGCTGTGGGATAGAATTTATCTTTCACACGGTCCGTGGCTCTGGGAATAGAGTTTATCTTTCTCACAGTCCGTGCCTGTGGGATAGACTTTATCTTTCACATGGTCCGTGCCTATGGGATAGACTCTATCATTCACCGTGTCCGTGGCTGTGGAATAGACTCTATCTTTCACATGGTCCGTGGCTGTGTGATTAGACTCTATCTTTCACACGGTCCATGGCTGTCGGGTAGAGTTTATCTTTCACATGGTCCGTGGCTGTGGGGTAGACTTTATCTTTCACACGATATATGGCTGTGGGATAGATTTTATCTTTCACATGGTCCGTGGCTGTGGGGTAGACTTTATCTTTCACACGGTCCGTGGCTGTGGGAACAGACTCTATCTTTCACACTGTCCGTGCCTGTGGGATAGACTTTATCTTTCACACGGTCCGTGGCTGTGGGATTAGACTCTATCTTTCACATGGTCCGTGGCTGTGGGATTCGACTCTATCTTTCACACGGTTCATGGCTGTGGGGTAGACTTTATCTTTCACATGGTCCGTGGCTGTGTGGTAGACTTTATCTTTCACACGGTATGTTGCTGTGGGATAGATTTTATCTTTCACACGGTCCGTGGCTGAGGGAGAGACTTTATCTTTCACACAGTCCGTGGCTGGGGGGTCGACTTTATCTTTCAAATGGCCCGTGGCAGTGGGGTAGACTTTATCTTTGACACGGCCCATGCCTGTGGGATAGAGTTTATCTTTCACACGGCCCGTGGCTGTGGGGTAGACTTTATCTTTCATATGGCCCGTTCCTGTGGGAAAGACTTTATCTTTCACACGGTCCGTGCCTATGGGATAGACTTTGTCTTTCACACGGCCCGTGACTGCGGGGTAGACTTTATCTTTCACACGGCCAGTGGCTGTGGATTAGACTTTATCTTTCACATGGTCCGTGGCTCTGGTATAGACTTTATCTTTCACACGGTAAGTGGCTGTGTGATAGACTTTTTCACACGGTCCGTGCCTGTGGGATAGACTTTATCTCTCACATGGTCCATGGCTGTGGGATAGACTTTTTGACACGGTCCGTGCCTGTGGGATAGACTTTATCTTTCACACGTTCCGTGGCTGTCGGATAGACTTTATCTTTCACAAGGTCCGTGCCTGTGGGACAGACTTTATCTTTCAAACGGTCCGTGGCTGTGGGATAGACTTTATCTTTCACAAGGTCCGTGCCTGTGGGGTAGACATTATCTTTCACACGGTCCGTGGATGTGGGGTAGACTTTATCTTTCAAACGGTCCGTGGCTGTGGGAATAGACTCTATCTTTCACATGGTCCGAGCCTGTGGGATAGACTTTATCTTTCACACGGTCCGTGCCTGTGGGGTAGACATTATCTTTCACAAGCTCCGTGGCTGTGGGATAGACTTTATCGTTCACACGGTCCGTGGCTGTGGGGTAGACTCTATCTTTCACACAGTAGGTGGCTGTGGGAGTAGACTTTATCTTTCACACGGTCCGTGGCTGTGCGAATAAACTTTATCTTTCACATGGTCCGTGGCTGTGGGATAGACTTTTTCACATGGTCCGTGGCTGTGGGATAGACTTTATCTTTCACACGGTCCGTTCCTGTGGGATAGACTTTATCTTTCACACGGTCCGTGCCTGTGGGATAGACTTTATCTTTCACATGATCCGTGGCTGTGGGATAGACTTTATCTTTCACACGTTCGTTAGATGTTGGAACAGACTCTATCTTTCACACGGTCCGTGGCTGTGGGATAGCCTCTATCTTTCACACGGTCCGTGTCTGTGGGGTAGACTTTATCTTTCACATGTCCCGTGCCTGTGGGGTAGACTTTATCTTTCACACGGTCCGTGCCTGTGGGGTAGACATTATCTTTCACACGGTCCGTGGATGTGGGGTAGACTTTATCTTTCACACGGCCCGGGGCTGTGGGGTAGACTTTATCTTTCACACGGTCCGTGCCTGTGGGATAGACATTATCTTTCACATGGTCCGTGGCTGTGGGGTAGACTTTATCTTTCACACGGCCCGGACCATGTGGGGTAGACTTTATCTTTCAACACGGCCCGTGGCTGTGGGGTAGACTTTATCTTTCACACGGTCCGTGCCTGTGGGGTAGACTTTATCTTTAACATGGTCCGTGGATGTGGGGTAGACTTTATCTTTCACATGGTCCGTGGCTGTGGGGTAGACTTTATCTTTCACACGGCCCCTGGCTGTGGGGTAGAGTTTATCTTTCACACGGCCCGTGGCTGTGGAGTAGACTTTATCTTTCACATGGTCCGTGTCTGTGGGGTAGACTTTATCTTTCACACGGTCCATGCCTGTGGGAAAGACTCCATCTTTCACACGGTCCGTGGCTGTGGGATAGACTTTTTCTTTCATATGGTCCGTGGCTGTGGGAATAGACTCTATCTTTCACATGGTCCGTGGCTGTGGGATAAACTTTATCTTTCACATGGCCCGTGCCTGTGGGGTAGACTTTATCTTTCACACGGTCCGTGCCTGTGGGGTAGACATTATCTTTCACATGGTCCGTGGATGTGGGGTAGACTTTATCTTTCACATGGTCCGTGGCTGTGGGGTAGACTTTATCTTTCACACGGCCCCTGGCTGTGGGGTAGAGTTTATCTTTCACACGGCCCGTGGCTGTGGAGTAGACTTTATCTTTCACATGGTCCGTGTCTGTGGGGTAGACTTTATCTTTCACACGGTCCATGCCTGTGGGAAAGACTCCATCTTTCACACGGTCCGTGGCTGTGGGATAGACTTTTTCTTTCATATGGTCCGTGGCTGTGGGAATAGACTCTATCTTTCACACGGTCCGTGGCTGTGGGGTAGACTTTATCTTTCACACGGTCCGTGGCTGTGGGGTAGACTTTATCTTTCACACAGTCCGTGGCTGTGGGGTAGACTTTATCTTTCACACGGTCCGTGCCTGTGGGGTAGACTTTATCTTTCACATGGTCCGTGGCTCTGGTATAGACTTTATCTTTCACACGGTAAGCGGCTGTGTGATAGACTTTTTCACACAGTCCGTGCCTGTCGGATAGACTTTATCTTTCACTAGGTCCGTGGCTGTGGGATAGACTTTTTGACACGGTCCCTGCCTGTGGGATAGACTTTATATTTCACACGGTCCGTGGCTGTCGGTAAAACTTTATCTTTCACAAGGTCCGTGCCTGTGGGATAGACTTCATCTTGCACACGACCCGTGGCTGTGGGATAGACTTTATCTTTCACACGGTCCGTGGCTGTGGGAACACACTGTATCATTCAAACTGTCCACGGCTGTGGGTTGAACTTTATCTTTCACACGGTCCGTGCTTGTGGGATAGACTTTATCGTTCACGTGGTCTGTGGCTGAGGGATAGACTTTTTCACACGGTCCGTGGCTGTGGGATAGACTTTATCTTTCACACGGTCCGTTCCTGTGGGATAGACTTTATCTTTCACACGGTCCGTGCCTGTGGGATAGACTTTATCGTTCACATGATCCGTGGCTGTGGGATAGACTCTATCTTTCACACGGTCGCTGGCTGTGGGAATAGACTCTATCTTTCACTCGGTCCGTGCCTGTGGGATAGACTTTATTTTTCACACGGTCCGTGGCTGTGGGGTAGACTTTATCTTTCACACGGTCCGTTCCTGTGGGATAGACTTTATCTTTCACACGGTCCGTGCCTGTGGGATAGACTTTATCTTTCACATGATCCGTGGCTGTGGGATAGACTTTATCTTTCACACGGTCCGTTCCTGTGGGATAGACTTTATCTTTCACACGGTCCGTGCCTGTGGGATAGACTTTATCTTTCACATGATCCGTGCCTGTGGGATAGACTTTATCTTTCACACGTTCGTTAGATGTTGGAACAGACTCTATCTTTCACACGGTCCGTGGCTGTGGGATAGCCTCTATCTTTCACACGGTCCGTGTCTGTGGGGTAGACTTTATCTTTCACACGGTCCGTGGCTGTGGGGTAGACTTTATCTCTCACACGGCCGGGGCTGTGGGGTAGACTTTATCTTTCACATGGCCCGTGCCTGTGGGGTAGACTTTTTCTTTCACACGGTCCGTGCCTGTGGGGTAGACATTATCTTTCACATGGTCCGTGGATGTGGGGTAGACTTTATCTTTCACACGGTCCGTGGCTGTGGGGTAGACTTTATCTTTCACACGGTCCGTGGCTGTGGGATAGACTTTTTCTTTCATATGGTCCGTGGCTGTGGGAATAGACTCTATCTTTCACACGGTCCGTGCCTGTGGGGTAGACATTATCTTTCACACGGTCCGTGGCTGTGGGTTAGACTTCATCTTTCACACGGTCCGTGCCTGTGGGATAGACTTTATCTTTCACACGGTCCGTGGCTGTGGGATAGCCTCTATCTTTCACACGGTCCGTGTCTGTGGGGTAGACTTTATCTTTCACACGGTCCGTGGCTGTGGGGTAGACTTTATCTTTCACACGGCCCGGGGCTGTGGGGTAGACTTTATCTTTCACATGGCCCGTGCCTGTGGGGTAGACTTTATCTTTCACACGGTCCGTGCCTGTGGGGTAGACATTATCTTTCACATGGTCCGTGGATGTGGGGTAGACTTTATCTTTCACATGGTCCGTGGCTGTGGGTTAGACTTTATCTTTCACACGGCCCGTGGCTGTGGGGTAGAGTTTATCTTTCACATGGTCCGTGTCTGTGGGGTAGACTTTATCTTTCACACGGTCCGTGCCTGTGGGAAAGACTCCATCTTTCACACGGTCCGTGGCTGTGGGATAGGCTTTTTCTTTCATATGGTCCGTGGCTGTGGGAATAGACTCTATCTTTCACACGGTCCGTGGCTGTGGGATAAACTTTATCTTTCACACCGTCCGTGGCTGTGGGAAAGACTTTATCTTTCACACGGCCCGTGGCTGTGTGGTAGACTTTATCTTTCATACAGTCCGTGGCTGTGGGGTAGACTTTATCTTTCACATGGTCCGTGGCTCTGGTATAGACTTTATCTTTCACACGGTAAGTGGCTGTGTGATAGACTTTTTCACACGGTCCGTGCCTGTGGGATAGACTTTATCTTTCACACGTTCCGTGGCTGTCGGATAGACTTTATCTTTCACAAGGTCCGTGCCTGTGGGATAGACTTTATGTTTCACACGGTCCATGGCTGTGGGAATAGACTCTATCTTTCACACGGTCCGTGGCTGTGGGAAAGACTTTATCTTTCGCACGGTCCATGGCTGTGGGAATAGACTCTATCTTTCACACGGTCCGTGGCTGTGGGAAAGAATTTATCTTTCGCACGGCCCGTGGCTGTGTGGTAGACTTTATCTTTCATACAGTCCGTGGCTGTGGGTAGACATTATCTTTCACACCGTCCGTGCCTTTGGAATAGACTTTATCTTTCACATGGTCCGTGGCTCTGGTATAGACTTTATCTTTCACACGGTAAGTGGCTGTGTGATAGACTTTTTCACACGGTCCGTGCCTGTGGGATAGACTTTATCTTTCACATGGTCCATGGCTGTGGGATAGACTTTTTGACATGGTCCGTGCCTGTGGGATAGACTTTATCTTTCACACGTTCCGTGGCTGTCGGATAGACTTTATCTTTCACTAGGTCCGTGCCTGTGGGACAGACTTTATCTTTCAAACGGTCCGTGGCTGTGGGATAGACTTTATCTTTTCCAAGGACCGTGCCTGTGGGGTAGACATTATCTTTCACACGGTCCGTGGATGTGGGGTAGACTTTATCTTTCAAACGGTCCGTGTCTGTGGAAATAGACTCTATCTTTCACACGGTCCGTGCCTGTGGGATAGACTTTATGTTTCACACGGTCCGTGCCTGTGGGGTAGACATTATCTTTCACACGGTTCGTGGATGTGGGGTAGACTTTATCGTTCACACGGTCCGTGCCTGTGGGATAGACTTTATCTTTCACACGGTCCGTGGTGTGGGATAGACTTTATCTTTCACACGGTCCGTGCCTGTGGGATAGACTTTATCTTTCACACGGTCCGTGCCTGTGGGATAGACTTTATCTTTCACATGATCCGTGGCTGTGGGATAGACTTTATCTTTCACACGTTCGTTAGATGTGGGAACAGACTCTATCTTTCACACGGTCCGTGGCTGTGGGATTAGACTCTATCTTTCACATGGTCCGTGGCTGTGGGATTCGACTCTATCTTTCACACGGTCCGTGTCTGTGGGGTAGACTTTATCTTTCACACGGTCCGTGGCTGTGGGGTAGACTTTATCTTTCACACGGCCCTTGGCTGTGGGGTAGACTTTATCTTTCACATGGCCCGTGGCTGTGGGGTAGACTTTATCTTTCACACGGTCCGTGCCTGTGGGGTAGACATTATCTTTCACATGGTCCGTGGATGTGGGGTAGACTTTATCTTTCACACGGTCCGTGGCTGTGGGGTAGACTTTATCTTTCACACGGCCCGTGGCTGTGGGGTAGAGTTTATCTTTCACATGGTCCGTGGCTGTGGGGTAGACTTTACCTTTCACACGGTCCGTGCCTGTGGGAAAGACTCCATCTTTCACACGGTCCGTGGCTGTGGGATAGACTTTTTCTTTCATATGGTCCGTGGCTGTGGGAATAGACTCTATCTTTCACACGGTCCGTGGCTGTGGGATAGACTTTATCTTTCACACGGTCCGTGGCTGTGGGAAAGACTTTATCTTTCCCACGGCCCGTGGCTGTGTGGTAGACTTTATCTTTCATACAGTCCGTGGCTGTGGGGTAGACTTTATCTTTCACACGGTCCGTGCCTGTGGAGTAGACTTTATCTTTCACATGGTCCGTAGCTCTGGGAATAGAGTTTATCTTTCTCACAGTCCGTGCCTGTGGGATAGACTTTATCTTTCACACGGTCCGTGGCTCTGGGAATAGAGTTTATCTTTCTCACAGTCCGTGCCTGTGGGATAGACTTTATCATTCACACGGTCCGTGCCTGTCGGATAGACTCTATCTTTCACACGGTCCGTGGCTGTGGGATTAGACTCTATCTTTTACATGGTCCGAGGCTGTGGGATTAGACTCTATCTTTCACACGGTCCATGGCTGTGGGGTAGACTTTATCTTTCACATGGTCCGTCCCTGTGGGATAGACTCTATCTTGCATATGGTCTGTCGCTGTAGGAATAGACCCTATCTTTCACACGGTCCGTGCCTGTGGGATAAACTTTATCTTTCACACGGTCCGTGGCTGTGGGATAGACTTTATCTTTCACACGGTCCGTGGCTCTGGGAATAGAGTTTATCTTTCTCACAGTCCGTGCCTGTGGGGTAGACTTTATCTTTCACATGGTCCGTGGCTGTGGGGTAGACTTTATCATTCACATGGTCCGTGCCTGTGGGATAGACTCTATCTTTCACATGGTCCGTGCCTGTGGGATAGACTCTGTCTTTCAAATGGTCCGTTGCTGTGGGATTACACTCTATCTTTCACACGGTCCATGGCTGTGGGGTGGACTTTATCTTTCACATGGTCCGTGGATGTGGGGTAGACTTTATCTTTCACACGGTATGTGGCTGTGGGGTAGATTTTATCTTTCACACGGTCCGTGGCTGTGGGATAGGCTTTATCTTTCACACGGTCCGTGGCTGGGGGGTAGACTTTATCTTTCAAATGGCCTGTGGCAGTGGGGTAGACTTTATCTTTCACACGGCCCATGCCTGTGGGATAGACTTTATCTTTCACACGGCCCGTGGCTGTGTGGTAGACTTTATCTTTCATATGGCCCGTTCCAGTGGGATAGACTTTATCTTTCACACGGTCCGTGCCTATGGGATAGACTTTACCTTTCACACGGCCAGTGGCCGTAGATTAGACTTTATCTTTCACACGTTCCGTGCCTGTGGGGTAGACTTTATCTTTCACATGGTCCGTGCCTGTGGGATAGACTCTATCTTGCACATGGTCTGTCGCTGTCTGAATAGACTCTATCTTTCACACGGTCCGTGCCTGTGGGATAAACTTTATCTTTCACACGGTCCGTGGCTGTGGGATAGAATTTATCTTTCACACGGTCCGTGGCTCTGGGAATAGAGTTTATCTTTCTCACAGTCCGTGCCTGTGGGATAGACTTTATCTTTCACATGGTCCGTGCCTATGGGATAGACTCTATCATTCCCCGTGTCCGTGGCTGTGGAATAGACTCTATCTTTCACATGGTCCGTGGCTGTGTGATTAGACTCTATCTTTCACAAGGTCCATGGCTGTCGGGTAGAGTTTATCTTTCACATGGTCCGTGGCTGTGGGGTAGACTTTATCTTTCACACGATATATGGCTGTGGGATAGATTTTATCTTTCACATGGTCCGTGGCTGTGGGGTAGACTTTATCTTTCACACGGTCCGTGGCTGTGGGAACAGACTCTATCTTTCACACTGTCCGTGCCTGTGGGATAGACTTTATCTTTCACACGGTCCGTGGCTGTGGGATTAGACTCTATCTTTCACATGGTCCGTGGCTGTGGGATTCGACTCTATCTTTCACACGGTCCATGGCTGTGGGGTAGACTTTATCTTTCACATGGCCCGTGGCTGTGGGGTAGA
This sequence comes from Cervus elaphus, assembly GCF_910594005.1. Classification (NCBI taxonomy): domain Eukaryota; kingdom Metazoa; phylum Chordata; class Mammalia; order Artiodactyla; family Cervidae; genus Cervus; species Cervus elaphus. Next base: position 7,730,461 of record NC_057815.1, on the reverse strand, counting down.
CTTTATCTTTCACACGGTATGTTGCTGTGGGATAGATTTTATCTTTCACACGGTCCGTGGCTGAGGGAGAGACTTTATCTTTCACACAGTCCGTGGCTGGGGGGTCGACTTTATCTTTCAAATGGCCCGTGGCAGTGGGGTAGACTTTATCTTTGACACGGCCCATGCCTGTGGGATAGAGTTTATCTTTCACACGGCCCGTGGCTGTGGGGTAGACTTTATCTTTCATATGGCCCGTTCCTGTGGGAAAGACTTTATCTTTCACACGGTCCGTGCCTATGGGATAGACTTTGTCTTTCACACGGCCCGTGACTGCGGGGTGGACTTTATCTTTCACACGGCCAGTGGCTGTGGATTAGACTTTATCTTTCACATGGTCCGTGGCTCTGGTATAGACTTTATCTTTCACACGGTAAGTGGCTGTGTGATAGACTTTTTCACACGGTCCGTGCCTGTGGGATAGACTTTATCTCTCACATGGTCCATGGCTGTGGGATAGACTTTTTGACACGGTCCGTGCCTGTGGGATCGACTTTATCTTTCACACGTTCCGTGGCTGTCGGATAGACTTTATCTTTCACAAGGTCCGTGCCTGTGGGACAGACTTTATCTTTCAAACGGTCCGTGGCTGTGGGATAGACTTTATCTTTCACAAGGTCCGTGCCTGTGGGGTAGACATTATCTTTCACACGGTCCGTGGATGTGGGGTAGACTTTATCTTTCAAACGGTCCGTGGCTGTGGGAATAGACTCTATCTTTCACATGGTCCGAGCCTGTGGGATAGACTTTATCTTTCACACGGTCCGTGCCTGTGGGGTAGACATTATCTTTCACAAGCTCCGTGGCTGTGGGATAGACTTTATCGTTCACACGGTCCGTGGCTGTGGGGTAGACTTTATCTTTCACACAGTAGGTGGCTGTGGGAGTAGACTTTATCTTTCACACGGTCCGTGGCTGTGCGAATAAACTTTATCTTTCACATGGTCCGTGGCTGTGGGATAGACTTTTTCACATGGTCCGTGGCTGTGGGATAGACTTTATCTTTCACACGGTCCGTTCCTGTGGGATAGACTTTATCTTTCACACGGTCCGTGCCTGTGGGATAGACTTTATCTTTCACATGATCCGTGGCTGTGGGATAGACTTTATCTTTCACACGTTCGTTAGATGTTGGAACAGACTCTATCTTTCACACGGTCCGTGGCTGTGGGATAGCCTCTATCTTTCACACGGTCCGTGTCTGTGGGGTAGACTTTATCTTTCACATGGCCCGTGTCTGTGGGGTAGACTTTATCTTTCACACGGTCCGTGCCTGTGGGGTAGACATTATCTTTCACATGGTCCGTGGATGTGGGGTAGACTTTATCTTTCACACGGCCCGTGGCTGTGGGGTAGACTTTATCTTTCACACGGTCCGTGCCTGTGGGATAGACTTTATCTTTCACATGGTCCGTGGCTGTGGGGTAGACTTTATCTTTCACACGGCCCGGGGCTGTGGGGTAGACTTTATCTTTCACATGGCCCGTGCCTGTGGGGTAGACTTTATCTTTCACACGGTCCGTGCCTGTGGGGTAGACATTATCTTTCACATGGTCCGTGGATGTGGGGTAGACTTTATCTTTCACATGGTCCGTGGCTGTGGGGTAGACTTTATCTTTCACACGGCCCCTGGCTGTGGGGTAGAGTTTATCTTTCACACGGCCCGTGGCTGTGGAGTAGACTTTATCTTTCACATGGTCCGTGTCTGTGGGGTAGACTTTATCTTTCACACGGTCCATGCCTGTGGGAAAGACTCCATCTTTCACACGGTCCGTGGCTGTGGGATAGACTTTTTCTTTCATATGGTCCGTGGCTGTGGGAATAGACTCTATCTTTCACATGGTCCGTGGCTGTGGGATAAACTTTATCTTTCACATGGCCCGTGCCTGTGGGGTAGACTTTATCTTTCACACGGTCCGTGCCTGTGGGGTAGACATTATCTTTCACATGGTCCGTGGATGTGGGGTAGACTTTATCTTTCACATGGTCCGTGGCTGTGGGGTAGACTTTATCTTTCACACGGCCCGTGGCTGTGGGGTAGAGTTTATCTTTCACACGGCCCGTGGCTGTGGAGTAGACTTTATCTTTCACATGGTCCGTGTCTGTGGGGTAGACTTTATCTTTCACACGGTCCATGCCTGTGGGAAAGACTCCATCTTTCACACGGTCCGTGGCTGTGGGATAGACTTTTTCTTTCATATGGTCCGTGGCTGTGGGAATAGCCTCTATCTTTCACACGGTCCGTGGCTGTGGGGTAGACTTTATCTTTCACACGGTCCGTGGCTGTGGGGTAGACTTTATCTTTCACACGGTCCGTGGCTGTGGGGTAGACTTTATCTTTCACACGGTCCGTGCCTGTGGGGTAGACTTTATCTTTCACATGGTCCGTGGCTCTGGTATAGACTTTATCTTTCACACGGTAAGCGGCTGTGTGATAGACTTTTTCACACAGTCCGTGCCTGTCGGATAGACTTTATCTTTCACTAGGTCCGTGGCTGTGGGATAGACTTTTTGACACGGTCCCTGCCTGTGGGATAGACTTTATATTTCACACGGTCCGTGGCTGTCGGTAAAACTTTATCTTTCACAAGGTCCGTGCCTGTGGGATAGACTTCATCTTGCACACGACCCGTGGCTGTGGGATAGACTTTATCTTTCACACGGTCCGTGGCTGTGGGAACACACTGTATCATTCAAACTGTCCACGGCTGTGGGGTGAACTTTATCTTTCACACGGTCCGTGCTTGTGGGATAGACTTTATCGTTCACGTGGTCTGTGGCTGAGGGATAGACTTTTTCACACGGTCCGTGGCTGTGGGATAGACTTTATCTTTCACACGGTCCGTTCCTGTGGGATAGACTTTATCTTTCACACGGTCCGTGCCTGTGGGATAGACTTTATCGTTCACATGATCCGTGGCTGTGGGATAGACTCTATCTTTCACACGGTCGCTGGCTGTGGGAATAGACTCTATCTTTCACTCGGTCCGTGCCTGTGGGATAGACTTTATTTTTCACACGGTCCGTGGCTGTGGGGTAGACTTTATCTTTCACACGGTCCGTTCCTGTGGGATAGACTTTATCTTTCACACGGTCCGTGCCTGTGGGATAGACTTTATCTTTCACATGATCCGTGGCTGTGGGATAGACTTTATCTTTCACACGGTCCGTTCCTGTGGGATAGACTTTATCTTTCACACGGTCCGTGCCTGTGGGATAGACTTTATCTTTCACATGATCCGTGGCTGTGGGATAGACTTTATCTTTCACACGTTCGTTAGATGTTGGAACAGACTCTATCTTTCACACGGTCCGTGGCTGTGGGATAGCCTCTATCTTTCACACGGTCCGTGTCTGTGGGGTAGACTTTATCTTTCACACGGTCCGTGGCTGTGGGGTAGACTTTATCTCTCACACGGCCGGGGCTGTGGGGTAGACTTTATCTTTCACATGGCCCGTGCCTGTGGGGTAGACTTTTTCTTTCACACGGTCCGTGCCTGTGGGGTAGACATTATCTTTCACATGGTCCGTGGATGTGGGGTAGACTTTATCTTTCACACGGTCCGTGGCTGTGGGGTAGACTTTATCTTTCACACGGTCCGTGGCTGTGGGATAGACTTTTTCTTTCATATGGTCCGTGGCTGTGGGAATAGACTCTATCTTTCACACGGTCCGTGCCTGTGGGGTAGACATTATCTTTCACACGGTCCGTGGCTGTGGGTTAGACTTTATCTTTCACACGGTCCGTGGCTGTGGGATAGACTTTATCTTTCACACGGTCCGTGGCTGTGGGATAGCCTCTATCTTTCACACGGTCCGTGTCTGTGGGGTAGACTTTATCTTTCACACGGTCCGTGGCTGTGGGGTAGACTTTATCTTTCACACGGCCCGGGGCTGTGGGGTAGACTTTATCTTTCACATGGCCCGTGCCTGTGGGGTAGACTTTATCTTTCACACGGTCCGTGCCTGTGGGGTAGACATTATCTTTCACATGGTCCGTGGATGTGGGGTAGACTTTATCTTTCACATGGTCCGTGGCTGTGGGTTAGACTTTATCTTTCACACGGCCCGTGGCTGTGGGGTAGAGTTTATCTTTCACATGGTCCGTGTCTGTGGGGTAGACTTTATCTTTCACACGGTCCGTGCCTGTGGGAAAGACTCCATCTTTCACACGGTCCGTGGCTGTGGGATAGGCTTTTTCTTTCATATGGTCCGTGGCTGTGGGAATAGACTCTATCTTTCACACGGTCCGTGGCTGTGGGATAAACTTTATCTTTCACACCGTCCGTGGCTGTGGGAAAGACTTTATCTTTCACACGGCCCGTGGCTGTGTGGTAGACTTTATCTTTCATACAGTCCGTGGCTGTGGGGTAGACTTTATCTTTCACATGGTCCGTGGCTCTGGTATAGACTTTATCTTTCACACGGTAAGTGGCTGTGTGATAGACTTTTTCACACGGTCCGTGCCTGTGGGATAGACTTTATCTTTCACACGGTCCGTGCCTGTCGGATAGACTTTATCTTTCACAAGGTCCGTGCCTGTGGGATAGACTTTATGTTTCACACGGTCCATGGCTGTGGGAATAGACTCTATCTTTCACACGGTCCGTGGCTGTGGGAAAGACTTTATCTTTCGCACGGTCCATGGCTGTGGGAATAGACTCTATCTTTCACACGGTCCGTGGCTGTGGGAAAGAATTTATCTTTCGCACGGCCCGTGGCTGTGTGGTAGACTTTATCTTTCATACAGTCCGTGGCTGTGGGTAGACATTATCTTTCACACCGTCCGTGCCTTTGGAATAGACTTTATCTTTCACATGGTCCGTGGCTCTGGTATAGACTTTATCTTTCACACGGTAAGTGGCTGTGTGATAGACTTTTTCACACGGTCCGTGCCTGTGGGATAGACTTTATCTTTCACATGGTCCGTGGCTGTGGGATAGACTTTTTGACATGGTCCGTGCCTGTGGGATAGACTTTATCTTTCACACGTTCCGTGGCTGTCGGATAGACTTTATCTTTCACTAGGTCCGTGCCTGTGGGACAGACTTTATCTTTCAAACGGTCCGTGGCTGTGGGATAGACTTTATCTTTTCCAAGGACCGTGCCTGTGGGGTAGACATTATCTTTCACACGGTCCGTGGATGTGGGGTAGACTTTATCTTTCAAACGGTCCGTGTCTGTGGAAATAGACTCTATCTTTCACACGGTCCGTGCCTGTGGGATAGACTTTATGTTTCACACGGTCCGTGCCTGTGGGGTAGACATTATCTTTCACACGGTTCGTGGATGTGGGGTAGACTTTATCGTTCACACGGTCCGTGGCTGTGGGATAGACTTTATCTTTCACACGGTCCGTGGTGTGGGATAGACTTTATCTTTCACACGGTCCGTGCCTGTGGGATAGACTTTATCTTTCACACGGTCCGTGCCTGTGGGATAGACTTTATCTTTCACATGATCCGTGGCTGTGGGATAGACTTTATCTTTCACACGTTCGTTAGATGTGGGAACAGACTCTATCTTTCACACGGTCCGTGGCTGTGGGATAGACTCTATCTTTCACACGGTCCGTGGCTGTGGGGTAGACTTTATCTTTCATACAGTCCGTGGCTGTGGGGTAGACTTTATCTTTCACACGGTCCGTGCCTGTGGGGTAGACTTTATCTTTCACATGGTCCGTGGCTCTGGTATAGACTTTATCTTTCACACGGTAAGTGGCTGTGTGATAGACTTTTTCACACAGTCCGTGCCTGTCGGATAGACTTTATCTTTCACTAGGTCCGTGGCTGTGGGATAGACTTTTTGACACGGTCCCTGCCTGTGGGATAGACTTTATATTTCACACGGTCCGTGGCTGTCGGTAAAACTTTATCTTTCACAAGGTCCGTGCCTGTGGGATAGACTTCATCTTGCACACGGTCCGTGGCTATGGGATAGACTTTATCTTTCACACGGTCCGTGGCTGTGGGAACACACTGTATCATTCACACAGTCCACGGCTGTGGGGTGAACTTTATCTTTCACACGGTCCGTGCCTGTGGGATAGACTTTATCTTTCACGTGGTCTGTGGCTGAGGGATAGACTTTTTCACACGGTCCGTGGCTGTGGGATAGACTTTATCTTTCACACGGTCCGTTCCTGTGGGATAGACTTTATCTTTCACACGGTCCGTGCCTGTGGGATAGAGTTTATCTTTCACATGATCCGTGGCTGTGGGATAGACTCTATCTTTCACACGGTCACTGGCTGTGGGAATAGACTCTATCTTTCACACGGCCCGTGCCTGTGGGATAGACTTTATTTTTCACACGGTCCGTGGCTGTGGGGTAGACTTTATCTTTCACACGGTCCGTGGCTGTGGGATAGACTTTATCTTTCACACGGTCCGTTCCTGTGGGATAGACTTTATCTTTCACACGGTCCGTGCCTGTGGGATAGACTTTATCTTTCACATGATCCGTGGCTGTGGGATAGACTTTATCTTTCACACGTTCGTTAGATGTTGGAACAGACTCTATCTTTCACACGGTCCGTGGCTGTGGGATAGCCTCTATCTTTCACACGGTCCGTGTCTGTGGGGTAGACTTTATCTTTCACACGGTCCGTGGCTGTGGGGTAGACTTTATCTCTCACACGGCCCGGGGCTGTGGGGTAGACTTTATCTTTCACATGGCCCGTGCCTGTGGGGTAGACTTTATCTTTCACACGGTCCGTGCCTGTGGGGTAGACATTATCTTTCACATGGTCCGTGGATGTGGGGTAGACTTTATCTTTCACACGGTCCGTGGCTGTGGGGTAGACTTTATCTTTCACACGGCCCGTGGCTGTGGGGTAGAGTTTATCTTTCACATGGCCCGTGGCTGTGGAGTAGACTTTATCTTTCACATGGTCCGTGGCTGTGGGGTAGACTTTATCTTTCACACGGTCCGTGGCTGTGGGATAGACTTTTTCTTTCATATGGTCCGTGGCTGTGGGAATAGACTCTATCTTTCACACGGTCCGTGGCTGTGGGGTAGACATTATCTTTCACACGGTCCGTGGCTTTGGGGTACACTTCATCTTGCACACGGTCCGTGGCTGTGGGATAGACTTTATCTTTCACACGGTCCGTGGCTGGGGGGCAGACTTTATCTTTCACACGGTCCGTTGCTGTGGGAACAGACTGTATCATTCACACTGTCCACGGCTGTGGGGTGGACTTTATCTTTCACACGGTCCATGCCTGTGGGATAGACTTTATCTTTCACATGGTCTGTGGCTGAGGGATAGAGTTTTTCACACGGTCCGTGGCTGTGGGATAGACTTTATCTTTCACACGGTCCGTTCCTGTGGGATAGACTTTATCTTTCACACGGTCCGTGCCTGTGGGATAGACTTTATCTTTCACATGATCCGTGGCTGTGGGATAGACTTTATCTTTCACACGGTCCGTGGCTGTGGGATAGACTCTATCTTTCCCTCGGTCCATGCCTGTGGGATAGCCTCTATCTTTCACACGGTCTGTGGCTGTGGGAATAGACTTTATCTTTCACACAGTCCATGCCTGTGGGATAGACTCTATCTTTCACATGGTCCGTGGCTGTGGGATAGCCTCTATCTTTCACACGGTCCGTGGCTGTGGCGTAGACTTTATCTTTCACAAGCTCCGTGGCTGTGGGATAGACTTTATCTTTCACACGGTCCGTGTCTTTGTGGTAGACTTTATCTTTCACACGGTAGGTGGCTGTGGGAGTAGACTTTATCTTTCACACGGTCCGTGGTTGTGCAAATAGACTTTATCTTTAACATGGTCCGTGGCTGTGGGATAGACTTTTTCACACGGTCCGTGGCTGTGGGATAGACTTTATCTTTCACACGGTCCGTGCCTGTGGGATAGACTTTATCTTTCACATGATCCGTGGCTGTGGGGTAGACTTTATCTTTCACACGGTCCGTGGCTGTGGGGTAGACTTTATCTTTCACATGGCCCGTGGCTGTGGGGTAGACTTTATCTTTCACATGGCCCATGCCTGTGGGGTAGACTTTATCTTTCACACGGTCTGTGCCTGTGGGGTAGACATTATCTTTCACATGGTCCGTGGATGTGGGGTCGACTTTATCTTTCACACGGTCCGTGGCTGAGGGGTAGACTTTATCTTTCACATGGTCCGTGCCTGTGGGAAAGACTCCATCTTTCACACGGTTCGTGGCTTGGGATACACTTTTTCTTTCACATGGTCCGTGGCTGTGGGAATAGACTCTATCTTTCACACGGTCTGTGGCTGTGGGATAGACTTTATCTTTCACACGGTCCATGGCTGTGGGAATAGACTCTATCTTTCACACGGTCCGTGGCTGTGGGAAAGACTTTATCTTTCGCACGGCCCGTGGCTGTGTGGTAGACTTTATCTTTCATACAGTCCGTGGCTGTGGGGTAGACATTATCTTTCACACGGTCCGTGCCTGTGGAGTAGACTTTATCTTTCACATGGTCCGTGGCTCTGGTATAGACTTTATCTTTCACACGGTAAGTGGCTGTGTGATAGACTTTTTCACACGGTCCGTGCCTGTGGGATAGACTTTATCTTTCACATGGTCCGTGCCTGTGGGATAGACTTTTTGACACGGTCCGTGCCTGTGGGATAGACTTTATCTTTCACACGTTCCGTGGCTGTCGGATAGACTTTATCTTTCACAAGGTCCGTGCCTGTGGGATAGACTTTATCTTTCAAACGGTCCGTGGCTGTGGGAATAGACTCTATCCTTCACACGGTCCGTGCCTGTGGGATAGACTTTATCTTTCACACTGTCCGTGCCGGCGGGGTAGACATTATCTTTCACATGGTTCGTGGATGTGGGGTAGACTTTATCATTCACACGGTCCGTGGCTGTGGGGTAGACTTTATCTTTCACACGGTCCGTGCCTGTGGGATAGACTTTATCTTTCACCCGGTCCGTGGCTGTGGGATAGACTCTATCTTTCACACGGTCGTTTCCTGTGGGGTAGACTCTATCTTTCACACGGTTCATGGCTGTTGGAATAGACTTTATCTTTCACACGGTCCGTGGTGTGGGATAGACTTTATCTTTCACACGGTCCGTGCCTGTGGGATAGACTTTATCTTTCACACGGTCTGTGCCTGTCGATAGACTTTATCTTTCACATAATCCGTGGCTGTGGGATAGACTTTATCTTTCACACGTTCGTTAGATGTGGGAACAGACTCTATCTTTCACACGGTCCGTGGCTGTGCGATAGACTCTATCTTTCACACGGTCCGTGGCTGTGGGGTAGACTTTATCTTTCATACAGTCCGTGGCTGTGGGGTAGACTTTATCTTTCACATGATCCGTGGCTGTGGGATAGACTCTATCTTTCACACGGTCGCTGGCTGTGGGAATAGACTCTATCCTTCACACGGTCCGTGCCTGTGGGATAGACTTTATTTTTCACACGGTCCGTGGCTGTGGGGTAGACTTTATCTTTCACACGGTCCGTGGCTGTGGGATAGACTTTATCTTTCACACGGTCCGTTCCTGTGGGATAGACTTTATCTTTCACACGGTCCGTGCCTGTGGGATAGACTTTATCTTTCACATGATCCGTGGCTGTGGGATAGACTTTATCTTTCACACGTTCGTTAGATGTTGGAACAGACTCTATCTTTCACACGGTCCGTGGCTGTGGGATAGCCTCTATCTTTCACACGGTCCGTGTCTGTGGGGTAGACTTTATCTTTCACACGGTCCGTGGCTGTGGGGTAGACTTTATCTCTCACACGGCCCGGGGCTGTGTGGTAGACTTTATCTTTCACATGGCCCGTGCCTGTGGGGTAGACTTTTTCTTTCACACGGTCCGTGCCTGTGGGGTAGACATTATCTTTCACATGGTCCGTGGATGTGGGGTAGACTTTATCTTTCACACGGTCCGTGGCTGTGGGGTAGACTTTATCTTTCACACGGTCCGTGGCTGTGGGATAGACTTTTTCTTTCATATGGTCCGTGGCTGTGGGAATAGACTCTATCTTTCACACGGTCCGTGCCTGTGGGGTAGACATTATCTTTCACACGGTCCGTGGCTGTGGGTTAGACTTCATCTTGCACGCGGTCCGTGGCTGTGGGATAGACTTTATCTTTCACACGGTCCGTGGCTGTGGTATAGCCTCTATCTTTCACACGGTCCGTGTCTGTGGGGTAGACTTTATCTTTCACATGGTCCGTGGCTGTGGGGTAGACTTTATCTTTCACACGGCCCGGGGCTGTGGGGTAGACTTTATCTTTCACATGGCCCGTGCCTGTGGGGTAGACTTTATCTTTCACACGGTCCGTGCCTGTGGGGTAGACATTATCTTTCACATGGTCCGTGGATGTGGGGTAGACTTTATCTTTCACATGGTCCGTGGCTGTGGGTTAGACTTTATCTTTCACACGGCCCGTGGCTGTGGGGTAGAGTTTATCTTTCACATGGTCCGTGTCTGTGGGGTAGACTTTATCTTTCACACGGTCCGTGCCTGTGGGAAAGACTCCATCTTTCACACGGTCCGTGGCTGTGGGATAGGCTTTTTCTTTCATATGGTCCGTGGCTGTGGGAATAGACTCTATCTTTCACACGGTCCGTGGCTGTGGGATAAACTTTATCTTTCACACCGTCCGTGGCTGTGGGAAAGACTTTATCTTTCACACGGCCCGTGGCTGTGTGGTAGACTTTATCTTTCATACAGTCCGTGGCTGTGGGGTAGACTTTATCTTTCACATGGTCCGTGGCTCTGGTATAGACTTTATCTTTCACACGGTAAGTGGCTGTGTGATAGACTTTTTCACACGGTCCATGCCTGTGGGATAGACTTTATCTTTCACACGTTCCGTGGCTGTCGGATAGACTTTATCTTTCACAAGGTCCGTGCCTGTGGGATAGACTTTATGTTTCACACGGTCCATGGCTGTGGGAATAGACTCTATCTTTCACACGGTCCGTGGCTGTGGGAAAGACTTTATCTTTCGCACGGTCCATGGCTGTGGGAATAGACTCTATTTTTCACACGGTCCGTGGCTGTGGGAAAGAATTTATCTTTCGCACGGCCCGTGGCTGTGTGGTAGACTTTATCTTTCATACAGTCCGTGGCTGTGGGTAGACATTATCTTTCACACCGTCCGTGCCTTTGGAATAGACTTTATCTTTCACATGGTCCGTGGCTCTGGTATAGACTTTATCTTTCACACGGTAAGTGGCTGTGTGATAGACTTTTTCACACGGTCCGTGCCTGTGGGATAGACTTTATCTTTCACATGGTCCATGGCTGTGGGATAGACTTTTTGACATGGTCCGTGCCTGTGGGATAGACTTTATCTTTCACACGTTCCGTGGCTGTCGGATAGACTTTATCTTTCACTAGGTCCGTGCCTGTGGGACAGACTTTATCTTTCAAACGGTCCGTGGCTGTGGGATAGACTTTATCTTTTCCAAGGACCGTGCCTGTGGGGTAGACATTATCTTTCACACGGTCCGTGGATGTGGGGTAGACTTTATCTTTCAAACGGTCCGTGTCTGTGGGAATAGACTCTATCTTTCACACGGTCCGTGCCTGTGGGATAGACTTTATGTTTCACACGGTCCGTGCCTGTGGGGTAGACATTATCTTTCACACGGTTCGTGGATGTGGGGTAGACTTTATCTTTCACACGGTCCGTGCCTGTGGGATAGACTTTATCTTTCACACGGTCCGTGGTGTGGGATAGACTTTATCTTTCACACGGTCCGTGCCTGTGGGATAGACTTTATCTTTCACACGGTCCGTGCCTGTGGGATAGACTTTATCTTTCACATGATCCGTGGCTGTGGGATAGACTTTATCTTTCACACGTTCGTTAGATGTGGGAGCAGACTCTATCTTTCACACGGTCCGTGGCTGTGGGATAGACTCTATCTTTCACACGGTCCGTGGCTGTGGGGTAGACTTTATCTTTAATACAGTCCGTGGCTTTGGGGTAGACTTTATCTTTCACACGGTCCGTGCCTGTGGGGTAGACTTTATCTTTCACATGGTCCGTGGCTCTGGTATAGACTTTATCTTTCACACGGTAAGTGGCTGTGTGATAGACTTTTTCACACAGTCCGTGCCTGTCGGATAGACTTTATCTTTCACTAGGTCCGTGGCTGTGGGATAGACTTTTTGACACGGTCCCTGCCTGTGGGATAGACTTTATATTTCACACGGTCCGTGGCTGTCGGTAAAACTTTATCTTTCACAAGGTCCGTGCCTGTGGGATAGACTTCATCTTGCACACGGTCCGTGGCTGTGGGATAGACTTTATCTTTCACACGGTCCGTGGCTGTGGGAACACACTGTATCATTCACACTGTCCACGGCTGTGGGGTGAACTTTATCTTTCACACGGTCCGTGCCTGTGGGATAGACTTTATCGTTCACGTGGTCTGTGGCTGAGGGATAGACTTTTTCACACGGTCCGTGGCTGTGGGATAGACTTTATCTTTCACACGGTCCGTTCCTGTGGGATAGACTTTATCTTTCACACGGTCCGTGCCTGTGGGATAGAGTTTATCTTTCACATGATCCGTGGCTGTGGGATAGACTCTATCTTTCACACGGTCGCTGGCTGTGGGAATAGACTCTATCTTTCACACGGTCCGTGCCTGTGGGATAGACTTTATTTTTCACACGGTCCGTGGCTGTGGGGTAGACTTTATCTTTCACACGGTCCGTGGCTGTGGGATAGACTTTATCTTTCACACGGTCCGTTCCTGTGGGATAGACTTTATCTTTCACACGGTCCGTGCCTGTGGGATAGACTTTATCTTTCACATGATCCGTGGCTGTGGGATAGACTTTATCTTTCACACGGTCCGTGCCTGTGGGATAGACTTTATCTTTCACACGGTCCGTGCCTGTGGGATAGACTTTATCTTTCACATGATCCGTGGCTGTGGGATAGACTTTATCTTTCACACGTTCGTTAGATGTTGGAACAGACTCTATCTTTCACACGGTCCGTGGCTGTGGGATAGCCTCTATCTTTCACACGGTCCGTGCCTGTGGGATAGACTTTATCTTTCACACGGTCCGTGGCTGTGGGGTAGACTTTATCTCTCACACGGCCCGGGGCTGTGTGGTAGACTTTATCTTTCACATGGCCCGTGCCTGTGGGGTAGACTTTTTCTTTCACACGGTCCGTGCCTGTGGGGTAGACATTATCTTTCACATGGTCCGTGGATGTGGGGTGGACTTTATCTTTCACACGGTCCGTGGCTGTGGGATAGACTTTATCTTTCACACGGTCCGTGGCTGTGGGATAGACTTTTTCTTTCATATGGTCCGTGGCTGTGGGAATAGACTCTATCTTTCACACGGTCCGTGCCTGTGGGGTAGACATTATCTTTCACACGGTCCGTGGCTGTGGGTTAGACTTCATCTTGCACACGGTCCGTGGCTGTGGGATAGACTTTATCTTTCACACGGTCCGTGGCTGTGGGATAGCCTCTATCTTTCACACGGTCCGTGTCTGTGGGGTAGACTTTATCTTTCACACGGTCCGTGGCTGTGGGGTAGACTTTATCTTTCACACGGCCCGGGGCTGTGGGGTAGACTTTATCTTTCACATGGCCCGTGCCTGTGGGGTAGACTTTATCTTTCACACGGTCCGTGCCTGTGGGGTAGACATTATCTTTCACATGGTCCGTGGATGTGGGGTAGACTTTATCTTTCACATGGTCCGTGGCTGTGGGTTAGACTTTATCTTTCACACGGCCCGTGGCTGTGGGGTAGAGTTTATCTTTCACATGGTCCGTGTCTGTGGGGTAGACTTTATCTTTCACACGGTCCGTGCCTGTGGGAAAGACTCCATCTTTCACACGGTCCGTGGCTGTGGGATAGGCTTTTTCTTTCATATGGTCCGTGGCTGTGGGAATAGACTCTATCTTTCACACGGTCCGTGGCTGTGGGATAAACTTTATCTTTCACACCGTCCGTGGCTGTGGGAAAGACTTTATCTTTCACACGGCCCGTGGCTGTGTGGTAGACTTTATCTTTCATACAGTCCGTGGCTGTGGGGTAGACTTTATCTTTCACATGGTCCGTGGCTCTGGTATAGACTTTATCTTTCACACGGTAAGTGGCTGTGTGATAGACTTTTTCACACGGTCCGTGCCTGTGGGATAGACTTTATCTTTCACACGTTCCGTGGCTGTCGGATAGACTTTATCTTTCACAAGGTCCGTGCCTGTGGGATAGACTTTATGTTTCACACGGTCCATGGCTGTGGGAATAGACTCTATCTTTCACACGGTCCGTGGCTGTGGGAAAGACTTTATCTTTCGCACGGTCCATGGCTGTGGGAATAGACTCTATCTTTCACACGGTCCGTGGCTGTGGGAAAGAATTTATCTTTCGCACGGCCCGTGGCTGTGTGGTAGACTTTATCTTTCATACAGTCCGTGGCTGTGGGTAGACATTATCTTTCACACCGTCCGTGCCTTTGGAATAGACTTTATCTTTCACATGGTCCGTGGCTCTGGTATAGACTTTATCTTTCACACGGTAAGTGGCTGTGTGATAGACTTTTTCACACGGTCCGTGCCTGTGGGATAGACTTTATCTTTCACATGGTCCATGGCTGTGGGATAGACTTTTTGACATGGTCCGTGCCTGTGGGATAGACTTTATCTTTCACACGTTCCGTGGCTGTCGGATAGACTTTATCTTTCACTAGGTCCGTGCCTGTGGGACAGACTTTATCTTTCAAACGGTCCGTGGCTGTGGGATAGACTTTATCTTTTCCAAGGACCGTGCCTGTGGGGTAGACATTATCTTTCACACGGTCCGTGGATGTGGGGTAGACTTTATCTTTCAAACGGTCCGTGTCTGTGGGAATAGACTCTATCTTTCACACGGTCCGTGCCTGTGGGATAGACTTTATGTTTCACACGGTCCGTGCCTGTGGGGTAGACATTATCTTTCACACGGTTCGTGGATGTGGGGTAGACTTTATCGTTCACACGGTCCGTGCCTGTGGGATAGACTTTATCTTTCACACGGTCCGTGGTGTGGGATAGACTTTATCTTTCACACGGTCCGTGCCTGTGGGATAGACTTTATCTTTCACACGGTCCGTGCCTGTGGGATAGACTTTATCTTTCACATGATCCGTGGCTGTGGGATAGACTTTATCTTTCACACGTTCGTTAGATGTGGGAACAGACTCTATCTTTCACACGGTCCGTGGCTGTGGGATAGACTCTATCTTTCACACGGTCCGTGGCTGTGGGGTAGACTTTATCTTTCATACAGTCCGTGGCTGTGGGGTAGACTTTATCTTTCACACGGTCCGTGCCTGTGGGGTAGACTTTATCTTTCACATGGTCCGTGGCTCTGGTATAGACTTTATCTTTCACACGGTAAGTGGCTGTGTGATAGACTTTTTCACACAGTCCGTGCCTGTCGGATAGACTTTATCTTTCACTAGGTCCGTGGCTGTGGGATAGACTTTTTGACACGGTCCGTGCCTGTGGGATAGACTTTATATTTCACACGGTCCGTGGCTGTCGGTAAAACTTTATCTTTCACAAGGTCCGTGCCTGTGGGATAGACTTCATCTTGCACACGGTCCGTGGCTGTGGGATAGACTTTATCTTTCACACGGTCCGTGGCTGTGGGAACACACTGTATCATTCACACTGTCCACGGCTGTGGGGTGAACTTTATCTTTCACACGGTCCGTGCCTGTGGGATAGACTTTATCGTTCACGTGGTCTGTGGCTGAGGGATAGACTTTTTCACACGGTCCGTGGCTGTGGGATAGACTTTATCTTTCACACGGTCCGTTCCTGTGGGATAGACTTTATCTTTCACACGGTCCGTGCCTGTGGGATAGAGTTTATCTTTCACATGATCCGTGGCTGTGGGATAGACTCTATCTTTCACACGGTCGCTGGCTGTGGGAATAGACTCTATCTTTCACACGGTCCGTGCCTGTGGGATAGACTTTATCTTTCACACGGTCCGTGGCTGTGGGGTAGACTTTATCTTTCACACGGTCCGTGGCTGTGGGATAGACTTTATCTTTCACACGGTCCGTTCCTGTGGGATAGACTTTATCTTTCACACGGTCCGTGCCTGTGGGATAGACTTTATCTTTCACATGATCCGTGGCTGTGGGATAGACTTTATCTTTCACACGTTCGTTAGATGTTGGAACAGACTCTATCTTTCACACGGTCCGTGGCTGTGGGATAGCCTCTATCTTTCACACGGTCCGTGTCTGTGGGGTAGACTTTATCTTTCACACGGTCCGTGGCTGTGGGGTAGACTTTATCTCTCACACGGCCCGGGGCTGTGGGGTAGACTTTATCTTTCACATGGCCCGTGCCTGTGGGGTAGACTTTATCTTTCACACGGTCCGTGCCTGTGGGGTAGACATTATCTTTCACATGGTCCGTGGATGTGGGGTAGACTTTATCTTTCACACGGTCCGTGGCTGTGGGGTAGACTTTATCTTTCACACGGCCCGTGGCTGTGGGGTAGAGTTTATCTTTCACATGGCCCGTGGCTGTGGAGTAGACTTTATCTTTCACATGGTCCGTGGATGTGGGGTCGACTTTATCTTTCACACGGTCCGTGGCTGTGGGGTAGACTTTATCTTTCACACGGTCCGTGGCTGTGGGATAGACTTTTTCTTTCATATGGTCCGTGGCTGTGGGAATAGACTCTATCTTTCACACGGTCCGTTGCTGTGGGGTAGACATTATCTTTCACACGGTCTGTGGCTTTGGGGTACACTTCATCTTGCACACGGTCCGTGGCTGTGGGATAGACTTTATCTTTCACACGGTCCGTGGCTGGGGGGCAGACTTTATCTTTCACACGGTCCGTTGCTGTGGGAAGAGACTGTATCATTCACACTGTCCACGGCTGTGGGGTGGACTTTATCTTTCACACGGTCCATGCCTGTGGGATAGTCTTTATCTTTCACATGGTCTGTGGCTGAGGGATAGAGTTTTTCACACGGTCCGTGGCTGTGGGATAGACTTTATCTTTCACACGGTCCGTTCCTGTGGGATAGACTTTATCTTTCACACGGTCCGTGCCTGTGGGATAGACTTTATCTTTCACATGATCCGTGGCTGTGGGATAGACTTTATCTTTCACACGGTCCGTGGCTGTGGGATAGACTCTATCTTTCCCTCGGTCCATGCCTGTGGGATAGCCTCTATCTTTCACACGGTCTGTGGCTGTGGGAATAGACTTTATCTTTCACACAGTCCATGCCTGTGGGATAGACTCTATCTTTCACATGGTCCGTGGCTGTGGGATAGCCTCTATCTTTCACACGGTCCGTGGCTGTGTGAATAGTCTTTATCTTTCACACGGTCCGTGGCTGTGGCGTAGACTTTATCTTTCACAAGCTCCGTGGCTGTGGGATAGACTTTATCTTTCACACGGTCCGTGTCTTTGTGGTAGACTTTATCT
Organism: Cervus elaphus; assembly: GCF_910594005.1. Taxonomy (NCBI): domain Eukaryota; kingdom Metazoa; phylum Chordata; class Mammalia; order Artiodactyla; family Cervidae; genus Cervus; species Cervus elaphus. Next base: position 7,712,959 of record NC_057815.1, on the reverse strand, counting down.
TTCACACGGTAGGTGGCTGTGGGAGTAGACTTTATCTTTCACACGGTCCGTGGCTGTGCAAATAGACTTTATCTTTAACATGGTCCGTGGCTGTGGGATAGACTTTTTCACACGGTCCGTGGCTGTGGGATAGACTTTATCTTTCACACGGTCCGTGCCTGTGGGATAGACTTTATCTTTCACATGATCCGTGGCTGTGGGGTAGACTTTATCTTTCACACGGTCCGTGGCTGTGGGGTAGACTTTATCTTTCACATGGCCCGTGGCTGTGGGGTAGACTTTATCTTTCACATGGCCCGTGCCTGTGGGGTAGACTTTATCTTTCACACGGTCCGTGCCTGTGGGGTAGACATTATCTTTCACATGGTCCGTGGATGTGGGGTCGACTTTATCTTTCACACGGTCCGTGGCTGTGGGGTAGACTTTATCTTTCACACGGCCCGTGGCTGTGGGGTAGAGTTTATCTTTCACACGGCCCGTGGCTGTGGAGTAGACTTTATCTTTCACATGGTCCGTGGCTGAGGGGTAGACTTTATCTTTCACATGGTCCGTGCCTGTGGGAAAGACTCCATCTTTCACACGGTTCGTGGCTTGGGATACACTTTTTCTTTCACATGGTCCGTGGCTGTGGGAATAGACTCTATCTTTCACACGGTCTGTGGCTGTGGGATAGACTTTATCTTTCACACGGTCCATGGCTGTGGGAATAGACTCTATCTTTCACACGGTCCGTGGCTGTGGGAAAGACTTTATCTTTCGCACGGCCCGTGGCTGTGTGGTAGACTTTATCTTTCATACAGTCCGTGGCTGTGGGGTAGACTTTATCTTTCACTCGGTCCGTGCCTGTGGAGTAGACTTTATCTTTCACATGGTCCGTGGCTCTGGTATAGACTTTATCTTTCACACGGTAAGTGGCTGTGTGATAGACTTTTTCACACGGTCCGTGCCTGTGGGATAGACTTTATCTTTCACATGGTCCGTGCCTGTGGGATAGACTTTTTGACACGGTCCGTGCCTGTGGGATAGACTTTATCTTTCACACGTTCCGTGGCTGTCGGATAGACTTTATCTTTCACAAGGTCCGTGCCTGTGGGATAGACTTTATCTTTCAAACGGTCCGTGGCTGTGGGAATAGACTCTATCCTTCACACGGTCCGTGCCTGTGGGATAGACTTTATCTTTCACACTGTCCGTGCCGGCGGGGTAGACATTATCTTTCACATGGTTCGTGGATGTGGGGTAGACTTTATCGTTCACACGGTCCGTGGCTGTGGGGTAGACTTTATCTTTCACACGGTCCGTGCCTGTGGGATAGACTTTATCTTTCACCCGGTCCGTGGCTGTGGGATAGACTCTATCTTTCACACGGTCGTTTCCTGTGGGGTAGACTCTATCTTTCACACGGTTCATGGCTGTTGGAATAGACTTTATCTTTCACACGGTCCGTGGTGTGGGATAGACTTTATCTTTCACACGGTCCGTGCCTGTGGGATAGACTTTATCTTTCACACGGTCCGTGCCTGTGGGATAGACTTTATCTTTCACATGATCCGTGGCTGTGGGATAGACTTTATCTTTCACACGTTCGTTAGATGTGGGAACAGACTCTATCTTTCACACGGTCCGTGGCTGTGCGATAGACTCTATCTTTCACACGGTCCGGTGCTGTGGGGTAGACTTTATCTTTCATACAGTCCGTGGCTGTGGGGTAGACTTTATCTTTCACACGGTCCGTGCCTGTGGGGTAGACTTTATCTTTCACATGGTCCGTGGCTCTGGTATAGACTTTATCTTTCACACGGTAAGTGGCTGTGTGATAGACTTTTTCACACTGTCCGTGCCTGTCGGATAGACTTTATCTTTCACATGGTCCGTGGCTGAGGGATAGACTTTTTGACCCGGTCCGTGCCTGTGGGAGAGACTTTATCTTTCACACGGTCCGTGGCTGTCGGATAGACTTTATCTTTCACAAGGTCCGTGCCTGTGGAATAGACTTTATCTTTCAAACGGTCCGTGGCTGTGGGATAGACTTTATCTTTCACACGGTCCATGGCTGTGGGAATAGACTCTACCTTTCACACGGTCTGTGCCTGTGGGATAGACTTTATCTTTCACACGGTCCGTGGCTGTCGGATAGACTTTATCTTTCACAAGGTCCGTGCCTGTGGGATAGACTTTATCTTTCAAACGGTCCGTGGCTGTGGGATAGACTTTATCTTTCACACGGTCCATGGCTGTGGGAATAGACTCTACCTTTCACACGGTCCGTGCCTGTGGGGTAGACATTATCTTTCACACGGTCCATGGCTGTGGGGTAGACTTCATCTTGCACACGGTCCGTGGCTGTGGGATAGACTTTATCTTTCACACGGTCCGTGGCTGTGGGGCAGACTTTAACTTTCACACGGTCCGTGGCTGTGGGAACAGACTGTATCATTCACACTTTCCACGGCTGTTGGGTGGACTTTATCTTTCACACGATCCGTGCCTGTGGGATAGACTTTATCTTTCACATGATCCGTGCCTGTGGGATAGACTTTATTTTTCACACGGTCCGTGGCTGTGGGGTAGACTTTATCTTTCACACGGCCCGTGGCTGTGGGGTAGAGTTTATCTTTCACACGGCCCATGGCTGTGGAGTAGACTTTATCTTTCACATGGTCCGTGCCTGTGGGATAGACTTTATCTTTCACACGGTCCGTGCCTGTGGGATAGACTTTATCTTTCACACGGTCCGTGGCTGTGGGATAGACTCTATCTTTCCCTCGGTCCATGCCTGTGGGATAGCCTCTATCTTTCACACGGTCTGTGGCTGTGGAAATAGACTTTATCTTTCACACAGTCCATGCCTGTGGGATAGACTCTATCTTTCACATGGTCCGTGGCTGTGGGATAGCCTCTATCTTTCACACGGTCCGTGGCTGTGTGAATAGGCTTTATCTTTCACACGGTCCATGGCTGTGGGGTAGACTTTATCTTTCACAAGCTCCGTAACTGTGGGATAGACTTTATCTTTCACACAGTCCGTGTCTTTGTGGTAGACTTTATCTTTCACACGGTAGGTGGCTGTGGGAGTAGACTTTATCTTTCACACGGTCCGTGGCTGTGCAAATAGACTTTATCTTTAACATGGTCCGTGGCTGTGGGATAGACTTTATCTTTCACACGGTCCGTGCCTGTGGGATAGACTTTATCTTTCACATGATCCGTGGCTGTGGGATAGACTTTATCTTTCACACGTTCGTTAGATGTGGGAACAGACTCTATCTTTCACACGGTCCGTGGCTGTGGGATAGCCTCTATCTTTCACACGGTCCGTGGCTGTGGGGTAGACTTTATCTTTCACACGGTCCGTGGCTGTGGGGTAGACTTTATCTTTCACACGGCCCGTGGCTGTGGGGTAGACTTTATCTTTCACATGGGCCGTGCCTTGGAGTAGACTTTATCTTTCACAAGGTCCGTGCCTGTGGGGTAGACATTATCTTTCACATGGTCCGTGGATGTGGGGTCGACTTTATCTTTCAAACGGCCCGTGGCTGTGGGGTAGAGTTTATCTTTCACACGGCCCGTGGCTGTGGAGTAGACTTTATCTTTCACATGGTCCGTGGCTGAGGGGTAGACTTTATCTTTCACACGGTCCGTGCCTGTGGGAAAGACTCCATCTTTTACACGGTCCGTGGCTTGGGATACACTTTTTCTTTCACATGGTCCGTGGCTGTGGGAATAGACTCTATCTTTGACACGGTCTGTGGCTGTGGGATAGACTTTATCTTTCACACGGTCCATGGCTGTGGGAATAGACTCTATCTTTCACACGGTCCGTAGCTGTGGGAAAGACTTTATCTTTCGCACGGCCCGTGGCTGTGTGGTAGACTTTACCTTTCATACAGTCCGTGGCTGTGGGGTAGACTTTATCTTTCACACGGTCCGTGCCTGTGGAGTAGACTTTATCTTTCACATGGTCCGTGGCTCTGGTATAGACTTTATCTTTCACACGGTAAGTGGCTGTGTGATAGACTTTTTCACACGGTCCGTGCCTGTGGGATAGACTTTATCTTTCACATGGTCCGTGCCTGTGGGATAGACTTTTTGACACGGTCCGTGCCTGTGGGATAGACTTTATCTTTCACACGTTCCGTGGCTGTCGGATAGACTTTATCTTTCACAAGGTCCGTGCCTGTGGGATAGACTTTATCTTTCAAACGGTCTGTGGCTGTGGGAATAGACTCTATCTTTCACACGGTCCGTGCCTGTGGGATAGACTTTATCTTTCACACTGTCCGTGCCGGGGGGGTAGACATTATCTTTCACACGGTTCGTGGATGTGGGGTAGACTTTATCTTTCACACGGTCCGTGGCTGTGGGGTAGACTTTATCTTTCACACGGTCCGTGCCTGTGGGATAGACTTTATCTTTCACACGGTCCGTGGCTGTGGGATAGCCTCTATCTATCACACGGTCCGTGGCTGTGTGAAGAGGCTTTATCTTTCACACGGTCCGTGGCTGTGGGGTAGACTTTATCTTTCACATGCTCCGTGGCTGTGGGATAGACTTTATCTTTCACACGGTCCGTGTCTTTGTGGTAGACTTTATCTTTCACACGGTAGGTGGCTGTGGGAGTAGACTTTATCTTTCACACGGTCCGTGGCTGTGCGAATAGACTTTATCTTTCACATGGTCCGTGGCTGTGGGATAGACTTTTTCACACGGTCCGTGGCTGTGGGATAGACTTTATCTTTCACACAGTCCGTGCCTGTGGGATAGACATTATCTTTCACATGGTCCGTGCCTGTGGGATAGACTTTATCTTTCACATGATCCGTGGCTGTGGGATAGACTTTATCTTTCACACGGTCCGTGGCTGTGGGATAGACTCTATCTTTCACACGGTCCGTGGCTGTGGGGTAGACTTTATCTTTCACCCGGTCCGTGCCTGTGGAATAGACTTTATCTTTCACATGGTCCGTGGCTCTGGTATAGACTTTACTTTCACACGGTAAGTGGCTGTGTGATAGACTTTTTCACACGGTCCGTGCCTGTGGGATAGACTTTATCTTTCACATGGTCCGTGGCTGTGGGATAGATATTTTTGACACGGTCCGTGCCTGTGGGATAGACTTTATCTTTCACACGTTCCGTGGCTGTCGGATAGACTTTATCTTTCACACGGTCCGTGCCTGTGGGGTAGACATTATCTTTCACACGGTTCGTGGATGTGGGGTAGACTTTATCTTTCACACGGTCCGTGGCTGTGTGATAGACTCTATCTTTCACACGGTCGTTTCCTGTGGGGTAGACTCTATCTTTCACACGGTTCATGGCTGTTGGAATAGACTTTATCTTTCACACGGTCCGTGGTGTGGGATAGACTTTATCTTTCACACGGTCCGTGCCTGTGGGATAGACTTTATCTTTCACACGGTCCGTGCCTGTGGGATAGACTTTATCTGTCACATGATCCGTGGCTGTGGGATAGACTTTATCTTTCACACGTTCATTAGATGTGGGAACAGACTCTATCTTTCACACGGTCCGTGGCTGTGGGATAGACTCTATCTTTCCCTCGGTCCATGCCTGTGGGATAGCCTCTATCTTTCACACGGTCCGTGGCTGTGGGAATAGACTTTATTTTTCACACAGTCCATGCCTGTGGGATAGACTCTATCTTTCACATTGTCCGTGGCTGTGGGATAGCCTCGATCTATCACACGGTCCGTGGCTGTGTGAATAGGCTTTATCTTTCACACGGTCCGTGGCTGTGGGGTAGACGTTATCTTTCACAAGCTCCGTGGCTGTGGGATAGACTTTATCTTTCACACGGTCCGTGTCTTTGTGGTAGACTTTATCTTTCACACGGTAGGTGGCTGTGGGAGTAGACTTTATCTTTCACACGGTCCGTGGCTGTGCGAATAGACTTTATCTTTCACATGGTCCGTGGCTGTGGGATAGACTTTTTCAAACGGTCCGTGGCTGTGGGATAGACTTTATCTTTCACACGGTCCGTGCCTGTGGGATAGACTTTATCTTTCACATGGTCCGTGCCTGTGGGATAGACTTTATCTTTCACATGATCCGTGGCTGTGGGATAGACTTTATCTTTCACACGTTCGTTAGATATGGGAACAGACTCTATCTTTCACACGGTCTGTGGCTGTGGTATAGACTCTATTTTTCACACGGTCCGTGGCTGTGGGGTAGACTTTATCTTTCACACGGTCCGTGGCTGTGGGGTAGACTTTATCTTTCACACGGCCCGTGGCTGTGGGGTAGACTTTATCTTTCACATTGGCCGTGCCTGTGGGGTAGACTTTATCTTTCACACGGTCCGTGCCTGTGGGGTAGACATTATCTTTCACATGATCCGTGCATGTGGGGTAGACTTTATCTTTCACACGGTCCGTGGCTGTGGGGTAGACTTTATCTTTCACACGGCCCGTGGCTGTGGGGTAGAGTTTATCTTTCACACGGCCCGTGGCTGTGGAGTAGACTTTATCTTTCACACGGTCCGTGGCAGTGGGGTAGACTTTATCTTTCACACGGTCCGTGCCTGTGGGAAAGACTCCATCTGTCACACGGTCCGTGGCTGTGGGATAGACTTTTTCTTTCACATGGTCCGTGGCTGTGGGAATAGACTCTATCTTTCACACGGTCCGTGGCTGTGGGATAGACTTTATCTTTCACACGGTCCATGGCTGTGGGAATAGACTCTATCTTTCACACGGTCCGTGGCTGTGGGTAAGACTTTATCTTTCGCACGGCCCGTGGCTGTGTGGTAGACTTTATCTTTCATACAGTCCGTGGCTGTGGGGTAGACATTATCTTTCAAACGGTCCGTGCCTGTGGAATAGACTTTATCTTTCACATGGTCCGTGGCTCTGGTATAGACTTTATCTTTCACACGGTAAGTGGCTGTGTGATAGACTTTTTCACACGGTCCGTGCCTGTGGGATAGTCTTTATCTTTCACATGGTCCGTGGCTGTGGGATAGACTTTTTGACACGGTCCGTGCCTGTGTTATAGACTTTATCTTTCACACGTTCCGTGGCTGTCGGATAGACTTTATCTTTCACACGGTCCGTGCCTGTGGGGTAGAAATTATCTTTCACACGGTTCGTGGATGTGGGGTAGACTTTATCGTTCACACGGTCCGTGGCTGTGGGGTAGACTTTATCTTTCACACGGTCCGTGCCTGTGGGATAGACCTTATCTTTCACACAGTCCGTGGCTGTGGGATAGACTCTATCTTTCACACGGTCGTTTCCTGTGGGGTAGACTCTATCTTTCACACGGTTCATGGCTGTTGGAATAGACTTTATCTTTCACACGGTCCGTGGTGTGGGATAGACTTTATCTTTCACACGGTCCGTGCCTGTGGGATAGACTTTATCTTTCACACGGTCCGTGCCCGTGGGATAGACTTTATCTTTCACATGATCCGTGGCTGTGGGATAGACTTTATCTTTCACACATTCGTTAGATGTGGGAACAGACTCTATCTTTCACACGGTCCGTGGCTGTGGGATAGACTCTATCTTTCACACGGTCCATGGCTGTGGGGTAGACTTTATCTTTCATACAGTCCGTGGCTGTGGGGTAGACTTTATGTTTCACACGGTCCGTGCCTGTGGGGTAGACTTTATCTTTCACATGGTCCGTGCCTCTGGTATAGACTTTATCTTTCACACGGTAAGTGGCTGTGTGATAGACTTTTTCACACTGTCCGTGCCTGTCGGATAGACTTTATCTTTCACATGGTCCGTGGCTGTGGGATAGACTTTATCTTTCAAACGGTCCGTAGCTGTGGGATAGACTTTATCTTTCACATGGTCCGTGGCTGTGGGATAGACTTTTTCACACGGTCCGTGGCTGTGGGATAGACTTTATCTTTCACACGGTCCGTGGCTGTCGGATAGACTTTATCTTTCACAAAGTCCGTGGCTGTGGGATAGACTTTATCTTTCACATGATCCGTGGCTGTGGGATAGACTTTATCTTTCACACGTTCGTTAGATGTTGGAACAGACTCTATCTTTCACACGGTCCGTGGCTGTGGGATAGACTCTATCTTTCACATGGTCCGTGGCTGTGGGGTAGACTTTATCTTTCATACAGTCCGTGGCTGTGGGGCAGACTTTATCTTTCACACGGTCCGTGCCTGTGGGGTAGACTTTATCTTTCACATGGTCCGTGACTCTGGTATAGACTTTATCTTTCACACGGTAAGTGGCTGTGTGATAGACTTTTTCACACTGTCCGTGCCTGTCGGATAGACTTTATCTTTCACATGGTCCGTGGCTGTGGGATAGACTTTATCTTTCAAACGGTCCGTGGCTGTGGGATAGACTTTACCTTTCACACGGTCCATGGCTGTGGGAATAGACTCTACCTTTCACACGGTCCGTGCCTGTGGGGTAGACATTATCTTTCACACGGTCCATGGCTGTGGGGTAGACTTCATCTTGCACACGGTCCGTGGCTGTGGGATAGACTTTATCTTTCACACGGTCCGTGGCTGTGGGGCAGACTTTACCTTTCACACGGTCCGTGGCTGTGGGAACAGACTGTATCATTCACACTGTCCACGGCTGTGGGGTGGACTTTATCTTTCACACGGTCCGTGCCTGTGGGATAGACTTTATCTTTCACATGATCCGTGGCTGTGGGATAGACTCTATCTTTCACACGGTCGCTGGCTGTGGGAATAGACTCTATCTTTCACACGGTCCGTGCCTGTGGGATAGACATTATTTTTCACACGATCCGTGGCTGTGGGGTAGACTTTATCTTTCACACGGTCCGTGGCTGTGGGGTAGACTTTATCTTTCACACGGCCCGTGGCTGTGAGGTAGACTTTCTCTTTCACATGGCCCGTGGCAGTGGATTAGACTTTATCTTTCACACTGCCCGTGGCTGTGGGGTAGACTTTATCTTTCACACGGCCCGTGCCTGTGGGGTAGACTTTATCTTTCACATGGTCCGTGGCTGTGGGGTAGACTTTATCTTTCACACGGCCCGTGGCTGTGAGGTAGACTTTCTCTTTCACATGGCCCGTGGCAGTGGATTAGACTTTATCTTTCACACGGTCCGTGGCTGTGGGAATAGACTTTATCTTTCACACGGTCCGTGCCTGTGGGATAGACTTTATCTTTCACACGGTCCGTGGCTGTGGGATAGACTCTATCTTTCCCTCGGTCCATGCCTGTGGGATAGCCTCTATCTTTCACATGGTCTGTGGCTGTGGGAATAGACTTTATCTTTCACACAGTCCATGCCTGTGGGATAGACTCTATCTTTCACATGGTCCGTGGCTGTGGGATCGCCTCTATCTTTCACACGGTCCGTGGCTGTGTGAATAGGCTTTATCTTTCACACGGTCCGTGGCTGTGGGGTAGACTTTATCTTTCACAAGCTCCGTGGCTGTGGGATAGACTTTATCTTTCACACGGTCCGTGTCTTTGTGGTAGACTTTATCTTTCACACGGTAGGTGGCTGTGGGAGTAGACTTTATCTTTCACACGGTCCGTGGCTGTGCGAATAGACTTTATCTTTCACATGGTCCGTGGCTGTGGGATAGACTTTTTCACACGGTCCGTGGCTGTGGGATAGACTTTATCTTTCACACGGTCCGTGCCTGTGGGATAGACTTTATCTTTCACACGGTCCATGCCTGTGGGATAGACTTTATCTTTCACAAGATCCGTGGCTGTGGGATAGACTTTATCTTTCACACGTTCGTTAGATGTGGGAACAGACTCTATCTTTCACACGGTCCGTGGCTGTGGGATAGCCTCTATCTTTCACACGGTCCGTGGCTGTGGGGTAGACTTTATCTTTCACACGGTCCGTGGCTGTGGGGTAGACTTTATCTTTCACACGGCCCGTGGCTGTGGGGTAGACTTTATCTTTCATATGGCCCGTGCCTGTGGGGTAGACTTTATCTTTCACACAGTCCGTGCCTGTGGGGTAGACATTATCTTTCACATGGTCCGTGGATGTGGGGTCGACTTTATCTTTCACACGGTCCGTGCCTGTGGGATAGACTTTATCTTTCACATGATCCGTGGCTGTGGGATAGACTTTATCTTTCACACGTTCGTTAGATGTGGGAACAGACTCTATCTTTCACACGGTCCGTGGCTGTGGGATAGACTCTATCTTTCACACAGTCCGTGGCTGTGGGGTAGACTTTATCTTTCATACAGTCCGTGGCTGTGGGGTAGACTTTATCTTTCACACGGTCCGTGCCTGTGGGGTAGACTTTATCTTTCACATGGTCCGTGGCTCTGGTATAGACTTTATCTTTCACACGGTAAGTGGCTGTGTGATAGACTTTTTCACACTGTCCGTGCCTGTCGGATAGACTTTATCTTTCACATGGTCCGTGGCTGTGGGATAGACTTTATCTTTCACACGGTCCGTGGCTGTGGGATAGACTTTATCTTTCAAACGGTCCATGACTGTGGGAATAGACTCTACCTTTCACACGGTCCGTGCCTGTGGTGTAGACATTATCTTTCACACGGTCCATGGCTGTGGGGTAGACTTCATCTTGCACACGGTCCGTGGCTGTGGGATAGACTTTATCTTTCACACGGTCCGTGGCTGTGGGGCAGACTTTACCTTTCACACGGTCCGTGGCTTTGGGAACAGACTGTATCATTCACACTGTCCACGGCTGTGGGGTGGACTTTATCTTTCACACGGTCCGTGCCTGTGGGATAGACTTTATCTTTCACATGATCCGTGGCTGTGGGATAGACTCTATCTTTCACACGGTCGCTGGCTGTGGGAATAGACTCTATCTTTCACACGGTCCGTGCCTGTGGGATAGACTTTATTTTTCACACGGTCCGTGGCTGTGGGGTAGACTTTATCTTTCACACGGTCCGTGGCTGTGGGATAGACTTTATCTTTCACATGGCCCGTGGCTCTGGGCAAGACTTTATCTTTCACACTGCCCGTGGCTGTGGGGTAGACTTTATCTTTCACACGGCCCGTGCCTGTGGGGTAGACTTTATCTTTCACATGGTCCGTGGCTGTTGGGTAGACTTTATCTTTCACACGGCCCGTGGCTATGAGGTAGACTTTCTCTTTCACATGGCCCGTGGCAGTGGATTAGACTTTATCATTTACACGGTCCATGGCTGTGGGGTAGACTTTATCTTTCACACGGCCCGTGGCTGTGAGGTAGACTTTCTCTTTCACATGGCCCGTGGCAGTGGATTAGACTTTATCTTTCACACTGCCCGTGGCTGTGGGGTAGACTTTATCTTTCACACGGCCCGTGGCTGTGGGGTAGACTTTATCTTTCACATGGTCCGTGGCTGTGGGGTAGACTTTATCTTTCACACGGCCCGTGGCTGTGAGGTAGACTTTCTCTTTCACATGGCCCGTGGCAGTGGATTAGACTTTATCTTTCACATGGTCCGTGGCTGTGGGAATAGACTTTATCTTTCACACGGTCCGTGCCTGTGGGATAGACTTTATCTTTCACATGGTCCGTGGCTGTGAGATAGACTCTATCTTTCCCTCGGTCCATGTCTGTGGGATAGCCTCTATCTTTCACACGGTCTGTGGCTGTGGGAATAGACTTTATCTTTCACACAGTCCATGCCTGTGGGATAGACTCTATCTTTCACATGGTCCGTGGCTGTGGGATAGCCTCTATCTTTCACACGGTCCGTGGCTGTGTGAATAGGCTTTATCTTTCACACGGTCCGTGGCTGTGGGGTAGACTTTATCTTTCACAAGCTCCGTGGCTGTGGGATAGACTTTATCTTTCACACGGTCCGTGTCTTTGTGGTAGACTTTATCTTTCACACGGTAGGTGGCTGTGGGAGTAGACTTTATCTTTCACACGGTCCGTGGCTGTGCGAATAGACTTTATCTTTCACATGGTCCGTGGCTGTGGGATAGACTTTTTCACACGGTCCGTGGCTGTGGGATAGACTTTATCTTTCACACGGTCCGTGCCTGTGGGATAGACTTTATCTTTCACACGACCCGTGCCTGTGGGATAGACTTTATCTTTCACATGATCCGTGGCTGTGGGAAAGACTTTATCTTTCACACGTTCGTTAGATGTGGGAACAGACTCTATCTTTCACACGGTCCGTGGCTGTGGGATAGCCTCTATCTTTCACACGGTACGTGGCTGTGGGGTAGACTTTATCTTTCACATGGTCCGTGGCTGTGGGGTAGACTTTATCTTTCACACGGCCCGTGGCTGTGGGGTAGACTTTATCTTTCACATGGCCCGTGCCTGTGGGGTAGACTTTATCTTTCACACAGTCCGTGCCTGTGGGGTAGACATTATCTTTCACATGGTCCGTGGATGTGGGGTCGACTTTATCTTTCACACGGTCCGTGGCTGTGGGGTAGACTTTATCTTTCACACGGCCCGTGGCTGTGAGGTAGAGTTTATCTTTCACACGGCCCGTGGCTGTGGAGTAGACTTTATCTTTCACATGGTCCGTGGCTGAGGGGTAGACTTTATCTTTCACACGGTCCGTGCCTGTGGGAAAGACTCCATCTTTCACACGGTCCGTGGCTTGGGATACACTTTTTCTTTCACATGGTCCGTGGCTGTGGGAATAGACTCTATCTTTCACACGGTCTGTGGCTGTGGGATAGACTTTATCTTTCACACGGTCCATGGCTGTGGGAATAGACTCTATCTTTCACACGGTCCGTGGCTGTGGGAAAGACTTTATCTTTCCCACGGCCCGTGGCTGTGTGGTAGACTTTATCTTTCATACAGTCCGTGGCTGTGGGGTAGACTTTATCTTTCACACGGTCCGTGCCTGTGGAGTAGACTTTATCTTTCACATGGTCCGTGGCTCTGGTATAGACTTTATCTTTCACACGGTAAGTGGCTGTGTGATAGACTTTTTCACACAGTCCGTGCCTGTGGGATAGACTTTATCTTTCACATGGTCCGTGGCTGTGGGATAGACTTTTTGACACGGTCCGTGCCTGTGGGATAGACTTTATCTTTCACACGTTCCGTGGCTGTCGGATAGACTTTATCTTTCACAAGGTCCGTGCCTGTGGGATAGACTTTATCTTTCAAACGGTCCGTGGCTGTGGGATAGACTTTATCTTTCACAAGGTCCATGCCTGTGAGGTAGACATTATCTTTCACATGGTCCGTGGATGTGGGGTAGACTTTATCTTTCAAACGGTCCGTGGCTGTGGGAATAGACTCTATCTTTCACACGGTCCGTGCCTGTGGGATAGACTTTATCTTTCACACTGTCCGTGCCGGGGGGGTAGACATTAGCTTTCACACGGTTCATGGATGTGGGGTAGACATTATCATTCACACGGTCCATGGCTGTGGGGTAGACTTTATCTTTCACACGGTCCGTGCCTGTGGGATAGACTTTAACTTTCACGGTCCGTGGCTGTGGGATAGACTCTATCTTTCACACGGTCCATGGCTGTTGGAATAGACTTTATCTTTCACATGGTCCGTGGTGTGGGATAGACTTTATCTTTCACACGGTCCGTGCCTGTGGGATAGACTTTATCTTTCACACGGTCCATGCCTTTGGGATAGACTTTATCTTTCACATGATCCGTGGCTGTGGGATAGACTTTATCTTTCACACGTTCGTTAGATGTTGGAACAGACTCTATCTTTCACACGGTCCGTGGCTGTGGGATAGACTCTATCTTTCACACGGTCCGTGGCTGTGGGGTAGACTTTATCTTTCATACAGTCCGTGGCTGTGGGATAGACTTTATCTTTCACACGGTCCGTGGCTGTGGGGTAGACTTTATCTTTCACATGGTCCGTGGCTCTGGTATAGAATTTATCTTTCACACTGTAAGTGGCTTTGTGATAGACTTTTTCACACTGTCCGTGCCTGTCGGATAGACTTTATCTTTCACATGGTCCGTGGCTGTGGGATAGACTTTATCTTTCACACGGTCCATGGCTGTGGGAATAGACTCTACCTTTCACACGGTCCGTGCCTGTGGGGTAGACATTATCTTTCACACGGTCCATGGCTGTGGGGTAGACTTCATCTTGCACACGGTCCGTGGCTGTGGGATAGACTTTATCTTTCACACGGTCCGTGGCTGTGGGGCAGACTTTACCTTTCACACGGTCCGTGGCTGTGGGAACAGACTGTATCATTCACACTGTCCACGGCTGTGGGGTGGACTTTATCTTTCACACGGTCCGTGCCTGTGGGATAGACTTTATATTTCACATGATCCGTGGCTGTGGGATAGACTCTATCTTTCACACGGTCGTTGGCTGTGGGAATAGACTCTATCTTTCACACGGTCCGTGCCTGTGGGATAGACTTTATTTTTCACACGGTCCGTGGCTGTGGGGTAGACTTTATCTTTCACACGGTCCGTGGCTGTGGGATAGACTTTATCTTTCACACGGCCCGTGGCTCTGGGCAAGACTTTATCTTTCACACTGCCCGTGGCTGTGGGGTAGACTTTATCTTTCACACGGCCCGTGCCTGTGGGGTAGACTTTATCTTTCACATGGTCCGTGGCTGTGGGGTAGACTTTATCTTTAACACGGCCCGTGGCTGTGAGGTAGACTTTCTCTTTCTCATGGCCCGTGGCAGTGGATTAGACTTTATCATTTACACGGTCCATGGCTGTGGGGTAGACTTTATCTTTCACACGGCCCGTGGCTGTGAGGTAGACTTTCTCTTTCACACGGTCCGTGGCTGTGGATTAGACTTTATCATTTACACGGTCCACGGCTGTGGGGTAGACTTTATCTTTCACACGGTCCGTGCCTGTGGGATAGACTTTATCTTTCACATGGTCTGTGGCTGAGGGATAGACTTTTCACAGGGTCCGTGGCTGTGGGATAGACTTTATCTTTCACACGGTCCGTGGCTGTGGGGTACACTTACCTTTCACACGGTCCGTGGCTGTGGGGTACACTTACCTTTCACACGGTCCGTGGCTGTGGGGTAGACTTTACCTTTCACACGGTCCGTGGCTGTGGGGTAGACATTATCTTTCACAAGGTCAGTGGCTGTGGGGTAGACTTTATCTTTCACACGGCCCTTGCCTGTGGCATAGACTTTATCTTTCACACGGCCCGTGCCTGTGGCATAGACTTTATCTTTCACACGGTCCGTGGCTGTGGTGTAGACTTAATCTTTTACACGGCCCGTGGCTGTGGGGTAGACTTTATCTTTCACACGGTCCGTGGCTGTGGGAATAGACTTTATCTTTCACACGGTAACTGGCTGTGGGAATAGACTTTATCTTTCACACGGTCCGTGGCTGTGGGAATAGACTTTATCTTTCACATGGTCCGTACCTGTGGGATAGACTTTATCTTTCACACGGTCCGTGGCTGTGTGGTAGACTTTATCTTTCACACGGCCCGTGGCTGTGGGGTAGAGTTTATCTTTCACACGGCCCATGGCTGTGGAGTAGACTTTATCTTTCAAATGGTCCGTGGCTGTGGGGTGGACTTTATCTTTCACACGGTCCGTGCCTGTGGGAAAGACTCTATCTTTCACACGGTCCGTGGCTGTGGGATAGACTTTTTCTTTCACATGGTCCGTGACTGTGGGAATAGACTCTATCTTTCACACGGTCCGTGGCTGTGGGATAGGCTTTATCTTTCACATGGTCCGTGCCTGTGGGAATAGACTCTATCTTTCACACGGTCCGTGGCTGTGGGAAAGACTTTATCTTTCGCACGGCCCGTGGCTGTGTGGTAGATTTTATCTTTCATACAGTCCGTGGCTGTGGGGTAGACTTTAGCTTTCACACGGTCCGTGGCTGTGGGATAGACTCTATCTTTCACACGGTCGTTTCCTTTGGGGTAGACTCTATCTTTCACATGGTTCATGGCTGTTGGAATAGACTTTATCTTTCACACGGGCCGTGGCTGTGGGTAGACTTTATCTTTCACACGGTCCGTGGCTGTGGGATAGATTTTTGTCACGGTCCGTGCCTGTGGGATAGACTTTATCTTTCACACGGTCCGTGGCTGTCGGATAGACTTTATCTGTCACAAGGTCCGTGCCTGTGGGATAGACTTTATCTTTCAAACGGTCCGTGGCTGTGGGATAGACTTTGTCTTTCACAAGTTCCGTGCCTGTGGGGTAGACATTATCTTTCACCGGGTCCGTGGATGTGGGGTAGACTTTATCTTTCAAATGGTCCGTGGCTGTGGGAATAGACTCTATCTTTCACACGGTCCGTGCCTGTGGGATAGACTTTATCTTTCACACGGTCCGTGCCTGTGGGAAGACATTATCTTTCACACGGTCCGTGGATGTGGGGTAGACTTTATCGTTCACACGGTCCGTGCCTGTGGGATAGACTTTATCTTTCACACGGTCCGTGGCTGTGGGATAGACTCTATCTTTCACACGGTCGTTTCCTTTGGGGTAGACTCTATCTTTCACACGGTTCATGGCTGTTGGAATAGACTTTATCTTTCACACGGTCCGTGGTGTGGGATAGACTTTATCTTTCACACGGGCCGTGGCTGTGGGTAGACTTTATCTTTCACACGGTCCGTGGCTGTGGTGTAGACTTTATCTTTCACACTGCCCGTGGCTGTGCGGTAGACTTTATGTTTCACACGGCCCGTGGATGTGGGGTAGACTTTATCTTTCACACGGTCCGTGGCTGTGGGGTAGACTTTATCTTTCACATGGTCCGTGGCTGTGGGGTAGACTTTATCTTTCACACGGTCCGTGCCTGTGGGAATGACTCTATCTTTCACACGGTCAGTGGCTGTGGGATAGACTTTTTCTTTCACATGGTCTGTGGCTGTGGGAATAGACTCTATCTTTCACACGGTCCATGGCTGTGGGATAGACTTTATCTTTCACACGGTCCGTGGCTGTGGGAATAGACTTTATGTTTCACAAGGTCCGTGGCTCTGCGAATAAACTTTATCTTTCACATGGTCTGTGGCTGTGGGGTAGACTTTATCTTTCACACGGCCCGTGGCTATGAGGTAGACTTTCTCTTTCACATGGCCCGTGGCAGTGGATTAGACTTTATCATTTACACGGTCCATGGCTGTGGGGTAGACTTTATCTTTCACACGGCCCGTGGCTGTGAGGTAGACTTTCTCTTTCACATGGCCCGTGGCAGTGGATTAGACTTTATCTTTCACACTGCCCGTGGCTGTGGGGTAGACTTTATCTTTCACACGGCCCGTGCCTGTGGGGTAGACTTTATCTTTCACATGGTCCGTGGCTGTGGGGTAGAATTTATCTTTCACACGGCCCGTGGCTGTGAGGTAGACTTTCTCTTTCACATGGCCCGTGGCAGTGGATTAGACTTTATCTATCACACGGTCCGTGGCTGTGGGAATAGACTTTATCTTTCACACGGTCCGTGCCTGTGGGATAGACTTTATCTTTCACATGGTCCGTGGCTGTGAGATAGACTCTATCTTTCCCTCGGTCCATGTCTGTGGGATAGCCTCTATCTTTCACACGGTCTGTGGCTGTGGGAATAGACTTTATCTTTCACACAGTCCATGCCTGTGGGATAGACTCTATCTTTCACATGGTCCGTGGCTGTGGGATAGCCTCTATCTTTCACACGGTCCGTGGCTGTGTGAATAGGCTTTATCTTTCACACGGTCCGTGGCTGTGGGGTAGACTTTATCTTTCACAAGCTCCGTGGCTGTGGGATAGACTTTATCTTTCACACGGTCCGTGTCTTTGTGGTAGACTTTATCTTTCACACGGTAGGTGGCTGTGGGAGTAGACTTTATCTTTCACACGGTCCGTGGCTGTGCGAATAGACTTTATCTTTCACATGGTCCGTGGCTGTGGGATAGACTTTTTCACACGGTCCGTGGCTGTGGGATAGACTTTATCTTTCACACGGTCCGTGCCTGTGGGATAGACTTTATCTTTCACACGACCCGTGCCTGTGGGATAGACTTTATCTTTCACATGATCCGTGGCTGTGGGAAAGACTTTATCTTTCACACGTTCGTTAGATGTGGGAACAGACTCTATCTTTCACACGGTCCGTGGCTGTGGGATAGCCTCTATCTTTCACACGGTCCGTGGCTGTGGGGTAGACTTTATCTTTCACATGGTCCGTGGCTGTGGGGTAGACTTTATCTTTCACACGGCCCGTGGCTGTGGGGTAGACTTTATCTTTCACATGGCCCGTGCCTGTGGGGTAGACTTTATCTTTCACACAGTCCGTGCCTGTGGGGTAGACATTATCTTTCACATGGTCCGTGGATGTGGGGTCGACTTTATCTTTCACACGGTCCGTGGCTGTGGGGTAGACTTTATCTTTCACACGGCCCGTGGCTGTGAGGTAGAGTTTATCTTTCACACGGCCCGTGGCTGTGGAGTAGACTTTATCTTTCACATGGTCCGTGGCTGAGGGGTAGACTTTATCTTTCACACGGTCCGTGCCTGTGGGAAAGACTCCATCTTTCACACGGTCCGTGGCTTGGGATACACTTTTTCTTTCACATGGTCCGTGGCTGTGGGAATAGACTCTATCTTTCACACGGTCTGTGGCTGTGGGATAGACTTTATCTTTCACACGGTCCATGGCTGTGGGAATAGACTCTATCTTTCACACGGTCCGTGGCTGTGGGAAAGACTTTATCTTTCCCACGGCCCGTGGCTGTGTGGTAGACTTTATCTTTCATACAGTCCGTGGCTGTGGGGTAGACTTTATCTTTCACACGGTCCGTGCCTGTGGAGTAGACTTTATCTTTCACATGGTCCGTGGCTCTGGTATAGACTTTATCTTTCACACGGTAAGTGGCTGTGTGATAGACTTTTTCACACAGTCCGTGCCTGTGGGATAGACTTTATCTTTCACATGGTCCGTGGCTGTGGGATAGACTTTTTGACACGGTCCGTGCCTGTGGGATAGACTTTATCTTTCACACGTTCCGTGGCTGTCGGATAGACTTTATCTTTCACAAGGTCCGTGCCTGTGGGATAGACTTTATCTTTCAAACGGTCCGTGGCTGTGGGGGAGACTTTATCTTTAACACGGCCCGTGGCTGTGAGGTAGACTTTCTCTTTCTCATGGCCCGTGGCTGTGGGAATAGACTCTATCTTTCACACGGTCCGTGTCTGTGGGATAGACTTTATCTTTCACATGGTCTGTGGCTGAGGGATTGACTTTTCACAGGGTCCGTGCCTGTGGGATAGACTTTATCTTTCACATGGTCCGTGGCTCTGGTATAGACTTTATCTTTCACACGGTAAGTGGCTGTGTGATAGACTTTTTCACACGGTCCGTGCCTGTGGGATAGACTTTATCTTTCACATGGTCCGTGGCTGTGGGATAGACTTTTTTTCACGGTCCGTGCCTGTGTGATAGACTTTATCTTTCACACGGTCCGTGGCTGTCGGATAGACTTTATCTTTCACAAGGCCCGTGGCTGTGGGATAGACTTTATCTTTCACACGGTCCGTGGCTGTGGTGAAGACTTTATCTTTCACACTGCCCGTGGCTGTGCGGTAGACTTTATGTTTCACACGGCCCGTGGATGTGGGGTAGACTTTATCTTTCACACGGTCCGTGGCTGTGGGGTAGACTTTATCTTTCACATGGTCCGTGGCTGTGGGGTAGACTTTATCTTTCACACGGTCTGTGCCTGTGGGAATGACTCTATCTTTCACACGGTCAGTGGCTGTGGGATAGACTTTTTCTTTCACATGGTCTGTGGCTGTGGGAATAGACTCTATCTTTCACACGGTCCATGGCTGTGGGATAGACTTTATCTTTCACACGGTCCGTGGCTGTGGGAATAGACTTTATGTTTCACAAGGTCCGTGGCTCTGCGAATAGACTTTATCTTTCACATGGTCTGTGGCTGTGGGGTAGACTTTATCTTTCACATGGTCCGTGCCTGTGGGATAGACTTTATCTTTCACATGGTCTGTGGCTCTGGTATAGACTTTATCTTTCACACGGTAATTGGCTGTGGGATAGACTTTTTCACACGATCCGTGCCTGTGGAGAGACTTTATCTTTCACACGGTCCGTGGCTGTGGGATAGACTTTTTCACACGGTCTGAGCCTGTAGGGTAGACTTTATCTTTCACACGGTCCGTGCCTGTGGGGTAGAATTTATCTTTCACACGGTCCGTGGCTGTGGGTATAGACTTTATCTTTCAAGTGGTCTTTGCCTCTGGGATAGACTTTATCTTTCACATGGTCCGTGGCTGTGGGGTAGTCTTTATCTTTCACACGGTCCCTGCCTGTGTAATAGACATTTTCACACGGTCCGTGGCTGTGGGGTAGACTTTATCTTTCACACGGCCCGTGGCTATGAGGTAGACTTTCTCTTTCACATGGCCCGTGGCAGTGGATTAGACTTTATCATTTACACGGTCCATGGCTGTGGGGTAGACTTTATCTTTCACACGGCCCGTGGCTGTGAGGTAGACTTTCTCTTTCACACGGTCCGTGGCTGTGGATTAGACTTTATCATTTACACGGTCCACGGCTGTGGGGTAGACTTTATCTTTCACACGGTCCGTGCCTGTGGGATAGACTTTATCTTTCACATGGTCTGTGGCTGAGGGATAGACTTTTCACAGGGTCCGTGGCTGTGGGATAGACTTTATCTTTCACACGGTCCGTGGCTGTGGGGTACACTTACCTTTCACACGGTCCGTGGCTGTGGGGTACACTTACCTTTCACACGGTCCGTGGCTGTGGGGTAGACTTTACCTTTCACACGGTCCGTGGCTGTGGGGTAGACATTATCTTTCACAAGGTCAGTGGCTGTGGGGTAGACTTTATCTTTCACACGGCCCTTGCCTGTGGCATAGACTTTATCTTTCACACGGCCCGTGCCTGTGGCATAGACTTTATCTTTCACACGGTCCGTGGCTGTGGTGTAGACTTTATCTTTTACACGGCCCGTGGCTGTGGGGTAGACTTTATCTTTCACACGGTCCGTGGCTGTGGGAATAGACTTTATCTTTCACACGGTAACTGGCTGTGGGAATAGACTTTATCTTTCACACGGTCCGTGGCTGTGGGAATAGACTTTATCTTTCACATGGTCCGTACCTGTGGGATAGACTTTATCTTTCACACGGTCCGTGGCTGTGTGGTAGACTTTATCTTTCACACGGCCCGTGGCTGTGGGGTAGAGTTTATCTTTCACACGGCCCATGGCTGTGGGGTAGACTTTATCTTTCAAATGGTCCGTGACTGTGGGGTGGACTTTATCTTTCACACGGTCCGTGCCTGTGGGAAAGACTCTATCTTTCACACGGTCCGAGGCTGTGGGATAGACTTTTTCTTTCACATGGTCCGTGACTGTGGGAATAGACTCTATCTTTCACACGGTCCGTGGCTGTGGGATAGGCTTTATCTTTCACACGGTCCATGGCTGTGGGAATAGACTCTATCTTTCACACGGTCCGTGGCTGTGGGAAAGACTTTATCTTTCGCACGGCCCGTGGCTGTGTGGTAGATTTTATCTTTCATACAGTCCGTGGCTGTGGGGTAGACTTTAGCTATCACACGGTCCGTGGCTGTGGGATAGACTCTATCTTTCACACGGTCGTTTCCTTTGGGGTAGACTCTATCTTTCACACGGTTCATGGCTGTTGGAATAGACTTTATCTTTCACACGGGCCGTGGCTGTGGGTAGACTTTATCTTTCACACGGTCCGTGGCTGTGGGATAGATTTTTGTCACGGTCCGTGCCTGTGGGATAGACTTTATCTTTCACACGGTCCGTGGCTGTCGGATACACTTTATCTGTCACAAGGTCCGTGCCTGTGGGATAGACTTTATCTTTCAAACGGTCCGTGGCTGTGGGATAGACTTTGTCTTTCACAAGTTCCGTGCCTGTGGGGTAGACATTATCTTTCACCGGGTCCGTGGATGTGGGGTAGACTTTATCTTTCAAATGGTCCGTGGCTGTGGGAATAGACTCTATCTTTCACACGGTCCGTGCCTGTGGGATAGACTTTATCTTTCACACGGTCCGTGCCTGTGGGATAGAGACATTATCTTTCACACGGTCCGTGGATGTGGGGTAGACTTTATCGTTCACACGGTCCGTGCCTGTGGGGTAGACTTTATCTTTCACACGGTCCGTGGCTGTGGGATAGACTCTATCTTTCACACGGTCGTTTCCTTTGGGGTAGACTCTATCTTTCACACGGTTCATGGCTGTTGGAATAGACTTTATCTTTCACATGGTCCGTGGTGTGGGATAGACTTTATCTTTCACACGGGCCGTGGCTGTGGGTAGACTTTATCTTTCACACGGTCCGTGGCTGTGGTGTAGACTTTATCTTTCACACTGCCCGTGGCTGTGCGGTAGACTTTATGTTTCACACGGCCCGTGGATGTGGGGTAGACTTTATCTTTCACACGGTCCGTGGCTGTGGGGTAGACTTTATCTTTCACATGGTCCGTGGCTGTGGGGTAGACTTTATCTTTCACACGGTCCGTGCCTGTGGGAATGACTCTATCTTTCACACGGTCAGTGGCTGTGGGATAGACTTTTTCTTTCACATGGTCTGTGGCTGTGGGAATAGACTCTATCTTTCACACGGTCCATGGCTGTGGGATAGACTTTATCTTTCACACGGTCCGTGGCTGTGGGAATAGACTTTATGTTTCACAAGGTCCGTGGCTCTGCGAATAAACTTTATCTTTCACATGGTCCGTGGCTGTGGGGTAGACTTTATCTTTCACACGGTCCGTGCCTGTGGGATAGACTTTATCTTTCACATGATCCGTGGCTGTGGGATAGACTCTATCTTTCACACGGTCGCTGGCTGTGGGAATAGACTCTATCTTTCACACGGTCCGTGCCTGTGGGATAGACTTTATTTTTCACACGGTCCGTGGCTGTGGGGTAGACTTTATCTTTCACACGGTCCGTGGCTGTGGGATAGACTTTATCTTTCACACGGCCCTTGGCTCTGGGCAAGACTTTATCTTTCACACTGCCCGTGGCTGTGGGGTAGACTTTATCTTTCACACGGCCCGTGCCTGTGGGGTAGACTTTATCTTTCACATGGTCCGTGGCTGTGGGGTAGACTTTATCTTTCACACGGCCCGTGGCTGTGAGGTAGACTTTCTCTTTCACATGGCCCGTGGCAGTGGATTAGACTTTATCATTTACACGGTCCATGGCTGTGGGGTAGACTTTATCTTTCACACGGCCCGTGGCTGTGAGATAGACTTTCTCTTTCACACGGCCCGTGGCTGTGGATTAGACTTTATCATTTACACGGTCCACGGCTGTGGGGTAGACTTTATCTTTCACACGGTCCGTGTCTGTGGGATAGACTTTATCTTTCACATGGTCTGTGGCTGAGGGATTGACTTTTCACAGGGTCCGTGCCTGTGGGATAGACTTTATCTTTCACATGGTCCGTGGCTCTGGTATAGACTTTATCTTTCACACGGTAAGTGGCTGTGTGATAGACTTTTTCACACGGTCCGTGCCTGTGGGATAGACTTTATCTTTCACATGGTCCGTGGCTGTGGGATAGACTTTTTTTCACGGTCCGTGCCTGTGTGATAGACTTTATCTTTCACACGGTCCGTGGCTGTCGGATAGACTTTATCTTTCACAAGGCCCGTGGCTGTGGGATAGACTTTATCTTTCACACGGTCCGTGGCTGTGGTGAAGACTTTATCTTTCACACTGCCCGTGGCTGTGCGGTAGACTTTATGTTTCACACGGCCCGTGGATGTGGGGTAGACTTTATCTTTCACACGGTCCGTGGCTGTGGGGTAGACTTTATCTTTCACATGGTCCGTGGCTGTAGGGTAGACTTTATCTTTCACACGGTCTGTGCCTGTGGGAATGACTCTATCTTTCACACGGTCAGTGGCTGTGGGATAGACTTTTTCTTTCACATGGTCTGTGGCTGTGGGAATAGACTCTATCTTTCACACGGTCCATGGCTGTGGGATAGACTTTATCTTTCACACGGTCCGTGGCTGTGGGAATAGACTTTATGTTTCACAAGGTCCGTGGCTCTGCGAATAGACTTTATCTTTCACATGGTCTGTGGCTGTGGGGTAGACTTTATCTTTCACATGGTCCGTGCCTGTGGGATAGACTTTATCTTTCACATGGTCTGTGGCTCTGGTATAGACTTTATCTTTCACACGGTAATTGGCTGTGGGATAGACTTTTTCACACGATCCGTGCCTGTGGAGAGACTTTATCTTTCACACGGTCCGTGGCTGTGGGATAGACTTTTTCACACGGTCTGAGCCTGTAGGGTAGACTTTATCTTTCACACGGTCCGTGCCTGTGGGGTAGAATTTATCTTTCACACGGTCCGTGGCTGTGGGTATAGACTTTATCTTTCAAGTGGTCTTTGCCTCTGGGATAGACTTTATCTTTCACATGGTCCGTGGCTGTGGGGTAGTCTTTAACTTTCACACGGTCCCTGCCTGTGTAATAGACATTTTCACACGGTCCGTGGCTGTGGGGTAGACTTTATCTTTCACATGGTCCGTGGCTGTGGAAGTGGTCTTTATCTTTCACACGGTCCGTGGCTGCGGGGTAGACTTTATCTTTCACACGGCCCGTGGCTGCGGGGTAGACTTTATCTTTCACACGGCCCGTGGTTGCGGGGTAGACTTTATCTTTCACACGGCCCGTGGCTGTGGGGTATACTTTACTTTCACACGGCCCGTGGCTGTGGGGTAGACTTTATCTTTCACACGGTCCGTGGCTGTGGGGTAGACTTTACCTTTCACATGGTCCGGGGCTGTGGGGTAGACTTTATCTTTCACACGGTCCGTACCTGTGGGGTAGACATTATCTTTCACAAGGTCAGTGGCTGTGGGGTAGACTTTATCTTTCACACGGCCCTTGCCTGTGGCATAGCCTTTATCTTTCACACGGCCCGTGCCTGTGGCGTAGACTTTATCTTTCACACGGCCCGTGCCTGTGGGGTAGACTTAATCTTTTACACGGCCCGTGGCTGAGGGGTAGACTTTATGTTTCACACGGTCCTTGGCTGTGGGAATAGACTTTATCTTTCACACGGTCCGTGGCTGTGGGAATAGACTTTATCTTTCGCACGGTCCGTGCCTGTGGGATAGACTTTATCTTTCACACGGTCCGTGACTGTGGGATAGACTCTATCTTTCCCTCGGTCCATGCCTGTGGGAAAGCCTCTATCTTTCACACGGTCCGTGGCTGTGGAAATAGACTTTATCTTTCACACAGTCCATGCCTGTGGGATAGACTCTATCTTTCACATGGTCCGTGGCTGTGGTATAGCCTCTATCTATCACACGGTCCGTGGCTGTGTGAATAGGCTTTATCTTTCACACGGTCCGTGGCTGTGGGGTAGACTTTATCTTTCACAAGCTCCGTGGCTGTGGGATAGACTTTATCTTTCACACGGTCCGTGTCTTTGTGGTAGACTTTATCTTTCACACGGTAGGTGGCTGTGGGAGTAGACTTTATCTTTCACACGGTCCGTGGCTGTGCGAATAGACTTTATCTTTCACATGGTCCGTGGCTGTGGGATAGACTTTATCACACGGTCCGTGGCTGTGGGATAGACTTTATCTTTCACACGGTCCGTGCCTGTGGGATAGACTTTATCTTTCACATGGTCCGTGCCTGTGGGATAGACTTTATCTTTCACATGATCCGTGGCTGTGGGATAGACTTTATCTTTCACACGTTCGTTAGATGTGGGAACAGACTCTATCTTTCACACGGTCTGTGGCTGTGGTATAGACTCTATCTTTCACACGGTCCGTGGCTGTGGGGTAGACTTTATCTTTCACACGGTCCGTGGCTGTGGGTTAGACTTTATCTTTCACACGGCCCGTGGCTGTGGGTAGACTTTATCTTTCACATGGCCCGTGCCTGTGGGGTAGACTTTATCTTTCACATGTTCCGTGCCTGTGGGGTAGACATTATCTTTCACATGGTCCGTGCATGTGGGGTAGACTTTATCTTTCACATGGTCCGTGGCTGTGGGGTAGACTTTATCTTTCACACGGCCCGTGGCTGTGGGGTAGAGTTTATCTTGCACACGGCCCGTGGCTGTGGAGTAGACTTTATCTTTCACACGGTTCGTGGCTGTGGGGTAGACTTTATCTTTCACACGGCCCGTGGCTGTGGGGTAGACTTTATCTTGCACACGGCCCGTGGCTGTGGAGTAGTCTTTATCTTTCACACGGTCCGTGGCTGTGGGGTAGACTTTATCTTTCACACGGTCCGTGCCTGTGGGAAAGACTCCATCTTTCACACGGTCCGTGGCTGTGGGATAGACTTTTTGACACGGTCCGTGCCTGTGGGATAGACTTTATCTTTCACACGTTCCGTGGCTGTCAGATAGACTTTATCTTTCACAAGGTCCGTGCCTGTGGGATAGACTTTATCTTTCAAACGGTCCGTGGCTTTGGGATAGACTTTATCTTTCACAAGGTCCGTGCCTGTGGGGTAGACATTATCTTTCACACGGTCCGTGGATGTGGGGTAGACTTTATCTTTCAAACGGTACGTGGCTGTGGGAATAGACTCTATCTTTCACACGGTCCGTGCCTGTGGGATAGACTTTATCTTTCACACGGTCCGTGCCTGTGGGGTAGACATTATCTTTCACACGGTTCGTGGATGTGGGGTAGACTTTATCTTTCACACGGTCCGTGGCTGTGTGATAGACTCTATCTTTCACACGGTCGTTTCCTGTGGGGTAGACTCTATCTTTCACACGGTTCATGGCTGTTGGAATAGACTTTATCTTTCACACGGTCCGTGGTGTGGGATAGACTTTATCTTTCACACGGTCCGTGCCTGTGGGATAGACTTTATCTTTCACACGGTCCGTGCCTGTGGGATAGACTTTATCTTTCACATGATCCGTGGCTGTGGGATAGACTTTATCTTTCACACGTTCGTTAGATGTGGGAACAGACTCTATCTTTCACACGGTCCGTGGCTGTGGGATAGACTCTATCTTTCACACGGTCCGTGCCTGTGGGGTAGACTTTATCTTTCATACAGTCCGTGGCTGTGGGGTAGACTTTATCTTTCACACGGTCCGTGCCTGTGGGGTAGACTTTATCTTTCACATGGTCCGTGGCTCTGGTATAGACTTTATGTTTCACACGGTAAGTGGCTGTGTGATAGACTTTTTCACACGGTCTGTGCCTGTCGGATAGACTTTATCTTTCACATGGTCCGTGGCTGTGGGATAGACTTTTTGACACGGTCCGTGCCTGTGGGATAGACTTTATATTTCACACGGTCCGTGGCTGTCGGATAGACTTTATCTTTCACAAGGTCCGTGCCTGTGGGATAGACTTTATCTTTCAAACGGTCCGTGGCTGTGGGATAGACTTTATCTTTCACACGGCCCGTGGCTCTGGGCAAGACTTTATCTTTCACACTGCCCGTGGCTGTGGGGTAGACTTTATGTTTCACACAGCCCGTGGCTGTGGGGTAGACTTTATCTTTCACATGGCCCGTGCCTGTGGGGTAGACTTTATCTTTCACACGGTCCGTGACTGTGGGGTAGACATTATCTTTCACACGGTCCGTGGATGTGGGGTAGACTTTATCTTTCACATGGTCCGTGACTTTTGGGTACACTTTATCTTTCACACGGCCCGTGGCTGTGGGGTAGACTTTATCTTTCACACGGCCCGTGGCTGTGGAGTAGACTTTATCTTTCACATGGTCCGTGGCTGTGGGGTAGACTTTATCTTTCACACGGTCCGTGCCTGTGGGAAAGACTCTATCTTTCACACGGTCCGTGGCTGTGGGATAGACTTTTTCTTTCACATGGTCCATGGCTGTGGGAATAGACTCTATCTTTCACACGGTCCGTGGCTGTGGGAAAGACTTTATCTTTCGCACGGCCCGTGGCTGTGTGGTAGACTTTATCTTTCATACAGTCCGTGGCTATGGTGTAGACGTTATCTTTCACATGATCCGTGGCTCTGGTATAGACTTTATCTTTCACTCGGTAAGTGGCTGTGTGATAGACTTTTTCACACGGTCCGTGCCTGTGGGATAGACTTTATCTTTCACATGGTCCGTGGCTGTGGGATAGACTTTTTGTCACAGTCCGTGCCTGTGGGATAGACTTTATCTTTCACACGGTCCGTGGCTGTCGGATAGACTTTATCTTTCACAAGGTCCGTGCCTGTGGGATAGACTTTATCTTTCAAACGGTCCGTTGCTGTGGGATAGACTTTATCTTTCACAAGGTCCGTGCCTGTGGGGTAGACATTATCCTTCACTGGGTCCGTGGATGTGGGGTAGACTTTATCTTTCAAACGGTCCGTGGCTGTGGGAATAGACTCTATCTTTCACACGGTCCGAGCCTGTGGGATAGACTTTATCTTTCACACGGTCCGTGCCTGTGGGGTAGACATTATCTTTCACACGGTCCGTGGATGTGGGGTAGACTTTATCGTTCACACGGTCCGTGGCTGTGGGGTAGACTTTATCTTTCACACGGTTCGTGCCTGTGGGATAGACGTTATCTTTAACACGGTCCGTGGCTGTGGGATAGACTCTATCTTTCACACGGTCGTTTCCTTTGGGGTAGACTCTATCTTTCACACGGTTCATGGCTGTTGGAATAGACTTTATCTTTCACACGGTCCGTGGTGTGGGATAGACTTTATCTTTCACACGGTCCGTGGCTGTGGGTAGACTTTATCTTTCACACGGTCCGTGGCTGTGGGATTGACTCTATCATTCACCCGGTCCGTGGCTGTGGGATAGACTCTATCTTTCACATGGTCCGTGGCTGTGGGATTAGACTCTATCTTTCACACGGTCCATGGCTCTCGGGTAGTTTTTATCTTTCACATGGTCCGTGGTGTGGGATAGACTTTATCTTTCACACGGTCCGTGGCTGTGGGTAGACTTTATCTTTCACACGGTCCGTGGCTGTGGTGTAGACTTTATCTTTCACACTGCCCGTGGCTGTGCGGTAGACTTTATGTTTCACACGGCCCGTGGATGTGGGGTAGACTTTATCTTTCACACGGTCCGTGGCTGTGGGGTAGACTTTATCTTTCACATGGTCCGTGGCTGTGGGGTAGACTTTATCTTTCACACGGTCCGTGCCTGTGGGAATGACTCTATCTTTCACACGGTCAGTGGCTGTGGGATAGACTTTTTCTTTCACATGGTCTGTGGCTGTGGGAATAGACTCTATCTTTCACACGGTCCATGGCTGTGGGATAGACTTTATCTTTCACACGGTCCGTGGCTGTGGGAATAGACTTTATGTTTCACAAGGTCCGTGGCTCTGCGAATAGACTTTATCTTTCACATGGTCTGTGGCTGTGGGGTAGACTTTATCTTTCACATGGTCCGTGCCTGTGGGATAGACTTTATCTTTCACATGGTCTGTGGCTTCTGGTATAGACTTTATCTTTCACACGGTAATTGGCTGTGGGATAGACTTTTTCACACGATCCGTGCCTGTGGAGAGACTTTATCTTTCACACGGTCCGTGGCTGTGGGATAGACTTTTTCACACGGTCTGAGCCTGTAGGGTAGACTTTATCTTTCACACGGTCCGTGCCTGTGGGGTAGAATTTATCTTTCACACGGTCCGTGGCTGTGGGTATAGACTTTATCTTTCACACGGTCCGTGGCTGTGGGTATAGACTTTATCTTTCACGTGGTCTTTGCCTGTGGGATAGACTTTATCTTTCACATTGTCCGGGGCTGTGGGGTAGTCTTTATCTTTCACACGGTCCGTGCCTGTGTAATAGACTTTTTCACACGGTCCGTGGCTGTGGGGTAGACTTTATCTTTCACATGGTCCGTGGCTGTGGGAGTAGTCTTTATCTTTCACACGGTCCGTGGCTGCGGGGTAGACTTTATCTTTCACACGGCCCGTGGCTGCGGGGTAGACTTTATCTTTCACACGGCCCGTGGTTGCGGGGTAGACTTTATCTTTCACACGGCCCGTGGCTGTGGGGTAGACTTTACTTTCACACGGCCCGTGGCTGTGGGGTAGACTTTATCTTTCACACGGTCCGTGGCTGTGGGGTAGACTTTACCTTTCACACGGTCCGCGGCTGTGGGGTAGACTTTATCTTTCACACGGTCCGTACCTGTGTGGTAGACATTATCTTTCACAAGGTCAGTGGCTGTGGGTAGACTTTATCTTTCACACGGCCCTTGCCTGTGGCATAGCCTTTATCTTTCACACGGCCCGTGCCTGTGGCATAGACTTTATCTTTCACACGGCCCTTGCCTGTGGGGTAGACTTAATCTTTTACACGGCCCGTGGCTGAGGGGTAGACTTTATGTTTCACACGGTCCGTGGCTGTGGGAATAGACTTTATCTTTCACACGGTCCGTGGCTGTGGGAATAGACTTTATCTTTCGCACGGTCCGTGCCTGTGGGATAGACTTTATCTTTCACACGGTCCGTGACTGTGGGATAGACTCTATCTTTCCCTCGGTCCATGCCTGTGGGAAAGCCTCTATCTTTCACACGGTCCGTGGCTGTGGAAATAGACTTTATCTTTCACACAGTCCATGCCTGTGGGATAGACTCTATCTTTCACATGGTCCGTGGCTGTGGTATAGCCTCTATCTATCACACGGTCCGTGGCTGTGTGAATAGGCTTTATCTTTCACACGGTCCGTGGCTGTGGGGTAGACTTTATCTTTCACAAGCTCCGTGGCTGTGGGATAGACTTTATCTTTCACACGGTCCGTGTCTTTGTGGTAGACTTTATCTTTCACACGGTAGGTGGCTGTGGGAGTAGACTTTATCTTTCACACGGTCCGTGGCTGTGCGAATAGACTTTATCTTTCACATGGTCCGTGGCTGTGGGATAGACTTTTTCACACGGTCCGTGGCTGTGGGATAGACTTTATCTTTCACACGGTCCGTGCCTGTGGAATAGACTTTATCTTTCACATGGTCCGTGGCTCTGGTATAGACTTTATCTTTCACACGGTAAGTGGCTGTGTGATAGACTTTTTCACACGGTCCGTGCCTGTGGGAGAGACTTTATCTTTCACATGGTCCGTGGCTGTGGGATAGACTTTTTGACACGGTCCGTGCCTGTGGGATAGACTTTATCTTTCACACGTTCCGTGGCTGTCGGATAGACTGTATCTTTCACAAGGTCCGTGCCTGTGGGATAGACTTTATCTTTCAAACGGTCCGTGGCTTTGGGATACACTTTATCTTTCACAAGGTCCGTGCCTGTGGGGTAGACATTAACTTTCACACGGTCCGTGGATGTGGGGTAGACTTTATCTTTCACGGTCCGTGGCTGTGGGAATAGACTCTATCTTTCACACGGTCCGTGCCTGTGGGATAGACTTTATCTTTCACACGGTCCGTGCCTGTGGGGTAGACATTATCTTTCACACGGTTCGTGGATGTGGGGTAGACTTTATCTTTCACACGGTCCGTGGCTGTGTGATAGACTCTATCTTTCACACGGTCGTTTCCTGTGGGGTAGACTCTATCTTTCACAGGGTTCATGGCTGTTGGAATAGACTTTATCTTTCACACGGTCCGTGGTGTGGGATAGACTTTATCTTTCACACGGTCCGTGCCTGTGGGATAGACTTTATCTTTCACACGTTCGTTAGATGTGGGAACAGACTCTATCTTTCACACGGTCCGTGGCTGTGGGATAGACTCTATCTTTCACACGGTCCGTGCCTGTGGGGTAGACTTTATCTTTCATACAGTCCGTGGCTGTGGGGTAGACTTTATCTTTCACACGGTCCGTGCCTGTGGGGTAGACTTTATCTTTCACATGGTCCGTGGCTCTGGTATAGACTTTATCTTTCACACGGTAAGTGGCTGTGTGATAGATTTTTTCACACGGTCCATGCCTGTCGGATAGACTTTATCTTTCACATGGTCCGTGGCTGTGGGATAGACTTTTTGACACGGTCCGTGCCTGTGGGATAGACTTTATATTTCACACGGTCCGTGGCTGTCGGAAAAACTTTATCTTTCACAAGGTCCGTGCCTGTGGGATAGACTTTATCTTTCAAACGGTCCGTGGCTGTGGGATAGACTTTATCTTTCACACGGTCCGTGCCTGTGGGGTAGACATTATCTTTCACACGGTCCGTGGCTGTGGGGCAGACTTTATCTTTCACACGGTCCGTGGCTGTGGTAACAGAGTGTATCATTCACACTGTCCACGGCTGTGGGGTGGACTTTATCTTTCACACGGTCCGTGCCTGTGGGATAGACTTTATCTTTCACATGGTCTGTGGCTGAGGGATAGACTTTTTCACACGGTCCGTGGCTGTGGGATAGACTTTATCTTTCACACGGTCCGTTCCTGTGGGATAGACTTTATCTTTCACACGGTCCGTGCCTGTGGGATAGACTTTATCTTTCACATGATCCGTGGCTGTGGGATAGACTCTATCTTTCACACGGTCGCTGGCTGTGGGAATAGACTCTATCTTTCACACGGTCCGTGCCTGTGGGATAGACTTTATTTTTCACACGGTCCGTGGCTGTGGGGTAGACTTTATCTTTCACACGGTCCGTGGCTGTGGGATAGACTTTATCTTTCACACGGTCCGTGGCTGTGGGCAAGACTTTATATTTCACACTGCCCGTGGCTGTGGGGTAGACTTTATCTTTCATACAGCCCGTGGCTGTGGGGTAGACTTTATCTTTCACATGGTCCGTGCCTGTGGGGTAGACTTTATCTTTCACACGGTCCGTGACTGTGGGGTTGACATTATCTTTCACACGGTCCGTGGATGTGGGGTAGACTTTATCTTTCACATGGTCCGTGACTGTGGGGTACACTTTATCTTTCACACGGCCCGTGCCTGTGGGGTAGACTTTATCTTTCACACGGTCCGTGACTGTGGGGTAGACATTATCTTTCACACGGTCCGTGGATGTGGGGTAGACTTTATCTTTCACATGGTCCGTGACTGTGGGGTACACTTTATCTTTCACACGGTCCGTGGATGTGGGGTAGACATTATCTTTCACACGGTCCGTGGATGTGGGGTAGACTTTATCGTTCACACGGTCCGTGGCTGTGGGGTAGACTTTATCTTTCACACGGTCCGTGGATGTGGGGTAGACATTATCTTTCACACGGTCCGTGGATGTGGGGTAGACTTTATCGTTCACACGGTCCGTGGCTGTGGGGTAGACTTTATCTTTCACACGGTCCGTTCCTGTGGGATAGACGTTATCTTTAACACGGTCCGTGGCTGTGGGATAGACTCTATCTTTCACACGGTCGTTTCCTTTGGGGTAGACTCTATATTTCACACGGTTCATGGCTGTTGGAATAGACTTTATCTTTCACACGGTCCGTGGTGTGGGATAGACTTTATCTTTCACACGGTCCGTGGCTGTGGGTAGACTTTATCTTTCACACGGTCCGTGGCTGTGGGATTGACTCTATCATTCACCCGGTCCGTGGCTGTGGGATAGACTCTATCTTTCACATGGTCCGTGGCTGTGGGATTAGACTCTATCTTTCACACGGTCCATGGCTCTCGGGTAGTTTTTATCTTTCACATGGTCCGTGGTGTGGGATAGACTTTATCTTTCACACGGTCCGTGGCTGTGGGTAGACTTTATCTTTCACACGGTCCGTGGCTGTGGTGTAGACTTTATCTTTCACACTGCCCGTGGCTGTGCGGTAGACTTTATGTTTCACACGGCCCGTGGATGTGGGGTAGACTTTATCTTTCACACGGTCCGTGGCTGTGGGGTAGACTTTATCTTTCACATGGTCCGTGGCTGTGGGGTAGACTTTATCTTTCACACGGTCCGTGCCTGTGGGAA
The DNA here is from genome assembly GCF_910594005.1 of Cervus elaphus. Taxonomy (NCBI): domain Eukaryota; kingdom Metazoa; phylum Chordata; class Mammalia; order Artiodactyla; family Cervidae; genus Cervus; species Cervus elaphus. The sequence continues at coordinate 7,679,192 of NC_057815.1, read as the reverse complement.
TGACTCTATCTTTCACACGGTCAGTGGCTGTGGGATAGACTTTTTCTTTCACATGGTCTGTGGCTGTGGGAATAGACTCTATCTTTCACACGGTCCATGGCTGTGGGATAGACTTTATCTTTCACACGGTCCGTGGCTGTGGGAATAGACTTTATGTTTCACAAGGTCCGTGGCTCTGCGAATAGACTTTATCTTTCACATGGTCTGTGGCTGTGGGGTAGACTTTATCTTTCACATGGTCCGTGCCTGTGGGGTAGACTTTATCTTTCACACGGTAATTGGCTGTGGGATAGACTTTTTCACACGATCCGTGCCTGTGGAGAGACTTTATCTTTCACACGGTCCGTGGCTGTGGGATAGACTTTTTCACACGGTCTGAGCCTGTAGGGTAGACTTTATCTTTCACACGGTCCGTGCCTGTGGGGTAGAATTTATCTTTCACACGGTCCGTGGCTGTGGGTATAGACTTTATCTTTCACGTGGTCTTTGCCTGTGGGATAGACTTTATCTTTCACATGGTCCGTGGCTGTGGGGTAGTCTTTATCTTTCACACGGTCCGTGCCTGTGTAATAGACTTTTTCACACGGTCCGTGGCTGTGGGGTAGACTTTATCTTTCACATGGTCCGTGGCTGTGGGAGTAGTCTTTATCTTTCACACGGTCCGTGGCTGCGGGGTAGACTTTATCTTTCACACGGCCCGTGGCTGCGGGGTAGACTTTATCTTTCACACGGCCCGTGGTTGCGGGGTAGACTTTATCTTTCACACGGCCCGTGGCTGTGGGGTAGACTTTACTTTCACACGGCCTGTGGCTGTGGGGTAGACTTTATCTTTCACACGGTCCGTGGCTGTGGGGTAGACTTTACCTTTCACACGGTCCGGGGCTGCGGGGTAGACTTTATCTTTCACACGGTCCGTACCTGTGGGGTAGACATTATCTTTCACAAGGTCAGTGGCTGTGGGGTAGACTTTATCTTTCACACGGCCCTTGCCTGTGGCATAGCCTTTATCTTTCACACGGCCCGTGCCTGTGGCATAGACTTTATCTTTCACACGGCCCATGCCTGTGGGGTAGACTTAATCTTTTACCCGGCCCGTGGCTGTGGGGTAGACTTTATGTTTCACACGGTCCGTGGCTGTGGGAATAGACTTTATCTTTCACACGGTCCGTGGCTGTGGGAATAGACTTTATCTTTCACACGGTCCGTGCCTGTGGGATAGACTTTATCTTTCACACGGTCCGTGACTGTGGGATAGACTCTATCTTTCCCTCGGTCCATGCCTGTGGGAAAGCCTCTATCTTTCACGCGGTCCGTGGCTGTGTGAATAGGCTTTATCTTTCACACGGTCCGTGGCTGTGGGGTAGACTTTATCTTTCACAAGCTCCGTGGCTGTGGGATAGACTTTATCTTTCACACGGTCCGTGTCTTTGTGGTAGACTTTATCTTTCACACGGTAGGTGGCTGTGGGAGTAGACTTTATCTTTCACATGGTCCGTGCATGTGGGGTAGACTTTATCTTTCACATGGTCCGTGCCTGTGGGATAGACTTTATCTTTCACATGATCCGTGGCTGTGGGATAGACTTTATCTTTCACATGATCCGTGGCTGTGGGATAGACTTTATCTTTCACACGGTCCGTGCCTGTGGGATAGACTTTATCTTTCACATGGTCCGTGCCTGTGGGATAGACTTTATCTTTCACACGTTCGTTAGATGTGGGAACAGACTCTATCTTTCACACGGTCTGTGGCTGTGGGATAGACTCTATCTTTCACACGGTCCGTGGCTGTGGGGTAGACTTTATGTTTCACACGGTCCGTGGCTGTGCGAATAGACTTTCACATGGTCCGTGGCTGTGGGATAGACTTTTTCACACGGTCCGTGGCTGTGGGATAGACTTTATCTTTCACACGGTCCGTGCCTGTGGGATAGACTTTATCTTTCACATGGTCCGTGCCTGTGGGATAGACTTTATCTTTCACATGATCCATGGCTGTGGGATAGACTTTATCTTTCACACGTTCGTTAGATGTGGGAGCAGACTCTATCTTTCACACGGTCTGTGGCTGTGGGATAGACTCTATCTTTCACACGGTCCGTGGCTGTGGGGTAGACTTTATCTTTCACACGGTCCGTGGCTGTGGGTTAGACTTTATCTTTCACACGGCCCGTGGCTGTGGGGTAGACTTTATCTTTCACATGGCCCGTGCCTGTGGGGTAGACTTTATCTTTCACACGGTCCGTGCCTGTGGGGTAGACATTATCTTTCACATGGCCCGTGCATGTGGGGTAGACTTTATCTTTCACACGGTCCATGGCTGTGGGTTAGACTTTATCTTTCACACGGCCCGTGGCTGTGGGGTAGAGTTTATCTTTCACACGGCCCGTGGCTGTGGAGTAGACTTTATCTTTCACACGGTCCGTGGCTGTGGGGTAGACTTTATCTTTCACACGGTCCGTGCCTGTGGGAAAGACTCCATCTTTCACACGGTCCGTGGCTGTGGGATAGACTTTTTCTTTCACATGGTCCGTGGCTGTGGGAATAGACTCTATCTTTCACACGGTCCGTGGCTGTGGGATAGACTTTATCTTTCACACGGTCCATGGCTGTGGGAATAGACTCTATCTTTCACACGGTCCGTGGCTGTGGGAAAGACTTTATCTTTCGCACGGCCCGTGGCTGTGTGGTAGACTTTATCTTTCATACAGTCCGTGGCTGTGGGGTAGACATTATCTTTCACATGGTCCGTGCCTGTGGAATAGACTTTATCTTTCACATGGTCCGTGGCTCTGGTATAGACTTTATCTTTCACACGGTCCGTGGCTGTGGGATAGACTTTTTCTTTCACATGGTCCGTGGCTGTGGGAATAGACTCTATCTTTCACACGGTCCGTGGCTGTGGGATAGACTTTATCTTTCACACGGTCCATGGCTGTGGGAATAGACTCTATCTTTCACACGGTCCGTGGCTGTGGGAAAGACTTTATCTTTCGCACGGCCCGTGGCTGTGTGGTAGACTTTATCTTTCATACAGTCCGTGGCTGTGGGGTAGACATTATCTTTCACATGGTCCGTGCCTGTGGGATAGACTTTATCTTTCACATGGTCCGTGGCTGTGGGATAGACTTTTTGACACGGTCCGTGCCTGTGGGATAGACTTTATCTTTCACACGTTCCGTGGCTGTCGGATAGACTTTATCTTTCACAAGGTCCGTGCCTGTGGGATAGACTTTATCTTTCAAACGGTCCGTGGCTGTGGGATAGACTTTATCTTTCACAAGATCCGTGCCTGTGGGGTAGACATTATCTTTCACACGGTCCGTGGATGTGGGGTAGACTTTATCTTTCAAACGGTCCGAGGCTGTGGGAATAGACTCTATCTTTCACACGGTCCGTGCCTGTGGGATAGACTTTATCTTTCACACGGTCCGTGCCTGTGGGGTAGACATTATCTTTCACACGGTTCGTGGATGTGGGGTAGACTTTATCTTTCACACGGTCCGTGGCTGTGTGATAGACTCTATCTTTCACACGGTCGTTTCCTGTGGGGTAGACTCTATCTTTCACACGGTTCATGGCTGTTGGAATAGACTTTATCTTTCACACGGTCCGTGGTGTGGGATAGACTTTATCTTTCACACGGTCCGTGCCTGTGGGATAGACTTTATCTTTCACATGGTCCGTGCCTGTGGGATAGACTTTATCTTTCACATGATCCGTGGCTGTGGGATAGACTTTATCTTTCACACGTTCGTTAGATGTGGGAAGAGACTCTATCTTTCACACGGTCCGTGGCTGTGGGATAGACTCTATCTTTCACACGGTCCGTGCCTGTGGGGTAGACTTTATCTTTCATACAGTCCGTGGCTGTGGGGTAGACTTTATCTTTCACACGGTCCGTGCCTGTGGGGTAGACTTTATCTTTCACATGGTCCGTAGCTCTGGTATAGACTTTATCTTTCACACGGTAAGTGGCTGTGTGATAGACTTTTTCACACGGTCCGTGCCTGTCGGATAGACTTTATCTTTCACATGGTCCGTGGCTGTGGGATAGACTTTTTGACACGGTCCGTGCCTGTGGGATAGACTTTATATTTCACACGGTCCGTGGCAGTCGGAAAAACTTTATCTTTCACAAGGTCCGTGCCTGTGGGATAGACTTTATCTTTCAAACGGTCCGTGGCTGTGGGATAGACTTTATCTTTCACACGGTCCATGGCTGTGGGAATAGACTCTATCTTTCACACGGTCCGTGCCTGTGGGGTAGACATTATCTTTCACACGGTCCGTGGCTGTGGGGCAGACTTTATCTTTCACACGGTCCGTGGCTGTGGTAACAGACTGTATCATTCACACTGTCCACGGCTGTGGGGTGGACTTTATCTTTCACACGGTCCGTGCCTGTGGGATAGACTTTATCTTTCACATGGTCTGTGGCTGAGGGATAGACTTTTTCACACGGTCCGTGGCTGTGGGATAGACTTTATCTTTCACACGGTCCGTTCCTGTGGGATAGACTTTATCTTTCACACGGTCCGTGCCTGTGGGATAGACTTTATCTTTCACATGATCCGTGGCTGTGGGATAGACTCTATCTTTCACACGGTCGCTGGCTGTGGGAATAGACTCTATCTTTCACACGGTCCGTGCCTGTGGGATAGACTTTATTTTTCACACAGTCCGTGGCTGTGGGGTAGACTTTATCTTTCACACGGTCCGTGGCTGTGGGATAGACTTTATCTTTCACACGGCCCGTGGCTCTGGGCAAGACTTTATCTTTCACACTGCCCGTGGCTGTGGGGTAGACTTTATCTTTCACACAGCCCGTGGCTGTGGGGTAGACTTTATCTTTCACATGGCCCGTGCCTGTGGGGTAGACTTTATCTTTCACACGGTCCGTGACTGTGGGGTAGACATTATCTTTCACACGGTCCGTGGATGTGGGGTAGACTTTATCTTTCACACGGTCCGAGACTGTGGGGTACACTTTATCTTTCACACGGCCCGTGGCTGTGGGGTAGAGTTTATCTTTCACACGGCCCGTGGCTGTGGAGTAGACTTTATCTTTCACATGGTCCGTGGCTGTGGGGTAGACTTTATCTTTCACATGATCCATGGCTCTGGTATAGACTTTATCTTTCACTCGGTAAGTGGCTGTGTGATAGACTTTTTCACACGGTCCGTGCCTGTGGGATAGACTTTATCTTTCACATGGTCCGTGGCTGTGGGATAGACTTTTTGTCACAGTCCGTGCCTGTGGGATAGACTTTATCTTTCACACGGTCCGTGGCTGTCGGATAGACTTTATCTTTCACAAGGTCCGTGCCTGTGGGATAGACTTTATCTTTCAAACGGTCCGTGGCTGTGGGATAGACTTTATCTTTCACAAGGTCCGTGCCTGTGGGGTAGACATTATCTTTCACTGGGTCCGTGGATGTGGGGTAGACTTTATCTTTCAAACGGTCCGTGGCTGTGGGAATAGACTCTATCTTTCACACGGTCCGTGCCTGTGGGATAGAATTTATCTTTCACACGGTCCGTGCCTGTGGGGTAGACATTATCTTTCACACGGTCCGTGGATGTGGGGTAGACTTTATCGTTCACACGGTCCGTGGCTGTGGGGTAGATTTTATCTTTCACAGGGTCCGTGCCTGTGGGATAGACCTTATCTTTAACACGGTCCGTGGCTGTGGGATAGACTCTATCTTTCACACGGTCGTTTCCTTTGGGGTAGACTCTATCTTTCACACGGTTCATGGCTGTTGGAATAGACTTTATCTTTCACATGGTCCGTGGTGTGGGATAGACTTTATCTTTCACACGGTCCGTGGCTGTGGGTAGACTTTATCTTTCACACGGTCCGTGGCTGTGGGATAGACTCTATCATTCACCCGGTCCGTGGCTGTGGGATAGACTCTATCTTTCACATGGTCCGTGGCTGTGGGATTAGACTCTATCTTTCACACGGTCCATGGCTCTCGGGTAGTTTTTATCTTTCACACGGTCCGTGCCTGTGGGGTAGACATTATCTTTCACACGGTCCGTGGATGTGGGGTAGACTTTATCGTTCACACGGTCCGTGGCTGTGGGGTAGATTTTATCTTTCACAGGGTCCGTGCCTGTGGGATAGACTTTATCTTTAACACGGTCCGTGGCTGTGGGATAGACTCTATCTTTCACACGGTCGTTTCCTGTGGGGTAGACTCTATCTTTCACAGGGTTCATGGCTGTTGGAATAGACTTTATCTTTCACACGGTCCGTGGTGTGGGATAGACTTTATCTTTCACACGGTCCGTGCCTGTGGGATAGACTTTATCTTTCACACGGTCCGTGCCTGTGGGATAGACTTTATCTTTCACATGATCCGTGGCTGTGGGATAGACTTTATCTTTCACACGTTCGTTAGATGTGGGAACAGACTCTATCTTTCACACGGTCCGTGGCTGTGGGATAGACTCTATCTTTCACACGGTCCGTGCCTGTGGGGTAGACTTTATCTTTCATACAGTCCGTGGCTGTGGGGTAGACTTTATCTTTCACACGGTCCGTGCCTGTGCGGTAGACTTTATCTTTCACATGGTCCGTGGCTCTGGTATAGACTTTATCTTTCACACGGTAAGTGGCTGTGTGATAGATTTTTTCACACGGTCCATGCCTGTCGGATAGACTTTATCTTTCACATGGTCCGTGGCTGTGGGATAGACTTTTTGACACGGTCCGTGCCTGTGGGATAGACTTTATATTTCACACGGTCCGTGGCTGTCGGAAAAACTTTATCTTTCACAAGGTCCGTGCCTGTGGGATAGACTTTATCTTTCAAACGGTCCGTGGCTGTGGGATAGACTTTATCTTTCACACGGTCCGTGCCTGTGGGGTAGACATTATCTTTCACACGGTCCGTGGCTGTGGGGCAGACTTTATCTTTCACACGGTCCGAGGCTGTGGTAACAGAGTGTATCATTCACACTGTCCACGGCTGTGGGGTGGACTTTATCTTTCACACGGTCCGTGCCTGTGGGATAGACTTTATCTTTCACATGGTCTGTGGCTGAGGGATAGACTTTTTCACACGGTCCGTGGCTGTGGGATAGACTTTATCTTTCACACGGTCCGTTCCTGTGGGATAGACTTTATCTTTCACACGGTCCGTGCCTGTGGGATAGACTTTATCTTTCACATGATCCGTGGCTGTGGGATAGACTCTATCTTTCACACGGTCGCTGGCTGTGGGAATAGACTCTATCTTTCACACGGTCCGTGCCTGTGGGATAGACTTTATTTTTCACACGGTCCGTGGCTGTGGGGTAGACTTTATCTTTCACACGGTCCGTGGCTGTGGGATAGACTTTATCTTTCACACGGTCCGTGGCTCTGGGCAAGACTTTATATTTCACACTGCCCGTGGCTGTGGGGTAGACTTTATCTTTCATACAGCCCGTGGCTGTGGGGTAGACTTTATCTTTCACATGGCCCGTGCCTGTGGGGTAGACTTTATCTTTCACACGGTCCGTGACTGTGGGGTTGACATTATCTTTCACACGGTCCGTGGATGTGGGGTAGACTTTATCTTTCACATGGTCCGTGACTGTGGGGTACACTTTATCTTTCACACGGCCCGTGCCTGTGGGGTAGACTTTATCTTTCACACGGTCCGTGACTGTGGGGTAGACATTATCTTTCACACGGTCCGTGGATGTGGGGTAGACTTTATCTTTCACATGGTCCGTGACTGTGGGGTACACTTTATCTTTCACACGGTCCGTGGATGTGGGGTAGACATTATCTTTCACACGGTCCGTGGATGTGGGGTAGACTTTATCGTTCACACGGTCCGTGGCTGTGGGGTAGACTTTATCTTTCACACGGTCCGTTCCTGTGGGATAGACGTTATCTTTAACACGGTCCGTGGCTGTGGGATAGACTCTATCTTTCACACGGTCGTTTCCTTTGGGGTAGACTCTATCTTTCACACGGTTCATGGCTGTTGGAATAGACTTTATCTTTCACACGGTCCGTGGTGTGGGATAGACTTTATCTTTCACACGGTCCGTGGCTGTGGGTAGACTTTATCTTTCACACGGTCCGTGGCTGTGGGGTTGACTCTATCATTCACCCGGTCCGTGGCTGTGGGATAGACTCTATCTTTCACATGGTCCGTGGCTGTGGGATTAGACTTTATCTTTCACACGGTCCATGGCTCTCGGGTAGTTTTTATCTTTCACATGGTCCGTGGTGTGGGATAGACTTTATCATTCACACGGTCCGTGGCTGTGGGTAGACTTTATCTTTCACACGGTCCGTGGCTGTGGTGTAGACTTTATCTTTCACACTGCCCGTGGCTGTGCGGTAGACTTTATGTTTCACACGGCCCGTGGATGTGGGGTAGACTTTATCTTTCACACGGTCCGTGGCTGTGGGGTAGACTTTATCTTTCACATGGTCCGTGGCTGTGGGGTAGACTTTATCTTTCACACGGTCCGTGCCTGTGGGAATGACTCTATCTTTCACACGGTCAGTGGCTGTGGGATAGACTTTTTCTTTCACATGGTCTGTGGCTGTGGGAATAGACTCTATCTTTCACACGGTCCATGGCTGTGGGATAGACTTTATCTTTCACACGGTCCGTGGCTGTGGGAATAGACTTTATGTTTCACAAGGTCCGTGGCTCTGCGAATAGACTTTATCTTTCACATGGTCTGTGGCTGTGGGGTAGACTTTATCTTTCACATGGTCCGTGCCTGTGGGATAGACTTTATCTTTCACACGGTAATTGGCTGTGGGATAGACTTTTTCACACGATCCGTGCCTGTGGAGAGACTTTATCTTTCACACGGTCCGTGGCTGTGGGATAGACTTTTTCACACGGTCTGAGCCTGTAGGGTAGACTTTATCTTTCACACGGTCCGTGCCTGTGGGGTAGAATTTATCTTTCACACGGTCCGTGGCTGTGGGTATAGACTTTATCTTTCACGTGGTCTTTGCCTGTGGGATAGACTTTATCTTTCACATGGTCCGTGGCTGTGGGGTAGTCTTTATCTTTCACACGGTCCGTGCCTGTGTAATAGACTTTTTCACACGGTCCGTGGCTGTGGGGTAGACTTTATCTTTCACATGGTCCGTGGCTGTGGGAGTAGTCTTTATCTTTCACACGGTCCGTGGCTGCGGGGTAGACTTTATCTTTCACACGGCCCGTGGCTGCGGGGTAGACTTTATCTTTCACACGGCCCGTGGTTGCGGGGTAGACTTTATCTTTCACACGGCCCGTGGCTGTGGGGTAGACTTTACTTTCACACGGCCTGTGGCTGTGGGGTAGACTTTATCTTTCACACGGTCCGTGGCTGTGGGGTAGACTTTACCTTTCACACGGTCCGGGGCTGTGGGGTAGACTTTATCTTTCACACGGTCCGTACCTGTGGGGTAGACATTATCTTTCACAAGGTCAGTGGCTGTGGGGTAGACTTTATCTTTCACACGGCCCTTGCCTGTGGCATAGCCTTTATCTTTCACACGGCCCGTGCCTGTGGCATAGACTTTATCTTTCACACGGCCCATGCCTGTGGGGTAGACTTAATCTTTTACCCGGCCCGTGGCTGTGGGGTAGACTTTATGTTTCACACGGTCCGTGGCTGTGGGAATAGACTTTATCTTTCACACGGTCCGTGGCTGTGGGAATAGACTTTATCTTTCACACGGTCCGTGCCTGTGGGATAGACTTTATCTTTCACACGGTCCGTGACTGTGGGATAGACTCTATCTTTCCCTCGGTCCATGCCTGTGGGAAAGCCTCTATCTTTCACGCGGTCCGTGGCTGTGGAAATAGACTTTACTTTCACACAGTCCATGCCTGTGGGATAGACTCTATCTTTCACATGGTCCGTGGCTGTGGGATAGCCTCTATCTATCACACGGTCCGTGGCTGTGTGAATAGGCTTTATCTTTCACACGGTCCGTGGCTGTGGGGTAGACTTTATCTTTCACAAGCTCCGTGGCTGTGGGATAGACTTTATCTTTCACACGGTCCGTGTCTTTGTGGTAGACTTTATCTTTCACACGGTAGGTGGCTGTGGGAGTAGACTTTATCTTTCACATGGTCCGTGCATGTGGGGTAGACTTTATCTTTCACATGGTCCGTGCCTGTGGGATAGACTTTATCTTTCACATGATCCGTGGCTGTGGGATAGACTTTATCTTTCACATGATCCGTGGCTGTGGGATAGACTTTATCTTTCACACGGTCCGTGGCTGTGGGATAGACTTTATCTTTCACACGGTCCGTGCCTGTGGGATAGACTTTATCTTTCACACGTTCGTTAGATGTGGGAACAGACTCTATCTTTCACACGGTCTGTGGCTGTGGGATAGACTCTATCTTTCACACGGTCCGTGGCTGTGGGGTAGACTTTATGTTTCACACGGTCCGTGGCTGTGCGAATAGACTTTCACATGGTCCGTGGCTGTGGGATAGACTTTTTCACACGGTCCGTGGCTGTGGGATAGACTTTATCTTTCACACGGTCCGTGCCTGTGGGATAGACTTTATCTTTCACATGGTCCGTGCCTGTGGGATAGACTTTATCTTTCACATGATCCGTGGCTGTGGGATAGACTTTATCTTTCACACGTTCGTTAGATGTGGGAGCAGACTCTATCTTTCACACGGTCTGTGGCTGTGGGATAGACTCTATCTTTCACACGGTCCGTGGCTGTGGGGTAGACTTTATCTTTCACACGGTCCGTGGCTGTGGGTTAGACTTTATCTTTCACACGGCCCGTGGCTGTGGGGTAGACTTTATCTTTCACATGGCCCGTGCCTGTGGGGTAGACTTTATCTTTCACACGGTCCGTGCCTGTGGGGTAGACATTATCTTTCACATGGTCCGTGCATGTGGGGTAGACTTTATCTTTCACACGGTCCATGGCTGTGGGTTAGACTTTATCTTTCACACGGCCCGTGGCTGTGGGGTAGAGTTTATCTTGCACACGGCCCGTGGCTGTGGAGTAGACTTTATCTTTCACACGGTCCGTGGCTGTGGGGTAGACTTTATCTTTCACACGGTCCGTGCCTGTGGGAAAGACTCCATCTTTCCCACGGTCCGTGGCTGTGGGATAGACTTTTTCTTTCACAAGGTCCGTGGCTGTGGGAATAGACTCTATCTTTCACACGGTCCGTGGCTGTGGGATAGACTTTATCTTTCACACGGTCCATGGCTGTGGGAATAGACTCTATCTTTCACACGGTCCGTGGCTGTGGGAAAGACTTTATCTTTCGCACGGCCCGTGGCTGTGTGGTAGACTTTATCTTTCATACAGTCCGTGGCTGTGGGGTAGACATTATCTTTCACATGGTCCGTGCCTGTGGAATAGACTTTATCTTTCACATGGTCCGTGGCTCTGGTATAGACTTTATCTTTCACACGGTCCGTGGCTGTGGGATAGACTTTTTCTTTCACACGGTCCGTGGCTGTGGGAATAGACTCTATCTTTCACACGGTCCGTGGCTGTGGGATAGACTTTATCTTTCACACGGTCCATGGCTGTGGGAATAGACTCTATCTTTCACACGGTCCGTGGCTGTGGGAAAGACTTTATCTTTCGCACGGCCCGTGGCTGTGTGGTAGACTTTATCTTTCATACAGTCCGTGGCTGTGGGGTAGACTTTATCTTTCACATGGTCCGTGCCTGTGGGATAGACTTTATCTTTCACATGGTCCGTGGCTGTGGGATAGACTTTTTGACACGGTCCGTGCCTGTGGGATAGACTTTATCTTTCACACGTTCCGTGGCTGTCGGATAGACTTTATCTTTCACAAGGTCCGTGCCTGTGGGATAGACTTTATCTTTCAAACGGTCCGTGGCTGTGGGATAGACTTTATCTTTCACAAGATCCGTGCCTGTGGGGTAGACATTATCTTTCACACGGTCCGTGGATGTGGGGTAGACTTTATCTTTCAAACGGTCCGAGGCTGTGGGAATAGACTCTATCTTTCACACGGTCCGTGCCTGTGGGATAGACTTTATCTTTCACACGGTCCGTGCCTGTGGGGTAGACATTATCTTTCACACGGTTCGTGGATGTGGGGTAGACTTTATCTTTCACACGGTCCGTGGCTGTGTGATAGACTCTATCTTTCCCACGGTCGTTTCCTGTGGGGTAGACTCTATCTTTCACACGGTTCATGGCTGTTGGAATAGACTTTATCTTTCACACGGTCCGTGGTGTGGGATAGACTTTATCTTTCACACGGTCCGTGCCTGTGGGATAGACTTTATCTTTCACATGGTCCGTGCCTGTGGGATAGACTTTATCTTTCACATGATCCGTGGCTGTGGGATAGACTTTATCTTTCACACGTTCGTTAGATGTGGGAAGAGACTCTATCTTTCACACGGTCCGTGGCTGTGGGATAGACTCTATCTTTCACACGGTCCGTGCCTGTGGGGTAGACTTTATCTTTCATACAGTCCGTGGCTGTGGGGTAGACTTTATCTTTCACACGGTCCGTGCCTGTGGGGTAGACTTTATCTTTCACATGGTCCGTAGCTCTGGTATAGACTTTATCTTTCACACGGTAAGTGGCTGTGTGATAGACTTTTTCACACGGTCCGTGCCTGTCGGATAGACTTTATCTTTCACATGGTCCGTGGCTGTGGGATAGACTTTTTGACACGGTCCGTGCCTGTGGGATAGACTTTATATTTCACACGGTCCGTGGCAGTCGGAAAAACTTTATCTTTCACAAGGTCCGTGCCTGTGGGATAGACTTTATCTTTCAAACGGTCCGTGGCTGTGGGATAGACTTTATCTTTCACACGGTCCATGGCTGTGGGAATAGACTCTATCTTTCACACGGTCCGTGCCTGTGGGGTAGACATTATCTTTCACACGGTCCGTGGCTGTGGGGCAGACTTTATCTTTCACACGGTCCGTGGCTGTGGTAACAGACTGTATCATTCACACTGTCCACGGCTGTGGGGTGGACTTTATCTTTCACACGGTCCGTGCCTGTGGGATAGACTTTATCTTTCACATGGTCTGTGGCTGAGGGATAGACTTTTTCACACGGTCCGTGGCTGTGGGATAGACTTTATCTTTCACACGGTCCGTGCCTGTGGGATAGACTTTATCTTTCACACGGTCCGTGCCTGTGGGATAGACTTTATCTTTCACATGATCCGTGGCTGTGGGATAGACTCTATCTTTCACACGGTCGCTGGCTGTGGGAATAGACTCTATCTTTCACACGGTCCGTGCCTGTGGGATAGACTTTATTTTTCACACGGTCCGTGGCTGTGGGGTAGACTTTATCTTTCACACGGTCCGTGGCTGTGGGATAGACTTTATCTTTCACACGGCCCGTGGCTCTGGGCAAGACTTTATCTTTCACACTGCCCGTGGCTGTGGGGTAGACTTTATCTTTCACACAGCCCGTGGCTGTGGGGTAGACTTTATCTTTCACATGGCCCGTGCCTGTGGGGTAGACTTTATCTTTCACACGGTCCGTGACTGTGGGGTAGACATTATCTTTCACACGGTCCGTGGATGTGGGGTAGACTTTATCTTTCACACGGTCCGAGACTGTGGGGTACACTTTATCTTTCACACGGCCCGTGGCTGTGGGGTAGAGTTTATCTTTCACACGGCCCGTGGCTGTGGAGTAGACTTTATCTTTCACATGGTCCGTGGCTGTGGGGTAGACTTTATCTTTCACATGATCCATGGCTCTGGTATAGACTTTATCTTTCACTCGGTAAGTGGCTGTGTGATAGACTTTTTCACACGGTCCGTGCCTGTGGGATAGACTTTATCTTTCACATGGTCCGTGGCTGTGGGATAGACTTTTTGTCACAGTCCGTGCCTGTGGGATAGACTTTATCTTTCACACGGTCCGTGGCTGTCGGATAGACTTTATCTTTCACAAGGTCCGTGCCTGTGGGATAGACTTTATCTTTCAAACGGTCCGTGGCTGTGGGATAGACTTTATCTTTCACAAGGTCCGTGCCTGTGGGGTAGACATTATCTTTCACTGGGTCCGTGGATGTGGGGTAGACTTTATCTTTCAAACGGTCCGTGGCTGTGGGAATAGACTCTATCTTTCACACGGTCCGTGCCTGTGGGATAGAATTTATCTTTCACACGGTCCGTGCCTGTGGGGTAGACATTATCTTTCACACGGTCCGTGGCTGTGGGGTAGACTTTATCGTTCACACGGTCCGTGGCTGTGGGGTAGATTTTATCTTTCACAGGGTCCGTGCCTGTGGGATAGACTTTATCTTTAACACGGTCCGTGGCTGTGGGATAGACTCTATCTTTCACACGGTCGTTTCCTTTGGGGTAGACTCTATCTTTCACACGGTTCATGGCTGTTGGAATAGACTTTATCTTTCACATGGTCCGTGGTGTGGGATAGACTTTATCTTTCACACGGTCCGTGGCTGTGGGTAGACTTTATCTTTCACACGGTCCATGGCTGTGGGATAGACTCTATCATTCACCCGGTCCGTGGCTGTGGGATAGACTCTATCTTTCACATGGTCCGTGGCTGTGGGATTAGACTCTATCTTTCACACGGTCCATGGCTCTCGGGTAGTTTTTATCTTTCACATGGTCCGTGGCTGTGGGGTAGACTTTATCTTTCACACGGCATATGGCTGTGGGATAGATTTTATCTTTCACATGGTCCGTGGCTGTCGGGTAGACTTTATCTTTCACACGGTCCGTGGCTGTGGGAACAGACTCTATCTTTCACACTGTCCGTGCCTGTGGGAAAGACTTTATCTTTCACACGGTCCTTGGCTGTGCGGTAGACTTTATCTTTCACACGGTCCATGCCTGTGGGATAGACTTTATCTTTCACACGGTCCATGCCTGAGGGATAGACTTTTTCACACGGTCCGTGCCTGTGGGAAAGACTTTCTCTTCACACGGTCCGTGGCTGTGGAAATAGACTTTATCTTTCACATGGTTTGTGCCTGTGGGATAGACTTTATCTTTCACATGGTCCGTGGCAGTGGGGTAGACTTTATCTTTCACACGGTCCATTCCTGTGGGATAGACTTTTTCACACGGTCCGTGGCTATGGGGTAGATTGTATCTTTCACATGGTCCGTGGCTGTGGGAGTAGTCTTTATCTCTCACACGGTCCGTGGCTGTGGGAATAGACTTTATGTTTCACAAGGTCCGTGGCTCTGGGAATAGAATTTATCTTTCACATGGTCCGTGGCTGTGGGGTAGACTTTAACTTTCATATGGTCCGTGCCTGTGGGATAGACTTTATCTTTCACATGGTCCGTGACTGTGGTACACACTTTATCTTTCTCACGGTCCGTGGCTGTGGGATAGTCTTTATCTTTCACATGGTCCGTGCCTGTGGGATAAACTTTATGTTTCACATGGTCCGTGGCTGTGGGATAGACTTTTTCACACGGTCCGTGCCTGTGGGATAGACTTTATCTTTCACACGGTCCGTGGTGGTGGGATAGATTTTATCTTTCACACGGTCCATGCCTGTGGGATAGACTTTATCTTTTGCATGATCCGTGCCTGTGGGATAGACTTTATCTTTCACACGGTCCGTGGCTGTGGGATAGACTTTATCTTTCACAAGGTACGTGCCTGTGGGATAGACTTTATCTTTCACATGGTCTGTGCCTCTAGGATAGATTTTATCTTTCACACGGTCCGTGGTTGTGGGATAGACTTTATCTTTCACACGGTCCGTGCCTGTGGGATAGACTTTATCTTTCACACGGTCCGTGGCTGTGGGGTAGACTTTATCTTTCACACGGTCCGTGGCTGTGGGATAGACTTTATCTTTCACACGGTCCGTGGCTGTGGTGTAGACTTTATCTTTCACACGGTTCGTGGCGTTGGTGTAGACTTTATATTTCACACGGTCCGTGGCTGGGGTGTAGACTTTATCTTTCACACGGTCCGTGGCTGTGGGAATAGACTCTATCTTCCCACGGTCCGTGCTTGTGGGATAGACTTTATCTTTCACACGGTCCATGCCTGTGGGATAGACTTTATCTTTCACACGGTCCGTGGCTGTGGGGAAGACTTTATCTTTCACACGGTCCGTGGCTGTGGGATAGACTTTATCTTTCACATGGTCCGTGTCTTTGGGGTAGACTTTATCTTTCACACGGTCCCAGGCTGTGGGAGTAGACTTTATCGTTCATACGGTCCATGTCTGTGGGAATAGACTTTATGTTTGACAAGGTCCGTGGCTCTGGGAAGAGACTTTATCTTTCACATGGTCCATGGATGTTGGCTAGACTTTATCTTTCACACGGTCCGTGCCTGAGGGATAGACTCTATCTTGCACATGGTCTGTCGCTGTGGGAATAGACTCTATCTTTCACACGGTCCATCGCTGTGGGTTAGACTTTATCTTTCACACGGTCCCTGGCTGTGGGGTAGACTTTATCTTTCACACGGTCCGTGGTTGTCGGATAGACTTTATCTTTCACACGGTCCGTGCCTGTGGGATAGACTTTTTCACACGGTCTGTGGCTGTGGGTTAGACTTTATCTTTCACATGTTCCGTGGCTGTGGGAGTAGTCTTTATCTTTCACACAGTCCGTGGCTCTGGGAATAGACTTTATGTTTCACAAGGTCCGTGGCTCTGGGGTAGAATTTATCTTTCATACGGTCCGTGCTTGAGGGATAGACTTTATATTTCACACGGTCCGTGCCTGTCGGATAGACTTTTTCACAAGGTCCGTGGCTGTGGGATAGACTTTATCTTTCACACGGTCAGTGCATGTGGGATAGACTTTATCTTTCACACGGTCCGTGGCTGTGGGATAGACTTTATCTTTCATATGGTCCGTGTCTGTGGGGTAGACTTTATCTTTCACAACACCCGTGGCTGTGGGGTAGGCTTTATCTTTCACACGGTCTGTGGCTGTGGAGTAGACTTCATCTTTCACACGGTCCGTGGCTGTGGGTAGACTTTATCTTTCACACGGTCCGTGGCTGTGGTGTAGACTTTATCTTTCACACGGTCCGTGGCGGTGGGATAGACTTTATCTTTCATACGGTCCGTGGCTGTGGGATAGACTTTATCTTTCACATGGTCCGTGGCTGTGGGAATAGACTTTATGTTTCACAAGGTCCGTGGCTCTGGGAATAGAATTTATCTTTCACATGGTCCGTGGCTGTGTGATAGACTGTATCTTTCACACGGTCCGTGGCTGTGGGATAGACTTTATCTTTCACACGGTACGTGCCTGTGGAATAGACTTTATCTTTCACACGGTCCGTGCGTCTAGGACAGACTTTATCTTTCACACGGTTCGTGCCTGTGGGATCGACTTTTTCACACGGTCCGTGCATGTGGGATAGACTTTATCTTTCACACGGTCCATGCCTGTGGAATAGACTTTATCTTTCACACGGTCCGTGGCTGTGGGATAGACTTTTTCACACGGTCCGTGCCTGTGGGATAGACTTTATCTTTCACACGGTCCGTTCCTGTGGGATAGACTTTATCTTTCACACGGTCCGTGACTGTGGGATAGACTTTATCTTTCACATGGTCCGTTGCTGTGGGATAGACTTTATCTTTCACACGGTATGTGACTGTGGGATTAGACTCTATCTTTCACACGGTCCGTGGCTGTGGGGTAGACTTTATCTTTCACACGGTCCGTGGCTGAGGGTAGTCTTTATCTTTCACACGGTCCTTGGCTGTGGGGTAGACTTTATTTTTCACATGGTCCGTGGCTGTGGTAGTAGACTTTATCTTTCACACGGTCCGTGGCTGTGGGAATAGACTTTATGTTTCACACGGTCCGTGGCTCTGGGAATAGACTTTATCTTTCACACGGTCCGTGCCTGTGGGGTAGACTTTATCTTTCACATGGTCCGTGCCTGAGGGATAGACTCTATCTTGCACATGGTCTGTCGCTGTGGGAATAGACTCTATCTTTCACACGGTCCATCGCTGTGGTTTAGACTTTATCTTTCACACGGTCCCTGGCTGTGGGGTAGACTTTTTCTTTCACACGGTCCGTGGTTGTCCAATAGACTTTATCTTTCACACGGTCCGTGCCTGTGGGATAGACTTTTTCACACGGTCTGTGGCTGTGGGTTAGACTTTATCTTTCACATGTTCTGTGGCTGTGGGAGAAGTCTTTATCTTTCACACAGTCCGTGGCTCTGGGAATAGACTTTATGTTTCAAAAGGTCCGTGGCTCTGGGAATAGAATATATCTTTCACATGGTCCGTGGCTCTGGGGTAGAATTTATCTTTCATACGGTCCGTGCTTGTGGGATAGACTTTATATTTCACACGGTCCGTGCCTGTCGGATAGACTTTTTCACAAGGTCCGTGGCTGTGGGATAGACTTTATCTTTCACACGGTCCGTGCACGTGGGATAGACTTTATCTTTCACACGGTCCGTGGTTGTGGGATAGACTTTATCTTTCACACGGTCCGTGCCTGTGGGATAGACTTTATCTTTCACATGGTCCGTGGCTGTGGGCAGATTTTATCTTTCACATGGTCTGTGGCAGTGGGATAGACTTTATCTTTCACATGGTCCGTGTCTGTGGGGTAGGCTTTATCTTTCACACGGTCTGTGGCTGTGGAGTAGACTTTATCTATCACACGGTCCGTGGCTGTCGGTAGACTTTATCTTTCACTCGGTCCGTGGCTGTGGTGTAGACTTTAGCTTTCACACGGTCCGTGGCTGTGGAATAGACTTTATCATTCACACGGTCCGTGGCTGTGGGATCGACTTTTTCACATGGCCCGTGCCTGTGGGATAGACTTTATCTTTCACACGGTCCATGCCTGTGGAATAGACTTTATCAATCACACGGTCCTTGGCTGTGGGATAGACTTTATCTTTGACATGGTCCGTGTCTGTGGGGTAGACTTTATCTTTCACAACACACGTGGCTGTGGGATAGGCTTTATCTTTCACACGGTCCGTGGCTGTGGAGTAGACTTTATCTTTCACATGTTCCGTGGCTGTGGGTAGACTTTATCTTTCACACGGTCCGTGGCTGTGGTGGAGACTTTAGCTTTCACACGGTCCGTGGCTGTGGGATAGACTTTACCTTTCACACGGTCCGTGGCTGTGGGATAGACTTTACTTTCACACGGTCCGTGCCTGTGGGATAGACTTTTTCAAACGGTCCTTGGCTGTGGGGTAGATTTTATCTTTCACATGGTCCGTGGCTGTGGGAATAGTCTTTATGTTTCGCACAGGTCCATGGCTGTGGGAATAGACTTTATGTTTCACAAGGTCCGTGGCTCTGGGAATAGAATTTATCTTTCACATGGTCCGTGGCTGTGTGATAGACTGTATCTTTCACACGGTACATGCCTGTGGAATAGACTTTATCTTACACATGGTCCGTGCCTCTAGGACAGACTTTATCTTTCTCACGGTGGGTGCCTGTGGGATAGACTTTTTCACACGGCCCGTGCCTGTGGAATAGACTTTATCTTGCACACGGTCCGTGGCTGTGGGATAGACTTTTTCACACGGTCCGTGCCTGTGGGATAGACTTTATCTTTCACACGGTCCGTTCCTGTGTGATAGACTTTATCTTTCACACGGTCCGTGACTGTGGGATAGACTTTATCTTTCACATGGTCCGTTGCTGTGGGATAGACTTTATCTTTCACACGATCCGTGGCTGTGGGAATAGACTCTATCTTTCACACGCTCCGTGCTTGTGGGATAGACTTTATCTTTCACACGGTCTGTGCCTGTGGGATAGACTTTTCTTTCTCACGGTCCGTGGCTATGGGGTAGACTTTATCTTTCACACGTTCCGTGCCTGTGGGATAGACTTTATCTTTCACACGTTCCGTGTCTGTGGGGTAGACTTTATCTTTCACACGGTCCCAGGCTGTGGGAATAGACTTTATCATTCATACGGTCCATGTCTGTGGGAATAGACTTTATGTTTCACAAGGTCCGTGGCTCTGGGAAGAGACTTTATCTTTCACATGGTCCGTGGCTGTGGGGTAGACTTTATCTTTCACATGGTTCGTTTCTGTGGGATAGACTTTATCTTTCACATGGTCCGTGGCTGTGGGGTAGACTTTATCTTTCACATGGTCCGTGGCTGTGGGATAACCTCTATCTTTCACACAGACCATGGCTGTTGGAATAGACTCTATCTTTCATACGGTCCATGGCTGTGGGATAGACTTTATCTTTCACACGGTCCTTGGCTGTGGGGTTGACTTTATTTTTCACATGGTCCGTGGCTGTGGTAGTAGACTTTATCTTTCATACGGTCCGTGGCTGTGGGAATAGACTTTATGTTTCACACGGTCCGTGGCTCTGGGAATAGACTTTATGTTTCACAAGGTCCGTGGCTCTGGGAATAGAATTTATCTTTCACATGGTCCGTGGCTCTGGGGTAGAATTTATCTTTCATACGGTCCGTGCCTGTGGGATAGACTTTATATTTCACAAGGTCCGTGCCTGTCGGATAGACTTTTTCACAAGGTCCATGGCTGTGTGATAGACTTTATCTTTCACATGGTCCGTGGCTATTGGGTAGATTTTATCTTTCACATGGTCTGTGGCTGTGGGATAGACTTTATCTTTCACATGGTCCGTGTCTGTGGCGTAGACTTTATCTTTCACAACACCCGTGGCTGTGGGGTAGGCTTTATCTTTCACACGGTCCCTGGCTGTGGTGTAGACTTTATCTTTCACACGGTACGTGCCTGTGGAATAGATTTTATCTTTCACACGGTCCGTGCCTCTAGGACAGACTTTATCTTTCACACGGTCCGTGACTGCGGGATAGACTTTATCTTTCACATGGTCCTTTGCTGTGGGATAGACTTTATCTTTCACACGATCCGTGGCTGTGGGAATAGACTCTATCTTTCACACGCTCCGTGCTTGTGGGATAGACTTTATCTTTCACACGGTCTGTGCCTGTGGGATAGACTTTTCTTTCTCACGGTCCGTGGCTGTGGGGTAGACTTTATCTTTCACATGGTCCGTGCCTGTGGGATAGACTTTATCTTGCACATGGTCTGTCGCTGTGGGAATAGACTCTATCTTTCACACGGTCCGTGCCTGTGGGATAAACTTTATCTTTCACATGGTCCGTGGCTGTGGGGTAGACTTTATCATTCACATGGTCCGTGCCTGTGGGATAGACTCTGTCTTTCAAATGGTCCGCTGCAGTGGGATTAGACTCTATCTTTCACATTGTCCATGGCTGTGGGATTAGACTCTATCTTTCACACGGTCCATGGCTGTGGGTTAGACTTTATCTTTCACATGGTCCGTGGCTGTGGGGTAGACTTTATCATTCACATGGTCCGTGCCTGTGGGATAGACTCTAACTTTCACATGGTCCGTGCCTGTGGGATAGACTCTGTCTTTCAAATGGTCCGCTGCTGTGGGATTAGACTCTATCTTTCACACGTTCCATGGCTGTGGGGTGGACTTTATCTTTCACATGGTCCCAGGATGTGGGGTAGACTTTATCTTTCACACGGTATGTGGCTGTGGGGTAGATTTTATCTTTCACACTGTCCGTGGCTGTGGGATAGACTTTATCTTTCACACGGTCCGTGGCTGGGGGGTAGACTTTATCTTTCAAATGGCCCGTTCCTGTGGGATAGACTTTATCTTTCACACGGTCCGTGCCTATGGGATAGACTTTGTCTTTCACACGGCCCGTGGCTGCGGGGTAGACTTTATCTTTCACACGGCCAGTGGCTGTGGATTAGACTTTATCTTTCACATGTTCCGTGCCTGTGGGGTAGACTTTATCTTCACACGGTCCGTGCCTGTGGGATAGACTTTATCTTTCACATGGTCCGTGCCTGTGGGATAGACTCTATCATTCATCCGGTCCGTGGCTGTGGGATAGACTCTATCTTTCACATGGTCCGTGGCTGTGGGATTAGACTCTATCTTTCACACGGTCCATGGCTGTCGGGTAGACTTTATCTTTCACATGGTCCGTGGCTGTGGGGTAGACTTTATCTTTCACACGGTCCGTGGCTGTGGGAACAGACTCTATCTTTCACACTGTCCGTGCCTGTGGGAAAGACTTTATCTTTCACACGGTCCGTGGCTGTGCGGTAGACTTTATCTTTCACACGGTCCGTGGCTGTGGGATAGACTTTATCTTTCACACGGTCCATGCCTGAGGGATAGACTTTTTCACAAGGTCCGTGCCTGTGGGATAGACTTTATCTTTCACACGGTCCGTGGCTTTGGTGTAGACTTTATCTTTCACACGGTTCGTGGCTGTGGTGTAGACTTTATCTTTCACACGGTCCGTGGCTGGGGGGTAGACTTTATCTTTCACATGGTCCGTGGCTGTGGGAATAGACTCTATCTTTCCCACGGTCCGTGCTTGTGGGATAGACTTTATCTTTCACACGGTCCATGCCTGTGGGATAGACTTTATCTTTCACACGGTCCGTGGCTCTGGGGTAGACTTTATCTTTCACACGGTCCGTGCCTGTGGGATAGACTTTATCTTTCACACGGTCCGTGTCTGTGGGTTAGACTTTATCTTTCAAACGGTCCCAGGCTGTGGGAGTAGACTTTATCGTTCATACGGTCCATGTCTGTGGGAATAGACTTTATGTTTCACAATGTCCGTGGCTCTGGGAAGAGACTTTATCTTTCACATGGTCCGTGGCTGTGGGGTAGACTTTATCTTTCACATGGTCCATGACTGTGGGATAGACTTTATCTTTCACATGGTCCGTGGCTGTGGGATAACCTCTATCTTTCACACAGTCCGTGGCTGTTGGAATAGACTCTATCTTTCATACGGTCCATGGCTGTGGGATAGACTTTATCTTTCACACGGTCCGTGGCTGTGGGGTAGACTTTATTTTTCACATGGTCCGTGGCTGTGGGGTAGACTTTATCTTTCACACGGTCCGTGCCTGAGGGATAGACTCTATCTTGCACATGGTCTGTCGCTGTGGGAATAGACTCTATCTTTCACACGGTCCATCGCTGTTGGTTAGACTTTATCTTTCACACGGTCCCTGGCTGTGGGGTAGACTTTATCTTTCACACGGTCCCTGGCTGTGGGATAGAGTTTATCTTTCACACGGTCCGTGGCTGTGGGAAAGACTTTATCTTTCCCACGGCCCGTGGCTGTGTGGTAGACTTTATCTTTCATACAGTCCGTGGCTGTGGGGTAGACTTTATCTTTCACACGGTCCGTGCCTGTGGAGTAGACTTTATCTTTCACATGGTCCGTGGCTCTGGTATAGACTTTATCTTTCACACGGTAAGTGGCTGTGTGATAGACTTTTTCACACGGTCCGTGCCTGTGGGATAGACTTTATCTTTCACACGATTCCGTGGCTGTCGGATAGACTTTATCTATCACAAGGTCCGTGCCTTTGGGATAGACTTTATCTTTCACACGGTCCATGGCTGTGGGAATAGACTCTATCTTTCACACGGTCCGTGGCTGTGGGATAGACTCTATCTTTCCCTCGGTCCATGCCTGTGGGATACCCTCTATCTTTCACACGGTCCGTGGCTGTGGGAATAGACTTTATCTTTCACACAGTCCATGCCTGTGGGATAGACTCTATCTTACACATGGTCCGTGGCTGTGGGATAGCCTCTATCTATCACACGGTCCGTGGTTGTGTGAATAGGCTTTATCTTTCACACGGTCTGTGGCTGTGGGGTAGACTTTATCTTTCACAAGCTCCGTGGCTGTGGGAAAGACTTTATCTTTCACACGGTCCGTGTCTTTGTGGTAGACTTTATCTTTCACACGGTAGGTGGCTGTGGGGTAGACTTTATCTTTCACACGGTCCGTGGCTGTGCGAATAGACTTTATCTTTCACACGGTCCGTGGCTGTGGGGTAGACTTTATCTTTCACACGGTCCGTGCCTGTGGGATAGACTTTATCTTTCACACGGTCCGTGCCTGTGGGATAGACTTTATCTTTCACATGATCCGTGGCTGTGGGATAGACTTTATCTTTCACACGTTCGTTAGATGTGGGAACAGACTCTATCTTTCACACGGTCTGTGGCTGTGGGATAGACTCTATATTTCACACGGTCCATGGCTGTGGAGTAGACTTTATCTTTCACACGGTCTGTGGCTGTGGGGTAGACTTTATCTTTCAACACGGCCCGTGGCTGTGGGGTAGACTTTATCTTTCACATGGCCCGTGCCTGTGGGGTAGACTTTATCTTTCACACGGTCCGTGCCTGTGGGGTAGACTTTATCTTTCACATGGTCCGTGGCTGTGGGGTAGACTTTATCTTTCACACGGCCCGTGGTTGTGGGGTAGAGTTTATCTTTCACACGGCCCGTGGCTGTGGAGTAGACTTTATCTTTCACATGGTCCGTGGCTGTGGGGTAGACTTTATCTTTCACACGGTCCGTGTCTGTGGGAAAGACTCCATCTTTCACACGGTCCGTGGCTGTGGGATAGACTTTTTCTTTCACATGGTCCGTGGCTGTGGGAATAGACTCTATCTTTCACACGGTCCGTGGCTGTGGGATAGACTTTATCTTTCACACGGTCCATGGCTGTGGGAATAGACTCTATCTTTCACACGGTCCGTGGCTGTGGGAAAGACTTTATCTTTCGCACGGCCCGTGGCTGTGTGGTAGACTTTATCTTTCATACAGTCCGTGGCTTTGGGGTAGACATTATCTTTCACACGGTTCGTGCCTTTGGAATAGATTTTATCTTTCACATGGTCCGTGGCTCTGGTATAGACTTTATCTTTCACACGGTAAGTGGCTGTGTGATAGACTTTTTCACACGGTCCGTGCCTGTGGGATAGACTTTATCTTTCACATGGTCCATGGCTGTGGGATAGACTTTTTGACACGGTCCGTGCCTGTGGGATAGACTTTATCTTTCACACGATCCGTGGCTGTCGGATAGACTTTATCTTTCACAAGGTCCGTGCCTGTGGGACAGACTTTATCTTTCAAACGGTCCGTGGCTGTGGGATAGACTTTATCTTTCACAAGGTCCGTGCCTGTGGGGTAGACATTATCTTTCACACGGTCCGTGGATGTGGGGTAGACTTTATCTTTCAAACGGTCCATGGCTGTGGGAATAGACTCTATCTTTCACACGGTCCGTGCCTGTGGGATAGACTTTATCTTTCACACGGTCCGTGCCTGTGGGGTAGACATTATCTTTCACACGGTTCGTGGCTGTGGGGTAGACTTTATCTTTCACACGGTCCGTGCCTGTGGGATAGACTTTATCTTTCACACGGTCCGTGGCTGTGGGATAGACTCTATCTTTCACACGGTCGTTTCCTGTGGGGTAGACTCTATCTTTCACACGGTTCATGGCTGTTGGAATAGACTTTATCTTTCACACGGTCCGTGGTGTGGGATAGACTTTATCTTTCACACGGTCCGTGCCTGTGGGATAGACTTTATCTTTCACACGGTCCGTGCCTGTGGGATAGACTTTATCTTTCACATGATCCGTGGCTGTGGGATAGACTTTATCTTTCACATGTTCGTTAGATGTGGGAACAGACTCTATCTTTCACACGGTCTGTGGCTGTGGGATAGACTCTATCTTTCACACGTTCCGTGGCTGTGGGGTAGACTTTATCTTTCATACAGTCCGTGGCTGTGGGGTAGACTTTATCTTTCACACGGTCCGTGCCTGTGGGGTAGACTTTATCTTTCACATGGTCCGTGGCTCTGGTATAGACTTTATCTTTCACACGGTAAGTGGCTGTGTGATAGACTTTTTCACACGGTCCGTGCCTGTCGGATAGACTTTATCTTTCACATGGTCCGTGGCTGTGGGATAGACTTTTTGACACGGTCCGTGCCTGTGGGATAGACTTTATATTTCACACGGTCCGTGGCTGTGGGAACAGACTGTATCATTCACACTGTCCACGGCTGGGGGGTGGAGTTTATCTTTCACACGGTCCGTGCCTGTGGGATAGACTTTATCTTTCACATGGTCTGTGGCTGAGGGATAGACTTTTTCACACGGTCCGTGGCTGTGGGATAGACTTTATCTTTCACACGGTCCGTGCCTGTGGGATAGACTTTATCTTTCACACGGTCCATGTCTGTGGGATAGACTTTATCTTTCACACGGTCCGTGCCTGTGGGATAGACTTTATCTTTCACACGGTCCGTGCCTGTGGGATAGACTTTATCTTTCACATGATCCGTGGCTGTGGGATAAACTTTATCTTTCACACGGTCGTTAGATGTTGGAACAGACTCTATCTTTCACACGGTCCGTGGCTGTGGGATAGCCTCTATCTTTCACACGGTCCGTGTCTGTGGGGTAGACTTTATCTTTCACACGGTCCGTGGCTGTGGGGTAGACTTTATCTTTCACACGGCCCGGGGCTGTGGGGTAGACTTTATCTTTCACATGGCCCGTGCCTGTGGGGTAGACTTTATCTTTCACACGGTCCGTGCCTGTGGGGTAGACATTATCTTTCACATGGTCCGTGGCTGTGGGGTAGACTTTATCTTTCACACGGTCCGTGGCTGTGGGGTAGACTTTATCTTTCACACGGCCCGTGGCTGTGGGGTAGACTTTATCTTTCACACGGCCCGTGGCTGTGGAGTAGACTTTATCTTTCACATGGTCCGTGGCTGTGGGGTAGACTTTATCTTTCACACGGTCCGTGCCTGTGGGAAAGACTCCATCTTTCACACGGTCCGTGGCTGTGGGATAGACTTTTTCTTTCATATGGTCCGTGGCTGTGGGAATAGACTCTATCTTTCACACGGTCCGTGGCTGTGGGATAGACTTTATCTTTCACACGGTCCGTGGCTGTGGGAAAGACTTTATCTTTCCCACGGCCCGTGGCTGTGTGGTAGACTTTATCTTTCATACAGTCCGTGGCTGTGGGGTAGACTTTATCTTTCACACGGTCCGTGCCTGTGGAGTAGACTTTATCTTTCACATGGTCCGTGGCTCTGGTATAGACTTTATCTTTGACACGGTAAGTGGCTGTGTGATAGACTTTTTCACACGGTCCGTGCCTGTGGGATAGACTTTATCTTTCACACGATTCCGTGGCTGTCGGATAGACTTTATCTTTCACAAGGTCCGTGCCTGTGGGATAGACTTTATCTTTCACACGGTCCATGGCTGTGGGAATAGACTCTATCTTTCACACGGTCCGTGGCTGTGGGAAAGACTTTATCTTTCGCACGGTCCATGGCTGTGGGAATAGACTCTATCTTTCACACGGTCCGTGGCTGTGGGAAAGACTTTATCTTTCGCACGGCCCGTGGCTGTGTGGTAGACTTTACCTTTCATACAGTCCGTGGCTGTGGGGTGTACATTATCTTTCACACGGTCCGTGCCTTTGGAATAGACTTTATCTTTCACATGGTCCGTGGCTCTGGTATAGACTTTATCTTTCACACGGTAAGTGGCTGTGTGATAGACTTTTTCACACGGTCCGTGCCTGTGGGATAGACTTTATCTTTCACATGGTCCGTGGCTGTGGGATAGACTTTTTGACACGGTCCGTGCCTGTGGGATAGACTTTATCTTTCACACGTTCCGTGGCTGTCGGGTAGACTTTATCTTTCACAAGGTCCGTGCCTGTGGGACAGACTTTATCTTTCAAACGGTCCGTGGCTGTGGGATAGACTTTATCTTTCACAAGGTCCGTGCCTGTGGGGTTGACATTATCTTTCACACGGTCCTTGGCTGTGGGGTAGACTTTATCTTTCAAACGGTCCGTGGCTGTGGGAATAGACTCTACCTTTCACACGGTCCGTGCCTGTGGGATAGACTTTATCTTTCACACGGTCCGTGCCTGTGGGGTAGACATTATCTTTCACACGGTTCGTGGATGTGGGATAGACTTTATCGTTCACACGGTCCGTGGCTGTGGGGTAGACTTTATCTTTCACACGGTCCGTGGCTGTGGGATAGACTTTATCTTTGACACGGTCCGTGGCTGTGGGATAGACTTTATCTTTCACACGGTCCGTGCCTGTGGGATAGACTTTATCTTTCACACGGTCCGTGCCTGTGGGATAGACTTTATCTTTCACATGATCCGTGGCTGTGGGATAGACTCTATCTTTCACACGGTCGCTGGCTGTGGGAATAGACTCTATCTTTCACACGGTCCGTGCCTGTGGGATAGACTTTATTTTTCACACGGTCCGTGGCTGTGTGGAAGACTTTATCTTTCACACGGTCCGTGGCTGTGGGATAGACTTTATCTTTCACACGGTCCGTGTCTTTGTGGTAGACTTTATCTTTCACACAGTAGGTTGCTGTGGGAGTAGACTTTATCTTTCACACGGTCCGTGGCTCTGCGAATAGACTTTATCTTTCACATCGTCCGTGGCTGTGGGATAGACTTTTTCACACGGGCCGTGGCTGTGGGATAGACTTTATCTTTCACACGGTCCGTTCCTGTGGGATAGACTTTATCTTTCATACGGTCCGTGCCTGTGGGATAGACTTTATCTTTCACATGATCTGTGGCTGTGGGATAGACTTTATCTTTCACACGTTCGTTAGATGTTGGAACAGACTCTATCTTTCACACGGTCCGTGGCTGTGGGATAGCCTCTATCTTTCACACGGTCCGTGTCTGTGGGGTAGACTTTATCTTTCACACGGTCCGTGGCTGTGGGGTAGACTTTATCTTTCACACGGCCCGGGGCTGTGGGGTAGACTTTATCTTTCACATGGCCCGTGCCTGTGGGGTAGACTTTATCTTTCACACGGTCCGTGCCTGTGGGGTAGACATTATCTTTCACATGGTCCGTGGATGTGGGGTAGACTTTATCTTTCACACGGTCCGTGGCTGTGGAGTAGACTTTATCTTTCACACGGCCCGTGGCTGTGGGGTAGACTTTATCTTTCACACGGCCCGTGGCTGTGGAGTAGACTTTATCTTTCACATGGTCCGTGGCTGTGGGGTAGACTTTATCTTTCACACGGTCCGTGCCTGTGGGAAAGACTCCATCTTTCACACGGTCCGTGGCTGTGGGATAGACTTTTTCTTTCATATGGTCCGTGGCTGTGGGAATAGACTCTATCTTTCACACGGTCCGTGGCTGTGGGAAAGACTTTATCTTTCCCAAGGCCCGTGGCTGTGTGGTAGACTTTATCTTTCATACAGTCCGTGGCTGTGGGGTAGACTTTATCTTTCACACGGTCCGTGCCTGTGGAGTAGACTTTATCTTTCACATGGTCCGTGGCTCTGGTATAGACTTTATCTTTCACACGGTAAGTGGCTGTGTGATAGACTTTTTCACACAGTCCGTGCCTGTGGGATAGACTTTATCTTTCACACGATTCCGTGGCTGTCGGATAGACTTTATCTTTCACAAGGTCCGTGCCTGTGGGATAGACTTTATCTTTCACACGGTCCATGGCTGTGGGAATAGACTCTATCTTTCACACGGTCCGTGGCTGTGGGAAAGACTTTATCTTTCGCACGGTCCATGGCTGTGGGAATAGACTCTATCTTTCACACGGTCCGTGGCTGTGGGAAAGACTTTATCTTTCGCACGGCCCGTGGCTGTGTGGTAGACTTTATCTTTCATTCAGTCCGTGGCTGTGGGGTAGACATTATCTTCCACACGGTCCGTGCCATTGCAATAGACTTTATCTTTCACATGGTCCGTGGCTCTGGTATAGACTTTATCTTTCACACGGTAAGTGGCTGTGTGATAGACTTTTTCACACGGTCCGTGCCTGTGGGATAGACTTTATCTTTCACATGGTCCATGGCTGTGGGATAGACTTTTTGACACGGTCCGTGCCTGTGGGATAGACTTTATGTTTCACACGTTCCGTGGCTGTCGGATAGACTTTATCTTTCACAAGGTCCGTGCCTGTCGGACAGACTTTATCTTTCAAACGGTCCGTGCCTGTGGGGTAGACATTATCTTTCACACGGTCCGTGGAGGTGGGGTAGACTTTATCTTTCAAACGGTCCGTGGCTGTGGGAATAGACTCTATCTTTCACACGGTCCGTGCCTGTGGGATAGACTTTATCTTTCACACGGTCCGTGCCTGTGAGGTAGACATTATCTTTCACACGGTTCGTGGATGTGGGGTAGACTTTATCGTTCACACGGTCTGTGGCTGTGGGGTAGACTTTATCTTTCACACGGTCCGTGCCTGTGGGATAGACTTTATCTTTCACACGGTCCGTGGCTGTGGGATAGACTCTATCTTTCACACGGTCGTTTCCTGTGGGGTAGACTCTATCTTTCACACGGTTCATGGCTGTTGGAATAGACTTTATCTTTCACACGGTCCGTGGTGTGGGATAGACTTTATCTTTCACACGGTCCGTGCCTGTGGGATAGACTTTATCTTTCACACGGTCCGTGCCTGTGGGATAGACTTTATCTTTCACATGATCCGTGGCTGTGGGATAGACTGTATCTTTCACACGTTCGTTAGATGTGGGAACAGACTCTATCTTTCACACGGTCCGTGGCTGTGGGATAGACTCTATCTTTCACACGGTCCGTGGCTGTGGGGTAGACTTTATCTTTCATACAGTCCGTGGCTGTGGGGTAGACTTTATCTTTCACACGGTCCGTGCCTGTGGGGTAGACTTTATCTTTCACATGGTCCGTGGCTCTGGTATAGACTTTATCTTTCACACGGTAAGTGGCTGTGTGATAGACTTTTTCACACGGTCCGTGCCTGTCGGATAGACTTTATCTTTCACATGGTCCGTGGCTGTGGGATAGACTTTTTGACACGGTCCGTGCCTGTGGGATAGACTTTATATTTCACACGGTCCGTGGCTGTCGGAAAAACTTTATCTTTCACAAGGTCCGTGCCTGTGGGATAGACTTTATCTTTCAAACGGTCCGTGGCTGTGGGATAGACTTTATCTTTCACACGGTCCATGGCTGTGGGAATAGACTCTATCTTTCACACGGTCCGTGCATGTGGGGTAAACATTATCTTTCACACGGTCCGTGGCTGTGGGGTAGACTTCATCTTGCACACGGTCCGTGGCTGTGGGATAGACTTTATCTTTCACACGGTCCGTGGCTGTGGGAACAGACTGTATCATTCACACTGTCCACGGATGTGGGGTGAACTTTATCTTTCACACGGTCCGTGCCTGTGGGATAGACTTTATCTTTCACATGGTCTGTGGCTGAGGGATAGACTTTTTCACACGGTCCGTGGCTGTGGGATAGACTTTATCTTTCACACGGTCCGTTCCTGTGGGATAGACTTTATCTTTCACACGGTCCTTGCCTGTGGGATAGACTTTATCTTTCACATGATCCGTGGCTGTGGGATAGACTCTATCTTTCACACGGTCACTGGCTGTGGGAATAGACTCTATCTTTCACACGGTCCGTGCCTGTGGGATAGACTTTATTTTTCACACGGTCCGTGGCTGTGGGGTAGACTTTATCTTTCACACGGTCCGTGGCTGTGGGATAGACTTTATCTTTCACACGGCCCGTGGCTGTGGGCAAGACTTTATCTTTCACACGGCCCGTGGCTGTGAGAATAGACTTTATCTTTCACACGGTCCGTGACTGTGGGGCAGACTTTATCTTTCACATGGTCCGTGGCTGTGGGAACAGACTGTATCATTCACACTGTCCATGCCTGTGGGATAGACTTTTTCACACGGTCCTTGGCGTGGGGTAGACTTTATCTTTCACATGGTCCGTGGCTGTGGGAGTAGTCTTTATGTTTCGCACAGGTCCGTGGCTGTGGGAATAGACTTTATGTTTCACAAGGTCCGTGGCTCTGGGAATAGAATTTATCTTTCACATGGTCCATGGCTGTGTGATAGACTGTATCTTTCACACGGTCCGTGGCTGTGGGATAGACTTTATCTTTCACACGGTACGTGCCAGTGGAATAGACTTTATCTTTCACACGGTCCGTGCCTCTAGGACAGACTTTATCTTTCACACGGTCCGTGCCTGTGGAATAGACTTTTTCACACGGCCCGTGCCTGTGGGATAGACTTTATCTTTCACACGGTCCATGCCTGTGCAATAGACTTTATCTTTCACACGGTCCGTGGCTGTGGGATAGACTTTTTCACACGGTCCGTGCCTGTGGGATAGACTTTATCTTTCACACGGTCCATGCCTGTGGGATAGACTTTATCTTTCACACGGTCCGTGCCTGTGGGATGGACTTTATCTTTCACACGTTCCGTGTCTGTGGGGTAGTCTTTATCTTTCACACGGTCCCAGGCTGTGGGAGTAGACTTTATCTTTCACAACACCCGTGGCTGTGGGGTAGGCTTTATCTTTTACACGGTCCGTGGCTGTGGAGTAGACTTCATCTTTCACACGGTCCGTGGCTGTGGGTAGACTTTATCTTTCACACGGTCCGTGGCTGTGGTGTAGACTTTAGCTTTCACACGGTCCGTGGCTGTGGGATAGACTTTATCTTGCACACGGTCCGTGGCTGTGGAATAGACTTTATCTTTCACACGGTCCATGCCTGTGGGATAGACTTTTTCACACGGTCCTTGGCGTGGGGTAGACTTTATCTTTCACATGGTCCGTGGCTGTGGGAGTAGTCTTTATGTTTCGCACAGGTCCGTGGCTGTGGGAATAGACTTTATGTTTCACAAGGTCCGTGGCTCTGGGAATAGAATTTATCTTTCACATGGTCCATGGCTGTGTGATAGACTGTATCTTTCACACGGTCCGTGGCTGTGGGATAGACTTTATCTTTCACACGGTACGTGCCAGTGGAATAGACTTTATCTTTCACACGGTCCGTGCCTCTAGGACAGACTTTATCTTTCACACGGTCCGTGCCTGTGGAATAGACTTTTTCACACGGCCCGTGCCTGTGGGATAGACTTTATCTTTCACACGGTCCATGCCTGTGCAATAGACTTTATCTTTCACACGGTCCGTGGCTGTGGGATAGACTTTTTCACACGGTCCGTGCCTGTGGGATAGACTTTATCTTTCACACGGTCCGTCCCTGTGGGATAGACTTTATCTTTCACACGGTCCGTGACTGTGGGAATAGACTCGATCTTTCACACGCTCCGTGCTTGTGGGATAGACTTTATCTTTCACACGGTCCGTGCCTGTGGGATGGACTTTATCTTTCACACGTTCCGTGTCTGTGGGGTAGTCTTTATCTTTCACACGGTCCCAGGCTGTGGGAGTAGACTTTATCGTTCATACGGTCCATGTCTGTGGGAATAGACTTTATGTTTCACAAGGTTCGTGACTCTGGGAAGAGACTTTATTTTTCACATGGTCCGTGGCTGTGGGGTAGACTTTAACTTTCACATTGCCCGTGGCTGTGGGATAGCCTCTATCACTCACACAGTCCGTGGCTGTGGGAATAGACTCTATCTTTCACAGGGTCCATGGCTGTGGGATAGACTTTATCTTTCACACGGTCCGTGGCTGTGGGGTAGACTTTATTTTTCACACGGTCCGTGGCTGTGGTAGTAGACTTTATCTTTCTCACGGTCCGTGGCTGTGGGAATAGACTTTATGTTTCACACAGTCCGTGGCTCTGCGAATAGACTTTATCTTTTACACGGTCCGTGCCTGTGGGGTAGACTTTATCTTTCACATGGTCCGTGCCTGTGGGATAGATTCTATCTTGCACATGGTCTGTCGCTGTAGGAATAGACTCTATCTTTCACACGGTCCGTGCCTGTGGGATAAACTTTATCTTTCACACGGTCCGTGGCTGTGGGATAGACTTTATCTTTCACACGGTCCGTGGCTCTGGGAATAGAGTTTATGTTTCTCACAGTCCGTGCCTGTGGGATAGACTTTATCATTCACACGGTCCGTGCCTGTCGGATAGACTCTATCTTTCACACGGTCCGTGGCTGTGGGATTAGACTCTATCTTTCACATGGTCTGTGGCTGTGGGATTAGACTCTATCTTTCACACGGTCCGTGGCTGTGGGAGTAGTCTTTATCTCTCACACGGTCCGTGGCTGTGGGAATAGACTTTATGTTTCACAAGGTCCGTGGCTCTGGGAATAGAATTTATCTTTCACATGGTCCGTGGCTGTGGGGTAGACTTTAACTTTCACATGGTCCGTGCCTGTGGGATAGACTTTATCTTTCACATGGTCCGTGACTGTGGTACACACTTTATCTTTCTCACGGTCCGTGGCTGTGGGATAGTCTTTATCTTTCACATGGTCCGTGCCTGTGGGATAAACTTTATGTTTCACATGGTCCGTGGCTGTGCGATAGACTTTTTCACACGGTCCGTGCCTGTGGGATAGACTTTATCTTTCACACGGTCCGTGGTGGTGGGATAGATTTTATCTTTCACACGGTCCATGCCTGTGGGATAGACTTTATCTTTTGCATGATCCGTGCCTGTGGGATAGACTTTATCTTTCACACGGTCCGTGGCTGTGGGATAGACTTTATCTTTCACAAGGTACGTGCCTGTGGGATAGACTTTATCTTTCACATGGTCTGTGCCTCTAGGATAGATTTTATCTTTCACACGGTCCGTGGTTGTGGGATAGACTTTATCTTTCACACGGTCCGTGCCTGTGGGATAGACTTTATCTTTCACACGGTCCGTGGCTGTGGGGTAGACTTTATCTTTCACACGGTCCGTGCCTGTGGGATAGACTTTATCTTTCACACGGTCCGTGGCTGTGGTGTAGACTTTATCTTTCACACGGTTCGTGGCGTTGGGGTAGACTTTATATTTCACACGGTCCGTGGCTGGGGTGTAGACTTTATCTTTCACACGGTCCGTGGCTGTGGGAATAGACTCTATCTTCCCACGGTCCGTGCTTGTGGGATAGACTTTATCTTTCACACGGTCCATGCCTGTGGGATAGACTTTATCTTTCACACGGTCCGTGGCTGTGGGGAAGACTTTATCTTTCACACGGTCCGTGGCTGTGGGATAGACTTTATCTTTCACATGGTCCGTGTCTTTGGGGTAGACTTTATCTTTCACACGGTCCCAGGCTGTGGGAGTAGACTTTATCGTTCATACGGTCCATGTCTGTGGGAATAGACTTTATGTTTGACAAGGTCCGTGGCTCTGGGAAGAGACTTTATCTTTCACATGGTCCATGGATGTTGGCTAGACTTTATCTTTCACACGGTCCGTGCCTGAGGGATAGACTCTATCTTGCACATGGTCTGTCGCTGTGGGAATAGACTCTATCTTTCACACGGTCCATCGCTGTGGGTTAGACTTTATCTTTCACACGGTCCCTGGCTGTGGGGTAGACTTTATCTTTCACACGGTCCGTGGTTGTCGGATAGACTTTATCTTTCACACGGTCCGTGCCTGTGGGATAGACTTTTTCACACGGTCTGTGGCTGTGGGTTAGACTTTATCTTTCACATGTTCCGTGGCTGTGGGAGTAGTCTTTATCTTTCACACAGTCCGTGGCTCTGGGAATAGACTTTATGTTTCACAAGGTCCGTGGCTCTGGGGTAGAATTTATCTTTCATACGGTCCGTGCTTGAGGGATAGACTTTATATTTCACACGGTCCGTGCCTGTCGGATAGACTTTTTCACAAGGTCCGTGGCTGTGGGATAGACTTTATCTTTCACACGGTCTGTGGCTGTGGGATAGACTTTATCTTTCACACGGTCCGTGGCTGTGGGATAGACTTTATCTTTCATATGGTCCGTGTCTGTGGGGTAGACTTTATCTTTCACAACACCCGTGGCTGTGGGGTAGGCTTTATCTTTCACACGGTCTGTGGCTGTGGAGTAGACTTCATCTTTCACACGGTCCGTGGCTGTGGGTAGACTTTATCTTTCACACGGTCCGTGGCTGTGGTGTAGACTTTAGCTTTCACACGGTCCGTGGCGGTGGGATAGACTTTATCTTTCACACGGTCCGTGGCTGTGGGATAGACTTTATCTTTCACATGGTCCGTGGCTGTGGGAATAGACTTTATGTTTCACAAGGTCCGTGGCTCTGGGAATAGAATTTATCTTTCACATGGTCCGTGGCTGTGTGATAGACTGTATCTTTCACACGGTCCGTGGCTGTGGGATAGACTTTATCTTTCACACGGTACGTGCCTGTGGAATAGACTTTATCTTTCACACGGTCCGTGCGTCTAGGACAGACTTTATCTTTCACACGGTTCGTGCCTGTGGGATCGACTTTTTCACACGGTCCGTGCATGTGGGATAGACTTTATCTTTCACACGGTCCATGCCTGTGGAATAGACTTTATCTTTCACACGGTCCGTGGCTGTGGGATAGACTTTTTCACACGGTCCGTGCCTGTGGGATAGACTTTATCTTTCACACGGTCCGTTCCTGTGGGATAGACTTTATCTTTCACACGGTCCGTGACTGTGGGATAGACTTTATCTTTCACATGGTCCGTTGCTGTGGGATAGACTTTATCTTTCACACGGTATGTGACTGTGGGATTAGACTCTATCTTTCACACGGTCCGTGGCTGTGGGGTAGACTTTATCTTTCACACGGTCCGTGGCTGAGGGTAGTCTTTATCTTTCACACGGTCCTTGGCTGTGGGGTAGACTTTATTTTTCACATGGTCCGTGGCTGTGGTAGTAGACTTTATCTTTCACACGGTCCGTGGCTGTGGGAATAGACTTTATGTTTCACACGGTCCGTGGCTCTGGGAATAGACTTTATCTTTCACACGGTCCGTGCCTGTGGGGTAGACTTTATCTTTCACATGGTCCGTGCCTGAGGGATAGACTCTATCTTGCACATGGTCTGTCGCTGTGGGAATAGACTCTATCTTTCACACGGTCCATCGCTGTGGTTTAGACTTTATCTTTCACACGGTCCCTGGCTGTGGGGTAGACTTTATCTTTCACACGGTCCGTGGTTGTCCAATAGACTTTATCTTTCACACGGTCCGTGCCTGTGGGATAGACTTTTTCACACGGTCTGTGGCTGTGGGTTAGACTTTATCTTTCACATGTTCTGTGGCTGTGGGAGAAGTCTTTATCTTTCACACAGTCCGTGGCTCTGGGAATAGACTTTATGTTTCAAAAGGTCCGTGGCTCTGGGAATAGAATATATCTTTCACATGGTCCGTGGCTCTGGGGTAGAATTTATCTTTCATACGGTCCGTGCTTGTGGGATAGACTTTATATTTCACACGGTCCGTGCCTGTCGGATAGACTTTTTCACAAGGTCCGTGGCTGTGGGATAGACTTTATCTTTCACACGGTCCGTGCACGTGGGATAGACTTTATCTTTCACACGGTCCGTGGTTGTGGGATAGACTTTATCTTTCACACGGTCCGTGCCTGTGGGATAGACTTTATCTTTCACATGGTCCGTGGCTGTGGGCAGATTTTATCTTTCACATGGTCTGTGGCAGTGGGATAGACTTTATCTTTCACATGGTCCGTGTCTGTGGGGTAGGCTTTATCTTTCACACGGTCTGTGGCTGTGGAGTAGACTTTATCTATCACACGGTCCGTGGCTGTCGGTAGACTTTATCTTTCACTCGGTCCGTGGCTGTGGTGTAGACTTTAGCTTTCACACGGTCCGTGGCTGTGGAATAGACTTTATCATTCACACGGTCCGTGGCTGTGGGATCGACTTTTTCACATGGCCCGTGCCTGTGGGATAGACTTTATCTTTCACACGGTCCATGCCTGTGGAATAGACTTTATCATTCACACGGTCCTTGGCTGTGGGATAGACTTTATCTTTGACATGGTCCGTGTCTGTGGGGTAGACTTTATCTTTCACAACACACGTGGCTGTGGGATAGGCTTTATCTTTCACACGGTCCGTGGCTGTGGAGTAGACTTTATCTTTCACATGTTCCGTGGCTGTGGGTAGACTTTATCTTTCACACGGTCCGTGGCTGTGGTGGAGACTTTAGCTTTCACACGGTCCGTGGCTGTGGGATAGACTTTACCTTTCACACGGTCCGTGGCTGTGGGATAGACTTTACTTTCACACGGTCCGTGCCTGTGGGATAGACTTTTTCAAACGGTCCTTGGCTGTGGGGTAGATTTTATCTTTCACATGGTCCGTGGCTGTGGGAATAGTCTTTATGTTTCGCACAGGTCCATGGCTGTGGGAATAGACTTTATGTTTCACAAGGTCCGTGGCTCTGGGAATAGAATTTATCTTTCACATGGTCCGTGGCTGTGTGATAGACTGTATCTTTCACACGGTACATGCCTGTGGAATAGACTTTATCTTACACATGGTCCGTGCCTCTAGGACAGACTTTATCTTTCTCACGGTGGGTGCCTGTGGGATAGACTTTTTCACACGGCCCGTGCCTGTGGAATAGACTTTATCTTGCACACGGTCCGTGGCTGTGGGATAGACTTTTTCACACGGTCCGTGCCTGTGGGATAGACTTTATCTTTCACACGGTCCGTTCCTGTGTGATAGACTTTATCTTTCACACGGTCCGTGACTGTGGGATAGACTTTATCTTTCACATGGTCCGTTGCTGTGGGATAGACTTTATCTTTCACACGATCCGTGGCTGTGGGAATAGACTCTATCTTTCACACGCTCCGTGCTTGTGGGATAGACTTTATCTATCACACGGTCTGTGCCTGTGGGATAGACTTTTCTTTCTCACGGTCCGTGGCTATGGGGTAGACTTTATCTTTCACACGTTCCGTGCCTGTGGGATAGACTTTATCTTTCACACGTTCCGTGTCTGTGGGGTAGACTTTATCTTTCACACGGTCCCAGGCTGTGGGAATAGACTTTATCATTCATACGGTCCATGTCTGTGGGAATAGACTTTATGTTTCACAAGGTCCGTGGCTCTGGGAAGAGACTTTATCTTTCACATGGTCCGTGGCTGTGGGGTAGACTTTATCTTTCACATGGTCCGTTTCTGTGGGATAGACTTTATCTTTCACATGGTCCGTGGCTGTGGGGTAGACTTTATCTTTCACATGGTCCGTGGCTGTGGGATAACCTCTATCTTTCACACAGACCATGGCTGTTGGAATAGACTCTATCTTTCATACGGTCCATGGCTGTGGGATAGACTTTATCTTTCACACGGTCCTTGGCTGTGGGGTTGACTTTATTTTTCACATGGTCCGTGGCTGTGGTAGTAGACTTTATCTTTCATACGGTCCGTGGCTGTGGGAATAGACTTTATGTTTCACACGGTCCGTGGCTCTGGGAATAGACTTTATGTTTCACAAGGTCCGTGGCTCTGGGAATAGAATTTATCTTTCACATGGTCCGTGGCTCTGGGGTAGAATTTATCTTTCATACGGTCCGTGCCTGTGGGATAGACTTTATATTTCACAAGGTCCGTGCCTGTCGGATAGACTTTTTCACAAGGTCCATGGCTGTGCGATAGACTTTATCTTTCACATGGTCCGTGGCTATTGGGTAGATTTTATCTTTCACATGGTCTGTGGCTGTGGGATAGACTTTATCTTTCACATGGTCCGTGTCTGTGGCGTAGACTTTATCTTTCACAACACCCGTGGCTGTGGGGTAGGCTTTATCTTTCACACGGTCCCTGGCTGTGGTGTAGACTTTATCTTTCACACGGTACGTGCCTGTGGAATAGATTTTATCTTTCACACGGTCCGTGCCTCTAGGACAGACTTTATCTTTCACACGGTCCGTGACTGCGGGATAGACTTTATCTTTCACATGGTCCTTTGCTGTGGGATAGACTTTATCTTTCACACGATCCGTGGCTGTGGGAATAGACTCTATCTTTCACACGCTCCGTGCTTGTGGGATAGACTTTATCTTTCACACGGTCTGTGCCTGTGGGATAGACTTTTCTTTCTCACGGTCCTTGGCTGTGGGGTAGACTTTATCTTTCACATGGTCCGTGCCTGTGGGATAGACTTTATCTTGCACATGGTCTGTCGCTGTGGGAATAGACTCTATCTTTCACACGGTCCGTGCCTGTGGGATAAACTTTATCTTTCACATGGTCCGTGGCTGTGGGGTAGACTTTATCATTCACATGGTCCGTGCCTGTGGGATAGACTCTGTCTTTCAAATGGTCCGCTGCAGTGGGATTAGACTCTATCTTTCACATTGTCCATGGCTGTGGGATTAGACTCTATCTTTCACACGGTCCATGGCTGTGGGTTAGACTTTATCTTTCACATGGTCCGTGGCTGTGGGGTAGACTTTATCATTCACATGGTCCGTGCCTGTGGGATAGACTCTAACTTTCACATGGTCCGTGCCTGTGGGATAGACTCTGTCTTTCAAATGGTCCGCTGCTGTGGGATTAGACTCTATCTTTCACACGTTCCATGGCTGTGGGGTGGACTTTATCTTTCACATGGTCCGAGGATGTGGGGTAGACTTTATCTTTCACACGGTATGTGGCTGTGGGGTAGATTTTATCTTTCACACTGTCCGTGGCTGTGGGATAGACTTTATCTTTCACACGGTCCGTGGCTGGGGGGTAGACTTTATCTTTCAAATGGCCCGTGGCAGTGGGGTAGACTTTATCTTTCACACGGCCCATGCCTGTGGGATAGACTTTTTCTTTCACACTGCCCGTGGCTGTGGGGTAGACTTTATCTTTCATATGGCCCGTTCCTGTGGGATAGACTTTATCTTTCACACGGTCCGTGCCTATGGGATAGACTTTGTCTTTCACACGGCCCGTGGCTGCGGGGTAGACTTTATCTTTCACACGGCCAGTGGCTGTGGATTAGACTTTATCTTTCACATGTTCCGTGCCTGTGGGGTAGACTTTATCTTCACACGGTCCGTGCCTGTGGGATAGACTTTATCTTTCACATGGTCCGTGCCTGTGGGATAGACTCTATCATTCATCCGGTCCGTGGCTGTGGGATAGACTCTATCTTTCACATGGTCCGTGGCTGTGGGATTAGACTCTATCTTTCACACGGTCCATGGCTGTCGGGTAGACTTTATCTTTCACATGGTCCGTGGCTGTGGGGTAGACTTTATCTTTCACACGGTCCGTGGCTGTGGGAACAGACTCTATCTTTCACACTGTCCGTGCCTGTGGGAAAGACTTTATCTTTCACACGGTCCGTGGCTGTGCGGTAGACTTTATCTTTCACACGGTCCGTGGCTGTGGGATAGACTTTATCTTTCACACGGTCCATGCCTGAGGGATAGACTTTTTCACAAGGTCCGTGCCTGTGGGATAGACTTTATGTTTCACACGGTCCGTGGCTTTGGTGTAGACTTTATCTTTCACACGGTTCGTGGCTGTGGTGTAGACTTTATCTTTCACACGGTCCGTGGCTGGGGGGTAGACTTTATCTTTCACATGGTCCGTGGCTGTGGGAATAGACTCTATCTTTCCCACGGTCCGTGCTTGTGGGATAGACTTTATCTTTCACACGGTCCATGCCTGTGGGATAGACTTTATCTTTCACACGGTCCGTGGCTCTGGGGTAGACTTTATCTTTCACACGGTCCGTGCCTGTGGGATAGACTTTATCTTTCACACGGTCCGTGTCTGTGGGTTAGACTTTATCTTTCACACGGTCCCAGGCTGTGGGAGTAGACTTTATCGTTCATACGGTCCATGTCTGTGGGAATAGACTTTATGTTTCACAATGTCCGTGGCTCTGGGAAGAGACTTTATCTTTCACATGGTCCGTGGCTGTGGGGTAGACTTTATCTTTCACATGGTCCATGACTGTGGGATAGACTTTATCTTTCACATGGTCCGTGGCTGTGGGATAACCTCTATCTTTCACACAGTCCGTGGCTGTTGGAATAGACTCTATCTTTCATACGGTCCATGGCTGTGGGATAGACTTTATCTTTCACACGGTCCGTGGCTGTGGGGTAGACTTTATTTTTCACATGGTCCGTGCCTGTGGGGTAGACTTTATCTTTCACACGGTCCGTGCCTGAGGGATAGACTCTATCTTGCACATGGTCTGTCGCTGTGGGAATAGACTCTATCTTTCACACGGTCCATCGCTGTTGGTTAGACTTTATCTTTCACACGGTCCCTGGCTGTGGGGTAGACTTTATCTTTCACACGGTCCCTGGCTGTGGGATAGAGTTTATCTTTCACACGGTCCGTGGCTGTGGGAAAGACTTTATCTTTCCCACGGCCCGTGGCTGTGTGGTAGACTTTATCTTTCATACAGTCCGTGGCTGTGGGGTAGACTTTATCTTTCACACGGTCCGTGCCTGTGGAGTAGACTTTATCTTTCACATGGTCCGTGGCTCTGGTATAGACTTTATCTTTCACACGGTAAGTGGCTGTGTGATAGACTTTTTCACACGGTCCGTGCCTGTGGGATAGACTTTATCTTTCACACGATTCCGTGGCTGTCGGATAGACTTTATCTATCACAAGGTCCGTGCCTTTGGGATAGACTTTATCTTTCACACGGTCCATGGCTGTGGGAATAGACTCTATCTTTCACACGGTCCGTGGCTGTGGGATAGACTCTATCTTTCCCTCGGTCCATGCCTGTGGGATACCCTCTATCTTTCACACGGTCCGTGGCTGTGGGAATAGACTTTATCTTTCACACAGTCCATGCCTGTGGGATAGACTCTATCTTACACATGGTCCGTGGCTGTGGGATAGCCTCTATCTATCACACGGTCCGTGGTTGTGTGAATAGGCTTTATCTTTCACACGGTCTGTGGCTGTGGGGTAGACTTTATCTTTCACAAGCTCCGTGGCTGTGGGAAAGACTTTATCTTTCACACGGTCCGTGTCTTTGTGGTAGACTTTATCTTTCACACGGTAGGTGGCTGTGGGGTAGACTTTATCTTTCACACGGTCCATGGCTGTGCGAATAGACTTTATCTTTCACATGTCCGTGGCTGTGGGATAGACTTTATCTTTCACACGGTCCGTGCCTGTGGGATAGACTTTATCTTTCACACGGTCCGTGCCTGTGGGATAGACTTTATCTTTCACATGATCCGTGGCTGTGGGATAGACTTTATCTTTCACACGTTCGTTAGATGTGGGAACAGACTCTATCTTTCACACGGTCTGTGGCTGTGGGATAGACTCTATATTTCACACGGTCCATGGCTGTGGAGTAGACTTTATCTTTCACACGGTCTGTGGCTGTGGGGTAGACTTTATCTTTCAACACGGCCCGTGGCTGTGGGGTAGACTTTATCTTTCACATGGCCCGTGCCTGTGGGGTAGACTTTATCTTTCACACGGTCCGTGCCTGTGGGGTAGACATTATCTTTCACATGGT
The DNA here is from genome assembly GCF_910594005.1 of Cervus elaphus. Taxonomy (NCBI): domain Eukaryota; kingdom Metazoa; phylum Chordata; class Mammalia; order Artiodactyla; family Cervidae; genus Cervus; species Cervus elaphus. Next base: position 7,636,072 of record NC_057815.1, on the reverse strand, counting down.
CCGTGGCTGTGGGGTAGACTTTATCTTTCACACGGCCCGTGGTTGTGGGGTAGAGTTTATCTTTCACACGGCCCGTGGCTGTGGAGTAGACTTTATCTTTCACATGGTCCGTGGCTGTGGGGTAGACTTTATCTTTCACACGGTCCGTGTCTGTGGGAAAGACTCCATCTTTCACACGGTCCGTGGCTGTGGGATTGACTTTTTCTTTCACATGGTCCGTGGCTGTGGGAATAGACTCTATCTTTCACACGGTCCGTGGCTGTGGGATAGACTTTATCTTTCACACGGTCCATGGCTGTGGGAATAGACTCTATCTTTCACACGGTCCGTGGCTGTGGGAAAGACTTTATCTTTCGCACGGCCCGTGGCTGTGTGGTAGACTTTATCTTTCATACAGTCCGTGGCTTTGGGGTAGACATTATCTTTCACACGGTTCGTGCCTTTGGAATAGATTTTATCTTTCACATGGTCCGTGGCTCTGGTATAGACTTTATCTTTCACACGGTAAGTGGCTGTGTGATAGACTTTTTCACACGGTCCGTGCCTGTGGGATAGACTTTATCTTTCACATGGTCCATGGCTGTGGGATAGACTTTTTGACACGGTCCGTGCCTGTGGGATAGACTTTATCTTTCACACGATCCGTGGCTGTCGGATAGACTTTATCTTTCACAAGGTCCGTGCCTGTGGGACAGACTTTATCTTTCAAACGGTCCGTGGCTGTGGGATAGACTTTATCTTTCACAAGGTCCGTGCCTGTGGGGTAGACATTATCTTTCACACGGTCCGTGGATGTGGGGTAGACTTTATCTTTCAAACGGTCCATGGCAGTGGGAATAGACTCTATCTTTCACACGGTCCGTGCCTGTGGGATAGACTTTATCTTTCACACGGTCCGTGCCTGTGGGGTAGACATTATCTTTCACACGGTTCGTGGCTGTGGGGTAGACTTTATCTTTCACACGGTCCGTGCCTGTGGGATAGACTTTATCTTTCACACGGTCCGTGGCTGTGGGATAGACTCTATCTTTCACACGGTCGTTTCCTGTGGGGTAGACTCTATCTTTCACACGGTTCATGGCTGTTGGAATAGACTTTATCTTTCACACGGTCCGTGGTGTGGGATAGACTTTATCTTTCACACGGTCCGTGCCTGTGGGATAGACTTTATCTTTCACACGGTCCGTGCCTGTGGGATAGACTTTATCTTTCACATGATCCGTGGCTGTGGGATAGACTTTATCTTTCACATGTTCGTTAGATGTGGGAACAGACTCTATCTTTCACACGGTCCGTGGCTGTGGGATAGACTCTATCTTTCACACGGTCCGTGGCTGTGGGGTAGACTTTATCTTTCATACAGTCCGTGGCTGTGGGGTAGACTTTATCTTTCACACGGTCCGTGCCTGTGGGGTAGACTTTATCTTTCACATGGTCCGTGGCTCTGGTATAGACTTTATCTTTCACACGGTAAGTGGCTGTGTGATAGACTTTTTCACACGGTCCGTGCCTGTCGGATAGACTTTATCTTTCACATGGTCCGTGGCTGTGGGATAGACTTTTTGACACGGTCCGTGCCTGTGGGATAGACTTTATATTTCACACGGTCCGTGGCTGTGGGAACAGACTGTATCATTCACACTGTCCACGGCTGTGGGGTGGAGTTTATCTTTCACACGGTCCGTGCCTGTGGGATAGACTTTATCTTTCACATGGTCTGTGGCTGAGGGATAGACTTTTTCACACGGTCCGTGGCTGTGGGATAGACTTTATCTTTCACACGGTCCGTTCCTGTGGGATAGACTTTATCTTTCACACGGTCCATGCCTGTGGGATAGACTTTATCTTTCACACGGTCCGTTCCTGTGGGATAGACTTTATCTTTCACACGGTCCGTGCCTGTGGGATAGACTTTATCTTTCACATGATCCGTGGCTGTGGGATAAACTTTATCTTTCACACGTTCGTTAGATGTTGGAACAGACTCTATCTTTCACACGGTCCGTGGCTGTGGGATAGCCTCTATCTTTCACACGGTCCGTGTCTGTGGGGTAGACTTTATCTTTCACACGGTCCGTGGCTGTGGGGTAGACTTTATCTTTCACACGGCCCGGGGCTGTGGGGTAGACTTTATCTTTCACATGGCCCGTGCCTGTGGGGTAGACTTTATCTTTCACACGGTCCGTGCCTGTGGGGTAGACATTATCTTTCACATGGTCCGTGGATGTGGGGTAGACTTTATCTTTCACACGGTCCGTGGCTGTGGGGTAGACTTTATCTTTCACACGGCCCGTGGCTGTGGGGTAGAGTTTATCTTTCACACGGCCCGTGGCTGTGGAGTAGACTTTATCTTTCACATGGTCCGTGGCTGTGGGGTAGACTTTATCTTTCACACGGTCCGTGCCTGTGGGAAAGACTTTATCTTTCACACGGTCCGTGGCTGTGGGATAGACTTTTTCTTTCATATGGTCCGTGGCTGTGGGAATAGACTCTATCTTTCACACGGTCCGTGGCTGTGGGATAGACTTTATCTTTCACACGGTCCGTGGCTGTGGGAAAGACTTTATCTTTCCCACGGCCCGTGGCTGTGTGGTAGACTTTATCTTTCATACAGTCCGTGGCTGTGGGGTAGACTTTATCTTTCACACGGTCCGTGCCTGTGGAGTAGACTTTATCTTTCACATGGTCCGTGGCTCTGGTATAGACTTTATCTTTCACACGGTAAGTGGCTGTGTGATAGACTTTTTCACACGGTCCGTGCCTGTGGGATAGACTTTATCTTTCACACGATTCCGTGGCTGTCGGATAGACTTTATCTTTCACAAGGTCCGTGCCTGTGGGATAGACTTTATCTTTCACACGGTCCATGGCTGTGGGAATAGACTCTATCTTTCACACGGTCCGTGGCTGTGGGAAAGACTTTATCTTTCGCACGGTCCATGGCTGTGGGAATAGACTCTATCTTTCACACGGTCCGTGGCTGTGGGAAAGACTTTATCTTTCGCACGGCCCGTGGCTGTGTGGTAGACTTTACCTTTCATACAGTCCGTGGCTGTGGGGTGTACATTATCTTTCACACGGTCCGTGCCTTTGGAATAGACTTTATCTTTCACATGGTCCGTGGCTCTGGTATAGACTTTATCTTTCACACGGTAAGTGGCTGTGTGATAGACTTTTTCACACGGTCCGTGCCTGTGGGATAGACTTTATCTTTCACATGGTCCGTGGCTGTGGGATAGACTTTTTGACACGGTCCGTGCCTGTGGGATAGACTTTATCTTTCACACGTTCCGTGGCTGTCGGGTAGACTTTATCTTTCACAAGGTCCGTGCCTGTGGGACAGACTTTATCTTTCAAACGGTCCGTGGCTGTGGGATAGACTTTATCTTTCACAAGGTCCGTGCCTGTGGGGTTGACATTATCTTTCACACGGTCCGTGGATGTGGGGTAGACTTTATCTTTCAAACGGTCCGTGGCTGTGGGAATAGACTCTACCTTTCACACGGTCCGTGCCTGTGGGATAGACTTTATCTTTCACACGGTCCGTGCCTGTGGGGTAGACATTATCTTTCACACGGTTCGTGGATGTGGGATAGACTTTATCGTTCACACGGTCCGTGGCTGTGGGGTAGACTTTATCTTTCACACGGTCCGTGCCTGTGGGATAGACTTTATCTTTGACACGGTCCGTGGCTGTGGGATAGACTTTATCTTTCACACGGTCCGTGCCTGTGGGATAGACTTTATCTTTCACACGGTCCGTGCCTGTGGGATAGACTTTATCTTTCACATGATCCGTGGCTGTGGGATAGACTCTATCTTTCACACGGTCGCTGGCTGTGGGAATAGACTCTATCTTTCACACGGTCCGTGCCTGTGGGATAGACTTTATTTTTCACACGGTCCGTGGCTGTGTGGAAGACTTTATCTTTCACACGGTCCGTGGCTGTGGGATAGACTTTATCTTTCACACGGTCCGTGTCTTTGTGGTAGACTTTATCTTTCACACAGTAGGTTGCTGTGGGAGTAGACTTTATCTTTCACACGGTCCGTGGCTCTGCGAATAGACTTTATCTTTCACATCGTCCGTGGCTGTGGGATAGACTTTTTCACACGGTCCGTGGCTGTGGGATAGACTTTATCTTTCACACGGTCCGTTCCTGTGGGATAGACTTTATCTTTCATACGGTCCGTGCCTGTGGGATAGACTTTATCTTTCACATGATCTGTGGCTGTGGGATAGACTTTATCTTTCACACGTTCGTTAGATGTTGGAACAGACTCTATCTTTCACACGGTCCGTGGCTGTGGGATAGCCTCTATCTTTCACACGGTCCGTGTCTGTGGGGTAGACTTTATCTTTCACACGGTCCGTGGCTGTGGGGTAGACTTTATCTTTCACACGGCCCGGGGCTGTGGGGTAGACTTTATCTTTCACATGGCCCGTGCCTGTGGGGTAGACTTTATCTTTCACACGGTCCGTGGCTGTGGGGTAGACATTATCTTTCACACGGTCCGTGGCTGTGGGGTAGACTTTATCTTTCACACGGTCCGTGGCTGTGGAGTAGACTTTATCTTTCACACGGCCCGTGGCTGTGGGGTAGAGTTTATCTTTCACACGGCCCGTGGCTGTGGAGTAGACTTTATCTTTCACATGGTCCGTGGCTGTGGGGTAGACTTTATCTTTCACACGGTCCGTGCCTGTGGGAAAGACTCCATCTTTCACACGGTCCGTGGCTGTGGGATAGACTTTTTCTTTCATATGGTCCGTGGCTGTGGGAATAGACTCTATCTTTCACACGGTCCGTGGCTGTGGGAAAGACTTTATCTTTCCCAAGGCCCGTGGCTGTGGGGTAGACTTTATCTTTCATACAGTCCGTGGCTGTGGGGTAGACTTTATCTTTCACACGGTCCGTGCCTGTGGAGTAGACTTTATCTTTCACATGGTCCGTGGCTCTGGTATAGACTTTATCTTTCACACGGTAAGTGGCTGTGTGATAGACTTTTTCACACAGTCCGTGCCTGTGGGATAGACTTTATCTTTCACACGATTCCGTGGCTGTCGGATAGACTTTATCTTTCACAAGGTCCGTGCCTGTGGGATAGACTTTATCTTTCACACGGTCCATGGTTGTGGGAATAGACTCTATCTTTCACACGGTCCGTGGCTGTGGGAAAGACTTTATCTTTCGCACGGTCCATGGCTGTGGGAATAGACTCTATCTTTCACACGGTCCGTGGCTGTGGGAAAGACTTTATCTTTCGCACGGCCCGTGGCTGTGTGGTAGACTTTATCTTTCATTCAGTCCGTGGCTGTGGGGTAGACATTATCTTCCACACGGTCCGTGCCATTGCAATAGACTTTATCTTTCACATGGTCCGTGGCTCTGGTATAGACTTTATCTTTCACACGGTAAGTGGCTGTGTGATAGACTTTTTCACACGGTCCGTGCCTGTGGGATAGACTTTATCTTTCACATGGTCCATGGCTGTGGGATAGACTTTTTGACACGGTCCGTGCCTGTGGGATAGACTTTATGTTTCACACGTTCCGTGGCTGTCGGATAGACTTTATCTTTCACAAGGTCCGTGCCTGTCGGACAGACTTTATCTTTCAAACGGTCCGTGCCTGTGGGGTAGACATTATCTTTCACACGGTCCGTGGATGTGGGGTAGACTTTATCTTTCAAACGGTCCGTGGCTGTGGGAATAGACTCTATCTTTCACACGGTCCGTGCCTGTGGGATAGACTTTATCTTTCACACGGTCCGTGCCTGTGAGGTAGACATTATCTTTCACACGGTTCGTGGATGTGGGGTAGACTTTATCGTTCACACGGTCTGTGGCTGTGGGGTAGACTTTATCTTTCACACGGTCCGTGCCTGTGGGATAGACTTTATCTTTCACACGGTCCGTGGCTGTGGGATAGACTCTATCTTTCACACGGTCGTTTCCTGTGGGGTAGACTCTATCTTTCACACGGTTCATGGCTGTTGGAATAGACTTTATCTTTCACACGGTCCGTGGTGTGGGGTAGACTTTATCTTTCACACGGTCCGTGCCTGTGGGATAGACTTTATCTTTCACACGGTCCGTGCCTGTGGGATAGACTTTATCTTTCACATGATCCGTGGCTGTGGGATAGACTGTATCTTTCACACGTTCGTTAGATGTGGGAACAGACTCTATCTTTCACACGGTCCGTGGCTGTGGGATAGACTCTATCTTTCACACGGTCCGTGGCTGTGGGGTAGACTTTATCTTTCATACAGTCCGTGGCTGTGGGGTAGACTTTATCTTTCACACGGTCCGTGCCTGTGGGGTAGACTTTATCTTTCACATGGTCCGTGGCTCTGGTATAGACTTTATCTTTCACACGGTAAGTGGCTGTGTGATAGACTTTTTCACACGGTCCGTGCCTGTCGGATAGACTTTATCTTTCACATGGTCCGTGGCTGTGGGATAGACTTTTTGACACGGTCCGTGCCTGTGGGATAGACTTTATATTTCACACGGTCCGTGGCTGTCGGAAAAACTTTATCTTTCACAAGGTCCGTGCCTGTGGGATAGACTTTATCTTTCAAACGGTCCGTGGCTGTGGGATAGACTTTATCTTTCACACGGTCCATGGCTGTGGGAATAGACTCTATCTTTCACACGGTCCGTGCATGTGGGGTAAACATTATCTTTCACACGGTCCGTGGCTGTGGGGTAGACTTCATCTTGCACACGGTCCGTGGCTGTGGGATAGACTTTATCTTTCACACGGTCCGTGGCTGTGGGAACAGACTGTATCATTCACACTGTCCACGGATGTGGGGTGAACTTTATCTTTCACACGGTCCGTGCCTGTGGGATAGACTTTATCTTTCACATGGTCTGTGGCTGAGGGATAGACTTTTTCACACGGTCCGTGGTTGTGGGATAGACTTTATCTTTCACACGGTCCGTTCCTGTGGGATAGACTTTATCTTTCACACGGTCCTTGCCTGTGGGATAGACTTTATCTTTCACATGATCCGTGGCTGTGGGATAGACTCTATCTTTCACACGGTCACTGGCTGTGGGAATAGACTCTATCTTTCACACGGTCCGTGCCTGTGGGATAGACTTTATTTTTCACACGGTCCGTGGCTGTGGGGTAGACTTTATCTTTCACACGGTCCGTGGCTGTGGGATAGACTTTATCTTTCACACGGCCCGTGGCTGTGGGCAAGACTTTATCTTTCACACGGCCCGTGGCTGTGAGAATAGACTTTATCTTTCACACGGTCCGTGACTGTGGGGCAGACTTTATCTTTCACATGGTCCGTGGCTGTGGGAACAGACTGTATCATTCACACTGTCCATGCCTGTGGGATAGACTTTTTCACACGGTCCTTGGCGTGGGGTAGACTTTATCTTTCACATGGTCCGTGGCTGTGGGAGTAGTCTTTATGTTTCGCACAGGTCCGTGGCTGTGGGAATAGACTTTATGTTTCACAAGGTCCGTGGCTCTGGGAATAGAATTTATCTTTCACATGGTCCATGGCTGTGTGATAGACTGTATCTTTCACACGGTCCGTGGCTGTGGGATAGACTTTATCTTTCACACGGTACGTGCCAGTGGAATAGACTTTATCTTTCACACGGTCCGTGCCTCTAGGACAGACTTTATCTTTCACACGGTCCGTGCCTGTGGAATAGACTTTTTCACACGGCCCGTGCCTGTGGGATAGACTTTATCTTTCACACGGTCCATGCCTGTGCAATAGACTTTATCTTTCACACGGTCCGTGGCTGTGGGATAGACTTTTTCACACGGTCCGTGCCTGTGGGATAGACTTTATCTTTCACACGGTCCATCCCTGTGGGATAGACTTTATCTTTCACACGGTCCGTGCCTGTGGGATGGACTTTATCTTTCACACGTTCCGTGTCTGTGGGGTAGTCTTTATCTTTCACACGGTCCCAGGCTGTGGGAGTAGACTTTATCTTTCACAACACCCGTGGCTGTGGGGTAGGCTTTATCTTTTACACGGTCCGTGGCTGTGGAGTAGACTTCATCTTTCACACGGTCCGTGGCTGTGGGTAGACTTTATCTTTCACACGGTCCGTGGCTGTGGTGTAGACTTTACCTTTCACACGGTCCGTGGCTGTGGGATAGACTTTATCTTGCACACGGTCCGTGGCTGTGGAATAGACTTTATCTTTCACACGGTCCATGCCTGTGGGATAGACTTTTTCACACGGTCCTTGGCGTGGGGTAGACTTTATCTTTCACATGGTCCGTGGCTGTGGGAGTAGTCTTTATGTTTCGCACAGGTCCGTGGCTGTGGGAATAGACTTTATGTTTCACAAGGTCCGTGGCTCTGGGAATAGAATTTATCTTTCACATGGTCCATGGCTGTGTGATAGACTGTATCTTTCACACGGTCCGTGGCTGTGGGATAGACTTTATCTTTCACACGGTACGTGCCAGTGGAATAGACTTTATCTTTCACACGGTCCGTGCCTCTAGGACAGACTTTATCTTTCACACGGTCCGTGCCTGTGGAATAGACTTTTTCACACGGCCCGTGCCTGTGGGATAGACTTTATCTTTCACACGGTCCATGCCTGTGCGATAGACTTTATCTTTCACACGGTCCGTGGCTGTGGGATAGACTTTTTCACACGGTCCGTGCCTGTGGGATAGACTTTATCTTTCACACGGTCCGTCCCTGTGGGATAGACTTTATCTTTCACACGGTCCGTGACTGTGGGAATAGACTCGATCTTTCACACGCTCCGTGCTTGTGGGATAGACTTTATCTTTCACACGGTCCGTGCCTGTGGGATGGACTTTATCTTTCACACGTTCCGTGTCTGTGGGGTAGTCTTTATCTTTCACACGGTCCCAGGCTGTGGGAGTAGACTTTATCGTTCATACGGTCCATGTCTGTGGGAATAGACTTTATGTTTCACAAGGTTCGTGACTCTGGGAAGAGACTTTATTTTTCACATGGTCCGTGGCTGTGGGGTAGACTTTAACTTTCACATTGCCCGTGGCTGTGGGATAGCCTCTATCACTCACACAGTCCGTGGCTGTGGGAATAGACTCTATCTTTCACAGGGTCCATGGCTGTGGGATAGACTTTATCTTTCACACGGTCCGTGCCTGTGGGGTAGACTTTATCTTTCACACGGTCCGTGGCTGTGGTAGTAGACTTTATCTTTCTCACGGTCCGTGGCTGTGGGAATAGACTTTATGTTTCACACAGTCCGTGGCTCTGCGAATAGACTTTATCTTTTACACGGTCCGTGCCTGTGGGGTAGACTCTATCTTTCACACGGTCCGTGCCTGTGGGATAGATTCTATCTTGCACATGGTCTGTCGCTGTAGGAATAGACTCTATCTTTCACACGGTCCGTGCCTGTGGGATAAACTTTATCTTTCACACGGTCCGTGGCTGTGGGATAGACTTTATCTTTCACACGGTCCGTGGCTCTGGGAATAGAGTTTATCTTTCTCACAGTCCGTGCCTGTGGGATAGACTTTATCATTCACACGGTCCGTGCCTGTCGGATAGACTCTATCTTTCACACGGTCCGTGGCTGTGGGATTAGACTCTATCTTTCACATGGTCCGTGGCTGTGGGATTAGACTCTATCTTTCACACGGTCCATGGCTGTGGGGTAGACTTTATCTTTCACATGGTCCGTGCCTGTGGGATAGACTCTATCTTGCATATGGTCTGTCGCTGTAGGAATAGACTCTATCTTTCACACGGTCCGTGCCTGTGGGATAAACTTTATCTTTCACACGGTCCGTGGCTGTGGGATAGACTTTATCTTTCACATGGTCCGTGCCTGTGGGATGGACTTTATCTTTCACACGTTCCGTGTCTGTGGGGTAGTCTTTATCTTTCACACGGTCCCAGGCTGTGGGAGTAGACTTTATCGTTCATACGGTCCATGTCTGTGGGAATAGACTTTATGTTTCACAAGGTCCGTGACTCTGGGAAGAGACTTTATTTTTCACATGGTCCGTGGCTGTGGGGTAGACTTTAACTTTCACATTGCCCGTGGCTGTGGGATAGCCTCTATCACTCACACAGTCCGTGGCTGTGGGAATAGACTCTATCTTTCACAGGGTCCATGGCTGTGGGATAGACTTTATCTTTCACACGGTCCGTGGCTGTGGGGTAGACTTTATTTTTCACACGGTCCGTGGCTGTGGTAGTAGACTTTATCTTTCTCACGGTCCGTGGCTGTGGGAATAGACTTTATGTTTCACACAGTCCGTGGCTCTGCGAATAGACTTTATCTTTCACACGGCCCGTGGCTGTGTGGTAGACTTTATCTTTCATATGGCCCGTTCCAGTGGGATAGACTTTATCTTTCTCACGGTCCGTGCCTATGGGATAGACTTTGTCTTTCACACGGCCCGTGGCTGCGGGGTAGACTTTACCTTTCACACGGCCAGTGGCCGTAGATTAGACTTTATCTTTCACACGTTCCGTGCCTGTGGGGTAGACTTTATCTTTCACATGGTCCGTGCCTGTGGGATAGACTCTATCTTGCACATGGTCTGTCGCTGTCTGAATAGACTCTATCTTTCACACGGTCCGTGCCTGTGGGATAAACTTTATCTTTCACACGGTCCGTGGCTGTGGGATAGAATTTATCTTTCTCACAGTCCGTGGCTCTGGGAATAGAGTTTATCTTTCTCACAGTCCGTGCCTGTGGGATAGACTTTATCTTTCACATGGTCCGTGCCTATGGGATAGACTCTATCATTCACCCGGTCCGTGGCTGTGGAATAGACTCTATCTTTCACATGGTCCGTGGCTGTGTGATTAGACTCTATCTTTCACACGGTCCATGGCTGTCGGGTAGAGTTTATCTTTCACATGGTCCGTGGCTGTGGGGTAGACTTTATCTTTCACACGATATATGGCTGTGGGATAGATTTTATCTTTCACATGGTCCGTGGCTGTGGGGTAGACTTTATCTTTCACACGGTCCGTGGCTGTGGGAACAGACTCTATCTTTCACACTGTCCGTGCCTGTAGGATAGACTTTATCTTTCACACGGTCCGTGGCTGTGGGATTAGACTCTATCTTTCACATGGTCCGTGGCTGTGGGATTCGACTCTATCTTTCACACGGTCCGTGTCTGTGGGGTAGACTTTATCTTTCACACGGTCCGTGGCTGTGGGGTAGACTTTATCTTTCACACGGCCCTTGGCTGTGGGGTAGACTTTATCTTTCACATGGTCCGTGGCTGTGGGGTAGACTTTATCTTTCACACGGTCCGTGCCTGTGGGGTAGACATTATCTTTCACATGGTCCGTGGATGTGGGGTAGACTTTATCTTTCACACGGTCCGTGGCTGTGGGGTAGACTTTATCTTTCACACGGCCCGTGGCTGTGGGGTAGAGTTTATCTTTCACATGGTCCGTGGCTGTGGGGTAGACTTTACCTTTCACACGGTCCGTGCCTGTGGGAAAGACTCCATCTTTCACACGGTCCGTGGCTGTGGGATAGACTTTTTCTTTCATATGGTCCGTGGCTGTGGGAATAGACTCTATCTTTCACACGGTCCGTGGCTGTGGGATAGACTTTATCTTTCACACGGTCCGTGGCTGTGGGAAAGACTTTATCTTTCCCACGGCCCGTGGCTGTGTGGTAGACTTTATCTTTCATACAGTCCGTGGCTGTGGGGTAGACTTTATCTTTCACACGGTCCGTGCCTGTGGAGTAGACTTTATCTTTCACATGGTCCGTAGCTCTGGGAATAGAGTTTATCTTTCTCACAGTCCGTGCCTGTGGGATAGACTTTATCTTTCACACGGTCCGTGGCTCTGGGAATAGAGTTTATCTTTCTCACAGTCCGTGCCTGTGGGATAGACTTTATCATTCACACGGTCCGTGCCTGTCGGATAGACTCTATCTTTCACACGGTCCGTGGCTGTGGGATTAGACTCTATCTTTTACATGGTCCGAGGCTGTGGGATTAGACTCTATCTTTCACACGGTCCATGGCTGTGGGGTAGACTTTATCTTTCACATGGTCCGTCCCTGTGGGATAGACTCTATCTTGCATATGGTCTGTCGCTGTAGGAATAGACCCTATCTTTCACACGGTCCGTGCCTGTGGGATAAACTTTATCTTTCACACGGTCCGTGGCTGTGGGATAGACTTTATCTTTCACACGGTCCGTGGCTCTGGGAATAGAGTTTATCTTTCTCACAGTCCGTGCCTGTGGGGTAGACTTTATCTTTCACATGGTCCGTGGCTGTGGGGTAGACTTTATCTTTCACATGGTCCGTGCCTGTGGGATAGACTCTATCTTTCACATGGTCCGTGCCTGTGGGATAGACTCTGTCTTTCAAATGGTCCGTTGCTGTGGGATTACACTCTATCTTTCACACGGTCCATGGCTGTGGGGTGGACTTTATCTTTCACATGGTCCGTGGATGTGGGGTAGACTTTATCTTTCACACGGTATGTGGCTGTGGGGTAGATTTTATCTTTCACACGGTCCGTGGCTGTGGGATAGGCTTTATCTTTCACACGGTCCGTGGCTGGGGGGTAGACTTTATCTTTCAAATGGCCTGTGGCAGTGGGGTAGACTTTATCTTTCACACGGCCCATGCCTGTGGGATAGACTTTATCTTTCACACGGCCCGTGGCTGTGTGGTAGACTTTATCTTTCATATGGCCCGTTCCAGTGGGATAGACTTTATCTTTCACACGGTCCGTGCCTATGGGATAGACTTTACCTTTCACACGGCCAGTGGCCGTAGATTAGACTTTATCTTTCACACGTTCCGTGCCTGTGGGGTAGACTTTATCTTTCACATGGTCCGTGCCTGTGGGATAGACTCTATCTTGCACATGGTCTGTCGCTGTCTGAATAGACTCTATCTTTCACACGGTCCGTGCCTGTGGGATAAACTTTATCTTTCACACGGTCCGTGGCTGTGGGATAGAATTTATCTTTCACACGGTCCGTGGCTCTGGGAATAGAGTTTATCTTTCTCACAGTCCGTGCCTGTGGGATAGACTTTATCTTTCACATGGTCCGTGCCTATGGGATAGACTCTATCATTCACCGTGTCCGTGGCTGTGGAATAGACTCTATCTTTCACATGGTCCGTGGCTGTGTGATTAGACTCTATCTTTCACACGGTCCGTGGCTGTGGGGTAGACTTTATCTTTCACATGGTCCGTGGCTGTGGGGTAGACTTTATCTTTCACACGATATATGGCTGTGGGATAGATTTTATCTTTCACATGGTCCGTGGCTGTGGGGTAGACTTTATCTTTCACACGGTCCGTGGCTGTGGGAACAGACTCTATCTTTCACACTGTCCGTGCCTGTGGGGTAGACTTTATCTTTCACACGGTCCGTGGCTGTGGGATTAGACTCTATCTTTCACATGGTCCGTGGCTGTGGGATTCGACTCTATCTTTCACACGGTTCATGGCTGTGGGGTAGACTTTATCTTTCACATGGTCCGTGGCTGTGTGGTAGACTTTATCTTTCACACGGTATGTTGCTGTGGGATAGATTTTATCTTTCACACGGTCCGTGGCTGAGGGAGAGACTTTATCTTTCACACAGTCCGTGGCTGGGGGGTCGACTTTATCTTTCAAATGGCCCGTGGCAGTGGGGTAGACTTTATCTTTGACACGGCCCATGCCTGTGGGATAGAGTTTATCTTTCACACGGCCCGTGGCTGTGGGGTAGACTTTATCTTTCATATGGCCCGTTCCTGTGGGAAAGACTTTATCTTTCACACGGTCCGTGCCTATGGGATAGACTTTGTCTTTCACACGGCCCATGACTGCGGGGTAGACTTTATCTTTCACACGGCCAGTGGCTGTGGATTAGACTTTATCTTTCACATGGTCCGTGGCTCTGGTATAGACTTTATCTTTCACACGGTAAGTGGCTGTGTGATAGACTTTTTCACACGGTCCGTGCCTGTGGGATAGACTTTATCTCTCACATGGTCCATGGCTGTGGGATAGACTTTTTGACACGGTCCGTGCCTGTGGGATAGACTTTATCTTTCACACGTTCCGTGGCTGTCGGATAGACTTTATCTTTCACAAGGTCCGTGCCTGTGGGACAGACTTTATCTTTCAAACGGTCCGTGGCTGTGGGATAGACTTTATCTTTCACAAGGTCCGTGCCTGTGGGGTAGACATTATCTTTCACACGGTCCGTGGATGTGGGGTAGACTTTATCTTTCAAACGGTCCGTGGCTGTGGGAATAGACTCTATCTTTCACATGGTCCGAGCCTGTGGGATAGACTTTATCTTTCACACGGTCCGTGCCTGTGGGGTAGACTCTATCTTTCACAAGCTCCGTGGCTGTGGGATAGACTTTATCTTTCACACGGTCCGTGGCTGTGGGGTAGACTTTATCTTTCACACAGTAGGTGGCTGTGGGAGTAGACTTTATCTTTCACACGGTCCGTGGCTGTGCGAATAAACTTTATCTTTCACATGGTCCGTGGCTGTGGGATAGACTTTTTCACATGGTCCGTGGCTGTGGGATAGACTTTATCTTTCACACGGTCCGTTCCTGTGGGATAGACTTTATCTTTCACACGGTCCGTGCCTGTGGGATAGACTTTATCTTTCACATGATCCGTGGCTGTGGGATAGACGTTATCTTTCACACGTTCGTTAGATGTTGGAACAGACTCTATCTTTCACACGGTCCGTGGCTGTGGGATAGCCTCTATCTTTCACACGGTCCGTGTCTGTGGGGTAGACTTTATCTTTCACATGGCCCGTGCCTGTGGGGTAGACTTTATCTTTCACACGGTCCGTGCCTGTGGGGTAGACATTATCTTTCACATGGTCCGTGGATGTGGGGTAGACTTTATCTTTCACACGGCCCGGGGCTGTGGGGTAGACTTTATCTTTCACACGGTCCGTGCCTGTGGGATAGACATTATCTTTCACACGGTCCGTGGCTGTGGGGTAGACTTTATCTTTCACACGGCCCGGGGCTGTGGGGTAGACTTTATCTTTCACATGGCCCGTGCCTGTGGGGTAGACTTTATCTTTCACACGGTCCGTGCCTGTGGGGTAGACATTATCTTTCACATGGTCCGTGGATGTGGGGTAGACTTTATCTTTCACATGGTCCGTGGCTGTGGGGTAGACTTTATCTTTCACATGGCCCGTGGCTGTGGGGTAGAGTTTATCTTTCACACGGCCCGTGGCTGTGGAGTAGACTTTATCTTTCACATGGTCCGTGTCTGTGGGGTAGACTTTATCTTTCACACGGTCCATGCCTGTGGGAAAGACTCCATCTTTCACACGGTCCGTGGCTGTGGGATAGACTTTTTCTTTCATATGGTCCGTGGCTGTGGGAATAGACTCTATCTTTCACATGGTCCGTGGCTGTGGGATAAACTTTATCTTTCACATGGCCCGTGCCTGTGGGGTAGACTTTATCTTTCACACGGTCCGTGCCTGTGGGGTAGACATTATCTTTCACATGGTCCGTGGATGTGGGGTAGACTTTATCTTTCACATGGTCCGTGGCTGTGGGGTAGACTTTATCTTTCACACGGCCCGTGGCTGTGGGGTAGAGTTTATCTTTCACACGGCCCGTGGCTGTGGAGTAGACTTTATCTTTCACATGGTCCGTGTCTGTGGGGTAGACTTTATCTTTCACACGGTCCATGCCTGTGGGAAAGACTCCATCTTTCACACGGTCCGTGGCTGTGGGATAGACTTTTTCTTTCATATGGTCCGTGGCTGTGGGAATAGCCTCTATCTTTCACACGGTCCGTGGCTGTGGGGTAGACTTTATCTTTCACACGGTCCGTGGCTGTGGGGTAGACTTTATCTTTCACACAGTCCGTGGCTGTGGGGTAGACTTTATCTTTCACACGGTCCGTGCCTGTGGGGTAGACTTTATCTTTCACATGGTCCGTGGCTCTGGTATAGACTTTATCTTTCACACGGTAAGCGGCTGTGTGATAGACTTTTTCACACAGTCCGTGCCTGTCGGATAGACTTTATCTTTCACTAGGTCCGTGGCTGTGGGATAGACTTTTTGACACGGTCCCTGCCTGTGGGATAGACTTTATATTTCACACGGTCCGTGGCTGTCGGTAAAACTTTATCTTTCACAAGGTCCGTGCCTGTGGGATAGACTTCATCTTGCACACGACCCGTGGCTGTGGGATAGACTTTATCTTTCACACGGTCCGTGGCTGTGGGAACACACTGTATCATTCAAACTGTCCACGGCTGTGGGGTGAACTTTATCTTTCACACGGTCCGTGCTTGTGGGATAGACTTTATCGTTCACGTGGTCTGTGGCTGAGGGATAGACTTTTTCACACGGTCCGTGGCTGTGGGATAGACTTTATCTTTCACACGGTCCGTTCCTGTGGGATAGACTTTATCTTTCACACGGTCCGTGCCTGTGGGATAGACTTTATCGTTCACATGATCCGTGGCTGTGGGATAGACTCTATCTTTCACACGGTCGCTGGCTGTGGGAATAGACTCTATCTTTCACACGGTCCGTGCCTGTGGGATAGACTTTATTTTTCACACGGTCCGTGGCTGTGGGGTAGACTTTATCTTTCACACGGTCCGTTCCTGTGGGATAGACTTTATCTTTCACACGGTCCGTGCCTGTGGGATAGACTTTATCTTTCACATGATCCGTGGCTGTGGGATAGACTTTATCTTTCACACGGTCCGTTCCTGTGGGATAGACTTTATCTTTCACACGGTCCGTGCCTGTGGGATAGACTTTATCTTTCACATGATCCGTGGCTGTGGGATAGACTTTATCTTTCACACGTTCGTTAGATGTTGGAACAGACTCTATCTTTCACACGGTCCGTGGCTGTGGGATAGCCTCTATCTTTCACACGGTCCGTGTCTGTGGGGTAGACTTTATCTTTCACACGGTCCGTGGCTGTGGGGTAGACTTTATCTCT
Organism: Cervus elaphus; assembly: GCF_910594005.1. Lineage (NCBI taxonomy): Eukaryota > Metazoa > Chordata > Mammalia > Artiodactyla > Cervidae > Cervus > Cervus elaphus. The sequence goes on along the minus strand of NC_057815.1, from coordinate 7,619,115 downwards.
CACACGGCCGGGGCTGTGGGGTAGACTTTATCTTTCACATGGCCCGTGCCTGTGGGGTAGACTTTTTCTTTCACACGGTCCGTGCCTGTGGGGTAGACATTATCTTTCACATGGTCCGTGGCTGTGGGGTAGACTTTATCTTTCACACGGTCCGTGGCTGTGGGGTAGACTTTATCTTTCACACGGTCCGTGGCTGTGGGATAGACTTTTTCTTTCATATGGTCCGTGGCTGTGGGAATAGACTCTATCTTTCACACGGTCCGTGCCTGTGGGGTAGACTTTATCTTTCACACGGTCCGTGGCTGTGGGGTAGACTTTATCTTTCACACGGTCCGTGGCTGTGGGATAGACTTTATCTTTCACACGGTCCGTGGCTGTGGGATAGCCTCTATCTTTCACACGGTCCGTGTCTGTGGGGTAGACTTTATCTTTCACACGGTCCGTGGCTGTGGGGTAGACTTTATCTTTCACACGGCCCGGGGCTGTGGGGTAGACTTTATCTTTCACATGGCCCGTGCCTGTGGGGTAGACTTTATCTTTCACACGGTCCGTGCCTGTGGGGTAGACATTATCTTTCACATGGTCCGTGGATGTGGGGTAGACTTTATCTTTCACATGGTCCGTGGCTGTGGGTTAGACTTTATCTTTCACACGGTCCGTGGCTGTGGGATAGACTTTATCTTTCACATGGTCCGTGTCTGTGGGGTAGACTTTATCTTTCACACGGTCCGTGCCTGTGGGAAAGACTCCATCTTTCACACGGTCCGTGGCTGTGGGATAGGCTTTTTCTTTCATATGGTCCGTGGCTGGGGGAATAGACTCTATCTTTCACACGGTCCGTGGCTGTGGGATAGACTTTATCTTTCACACGGTCCGTGGCTGTGGGATAGACTTTATCTTTCACACGGCCCGTGGCTGTGTGGTAGACTTTATCTTTCATACAGTCCGTGGCTGTGGGGTAGACTTTATCTTTCACATGGTCCGTGGCTCTGGTATAGACTTTATCTTTCACACGGTAAGTGGCTGTGTGATAGACTTTTTCACACGGTCCGTGCCTGTGGGATAGACTTTATCTTTCACACGTTCCGTGGCTGTCGGATAGACTTTATCTTTCACAAGGTCCGTGCCTGTGGGATAGACTTTATGTTTCACACGGTCCATGGCTGTGGGAATAGACTCTATCTTTCACACGGTCCGTGGCTGTGGGAAAGACTTTATCTTTCGCACGGTCCATGGCTGTGGGAATAGACTCTATCTTTCACACGGTCCGTGGCTGTGGGAAAGAATTTATCTTTCGCACGGCCCGTGGCTGTGTGGTAGACTTTATCTTTCATACAGTCCGTGGCTGTGGGTAGACATTATCTTTCACACCGTCCGTGCCTTTGGAATAGACTTTATCTTTCACATGGTCCGTGGCTCTGGTATAGACTTTATCTTTCACACGGTAAGTGGCTGTGTGATAGACTTTTTCACACGGTCCGTGCCTGTGGGATAGACTTTATCTTTCACATGGTCCATGGCTGTGGGATAGACTTTTTGACATGGTCCGTGCCTGTGGGATAGACTTTATCTTTCACACGTTCCGTGGCTGTCGGATAGACTTTATCTTTCACTAGGTCCGTGCCTGTGGGACAGACTTTATCTTTCAAACGGTCCGTGGCTGTGGGATAGACTTTATCTTTTCCAAGGACCGTGCCTGTGGGGTAGACATTATCTTTCACACGGTCCGTGGATGTGGGGTAGACTTTATCTTTCAAACGGTCCGTGTCTGTGGGAATAGACTCTATCTTTCACACGGTCCGTGCCTGTGGGATAGACTTTATGTTTCACACGGTCCGTGCCTGTGGGGTAGACATTATCTTTCACACGGTTCGTGGATGTGGGGTAGACTTTATCGTTCACACGGTCCGTGCCTGTGGGGTAGACTTTATCTTTCACACGGTCCGTGGTGTGGGATAGACTTTATCTTTCACACGGTCCGTGCCTGTGGGATAGACTTTATCTTTCACACGGTCCGTGCCTGTGGGATAGACTTTATCTTTCACATGATCCGTGGCTGTGGGATAGACTTTATCTTTCACACGTTCGTTAGATGTGGGAACAGACTCTATCTTTCACACGGTCCGTGGCTGTGGGATAGACTCTATCTTTCACACGGTCCGTGGCTGTGGGGTAGACTTTATCTTTCATAGAGTCCGTGGCTGTGGGGTAGACTTTATCTTTCACACGGTCCGTGCCTGTGGGGTAGACTTTATCTTTCACATGGTCCGTGGCTCTGGTATAGACTTTATCTTTCACACGGTAAGTGGCTGTGTGATAGACTTTTTCACACAGTCCGTGCCTGTCGGATAGACTTTATCTTTCACTAGGTCCGTGGCTGTGGGATAGACTTTTTGACACGGTCCCTGCCTGTGGGATAGACTTTATATTTCACACGGTCCGTGGCTGTCGGTAAAACTTTATCTTTCACAAGGTCCGTGCCTGTGGGATAGACTTCATCTTGCACACGGTCCGTGGCTGTGGGATAGACTTTATCTTTCACACGGTCCGTGGCTGTGGGAACACACTGTATCATTCACACTGTCCACGGCTGTGGGGTGAACTTTATCTTTCACACGGTCCGTGCCTGTGGGATAGACTTTATCGTTCACGTGGTCTGTGGCTGAGGGATAGACTTTTTCACACGGTCCGTGGCTGTGGGATAGACTTTATCTTTCACACGGTCCGTTCCTGTGGGATAGACTTTATCTTTCACACGGTCCGTGCCTGTGGGATAGAGTTTATCTTTCACATGATCCGTGGCTGTGGGATAGACTCTATCTTTCACACGGTCGCTGGCTGTGGGAATAGACTCTATCTTTCACACGGTCCGTGCCTGTGGGATAGACTTTATTTTTCACACGGTCCGTGGCTGTGGGGTAGACTTTATCTTTCACACGGTCCGTGGCTGTGGGATAGACTTTATCTTTCACACGGTCCGTTCCTGTGGGATAGACTTTATCTTTCACACGGTCCGTGCCTGTGGGATAGACTTTATCTTTCACATGATCCGTGGCTGTGGGATAGACTTTATCTTTCACACGGTCCGTGCCTGTGGGATAGACTTTATCTTTCACACGGTCCGTGCCTGTGGGATAGACTTTATCTTTCACATGATCCGTGGCTGTGGGATAGACTTTATCTTTCACACGTTCGTTAGATGTTGGAACAGACTCTATCTTTCACACGGTCCGTGGCTGTGGGATAGCCTCTATCTTTCACACGGTCCGTGTCTGTGGGGTAGACTTTATCTTTCACACGGTCCGTGGCTGTGGGGTAGACTTTATCTCTCACACGGCCCGGGGCTGTGTGGTAGACTTTATCTTTCACATGGCCCGTGCCTGTGGGGTAGACTTTTTCTTTCACACGGTCCGTGCCTGTGGGGTAGACATTATCTTTCACATGGTCCGTGGCTGTGGGGTAGACTTTATCTTTCACACGGTCCGTGGCTGTGGGGTAGACTTTATCTTTCACACGGTCCGTGGCTGTGGGATAGACTTTTTCTTTCATATGGTCCGTGGCTGTGGGAATAGACTCTATCTTTCACACGGTCCGTGCCTGTGGGGTAGACATTATCTTTCAACGGTCCGTGGCTGTGGGTTAGACTTCATCTTGCACACGGTCCGTGGCTGTGGGATAGACTTTATCTTTCACACGGTCCGTGGCTGTGGTATAGCCTCTATCTTTCACACGGTCCGTGTCTGTGGGGTAGACTTTATCTTTCACATGGTCCGTGGCTGTGGGGTAGACTTTATCTTTCACACGGCCCGGGGCTGTGGGGTAGACTTTATCTTTCACATGGCCCGTGCCTGTGGGGTAGACTTTATCTTTCACACGGTCCGTGCCTGTGGGGTAGACATTATCTTTCACATGGTCCGTGGATGTGGGGTAGACTTTATCTTTCACATGGTCCGTGGCTCTGGGTTAGACTTTATCTTTCACACGGCCCGTGGCTGTGGGGTAGAGTTTATCTTTCACATGGTCCGTGTCTGTGGGGTAGACTTTATCTTTCACACGGTCCGTGCCTGTGGGAAAGACTCCATCTTTCACACGGTCCGTGGCTGTGGGATAGACTTTTTCTTTCATATGGTCCGTGGCTGTGGGAATAGACTCTATCTTTCACACGGTCCTTGGCTGTGGGATAAACTTTATCTTTCACACCGTCCGTGGCTGTGGGAAAGACTTTATCTTTCACACGGCCCGTGGCTGTGTGGTAGACTTTATCTTTCATACAGTCCGTGGCTGTGGGGTAGACTTTATCTTTCACATGGTCCGTGGCTCTGGTATAGACTTTATCTTTCACACGGTAAGTGGCTGTGTGATAGACTTTTTCACACGGTCCGTGCCTGTGGGATAGACTTTATCTTTCACACGTTCCGTGGCTGTCGGATAGACTTTATCTTTCACAAGGTCCGTGCCTGTGGGATAGACTTTATGTTTCACACGGTCCATGGCTGTGGGAATAGACTCTATCTTTCACACGGTCCGTGGCTGTGGGAAAGACTTTATCTTTCGCACGGTCCATGGCTGTGGGAATAGACTCTATCTTTCACACGGTCCGTGGCTGTGGGAAAGAATTTATCTTTCGCACGGCCCGTGGCTGTGTGGTAGACTTTATCTTTCATACAGTCCGTGGCTGTGGGTAGACATTATCTTTCACACCGTCCGTGCCTTTGGAATAGACTTTATCTTTCACATGGTCCGTGGCTCTGGTATAGACTTTATCTTTCACACGGTAAGTGGCTGTGTGATAGACTTTTTCACACGGTCCGTGCCTGTGGGATAGACTTTATCTTTCACATGGTCCATGGCTGTGGGATAGACTTTTTGACATGGTCCGTGCCTGTGGGATAGACTTTATCTTTCACACGTTCCGTGGCTGTCGGATAGACTTTATCTTTCACTAGGTCCGTGCCTGTGGGACAGACTTTATCTTTCAAACGGTCCGTGGCTGTGGGATAGACTTTATCTTTTCCAAGGACCGTGCCTGTGGGGTAGACATTATCTTTCACACGGTCCGTGGATGTGGGGTAGACTTTATCTTTCAAACGGTCCGTGTCTGTGGGAATAGACTCTATCTTTCACACGGTCCGTGCCTGTGGGATAGACTTTATGTTTCACACGGTCCGTGCCTGTGGGGTAGACATTATCTTTCACACGGTTCGTGGCTGTGGGGTAGACTTTATCTTTCACACGGTCCGTGCCTGTGGGATAGACTTTATCTTTCACACGGTCCGTGGTGTGGGATAGACTTTATCTTTCACACGGTCCGTGCCTGTGGGATAGACTTTATCTTTCACACGGTCCGTGCCTGTGGGATAGACTTTATCTTTCACATGATCCGTGGCTGTGGGATAGACTTTATCTTTCACACGTTCGTTAGATGTGGGAACAGACTCTATCTTTCACACGGTCCGTGGCTGTGGGATAGACTCTATCTTTCACACGGTCCGTGGCTGTGGGGTAGACTTTATCTTTCATACAGTCCGTGGCTGTGGGGTAGACTTTATCTTTCACACGGTCCGTGCCTGTGGGGTAGACTTTATCTTTCACATGGTCCGTGGCTCTGGTATAGACGTTATCTTTCACACGGTAAGTGGCTGTGTGATAGACTTTTTCACACAGTCCGTGCCTGTCGGATAGACTTTATCTTTCACTAGGTCCGTGGCTGTGGGATAGACTTTTTGACACGGTCCCTGCCTGTGGGATAGACTTTATATTTCACACGGTCCGTGGCTGTCGGTAAAACTTTATCTTTCACAAGGTCCGTGCCTGTGGGATAGACTTCATCTTGCACACGGTCCGTGGCTGTGGGATAGACTTTATCTTTCACACGGTCCGTGGCTGTGGGAACACACTGTATCATTCACACTGTCCACGGCTGTGGGGTGAACTTTATCTTTCACACGGTCCGTGCCTGTGGGATAGACTTTATCGTTCACGTGGTCTGTGGCTGAGGGATAGACTTTTTCACACGGTCCGTGGCTGTGGGATAGACTTTATCTTTCACACGGTCCGTTCCTGTGGGATAGACTTTATCTTTCACACGGTCCGTGCCTGTGGGATAGAGTTTATCTTTCACATGATCCGTGGCTGTGGGATAGACTCTATCTTTCACACGGTCGCTGGCTGTGGGAATAGACTCTATCTTTCACACGGTCCGTGCCTGTGGGATAGACTTTATGTTTCACACGGTCCGTGGCTGTGGGGTAGACTTTATCTTTCACACGGTCCGTGGCTGTGGGATAGACTTTATCTTTCACACGGTCCGTTCCTGTGGGATAGACTTTATCTTTCACACGGTCCGTGCCTGTGGGATAGACTTTATCTTTCACATGATCCGTGGCTGTGGGATAGACTTTATCTTTCACACGTTCGGTAGATGTTGGAACAGACTCTATCTTTCACACGGTCCGTGGCTGTGGGATAGCCTCTATCTTTCACACGGTCCGTGTCTGTGGGGTAGACTTTATCTTTCACACGGTCCGTGGCTGTGGGGTAGACTTTATCTTTCACACGGCCCGGGGCTGTGGGGTAGACTTTATCTTTCACATGGCCCGTGCCTGTGGGGTAGACTTTATCTTTCACACGGTCCGTGCCTGTGGGGTAGACTTTATCTTTCACATGGTCCGTGGATGTGGGGTAGACTTTATCTTTCACACGGTCCGTGGCTGTGGGGTAGACTTTATCTTTCACACGGCCCGTGGCTGTGGGGTAGAGTTTATCTTTCACATGGCCCGTGGCTGTGGAGTAGACTTTATCTTTCACATGGTCCGTGGATGTGGGGTCGACTTTATCTTTCACACGGTCCGTGGCTGTGGGGTAGACTTTATCTTTCACACGGTCCGTGGCTGTGGGATAGACTTTATCTTTCATATGGTCCGTGGCTGTGGGAATAGACTCTATCTTTCACACGGTCCGTGGCTGTGGGGTAGACATTATCTTTCACACGGTCCGTGGCTTTGGGGTACACTTCATCTTGCACACGGTCCGTGGCTGTGGGATAGACTTTATCTTTCACACGGTCCGTGGCTGGGGGGCAGACTTTATCTTTCACACGGTCCGTTGCTGTGGGAAGAGACTGTATCATTCACACTGTCCACGGCTGTGGGGTGGACTTTATCTTTCACACGGTCCATGCCTGTGGGATAGACTTTATCTTTCACATGGTCTGTGGCTGAGGGATAGAGTTTTTCACACGGTCCGTGGCTGTGGGATAGACTTTATCTTTCACACGGTCCGTTCCTGTGGGATAGACTTTATCTTTCACACGGTCCGTGCCTGTGGGATAGACTTTATCTTTCACATGATCCGTGGCTGTGGGATAGACTTTATCTTTCACACGGTCCGTGGCTGTGGGATAGACTCTATCTTTCCCTCGGTCCATGCCTGTGGGATAGCCTCTATCTTTCACACGGTCTGTGGCTGTGGGAATAGACTTTATCTTTCACACAGTCCATGCCTGTGGGATAGACTCTATCTTTCACATGGTCCGTGGCTGTGGGATAGCCTCTATCTTTCACACGGTCCGTGGCTGTGTGAATAGTCTTTATCTTTCACACGGTCCGTGGCTGTGGCGTAGACTTTATCTTTCACAAGCTCCGTGGCTGTGGGATAGACTTTATCTTTCACACGGTCCGTGTCTTTGTGGTAGACTTTATCTTTCACACGGTAGGTGGCTGTGGGAGTAGACTTTATCTTTCACACGGTCCGTGGTTGTGCAAATAGACTTTATCTTTAACATGGTCCGTGGCTGTGGGATAGACTTTTTCACACGGTCCGTGGCTGTGGGATAGACTTTATCTTTCACACGGTCCGTGCCTGTGGGATAGACTTTATCTTTCACATGATCCGTGGCTGTGGGGTAGACTTTATCTTTCACACGGTCCGTGGCTGTGGGGTAGACTTTATCTTTCACATGGCCCGTGGCTGTGGGGTAGACTTTATCTTTCACATGGCCCGTGCCTGTGGGGTAGACTTTATCTTTCACACGGTCCGTGCCTGTGGGGTAGACATTATCTTTCACATGGTCCGTGGATGTGGGGTCGACTTTATCTTTCACACGGTCCGTGGCTGTGGGGTAGACTTTATCTTTCACACGGCCCGTGGCTGTGGGGTAGAGTTTATCTTTCACACGGCCCGTGGCTGTGGAGTAGACTTTATCTTTCACATGGTCCGTGGCTGAGGGGTAGACTTTATCTTTCACATGGTCCGTGCCTGTGGGAAAGACTCCATCTTTCACACGGTTCCTGGCTTGGGATACACTTTTTCTTTCACATGGTCCGTGGCTGTGGGAATAGACTCTATCTTTCACACGGTCTGTGGCTGTGGGATAGACTTTATCTTTCACACGGTCCATGGCTGTGGGAATAGACTCTATCTTTCACACGGTCCGTGGCTGTGGGAAAGACTTTATCTTTCGCACGGCCCGTGGCTGTGTGGTAGACTTTATCTTTCATACAGTCCGTGGCTGTGCGGTAGACTTTATCTTTCACTCGGTCCGTGCCTGTGGAGTAGACTTTATCTTTCACATGGTCCGTGGCTCTGGTATAGACTTTATCTTTCACACGGTAAGTGGCTGTGTGATAGACTTTTTCACACGGTCCGTGCCTGTGGGATAGACTTTATCGTTCACGTGGTCTGTGGCTGAGGGATAGACTTTTTCACACGGTCCGTGGCTGTGGGATAGACTTTATCTTTCACACGGTCCGTTCCTGTGGGATAGACTTTATCTTTCACACGGTCCGTGCCTGTGGGATAGAGTTTATCTTTCACATGATCCGTGGCTGTGGGATAGACTCTATCTTTCACACGGTCGCTGGCTGTGGGAATAGACTCTATCTTTCACACGGTCCGTGCCTGTGGGATAGACTTTATTTTTCACACTGTCCGTGGCTGTGGGGTAGACTTTATCTTTCACACGGTCCGTGGCTGTGGGATAGACTTTATCTTTCACACGGTCCGTTCCTGTGGGATAGACTTTATCTTTCACACGGTCCGTGCCTGTGGGATAGACTTTATCTTTCACATGATCCGTGGCTGTGGGATAGACTTTATCTTTCACACGGTCCGTGCCTGTGGGATAGACTTTATCTTTCACACGGTCCGTGCCTGTGGGATAGACTTTATCTTTCACATGATCCGTGGCTGTGGGATAGACTTTATCTTTCACACGTTCGTTAGATGTTGGAACAGACTCTATCTTTCACACGGTCCGTGGCTGTGGGATAGCCTCTATCTTTCACACGGTCCGTGTCTGTGGGGTAGACTTTATCTTTCACACGGTCCGTGGCTGTGGGGTAGACTTTATCTCTCACACGGCCCGGGGCTGTGTGGTAGACTTTATCTTTCACATGGCCCGTGCCTGTGGGGTAGACTTTTTCTTTCACACGGTCCGTGCCTGTGGGGTAGACATTATCTTTCACATGGTCCGTGGATGTGGGGTAGACTTTATCTTTCACACGGTCCGTGGCTGTGGGGTAGACTTTATCTTTCACACGGTCCGTGGCTGTGGGATAGACTTTTTCTTTCATATGGTCCGTGGCTGTGGGAATAGACTCTATCTTTCACACGGTCCGTGCCTGTGGGGTAGACATTATCTTTCAACGGTCCGTGGCTGTGGGTTAGACTTCATCTTGCACACGGTCCGTGGCTGTGGGATAGACTTTATCTTTCACACGGTCCGTGGCTGTGGTATAGCCTCTATCTTTCACACGGTCCGTGTCTGTGGGGTAGACTTTATCTTTCACATGGTCCGTGGCTGTGGGGTAGACTTTATCTTTCACACGGCCCGGGGCTGTGGGGTAGACTTTATCTTTCACATGGCCCGTGCCTGTGGGGTAGACTTTATCTTTCACACGGTCCGTGCCTGTGGGGTAGACATTATCTTTCACATGGTCCGTGGATGTGGGGTAGACTTTATCTTTCACATGGTCCGTGGCTCTGGGTTAGACTTTATCTTTCACACGGCCCGTGGCTGTGGGGTAGAGTTTATCTTTCACATGGTCCGTGTCTGTGGGGTAGACTTTATCTTTCACACGGTCCGTGCCTGTGGGAAAGACTCCATCTTTCACACGGTCCGTGGCTGTGGGATAGGCTTTTTCTTTCATATGGTCCGTGGCTGTGGGAATAGACTCTATCTTTCACACGGTCCTTGGCTGTGGGATAAACTTTATCTTTCACACGGTCCGTGGCTGTGGGAAAGACTTTATCTTTCACACGGCCCGTGGCTGTGTGGTAGACTTTATCTTTCATACAGTCCGTGGCTGTGGGGTAGACTTTATCTTTCACATGGTCCGTGGCTCTGGTATAGACTTTATCTTTCACACGGTAAGTGGCTGTGTGATAGACTTTTTCACACGGTCCGTGCCTGTGGGATAGACTTTATCTTTCACACGTTCCGTGGCTGTCGGATAGACTTTATCTTTCACAAGGTCCGTGCCTGTGGGATAGACTTTATGTTTCACACGGTCCATGGCTGTGGGAATAGACTCTATCTTTCACACGGTCCGTGGCTGTGGGAAAGACTTTATCTTTCGCACGGTCCATGGCTGTGGGAATAGACTCTATCTTTCACACGGTCCGTGGCTGTGGGAAAGAATTTATCTTTCGCACGGCCCGTGGCTGTGTGGTAGACTTTATCTTTCATACAGTCCGTGGCTGTGGGTAGACATTATCTTTCACACCGTCCGTGCCTTTGGAATAGACTTTATCTTTCACATGGTCCGTGGCTCTGGTATAGACTTTATCTTTCACACGGTAAGTGGCTGTGTGATAGACTTTTTCACACGGTCCGTGCCTGTGGGATAGACTTTATCTTTCACATGGTCCATGGCTGTGGGATAGACTTTTTGACATGGTCCGTGCCTGTGGGATAGACTTTATCTTTCACACGTTCCGTGGCTGTCGGATAGACTTTATCTTTCACTAGGTCCGTGCCTGTGGGACAGACTTTATCTTTCAAACGGTCCGTGGCTGTGGGATAGACTTTATCTTTTCCAAGGACCGTGCCTGTGGGGTAGACATTATCTTTCACACGGTCCGTGGATGTGGGGTAGACTTTATCTTTCAAACGGTCCGTGTCTGTGGGAATAGACTCTATCTTTCACACGGTCCGTGCCTGTGGGATAGACTTTATGTTTCACACGGTCCGTGCCTGTGGGGTAGACATTATCTTTCACACGGTTCGTGGATGTGGGGTAGACTTTATCGTTCACACGGTCCGTGCCTGTGGGATAGACTTTATCTTTCACACGGTCCGTGGTGTGGGATAGACTTTATCTTTCACACGGTCCGTGCCTGTGGGATAGACTTTATATTTCACACGGTCCGTGCCTGTGGGATAGACTTTATCTTTCACATGATCCGTGGCTGTGGGATAGACTTTATCTTTCACACGTTCGTTAGATGTGGGAACAGACTCTATCTTTCACACGGTCCGTGGCTGTGGGATAGACTCTATCTTTCACACGGTCCGTGGCTGTGGGGTAGACTTTATCTTTCATACAGTCCGTGGCTGTGGGGTAGACTTTATCTTTCACACGGTCCGTGCCTGTGGGGTAGACTTTATCTTTCACATGGTCCGTGGCTCTGGTATAGACGTTATCTTTCACACGGTAAGTGGCTGTGTGATAGACTTTTTCACACAGTCCGTGCCTGTCGGATAGACTTTATCTTTCACTAGGTCCGTGGCTGTGGGATAGACTTTTTGACACGGTCCCTGCCTGTGGGATAGACTTTATATTTCACACGGTCCGTGGCTGTCGGTAAAACTTTATCTTTCACAAGGTCCGTGCCTGTGGGATAGACTTCATCTTGCACACGGTCCGTGGCTGTGGGATAGACTTTATCTTTCACACGGTCCGTGGCTGTGGGAACACACTGTATCATTCACACTGTCCACGGCTGTGGGGTGAACTTTATCTTTCACACGGTCCGTGCCTGTGGGATAGACTTTATCGTTCACGTGGTCTGTGGCTGAGGGATAGACTTTTTCACACGGTCCGTGGCTGTGGGATAGACTTTATCTTTCACACGGTCCGTTCCTGTGGGATAGACTTTATCTTTCACACGGTCCGTGCCTGTGGGATAGAGTTTATCTTTCACATGATCCGTGGCTGTGGGATAGACTCTATCTTTCACACGGTCGCTGGCTGTGGGAATAGACTCTATCTTTCACACGGTCCGTGCCTGTGGGATAGACTTTATTTTTCACACGGTCCGTGGCTGTGGGGTAGACTTTATCTTTCACACGGTCCGTGGCTGTGGGATAGACTTTATCTTTCACACGGTCCGTTCCTGTGGGATAGACTTTATCTTTCACACGGTCCGTGCCTGTGGGATAGACTTTATCTTTCACATGATCCGTGGCTGTGGGATAGACTTTATCTTTCACACGTTCGGTAGATGTTGGAACAGACTCTATCTTTCACACGGTCCGTGGCTGTGGGATAGCCTCTATCTTTCACACGGTCCGTGTCTGTGGGGTAGACTTTATCTTTCACACGGTCCGTGGCTGTGGGGTAGACTTTATCTCTCACACGGCCCGGGGCTGTGGGGTAGACTTTATCTTTCACATGGCCCGTGCCTGTGGGGTAGACTTTATCTTTCACACGGTCCGTGCCTGTGGGGTAGACATTATCTTTCACATGGTCCGTGGATGTGGGGTAGACTTTATCTTTCACACGGTCCGTGGCTGTGGGGTAGACTTTATCTTTCACACGGCCCGTGGCTGTGGGGTAGAGTTTATCTTTCACATGGCCCGTGGCTGTGGAGTAGACTTTATCTTTCACATGGTCCGTGGCTGTGGGGTCGACTTTATCTTTCACACGGTCCGTGGCTGTGGGGTAGACTTTATCTTTCACACGGTCCGTGGCTGTGGGATAGACTTTTTCTTTCATATGGTCCGTGGCTGTGGGAATAGACTCTATCTTTCACACGGTCCGTGGCTGTGGGGTAGACATTATCTTTCACACGGTCCGTGGCTTTGGGGTACACTTCATCTTGCACACGGTCCGTGGCTGTGGGATAGACTTTATCTTTCACACGGTCCGTGGCTGGGGGGCAGACTTTATCTTTCACACGGTCCGTTGCTGTGGGAAGAGACTGTATCATTCACACTGTCCACGGCTGTGGGGTGGACTTTATCTTTCACACGGTCCATGCCTGTGGGATAGACTTTATCTTTCACATGGTCTGTGGCTGAGGGATAGAGTTTTTCACACGGTCCGTGGCTGTGGGATAGACTTTATCTTTCACACGGTCCGTTCCTGTGGGATAGACTTTATCTTTCACACGGTCCGTGCCTGTGGGATAGACTTTATCTTTCACATGATCCGTGGCTGTGGGATAGACTTTATCTTTCACACGGTCCGTGGCTGTGGGATAGACTCTATCTTTCCCTCGGTCCATGCCTGTGGGATAGCCTCTATCTTTCACACGGTCTGTGGCTGTGGGAATAGACTTTATCTTTCACACAGTCCATGCCTGTGGGATAGACTCTATCTTTCACATGGTCCGTGGCTGTGGGATAGCCTCTATCTTTCACACGGTCCGTGGCTGTGTGAATAGTCTTTATCTTTCACACGGTCCGTGGCTGTGGCGTAGACTTTATCTTTCACAAGCTCCGTGGCTGTGGGATAGACTTTATCTTTCACACGGTCCGTGTCTTTGTGGTAGACTTTATCTTTCACACGGTAGGTGGCTGTGGGAGTAGACTTTATCTTTCACACGGTCCGTGGTTGTGCAAATAGACTTTATCTTTAACATGGTCCGTGGCTGTGGGATAGACTTTTTCACACGGTCCGTGGCTGTGGGATAGACTTTATCTTTCACACGGTCCGTGCCTGTGGGATAGACTTTATCTTTCACATGATCCGTGGCTGTGGGGTAGACTTTATCTTTCACACGGTCCGTGGCTGTGGGGTAGACTTTATCTTTCACATGGCCCGTGGCTGTGGGGTAGACTTTATCTTTCACATGGCCCGTGCCTGTGGGGTAGACTTTATCTTTCACACGGTCCGTGCCTGTGGGGTAGACATTATCTTTCACATGGTCCGTGGATGTGGGGTCGACTTTATCTTTCACACGGTCCGTGGCTGTGGGGTAGACTTTATCTTTCACACGGCCCGTGGCTGTGGGGTAGAGTTTATCTTTCACACGGCCCGTGGCTGTGGAGTAGATTTTATCTTTCACATGGTCCGTGGCTGAGGGGTAGACTTTATCTTTCACATGGTCCGTGCCTGTGGGAAAGACTCCATCTTTCACACGGTTCGTGGCTTGGGATACACTTTTTCTTTCACATGGTCCGTGGCTGTGGGAATAGACTCTATCTTTCACACGGTCTGTGGCTGTGGGATAGACTTTATCTTTCACACGGTCCATGGCTGTGGGAATAGACTCTATCTTTCACACGGTCCGTGGCTGTGGGAAAGACTTTATCTTTCGCACGGCCCGTGGCTGTGTGGTAGACTTTATCTTTCATACAGTCCGTGGCTGTGCGGTAGACTTTATCTTTCACTCGGTCCGTGCCTGTGGAGTAGACTTTATCTTTCACATGGTCCGTGGCTCTGGTATAGACTTTATCTTTCACACGGTAAGTGGCTGTGTGATAGACTTTTTCACACGGTCCGTGCCTGTGGGATAGACTTTATCTTTCACATGGTCCGTGCCTGTGGGATAGACTTTTTGACACGGTCCGTGCCTGTGGGATAGACTTTATCTTTCACACGTTCCGTGGCTGTCGGATAGACTTTATCTTTCACAAGGTCCGTGCCTGTGGGATAGACTTTATCTTTCAAACGGTCCGTGGCTGTGGGAATAGACTCTATCCTTCACACGGTCCGTGCCTGTGGGATAGACTTTATCTTTCACACTGTCCGTGCCGGCGGGGTAGACATTATCTTTCACATGGTTCGTGGATGTGGGGTAGACTTTATCGTTCACACGGTCCGTGGCTGTGGGGTAGACTTTATCTTTCACACGGTCCGTGCCTGTGGGATAGACTTTATCTTTCACCCGGTCCGTGGCTGTGGGATAGACTCTATCTTTCACACGGTCGTTTCCTGTGGGGTAGACTCTATCTTTCACACGGTTCATGGCTGTTGGAATAGACTTTATCTTTCACACGGTCCGTGGTGTGGGATAGACTTTATCTTTCACACGGTCCGTGCCTGTGGGATAGACTTTATCTTTCACACGGTCTGTGCCTGTGGGATAGACTTTATCTTTCACATGATCCGTGGCTGTGGGATAGACTTTATCTTTCACACGTTCGTTAGATGTGGGAACAGACTCTATCTTTCACACGGTCCGTGGCTGTGCGATAGACTCTATCTTTCACACGGTCCGTGGCTGTGGGGTAGACTTTATCTTTCATACAGTCCGTGGCTGTGGGGTAGACTTTATCTTTCACACGGTCCGTGCCTGTGGGGTAGACTTTATCTTTCACATGGTCCGTGGCTCTGGTATAGACTTTATCTTTCACACGGTAAGTGGCTGTGTGATAGACTTTTTCACACTGTCCGTGCCTGTCGGATAGACTTTATCTTTCACATGGTCCGTGGCTGAGGGATAGACTTTTTGACCCGGTCCGTGCCTGTGGGAGAGACTTTATCTTTCACACGGTCCGTGGCTGTTGGATAGACTTTATCTTTCACAAGGTCCGTGCCTGTGGGATAGACTTTATCTTTCAAACGGTCCGTGGCTGTGGGATAGACTTTATCTTTCACACGGTCCATGGCTGTGGGAATAGACTCTACCTTTCACACGGTCTGTGCCTGTGGGATAGACTTTATCTTTCACACGGTCCGTGGCTGTCGGATAGACTTTATCTTTCACAAGGTCCGTGCCTGTGGGATAGACTTTATCTTTCAAACGGTCCGTGGCTGTGGGATAGACTTTATCTTTCACACGGTCCATGGCTGTGGGAATAGACTCTACCTTTCACACGGTCCGTGCCTGTGGGGTAGACATTATCTTTCACACGGTCCATGGCTGTGGGGTAGACTTCATCTTGCACACGGTCCGTGGCTGTGGGATAGACTTTATCTTTCACACGGTCCGTGGCTGTGGGGCAGACTTTAACTTTCACACGGTCCGTGGCTGTGGGAACAGACTGTATCATTCACACTTTCCACGGCTGTTGGGTGGACTTTATCTTTCACACGATCCGTGCCTGTGGGATAGACTTTATCTTTCACATGATCCGTGCCTGTGGGATAGACTTTATTTTTCACACGGTCCGTGGCTGTGGGGTAGACTTTATCTTTCACACGGCCCGTGGCTGTGGGGTAGAGTTTATCTTTCACACGGCCCATGGCTGTGGAGTAGACTTTATCTTTCACATGGTCCGTGCCTGTGGGATAGACTTTATCTTTCACACGGTCCGTGCCTGTGGGATAGACTTTATCTTTCACACGGTCCGTGGCTGTGGGATAGACTCTATCTTTCCCTCGGTCCATGCCTGTGGGATAGCCTCTATCTTTCACACGGTCTGTGGCTGTGGAAATAGACTTTATCTTTCACACAGTCCATGCCTGTGGGATAGACTCTATCTTTCACATGGTCCGTGGCTGTGGGATAGCCTCTATCTTTCACACGGTCCGTGGCTGTGTGAATAGGCTTTATCTTTCACACGGTCCATGGCTGTGGGGTAGACTTTATCTTTCACAAGCTCCGTAACTGTGGGATAGACTTTATCTTTCACACAGTCCGTGTCTTTGTGGTAGACTTTATCTTTCACACGGTAGGTGGCTGTGGGAGTAGACTTTATCTTTCACACGGTCCGTGGCTGTGCAAATAGACTTTATCTTTAACATGGTCCGTGGCTGTGGGATAGACTTTATCTTTCACACGGTCCGTGCCTGTGGGATAGACTTTATCTTTCACATGATCCGTGGCTGTGGGATAGACTTTATCTTTCACACGTTCGTTAGATGTGGGAACAGACTCTATCTTTCACACGGTCCGTGGCTGTGGGATAGCCTCTATCTTTCACACGGTCCGTGGCTGTGGGGTAGACTTTATCTTTCACACGGTCCGTGGCTGTGGGGTAGACTTTATCTTTCACACGGCCCGTGGCTGTGGGGTAGACTTTATCTTTCACATGGGCCGTGCCTGTGGGGTAGACTTTATCTTTCACAAGGTCCGTGCCTGTGGGGTAGACATTATCTTTCACATGGTCCGTGGATGTGGGGTCGACTTTATCTTTCAAACGGCCCGTGGCTGTGGGGTAGAGTTTATCTTTCACACGGCCCGTGGCTGTGGAGTAGACTTTATCTTTCACATGGTCCGTGGCTGAGGGGTAGACTTTATCTTTCACACGGTCCGTGCCTGTGGGAAAGACTCCATCTTTTACACGGTCCGTGGCTTGGGATACACTTTTTCTTTCACATGGTCCGTGGCTGTGGGAATAGACTCTATCTTTCACACGGTCTGTGGCTGTGGGATAGACTTTATCTTTCACACGGTCCATGGCTGTGGGAATAGACTCTATCTTTCACACGGTCCGTGGCTGTGGGAAAGACTTTATCTTTCGCACGGCCCGTGGCTGTGTGGTAGACTTTACCTTTCATACAGTCCGTGGCTGTGGGGTAGACTTTATCTTTCACACGGTCCGTGCCTGTGGAGTAGACTTTATCTTTCACATGGTCCGTGGCTCTGGTATAGACTTTATCTTTCACACGGTAAGTGGCTGTGTGATAGACTTTTTCACACGGTCCGTGCCTGTGGGATAGACTTTATCTTTCACATGGTCCGTGCCTGTGGGATAGACTTTTTGACACGGTCCGTGCCTGTGGGATAGACTTTATCTTTCACACGTTCCGTGGCTGTCGGATAGACTTTATCTTTCACAAGGTCCGTGCCTGTGGGATAGACTTTATCTTTCAAACGGTCTGTGGCTGTGGGAATAGACTCTATCTTTCACACGGTCCGTGCCTGTGGGATAGACTTTATCTTTCACACTGTCCGTGCCGGGGGGGTAGACATTATCTTTCACACGGTTCGTGGATGTGGGGTAGACTTTATCGTTCACACGGTCCGTGGCTGTGGGGTAGACTTTATCTTTCACACGGTCCGTGCCTGTGGGATAGACTTTATCTTTCACACGGTCCGTGGCTGTGGGATAGCCTCTATCTATCACACGGTCCGTGGCTGTGTGAAGAGGCTTTATCTTTCACACGGTCCGTGGCTGTGGGGTAGACTTTATCTTTCACATGCTCCGTGGCTGTGGGATAGACTTTATCTTTCACACGGTCCGTGTCTTTGTGGTAGACTTTATCTTTCACACGGTAGGTGGCTGTGGGAGTAGACTTTATCTTTCACACGGTCCGTGGCTGTGCGAATAGACTTTATCTTTCACATGGACCGTGGCTGTGGGATAGACTTTTTCACACGGTCCGTGGCTGTGGGATAGACTTTATCTTTCACACAGTCCGTGCCTGTGGGATAGACATTATCTTTCACATGGTCCGTGCCTGTGGGATAGACTTTATCTTTCACATGATCCGTGGCTGTGGGATAGACTTTATCTTTCACACGTTCGTTAGATGTGGGAACAGACTCTATCTTTCACACGGTCTGTGGCTGTGGGATAGACTCTATCTTTCACACGGTCCGTGGCTGTGGGGTAGACTTTATCTTTCACCCGGTCCGTGCCTGTGGAATAGACTTTATCTTTCACATGGTCCGTGGCTCTGGTATAGACTTTACTTTCACACGGTAAGTGGCTGTGTGATAGACTTTTTCACACGGTCCGTGCCTGTGGGATAGACTTTATCTTTCACATGGTCCGTGGCTGTGGGATAGATATTTTTGACACGGTCCGTGCCTGTGGGATAGACTTTATCTTTCACACGTTCCGTGGCTGTCGGATAGACTTTATCTTTCACACGGTCCGTGCCTGTGGGGTAGACATTATCTTTCACACGGTTCGTGGATGTGGGGTAGACTTTATCTTTCACACGGTCCGTGGCTGTGTGATAGACTCTATCTTTCACACGGTCGTTTCCTGTGGGGTAGACTCTATCTTTCACACGGTTCATGGCTGTTGGAATAGACTTTATCTTTCACACGGTCCGTGGTGTGGGATAGACTTTATCTTTCACACGGTCCGTGCCTGTGGGATAGACTTTATCTTTCACACGGTCCGTGCCTGTGGGATAGACTTTATCTGTCACATGATCCGTGGCTGTGGGATAGACTTTATCTTTCACACGTTCATTAGATGTGGGAACAGACTCTATCTTTCACACGGTCCGTGGCTGTGGGATAGACTCTATCTTTCCCTCGGTCCATGCCTGTGGGATAGCCTCTATCTTTCACACGGTCCGTGGCTGTGGGAATAGACTTTATTTTTCACACAGTCCATGCCTGTGGGATAGACTCTATCTTTCACATTGTCCGTGGCTGTGGGATAGCCTCGATCTATCACACGGTCCGTGGCTGTGTGAATAGGCTTTATCTTTCACACGGTCCGTGGCTGTGGGGTAGACGTTATCTTTCACAAGCTCCGTGGCTGTGGGATAGACTTTATCTTTCACACGGTCCGTGTCTTTGTGGTAGACTTTATCTTTCACACGGTAGGTGGCTGTGGGAGTAGACTTTATCTTTCACACGGTCCGTGGCTGTGCGAATAGACTTTATCTTTCACATGGTCCGTGGCTGTGGGATAGACTTTTTC
Organism: Cervus elaphus; assembly: GCF_910594005.1. Taxonomy (NCBI): domain Eukaryota; kingdom Metazoa; phylum Chordata; class Mammalia; order Artiodactyla; family Cervidae; genus Cervus; species Cervus elaphus. The sequence goes on along the minus strand of NC_057815.1, from coordinate 7,599,395 downwards.
AAACGGTCCGTGGCTGTGGGATAGACTTTATCTTTCACACGGTCCGTGCCTGTGGGATAGACTTTATCTTTCACATGGTCCGTGCCTGTGGGATAGACTTTATCTTTCACATGATCCGTGGCTGTGGGATAGACTTTATCTTTCACACGTTCGTTAGATATGGGAACAGACTCTATCTTTCACACGGTCTGTGGCTGTGGGATAGACTCTATTTTTCACACGGTCCGTGGCTGTGGGGTAGACTTTATCTTTCACACGGTCCGTGGCTGTGGGGTAGACTTTATCTTTCACACGGCCCGTGGCTGTGGGGTAGACTTTATCTTTCACATTGGCCGTGCCTGTGGGGTAGACTTTATCTTTCACACGGTCCGTGCCTGTGGGGTAGACATTATCTTTCACATGATCCGTGCATGTGGGGTAGACTTTATCTTTCACACGGTCCGTGGCTGTGGGGTAGACTTTATCTTTCACACGGCCCATGGCTGTGGGGTAGAGTTTATCTTTCACACGGCCCGTGGCTGTGGAGTAGACTTTATCTTTCACACGGTCCGTGGCAGTGGGGTAGACTTTATCTTTCACACGGTCCGTGCCTGTGGGAAAGACTCCATCTGTCACACGGTCCGTGGCTGTGGGATAGACTTTTTCTTTCACATGGTCCGTGGCTGTGGGAATAGACTCTATCTTTCACACGGTCCGTGGCTGTGGGATAGACTTTATCTTTCACACGGTCCATGGCTGTGGGAATAGACTCTATCTTTCACACGGTCCGTGGCTGTGGGTAAGACTTTATCTTTCGCACGGCCCGTGGCTGTGTGGTAGACTTTATCTTTCATACAGTCCGTGGCTGTGGGGTAGACATTATCTTTCAAACGGTCCGTGCCTGTGGAATAGACTTTATCTTTCACATGGTCCGTGGCTCTGGTATAGACTTTATTTTTCACACGGTAAGTGGCTGTGTGATAGACTTTTTCACACGGTCCGTGCCTGTGGGATAGTCTTTATCTTTCACATGGTCCGTGGCTGTGGGATAGACTTTTTGACACGGTCCGTGCCTGTGTTATAGACTTTATCTTTCACACGTTCCGTGGCTGTCGGATAGACTTTATCTTTCACACGGTCCGTGCCTGTGGGGTAGAAATTATCTTTCACACGGTTCGTGGATGTGGGGTAGACTTTATCGTTAACACGGTCCGTGGCTGTGGGGTAGACTTTATCTTTCACACGGTCCGTGCCTGTGGGATAGACCTTATCTTTCACACGGTCCGTGGCTGTGAGATAGACTCTATCTTTCACACGGTCGTTTCCTGTGGGGTAGACTCTATCTTTCACACGGTTCATGGCTGTTGGAATAGACTTTATCTTTCACACGGTCCGTGGTGTGGGATAGACTTTATCTTTCACACGGTCCGTGCCTGTGGGATAGACTTTATCTTTCACACGGTCCGTGCCCGTGGGATAGACTTTATCTTTCACATGATCCGTGGCTGTGGGATAGACTTTATCTTTCACACGTTCGTTAGATGTGGGAACAGACTCTATCTTTCACACGGTCCGTGGCTGTGGGATAGACTCTATCTTTCACACGGTCCATGGCTGTGGGGTAGACTTTATCTTTCATACAGTCCGTGGCTGTGGGGTAGACTTTATGTTTCACACGGTCTGTGCCTGTGGGGTAGACTTTATCTTTCACATGGTCCGTGCCTCTGGTATAGACTTTATCTTTCACACGGTAAGTGGCTGTGTGATAGACTTTTTCACACTGTCCGTGCCTGTCAGATAGACTTTATCTTTCACATGGTCCGTGGCTGTGGGATAGACTTTATCTTTCAAACGGTCCGTAGCTGTGGGATAGACTTTATCTTTCACATGGTCCGTGGCTGTGGGATAGACTTTTTCACACGGTCCGTGGCTGTGGGATAGACTTTATCTTTCACACGGTCCGTGGCTGTCGGATAGACTTTATCTTTCACAAAGTCCGTGGCTGTGGGATAGACTTTATCTTTCACATGATCCGTGGCTGTGGGATAGACTTTATCTTTCACACGTTCGTTAGATGTTGGAACAGACTCTATCTTTCACACGGTCCGTGGATGTGGGATAGACTCTATCTTTCACATGGTCCGTGGCTGTGGGGTAGACTTTATCTTTCATACAGTCCGTGGCTGTGGGGCAGACTTTATCTTTCACACGGTCCGTGCCTGTGGGGTAGACTTTATCTTTCACATGGTCCGTGACTCTGGTATAGACTTTATCTTTCACACGGTAAGTGGCTGTGTGATAGACTTTTTCACACTGTCCGTGCCTGTCGGATAGACTTTATCTTTCACATGGTCCGTGGCTGTGGGATAGACTTTATCTTTCAAACGGTCCGTGGCTGTGGGATAGACTTTACCTTTCACACGGTCCATGGCTGTGGGAATAGACTCTACCTTTCACACGGTCCGTGCCTGTGGGGTAGACATTATCTTTCACACGGTCCATGGCTGTGGGGTAGACTTCATCTTGCACACGGTCCGTGGCTGTGGGATAGACTTTATCTTTCACACGGTCCGTGGCTGTGGGGCAGACTTTACCTTTCACACGGTCCGTGGCTGTGGGAACAGACTGTATCATTCACACTGTCCACGGCTGTGGGGTGGACTTTATCTTTCACACGGTCCGTGCCTGTGGGATAGACTTTATCTTTCACATGATCCGTGGCTGTGGGATAGACTCTATCTTTCACACGGTCGCTGGCTGTGGGAATAGACTCTATCTTTCACACGGTCCGTGCCTGTGGGATAGACATTATTTTTCACACGATCCGTGGCTGTGGGGTAGACTTTATCTTTCACACGGTCCGTGGCTATGGGGTAGACTTTATCTTTCACATGGTCCGTGGCTGTGGGGTAGACTTTATCTTTCACAAGCTCCGTGGCTGTGGGATAGACTTTATCTTTCACACGGTCCGTGTCTTTGTGGTAGACTTTATCTTTCACACGGTAGGTGGCTGTGGGAGCAGACTTTATCTTTCACACGGTCCGTGGCAGTGGATTAGACTTTATCATTTACACGGTCCATGGCTGTGGGGTAGACTTTATCTTTCACACGGCCCGTGGCTGTGAGGTAGACTTTCTCTTTCACATGGCCCGTGGCAGTGGATTAGACTTTATCTTTCACACTGCCCGTGGCTATGGGGTAGACTTTATCTTTCACACGGCCCGTGCCTGTGGGGTAGACTTTATCTTTCACATGGTCCGTGGCTGTGGGGTAGACTTTATCTTTCACACGGCCCGTGGCTGTGAGGTAGACTTTCTCTTTCACATGGCCCGTGGCAGTGGATTAGACTTTATCTTTCACACGGTCCGTGGCTGTGGGAATAGACTTTATCTTTCACACGGTCCGTGCCTGTGGGATAGACTTTATCTTTCACACGGTCCGTGGCTGTGGGATAGACTCTATCTTTCCCTCGGTCCATGCCTGTGGGATAGCCTCTATCTTTCACATGGTCTGTGGCTGTGGGAATAGACTTTATCTTTCACACAGTCCATGCCTGTGGGATAGACTCTATCTTTCACATGGTCCGTGGCTGTGGGATCGCCTCTATCTTTCACACGGTCCGTGGCTGTGTGAATAGGCTTTATCTTTCACACGGTCCGTGGCTGTGGGGTAGACTTTATCTTTCACAAGCTCCGTGGCTGTGGGATAGACTTTATCTTTCACACGGTCCGTGTCTTTGTGGTAGACTTTATCTTTCACACGGTAGGTGGCTGTGGGAGTAGACTTTATCTTTCACACGGTCCGTGGCTGTGCGAATAGACTTTATCTTTCACATGGTCCGTGGCTGTGGGATAGACTTTTTCACACGGTCCGTGGCTGTGGGATAGACTTTATCTTTCACACGGTCCGTGCCTGTGGGATAGACTTTATCTTTCACACGGTCCGTGCCTGTGGGATAGACTTTATCTTTCACAAGATCCGTGGCTGTGGGATAGACTTTATCTTTCACACGTTCGTTAGATGTGGGAACAGACTCTATCTTTCACACGGTCGTGGCTGTGGGATAGCCTCTATCTTTCACACGGTCCGTGGCTGTGGGGTAGACTTTATCTTTCACACGGTCCGTGGCTGTGGGGTAGACTTTATCTTTCACACGGCCCGTGGCTGTGGGGTAGACTTTATCTTTCATATGGCCCGTGCCTGTGGGGTAGACTTTATCTTTCACACAGTCCGTGCCTGTGGGGTAGACATTATCTTTCACATGGTCCGTGGATGTGGGGTCGACTTTATCTTTCACACGGTCCGTGCCTGTGGGATAGACTTTATCTTTCACATGATCCGTGGCTGTGGGATAGACTTTATCTTTCACACGTTCGTTAGATGTGGGAACAGACTCTATCTTTCACACGGTCCGTGGCTGTGGGATAGACTCTATCTTTCACACAGTCCGTGGCTGTGGGGTAGACTTTATCTTTCATACAGTCCGTGGCTGTGGGGTAGACTTTATCTTTCACACGGTCCGTGCCTGTGGGGTAGACTTTATCTTTCACATGGTCCGTGGCTCTGGTATAGACTTTATCTTTCACACGGTAAGTGGCTGTGTGATAGACTTTTTCACACTGTCCGTGCCTGTCGGATAGACTTTATCTTTCACATGGTCCGTGGCTGTGGGATAGACTTTATCTTTCAAACGGTCCGTGGCTGTGGGATAGACTTTATCTTTCAAACGGTCCATGACTGTGGGAATAGACTCTACCTTTCACACGGTCCGTGCCTGTGGTGTAGACATTATCTTTCACACGGTCCATGGCTGTGGGGTAGACTTCATCTTGCACACGGTCCGTGGCTGTGGGATAGACTTTATCTTTCACACGGTCCGTGGCTGTGGGGCAGACTTTACCTTTCACACGGTCCGTGGCTTTGGGAACAGACTGTATCATTCACACTGTCCACGGCTGTGGGGTGGACTTTATCTTTCACACGGTCCGTGCCTGTGGGATAGACTTTATCTTTCACATGATCCGTGGCTGTGGGATAGACTCTATCTTTCACACGGTCGCTGGCTGTGGGAATAGACTCTATCTTTCACACGGTCCGTGCCTGTGGGATAGACTTTATTTTTCACACGGTCCGTGGCTGTGGGGTAGACTTTATCTTTCACACGGTCCGTGGCTGTGGGATAGAATTTATCTTTCACATGGCCCGTGGCTCTGGGCAAGACTTTATCTTTCACACTGCCCGTGGCTGTGGGGTAGACTTTATCTTTCACACGGCCCGTGCCTGTGGGGTAGACTTTATCTTTCACATGGTCCGTGGCTGTTGGGTAGACTTTATCTTTCACACGGCCCGTGGCTATGAGGTAGACTTTCTCTTTCACATGGCCCGTGGCAGTGGATTAGACTTTATCATTTACACGGTCCATGGCTGTGGGGTAGACTTTATCTTTCACACGGCCCGTGGCTGTGAGGTAGACTTTCTCTTTCACATGGCCCGTGGCAGTGGATTAGACTTTATCTTTCACACTGCCCGTGGCTGTGGGGTAGACTTTATCTTTCACACGGCCCGTGCCTGTGGGGTAGACTTTATCTTTCACATGGTCCGTGGCTGTGGGGTAGACTTTATCTTTCACACGGCCCGTGGCTGTGAGGTAGACTTTCTCTTTCACATGGCCCGTGGCAGTGGATTAGACTTTATCTATCAAACGGTCCGTGGCTGTGGGAATAGACTTTATCTTTCACACGGTCCGTGCCTGTGGGATAGACTTTATCTTTCACATGGTCCGTGGCTGTGAGATAGACTCTATCTTTCCCTCGGTCCATGTCTGTGGGATAGCCTCTATCTTTCACACGGTCTGTGGCTGTGGGAATAGACTTTATCTTTCACACAGTCCATGCCTGTGGGATAGACTCTATCTTTCACATGGTCCGTGGCTGTGGGATAGCCTCTATCTTTCACACGGTCCGTGGCTGTGTGAATAGGCTTTATCTTTCACACGGTCCGTGGCTGTGGGGTAGACTTTATCTTTCACAAGCTCCGTGGCTGTGGGATAGACTTTATCTTTCACACGGTCCGTGTCTTTGTGGTAGACTTTATCTTTCACACGGTAGGTGGCTGTGGGAGTAGACTTTATCTTTCACACGGTCCGTGGCTGTGCGAATAGACTTTATCTTTCACATGGTCCGTGGCTGTGGGATAGACTTTTTCACACGGTCCGTGGCTGTGGGATAGACTTTATCTTTCACACGGTCCGTGCCTGTGGGATAGACTTTATCTTTCACACGGTCCGTGCCTGTGGGATAGACTTTATCTTTCACATGATCCGTGGCTGTGGGAAAGACTTTATCTTTCACACGTTCGTTAGATGTGGGAACAGACTCTATCTTTCACACGGTCCGTGGCTGTGGGATAGCCTCTATCTTTCACACGGTCCGTGGCTGTGGGGTAGACTTTATCTTTCACATGGTCCGTGGCTGTGGGGTAGACTTTATCTTTCACACGGCCCGTGGCTGTGGGGTAGACTTTATCTTTCACACGGCCCGTGGCTGTGGGGTAGACTTTATCTTTCACACAGTCCGTGCCTGTGGGGTAGACATTATCTTTCACATGGTCCGTGGATGTGGGGTCGACTTTATCTTTCACACGGTCCGTGGCTGTGGGGTAGACTTTATCTTTCACACGGCCCGTGGCTGTGAGGTAGAGTTTATCTTTCACACGGCCCGTGGCTGTGGAGTAGACTTTATCTTTCACATGGTCCGTGGCTGAGGGGTAGACTTTATCTTTCACACGGTCCGTGCCTGTGGGAAAGACTCCATCTTTCACACGGTCCGTGGCTTGGGATACACTTTTTCTTTCACATGGTCCGTGGCTGTGGGAATAGACTCTATCTTTCACACGGTCTGTGGCTGTGGGATAGACTTTATCTTTCACACGGTCCATGGCTGTGGGAATAGACTCTATCTTTCACACGGTCCGTGGCTGTGGGAAAGACTTTATCTTTCCCACGGCCCGTGGCTGTGTGGTAGACTTTATCTTTCATACAGTCCGTGGCTGTGGGGTAGACTTTATCTTTCACACGGTCCGTGCCTGTGGAGTAGACTTTATCTTTCACATGGTCCGTGGCTCTGGTATAGACTTTATCTTTCACACGGTAAGTGGCTGTGTGATAGACTTTTTCACACAGTCCGTGCCTGTGGGATAGACTTTATCTTTCACATGGTCCGTGGCTGTGGGATAGACTTTTTGACACGGTCCGTGCCTGTGGGATAGACTTTATCTTTCACACGTTCCGTGGCTGTCGGATAGACTTTATCTTTCACAAGGTCCGTGCCTGTGGGATAGACTTTATCTTTCAAACGGTCCGTGGCTGTGGGATAGACTTTATCTTTCACAAGGTCCATGCCTGTGAGGTAGACATTATCTTTCACATGGTCCGTGGATGTGGGGTAGACTTTATCTTTCAAACGGTCCGTGGCTGTGGGAATAGACTCTATCTTTCACACGGTCCGTGCCTGTGGGATAGACTTTATCTTTCACACTGTCCGTGCCGGGGGGGTAGACATTAGCTTTCACACGGTTCATGGATGTGGGGTAGACATTATCATTCACACGGTCCATGGCTGTGGGGTAGACTTTATCTTTCACACGGTCCGTGCCTGTGGGATAGACTTTATCTTTCACACGGTCCGTGGCTGTGGGATAGACTCTATCTTTCACACGGTCCATGGCTGTTGGAATAGACTTTATCTTTCACACGGTCCGTGGTGTGGGATAGACTTTATCTTTCACACGGTCCGTGCCTGTGGGATAGACTTTATCTTTCACACGGTCCATGCCTTTGGGATAGACTTTATCTTTCACATGATCCGTGGCTGTGGGATAGACTTTATCTTTCACACGTTCGTTAGATGTTGGAACAGACTCTATCTTTCACACGGTCCGTGGCTGTGGGATAGACTCTATCTTTCACACGGTCCGTGGCTGTGGGGTAGACTTTATCTTTCATACAGTCCGTGGCTGTGGGATAGACTTTATCTTTCACACGGTCCGTGCCTGTGGGGTAGACTTTATCTTTCACATGGTCCGTGGCTCTGGTATAGAATTTATCTTTCACACTGTAAGTGGCTTTGTGATAGACTTTTTCACACTGTCCGTGCCTGTCGGATAGACTTTATCTTTCACATGGTCCGTGGCTGTGGGATAGACTTTATCTTTCACACGGTCCATGGCTGTGGGAATAGACTCTACCTTTCACACGGTCCGTGCCTGTGGGGTAGACATTATCTTTCACACGGTCCGTGGCTGTGGGGTAGACTTCATCTTGCACACGGTCCGTGGCTGTGGGATAGACTTTATCTTTCACACGGTCCGTGGCTGTGGGGCAGACTTTACCTTTCACACGGTCCGTGGCTGTGGGAACAGACTGTATCATTCACACTGTCCACGGCTGTGGGGTGGACTTTATCTTTCACACGGTCCGTGCCTGTGGGATAGACTTTATCTTTCACATGATCCGTGGCTGTGGGATAGACTCTATCTTTCACACGGTCGTTGGCTGTGGGAATAGACTCTATCTTTCACACGGTCCGTGCCTGTGGGATAGACTTTATTTTTCACACGGTCCGTGGCTGTGGGGTAGACTTTATCTTTCACACGGTCCGTGGCTGTGGGATAGACTTTATCTTTCACACGGCCCGTGGCTCTGGGCAAGACTTTATCTTTCACACTGCCCGTGGCTGTGGGGTAGACTTTATCTTTCACACGGCCCGTGCCTGTGGGGTAGACTTTATCTTTCACATGGTCCGTGGCTGTGGGGTAGACTTTATCTTTAACACGGCCCGTGGCTGTGAGGTAGACTTTCTCTTTCTCATGGCCCGTGGCAGTGGATTAGACTTTATCATTTACACGGTCCATGGCTGTGGGGTAGACTTTATCTTTCACACGGCCCGTGGCTGTGAGGTAGACTTTCTCTTTCACACGGTCCGTGGCTGTGGATTAGACTTTATCATTTACACGGTCCACGGCTGTGGGGTAGACTTTATCTTTCACACGGTCCGTGCCTGTGGGATAGACTTTATCTTTCACATGGTCTGTGGCTGAGGGATAGACTTTTCACAGGGTCCGTGGCTGTGGGATAGACTTTATCTTTCACACGGTCCGTGGCTGTGGGGTACACTTACCTTTCACACGGTCCGTGGCTGTGGGGTACACTTACCTTTCACACGGTCCGTGGCTGTGGGGTAGACTTTACCTTTCACACGGTCCGTGGCTGTGGGGTAGACATTATCTTTCACAAGGTCAGTGGCTGTGGGAATAGACTCTATCTTTCACACGGTCCGTGGCTGTGGGATAGGCTTTATCTTTCACACGGTCCATGGCTGTGGGAATAGACTCTATCTTTCACACGGTCCGTGGCTGTGGGAAAGACTTTATCTTTCGCACGGCCCGTGGCTGTGTGGTAGATTTTATCTTTCATACAGTCCGTGGCTGTGGGGTAGACTTTAGCTTTCACACGGTCCGTGGCTGTGGGATAGACTCTATCTTTCACACGGTCGTTTCCTTTGGGGTAGACTCTATCTTTCACACGGTTCATGGCTGTTGGAATAGACTTTATCTTTCACACGGGCCGTGGCTGTGGGTAGACTTTATCTTTCACACGGTCCGTGGCTGTGGGATAGATTTTTGTCACGGTCCGTGCCTGTGGGATAGACTTTATCTTTCACACGGTCCGTGGCTGTCGGATAGACTTTATCTGTCACAAGGTCCGTGCCTGTGGGATAGACTTTATCTTTCAAACGGTCCGTGGCTGTGGGATAGACTTTGTCTTTCACAAGTTCCGTGCCTGTGGGGTAGACATTATCTTTCACCGGGTCCGTGGATGTGGGGTAGACTTTATCTTTCAAATGGTCCGTGGCTGTGGGAATAGACTCTATCTTTCACACGGTCCGTGCCTGTGGGATAGACTTTATCTTTCACACGGTCCGTGCCTGTGGGGAGACATTATCTTTCACACGGTCCGTGGATGTGGGGTAGACTTTATCGTTCACACGGTCCTTGCCTGTGGGATAGACTTTATCTTTCACACGGTCCGTGGCTGTGGGATAGACTCTATCTTTCACACGGTCGTTTCCTTTGGGGTAGACTCTATCTTTCACACGGTTCATGGCTGTTGGAATAGACTTTATCTTTCACACGGTCCGTGGTGTGGGATAGACTTTATCTTTCACACGGGCCGTGGCTGTGGGTAGACTTTATCTTTCACACGGTCCGTGGCTGTGGTGTAGACTTTATCTTTCACACTGCCCGTGGCTGTGCGGTAAACTTTATGTTTCACACGGCCCGTGGATGTGGGGTAGACTTTATCTTTCACACGGTCCGTGGCTGTGGGGTAGACTTTATCTTTCACATGGTCCGTGGCTGTGGGGTAGACTTTATCTTTCACACGGTCCGTGCCTGTGGGAATGACTCTATCTTTCACACGGTCAGTGGCTGTGGGATAGACTTTTTCTTTCACATGGTCTGTGGCTGTGGGAATAGACTCTATCTTTCACACGGTCCATGGCTGTGGGATAGACTTTATCTTTCACACGGTCCGTGGCTGTGGGAATAGACTTTATGTTTCACAAGGTCCGTGGCTCTGCGAATAAACTTTATCTTTCACATGGTCTGTGGCTGTGGGGTAGACTTTATCTTTCACACGGCCCGTGGCTATGAGGTAGACTTTCTCTTTCACATGGCCCGTGGCAGTGGATTAGACTTTATCATTTACACGGTCCATGGCTGTGGGGTAGACTTTATCTTTCACACGGCCCGTGGCTGTGAGGTAGACTTTCTCTTTCACATGGCCCGTGGCAGTGGATTAGACTTTATCTTTCACACTGCCCGTGGCTGTGGGGTAGACTTTATCTTTCACACGGCCCGTGCCTGTGGGGTAGACTTTATCTTTCACATGGTCCGTGGCTGTGGGGTAGACTTTATCTTTCACACGGCCCGTGGCTGTGAGGTAGACTTTCTCTTTCACATGGCCCGTGGCAGTGGATTAGACTTTATCTATCACACGGTCCGTGGCTGTGGGAATAGACTTTATCTTTCACACGGTCCGTGCCTGTGGGATAGACTTTATCTTTCACATGGTCCGTGGCTGTGAGATAGACTCTATCTTTCCCTCGGTCCATGTCTGTGGGATAGCCTCTATCTTTCACACGGTCTGTGGCTGTGGGAATAGACTTTATCTTTCACACAGTCCATGCCTGTGGGATAGACTCTATCTTTCACATGGTCCGTGGCTGTGGGATAGCCTCTATCTTTCACACGGTCCGTGGCTGTGTGAATAGGCTTTATCTTTCACACGGTCCGTGGCTGTGGGGTAGACTTTATCTTTCACAAGCTCCGTGGCTGTGGGATAGACTTTATCTTTCACACGGTCCGTGTCTTTGTGGTAGACTTTATCTTTCACACGGTAGGTGGCTGTGGGAGTAGACTTTATCTTTCACACGGTCCGTGGCTGTGCGAATAGACTTTATCTTTCACATGGTCCGTGGCTGTGGGATAGACTTTTTCACACGGTCCGTGGCTGTGGGATAGACTTTATCTTTCACACGGTCCGTGCCTGTGGGATAGACTTTATCTTTCACACGGTCCGTGCCTGTGGGATAGACTTTATCTTTCACATGATCCGTGGCTGTGGGAAAGACTTTATCTTTCACACGTTCGTTAGATGTGGGAACAGACTCTATCTTTCACACGGTCCGTGGCTGTGGGATAGCCTCTATCTTTCACACGGTCCGTGGCTGTGGGGTAGACTTTATCTTTCACATGGTCCGTGGCTGTGGGGTAGACTTTATCTTTCACACGGCCCGTGGCTGTGGGGTAGACTTTATCTTTCACATGGCCCGTGCCTGTGGGGTAGACTTTATCTTTCACACAGTCCGTGCCTGTGGGGTAGACATTATCTTTCACATGGTCCGTGGATGTGGGGTCGACTTTATCTTTCACACGGTCCGTGGCGGTGGGGTAGACTTTATCTTTCACACGGCCCGTGGCTGTGAGGTAGAGTTTATCTTTCACACGGCCCGTGGCTGTGGAGTAGACTTTATCTTTCACATGGTCCGTGGCTGAGGGGTAGACTTTATCTTTCACACGGTCCGTGCCTGTGGGAAAGACTCCATCTTTCACACGGTCCGTGGCTGTGGGAATAGACTCTATCTTTCACACGGTCCGTGGCTGTGGGAAAGACTTTATCTTTCCCACGGCCCGTGGCTGTGTGGTAGACTTTATCTTTCATACAGTCCGTGGCTGTGGGGTAGACTTTATCTTTCACACGGTCCGTGCCTGTGGAGTAGACTTTATCTTTCACATGGTCCGTGGCTCTGGTATAGACTTTATCTTTCACACGGTAAGTGGCTGTGTGATAGACTTTTTCACACAGTCCGTGCCTGTGGGATAGACTTTATCTTTCACATGGTCCGTGGCTGTGGGATAGACTTTTTGACACGGTCCGTGCCTGTGGGATAGACTTTATCTTTCACACGTTCCGTGGCTGTCGGATAGACTTTATCTTTCACAAGGTCCGTGCCTGTGGGATAGACTTTATCTTTCAAACGGTCCGTGGCTGTGGGATAGACTTTATCTTTCACAAGGTCCATGCCTGTGAGGTAGACATTATCTTTCACATGGTCCGTGGATGTGGGGTAGACTTTATCTTTCAAACGGTCCGTGGCTGTGGGAATAGACTCTATCTTTCACACGGTCCGTGCCTGTGGGATAGACTTTATCTTTCACACTGTCCGTGCCGGGGGGGTAGACATTAGCTTTCACACGGTTCATGGATGTGGGGTAGACATTATCATTCACACGGTCCATGGCTGTGGGGTAGACTTTATCTTTCACACGGTCCGTGCCTGTGGGATAGACTTTAACTTTCACACGGTCCGTGGCTGTGGGATAGACTCTATCTTTCACACGGTCCATGGCTGTTGGAATAGACTTTATCTTTCACATGGTCCGTGGTGTGGGATAGACTTTATCTTTCACACGGTCCGTGCCTGTGGGATAGACTTTATCTTTCACACGGTCCATGCCTTTGGGATAGACTTTATCTTTCACATGATCCGTGGCTGTGGGATAGACTTTATCTTTCACACGTTCGTTAGATGTTGGAACAGACTCTATCTTTCACACGGTCCGTGGCTGTGGGATAGACTCTATCTTTCACACGGTCCGTGGCTGTGGGGTAGACTTTATCTTTCATACAGTCCGTGGCTGTGGGATAGACTTTATCTTTCACACGGTCCGTGCCTGTGGGGTAGACTTTATCTTTCACATGGTCCGTGGCTCTGGTATAGAATTTATCTTTCACACTGTAAGTGGCTTTGTGATAGACTTTTTCACACTGTCCGTGCCTGTCGGATAGACTTTATCTTTCACATGGTCCGTGGCTGTGGGATAGACTTTATCTTTCACACGGTCCATGGCTGTGGGAATAGACTCTACCTTTCACACGGTCCGTGCCTTTGGGGTAGACATTATCTTTCACACGGTCCATGGCTGTGGGGTAGACTTCATCTTGCACACGGTCCGTGGCTGTGGGATAGACTTTATCTTTCACACGGTCCGTGGCTGTGGGGCAGACTTTACCTTTCACACGGTCCGTGGCTGTGGGAACAGACTGTATCATTCACACTGTCCACGGCTGTGGGGTGGACTTTATCTTTCACACGGTCCGTGCCTGTGGGATAGACTTTATCTTTCACATGATCCGTGGCTGTGGGATAGACTCTATCTTTCACACGGTCGTTGGCTGTGGGAATAGACTCTATCTTTCACACGGTCCGTGCCTGTGGGATAGACTTTATTTTTCACACGGTCCGTGGCTGTGGGGTAGACTTTATCTTTCACACGGTCCGTGGCTGTGGGATAGACTTTATCTTTCACACGGCCCGTGGCTCTGGGCAAGACTTTATCTTTCACACTGCCCGTGGCTGTGGGGTAGACTTTATCTTTCACACGGCCCGTGCCTGTGGGGTAGACTTTATCTTTCACATGGTCCGTGGCTGTGGGGGAGACTTTATCTTTAACACGGCCCGTGGCTGTGAGGTAGACTTTCTCTTTCTCATGGCCCGTGGCAGTGGATTAGACTTTATCATTTACACGGTCCATGGCTGTGGGGTAGACTTTATCTTTCACACGGCCCGTGGCTGTGAGGTAGACTTTCTCTTTCACACGGTCCGTGGCTGTGGATTAGACTTTATCATTTACACGGTCCACGGCTGTGGGGTAGACTTTATCTTTCACACGGTCCGTGCCTGTGGGATAGACTTTATCTTTCACATGGTCTGTGGCTGAGGGATAGACTTTTCACAGGGTCCGTGGCTGTGGGATAGACTTTATCTTTCACACGGTCCGTGGCTGTGGGGTACACTTACCTTTCACACGGTCCGTGGCTGTGGGGTACACTTACCTTTCACACGGTCCGTGGCTGTGGGGTAGACTTTACCTTTCACACGGTCCGTGGCTGTGGGGTAGACATTATCTTTCACAAGGTCAGTGGCTGTGGGGTAGACTTTATCTTTCACACGGCCCTTGCCTGTGGCATAGACTTTATCTTTCACACGGCCCGTGCCTGTGGCATAGACTTTATCTTTCACACGGTCCGTGGCTGTGGTGTAGACTTAATCTTTTACACGGCCCGTGGCTGTGGGGTAGACTTTATCTTTCACACGGTCCGTGGCTGTGGGAATAGACTTTATCTTTCACACGGTAACTGGCTGTGGGAATAGACTTTATCTTTCACACGGTCCGTGGCTGTGGGAATAGACTTTATCTTTCACATGGTCCGTACCTGTGGGATAGACTTTATCTTTCACACGGTCCGTGGCTGTGTGGTAGACTTTATCTTTCACACGGCCCGTGGCTGTGGGGTAGAGTTTATCTTTCACACGGCCCATGGCTGTGGAGTAGACTTTATCTTTCAAATGGTCCGTGACTGTGGGGTGGACTTTATCTTTCACACGGTCCGTGCCTGTGGGAAAGACTCTATCTTTCACACGGTCCGAGGCTGTGGGATAGACTTTTTCTTTCACATGGTCCGTGACTGTGGGAATAGACTCTATCTTTCACACGGTCCGTGGCTGTGGGATAGGCTTTATCTTTCACCCGGTCCATGGCTGGGGGAATAGACTCTATCTTTCACACGGTCCGTGGCTGTGGGAAAGACTTTATCTTTCGCACGGCCCGTGGCTGTGTGGTAGATTTTATCTTTCATACAGTCCGTGGCTGTGGGGTAGACTTTAGCTTTCACACGGTCCGTGGCTGTGGGATAGACTCTATCTTTCACA
This sequence comes from Cervus elaphus, assembly GCF_910594005.1. Lineage (NCBI taxonomy): Eukaryota > Metazoa > Chordata > Mammalia > Artiodactyla > Cervidae > Cervus > Cervus elaphus. The sequence continues at coordinate 7,584,084 of NC_057815.1, read as the reverse complement.
CGGTCGTTTCCTTTGGGGTAGACTCTATCTTTCACACGGTTCATGGCTGTTGGAATAGACTTTATCTTTCACACGGGCCGTGGCTGTGGGTAGACTTTATCTTTCACACGGTCCGTGGCTGTGGGATAGATTTTTGTCACGGTCCGTGCCTGTGGGATAGACTTTATCTTTCACACGGTCCGTGGCTGTCGGATAGACTTTATCTGTCACAAGGTCCGTGCCTGTGGGATAGACTTTATCTTTCAAACGGTCCGTGGCTGTGGGATAGACTTTGTCTTTCACAAGTTCCGTGCCTGTGGGGTAGACATTATCTTTCACCGGGTCCGTGGATGTGGGGTAGACTTTATCTTTCAAATGGTCCGTGGCTGTGGGAATAGACTCTATCTTTCACACGGTCCGTGCCTGTGGGATAGACTTTATCTTTCACACGGTCCGTGCCTGTGGGGAGACATTATCTTTCACACGGTCCGTGGATGTGGGGTAGACTTTATCGTTCACACGGTCCGTGCCTGTGGGATAGACTTTATCTTTCACACGGTCCGTGGCTGTGGGATAGACTCTATCTTTCACACGGTCGTTTCCTTTGGGGTAGACTCTATCTTTCACACGGTTCATGGCTGTTGGAATAGACTTTATCTTTCACATGGTCCGTGGTGTGGGATAGACTTTATCTTTCACACGGGCCGTGGCTGTGGGTAGACTTTATCTTTCACACGGTCCGTGGCTGTGGTGTAGACTTTATCTTTCACACTGCCCGTGGCTGTGCGGTAGACTTTATGTTTCACACGGCCCGTGGCTGTGGGGTAGTCTTTATCTTTCACACGGTCCGTGGCTGTGGGGTAGACTTTATCTTTCACATGGTCCGTGGCTGTGGGGTAGACTTTATCTTTCACACGGTCCGTGCCTGTGGGAATGACTCTATCTTTCACACGGTCAGTGGCTGTGGGATAGACTTTTTCTTTCACATGGTCTGTGGCTGTGGGAATAGACTCTATCTTTCACACGGTCCATGGCTGTGGGATAGACTTTATCTTTCACACGGTCCGTGGCTGTGGGAATAGACTTTATGTTTCACAAGGTCCGTGGCTCTGCGAATAAACTTTATCTTTCACATGGTCTGTGGCTGTGGGGTAGACTTTATCTTTCACACGGTCCGTGCCTGTGGGATAGACTTTATCTTTCACATGATCCGTGGCTGTGGGATAGACTCTATCTTTCACACGGTCGCTGGCTGTGGGAATAGACTCTATCTTTCACACGGTCCGTGCCTGTGGGATAGACTTTATTTTTCACACGGTCCGTGGCTGTGGGGTAGACTTTATCTTTCACACGGTCCGTGGCTGTGGGATAGACTTTATCTTTCACACGGCCCTTGGCTCTGGGCAAGACTTTATCTTTCACACTGCCCGTGGCTGTGGGGTAGACTTTATCTTTCACACGGCCCGTGCCTGTGGGGTAGACTTTATCTTTCACATGGTCCGTGGCTGTGGGGTAGACTTTATCTTTCACACGGCCCGTGGCTGTGAGGTAGACTTTCTCTTTCACATGGCCCGTGGCAGTGGATTAGACTTTATCATTTACACGGTCCATGGCTGTGGGGTAGACTTTATCTTTCACACGGCCCGTGGCTGTGAGGTAGACTTTCTCTTTCACACGGCCCGTGGCTGTGGATTAGACTTTATCATTTACACGGTCCACGGCTGTGGGGTAGACTTTATCTTTCACACGGTCCGTGTCTGTGGGATAGACTTTATCTTTCACATGGTCTGTGGCTGAGGGATTGACCTTTCACAGGGTCCGTGGCTGTGGGATAGACTTTATCTTTCACACGGTCCGTGGCTCTGGTATAGACTTTATCTTTCACACGGTATGTGGCTGTGTGATAGACTTTTTCACACGGTCCGTGCCTGTGGGATAGACTTTATCTTTCACATGGTCCGTGGCTGTGGGATAGACTTTTTTTCACGGTCCGTGCCTGTGTGATAGACTTTATCTTTCACACGGTCCGTGGCTGTCGGATAGACTTTATCTTTCACAAGGCCCGTGGCTGTGGGATAGACTTTATCTTTCACACGGTCCGTGGCTGTGGTGTAGACTTTATCTTTCACACTGCCCGTGGCTGTGGGGTAGACTTTATGTTTCACACGGCCCGTGGATGTGGGGTAGACTTTATCTTTCACACGGTCCGTGGCTGTGGGGTAGACTTTATCTTTCACATGGTCCGTGGCTGTGGGGTAGACTTTATCTTTCACACGGTCTGTGCCTGTGGGAATGACTCTATCTTTCACACGGTCAGTGGCTGTGGGATAGACTTTTTCTTTCACATGGTCTGTGGCTGTGGGAATAGACTCTATCTTTCACACGGTCCATGGCTGTGGGATAGACTTTATCTTTCACACGGTCCGTGGCTGTGGGAATAGACTTTATGTTTCACAAGGTCCGTGGCTCTGCGAATAGACTTTATCTTTCACATGGTCTGTGGCTGTGGGGTAGACTTTATCTTTCACATGGTCCGTGCCTGTGGGATAGACTTTATCTTTCACATGGTCTGTGGCTCTGGTATAGACTTTATCTTTCACACGGTAATTGGCTGTGGGATAGACTTTTTCACACGATCCGTGCCTGTGGAGAGACTTTATCTTTCACACGGTCCGTGGCTGTGGGATAGACTTTTTCACACGGTCTGAGCCTGTAGGGTAGACTTTATCTTTCACACGGTCCGTGCCTGTGGGGTAGAATTTATCTTTCACACGGTCCGTGGCTGTGGGTATAGACTTTATCTTTCAAGTGGTCTTTGCCTCTGGGATAGACTTTATCTTTCACATGGTCCGTGGCTGTGGGGTAGTCTTTATCTTTCACACGGTCCCTGCCTGTGTAATAGACATTTTCACACGGTCCGTGGCTGTGGGGTAGACTTTATCTTTCACATGGTCCGTGGCTGTGGAAGTGGTCTTTATCTTTCACACGGTCCGTGGCTGCGGGGTAGACTTTATCTTTCACACGGCCCGTGGCTGCGGGGTAGACTTTATCTTTCACACGGCCCGTGGTTGCGGGGTAGACTTTATCTTTCACACGGCCCGTGGCTGTGGGGTATACTTTACTTTCACACGGCCCGTGGCTGTGGGGTAGACTTTATCTTTCACACGGTCCGTGGCTGTGGGGTAGACTTTACCTTTCACATGGTCCGGGGCTGTGGGGTAGACTTTATCTTTCACACGGTCCGTACCTGTGGGGTAGACATTATCTTTCACAAGGTCAGTGGCTGTGGGGTAGACTTTATCTTTCACACGGCCCTTGCCTGTGGCATAGCCTTTATCTTTCACACGGCCCGTGCCTGTGGCGTAGACTTTATCTTTCACACGGCCCGTGCCTGTGGGGTAGACTTTATCTTTTACACGGCCCGTGGCTGTGGGGTAGACTTTATGTTTCACACGGTCCTTGGCTGTGGGAATAGACTTTATCTTTCACACGGTCCGTGGCTGTGGGAATAGACTTTATCTTTCGCACGGTCCGTGCCTGTGGGATAGACTTTATCTTTCACACGGTCCGTGACTGTGGGATAGACTCTATCTTTCCCTCGGTCCATGCCTGTGGGAAAGCCTCTATCTTTCACACGGTCCGTGGCTGTGGAAATAGACTTTATCTTTCACACAGTCCATGCCTGTGGGATAGACTCTATCTTTCACATGGTCCGTGGCTGTGGTATAGCCTCTATCTATCACACGGTCCGTGGCTGTGTGAATAGGCTTTATCTTTCACACGGTCCGTGGCTGTGGGGTAGACTTTATCTTTCACAAGCTCCGTGGCTGTGGGATAGACTTTATCTTTCACACGGTCCGTGTCTTTGTGGTAGACTTTATCTTTCACACGGTAGGTGGCTGTGGGAGTAGACTTTATCTTTCACACGGTCCGTGGCTGTGCGAATAGACTTTATCTTTCACATGGTCCGTGGCTGTGGGATAGACTTTATCACACGGTCCGTGGCTGTGGGTTAGACTTTATCTTTCACACGGCCCGTGGCTGTGGGTAGACTTTATCTTTCACATGGCCCGTGCCTGTGGGGTAGACTTTATCTTTCACATGTTCCGTGCCTGTGGGGTAGACATTATCTTTCACATGGTCCGTGCATGTGGGGTAGACTTTATCTTTCACATGGTCCGTGGCTGTGGGGTAGACTTTATCTTTCACACGGCCCGTGGCTGTGGGGTAGAGTTTATCTTGCACACGGTCCGTGGCTGTGGGATAGACTTTATCTTTCACACGGTCCATGGCTGTGGGGTAGACTTCATCTTGCACACGGTCCGTGGCTGTGGGATAGACTTTATCTTTCACACGGTCCGTGGCTGTGGGGCAGACTTTACCTTTCACACGGTCCGTGGCTGTGGGAACAGACTGTATCATTCACACTGTCCACGGCTGTGGGGTGGACTTTATCTTTCACACGGTCCGTGCCTGTGGGATAGACTTTATCTTTCACATGATCCGTGGCTGTGGGATAGACTCTATCTTTCACACGGTCGTTGGCTGTGGGAATAGACTCTATCTTTCACACGGTCCGTGCCTGTGGGATAGACTTTATTTTTCACACGGTCCGTGGCTGTGGGGTAGACTTTATCTTTCACACGGTCCGTGGCTGCGGGATAGACTTTATCTTTCACACGGCCCGTGGCTCTGGGCAAGACTTTATCTTTCACACTGCCCGTGGCTGTGGGGTAGACTTTATCTTTCACACGGCCCGTGCCTGTGGGGTAGACTTTATCTTTCACATGGTCCGTGGCTGTGGGGGAGACTTTATCTTTAACACGGCCCGTGGCTGTGAGGTAGACTTTCTCTTTCTCATGGCCCGTGGCAGTGGATTAGACTTTATCATTTACACGGTCCATGGCTGTGGGGTAGACTTTATCTTTCACACAGCCCGTGGCTGTGAGGTAGACTTTCTCTTTCACACGGTCCGTGGCTGTGGATTAGACTTTATCATTTACACGGTCCACGGCTGTGGGGTAGACTTTATCTTTCACACGGTCCGTGCCTGTGGGATAGACTTTATCTTTCACATGGTCTGTGGCTGAGGGATAGACTTTTCACAGGGTCCGTGGCTGTGGGATAGACTTTATCTTTCACACGGTCCGTGGCTGTGGGGTACACTTACCTTTCACACGGTCCGTGGCTGTGGGGTACACTTACCTTTCACACGGTCCGTGGCTGTGGGGTAGACTTTACCTTTCACACGGTCCGTGGCTGTGGGGTAGACATTATCTTTCACAAGGTCAGTGGCTGTGGGGTAGACTTTATCTTTCACACGGCCCTTGCCTGTGGCATAGACTTTATCTTTCACACGGCCCGTGCCTGTGGCATAGACTTTATCTTTCACACGGTCCGTGGCTGTGGTGTAGACTTAATCTTTTACACGGCCCGTGGCTGTGGGGTAGACTTTATCTTTCACACGGTCCGTGGCTGTGGGAATAGACTTTATCTTTCACACGGTAACTGGCTGTGGGAATAGACTTTATCTTTCACACGGTCCGTGGCTGTGGGAATAGACTTTATCTTTCACATGGTCCGTGCCTGTGGGATAGACTTTATCTTTCACACGGTCCGTGGCTGTGGGGTAGACTTTATCTTTCACACGGCCCGTGGCTGTGGGGTAGAGTTTATCTTTCACACGGCCCATGGCTGTGGAGTAGACTTTATCTTTCAAATGGTCCGTGACTGTGGGGTGGACTTTATCTTTCACACGGTCCGTGCCTGTGGGAAAGACTCTATCTTTCACACGGTCCGAGGCTGTGGGATAGACTTTTTCTTTCACATGGTCCGTGACTGTGGGAATAGACTCTATCTTTCACACGGTCCGTGGCTGTGGGATAGGCTTTATCTTTCACACGGTCCATGGCTGTGGGAATAGACTCTATCTTTCACACGGTCCGTGGCTGTGGGAAAGACTTTATCTTTCGCACGGCCCGTGGCTGTGTGGTAGATTTTATCTTTCATACAGTCCGTGGCTGTGGGGTAGACTTTAGCTTTCACACGGTCCGTGGCTGTGGGATAGACTCTATCTTTCACACGGTCGTTTCCTTTGGGGTAGACTCTATCTTTCACACGGTTCATGGCTGTTGGAATAGACTTTATCTTTCACACGGGCCGTGGCTGTGGGTAGACTTTATCTTTCACACGGTCCGTGGCTGTGGGATAGATTTTTGTCACGGTCCGTGCCTGTGGGATAGACTTTATCTTTCACACGGTCCGTGGCTGTCGGATAGACTTTATCTGTCACAAGGTCCGTGCCTGTGGGATAGACTTTATCTTTCAAACGGTCCGTGGCTGTGGGATAGACTTTGTCTTTCTCAAGTTCCGTGCCTGTGGGGTAGACATTATCTTTCACCGGGTCCGTGGATGTGGGGTAGACTTTATCTTTCAAATGGTCCGTGGCTGTGGGAATAGACTCTATCTTTCACACGGTCCGTGCCTGTGGGATAGACTTTATCTTTCACACGGTCCGTGCCTGTGGGGAGACATTATCTTTCACACGGTCCGTGGATGTGGGGTAGACTTTATCGTTCACACGGTCCGTGCCTGTGGGATAGACTTTATCTTTCACACGGTCCGTGGCTGTGGGATAGACTCTATCTTTCACACGGTCGTTTCCTTTGGGGTAGACTCTATCTTTCACACGGTTCATGGCTGTTGGAATAGACTTTATCTTTCACATGGTCCGTGGTGTGGGATAGACTTTATCTTTCACACGGGCCGTGGCTGTGGGTAGACTTTATCTTTCACACGGTCCGTGGCTGTGGTGTAGACTTTATCTTTCACACTGCCCGTGGCTGTGCGGTAGACTTTATGTTTCACACGGCCCGTGGATGTGGGGTAGACTTTATCTTTCACACGGTCCGTGGCTGTGGGGTAGACTTTATCTTTCACATGGTCCGTGGCTGTGGGGTAGACTTTATCTTTCACACGGTCCGTGCCTGTGGGAATGACTCTATCTTTCACACGGTCAGTGGCTGTGGGATAGACTTTTTCTTTCACATGGTCTGTGGCTGTGGGAATAGACTCTATCTTTCACACGGTCCATGGCTGTGGGATAGACTTTATCTTTCACACGGTCCGTGGCTGTGGGAATAGACTTTATGTTTCACAAGGTCCGTGGCTCTGCGAATAAACTTTATCTTTCACATGGTCTGTGGCTGTGGGGTAGACTTTATCTTTCACACGGTCCGTGCCTGTGGGATAGACTTTATCTTTCACATGATCCGTGGCTGTGGGATAGACTCTATCTTTCACACGGTCGCTGGCTGTGGGAATAGACTCTATCTTTCACACGGTCCGTGCCTGTGGGATAGACTTTATTTTTCACACGGTCCGTGGCTGTGGGGTAGACTTTATCTTTCACACGGTCCGTGGCTGTGGGATAGACTTTATCTTTCACACGGCCCTTGGCTCTGGGCAAGACTTTATCTTTCACACTGCCCGTGGCTGTGGGGTAGACTTTATCTTTCACACGGCCCGTGCCTGTGGGGTAGTCTTTATCTTTCACATGGTCCGTGGCTGTGGGGTAGACTTTATCTTTCACACGGCCCGTGGCTGTGAGGTAGACTTTCTCTTTCACATGGCCCGTGGCAGTGGATTAGACTTTATCATTTACACGGTCCATGGCTGTGGGGTAGACTTTATCTTTCACACGGCCCGTGGCTGTGAGGTAGACTTTCTCTTTCACACGGCCCGTGGCTGTGGATTAGACTTTATCATTTACACGGTCCACGGCTGTGGGGTAGACTTTATCTTTCACACGGTCCGTGTCTGTGGGATAGACTTTATCTTTCACATGGTCTGTGGCTGAGGGATTGACTTTTCACAGGGTCCGTGCCTGTGGGATAGACTTTATCTTTCACATGGTCCGTGGCTCTGGTATAGACTTTATCTTTCACACGGTAAGTGGCTGTGTGATAGACTTTTTCACACGGTCCGTGCCTGTGGGATAGACTTTATCTTTCACATGGTCCGTGGCTGTGGGATAGACTTTTTTTCACGGTCCGTGCCTGTGTGATAGACTTTATCTTTCACACGGTCCGTGGCTGTCGGATAGACTTTATCTTTCACAAGGCCCGTGGCTGTGGGATAGACTTTATCTTTCACACGGTCCGTGGCTGTGGTGAAGACTTTATCTTTCACACTGCCCGTGGCTGTGCGGTAGACTTTATGTTTCACACGGCCCGTGGATGTGGGGTAGACTTTATCTTTCACACGGTCCGTGGCTGTGGGGTAGACTTTATCTTTCACATGGTCCGTGGCTGTGGGGTAGACTTTATCTTTCACACGGTCTGTGCCTGTGGGAATGACTCTATCTTTCACACGGTCAGTGGCTGTGGGATAGACTTTTTCTTTCACATGGTCTGTGGCTGTGGGAATAGACTCTATCTTTCACACGGTCCATGGCTGTGGGATAGACTTTATCTTTCACACGGTCCGTGGCTGTGGGAATAGACTTTATGTTTCACAAGGTCCGTGGCTCTGCGAATAGACTTTATCTTTCACATGGTCTGTGGCTGTGGGGTAGACTTTATCTTTCACATGGTCCGTGCCTGTGGGATAGACTTTATCTTTCACATGGTCTGTGGCTCTGGTATAGACTTTATCTTTCACACGGTAATTGGCTGTGGGATAGACTTTTTCACACGATCCGTGCCTGTGGAGAGACTTTATCTTTCACACGGTCCGTGGCTGTGGGATAGACTTTTTCACACGGTCTGAGCCTGTAGGGTAGACTTTATCTTTCACACGGTCCGTGCCTGTGGGGTAGAATTTATCTTTCACACGGTCCGTGGCTGTGGGTATAGACTTTATCTTTCAAGTGGTCTTTGCCTCTGGGATAGACTTTATCTTTCACATGGTCCGTGGCTGTGGGGTAGTCTTTATCTTTCACACGGTCCCTGCCTGTGTAATAGACATTTTCACACGGTCCGTGGCTGTGGGGTAGACTTTATCTTTCACATGGTCCGTGGCTGTGGAAGTGGTCTTTATCTTTCACACGGTCCGTGGCTGCGGGGTAGACTTTATCTTTCACACGGCCCGTGGCTGCGGGGTAGACTTTATCTTTCACACGGCCCGTGGTTGCGGGGTAGACTTTATCTTTCACACGGCCCGTGGCTGTGGGGTAGACTTTACTTTCACACGGCCCGTGGCTGTGGGGTAGACTTTATCTTTCACACGGTCCGTGGCTGTGGGGTAGACTTTACCTTTCACATGGTCCGGGGCTGTGGGGTAGACTTTATCTTTCACACGGTCCGTACCTGTGGGGTAGACATTATCTTTCACAAGGTCAGTGGCTGTGGGGTAGACTTTATCTTTCACACGGCCCTTGCCTGTGGCATAGCCTTTATCTTTCACACGGCCCGTGCCTGTGGCGTAGACTTTATCTTTCACACGGCCCGTGCCTGTGGGGTAGACTTAATCTTTTACACGGCCCGTGGCTGAGGGGTAGACTTTATGTTTCACACGGTCCTTGGCTGTGGGAATAGACTTTATCTTTCACACGGTCCGTGGCTGTGGGAATAGACTTTATCTTTCGCACGGTCCGTGCCTGTGGGATAGACTTTATCTTTCACACGGTCCGTGACTGTGGGATAGACTCTATCTTTCCCTCGGTCCATGCCTGTGGGAAAGCCTCTATCTTTCACACGGTCCGTGGCTGTGGAAATAGACTTTATCTTTCACACAGTCCATGCCTGTGGGATAGACTCTATCTTTCACATGGTCCGTGGCTGTGGTATAGCCTCTATCTATCACACGGTCCGTGGCTGTGTGAATAGGCTTTATCTTTCACACGGTCCGTGGCTGTGGGGTAGACTTTATCTTTCACAAGCTCCGTGGCTGTGGGATAGACTTTATCTTTCACACGGTCCGTGTGTTTGTGGTAGACTTTATCTTTCACACGGTAGGTGGCTGTGGGAGTAGACTTTATCTTTCACACGGTCCGTGGCTGTGCGAATAGACTTTATCTTTCACATGGTCCGTGGCTGTGGGATAGACTTTATCACACGGTCCGTGGCTGTGGGATAGACTTTATCTTTCACACGGTCCGTGCCTGTGGGATAGACTTTATCTTTCACATGGTCCGTGCCTGTGGGATAGACTTTATCTTTCACATGATCCGTGGCTGTGGGATAGACTTTATCTTTCACACGTTCGTTAGATGTGGGAACAGACTCTATCTTTCACACGGTCTGTGGCTGTGGTATAGACTCTATCTTTCACACGGTCCGTGGCTGTGGGGTAGACTTTATCTTTCACACGGTCCGTGGCTGTGGGTTAGACTTTATCTTTCACACGGCCCGTGGCTGTGGGTAGACTTTATCTTTCACATGGCCCGTGCCTGTGGGGTAGACTTTATCTTTCACATGTTCCGTGCCTGTGGGGTAGACATTATCTTTCACATGGTCCGTGCATGTGGGGTAGACTTTATCTTTCACATGGTCCGTGGCTGTGGGGTAGACTTTATCTTTCACACGGCCCGGGGCTGTGGGGTAGAGTTTATCTTGCACACGGCCCGTGGCTGTGGAGTAGACTTTATCTTTTACACGGTTCGTGGCTGTGGGGTAGACTTTATCTTTCACACGGCCCGTGGCTGTGGGGTAGACTTTATCTTGCACACGGCCCGTGGCTGTGGAGTAGTCTTTATCTTTCACACGGTCCGTGGCTGTGGGGTAGACTTTATCTTTCACACGGTCCGTGCCTGTGGGAAAGACTCCATCTTTCACACGGTCCGTGGCTGTGGGATAGACTTTTTGACACGGTCCGTGCCTGTGGGATAGACTTTATCTTTCACACGTTCCGTGGCTGTCAGATAGACTTTATCTTTCACAAGGTCCGTGCCTGTGGGATAGACTTTATCTTTCAAACGGTCCGTGGCTTTGGGATAGACTTTATCTTTCACAAGGTCCGTGCCTGTGGGGTAGACATTATCTTTCACACGGTCCGTGGATGTGGGGTAGACTTTATCTTTCAAACGGTCCGTGGCTGTGGGAATAGACTCTATCTTTCACACGGTCCGTGCCTGTGGGATAGACTTTATCTTTCACACGGTCCGTGCCTGTGGGGTAGACATTATCTTTCACACGGTTCGTGGATGTGGGGTAGACTTTATCTTTCACACGGTCCGTGGCTGTGTGATAGACTCTATCTTTCACACGGTCGTTTCCTGTGGGGTAGACTCTATCTTTCACACGGTTCATGGCTGTTGGAATAGACTTTATCTTTCACACGGTCCGTGGTGTGGGATAGACTTTATCTTTCACACGGTCCGTGCCTGTGGGATAGACTTTATCTTTCACACGGTCCGTGCCTGTGGGATAGACTTTATCTTTCACATGATCCGTGGCTGTGGGATAGACTTTATCTTTCACACGTTCGTTAGATGTGGGAACAGACTCTATCTTTCACACGGTCCGTGGCTGTGGGATAGACTCTATCTTTCACACGGTCCGTGCCTGTGGGGTAGACTTTATCTTTCATACAGTCCGTGGCTGTGGGGTAGACTTTATCTTTCACACGGTCCGTGCCTGTGGGGTAGACTTTATCTTTCACATGGTCCGTGGCTCTGGTATAGACTTTATCTTTCACACGGTAAGTGGCTGTGTGATAGACTTTTTCACACGGTCTGTGCCTGTCGGATAGACTTTATCTTTCACATGGTCCGTGGCTGTGGGATAGACTTTTTGACACGGTCCGTGCCTGTGGGATAGACTTTATATTTCACACGGTCCGTGGCTGTCGGATAGACTTTATCTTTCACAAGGTCCGTGCCTGTGGGATAGACTTTATCTTTCAAACGGTCCGTGGCTGTGGGATAGACTTTATCTTTCACACGGCCCGTGGCTCTGGGCAAGACTTTATCTTTCACACTGCCCGTGGCTGTGGGGTAGACTTTATGTTTCACACAGCCCGTGGCTGTGGGGTAGACTTTATCTTTCACATGGCCCGTGCCTGTGGGGTAGACTTTATCTTTCACACGGTCCGTGACTGTGGGGTAGACATTATCTTTCACACGGTCCGTGGATGTGGGGTAGACTTTATCTTTCACATGGTCCGTGACTTTTGGGTACACTTTATCTTTCACACGGCCCGTGGCTGTGGGGTAGACTTTATCTTTCACACGGCCCGTGGCTGTGGAGTAGACTTTATCTTTCACATGGTCCGTGGCTGTGGGGTAGACTTTATCTTTCACACGGTCCGTGCCTGTGGGAAAGACTCTATCTTTCACACGGTCCGTGGCTGTGGGATAGACTTTTTCTTTCACATGGTCCATGGCTGTGGGAATAGACTCTATCTTTCACACGGTCCGTGGCTGTGGGAAAGACTTTATCTTTCGCACGGCCCGTGGCTGTGTGGTAGACTTTATCTTTCATACAGTCCGTGGCTATGGTGTAGACGTTATCTTTCACATGATCCGTGGCTCTGGTATAGACTTTATCTTTCACTCGGTAAGTGGCTGTGTGATAGACTTTTTCACACGGTCCGTGCCTGTGGGATAGACTTTATCTTTCACATGGTCCGTGGCTGTGGGATAGACTTTTTGTCACAGTCCATGCCTGTGGGATAGACTTTATCTTTCACACGGTCCGTGGCTGTCGGATAGACTTTATCTTTCACAAGGTCCGTGCCTGTGGGATAGACTTTATCTTTCAAACGGTCCGTTGCTGTGGGATAGACTTTATCTTTCACAAGGTCCGTGCCTGTGGGGTAGACATTATCCTTCACTGGGTCCGTGGATGTGGGGTAGACTTTATCTTTCAAACGGTCCGTGGCTGTGGGAATAGACTCTATCTTTCACACGGTCCGTGCCTGTGGGATAGACTTTATCTTTCACACGGTCCGTGCCTGTGGGGTAGACATTATCTTTCACACGGTCCGTGGATGTGGGGTAGACTTTATCGTTCACACGGTCCGTGGCTGTGGGGTAGACTTTATCTTTCACACGGTTCGTGCCTGTGGGATAGACGTTATCTTTAACACGGTCCGTGGCTGTGGGATAGACTCTATCTTTCACACGGTCGTTTCCTTTGGGGTAGACTCTATCTTTCACACGGTTCATGGCTGTTGGAATAGACTTTATCTTTCACACGGTCCGTGGTGTGGGATAGACTTTATCTTTCACACGGTCCGTGGCTGTGGGTAGACTTTATCTTTCACACGGTCCGTGGCTGTGGGATTGACTCTATCATTCACCCGGTCCGTGGCTGTGGGATAGACTCTATCTTTCACATGGTCCGTGGCTGTGGGATTAGACTCTATCTTTCACACGGTCCATGGCTCTCGGGTAGTTTTTATCTTTCACATGGTCCGTGGCTGTGGGGTAGACTTTATCTTTCACACGGTCCGTGGCTGTGGGTAGACTTTATCTTTCACACGGTCCGTGGCTGTGGTGTAGACTTTATCTTTCACACTGCCCGTGGCTGTGCGGTAGACTTTATGTTTCACACGGCCCGTGGATGTGGGGTAGACTTTATCTTTCACACGGTCCGTGGCTGTGGGGTAGACTTTATCTTTCACATGGTCCGTGGCTGTGGGGTAGACTTTATCTTTCACACGGTCCGTGCCTGTGGGAATGACTCTATCTTTCACACGGTCAGTGGCTGTGGGATAGACTTTTTCTTTCACATGGTCTGTGGCTGTGGGAATAGACTCTATCTTTCACACGGTCCATGGCTGTGGGATAGACTTTATCTTTCACACGGTCCGTGGCTGTGGGAATAGACTTTATGTTTCACAAGGTCCGTGGCTCTGCGAATAGACTTTATCTTTCACATGGTCTGTGGCTGTGGGGTAGACTTTATCTTTCACATGGTCCGTGCCTGTGGGATAGACTTTATCTTTCACATGGTCTGTGGCTTCTGGTATAGACTTTATCTTTCACACGGTAATTGGCTGTGGGATAGACTTTTTCACACGATCCGTGCCTGTGGAGAGACTTTATCTTTCACACGGTCCGTGGCTGTGGGATAGACTTTTTCACACGGTCTGAGCCTGTAGGGTAGACTTTATCTTTCACACGGTCCGTGCCTGTGGGGTAGAATTTATCTTTCACACGGTCCGTGGCTGTGGGTATAGACTTTATCTTTCACACGGTCCGTGGCTGTGGGTATAGACTTTATCTTTCACGTGGTCTTTGCCTGTGGGATAGACTTTATCTTTCACATTGTCCGGGGCTGTGGGGTAGTCTTTATCTTTCACACGGTCCGTGCCTGTGTAATAGACTTTTTCACACGGTCCGTGGCTGTGGGGTAGACTTTATCTTTCACATGGTCCGTGGCTGTGGGAGTAGTCTTTATCTTTCACACGGTCCGTGGCTGCGGGGTAGACTTTATCTTTCACACGGCCCGTGGCTGCGGGGTAGACTTTATCTTTCACACGGCCCGTGGTTGCGGGGTAGACTTTATCTTTCACACGGCCCGTGGCTGTGGGGTAGACTTTACTTTCACACGGCCCGTGGCTGTGGGGTAGACTTTATCTTTCACACGGTCCGTGGCTGTGGGGTAGACTTTACCTTTCACACGGTCCGCGGCTGTGGGGTAGACTTTATCTTTCACACGGTCCGTACCTGTGGGGTAGACATTATCTTTCACAAGGTCAGTGGCTGTGGGGTAGACTTTATCTTTCACACGGCCCTTGCCTGTGGCATAGCCTTTATCTTTCACACGGCCCGTGCCTGTGGCATAGACTTTATCTTTCACACGGCCCTTGCCTGTGGGGTAGACTTAATCTTTTACACGGCCCGTGGCTGAGGGGTAGACTTTATGTTTCACACGGTCCGTGGCTGTGGGAATAGACTTTATCTTTCACACGGTCCGTGGCTGTGGGAATAGACTTTATCTTTCGCACGGTCCGTGCCTGTGGGATAGACTTTATCTTTCACACGGTCCGTGACTGTGGGATAGACTCTATCTTTCCCTCGGTCCATGCCTGTGGGAAAGCCTCTATCTTTCACACGGTCCGTGGCTGTGGAAATAGACTTTATCTTTCACACAGTCCATGCCTGTGGGATAGACTCTATCTTTCACATGGTCCGTGGCTGTGGTATAGCCTCTATCTATCACACGGTCCGTGGCTGTGTGAATAGGCTTTATCTTTCACACGGTCCGTGGCTGTGGGGTAGACTTTATCTTTCACAAGCTCCGTGGCTGTGGGATAGACTTTATCTTTCACACGGTCCGTGTCTTTGTGGTAGACTTTATCTTTCACACGGTAGGTGGCTGTGGGAGTAGACTTTATCTTTCACACGGTCCGTGGCTGTGCGAATAGACTTTATCTTTCACATGGTCCGTGGCTGTGGGATAGACTTTTTCACACGGTCCGTGGCTGTGGGATAGACTTTATCTTTCACACGGTCCGTGCCTGTGGAATAGACTTTATCTTTCACATGGTCCGTGGCTCTGGTATAGACTTTATCTTTCACACGGTAAGTGGCTGTGTGATAGACTTTTTCACACGGTCCGTGCCTGTGGGAGAGACTTTATCTTTCACATGGTCCGTGGCTGTGGGATAGACTTTTTGACACGGTCCGTGCCTGTGGGATAGACTTTATCTTTCACACGTTCCGTGGCTGTCGGATAGACTGTATCTTTCACAAGGTCCGTGCCTGTGGGATAGACTTTATCTTTCAAACGGTCCGTGGCTTTGGGATAGACTTTATCTTTCACAAGGTCCGTGCCTGTGGGGTAGACATTAACTTTCACACGGTCCGTGGATGTGGGGTAGACTTTATCTTTCACGGTCCGTGGCTGTGGGAATAGACTCTATCTTTCACACGGTCCGTGCCTGTGGGATAGACTTTATCTTTCACACGGTCCGTGCCTGTGGGGTAGACATTATCTTTCACACGGTTCGTGGATGTGGGGTAGACTTTATCTTTCACACGGTCCGTGGCTGTGTGATAGACTCTATCTTTCACACGGTCGTTTCCTGTGGGGTAGACTCTATCTTTCACAGGGTTCATGGCTGTTGGAATAGACTTTATCTTTCACACGGTCCGTGGTGTGGGATAGACTTTATCTTTCACACGGTCCGTGCCTGTGGGATAGACTTTATCTTTCACACGGTCCGTGCCTGTGGGATAGACTTTATCTTTCACATGATCCGTGGCTGTGGGATAGACTTTATCTTTCACACGTTCGTTAGATGTGGGAACAGACTCTATCTTTCACACGGTCCGTGGCTGTGGGATAGACTCTATCTTTCACACGGTCCGTGCCTGTGGGGTAGACTTTATCTTTCATACAGTCCGTGGCTGTGGGGTAGACTTTATCTTTCACACGGTCCGTGCCTGTGGGGTAGACTTTATCTTTCACATGGTCCGTGGCTCTGGTATAGACTTTATCTTTCACACGGTAAGTGGCTGTGTGATAGATATTTTCACACGGTCCATGCCTGTCGGATAGACTTTATCTTTCACATGGTCCGTGGCTGTGGGATAGACTTTTTGACACGGTCCGTGCCTGTGGGATAGACTTTATATTTCACACGGTCCGTGGCTGTCGGAAAAACTTTATCTTTCACAAGGTCCGTGCCTGTGGGATAGACTTTATCTTTCAAACGGTCCGTGGCTGTGGGATAGACTTTATCTTTCACACGGTCCGTGCCTGTGGGGTAGACATTATCTTTCACACGGTCCGTGGCTGTGGGGCAGACTTTATCTTTCACACGGTCCGTGGCTGTGGTAACAGAGTGTATCATTCACACTGTCCACGGCTGTGGGGTGGACTTTATCTTTCACACGATCCGTGCCTGTGGGATAGACTTTATCTTTCACATGGTCTGTGGCTGAGGGATAGACTTTTTCACACGGTCCGTGGCTGTGGGATAGACTTTATCTTTCACACGGTCCGTTCCTGTGGGATAGACTTTATCTTTCACACGGTCCGTGCCTGTGGGATAGACTTTATCTTTCACATGATCCGTGGCTGTGGGATAGACTCTATCTTTCACACGGTCGCTGGCTGTGGGAATAGACTCTATCTTTCACACGGTCCGTGCCTGTGGGATAGACTTTATTTTTCACACGGTCCGTGGCTGTGGGGTAGACTTTATCTTTCACACGGTCCGTGGCTGTGGGATAGACTTTATCTTTCACACGGTCCGTGGCTCTGGGCAAGACTTTATATTTCACACTGCCCGTGGCTGTGGGGTAGACTTTATCTTTCATACAGCCCGTGGCTGTGGGGTAGACTTTATCTTTCACATGGCCCGTGCCTGTGGGGTAGACTTTATCTTTCACACGGTCCGTGACTGTGGGGTTGACATTATCTTTCACACGGTCCGTGGATGTGGGGTAGACTTTATCTTTCACATGGTCCGTGACTGTGGGGTACACTTTATCTTTCACACGGCCCGTGCCTGTGGGGTAGACTTTATCTTTCACACGGTCCGTGACTGTGGGGTAGACATTATCTTTCACACGGTCCGTGGATGTGGGTTAGACTTTATCTTTCACATGGTCCGTGACTGTGGGGTACACTTTATCTTTCACACGGTCCGTGGATGTGGGGTAGACATTATCTTTCACACGGTCCGTGGATGTGGGGTAGACTTTATCGTTCACACGGTCCGTGGCTGTGGGGTAGACTTTATCTTTCACACGGTCCGTTCCTGTGGGATAGACGTTATCTTTAACACGGTCCGTGGCTGTGGGATAGACTCTATCTTTCACACGGTCGTTTCCTTTGGGGTAGACTCTATCTTTCACACGGTTCATGGCTGTTGGAATAGACTTTATCTTTCACACGGTCCGTGGTGTGGGATAGACTTTATCTTTCACACGGTCCGTGGCTGTGGGTAGACTTTATCTTTCACACGGTCCGTGGCTGTGGGATTGACTTTATCATTCACCCGGTCCGTGGCTGTGGGATAGACTCTATCTTTCACATGGTCCGTGGCTGTGGGATTAGACTCTATCTTTCACACGGTCCATGGCTCTCGGGTAGTTTTTATCTTTCACATGGTCCGTGGTGTGGGATAGACTTTATCATTCACACGGTCCGTGGCTGTGGGTAGACTTTATCTTTCACACGGTCCGTGGCTGTGGTGTAGACTTTATCTTTCACACTGCCCGTGGCTGTGCGGTAGACTTTATGTTTCACACGGCCCGTGGATGTGGGGTAGACTTTATCTTTCACACGGTCCGTGGCTGTGGGGTAGACTTTATCTTTCACATGGTCCGTGGCTGTGGGGTAGACTTTTTCTTTCACACGGTCCGTGCCTGTGGGAATGACTCTATCTTTCACACGGTCAGTGGCTGTGGGATAGACTTTTTCTTTCACATGGTCTGTGGCTGTGGGAATAGACTCTATCTTTCACACGGTCCATGGCTGTGGGATAGACTTTATCTTTCACACGGTCCGTGGCTGTGGGAATAGACTTTATGTTTCACAAGGTCCGTGGCTCTGCGAATAGACTTTATCTTTCACATGGTCTGTGGCTGTGGGGTAGACTTTATCTTTCACATGGTCCGTGCCTGTGGGGTAGACTTTATCTTTCACACGGTCCGTGGCTGTGGGATAGACTTTTTCACACGATCCGTGCCTGTGGAGAGACTTTATCTTTCACACGGTCCGTGGCTGTGGGATAGACTTTTTCACACGGTCTGAGCCTGTAGGGTAGACTTTATCTTTCACACGGTCCGTGCCTGTGGGGTAGAATTTATCTTTCACACGGTCCGTGGCTGTGGGTATAGACTTTATCTTTCACGTGGTCTTTGCCTGTGGGATAGACTTTATCTTTCACATGGTCCGTGGCTGTGGGGTAGTCTTTATCTTTCACACGGTCCGTGCCTGTGTAATAGACTTTTTCACACGGTCCGTGGCTGTGGGGTAGACTTTATCTTTCACATGGTCCGTGGCTGTGGGAGTAGTCTTTATCTTTCACACGGTCCGTGGCTGCGGGGTAGACTTTATCTTTCACACGGCCCGTGGCTGCGGGGTAGACTTTATCTTTCACACGGCCCGTGGTTGCGGGGTAGACTTTATCTTTCACACGGCCCGTGGCTGTGGGGTAGACTTTACTTTCACACGGCCTGTGGCTGTGGGGTAGACTTTATCTTTCACACGGTCCGTGGCTGTGGGGTAGACTTTACCTTTCACACGGTCCGGGGCTGTGGGGTAGACTTTATCTTTCACACGGTCCGTACCTGTGGGGTAGACATTATCTTTCACAAGGTCAGTGGCTGTGGGGTAGACTTTATCTTTCACACGGCCCTTGCCTGTGGCATAGCCTTTATCTTTCACACGGCCCGTGCCTGTGGCATAGACTTTATCTTTCACACGGCCCATGCCTGTGGGGTAGACTTAATCTTTTACCCGGCCCGTGGCTGTGGGGTAGACTTTATGTTTCACACGGTCCGTGGCTGTGGGAATAGACTTTATCTTTCACACGGTCCGTGGCTGTGGGAATAGACTTTATCTTTCACACGGTCCGTGCCTGTGGGATAGACTTTATCTTTCACACGGTCCGTGACTGTGGGATAGACTCTATCTTTCCCTCGGTCCATGCCTGTGGGAAAGCCTCTATCTTTCACGCGGTCCGTGGCTGTGGAAATAGACTTTACTTTCACACAGTCCATGCCTGTGGGATAGACTCTATCTTTCACATGGTCCGTGGCTGTGGGATAGCCTCTATCTATCACACGGTCCGTGGCTGTGTGAATAGGCTTTATCTTTCACACGGTCCGTGGCTGTGGGATAGACTTTATCTTTCACACGGTCCGTGTCTTTGTGGTAGACTTTATCTTTCACACGGTAGGTGGCTGTGGGAGTAGACTTTATCTTTCACATGGTCCGTGCCTGTGGGATAGACTTTATCTTTCACATGGTCCGTGCCTGTGGGATAGACTTTATCTTTCACATGATCCGTGGCTGTGGGATAGACTTTATCTTTCACATGATCCGTGGCTGTGGGATAGACTTTATCTTTCACACGGTCCGTGCCTGTGGGATAGACTTTATCTTTCACATGGTCCGTGCCTGTGGGATAGACTTTATCTTTCACACGTTCGTTAGATGTGGGAACAGACTCTATCTTTCACACGGTCTGTGGCTGTGGGATAGACTCTATCTTTCACACGGTCCGTGGCTGTGGGGTAGACTTTATGTTTCACACGGTCCGTGGCTGTGCGAATAGACTTTCACATGGTCCGTGGCTGTGGGATAGACTTTTTCACACGGTCCGTGGCTGTGGGATAGACTTTATCTTTCACACGGTCCGTGCCTGTGGGATAGACTTTATCTTTCACATGGTCCGTGCCTGTGGGATAGACTTTATCTTTCACATGATCCGTGGCTGTGGGATAGACTTTATCTTTCACACGTTCGTTAGATGTGGGAGCAGACTCTATCTTTCACACGGTCTGTGGCTGTGGGATAGACTCTATCTTTCACACGGTCCGTGGCTGTGGGGTAGACTTTATCTTTCACACGGTCCGTGGCTGTGGGGTAGACTTTATCTTTCACACGGCCCGTGGCTGTGGGGTAGACTTTATCTTTCACATGGCCCGTGCCTGTGGGGTAGACTTTATCTTTCACACGGTCCGTGCCTGTGGGGTAGACTTTATCTTTCACATGGTCCGTGCATGTGGGGTAGACTTTATCTTTCACACGGTCCATGGCTGTGGGTTAGACTTTATCTTTCACACGGCCCGTGGCTGTGGGGTAGAGTTTATCTTGCACACGGCCCGTGGCTGTGGAATAGACTTTATCTTTCACACGGTCCGTGGCTGTGGGGTAGACTTTATCTTTCACACGGTCCGTGCCTGTGGGAAAGACTTCATCTTTCACACGGTCCGTGGCTGTGGGATAGACTTTTTCTTTCACATGGTCCGTGGCTGTGGGAATAGACTCTATCTTTCACACGGTCCGTGGCTGTGGGATAGACTTTATCTTTCACACGGTCCATGGCTGTGGGAATAGACTCTATCTTTCACACGGTCCGTGGCTGTGGGAAAGACTTTATCTTTCGCACGGCCCGTGGCTGTGTGGTAGACTTTATCTTTCATACAGTCCGTGGCTGTGGGGTAGACATTATCTTTCACATGGTCCGTGCCTGTGGAATAGACTTTATCTTTCACATGGTCCGTGGCTCTGGTATAGACTTTATCTTTCACACGGTCCGTGGCTGTGGGATAGACTTTTTCTTTCACATGGTCCGTGGCTGTGGGAATAGACTCTATCTTTCACACGGTCCGTGGCTCTGGTATAGACTTTATCTTTCACACGGTCCGTGGCTGTGGGATAGACTTTTTCTTTCACATGGTCCGTGCCTGTGGAATAGACTTTATCTTTCACATGGTCCGTGGCTCTGGTATAGACTTTATCTTTCACACGGTCCGTGGCTGTGGGATAGACTTTTTCTTTCACATGGTCCGTGGCTGTGGGATAGACTTTTTGACACGGTCCGTGCCTGTGGGATAGACTTTATCTTTCACACGTTCCGTGGCTGTCGGATAGACTTTATCTTTCACAAGGTCCGTGCCTGTGGGATAGACTTTATCTTTCAAACGGTCCGTGGCTGTGGGATAGACTTTATCTTTCACAAGATCCGTGCCTGTGGGGTAGACATTATCTTTCACATGGTCCGTGGATGTGGGGTAGACTTTATCTTTCAAACGGTCCGAGGCTGTGGGAATAGACTCTATCTTTCACACGGTCCGTGCCTGTGGGATAGACTTTATCTTTCACACGGTCCGTGCCTGTGGGGTAGACATTATCTTTCACACGGTTCGTGGATGTGGGGTAGACTTTATCTTTCACACGGTCCGTGGCTGTGTGATAGACTCTATCTTTCACACGGTCGTTTCCTGTGGGGTAGACTCTATCTTTCACAGGGTTCATGGCTGTTGGAATAGACTTTATCTTTCACACGGTCCGTGCCTGTGGGGTAGACATTATCTTTCACACGGTCCGTGGCTGTGGGGCAGACTTTATCTTTCACACGGTCCGTGGCTGTGGTAACAGACTGTATCATTCACACTGTCCACGGCTGTGGGGTGGACTTTATCTTTCACACGGTCCGTGCCTGTGGGATAGACTTTATCTTTCACATGGTCTGTGGCTGAGGGATAGACTTTTTCACACGGTCCGTGGCTGTGGGATAGACTTTATCTTTCACACGGTCCGTTCCTGTGGGATAGACTTTATCTTTCACACGGTCCGTGCCTGTGGGATAGACTTTATCTTTCACATGATCCGTGGCTGTGGGATAGACTCTATCTTTCACACGGTCGCTGGCTGTGGGAATAGACTCTATCTTTCACACGGTCCGTGCCTGTGGGATAGACTTTATTTTTCACACGGTCCGTGGCTGTGGGGTAGACTTTATCTTTCACACGGTCCGTGGCTGTGGGATAGACTTTATCTTTCACACGGCCCGTGGCTCTGGGCAAGACTTTATCTTTCACACTGCCCGTGGCTGTGGGGTAGACTTTATCTTTCACACAGCCCGTGGCTGTGGGGTAGACTTTATCTTTCACATGGCCCGTGCCTGTGGGGTAGACTTTATCTTTCACACGGTCCGTGGCTGTGGGGTAGACATTATCTTTCACACGGTCCGTGGATGTGGGGTAGACTTTATCTTTCACACGGTCCGAGACTGTGGGGTACACTTTATCTTTCACACGGCCCGTGGCTGTGGGGTAGACTTTATCTTTCACACGGCCCGTGGCTGTGGGGTAGACTTTATCTTTCACATGGTCCGTGGCTGTGGGGTAGACTTTATCTTTCACATGATCCATGGCTCTGGTATAGACTTTATCTTTCACTCGGTAAGTGGCTGTGTGATAGACTTTTTCACACGGTCCGTGCCTGTGGGATAGACTTTATCTTTCACATGGTCCGTGGCTGTGGGATAGACTTTTTGTCACAGTCCGTGCCTGTGGGATAGACTTTATCTTTCACACGGTCCGTGGCTGTCGGATAGACTTTATCTTTCACAAGGTCCGTGCCTGTGGGATAGACTTTATCTTTCAAACGGTCCGTGGCTGTGGGATAGACTTTATCTTTCACAAGGTCCGTGCCTGTGGGGTAGACATTATCTTTCACTGGGTCCGTGGATGTGGGGTAGACTTTATCTTTCAAACGGTCCGTGGCTGTGGGAATAGACTCTATCTTTCACACGGTCCGTGCCTGTGGGATAGAATTTATCTTTCACACGGTCCGTGCCTGTGGGGTAGACATTATCTTTCACACGGTCCGTGGATGTGGGGTAGACTTTATCGTTCACACGGTCCGTGGCTGTGGGGTAGATTTTATCTTTCACAGGGTCCGTGCCTGTGGGATAGACTTTATCTTTAACACGGTCCGTGGCTGTGGGATAGACTCTATCTTTCACACGGTCGTTTCCTTTGGGGTAGACTCTATCTTTCACACGGTTCATGGCTGTTGGAATAGACTTTATCTTCACATGGTCCGTGGTGTGGGATAGACTTTATCTTTCACACGGTCCGTGGCTGTGGGTAGACTTTATCTTTCACACGGTCCGTGGCTGTGGGATAGACTCTATCATTCACCCGGTCCGTGGCTGTGGGATAGACTCTATCTTTCACATGGTCCGTGGCTGTGGGATTAGACTCTATCTTTCACACGGTCCATGGCTCTCGGGTAGTTTTTATCTTTCACACGGTCCGTGCCTGTGGGGTAGACATTATCTTTCACACGGTCCGTGGATGTGGGGTAGACTTTATCGTTCACACGGTCCGTGGCTGTGGGGTAGATTTTATCTTTCACAGGGTCCGTGCCTGTGGGATAGACTTTATCTTTAACACGGTCCGTGGCTGTGGGATAGACTCTATCTTTCACACGGTCGTTTCCTGTGGGGTAGACTCTATCTTTCACAGGGTTCATGGCTGTTGGAATAGACTTTATCTTTCACACGGTCCGTGGTGTGGGATAGACTTTATCTTTCACACGGTCCGTGCCTGTGGGATAGACTTTATCTTTCACATGATCCGTGGCTGTGGGATAGACTTTATCTTTCACACGTTCGTTAGATGTGGGAACAGACTCTATCTTTCACACGGTCCGTGGCTGTGGGATAGACTCTATCTTTCACACGGTCCGTGCCTGTGGGGTAGACTTTATCTTTCATACAGTCCGTGGCTGTGGGGTAGACTTTATCTTTCACACGGTCCGTGCCTGTGGGGTAGACTTTATCTTTCACATGGTCCGTGGCTCTGGTATAGACTTTATCTTTCACACGGTAAGTGGCTGTGTGATAGATTTTTTCACACGGTCCATGCCTGTCGGATAGACTTTATCTTTCACATGGTCCGTGGCTGTGGGATAGACTTTTTGACACGGTCCGTGCCTGTGGGATAGACTTTATATTTCACACGGTCCGTGGCTGTCGGAAAAACTTTATCTTTCACAAGGTCCGTGCCTGTGGGATAGACTTTATCTTTCAAACGGTCCGTGGCTGTGGGATAGACTTTATCTTTCACACGGTCCGTGCCTGTGGGGTAGACATTATCTTTCACACGGTCCGTGGCTGTGGGGTAGACTTTATCTTTCACACGGTCCGTGGCTGTGGTAACAGAGTGTATCATTCACACTGTCCACGGCTGTGGGGTGGACTTTATCTTTCACACGGTCCGTGCCTGTGGGATAGACTTTATCTTTCACATGGTCTATGGCTGAGGGATAGACTTTTTCACACGGTCCGTGGCTGTGGGATAGACTTTATCTTTCACACGGTCCGTTCCTGTGGGATAGACTTTATCTTTCACACGGTCCGTGCCTGTGGGATAGACTTTATCTTTCACATGATCCGTGGCTGTGGGATAGACTCTATCTTTCACACGGTCGCTGGCTGTGGGAATAGACTCTATCTTTCACACGGTCCGTGCCTGTGGGATAGACTTTATTTTTCACACGGTCCGTGGCTGTGGGGTAGACTTTATCTTTCACACGGTCCGTGGCTGTGGGATAGACTTTATCTTTCACACGGTCCGTGGCTCTGGGCAAGACTTTATATTTCACACTGCCCGTGGCTGTGGGGTAGACTTTATCTTTCATACAGCCCGTGGCTGTGGGGTAGACTTTATCTTTCACATGGCCCGTGCCTGTGGGGTAGACTTTATCTTTCACACGGTCCGTGACTGTGGGGTTGACATTATCTTTCACACGGTCCGTGGATGTGGGGTAGACTTTATCTTTCACATGGTCCGTGACTGTGGGGTACACTTTATCTTTCACACGGCCCGTGCCTGTGGGGTAGACTTTATCTTTCACACGGTCTGTGACTGTGGGGTAGACATTATCTTTCACACGGTCCGTGGATGTGGGGTAGACTTTATCTTTCACATGGTCCGTGACTGTGGGGTACACTTTATCTTTCACACGGTCCGTGGATGTGGGGTAGACATTATCTTTCACACGGTCCGAGGATGTGGGGTAGACTTTATCGTTCACACGGTCCGTGGCTGTGGGGTAGACTTTATCTTTCACACGGTCCGTTCCTGTGGGATAGACGTTATCTTTAACACGGTCCGTGGCTGTGGGATAGACTCTATCTTTCACACGGTCGTTTCCTTTGGGGTAGACTCTATCTTTCACACGGTTCATGGCTGTTGGAATAGACTTTATCTTTCACACGGTCCGTGGTGTGGGATAGACTTTATCTTTCACACGGTCCGTGGCTGTGGGTAGACTTTATCTTTCACACGGTCCGTGGCTGTGGGATTGACTCTATCATTCACCCGGTCCGTGGCTGTGGGATAGACTCTATCTTTCACATGGTCCGTGGCTGTGGGATTAGACTCTATCTTTCACACGGTCCATGGCTCTCGGGTAGTTTTTATCTTTCACATGGTCCGTGGTGTGGGATAGACTTTATCATTCACACGGTCCGTGGCTGTGGGTAGACTTTATCTTTCACACGGTCCGTGGCTGTGGTGTAGACTTTATCTTTCACACTGCCCGTGGCTGTGCGGTAGACTTTATGTTTCACACGGCCCGTGGATGTGGGGTAGACTTTATCTTTCACACGGTCCGTGGCTGTGGGGTAGACTTTATCTTTCACATGGTCCGTGGCTGTGGGGTAGACTTTATCTTTCACACGGTCCGTGCCTGTGGGAATGACTCTATCTTTCACACGGTCAGTGGCTGTGGGATAGACTTTTTCTTTCACATGGTCTGTGGCTGTGGGAATAGACTCTATCTTTCACACGGTCCGTGGCTGTGGGATAGACTTTATCTTTCACACGGTCCGTGGCTGTGGGAATAGACTTTATGTTTCACAAGGTCCGTGGCTCTGCGAATAGACTTTATCTTTCACATGGTCTGTGGCTGTGGGGTAGACTTTATCTTTCACATGGTCCGTGCCTGTGGGATAGACTTTATCTTTCACACGGTAATTGGCTGTGGGATAGACTTTTTCACACGATCCGTGCCTGTGGAGAGACTTTATCTTTCACACGGTCCGTGGCTGTGGGATAGACTTTTTCACACGGTCTGAGCCTGTAGGGTAGACTTTATCTTTCACACGGTCCGTGCCTGTGGGGTAGAATTTATCTTTCACACGGTCCGTGGCTGTGGGTATAGACTTTATCTTTCACGTGGTCTTTGCCTGTGGGATAGACTTTATCTTTCACATGGTCCGTGGCTGTGGGGTAGTCTTTATCTTTCACACGGTCCGTGCCTGTGTAATAGACTTTTTCACACGGTCCGTGGCTGTGGGGTAGACTTTATCTTTCACATGGTCCGTGGCTGTGGGAGTAGTCTTTATCTTTCACACGGTCCGTGGCTGCGGGGTAGACTTTATCTTTCACACGGCCCGTGGCTGCGGGGTAGACTTTATCTTTCACACGGCCCGTGGTTGCGGGGTAGACTTTATCTTTCACACGGCCCGTGGCTGTGGGGTAGACTTTACTTTCACACGGCCTGTGGCTGTGGGGTAGACTTTATCTTTCACACGGTCCGTGGCTGTGGGGTAGACTTTACCTTTCACACGGTCCGGAGCTGTGGGGTAGACTTTATCTTTCACACGGTCCGTACCTGTGGGGTAGACATTATCTTTCACAAGGTCAGTGGCTGTGGGGTAGACTTTATCTTTCACACGGCCCTTGCCTGTGGCATAGCCTTTATCTTTCACACGGCCCGTGCCTGTGGCATAGACTTTATCTTTCACACGGCCCATGCCTGTGGGGTAGACTTAATCTTTTACCCGGCCCGTGGCTGTGGGGTAGACTTTATGTTTCACACGGTCCGTGGCTGTGGGAATAGACTTTATCTTTCACACGGTCCGTGGCTGTGGGAATAGACTTTATCTTTCACACGGTCCGTGCCTGTGGGATAGACTTTATCTTTCACACGGTCCGTGACTGTGGGATAGACTCTATCTTTCCCTCGGTCCATGCCTGTGGGAAAGCCTCTATCTTTCACGCGGTCCGTGGCTGTGGAAATAGACTTTACTTTCACACAGTCCATGCCTGTGGGATAGACTCTATCTTTCACATGGTCCGTGGCTGTGGGATAGCCTCTATCTATCACACGGTCCGTGGCTGTGTGAATAGGCTTTATCTTTCACACGGTCCGTGGCTGTGGGGTAGACTTTATCTTTCACAAGCTCCGTGTCTGTGGGATAGACTTTATCTTTCACACGGTCCGTGTCTTTGTGGTAGACTTTATCTTTCACACGGTAGGTGGCTGTGGGAGTAGACTTTATCTTTCACATGGTCCGTGCATGTGGGGTAGACTTTATCTTTCACATGGTCCGTGCCTGTGGGATAGACTTTATCTTTCACATGATCCGTGGCTGTGGGATAGACTTTATCTTTCACATGATCCGTGGCTGTGGGATAGACTTTATCTTTCACACGGTCCGTGCCTGTGGGATAGACTTTATCTTTCACATGGTCCGTGCCTGTGGGATAGACTTTATCTTTCACACGTTCGTTAGATGTGGGAACAGACTCTATCTTTCACACGGTCTGTGGCTGTGGGATAGACTCTATCTTTCACACGGTCCGTGGCTGTGGGGTAGACTTTATGTTTCACACGGTCCGTGGCTGTGCGAATAGACTTTCACATGGTCCGTGGCTGTGGGATAGACTTTTTCACACGGTCCGTGGCTGTGGGATAGACTTTATCTTTCACACGGTCCGTGCCTGTGGGATAGACTTTATCTTTCACATGGTCCGTGCCTGTGGGATAGACTTTATCTTTCACATGATCCGTGGCTGTGGGATAGACTTTATCTTTCACACGTTCGTTAGATGTGGGAGCAGACTCTATCTTTCACACGGTCTGTGGCTGTGGGATAGACTCTATCTTTCACACGGTCCGTGGCTGTGGGGTAGACTTTATCTTTCACACGGTCCGTGGCTGTGGGTTAGACTTTATCTTTCACACGGCCCGTGGCTGTGGGGTAGACTTTATCTTTCACATGGCCCGTGCCTGTGGGGTAGACTTTATCTTTCACACGGTCCGTGCCTGTGGGGTAGACATTATCTTTCACATGGTCCGTGCATGTGGGGTAGACTTTATCTTTCACACGGTCCATGGCTGTGGGTTAGACTTTATCTTTCACACGGCCCGTGGCTGTGGGGTAGACTTTATCTTGCACACGGCCCGTGGCTGTGGAGTAGACTTTATCTTTCACACGGTCCGTGGCTGTGGGGTAGACTTTATCTTTCACACGGTCCGTGCCTGTGGGAAAGACTCCATCTTTCACACGGTCCGTGGCTGTGGGATAGACTTTTTCTTTCACATGGTCCGTGGCTGTGGGAATAGACTCTATCTTTCACACGGTCCGTGGCTGTGGGATAGACTTTATCTTTCACACGGTCCATGGCTGTGGGAATAGACTCTATCTTTCACACGGTCCGTGGCTGTGGGAAAGACTTTATCTTTCGCACGGCCCGTGGCTGTGTGGTAGACTTTATCTTTCATACAGTCCGTGGCTGTGGGGTAGACATTATCTTTCACATGGTCCGTGCCTGTGGAATAGACTTTATCTTTCACATGGTCCGTGGCTCTGGTATAGACTTTATCTTTCACACGGTCCGTGGCTGTGGGATAGACTTTTTCTTTCACATGGTCCGTGGCTGTGGGAATAGACTCTATCTTTCACACGGTCCGTGGCTGTGGGATAGACTTTATCTTTCACACGGTCCGTGGCTGTGGGAAAGACTTTATCTTTCGCACGGCCCGTGGCTGTGTGGTAGACTTTATCTTTCATACAGTCCGTGGCTGTGGGGTAGACATTATCTTTCACATGGTCCGTGCCTGTGGGATAGACTTTATCTTTCACATGGTCCGTGGCTGTGGGATAGACTTTTTGACACGGTCCGTGCCTGTGGGATAGACTTTATCTTTCACACGTTCCGTGGCTGTCGGATAGACTTTATCTTTCACAAGGTCCGTGCCTGTGGGATAGACTTTATCTTTCAAACGGTCCGTGGCTGTGGGATAGACTTTATCTTTCACAAGATCCGTGCCTGTGGGGTAGACATTATCTTTCACACGGTCCGTGGATGTGGGGTAGACTTTATCTTTCAAACGGTCCGAGGCTGTGGGAATAGACTCTATCTTTCACACGGTCCGTGCCTGTGGGATAGACTTTATCTTTCACACGGTCCGTGCCTGTGGGGTAGACATTATCTTTCACACGGTTCGTGGATGTGGGGTAGACTTTATCTTTCACACGGTCCGTGGCTGTGTGATAGACTCTATCTTTCCCACGGTCGTTTCCTGTGGGGTAGACTCTATCTTTCACACGGTTCATGGCTGTTGGAATAGACTTTATCTTTCACACGGTCCGTGGTGTGGGATAGACTTTATCTTTCACACGGTCCGTGCCTGTGGGATAGACTTTATCTTTCACATGGTCCGTGCCTGTGGGATAGACTTTATCTTTCACATGATCCGTGGCTGTGGGATAGACTTTATCTTTCACACGTTCGTTAGATGTGGGAAGAGACTCTATCTTTCACACGGTCCGTGGCTGTGGGATAGACTCTATCTTTCACACGGTCCGTGCCTGTGGGGTAGACTTTATCTTTCATACAGTCCGTGGCTGTGGGGTAGACTTTATCTTTCACACGGTCCGTGCCTGTGGGGTAGACTTTATCTTTCACATGGTCCGTAGCTCTGGTATAGACTTTATCTTTCACACGGTAAGTGGCTGTGTGATAGACTTTTTCACACGGTCCGTGCCTGTCGGATAGACTTTATCTTTCACATGGTCCGTGGCTGTGGGATAGACTTTTTGACACGGTCCGTGCCTGTGGGATAGACTTTATATTTCACACGGTCCGTGGCAGTCGGAAAAACTTTATCTTTCACAAGGTCCGTGCCTGTGGGATAGACTTTATCTTTCAAACGGTCCGTGGCTGTGGGATAGACTTTATCTTTCACACGGTCCATGGCTGTGGGAATAGACTCTATCTTTCACACGGTCCGTGCCTGTGGGGTAGACATTATCTTTCACACGGTCCGTGGCTCTGGGCAAGACTTTATCTTTCACACGGTCCGTGGCTGTGGTAACAGACTGTATCATTCACACTGTCCACGGCTGTGGGGTGGACTTTATCTTTCACACGGTCCGTGCCTGTGGGATAGACTTTATCTTTCACATGGTCTGTGGCTGAGGGATAGACTTTTTCACACGGTCCGTGGCTGTGGAATAGACTTTATCTTTCACACGGTCCGTTCCTGTGGGATAGACTTTATCTTTCACACGGTCCGTGCCTGTGGGATAGACTTTATCTTTCACATGATCCGTGGCTGTGGGATAGACTCTATCTTTCACACGGTCGCTGGCTGTGGGAATAGACTCTATCTTTCACACGGTCCGTGCCTGTGGGATAGACTTTATTTTTCACACGGTCCGTGGCTGTGGGGTAGACTTTATCTTTCACACGGTCCGTGGCTGTGGGATAGACTTTATCTTTCACACGGCCCGTGGCTCTGGGCAAGACTTTATCTTTCACACTGCCCGTGGCTGTGGGGTAGACTTTATCTTTCACACAGCCCGTGGCTGTGGGGTAGACTTTATCTTTCACATGGCCCGTGCCTGTGGGGTAGACTTTATCTTTCACACGGTCCGTGACTGTGGGGTAGACATTATCTTTCACACGGTCCGTGGATGTGGGGTAGACTTTATCTTTCACACGGTCCGAGACTGTGGGGTACACTTTATCTTTCACACGGCCCGTGGCTGTGGGGTAGACTTTATCTTTCACACGGTCCGTGGCTGTGGAGTAGACTTTATCTTTCACATGGTCCGTGGCTGTGGGGTAGACTTTATCTTTCACATGATCCATGGCTCTGGTATAGACTTTATCTTTCACTCGGTAAGTGGCTGTGTGATAGACTTTTTCACACGGTCCGTGCCTGTGGGATAGACTTTATCTTTCACATGGTCCGTGGCTGTGGGATAGACTTTTTGTCACAGTCCGTGCCTGTGGGATAGACTTTATCTTTCACACGGTCCGTGGCTGTCGGATAGACTTTATCTTTCACAAGGTCCGTGCCTGTGGGATAGACTTTATCTTTCAAACGGTCCGTGGCTGTGGGATAGACTTTATCTTTCACAAGGTCCGTGCCTGTGGGGTAGACATTATCTTTCACTGGGTCCGTGGATGTGGGGTAGACTTTATCTTTCAAACGGTCCGTGGCTGTGGGAATAGACTCTATCTTTCACACGGTCCGTGCCTGTGGGATAGAATTTATCTTTCACACGGTCCGTGCCTGTGGGGTAGACATTATCTTTCACACGGTCCGTGGATGTGGGGTAGACTTTATCGTTCACACGGTCCGTGGCTGTGGGGTAGATTTTATCTTTCACAGGGTCCGTGCCTGTGGGATAGACTTTATCTTTAACACGGTCCGTGGCTGTGGGATAGACTCTATCTTTCACACGGTCGTTTCCTTTGGGGTAGACTCTATCTTTCACACGGTTCATGGCTGTTGGAATAGACTTTATCTTTCACATGGTCCGTGGTGTGGGATAGACTTTATCTTTCACACGGTCCGTGGCTGTGGGTAGACTTTATCTTTCACACGGTCCGTGGCTGTGGGATAGACTCTATCATTCACCCGGTCCGTGGCTGTGGGATAGACTCTATCTTTCACATGGTCCGTGGCTGTGGGATTAGACTCTATCTTTCACACGGTCCATGGCTCTCGGGTAGTTTTTATCTTTCACATGGTCCGTGGCTGTGGGGTAGACTTTATCTTTCACACGGCATATGGCTGTGGGATAGATTTTATCTTTCACATGGTCCGTGGCTGTCGGGTAGACTTTATCTTTCACACGGTCCGTGGCTGTGGGAACAGACTCTATCTTTCACACTGTCCGTGCCTGTGGGAAAGACTTTATCTTTCACACGGTCCTTGGCTGTGCGGTAGACTTTATCTTTCACACGGTCCATGCCTGTGGGATAGACTTTATCTTTCACACGGTCCATGCCTGAGGGATAGACTTTTTCACACGGTCCGTGCCTGTGGGAAAGACTTTCTCTTTCACACGGTCCGTGGCTGTGGAAATAGACTTTATCTTTCACATGGTTTGTGCCTGTGGGATAGACTTTATCTTTCACATGGTCCGTGGCAGTGGGGTAGACTTTATCTTTCACACGGTCCATTCCTGTGGGATAGACTTTTTCACACGGTCCGTGGCTATGGGGTAGATTGTATCTTTCACATGGTCCGTGGCTGTGGGAGTAGTCTTTATCTCTCACACGGTCCGTGGCTGTGGGAATAGACTTTATGTTTCACAAGGTCCGTGGCTCTGGGAATAGAATTTATCTTTCACATGGTCCGTGGCTGTGGGGTAGACTTTAACTTTCATATGGTCCGTGCCTGTGGGATAGACTTTATCTTTCACATGGTCCGTGACTGTGGTACACACTTTATCTTTCTCACGGTCCGTGGCTGTGGGATAGTCTTTATCTTTCACATGGTCCGTGCCTGTGGGATAAACTTTATGTTTCACATGGTCCGTGGCTGTGCGATAGACTTTTTCACACGGTCCGTGCCTGTGGGATAGACTTTATCTTTCACACGGTCCGTGGTGGTGGGATAGATTTTATCTTTCACACGGTCCATGCCTGTGGGATAGACTTTATCTTTTGCATGATCCGTGCCTGTGGGATAGACTTTATCTTTCACACGGTCCGTGGCTGTGGGATAGACTTTATCTTTCACAAGGTACGTGCCTGTGGGATAGACTTTATCTTTCACATGGTCTGTGCCTCTAGGATAGATTTTATCTTTCACACGGTCCGTGGTTGTGGGATAGACTTTATCTTTCACACGGTCCGTGCCTGTGGGATAGACTTTATCTTTCACACGGTCCGTGGCTGTGGGGTAGACTTTATCTTTCACACGGTCCGTGCCTGTGGGATAGACTTTATCTTTCACACGGTCCGTGGCTGTGGTGTAGACTTTATCTTTCACACGGTTCGTGGCGTTGGTGTAGACTTTATATTTCACACGGTCCGTGGCTGGGGTGTAGACTTTATCTTTCACACGGTCCGTGGCTGTGGGAATAGACTCTATCTTCCCACGGTCCGTGCTTGTGGGATAGACTTTATCTTTCACACGGTCCGTGCCTGTGGGATAGACTTTATCTTTCACACGGTCCGTGGCTGTGGGGAAGACTTTATCTTTCACACGGTCCGTGGCTGTGGGATAGACTTTATCTTTCACATGGTCCGTGTCTTTGGGGTAGACTTTATCTTTCACACGGTCCCAGGCTGTGGGAGTAGACTTTATCGTTCATACGGTCCATGTCTGTGGGAATAGACTTTATGTTTGACAAGGTCCGTGGCTCTGGGAAGAGACTTTATCTTTCACATGGTCCATGGATGTTGGCTAGACTTTATCTTTCACACGGTCCGTGCCTGAGGGATAGACTCTATCTTGCACATGGTCTGTCGCTGTGGGAATAGACTCTATCTTTCACACGGTCCATCGCTGTGGGTTAGACTTTATCTTTCACACGGTCCCTGGCTGTGGGGTAGACTTTATCTTTCACACGGTCCGTGGTTGTCGGATAGACTTTATCTTTCACACGGTCCGTGCCTGTGGGATAGACTTTTTCACACGGTCTGTGGCTGTGGGTTAGACTTTATCTTTCACATGTTCCGTGGCTGTGGGAGTAGTCTTTATCTTTCACACAGTCCGTGGCTCTGGGAATAGACTTTATGTTTCACAAGGTCCGTGGCTGTGGGGTAGACTTTATCTTTCATACGGTCCGTGCTTGTGGGATAGAC
The DNA here is from genome assembly GCF_910594005.1 of Cervus elaphus. NCBI lineage: Eukaryota > Metazoa > Chordata > Mammalia > Artiodactyla > Cervidae > Cervus > Cervus elaphus. Next base: position 7,549,832 of record NC_057815.1, on the reverse strand, counting down.
TTTATATTTCACACGGTCCGTGCCTGTCGGATAGACTTTTTCACAAGGTCCGTGGCTGTGGGATAGACTTTATCTTTCACACGGTCAGTGCATGTGGGATAGACTTTATCTTTCACACGGTCCGTGGCTGTGGGATAGACTTTATCTTTCATATGGTCCGTGTCTGTGGGGTAGACTTTATCTTTCACAACACCCGTGGCTGTGGGGTAGGCTTTATCTTTCACACGGTCTGTGGCTGTGGAGTAGACTTCATCTTTCACACGGTCCGTGGCTGTGGGTAGACTTTATCTTTCACACGGTCCGTGGCTGTGGTGTAGACTTTAGCTTTCACACGGTCCGTGGCGGTGGGATAGACTTTATCTTTCATACGGTCCGTGGCTGTGGGATAGACTTTATCTTTCACATGGTCCGTGGCTGTGGGAATAGACTTTATGTTTCACAAGGTCCGTGGCTCTGGGAATAGAATTTATCTTTCACATGGTCCGTGGCTGTGTGATAGACTGTATCTTTCACACGGTCCGTGGCTGTGGGATAGACTTTATCTTTCACACGGTACGTGCCTGTGGAATAGACTTTATCTTTCACACGGTCCGTGCGTCTAGGACAGACTTTATCTTTCACACGGTTCGTGCCTGTGGGATCGACTTTTTCACACGGTCCGTGCATGTGGGATAGACTTTATCTTTCACACGGTCCATGCCTGTGGAATAGACTTTATCTTTCACACGGTCCGTGGCTGTGGGATAGACTTTTTCACATGGTCCGTGCCTGTGGGATAGACTTTATCTTTCACACGGTCCGTTCCTGTGGGATAGACTTTATCTTTCACACGGTCCGTGACTGTGGGATAGACTTTATCTTTCACATGGTCCGTTGCTGTGGGATAGACTTTATCTTTCACACGGTATGTGACTGTGGGATTAGACTCTATCTTTCACACGGTCCGTGGCTGTGGGGTAGACTTTATCTTTCACACGGTCCGTGGCTGAGGGTAGTCTTTATCTTTCACACGGTCCTTGGCTGTGGGGTAGACTTTATTTTTCACATGGTCCGTGGCTGTGGTAGTAGACTTTATCTTTCACACGGCCCGTGGCTGTGGGAATAGACTTTATGTTTCACACGGTCCGTGGCTCTGGGAATAGACTTTATCTTTCACACGGTCCGTGCCTGTGGGGTAGACTTTATCTTTCACATGGTCCGTGCCTGAGGGATAGACTCTATCTTGCACATGGTCTGTCGCTGTGGGAATAGACTCTATCTTTCACACGGTCCATCGCTGTGGTTTAGACTTTATCTTTCACACGGTCCCTGGCTGTGGGGTAGACTTTATCTTTCACACGGTCCGTGGTTGTCCAATAGACTTTATCTTTCACACGGTCCGTGCCTGTGGGATAGACTTTTTCACACGGTCTGTGGCTGTGGGTTAGACTTTATCTTTCACATGTTCTGTGGCTGTGGGAGAAGTCTTTATCTTTCACACAGTCCGTGGCTCTGGGAATAGACTTTATGTTTCAAAAGGTCCGTGGCTCTGGGAATAGAGTATATCTTTCACATGGTCCGTGGCTCTGGGGTAGAATTTATCTTTCATACGGTCCGTGCTTGTGGGATAGACTTTATATTTCACACGGTCCGTGCCTGTCGGATAGACTTTTTCACAAGGTCCGTGGCTGTGGGATAGACTTTATCTTTCACACGGTCCGTGCACGTGGGATAGACTTTATCTTTCACACGGTCCGTGGTTGTGGGATAGACTTTATCTTTCACACGGTCCGTGCCTGTGGGATAGACTTTATCTTTCACATGGTCCGTGGCTGTGGGCAGATTTTATCTTTCACATGGTCTGTGGCAGTGGGATAGACTTTATCTTTCACATGGTCCGTGTCTGTGGGGTAGGCTTTATCTTACACACGGTCTGTGGCTGTGGAGTAGACTTTATCTATCACACGGTCCGTGGCTGTCGGTAGACTTTATCTTTCACTCGGTCCGTGGCTGTGGTGTAGACTTTAGCTTTCACACGGTCCGTGGCTGTGGAATAGACTTTATCATTCACACGGTCCGTGGCTGTGGGATCGACTTTTTCACATGGCCCGTGCCTGTGGGATAGACTTTATCTTTCACACGGTCCATGCCTGTGGAATAGACTTTATCAATCACACGGTCCTTGGCTGTGGGATAGACTTTATCTTTGACATGGTCCGTGTCTGTGGGGTAGACTTTATCTTTCACAACACACGTGGCTGTGGGATAGGCTTTATCTTTCACACGGTCCGTGGCTGTGGAGTAGACTTTATCTTTCACATGTTCCGTGGCTGTGGGTAGACTTTATCTTTCACACGGTCCGTGGCTGTGGTGGAGACTTTAGCTTTCACACGGTCCGTGGCTGTGGGATAGACTTTACCTTTCACACGGTCCGTGGCTGTGGGATAGACTTTACTTTCACACGGTCCGTGCCTGTGGGATAGACTTTTTCAAACGGTCCTTGGCTGTGGGGTAGATTTTATCTTTCACATGGTCCGTGGCTGTGGGAATAGTCTTTATGTTTCGCACAGGTCCATGGCTGTGGGAATAGACTTTATGTTTCACAAGGTCCGTGGCTCTGGGAATAGAATTTATCTTTCACATGGTCCGTGGCTGTGTGATAGACTGTATCTTTCACACGGTACATGCCTGTGGAATAGACTTTATCTTACACATGGTCCGTGCCTCTAGGACAGACTTTATCTTTCTCACGGTGGGTGCCTGTGGGATAGACTTTTTCACACGGCCCGTGCCTGTGGAATAGACTTTATCTTGCACACGGTCCATGGCTGTGGGATAGACTTTTTCACACGGTCCGTGCCTGTGGGATAGACTTTATCTTTCACACGGTCCGTTCCTGTGTGATAGACTTTATCTTTCACACGGTCCGTGACTGTGGGATAGACTTTATCTTTCACATGGTCCGTTGCTGTGGGATAGACTTTATCTTTCACACGATCCGTGGCTGTGGGAATAGACTCTATCTTTCACACGCTCCGTGCTTGTGGGATAGACTTTATCTTTCACACGGTCTGTGCCTGTGGGATAGACTTTTCTTTCTCACGGTCCGTGGCTATGGGGTAGACTTTATCTTTCACACGTTCCGTGCCTGTGGGATAGACTTTATCTTTCACACGTTCCGTGTCTGTGGGGTAGACTTTATCTTTCACACGGTCCCAGGCTGTGGGAATAGACTTTATCATTCATACGGTCCATGTCTGTGGGAATAGACTTTATGTTTCACAAGGTCCGTGGCTCTGGGAAGAGACTTTATCTTTCACATGGTCCGTGGCTGTGGGGTAGACTTTATCTTTCACATGGTCCGTTTCTGTGGGATAGACTTTATCTTTCACATGGTCCGTGGCTGTGGGGTAGACTTTATCTTTCACATGGTCCGTGGCTGTGGGATAACCTCTATCTTTCACACAGACCATGGCTGTTGGAATAGACTCTATCTTTCATACGGTCCATGGCTGTGGGATAGACTTTATCTTTCACACGGTCCTTGGCTGTGGGGTTGACTTTATTTTTCACATGGTCCGTGGCTGTGGTAGTAGACTTTATCTTTCATACGGTCCGTGGCTGTGGGAATAGACTTTATGTTTCACACGGTCCGTGGCTCTGGGAATAGACTTTATGTTTCACAAGGTCCGTGGCTCTGGGAATAGAATTTATCTTTCACATGGTCCGTGGCTCTGGGGTAGAATTTATCTTTCATACGGTCCGTGCCTGTGGGATAGACTTTATATTTCACAAGGTCCGTGCCTGTCGGATAGACTTTTTCACAAGGTCCATGGCTGTGCGATAGACTTTATCTTTCACATGGTCCGTGGCTATTGGGTAGATTTTATCTTTCACATGGTCTGTGGCTGTGGGATAGACTTTATCTTTCACATGGTCCGTGTCTGTGGCGTAGACTTTATCTTTCACAACACCCGTGGCTGTGGGGTAGGCTTTATCTTTCACACGGTCCCTGGCTGTGGTGTAGACTTTATCTTTCACACGGTACGTGCCTGTGGAATAGACTTTATCTTTCACACGGTCCGTGCCTCTAGGACAGACTTTATCTTTCACACGGTCCGTGACTGCGGGATAGACTTTATCTTTCACATGGTCCTTTGCTGTGGGATAGACTTTATCTTTCACACGATCCGTGGCTGTGGGAATAGACTCTATCTTTCACACGCTCCGTGCTTGTGGGATAGACTTTATCTTTCACACGGTCTGTGCCTGTGGGATAGACTTTTCTTTCTCACGGTCCGTGGCTGTGGGGTAGACTTTATCTTTCACATGGTCCGTGCCTGTGGGATAGACTTTATCTTGCACATGGTCTGTCGCTGTGGGAATAGACTCTATCTTTCACACGGTCCGTGCCTGTGGGATAAACTTTATCTTTCACATGGTCCGTGGCTGTGGGGTAGACTTTATCATTCACATGGTCCGTGCCTGTGGGATAGACTCTGTCTTTCAAATGGTCCGCTGCAGTGGGATTAGACTCTATCTTTCACATTGTCCATGGCTGTGGGATTAGACTCTATCTTTCACACGGTCCATGGCTGTGGGTTAGACTTTATCTTTCACATGGTCCGTGGCTGTGGGGTAGACTTTATCATTCACATGGTCCGTGCCTGTGGGATAGACTCTATCTTTCACATGGTCCGTGCCTGTGGGATAGACTCTGTCTTTCAAATGGTCCGCTGCTGTGGGATTAGACTCTATCTTTCACACGTTCCATGGCTGTGGGGTGGACTTTATCTTTCACATGGTCCCAGGATGTGGGGTAGACTTTATCTTTCACACGGTATGTGGCTGTGGGGTAGATTTTATCTTTCACACTGTCCGTGGCTGTGGGATAGACTTTATCTTTCACACGGTCCGTGGCTGGGGGGTAGACTTTATCTTTCAAATGGCCCGTGGCAGTGGGGTAGACTTTATCTTTCACACGGCCCATGCCTGTGGGATAGACTTTTTCTTTCACACTGCCCGTGGCTGTGGGGTAGACTTTATCTTTCATATGGCCCGTTCCTGTGGGATAGACTTTATCTTTCACACGGTCCGTGCCTATGGGATAGACTTTGTCTTTCACACGGCCCGTGGCTGCGGGGTAGACTTTATCTTTCACACGGCCAGTGGCTGTGGATTAGACTTTATCTTTCACATGTTCCGTGCCTGTGGGGTAGACTTTATCTTCACACGGTCCGTGCCTGTGGGATAGACTTTATCTTTCACATGGTCCGTGCCTGTGGGATAGACTCTATCATTCATCCGGTCCGTGGCTGTGGGATAGACTCTATCTTTCACATGGTCCGTGGCTGTGGGATTAGACTCTATCTTTCACACGGTCCATGGCTGTCGGGTAGACTTTATCTTTCACATGGTCCGTGGCTGTGGGGTAGACTTTATCTTTCACACGGTCCGTGGCTGTGGGAACAGACTTTATCTTTCACACTGTCCGTGCCTGTGGGAAAGACTTTATCTTTCACACGGTCCGTGGCTGTGCGGTAGACTTTATCTTTCACACGGTCCGTGGCTGTGGGATAGACTTTATCTTTCACACGGTCCATGCCTGAGGGATAGACTTTTTCACACGGTCCGTGCCTGTGGGATAGACTTTATCTTTCACACGGTCCGTGGCTTTGGTGTAGACTTTATCTTTCACACGGTTCGTGGCTGTGGTGTAGACTTTATCTTTCACACGGTCCGTGGCTGGGGGGTAGACTTTATCTTTCACATGGTCCGTGGCTGTGGGAATAGACTCTATCTTTCCCACGGTCCGTGCTTGTGGGATAGACTTTATCTTTCACACGGTCCATGCCTGTGGGATAGACTTTATCTTTCACACGGTCCGTGGCTCTGGGGTAGACTTTATCTTTCACACGGTCCGTGCCTGTGGGATAGACTTTATCTTTCACACGGTCCGTGTCTGTGGGTTAGACTTTATCTTTCACACGGTCCCAGGCTGTGGGAGTAGACTTTATCGTTCATACGGTCCATGTCTGTGGGAATAGACTTTATGTTTCACAATGTCCGTGGCTCTGGGAAGAGACTTTATCTTTCACATGGTCCGTGGCTGTGGGGTAGACTTTATCTTTCACATGGTCCATGACTGTGGGATAGACTTTATCTTTCACATGGTCCGTGGCTGTGGGATAACCTCTATCTTTCACACAGTCCGTGGCTGTTGGAATAGACTCTATCTTTCATACGGTCCATGGCTGTGGGATAGACTTTATCTTTCACACGGTCCGTGGCTGTGGGGTAGACTTTATCTTTCACATGGTCCGTGCCTGTGGGGTAGACTTTATCTTTCACACGGTCCGTGCCTGAGGGATAGACTCTATCTTGCACATGGTCTGTCGCTGTGGGAATAGACTCTATCTTTCACACGGTCCATCGCTGTTGGTTAGACTTTATCTTTCACACGGTCCCTGGCTGTGGGGTAGACTTTATCTTTCACACGGTCCGTGGTTGTTGGATAGACTTTATCTTTCACACGGTCCGTGCCTGTGGGATAGACTTTTTCACACGGTCTGTGGCTGTGGGTTAGACTTTATCTTTCACATGGTCCGTGGCTGTGGGAGTAGTCTTTATCTTTCACACGGTCCGTGGCTCTGGGAATAGACTTTATGTTTCACAAGGTCCGTGGCTCTGGGAATAGAATTTATCTTTCACATGGTCCGTGGCTCTGGGGTAGAATTTATCTTTCATACGGTCCGTGCCTGTGGGATAGACTTTTCTTTCTCACGGTCCGTGGCTGTGGGGTAGACTTTATCTTTCACATGGTCCGTGCCTGTGGGATAGACTTTATCTTGCACATGGTCTGTCGCTGTGGGAATAGACTCTATCTTTCACACGGTCCGTGCCTGTGGGATAAACTTTATCTTTCACATGGTCCGTGGCTGTGGGGTAGACTTTATCATTCACATGGTCCGTGCCTGTGGGATAGACTCTGTCTTTCAAATGGTCCGCTGCAGTGGGATTAGACTCTATCTTTCACATTGTCCATGGCTGTGGGATTAGACTCTATCTTTCACACGGTCCATGGCTGTGGGTTAGACTTTATCTTTCACATGGTCCGTGGCTGTGGGGTAGACTTTATCATTCACATGGTCCGTGCCTGTGGGATAGACTCTAACTTTCACATGGTCCGTGCCTGTGGGATAGACTCTGTCTTTCAAATGGTCCGCTGCTGTGGGATTAGACTCTATCTTTCACACGTTCCATGGCTGTGGGGTGGACTTTATCTTTCACATGGTCCCAGGATGTGGGGTAGACTTTATCTTTCACACGGTATGTGGCTGTGGGGTAGATTTTATCTTTCACACTGTCCGTGGCTGTGGGATAGACTTTATCTTTCACACGGTCCGTGGCTGGGGGGTAGACTTTATCTTTCAAATGGCCCGTGGCAGTGGGGTAGACTTTATCTTTCACACGGCCCATGCCTGTGGGATAGACTTTTTCTTTCACACTGCCTGTGGCTGTGGGGTAGACTTTATCTTTCATATGGCCCGTTCCTGTGGGATAGACTTTATCTTTCACACGGTCCGTGCCTATGGGATAGACTTTGTCTTTCACACGGCCCGTGGCTGCGGGGTAGACTTTATCTTTCACACGGCCAGTGGCTGTGGATTAGACTTTATCTTTCACATGTTCCGTGCCTGTGGGGTAGACTTTATCTTCACACGGTCCGTGCCTGTGGGATAGACTTTATCTTTCACATGGTCCGTGCCTGTGGGATAGACTCTATCATTCATCCGGTCCGTGGCTGTGGGATAGACTCTATCTTTCACATGGTCCGTGGCTGTGGGATTAGACTCTATCTTTCACACGGTCCATGGCTGTCGGGTAGACTTTATCTTTCACATGGTCCGTGGCTGTGGGGTAGACTTTATCTTTCACACGGTCCGTGGCTGTGGGAACAGACTCTATCTTTCACACTGTCCGTGCCTGTGGGAAAGACTTTATCTTTCACACGGTCCGTGGCTGTGCGGTAGACTTTATCTTTCACACGGTCCGTGGCTGTGGGATAGACTTTATCTTTCACACGGTCCATGCCTGAGGGATAGACTTTTTCACAAGGTCCGTGCCTGTGGGATAGACTTTATCTTTCACACGGTCCGTGGCTTTGGTGTAGACTTTATCTTTCACACGGTTCGTGGCTGTGGTGTAGACTTTATCTTTCACACGGTCCGTGGCTGGGGGGTAGACTTTATCTTTCACATGGTCCGTGGCTGTGGGAATAGACTCTATCTTTCCCACGGTCCGTGCTTGTGGGATAGACTTTATCTTTCACACGGTCCATGCCTGTGGGATAGACTTTATCTTTCACACGGTCCGTGGCTCTGGGGTAGACTTTATCTTTCACACGGTCCGTGCCTGTGGGATAGACTTTATCTTTCACACGGTCCGTGTCTGTGGGTTAGACTTTATCTTTCACACGGTCCCAGGCTGTGGGAGTAGACTTTATCGTTCATACGGTCCATGTCTGTGGGAATAGACTTTATGTTTCACAATGTCCGTGGCTCTGGGAAGAGACTTTATCTTTCACATGGTCCGTGGCTGTGGGGTAGACTTTATCTTTCACATGGTCCATGACTGTGGGATAGACTTTATCTTTCACATGGTCCGTGGCTGTGGGATAACCTCTATCTTTCACACAGTCCGTGGCTGTTGGAATAGACTCTATCTTTCATACGGTCCATGGCTGTGGGATAGACTTTATCTTTCACACGGTCCGTGGCTGTGGGGTAGACTTTATCTTTCACATGGTCCGTGCCTGTGGGGTAGACTTTATCTTTCACACGGTCCGTGCCTGAGGGATAGACTCTATCTTGCACATGGTCTGTCGCTGTGGGAATAGACTCTATCTTTCACACGGTCCATCGCTGTTGGTTAGACTTTATCTTTCACACGGTCCCTGGCTGTGGGGTAGACTTTATCTTTCACACGGTCCGTGGTTGTTGGATAGACTTTATCTTTCACACGGTCCGTGCCTGTGGGATAGACTTTTTCACACGGTCTGTGGCTGTGGGTTAGACTTTATCTTTCACATGGTCCGTGGCTGTGGGAGTAGTCTTTATCTTTCACACGGTCCGTGGCTCTGGGAATAGACTTTATGTTTCACAAGGTCCGTGGCTCTGGGAATAGAATTTATCTTTCACATGGTCCGTGGCTCTGGGGTAGAATTTATCTTTCATACGGTCCGTGCCTGTGGGATAGACTTTATCTTTCACACGGTCCGTGCCTGTCGGATAGAGTTTTTCACAAGGTCCATGGCTGTGGGATAGACTTTATCTTTCTCACGGTCCGTGCATGTGGGATAGACTTTATCTTTCACACGGTCCGTGGTTGTGGGATAGACTTTATCTTTCACACGGTCCGTGCCTGTGGGATAGACTTTATCTTTCACATGGTCCGTGGCTGTGGGGTAGATTTTATCTTTCACATGGTCTGTGGCTGTGGGATAGACTTTATCTTTCACATGGTCAGTGTCTGTGGGGTAGACTTTATCTTTCACAACACCCGTGGCTGTGGGGTAGGCTTTATCTTTCACACGGTCCGTGGCTGTGGAGTAGACTTTATCTTTCACACGGTCCGTGGCTGTGGTTAGACTTTATCTTTCACACGGTCCGTGGCTGTGGTGTAGACTTTAGCTTTCACACGGTCCGTGGCTCCGGGATAGACTTTATCTTTCACACGGTCCGTGGCTGTGGGATAGATTTTATCATTCACACGGTCCGTGCCTGTGGGATAGACTTTTTCACACGGTCCTTGGCTGTGGGGTAGACTTTATCTTTCACATGGTCTGGGGCTGTGGGAGTAGTCTTTATGTTTCGCACAGGTCCGTGGCTGTGGGAATAGACTTTATGTTTCACAAGGTCCGTGACTCTGGGAATAGAATTTATCTTTCACATGGTCCGTGGCTGTGTGATAGACTGTATCTTTCACACGGTACGTGCCTGTGGGATAGACTTTATCTTTCACACGGTCTGTGCCTCTAGGACAGACTTTATCTTTCACACGGTCCGAGCCTGTGGGATAGGCTTTTTCACACGGCCCGTGCCTGTGGGTTAGACTTTATCTTTCACACGGTCCATGCCTGTGGAATAGACTTTATCTTTCACACGGTCCGTGGCGGTGGGATAGACTTTTTCACACGGTCCGTGCCTGTGGGATAGACTTTATCTTTCACACGGTCCGTTCCTGTGGGATAAACTTTATCTTTCACACGGTCCGTGACTGTGGGATAGACTTTATCTTTCACATGGTCCGTTGCTGTGGGATAGACTTTATCTTTCACACGGTCCGTGGCTGTGGGAATAGACTCTATCTTTCACACGCTCCATGCTTGTGGGATAGACTTTATGTTTCACACGGTCCGTGCCTGTGGGATAGACTTTATCTTTGTCACGGTCCGTGGCTGTGGGGTAGACTTTATCTTTCACACGGTCCGTGCCTGTGGCATAGACTTTATCTTTCACACGTTCCGTGTCTGTGGGGTAGACTTTATCTTTCACACGGTCCCAGGCTGTGGGAGTAGGCTTTATCGTTCATACAGTCCATGTCTGTGGGAATAGATATTATGTTTCACAAGGTCCGTGGCTCTGGGAAGAGACTTTATCTTTCACATGGTCCGTGGCTGTGGGATAGCCTCTATCATTCACACAGTCCGTGGCTGTGGGAATAGACTCTATCTTTCACATGGCCCGTGGCTCTGGGATAGCCTCTATCATTCACACAGTCCGTGGCTGTGGGGTAGACTTTATTTTTCACACGGTCCGTGGCTGTGGTAGTAGACTTTATCTTTCACACGGTCCGTGGCTGTGGGAATAGACTTTATGTTTCACACAGTCCGCGGCTCTGCGAATAGATTTTATCATTCACATGGTCCATGCCTGTGGGATAGACTCTATCTTTCACATGGTCTGTGCCTGTGGGATAGACTCTGTCTTTCAAATGGTCCGTTGCTGTGGGATTAGACTCTATCTTTCACACGGTCCATGGCTGTGGGGTGGACTTTATCTTTCACATGGTCCGTGGATGTGGGGTAGACTTTATCTTTCACACGGTATGTGGCTGTGGGGTAGATTTTATCTTTCACACGGTCCGTGGCTGTGGGGTAGATTTTATCTTTCACACGGTCCGTGGCTGTGGGATAGACTTTATCTTTCACACGGTCCGTGGTTGGGGGGTAGACTTTATCTTTCAAATGGCCCGTGGCAGTGGGGTAGACTTTATCTTTCACACGGCCCATGCCTGTGGGATAGACTTTATCTTTCACATGGCCCGTGGCTGTGGGGTAGACTTTATCCTTCATATGGCCCGTTCCTGTGGGATAGAGTTTATCTTTCACACGGTCCGTGCCTATGGGATAGACTTTGTCTTTCACACGGCCCGTGGCTGCAGGGTAGACTTTATCTTTCACACGGCCAGTGGCTGTGGATTAGACTTTATCTTTCACACGTTCCGTGCCTGTGGGGTAGACTTTATCTTTCACATGGTCCGTGCCTGTGGGATAGACTCTATCATTCACCCGGTCCGTGGCTGTGGGATAGACTCTATCTTTCACATGGTCCGTGGCTGTGGATTAGACTTTATCTTTCACATGGTCCGTGGCTGTGGGGTAGACTTTATCTTTCACACGGTATATGGCTGTGGGATAGATTTTATCTTTCACATGGTCCGTGGCTGTGGGGTAGACTTTATCTTTCACACGATCCGTGGCTGTGGGAACAGACTCTATCTTTCACACTGTCCGTGCCTGTGGGAAAGACTTTATCTTTCACACGGTCCGTGGCTGTGCGGTAGACTTTATCTTTCACACGGTCCGTGCCTGTGGGATAGACTTTATCTTTCACACGGTCCATGCCTGAGGGATAGACTTTTTCACACGGTCAGTGCCAGTGGGAAAGACTTTCTCTTTCACATGGTCCATGGCTGTGGAAATAGACTTTATCTTTCACATGGTTTGTGCCTGTGGGATAGACTTTATCTTTCACATGGTCCATGGCAGTGGGGTAGACTTTATCTTTCACACGGTCCATTCCTGTGGGATAGACTTTTTCACACGGTCCGTGGCTGTGGGGTAGGCTGTATCTTTCACATGGTCCGTGGCTGTGGGAGTAGTCTTTATCTCTCACACGGTCCGTGGCTGTGGGAATAGACTTTATGTTTCACAAGGTCCATGGCTCTGGGAATAGAATTTATCTTTCACATGGTCCATGGCTGTGGGGTAAACTTTATCTTTCACACGGTCCGTGCCTGTGGGATAGACTTTATCTTTCACATGGTCCGTGGCTGTGATATAGACTTTATCTTTCTCACGGTCCTTGGCTGTGGGATAGACTTTATCTTTCACACGGTCCGTGCCTGTGGGATAAACTTTATGTTTCACACGGTCCGTGGCTGTGGGATAGACTTTTTCACATGGTCCGTGCCTGTGGGATAGACTTTATCTTTCACATGATCCGTGCCTGTGGGATAAACTTTATCTTTCACACGGTCCGTGGCTGTGGGAAAGACTTTATCTCTCACACGGTCCGTGCCTCTAGCACAGACTTTATCTTTCACACGGTCCGTGGTTGTGGGATAGACTTTATCTTTCACACGGTCCGTGGCTGTGGAAATAGACTCTATCTTTCACACGGTCCGTGCCTGTGGGATAGACTTTATCTTTCACACGGTCCGTGGCTGTGGAAATAGACTCTATCTTTCACACGGTCCGTGCCTGTGGGATAGACTTTATCTTTTACACGGTCCGTGGCTGTGGTGTAGAGTTTATCTTTCACACGGTTCGTGGCTGTGGGAATAGACTCTATCTTTCACACGGTCCATCGCTGTTGGTTAGACTTTATCTTTCAAACGGTCCCTGGCTGTGGGGTAGACTTTATCTTTCACACGGTCCGTGGTTGTCGGATAGACTTTATGTTTCACACGGTCCGTGGCTCTGGGAATAGACTTTATTTTTCACACGGTCCGTGCCTGTGGGGTAGACTTTATCTTTCACAACACCGGTGGCTGTGGGAGTAGTCTTTATCTTTCACACGGTCCGTGGCTCTGGGAATAGACTTTATGTTTCACAAGGTCCGTGGCTCTGGGAATAGAATTTATCTTTCACATGGTCCGTGGCTCTGGGGTAGAATTTATCTTTCATACGGTCCGTGCTTGTGGGATAGACTTTATATTTCACATGGTCCGTGCCTTTCGGATAGACTTTTTCACAAGGTCCATGGCTGTGGGATAGACTTTATCTTTCACACGGTCCGTGCATGTGGGATAGACTTTATCTTTCACACGGTCCGTGGTTGTGGGATAGACTTTATCTTTCACACGGTCCGTGCCTGTGGGATAGACTTTATCTTTCACATGGTCCGTGGCTGTGGGGTAGATTTTATCTTTCACATGGTCTGTGGCTGTGGGATAGACTTTATCTTTCACATGGTCCGTGTCTGTGGGGTAGACTTTATCTTTCACAACACCCGTGGCTGTGGGGTAGGCTTTATCTTTCACACGGTCCGTGGCTGTGGAGTAGACTTTATCTTTCACACGGTCCGTGGCTGTGGGTAGACTTTATCTTTCACACGGTCCGTGGCTGTGGTGTAGACTTTAGCTTTCACACGGTCCGTGGCTGTGGGATAGACTTTATCTTTCACACGGTCCGTGGCTGTGGGATAGACTTTATCTTTCACATGGTCCGTGCCTGTGGGATAGACTTTTTCACACGGTCCTTGGCTGTGGGGTAGACTTTATCTTTCACATGGTCAGGTGCTGTGGGAGTAGTCTTTATGTTTCGCACAGGTCCGTGGCTGTGGGAATAGACTTTATGTTTCACAAGGTCCGTGGCTCTGGGAATAGAATTTATCTTTCACATTGTCCGTGGCTGTGCGATAGACTGTATCTTTCACACGGTACGTGCCTGTGGAATAGACTTTATCTTTCACACGGTCCGTGCCTCTAGGACAGACTTTATCTTTCACACGGTCCGTGCCTGTGGGATAGACTTTTTCACATGGCCCGTACCTGTGGGATAGACTTTATCTTTCACACGGTCCATGCCTGTGGAATAGACTTTATCTTTCACACGGTCCGTGGCTTTGGGATAGACTTTTTCACACGGTCCGTGCCTGTGAGATAGACTTTATCTTTCACACGGTCCGTTCCTGTGGGATAGACTTTATCTTTCACACGGTCCGTGACTGTGGGATAGACTTTATCTTTCACATGGTCCGTTGCTGTGGGATAGACTTTATCTTTCACATGGTCCGTGGCTGTGGGAATAGACTCTATCTTTCACACGCTCCGTGCTTGTGCGATAGACTTTATGTTTCACACGGTCCGTGCCTGTGGGATAGACTTTATCTTTCTCACGGTCCGTGGCTGTGGGGTAGACTTTATCTTTCACACGGTCCCAGGCTGTGGGAGTAGACTTTATCGTTCATACAGTCCATGTCTGTGGGAATAGATATTATGTTTCACAAGGTCCGTGGCTCTGGGAAGAGACTTTATCTTTCACATGGTCCGTGGCTGTGGGGTAGACTTTATCTTTCACATGGTCCGTGGCTGTGGGATAGACTTTAACTTTCACATGGCCCGTGGCTGTGGGATAGCCTCCATCATTCACACAGTCCATGGCTGTGAGAATAGACTCTATCTTTCACATGGCCCGTGGCTCTGGGATAGCCTCTATCATTCACACAGTCCGTGGCTGTGGGGTAGACTTTATTTTTCACACGGTCCGTGGCTGTGGTAGTAGACTTTATCTTTAACACGGTCCGTGGCTGTGGGAATAGACTTTATGTTTCACACAGTCCGTGGCTCTGCGAATAGACTTTATCTTTCACACGGTCCGTGCCTGTGGGGTAGACGTTATCTTTCACTTGGTCCGTGCCTGTCGGATAGACTCTATCTTGCACATGGTCTGTCACTGTAGGAATAGACTCTATCTTTCACACGGTCCGTGCCTGTGGGATAAACTTTATCTTTCACACGGTCCGTGGCTGTGGGATAGACTTTATCTTTCACACGGTCCGTGGCTCTGGGAATAGAGTTTATCTTTCTCACAGTCCGTGCCTGTGGGGTAGACTTTATCATTCACATGGTCCATGCCTGTGGGATAGACTCTATCTTTCACATGGTCCGTGCCTGTGGGATAGACTCTGTCTTTCAAATGGTCCGTTGCTGTGGGATTAGACTCTATCTTTCACACGGTCCATGGCTGTGGGGTGGACTTTATCTTTCACATGGTCCGTGGATGTGGGGTAGACTTTATCTTTCACACGGTGTGTGGCTGAGGGGTAGATTTTATCTTTCACACGGTCCGTGGCTGTGGGGTAGATTTTGTCTTTCACACGGTCCGTGGCTGTGGGATAGACTTTATCTTTCACACGGCCCGTGGCTGTGGGGTAGACTTTATCCTTCATATGGCCCGTTCCTGTGGGATAGACTTTATCTTTCACACGGTCCGTGCCTATGGGATAGACTTTGTCTTTCACACGGCACGTGGCTGCGGGGTAGACTTTATCTTTCACACGGCCAGTGGCTGTGGATTAGTCTTTATCTTTCACACGTTCCGTGCCTGTGGGGTAGACTTTATCTTTCACACGGTCCGTGCCTGTGGGATAGATTTTATCTTTCACATGGTCCGTGCCTGTGGGATAGACTCTATCATTCACCCGGTCCGTGGCTGTGGGATAGACTCTATCTTTCACACGGTCCGTGGCTGTGGATTAGACTCTATCTTTCACACGGTCCATGGCTGTCGGGTAGACTTTATCTTTCACACGGTCCGTGGCTGTGGGGTAGACTTTATCTTTCACATGGTATATGGCTGTGGGATAGATTTTATCTTTCACATGGTCCGTGGCAGTGGGGTAGACTTTATCTTTCACACGGTCCGTGGCTGTGGGAACAGACTCTATCTTTCACACTGTCCGTGCCTGTGGGAAAGACTTTATCTTTCACACGGTCCGTGGCTGTGCGGTAGACTTTATCTTTCACACGGTCCGTGCCTGTGGGATAGACTTTATCTTTCACACGGTCCATGCCTGAGGGATAGACTTTTTCACACGGTCCGTTCCTGTGGGAAAGACTTTCTCTTTCACATGGTCCATGGCTGTGGAAATAGACTTTATCTTTCACATGGTTTGTGCCTGTGGGATAGACTTTATCTTTCACATGGTCCGTGGCAGTGGGGTAGACTTTATCTTTCACACGGTCCATTCCTGTGGGATAGACTTTTTCACACGGTCCGTGGCTGGGGGGTAGACTTTATCTTTCAAATGGCCCGTGGCAGTGGGGTAGACTTTATCTTTCACACGGCCCATGCCTGTGGGATAGACTTTATCTTTCACACGGCCCGTGGCTGTGGGGTAGACTTTATCCTTCATATGGCCCGTTCCTGTGGGATAGACTTTATCTTTCACACGGTCCGTGCCTATGGGATAGACTTTGTCTTTCACACGGCACGTGGCTGCGGGGTAGACTTTATCTTTCACACGGCCAGTGGCTGTGGATTAGTCTTTATCTTTCACACGTTCCGTGCCTGTGGGGTAGACTTTATCTTTCACACGGTCCGTGCCTGTGGGATAGATTTTATCTTTCACATGGTCCGTGCCTGTGGGATAGACTCTATCATTCACCCGGTCCGTGGCTGTGGGATAGACTCTATCTTTCACACGGTCCGTGGCTGTGGATTAGACTCTATCTTTCACACGGTCCATGGCTGTCGGGTAGACTTTATCTTTCACACGGTCCGTGGCTGTGGGGTAGACTTTATCTTTCACATGGTATATGGCTGTGGGATAGATTTTATCTTTCACATGGTCCGTGGCAGTGGGGTAGACTTTATCTTTCACACGGTCCGTGGCTGTGGGAACAGACTCTATCTTTCACACTGTCCGTGCCTGTGGGAAAGACTTTATCTTTCACACGGTCCGTGGCTGTGCGGTAGACTTTATCTTTCACACGGTCCGTGCCTGTGGGATAGACTTTATCTTTCACACGGTCCGTGCCTGAGGGATAGACTTTTTCACACGGTCCGTTCCTGTGGGAAAGACTTTCTCTTTCACATGGTCCATGGCTGTGGAAATAGACTTTATCTTTCACATGGTTTGTGCCTGTGGGATAGACTTTATCTTTCACATGGTCCGTGGCAGTGGGGTAGACTTTATCTTTCACACGGTCCATTCCTGTGGGATAGACTTTTTCACACGGTCCGTGGCTGTGGGGTAGACTGTATCTTTCACATGGTCCGTGGCTGTGGGAGTAGTCTTTATCTCTCACACGGTCCGTGGCTGTGGGAATTGACTTTATGTTTCACAAGGTCCGTGGCTCTGGGAATAGAATTTATCTTTCACATGGTCCGTGGCTGTGGGGTAGACTTTATCTTTCACACGGTCCGTGCCTGTGGGATAGACTTTATCTTTCACATGGTCCGTGGCTGTGGTATAGACTTTATCTTTGTCACGGTCCTTGGCTGTGGGATAGACTTTATCTTTCACACGGTCCGTGCCTGTGGGATAAACTTTATGTTTCACACGGTCCGTGGCTCTGCGATAGACTTTTTCACATTGTCCGTGCCTGTGGGATAGACTTTATCTTTCGCATGATCCGTGCCTGTGGGATAAACTTTATCTTTCACACGGTCCGTGGCTGTGGGATGGACTTTATCTCTCACACGGTCCGTGCCTCTAGGACAGACTTTATCTTTCACACAGTTCGTGGTTGTGGGATAGACTTTATCTTTCACACGGTCCATGGCTGTGGAAATAGACTCTATCTTTCACACGGTCCGTGCCTGTGGGATAGACTTTATCTTTCACACGGTCCGTGGCTGTGGTGTAGAGTTTATCTTTCACACGGTTCGTGGCTGTGGTGTAGAATTTATCTTTCACACGGTCCGTGGCTGGGGGGTAGACTTTATCTTTCCCATGGTCCGTGGCTGTGGGAATAGACTCTATCTTTCCCACGGTCCGTGCTTGTGGGATAGACTTTATCTTTCACATGGTCCATGCCTGTGGGATAGATTTTATCTTTCACACGGTCTGTGGCTGTGGGGTAGACTTTATCTTTCACACGGTCCGTGCCTGTGGGATAGGCTTTATCTCTCACACGGTCCGTGTCTGTGGGGTAGACTTTATCTTTCACATGGTCCCAGGCTGTGGGAGTAGACTTTATCGTTCATATGGTCCATGTCTGTGGGAATAGACTTTATGTTTCACAAGGTCCGTGGCTCTGGGAAGAGACTTTATCTTTCACATGGTCCGTGGCTGTGGGGTAGACTTTATCTTTCACATGGTCCGTGACTGTGGGATAGACTTTATCTTTCACATGGTCCGTGGCTGTGGGGTAGACTTTATCTTTCACATGGTCCGTGGCTGTGGGATAACCACTATCTTTCAACAGTCCGTGGCTGTTGGAATAGACTCTATCTTTCATACGGTCCATGGCTGTGGGATAGACTTTATCTTTCACACGGTCCTTGGCTGTGGGGTAGACTTTATTTTTCACATGGTCCGTGGCTGTGGTAGTAGACTCTATCTTTCACATGGTCCGTGGCGGTGGGAATAGACTTTATGTTTCACACGGTCCGTGGCTCTGGGAATAGACTTTATCTTTCACACGGTCTGTGCCTGAGGGATAAAATCTATCTTGCACATGGTCTGTCGCTGTGGGAATAGACTCTATCTTTCACACGGTCCATCGCTGTGGGTTAGACTTTATCTTTCACACGGTCCCTGGCTGTGGGGTAGACTTTATCTTTCACACGGTCCGTGGTTGTCGGATAGACTTTATCTTTCACACGGTCCGTGCCTGTGGGATAGACTTTTTCACACGGTCTTTGGCTGTGGGTTAGACTTTATCTTTCACATGGTCCGTGGCTGTGGGAGTAGTCTTTATCTTTCACACGGTCCGTGGCTCTGGGAATAGACTTTATGTTTCACAAGGTCCGTGGCTCTGGGAATAGAATTTATCTTTCACATGGTCCGTGGCTCTGGGGTAGAATTTATCTTTCATACGGTCCGTGCCTGTGGGATAGACTTTATCTTTCACACGGTCCGTGCCTGTCGGATAGACTTTTTCACAAGGTCCGTGGCTGTGGGATAGACTTTATCTTTCACACGGTCCGTGCATGTGGGATAGTCTTTATCTTTCACACGGTCCGTGGTTGTGGGATAGACTTTATCTTTCACACGCTCCGTGCCTGTGGGATAGACTTTATCTTTCACATGGTCCGTGGCTGTGGGGTAGATTTTATCTTTCTCATGGTCTGTGGCTGTGGGATAGACTTTATCTTTCACATGGTCCGTGTCTGTGGGGTAGACTTTATCTTTCCCAACACCCGTGGCTGTGGGGTAGGCTTTATCTTTCACACGGTCCGTGGCTGTGGAGTAGACTTCATCTTTCACATGGTCCGTGGCTGTGGGTAGACTTTATCTTTCACACGGTCCGTGGCTGTGGTGGAGACTTTAGCTTTCACACGGTCCGTGGCTGTGGGATAGACTTTATCTTTCACACGGTCCGTGGCTGTGGGATAGACTTTATCTTTCACACGGTGCGTGCCTGTGGGATAGACTTTTTCACACGGTCCTTGGCTGTGGGGTAGACTTTATCTTTCACATGGTCCGTGGCTGTGCGAGTAGTCTTTATGTTTCACACAGGTCCGTGGCTGTGGGAATAGACTTTATGTTTCACAAGGTCCGTGGCTCTGGGAATAGAATTTATCTTTCACATGGTCCGTGGCTGTGTGATGGACTGTATCTTTCGCACGGTCCGTGGCTGTGGGATAGACTTTATCTTTCACACGGTACGTGCCTGTGGAATAGACTTTATCTTTCACACGGTCCGTGCCTTTAGGACAGACTTTATCTTTCACTCGGTCCGTGCCTGAGGGATAGACTTATTCACACGGCCCATGCCTGTGGGATAGAGTTTATCTTTCACACGGTCCATGCCTGTGGAATAGACTTTATCTTTCACACGGTCCGTACCTGTGGGAAAGACTTTATCTTTCACACGGTCCGTGACTGTGGGATAGACTTTAGCTTTCACAAGGTCCGTTGCTGTGGGAACAGACTCTATCTTTCACACTGTCCGTGCCTGTGGGAAAGACTTTATCTTTCACACGGTCCGTGGCTGTGCGGTAGACTTTATCTTTCACACGGTCCGTGCCTGTGGGATAGACTTTATCTTTCACACGGTCCATGCCTGAGGGATAGACTTTTTCACACGGTCCGTTCCTGTGGGAAAGACTTTCTCTTTCACATGGTCCATGGCTGTGGAAATAGACTTTATCTTTCACATGGTTTGTGCCTGTGGGATAGACTTTATCTTTCACATGGTCCGTGGCAGTGGGGTAGACTTTATCTTTCACACGGTCCATTCCTGTGGGATAGACTTTTTCACACGGTCCGTGGCTGTGGGGTAGACTGTATCTTTCACATGGTCCGTGGCTGTGGGAGTAGTCTTTATCTCTCACACGGTCCGTGGCTGTGGGAATTGACTTTATGTTTCACAAGGTCCGTGGCTCTGGGAATAGAATTTATCTTTCACATGGTCCGTGGCTGTGGGGTAGACTTTATCTTTCACACGGTCCGTGCCTGTGGGATAGACTTTATCTTTCACATGGTCCGTGGCTGTGGTATAGACTTTATCTTTGTCACGGTCCTTGGCTGTGGGATAGACTTTATCTTTCACACGGTCCGTGCCTGTGGGATAAACTTTATGTTTCACACGGTCCGTGGCTCTGCGATAGACTTTTTCACATTGTCCGTGCCTGTGGGATAGACTTTATCTTTCGCATGATCCGTGCCTGTGGGATAAACTTTATCTTTCACACGGTCCGTGGCTGTGGGATGGACTTTATCTCTCACACGGTCCGTGCCTCTAGGACAGACTTTATCTTTCACACGGTTCGTGGTTGTGGGATAGACTTTATCTTTCACATGGTCCGTGGCTGTGGAAATAGACTCTATCTTTCACACGGTCCGTGCCTGTGGGATAGACTTTATCTTTCACACGGTCCGTGGCTGTGGAAATAGACTCTATCTTTCACACGGTCCGTGCCTGTGGGATAGACTTTATCTTTCACACGGTCCGTGGCTGTGGTGTAGAGTTTATCTTTCACACGGTTCGTGGCTGTGGTGTAGAATTTATCTTTCACACGGTCCGTGGCTGGGGGGTAGACTTTATCTTTCCCATGGTCCGTGGCTGTGGGAATAGACTCTATCTTTCCCACGGTCCGTGCTTGTGGGATAGACTTTATCTTTCACGTGGTCCATGCCTGTGGGATAGATTTTATCTTTCACACGGTCCGTGGCTGTGGGGTAGACTTTATCTTTCACACGGTCCGTGCCTGTGGGATAGACTTTATCTTTCACACGGTCCGTGTCTGTGGGGTAGACTTTATCTTTCACATGGTCCCAGGCTGTGGGAGTAGACTTTATCGTTCATATGGTCCATGTCTGTGGGAATAGACTTTATGTTTCACAAGGTCCGTGGCTCTGGGAAGAGACTTTATCTTTCACATGGTCCGTGGCTGTGGGGTAGACTTTATCTTTCACATGGTCCGTGACTGTGGGATAGACTTTATCTTTCACATGGTCCGTGGCTGTGGGGTAGACTTTATCTTTCACATGGTCCGTGGCTGTGGGATAACCACTATCTTTCAACAGTCCGTGGCTGTTGGAATAGACTCTATCTTTCATACGGTCCATGGCTGTGGGATAGACTTTATCTTTCACACGGTCCTTGGCTGTGGGGTAGACTTTATTTTTCACATGGTCCGTGGCTGTGGTAGTAGACTCTATCTTTCACATGGTCCTTGGCGGTGGGAATAGACTTTATGTTTCACACGGTCCGTGGCTGTGGGATAGACTTTATCTTTCACACGGTCCGTGCATGTGGGATAGTCTTTATCTTTCACACGGTCCGTGGTTGTGGGATAGACTTTATCTTTCACACGCTCCGTGCCTGTGGGATAGACTTTATCTTTCACATGGTCCGTGGCTGTGGGGTAGATTTTATCTTTCTCATGGTCTGTGGCTGTGGGATAGACTTTATCTTTCACATGGTCCGTGTCTGTGGGGTAGACTTTATCTTTCCCAACACCCGTGGCTGTGGGGTAGGCTTTATCTTTCACACGGTCCGTGGCTGTGGAGTAGACTTCATCTTTCACATGGTCCGTGGCTGTGGGTAGACTTTATCTTTCACACGGTCCGTGGCTGTGGTGGAGACTTTAGCTTTCACACGGTCCGTGGCTGTGGGATAGACTTTATCTTTCACACGGTCCGTGGCTGTGGGATAGACTTTATCTTTCACACGGTGCGTGCCTGTGGGATAGACTTTTTCACACGGTCCTTGGCTGTGGGGTAGACTTTATCTTTCACATGGTCCGTGGCTGTGCGAGTAGTCTTTATGTTTCACACAGGTCCGTGGCTGTGGGAATAGACTTTATGTTTCACAAGGTCCGTGGCTCTGGGAATAGAATTTATCTTTCACATGGTCCGTGGCTGTGTGATGGACTGTATCTTTCGCACGGTCCGTGGCTGTGGGATAGACTTTATCTTTCACAAGGTACGTGCCTGTGGAATAGACTTTATCTTTCACACGGTCCGTGCCTTTAGGACAGACTTTATCTTTCACTCGGTCCGTGCCTGAGGGATAGACTTATTCACACGGCCCATGCCTGTGGGATAGAGTTTATCTTTCACATGGTCCATGCCTGTAGAATAGACTTTATCTTTCACACGGTCGTACCGGTGGGATAGACTTTATCTTTCACACGGTCCGTGACTGTGGGATAGACTTTAACTTTCACAAGGTCCGTTGCTGTGGGATAGACTTTATCTTTCACACGGTCCGTGCCTGTGGCAATAGACTCTAACTTTCACACGCTCCGTGCGTGTGGGATAGACTTTATCTTTCACACGGTCCGTGCCTGTGGGATAGACTTTATCTTTCTCATGGTCCGTGGCTGTGGGGTAGACTTTATCTTTCACACGGTCCGTGCCTGTGGGATAGACTTTATCTTTCACACGTTCCATGTCTGTGGGGTAGACTTTATCTTTCACCCGGTCCCAGGCTGTGGGAGTAGACTTTATCGTTCCTACGGTCCATGTCTGTGGGAATAGACTTTATGTTTCACAAGGTCCGTGGCTCTGGGAAGAGACTTTATCTTTCACATGGTCCGTGGCTGTGGGGTAGAATTTATCTTTCACATGGTCCGTGGCTGTGGGGTTGACTTTATCTTTCACATGGTCCTTGGCTGTGGGATAGACTTTATCTTTCACATGGTCCGTGGCTGTCGGGTAGACTTTAACTTTCACATAGCCCCTGGCTGTGGGATAGCCTCTATCATTCACACAGTCCGTGGCTGTGGAATAGACTCTATCTTTCACAGGGTCCATGGCTGTGGGATAGACTTTATCTTTCACACGGTCCGTGGCTGTGGGGTAGACTTTATTTTTCACACGGTCCGTGGCTGTGGTAGTAGACTTTATCTTTCACACGGTCCGTGGCTGTGGGAATAGACTTTATGTTTCACACAGTCCGTGGCTCTGCGAATAGACTTTATCTTTCACACGGTCCGTGCCTGTGGGGTAGACTTTATCTTTCACATGGTCCGTGCCTGTGGGATAGACTCTATCTTGCACATGGTCTGTCGCTGTGGGAATAGACTCTATCTTTCACACGGTCCGTGCCTGTGGGATAAACTTTATCTTTCACACGGTCCGTGGCTGTGGGATAGACTTTATCTTTCACACGGTCCGTGGCTCTGGGAATAGAGTTTATCTTTCTCACAGTCCGTGCCTGTGGGATAGACTTTATCATTCACACGGTCCGTGCCTGTAGGATAGACTCTATCTTTCACACGGTCCGTGGCTGTGGGGTAGACTTTATCTTTCACATGGTCCGTGGTAGTGGGGTAGACTTTATCATTCACATGGTCCGTGCCTGTGGGATAGACTCTATCTTTCACATGGTCCGTGCCTGTGGGATAGACTCTGTCTTTCAAATGGTCCGTTGCTGTGGGATTAGAATCTACCTTTCACATGGTCCATGGCTGTGGGTTGGACTTTATCTTTCACATGGTCCGTGGATGTGGGGTAGACTTTATCTTTCACACGGTATGTGGCTGTGGGTTAGATTTTATCTTTCACACGGTCCGTGACTGTGAGGTAGATTTTATCTTTCACACGGTCCATGGCTGTGGGATAGACTTTATCTTTCACACGGTCCGTGGCTGGGGGGTAGACTTTATCTTTCAAATGGCCCGTGACAGTGGGGTAGACTTTATCTGTCACACGGCCCATGCCTGTGGGATAGACTTTATCTTTCACACGGCCCGTGGCTGTGGGGTAGACTTTATCTTTCATATGGCCCGTTCCTGTGGGATAGACTTTATCTTTCACACGGTCCGTGCCTATGGGATAGACTTTGTCTGTCACACGGCCCGTGGCTGTGGGGTAGACTTTATCTTTCACACGGCCAGTGGCTGTGGATTAGACTTTATCTTTCACACATTCCGTGCCTGTGGGGTAGACTTTATCTTTCACACGGTCCGTGCCTGTGGGATAGACTTTATCTTTCACATGGTCCGGGCCTGTGGAATAGACTCTATCATTCACCCGGTCCGTGGCTGTGGGATAGACTCTATCTTTCACATGGTCCGTGGCTGTGGGATTACACTCTATCTTTCACACGGTCCATGGCTGTCGGGTAGACTTTATCTTTCACATGGTCCGTGGCTGTGGGAGTAGTCTTTATCTTTCACACGGTCCGTGGCTCTGGGAATAGACTTTATGTTTCACAAGGTCCGTGGCTCTGGGAATAGAATTTATCTTTCACATGGTCCGTGGCTCTGGGGTAGAATTTATCTTTCATACGGTCCGTGCCTGTGGGTTAGACTTTATATTTCACACGGTCCGTGCCTGTCAGATAGACTTTTTCACAAAGTCCGTGGCTGTGGGATAGACTTTATCTTTCACACGTTCCGTGCATGTGGGATAGACTTTATCTTTCACCCGGTCTGTGGTTGTGGGATAGAGTTTATCTTTCACACAGTCCGTGCCTGTGGGATAGACTTTATCTTTCACATGGTCCGGGGCTGTGGGTTAGATTTTATCTCTCACATGGTCTGTGGCTGTGGGATAGACTTTATCTTTCACATGGTCCGTGTCTGTGGGGTATACTTTATCTTTCCCAACACCCGTGGCTGTGGGGTAGTCTTTATCTTTCACACGGTCCGTGGCTGTGGAGTAGACTTCATCTTTCACACGGTCCGTGGCTGTGGGTAGACTTTATCTTTCACACGGTCCGTGGCTGTGGTGGAGACTTTAGCTTTCACACGGTCCGTGGCTGTGGGATAGACTTTATCTTTCACACGGTCCGTGGCTGTGGGATAGACTTTATCTTTCACACGATCCGTGCCTGTGGAATAGACTTTTTCACACGGTCCTTGGCTGTGGGGTAGACTTTATCTTTCACATGGTCCGTGGCTGTGGGAGTAGTCTTTATGTTTCGCACAGGTCCGTGGCTGTGAGAATAGACTTTATGTTTCACAAGGTCCGTGGCTCTGGGAATAGAATTTATCTTTCACATGGTCCGTGGCTGTGGGGTAGACTTTATCTTTCACACGGTCCGTGGCTGTGGGATAGACTTTATCTTTCACACGGTCCGTGTCTGTGGGATAGACTTTATCTTTCACAAGGTCCCAGGCTGTGGGAGTAGACTTTATCGTTCATACTGTCCATGTCTGTGGGAATACACTTTATGTTTCACAAGGTCCGTGGCTCTGGGAAGAGACTTTATCTTTCACATGGTCCGTGGCTGTGGGGTCGACTTTATCTTTCACATGGTCCGTGGCTGTGGGATAGACTTTAACTTTCACATGGCCCGTGGCTGTGGGATAGCCTCTATCATTCACACAGTCCTTGGCTGTGGGAATAGACTCTATCTTTCACAGGGTCCATGGCTGTGGGATAGACTTTATCTTTCACACGGTCCGTGGCTGTGGGGTAGACTTTATTTTTCACATGGTCCGTGGCTGTGGTAGTAGACTTTATCTTTCACACGGTCCGTGGCTGTGGGAATAGACTTTATGTTTCACACAGTCCGTGGCTCTGCGAATAGACTTTATCTTTCACACGGTCCGTGCCTGTGGGGTAGACTTTATCTTTCACATGGTCCGTGCCTGTGGGATAGACTCTATCTTGCACATGGTCTGTCGCTGTGGGAATAGACTCTATCTTTCACACGGTCCGTGCCTGTGGGATAAACTTTATCTTTCACATGGTCCGTGGCTGTGAGATAGACTTTATCTTTCACTCAGTCCGTGGCTCTGGGAATAGAGTTTATCTTTCTCTCAGTCCGTGCCTGTGGGATAGACTTTATCATTCACACGGTCCGTGCCTGTGGGATAGACTCGATCTTTCACACGGTCCGTGGCTGTGGGATTAGACTCTATCTTTCACATTGTCCATGGCTGTGGGATTAGACTCTATCTTTCACACGGTCCATGGCTGTGGTTTAGACTTTAACCTTCACAGGGTCCGTGCCTGTGGGGTAGACTTTATCTTTCACACGGTCCATGCCTGAGGGATAGACTCTATCTTGCACATGGTCTGTCGCTGTGGGAATAGACTCTATCTTTCACACGGTCCATCGCTGTGGGTTAGCCTTTATGTTTCACACGGTCCCTGGCTGTGGGGTAGACTTTATCTTTCACACGGTCCATGGATGTCGGATAGACTTTATCTTTCACACGGTCCGTGCCTGTGGGATAGACTTTTTCACAAGGTCTGTGGCTGTGGTTTAGACTTTATCTTTCACATGGTCCGTGGCTTTGGGAGTAGTCTTTATCTTTCACACGGTCCGTGGCTCTGGGAATAGACTTTATGTTTCACAAGGTCCGTGGCTCTGGGAATAGAATTTATCTTTCACATGGTCCGTGGCTCTGGGGTAGAATTTATCTTTCATACGGTCCGTGCCTCTAGGACAGACTTTATCTTTCACACGGTCCGTGCCTGTGGGATAGACTTTTTCACACGGCCCGTGCCTGTGGGATAGACTTTATCTTTCACACGGTCCGTGCCTGTGGAATAGACTTTATCTTTCACACGGTCCGTGGCTGTGGGATAGAATTTTTCACACGGTCCGTGCCTGTGGGATAGACTTTATCTTTCACACGGTCCGTTCCTGTGGGATAGACTTTATCTTTCACACGGTCCGTGATTGTGGGATAGACTTTATCTTTCACATGATCCGTTGCTGTGGGATAGACTTTATCTTTCACACGGTCCGTGGCTGTGGGAATAGACTCTATCTTTCACTCGCTCCGTGCTTGTGGGATAGACTTTATGTTTCACACGGTCCGTGCCTGTGGGATAGACTTTATCTTTCTCACGGTCCGTGGCTGTGGGGTAGACTTTATCTTTCACACGGTCCGTGCCTGTGGGATAGACTTTATCTTTCACACGTTCCGTGTCTGTGGGGTAGACTTTATCTTTCACATGGTCCCAGGCTGTGGGAGTAGACTTTGTCGTTCATACAGTCCATGTCTGTGGGAATAGACTTTATGTTTCACAAGGTCCGGTGCTGTGGGGTAGACTTTATCTTTCACATGGTCCGTGGCTGTGGGATAGACTTTATCTTTCACATGGTCCGCGGCTGTGGAGTAGACTTTATCTTTCACATGGTCCGTGGCTGTGGGATAGACTTTGTCTTTCACATGGTCCGCGGCTGTGGGGTAGACTTTAACTTTCACATGGCCCGCGGCTGTGGGATAGCCTCTATCATTCACACAGTCCGTGGCTTTGGGAATAGACACTATCTTTCACATGGCCCGTGGCTCTGGGATAGCCTCTATCATTCACACAGTCCGTGGCTGTGGGGTAGACTTTATTTTTCACACGGTCCGTGGCTGTGGTAGTAGACTTTATCTTTCACACGGTCCGTGGCTGTGGGAATAGACTTTATGTTTCACACAGTCCGTGGCTCTGCGAATAGACTTTATCTTTCACACGGTCCGTGCCTGTGGGGTACACTTTATCTTTCACATGGTCCGTGCCTGTGGGATAGACTCTATCTTGCACATGGTCCGTGCCTGTGGGATAGACTCTGTCTTTCAAATGGTCCGTTGCTGTGGGATTAGACTCTATCTTTCACACGGTCCATGGCTGTGGGGTGGACTTTATCTTTCACATGATCCGTGGATGTGCGGTAGACTTTATCTTACACACGGTATGTGCCTGTGGGGTAGATTTTATCTTTCACACGGTCCGTGGCTGTGGGGTAGATTTTATCTTTCACACGGTCCGTGGCTGTGGGATAGACTTTATCTTTCACACGGTCTGTGGCTGGGGGGTAGACTTTATCTTTCACACGGTCCGTGGCTGTGGAAATAGACTCTATCTTTCACACGGTCCGTGCCTGTCGGATAGACTTTATCTTTCACACGGTCCGTGGCTGTGGTGTAGACTTTATCTTTCACACGGTTCGTGGCTGTGGGTAGACTTTATCTTTCACACGGTCCGTGTCTGGGGGGTAGACTTTATCTTTCACGTGGTCCGTGGCTGTGGGAATAGACTCTATCTTTCCCACGGTCCGTGCTTCTGGGATAGACTTTATCTTTCACACGGTCCATGCCTGTGGGATAGACTTTATCTTTCACACGGTCCGTGGCCGTGGGGTAGACTTTATCTTTCACACAGTCCGTGGCTGTGTGATAGACTTTATCTTTCACACGGTCCGTGTCTGTGGGGTAGACTTTATCTTTCACACGGTACCAGGCTGTGGGAGTAGACTTTATCATTCATACGGTCCATGTCTGTGGGAATAGCCTTTATGTTTCACAAGGTCCGTGGCTCTGGGAAGAGACTTTATCTTTCACATGGTCCATGGTTGTCGGATAGACTTTACCTTTCACACGGTCCGTGCCTGTCGGATAGACTTTTTCACACGGTCTGTGGCTGTGGGTTAGACTTTATCTTTCACATGGTCCGTGGCTGTGGGAGTAGTCTTTATCTTTCACACGGTCCATGGCTCTGGAATAGACTTTATGTTTCACAAGGTCCGTGGCTCTGGGAATAGAATTTATCTTTCACATGGTCCGTGGCTCTGGGGTAGAATTTATCTTTCTCATGGTCCGTGCCTGTTGGATAGACTTTATCTTTCACATGGTCCGTGGTTGTGGGATAGACTTTTTCACACGGTCCGTGCCTCTAGGACAGACTTTATCTTTCACACGGTCCGTGCCTGTGGGATAGACTTTTTCACAAGGTCCGTGGCTGTGGGATAGACTTTATCTTTCACACGGTCCGTGGCTGTGGGATAGACTTTTTCACACGGTCCGTGCCTCTAGAACAGACTTTATCTTTCACACGGTCCGTGCCTGTGGGATAGACTTTTTCACAAGGTCCGTGGCTGTGGGATAGACTTTATCTTTCACTCGGTCCGTACCTGTGGGATAGACTCTAACTTGCACATGGTCAGTGGCTGTGGGAATAGACTGTATTTTTCACACGGTCCCTGGCTGTCGGTAGACTTTATCTTTCACACGGTCCGTGGCTGCGGGGTAGACTTTATCTTTCACATGGTCCGTGGCTCTGCGATAGACTGTATCCTTCACACGGTCCATGCCTGTGGGATAGACTTTGTCTTTCACACGGTCCGTGGCAATGGGATAGACTTTATCTTTCACACGGTCCGTGCCTGTGAGATAGACTCTATCTTTCACACTGTCCGTGGCTGTGGGATAGACTCTGTCTTGCACATGGTCAGTGGCTGTGGGAATAGACTCTATCTTTCACACGGTCCCTGGCTGTGGGGTAGACTTTATCTTTCACATGGTCCTTGGCTGCTGGGTAGACTTTATCTTTCACACGGTCCGTGGCTGTGGGATAGACTGTATCTTTCACACGGTCTGTGGCTGCTGGGTAGACTTTATCTTTCACACGGTCCGTGGCTGTGGGAATAGACTTTATCTTTCACACGGTCCTTGGCTGTGGAGTAGACTTTATCTTTCACACAGTCCGTGGCTGTGGGATAGACTTTATCTTTCACGCGGTCCATGCCTGTGGGATAGACTTCTTCACACAGTCCGTGGCTCTGGGAATAGAATTTATCTTTCACATTGTCCGTGGCTGTGGGAGTAGTCTTTATCTTTCACACTGTCCATGGCTGTGGGATAGACTCTATCTTGCACATGGTCAGTGGCTGTGGGAATAGACTGTATCTTTCACACGGTCCCTGGCTGTGGGGTAGACTTTATCTTTCACACGGTCTGTGGCTGCGGGGTAGACTTTATCTTTCACACGGTCCGTGGCTGTGCGATAGACTTTTTCACACGGTCCGTGCCTGTGGGATAGAGTTTATCTTTCACACGGTCCGTGCCTGTGGGATAGACTTTATGTTTCACACGGTCCGTGGCTGTGCGATAGACTTTTTCACACGGTCCGTGCCTGTGGGATATAGTTTATCTTTCACACGGTCCGTGGTTGTGGGATAGACTTTATCTTTCACACGGTCCGTGCCTGTGGGATAGACTTTATATTTCGCATGGTCCGTGGCTGTGGGATAGACTTTATCTTTCACACGGTCTGTGGCTGTGGGATAAGCTTTTTCTTTCACACGGTACGTGCCTGTGGGATAGACTTTATCTTTCACACGGTCCGTGGCTGTTTGATGGACTTTATCTTTCACACGGTCCGTGTCTGTGGGGTTGACTTTATTTTTCATACGTCCCGTTCCTGTGGGATAGACGGTGGGGCCACTGCATGTATGTGTGTATGTGTGAGTGTGTGTTTACATATGTGTACATACATGCATATAAATATATGCATGCAAATAAATATTAACTTTGTCTGCTGAAAGGCCCAGGAGCAAAGATACCTCAGTAGCAATGAACACATGGATCTGTGTTTTTTTAATACCATTCCCCACTAAAAGGAAACAGGGCTCCTGAAAAATGGCCAGTTCTTGGGCCAGGGAAGAATAGATTCAAGATGAGCTTGGAATATCTCATAAGGACGTGCTCACAGAAATCGTGAATCCGCGTCACAAAAACATGAGAATCAGCTTGAAGGGGTTCCCCTGGCCAAGTCTGGGGTGAGTGACTATCAAACGTTTACGGACAGTGATGAACTATAAACTATTGAGAGAAAAAAGGAATCTATAAGCGCTTACTATTAATGAGCACATAAAGAAATGAGGGGGAAAGGAGAGATCTATTTACAGCAGAATGTCAAGTGCCAACTGGTAAAGGCAGAATATACTGGAATTTTGTACATTTTGCAACCATCACAGAGAAAATGAGTTCAAGCAAGAATCAGCAACAGATGCTCAATCTAGGAGAAAGTTCAAGGAGGGGCAGAATACTTGCATGATCTCAATGTGTTTCCCACAGATTGCTTATTAGTTGTAAGGAAAAAAAAAAGTAACTCTACAGTGAAGACATAGGACAAACACTAGACAGGGTGATGGAAATTAACATCATTAATGTGAGCAAATCAGCATCACTTATGTGATATTCCAGCCAGGAATGCATCACCTAAATCTAATTACTAGGAAACATCAGGCGAACCCCAAAGAAAGGCTATGAAAACGTTCCAGATGAGAGGAGATTAAAGAGACCTGAGCGCACAATGCAACACCCTACCCTAGGCTGGATCCCAGACCCGGAGCCAGGCTGAGGAACGGGAAGGGGGCTAAAAAGGGCGTAGCTGGGTCCACGGACAAGACGAGAATCCAGAGGAAACGCACTGTGTATTCGGGCTTTACCTGCTAAGGGGGCCATGGCGTATGCTACTGACTCGCAGATAAGTCACAAAATACGTGTACTCATGGCCACATACACATAGATACGGGGCTTCCCTGGCAGCTCAGTTGG
Organism: Cervus elaphus; assembly: GCF_910594005.1. Lineage (NCBI taxonomy): Eukaryota > Metazoa > Chordata > Mammalia > Artiodactyla > Cervidae > Cervus > Cervus elaphus. The sequence goes on along the minus strand of NC_057815.1, from coordinate 7,517,929 downwards.
TAAAGAATCCGCCTGCAATGCAGGAGACCCAGCTTCAGTCCCAGGGTGGGGAAGATCCCCTGGAGAAGGAAATGGCAAGCCTCTCCAGTATTCTCATCTGGAGAACCCCAAGGATGGGGGAGCCTGGCGGGCTACATTCTGCGGGGTTGCAGAGTCAGACACGACTTAGCAACTAAACCACCACATGCATTTACACTTGCACACACAGTCTACACACACACAGAGGGTGCCCAAGGAACAAAGCAAGTGGGGTAAAATGTGAATAATGGGTGAGACTGGGACAGGGAAGCGCTCATCTGTACCGTCTGCACTCTGTTTTTTGGCTGCCCTGCGTCCTCCTTGCTGAGGGCGGGCTTCCTCCAGTTCAGTGAGTGGGGCCGCCCCTGTCGTGGCGCGTGACTTCTCATCCCGGCAGTTTCTCCTATTGCAAAGCCCGGACTTCAGAGCACGCGGGCTTCAGTACTTGTGGCGCGAGAGCTGAGTTGCTCTGTGGCTCGTAGGATCTTCGTTTTGTGACCAGGGACAGAACCTATATCCCCTGCATTGGCAAGTGCATTCTTAACCACTGGACCCCCAGGAAAGTCCTACTATTCTTACTGTTTAAACATTTCAGGACACCTAAAATTATTTCCAAATGAAAATTATTTTTTTTTAAAAAAAGAGCCTGCTATCAACATAATTTGAGCAAGACAAAAACTAATTGGTTTAGGTTAGCCTCCGAGAGTGTAGGTTAGTAGCTAAATAAGCCAGAAATTCACTTTAATCTAGATCTAAAAAATATTGCAAGCCAATCTTAATCAAATGACTTTGCTATTTAATATTTATAAGGCCATTTGCTGATGCAGTTTTAATACAATAGCTTACAAATTATAGTATAGTCAGTAGAGTAGGGAAATTTAATAAATAGTGATGACTGAGCAGCGCGCCGTGGATTAGCTGAGCACCTTCCCGACAGCCTTGAAAGGAAGACCTGCTGAATGATCAGAAAACACTGGGATTCCCGACTAATCGCCCCTATAGATTTGAAATAGATGTTTCCGTTACATTAGTCTTAAAATTAGATCACATTTCTCTTTTGTATTTCAGAATGATGTCTTGGGACTTCCCTGGCGGTCCAGTGGGTAGGAATCTGCCTTCCCAAGCAGGGGACGGGGTGTGATCCCCGGTCAGAGAACCAGGATCTGTGCCGCGGAGCAGCCGGGCTTGGAGCGGCAGCCGCTGGGCCCAGGCGCCCTGGAGCTGGCGCGGGGCCACAGGAGAAGGCTGCAGACCGAACCCGGAGAAACCCGTGTGCCTCAGTGAAGACCTAGCACAGCCAGAGTCTAAATAAAATAATATCTTAAGACCAAAGGTAGTATCTTCTGAAGTTCTCGTTTTTAGTGCTTGCCTTTATCTAGATATTAATGTTGAGATTCCTAGGGAAAAGAAGACAGAAGTAAATATTTTGGGCCCTGTAGAAACTTAGCATCCTTTTGTTCACAGAGAGATACAGAGGCTGGCATCAGAACTTCTTTATTTAAATATTTGCTTCCTAAGGACTAATGTAAACAGAATATACCCTATTGCTTTATCTGTATTCAGACAGCTTGTATCCGCTGGCCAGCTATGCCTTTCTCAAGGAGCTGAGGTTGGATCCCAGATGGATCCCAGGGGTTAGTTTGCATAACATGACTCCAGGCTTTATTTTTCTGTATTTGTTTTGTTTTAGTGGAACCTAATTTGTTATAGATCTGAGATAGTGTTACTTCAAAAGCTTCCTGTTAATATACTGGAACAAGAAAGTATAATTTATGAATTATCTACTATTTATAGTTGAATGCAATGAGCTGATTCTTTGCTTGTTTACTTAACAGGCTAAGTCTATATAGTTGTTAGTGGCTATTAGTGAAATAGTATTTGTTGTTTTAAAAAATGTTTTTAATTCCACCCTGCATTTCACATGTATTGGTTTTGTATAAATACATTTCTGATTAGGATAGGACTTTGAAAAGCCAACATTTCACTTCTCATAATTGCCTGCAGAAACACAAGCAAAATTCGATATCAGTATTCTGGGGTAGACATCAAATCATGTCTCACAAACACAATGTACTTGGCTCTATTAGCCTGTGGTGATTTCAACACTGGAAGGCAGACAAGAAGCAGAACTGGAAGCACCGAGGGAAGAAGGAAATGCAGGAGAGAGGAAAAGAACAAGGAGGGAAAAGAGACGAGGAAACAGCAGAGGACGGAGAAACAGAGAGCCAGTGGGAAAGACGGTGGAACAGCGAGGTGGTAAGAAAAGGGAAGAAGGGTTCGGAGGTAAAGAATCCGCCTGCCAATGCAGGAGGCACGGGTCTGACCCCTGGTCAGGGGACGTCCCACCCGCCAAGGAGCAGTTAGCCCGCGCGCCCCAACTGTGAGGCTGCGCTCTAGAAGCCAGGAGCCCCAGCTCCTGACTCTGCTGTGACCTGGAGCTGCGCTGGGCGACTAGAGACGCCCCCACAGTGAGAAGCCCGCAGCCCAGCCAGAGAGCCGCTCCTGCGCCCCAGCGGGGAAGAGCCTGCCCAGCAGCCCAGACCCAGCACAGCCAGGATTAACCGCATAAAAATAGCATGGAAATGTTATATCTTCAGAAAAGAGAACAGAAGAAGATAAAACCCTAATTCAAAAAGATACCCGCACCCCCATGCTCACAGCAGCGCTGTTCACAACAGTGAGACGTGGAAGCAATCCAATGTCCATCCACGGACGAAAGGATGCAAAGGTGTGGTGGGAACGTAAATGTGCAGCCACTGTGGAAATGGAAGAGAGGTTCCTCAGAAAACTACAGCTAGAGCTGCCTTAGGGTCCAGAACCCCACTCCTGGACACACGTCCAGATAAAACTGTAACTTGAAAAGGTACTTGCACCCCTATGCTCACCGCAGCACTCTTCACAAAAGCCAAGACATGTCAATGGATGCCCATCAACAGAGGAATGAATAAAGAAGATGCAGGGTGTGTGTGTGTGTGTGTGTGTGTGTGTGTGCGCGCGCGCACGCGTGTGGACACACAGTGGAGTACTACTCAGCCCTAAAAAAGAATGAAATAATGCCACTTGCAGCAACATGGATGGACCTAGAGATGATCGTCCTAAGTGAAGTAAGTCAGACAGAGAAAGATACCACACAATATCACTTACATGTGAAATCTAAAGTTGAACACAAATGCACACACCTACAAAACAGAAATTGACTCACAGACATAGACAAAAAACTGGCGGTTCCCGAGGGGGAGGCATGGTATGGGAGGGACGGATTGGGAGTCTGGGATTAGCAGATGCAAACTGCTATATACAGAATGGACACCGAGATACAGCTGTGTAGCTCAGGGACCTATATTCAATAACCTGTGATAAGCCATAATGAAAAAGAATACCCCAGAAAAGAATGTGTGTGTACATATATATATATATATAAACACACATATATATGTACACACACATATATATATATAACTGAATCACTTCACTGTACGGCAGAAATTAACACAGCATTGTAAATCAAGTATATTTCAATAAGCTTTCTTTAAAGGAAGAAAGGGAAAAGAACGAGGCAGAGAAGCAAGAGTGGGAGATGAGAATTTCTCTCTTAGCTGGGGTTTATTGAAAAGACCCTGAACTGGAACCTCTTTATTTACATTCTGGTAAAAGGGAATACAGTGTGAGATCTGCAGGGAGAGAGGGTGGTTTCCTATTTGGCCATTGCTCCTGTTTGTTTAACACATATTTGTTTTGTATTAGCTAGAACTTAGCTTGCATGAAGGTATTCCCTTATACTTGTACAAAATGCAAACTTTTTTTAGAGCTAGATGGTAACAACAGTAGATGACTGGGCTGAACTGGGTGACGCAAGCTGCCTGGAACGGTAAGAACCGGCCGCTATTAATGAAGCAGCTTTCTTCTGGTTGTCACTCGGTGCCCTGCTTTGAAGCGTCCTCTGTGGAATGGTTTTAAACAAGCTCAGACAGAACTTGTCACAGTATCATATAACTGCTATTGAACAGTTCTGAGCTTTGAATCAGCCGTGTATCCTCTGTATTAAAAAAAGAAAACGAATCTGTCATAAAAGTGCATGAAAGTTGACAAGACTTTCTCTAATAGCTATATTCTGGGAATACATATTTATGAACATTTTTTTCAACACTAGCTTGGAAAACACATACTACTATGCTCAGATTGTTTAAAATATGAACCCCTGACGTTAACAATCATAACAGCTTACTTTGCAGCTAAACCTGTGGTTTATTCTGACCCTCAAGCTGCCTGTAATGTCCTCCATTAAAGAAAGAGGCTGTGTTTGTATTTCCTTTCAGGGTTTTAAGTTATGATTAAGTATAGACATTATTCAAAATAACTGTCTCAACTTGTCTTAATGTTTATATAATTTCTTTTCAGTATTTTAATTTATGAGTGGATACAGACATTAGTCAAAATAACTGTCTCAATGTGTCTTGTTTGTAAAAATTTCCAAACTATATCAATTATTCTCTAATATTTTCTCATTAAGGGGTTCCTGGTGGCTCAGATGGTAAAGAATCTGCCTGAAATCCAGGAGACCCATGTTTGATCCCTGGGTTAGGAAGATCTCTAGGAGAAGGGAATGGCTTTCCACTCCAGTATTCTTGCCTGGAGAATTCCATGGACAGAAGAGCCTGGTGGGCTACAGTTCATGGGGCCACAAAGAGTTGGACACAACAAAGTGACTAACACTTTCACTTTCTAGAATAAATTGTATCATTGTTTCATTTATGACAGGGTTTATTTCAGGATTCCCAATATGAGAATACACAGACATCTAGAAAAACACTCCACTATGTTATATCCTTAACAAACAGTTATACAATTCCAAGAGTGGCTTTCACATAAAAGACAACCATCAATGTTACCACTGTCCTTTGTGTTATTTGCATAGCCTTCACAATCACATCTACAGTCTTCTTTGTTTTCCCTCCAAATAACACTATTGCCTTTTAACCAGGGTCATCGGGGCGTCCCAGGTAGGTCAGTGGTGAAGAATCCACCTGCCAATGTAGGAGACTCAAGTTTGATCCCTAGGTCGGGAAGATCTCTTGGAGGAGGAAATGGCAACCCACTCCAGTATTCCTCCCTGGAGAATCCCATGGACAGAGGAGCTTGGCGGGTCACATGGGGTCACAAAGAGTCAGACATGACTTAGTGACTAAACAATAACAACATCTGAGGCAAAATGATCTGAAGATAACTTTGCCATCAATTAAGTTTCACTTCCCTGGTAGCTCAGCTGGTAAAGAATCTGCCTGCAATGCAGGAGACCTCGGTTCAATTCCTGGGTCGGGAAGATCCTCTGGAGAAGGGATAGGCTACCCACTCCAGTATTCTTAGGCTTCCCTGGTGGCTGAGATGCTAAAGAATCCGCCTGCAACACGGGACACCTGGGTTTGATCCCTGGGTTGGGAAAATCCCCTGGAGGAGGGCATGGCAACCCACTCTAGTATTCTTGCCTGGAGAATCCCATGGACAGAGGAGCCTGGCGGGCTATGGTGCATGGGGTCACAAAGGGTCAGACACGACTGAGCAAGTAAGCATACAATCTAAGGTTCACTGTAATTCATGAGTTTCTAATTCTTGTACTTAACACTCTGTTTCCTCCCATCTCTGCTTGTGACATTTATTTCAAATGAGACCTAAATACCAAGATTAGCTTACAAATTAAGACCAGAGTCAAATGTATTAGAACATAAAAACATAGATAAGAAACTAGAGAATTTTTGAGCTGATGAAAATGTTAAAAATAATGTATCCAACATTTTAAAAGAAACCGAAGTCCAAGGATGTGAAAAGACTTTCCAAATCTTGCATAGCTAGTTGGGGCCATGAAGCTAGTTGTGAGAATAAGTAGAAAGCAGGCTAGGTACACTTCATAAGAAAATAAACAAAGTCTTGGCAGAAGCTGAAGCTCCAATCCTTTGGCCACCTGATGCGAAGAGTGGACTCATTGGAAAAGACCCTGATGCTGGGAAAGATTGAAAGCAGGAGGAGAAGGAGATGACAGAGGATGAGATGGTTGGATGGCATCACTGACTCAATGGACATGTGTTTAAGCGAGGTTGGGGAGATGGTGAAGGACAGGGAAGCCTGGCGTGCCGCAGTCCATGGGGTCACAAAGAGCTGAACACAACTGAGTTACTGAACAACAGCAACAGCTTTTCACAGTATTCCCAGGGGGTAGCCTCGTCCAGGGAGCAATGCCCGTGAGATCTTCTAGCACCGTTGTGGGCTGTAATGCCCGCTCAACTGCCAAGGCAGCTCCTTCGCCACAAGCCAGAGCCCACAGGTTGTTTTTTTTTTTTAATTTCAGCATCACTTTGAATATATGATCTGTCCCCAAACTCCACAAACAGCATCTACACGGAACTACTAGAGTTAGAACTACTAGACTCCTAAATGTTTTGTCAACAGAAAATACCAAGCTTCCATCAAATGCATGAAGAAAATGTTTTAAATCACGAAGTCCATTCCCTGGTGTTTCTTTAATGAGTCAGGAAGCAGAAGGGGGAGGAAGGACATGTCAGCGAGAGCACCACCTCTGTGACTAAGAAGAGGGGAAAACCTGCTGGTCAGCAAAGTGAAAATCCCCTTCTATTTTAAGGAACACTCTCTCACTGGAACCAATCACTCCAACGAGTAATTCGGGTTGGATCATATCCTCTTGGGAGTGCTAACTTTCCAAAGAATAAGCCTTTGATGCATCAATGAAAAGCGAAAAATGTTCTCTGATAGCTGAGGGGATCACTTGTTTCCAAATGGCCTATGTGTTCTGCTGGTGCGGTGCCGGGAGCAGACGACCCGGCGCTCAGCCAGCTCCCGGCTCAGCTCGGGGAAAAAGCCTCCAGCACAGCTCTCAGCCCCAGCCTCCTCGGGGACTTTTCCCCCGCTGGCCTCACAAGGCCTCCGCTGGCCTCGTCGTGGGGCAGAGGAGTAGATCCGATGGTGCTCTGAAGACTTGGTCAGCTTTCCGGGTGAAATCATGATGGTGCAGTGAATTCAGGCTGGACCGAGACATTCATGAGTAGTTGCTGTTTGACGGCTCACCCATCTCGAGTGCAAACGACCACAGTCTACACTGCAGACATCCTCATTATCCACTCTGCTGCTATTTTTTGCTACGCTCATCCTCTCCTCCATGTCTCTGAATTTATTCTACCACGTAACCCTACTTATGAAAACTCCTACTTGTTTCTTAAATAATTGTGTTGTATATATTTAAAGAGTTGAACTAAAAAAAATAAACCCTTTTCCCAAGGAATGAGGAGAACAGATCTTCATTTCCATATCCCCAAAGACAGTTATAGAGAAACAAACTAACCATAACATCAAGTGGCAGACAACCTATTCATGAAGCTCCGCTGATGGCTCCGTGGAGACAAAGGGGCCCAGCTTTCCTTGAGAGGAGGGGCAACATCACGTCTATCTGGAGTCTAAAACTAATAATAAAAATGTCCTTATTTATCAAACAGACTCCCAGACTTAGAAAACAAATTTATGGTTACCAAAGGGGAAAGGATGGGGGAGGGCTGAATGAGGAGTCTGGCATTAACAAATACACGCTGCTGTATATGAAACAGACAGTGAGGACCTCCTGCGTAGCGCAGGGAACTCTACTCAATATCCTGTGATAAGCTACATGGGGAAATAACCTGAAAAAGAATGGATGTATGATAAGCATAACTGCTTCACTTTGTTGTACAGCTGAAACTAACACAACATTGTAAATCAGCTATACTCCAATCAAATAAATTTTAAAATAGTGCAAGTGAGGATAGGTTGAGAGCAGGACCCTAAAGAGAGGAATTAAAGTTCCTTGATTAGGGCCTAACTCCCTGCCAGGAGATGACTTAATTCAATTTTCTTGCACCTGGAGGAACACACACACACACACACACACACACAGAGTCCCTCTCTGCATAAAGGAGAAGCCCTTTTCCTGGCCAGAAGCCTTGGGGTCTGCCTCGCGGCAGAGTGGGTCCCTTCCCCACCTCCAGCAGCGGCCTCCCTCGGTGCCCCTGACCAGCACAAACCAGATCCCTTCGAGTTGGCTGTTTCATTTCCTTAATCCTCACCTCCTTGTCTATTAAGTGGGCTCTCACGTTCGTCCTGCCTTCTGGACTTACAGGGAGGAGCCAGAAGCCACAAGACTTGCCATGTGCACATACAGTGAACGTTTGGCAAACAGCTTTCTCTATTATTAAAACAGGGAATGTGGAGGAGAGAGGGAAGTTGGTTTTTATTTTTGAAGGGGTTGGGGGTGGGGAAGAGTGGGTGGTTGTAACCGTGTTGAGTTTGAGCATCTTCTAGACCAGTTTCATTTCTTGTGGAGAGAATTGGAAGTGTTAAGTCTGGACTCCACTGGGGGGTCAGGTCGAAAGGATAAATAAAATGAACCTGGAGCAAAATCAATTATTTTTCTGACAACTGGCAGCTATGAACAGAGAAAGACAGGTGAGCTCAGGGGTCAGGTGGGAACTCATGAATAAAAGTTCATGAACTAAAGCTGAGGTTCTCAAAGTCTAGCATTTACCAGAATTGCCTGCAGGCCTTGCTTAAACAGACTGTGGGGTCCCACCCTGAGATTTTTGAACTGGGTCCCAGATGGAGTGCTTGAGGATTTGCATTTCGAACCAATTCCCAGGTGACGCTGATGCTGGGCCAGAGAATCAAGAATGGAGCTGCTGGTTTTGGTTAGCATCCACAGCAGCTTTTATTATTATTCATTTGTTTGGCCGTGCCTGACTGCATGTGGGATCTTAGTTCCTCAACCAGGGATCGAACCTGTGCCTCCTGCATTGAAAGCACAGAGTCTTAACTACTGGACCACCAGGAAGTCCCAGGGCAGCTTTAAAAGGGGGGAAGAAAATTAATTGTTAAGTACCTACTACGTGCCAGGAGGTTCACAGGCCGCATTTAATCTCATGGGCTCAGCACCCATGAGAAGTGAGAGTTATCACCCAAGTTTTCAGATAGAGAAACTGCAACTCTGGGAGCTGAGGGACTTGCCCAAAGCCACCTGATGAGGAGAGCAGGGCACAGCGCTGATTCAGAGCGGTCGGCTCCAAAGCCTGTGTCCTTTCCAAATGCGTCATGCTCTCAGCTTCTCTTTGCAAGGAAGGTCAGGAGGGTTATAGGAAGCTTGTTTGGTAAGAAAGACCTTATCAAACATAAGGAAGTTTCCAGTGAGGTTGCAATTACCATCTAGATGGTAACAACTCGGGAATCTGTCTTTACAGGCCAGACCTATTTCCTGAAACCGAGAGCTCAGCTGTCCACCCGTCATCTCCGACTGCCTCCCCGGGCGGTCAGCGTTCTCCTGAAAGGGGCGCCCTCCCCAGTTTTGCCTTCGCAAGCCCACGGCCGCTCTATCCTTGCAAACGCTCAGCCATGCATCCTTTAATGCGTGGTCTTTACTGGAGGGTAGGTCGCTTTACAGTCTCGTGTTAGTCACTTCTGTACGGCAGAGCGGATCAGTTGTATGTGCACACGTCCCCTTTTTGCGGGATTTCCTTCCCGTTTAGGTCACTGCAGAGCAAGGAGTAGAGTTCCCTGTGCCGTCCAGTGGGTTCTCACTAATTATCTGTTTTATACATAGTGGTGTCTATGTGTCAATCCCCACCTCCCAGTTCATCCAACATCTTTCACCTCCTTGGTGTCCATATATCTGTTCTCTATGACTCTATTCTGCTCTGCAAGTAGGTTCGTCTGTACCATTTTTCTAGATTCCACATACATGGTATTTGTTAACACATGATATTTGTTTTTCTTTTTCCGACTTATTTCACCCTGTATGACAGTCTCTAGGTCCATCCACGTCTCTACAAATGACCCAGTTTTGCTGCTTTTTATGGCTCAGTAATATTCCATTGTATATATGTCCCACATCTTCTTTATCCATTCCTCTGTTGATGCACAGCTTGTTGCTTCCATGTCCTGGCTACTGTAAACACTAATGCAACAAACACTGAAGCGTGTGTGCGCATGTGTCTGTTAGGTTACGGTTTTCTCAGGGCATACTCCCAGTAGTGGAATCTCTGGGTCAGATGGTAGTTCTGGGCTTCCCTAGTGACTCAGCAGTAAAGAACCCACCTGCTTGTAGGAGACTCGGGAAATGCAGGCTTGATCCCTGGGTGGGGAGATCCCCTGGAGGAGGGCATGGCAACCAACACCGGTATTCTTGCCTGGAGGATCTCATGGACAGAGGAGCCTGGTGGGCAGACACGACAGCACGCGCGCATGGTCGTTCTATTTTTCAGTCTTGTTCCACAATGTTCTCCATAGAGGATGTACCAATTTACATTCCCACCAACAGTGTAGGCAGGTTCCCTTTTCTCCGCACCCTCTCCAGCATTTATTGTTTGTAGATTTTTTGATGATGTTCCTTCTGACCAGTGTGACGTGAATCCTCATTTCTCTAACAATTAGTGATTCTACCTTACTTCTTCCTTGGCTCTTTCTGAGCTGTCCCACATCTAATCTGTCAGCAAATCTGATGGTGCAGTCTTTGCTTTTTTAATTCTATCTGTTTTATTGCACTTCACAGGCACTGTGTTTTTTACACATTGAAGGCCTCTGGCAACACCGCATCAAGCAAGTCTCCTGACACCAGGTTCCAACAACATTTGCTCACTCTGGGTCTCTGCCTCACATTTTGGTAATTCTGGCAATATTTTTTTAATTTAATTTTTATTTTATATTAGAGGATGGTTGATTTACAATGCTGCGTTAGTTTCAGGGATACAGCAAAGTGATTCCATTATGCATGTGCATGTGTCCATTCTTTTTCAGATTCTTTTCCCTATAGGTCATTACAGAGTATTGACTAGAGTTCCCTGTGGTATACAGTAGGTCCTAGTTGGTTATCTATTTTATATAGAGTAGTGTTGGAGAAGACTCTTGAGAGTCCCTTGGACTGCAAGGAGATCCAACCAGTTCATCCTAAGGGAGATCAGTCCTGGGTGTTCATTGGAAGGACTGATGCTGAAGCTGAAACTCCAATACTTTGGCCACCTCATGCGAAGAGTTGACTCATTGGAAAAGACCCTGATGCTGGGAGGGATTGAGGGCAGGAGGCGAAGGGGACGACAGAGGATGAGATGGCGGGATGGCATCACCAACTCGATGGGCATGAGTTTGAGTAAACTCCGGGAGTTGGTTATGGACAGGGAGGCCTGGCGTGCTGCAGTTCATGGGGTCGCAAAGAGTCAGACACGGCTGAGGGACTGAACTGAACTGACTGAACTGAGTGTTCATATGTCAATCCCAAACCTCCACTGCCCCCACCCTGGTGCGGGCCACCAGCATCTCCGTATCCATCCTTGCCTCTCTGGACCTCATTTTCAACTCCACAGCCAGACTAATCGTTTTCAGATATGAGCCAGATCACACCCCTTTCTGCTTGACGCTCTCCCACGACTTCTCCTCGGCCCACAGTGAGACCCCGCTCTGACGTGATGCTTGTCCGTGAGCTCTCCCCTCCGTGCATCCTCATCTCTTCCCCACGTTCCTCTCTTGCTGCCGCCCTACGACCTCCTCGCCAGACCTGTGTTGCCCTGGGGAACCTGCACTGGCTCCTCACCCTCCTGGGAATCCCTTCCCCAGATCTCCTGGGTGACTCCTTTGTGTCTTTGTTCAAATCTCATTTCCTCAAGTTTACCTGTTTCATTGCAACCGCTCTTATTCCCAGGAATTCTGATCCTTCTTATTGTTTTTTCTGTTCTTGTTTTCCCTACTTTCCCCCTCATCACTAAAATACTATCTAATTTGCCTATTTGTTATGTTTATTACATATGCTGTGTATCCCCAGACAGACTGCAATGTAAGTTCTAGGAGAAAAGAATCTTGGAGTTTTGTTCACTGATGAATTAGACGGGCTGGCACTGGGCTGGTCACATAGTAGATGCTCAGTAAATATTTGTGGAATGAATGCAGACCAAATTGAGTTCAAAGGAAATAAGAAAGTGGAAAAGATGCAAAGTTAGAACAACCACGTCAGCTTTTCTTACCACTGTCCTCAGAAAAGAAATAGAAAGGGAAAATTGGAAAATAATTTTTTGAAAGTGTTCAAAGTTTCACAGTAACCTTAAAAACATGTATCCCTTCTCAAGTCAATGTTTCTTTACCTTAAAGAAGGATGACTAGGACCAGCTTCTGTCCTAGGAACCCCTGTCATTTGCTACCATTGGGCTCTTGCACTATTTCTGCTTGGAGCAGACGAGCAACAGGGAGAACTTCCCAGGCAGCAACAGAAGAGGACCCATCCACTCTAAGCGTAATTCCAGGGCCTGGGAACACAGAACTCTGTGTGTGGGCAGTAACAGAAGAACCAACCAAGGGGAGAAAAGGAAATTTATTGGCTTTTGGAACATAAAAGTCCATGGTTGTGTTGGTTTCAGGTCTGGCATGATCTAGGCCCACAGGGAATGTTATTAAGAATCTGATGTTTTCTAGCAGTAGACTCTGTTTTTCTCTGGCTTGGCATCACTTCTAGACAGGCTTTGCTAAGATAGGACCTGCAGCATTTATGGGTTTACGCTTTGTCATTTTAGCCACCCCATCAGAAAGAGCCTCTTTGGCATCACTTCAAGATACCCTCCAAGCCGATCTCTCTTGGCCTCACTTGTGTCCCTCTCTAAACAAAGGACCACGGCCAGGAGATGCAGTCCTCTAGTGGTCTAGTCCTGGGTCTTGCACATGTCCACTCACGGAGCCAAAAGATGGACCGCACTTTGCATGAATTGACTAAAGAGAGGAATGAGCCTCCAAAAGAAAAACCAAGGCCCTTTTAACAGAAAATGGGAAAAGAATGTTGAGTAAGCGGCAAAAATCTATTAATGGCTCTTTAGGCTTTTACAGGAGAGAACCTTACTGCTTATATAACAGTGATCTCAGGAATGTGAAAGAAGCAAAGGGCAAAAACCATTTCTCTTAATTTAGAAAGTCCATATTTTTGCAAAAGAAGTTATTTTCAGTAACTGCCATGGTTGAGGACAAGCTTCTTTCTTCCCTGTTTTTAAAAAAAAAATAAAACAACCCTAGACTCTGCTGAGACCTGAATCACTCTTCCTCAGCAGATGTCTGTTATTTCCTAGGTTCAATGTTGTGCTGTGCTGTGCTTACTCACTCAGTCATGTCCGACTCTTTGCAACCCCTTGGACTGTAGCCCCCAGGCTCCTCTGTCCACAGGAATTCTCCAGGCAGGAATACTGGAGTGGATTGCCGTGCCCTCCTCCAGGGGATCTTCCCGACCCAGGGATCGAACCTCAGTCTCCTGCATTGCAGGCAGGTTCTTTACCAGCTGAGCTACCAGAGAAGCCCAGGTTCAAGGCCAGGCACCAGGTGAGCACAGACAGAGCCAAAACGCACTGTCCGGGCCACCACGCCCCTGCCTTTCTCCACCTCCCCAGCCTTCTCTTTTGATCCCATCAAATGGCAGCATCTTGAACCACCTGTCCTGGTCCCAGGCTCTCATAGCTGCCTGTCATCCTGTCCAATCCCACTTTCCAGAAATCTCATCCTTTCTGGGACTTCCCAGGTGGCGCTGGTGGTAAAGAGCCTGCCTGCCAATGCAAGAGACAAGAGACGCAGGTTCAGTCCCTGGGTTGGGAAGATCCCCTTGAGGAGGTAATGGCAGCCCACTCCAGTATTCTTGCCTGGGAAAGTCCATGGGCAGAGAAGCCTGGAAGGCTACAGTCCATGGGCCACAAAGAGTTGGACATGACTGAAGAGCTAACAATTCACTTTTTTTTTTTTTTCAAGGACCAACATTAATGAAAACGTATGTATGTCTGTGTCATGTAGTCATTTTGAGGATGACAATTGACTTTGGCTGACCTTGTCAGATCCAGATGATCATCACTGTTTGTCTGTACCTCCCGAGTTTGTCTGGGAGCAGGAGAAGTGGATTGAGTTCTATTCCTTTCTGGTTTTTTTGGCGGTTTTTGCACAGGATTTAGTCTTCAGTTTCTTGGTAGGAATCTACCTGATCCAGTTGTTTATCTTATAATGGTTCAAGTAGATTTATAATGTATGTGAGCAATTAACAGGGCAACTATAACACACCAATCACATCCTTGGAAACATTCAAATAAGCAAAGATGCCACAGTCAATCCTTCCTTCTAAACATACACAGTTCCTGCTCTTGCCCTAAGACCCCCTCCCAAAGACTGCGGGTAGCACTAAAGGTATCAGGTCACTGTGTTCATCACTGTGCCTACATGCTCAGCTGCTCAGTCCTGTCGACTCATTGTGATCCCAAGGACGGTCGCCCGCCAGGCTCCTCTGTCCATGGGATTCTTAAGGAAAGAATACTGGAGCAGGTTGCCACTTCCTTCGCCAGGGGATCTTCCTGACCCAAGGATCGAGCCCACATCTCTTGCATCTCTTGCATGGGCAAGGGAATTCTTTACCACTGCACCACCTGGGAAGGTGAAAGAAAAGGGGAAGTTCTCACATTTCCTGCCCACGTCCTGGGAAGCCTTCTCTCACTTGCTCTGGGAGTGTGCCCACAGCTGAAGACCCCGAGGCCACCCGCCCTCCGCCCTGCAGACCTGCCCCAGCAGTGGCCAGGCCTCCGGCCCCTTCCCTTCTCCGCTCTGACCTCACGGTCCCGCCGCCTCCCCTTCGCCTTCAGACCCCCGGAGGTTCTCAAGGGGCCCACACCGAGGGGCGGCTCTCCCTTTCTAACTTCAAAATGCACAATTCTGTTGACTTTTCCAGGGCAATGGGGGTGAGGAGGGGGAAAGCAAAGTCTCTGTGACTCGACTGGGAGTCAGCTTTTCAAAGGGTCACTAGACAAAGCCGCAGCCAGAGGGCAAGGATCTGCGTGGAGGGGGTGTCCCTGACGGTAGAGGCAGAGCCCTGCAGGATCTAGGCTGGTGAGAGGAGCCGAGTCCTGCCCGGGTTCTAGAAAAGGATGGTTAGCCTTGCGACGCCAAGGACTGCAGCCCACCAGGCTCCTCTGTCCGTGGGATTCTCCAGGCAAGAACACTGGAGTGGGTTAATACTGGAGAAGATCCCCATGCCCTCCTCCGGGGATCTTCCCGACCCAGGGATGGAATCCACGTCTCATGTCTCCTGCATTGACTGGTGGATTCTTGACCACTAGCACCACCGGGAAGCCCTCAGCTGTTTCTTTACTGTTTTTTACTAAGCAGGGAACTTGGCTTAGATTGTAAACTAGAGGCGGTCCTGCAGTGGCAGCAGGACCTTGTCTCAACCTGGCTTCAGCTCTGGTCCCGTCAAAGCTTTTGGACTCTTTTCCACCTCCTGTCTCCCTGAAGCCCTCAGCCCCCTCTTCATTATTAATAGTCCCTTCTGATTCTGGCACGTTGCAAATCCCCTAAGGTTATCTCATGTGATCCTGCTCACCTCTAGGGAAAAACCTTCATCTTTCTCATCTTTCCTAAATAGCATCACTGACTCGAAGAACTTGAGTCTGAGCATACTCCGGGAAGACAGTGGAGGGCAGGGAAGTCAGGCGTGCTGCAGTCCTCGGGGTCCCAAAGAGTCGTACACGACGGAGTGACTGAACCAAAATCCTCCTTTATTCTGAGATTCTTGATCATTCTTTGCATACTCCAGCTTGCTCTAAACCCCCTCCAAAGGCCACCAACGCTCCTCTCCCCGTTTTTGAGGATATTTCTGTAGTTCTCATAGGGAAATGTATCTTAATTCTGAGTCCAGATGTATGCTTCTCCCGTGTCTTTTTCTGTGGATATCCAGTATTTTGGATTGTCTCACACATGCCTGAGATTTCCTGTTTGTTGTTTCATACTGTACTTTCATACCTTTGTGTACATATGTATGAACAAGAATTATGGAAAAATAAATAAGCAGGGGAAGAATAAAAAATAAAAGTACAAGAAATAACACTTTCAGACATGAAATAAAATATTGAGTGATTTTTATAAGTTAAAAAGGGGTAAGAAGAAAAGTGATAATGTGTAATTTTAGCAAATTTTATCACATGCAAAATGTTGTATGACTCCTACTCTATTTTTCCCTTAACCAAATTTAGGTAACAAATGCTATTTCCACACACTAGTGCCAAAATGGATATGAAATGACACTGTATGCAGATATATATATCCCCATAGAATATACATATGTATATATTCTCTATTTAGCTGTGCATTTAATACATGTATTCTCTATTTAGCTGTATATGTACTATATATATAGAGAGAGAATTTATATAGAGTACTTATACAGAGAGAATAGGTAGTCTATATTTAACTGTGTAGAAAATATACGTACTTTCTGTTTAGTCTAGAAAACTCTACCAATCTACTGCATCATTCTCACAGTCCCATCCCGTGTGTGCCAATGTGCCCCGACACACACATACTGACATAATTGTCGCAAACTGTATTCAGCTAAGAATTTTCATGCAATATTCAGTCTACTCAGGCAGGTAGAATTTCCTCCTTAGACACTTACAGTATCTGTCCTACTGGTGTTCATAAAAATTTTCTTAGGCGCATCTGGTGAGCTACTATTTAACTGTCATCTTTCATGTACCAAGTAAATCATGAGTTATTTTTAAATCTTAAAGTTTGTTTTTTAATATAAACTAAAAAGTTGAATCTGCAAACCCAAGTTGCCAGGTGTATCTGTGCATCACAGTTTGTTCTGAGAATAACAGTTTAAGCCATATCGTTTAGTGGAGTCAATTCTTCCACATCCATCGATTTCTTCCTTAAAACATTCTAAAGAATGAGAGGTTAAAATATTATTTCTGTGCAGATCAAAACTGTACAAAACAATGAGGTATCGCATCACTCCAGTCAGAACGGCCCTCATTAAAAAGTCTACAAATCCCAGATGCTGGAGAGGAGGTGGAGAAAAGGGACCCCTCCTGCACTATTGGTGGGACGGTAAACTGGTGCGGCCACTATGGAGGACAGTTTTAGTTTTCAAAAAACTAAAAATGGAGACTTTCCCTGGTGGTCCAGTGGTTAAGATTCCACGCTCCCAATGCAGGGGATCTGGGTTCCACCCCTGGCCGGGGAACTAGATCCCACATGCTGCAGTTAGGACCCAGCACCACCCCCCCCCCACAGAAAATGATGTTGCCATATGGTCCTAGAATCCCTATCCTGGGTACATATCCAGACAAAACTGTAATTCAGGAAGATACATGCACCCCTATGTTCATAGCAGTACTATTTACAATAGCCAATATGTGAAAACAACCTAAATGCTCAATGATAGGTGAACAGATAAATAAGATGCGGCACATATATACAATGGAATATCACTCCACCGTGAAAAAGAATGAAATAATAACATTTGCAGCAACGTGGATGGACCTAGAGATTACCATACTAAGTGAAGGAAGTCAGACAGAGAACGACAGATACCATGCGGTGTCACTTATATGTAGAATCTAAAATATGACACAAATGAGCTTAGCTACAAAACAGAGAGAGACTCACAGCTACAGCGAATGAACCTGTGGTTGCCAAGGGGGCAGGGGCTGGGGGGAAGACGAAGCGAGAGTGTGGGACTGGCAGAGGCAAACCGGTGTGCACAGAATGGGTAGGCAAGGACCCACCGTGTAGCACAAGGAGCTCTATTTGATGCCCTGTGATAAACCAAAATGGAAACGAAAAATACATCATTTCTAGATTATTCTAACCAAACAAATGATACATGAAGAATAAAACCTCTTTCAGAGACAGGAGACACTGTTTCATCTGAGCTTCCAGAACTCTTTTCTTCTTCATAGGATATTTCATTAGTCAAGTAAGATGACCGCAAAACTCAGCTTTCAAAGTCTTTGTACCATTTCAAAGGACCCATGCGGTGCGTGTTGTCTGCAGCCCACAGGATCAGCCTGAAGCCCCTCTCAAGCTGAGGCCACAGCCTTGTTACCTC